>NC_080669.1:37699422-40099422 GCF_027579445.1 Ammospiza nelsoni | reverse complement strand
TCTATTTCTCACTGATGTTGAAAAACATAATAAGGTCACAGCAGGGAAGATTTAGCTTCATTAAAACATTATTATTATAAAAAATAAAATGATCTAAAGCAAATTGGTTCTGTCCTTGTGGTACAGTTTGAATATATACACATTAATCTGAGCATATAAAGCAGCAATAAATTTGCTAGTCCTTGTACATTGCAAATGATTCTCCTTATCTTTCATTACCCCATGGGAGGCTGTAGGGGCAGATGAATTTTGCAGGTTATATCTATCTTTGTTGGATAAAAAGATATGAAAGCTCTCTGGAAGAACCAGAAAACACATTCAATAGAAATGTTTATTTCTGTCTCTAAATTGTTTTTATTTTGTCTGCGTCTGACTAATGTACATGACAGAATTACATAAAAGAAATCAGCAAACAAGGAAATTAATTTAAATTTTGACCCTCTCAGGCTTTCATTTACCATCAAAACCCATAAGAAAAGGACTGGGCATAGGATTGAAGATGGAGAGACGGTGGTTGTTTTATTAATCTAGTTTAACTGATACTAAAATCTGACAGAACAAATTACAAGTTGCAGGCAGAAAGGCTTATCAATTCATTACTACTTTCAAGGTTCTCGCTTTTCTTTCTCTTTGCCTTCAGCTGCTGGCAAAGGATAGGCTTTTGCAGTTCAATTTTTCAGTTTATTTTTGACTGCTTTTAATTAAATTTGATGGCCTGCTTCTGCACCATGGAAGTTATTGGAATTGCACAGCATTTTGCTGTTATAATGATGGCTCCCTTGATGTCTGTTCATTATTAACTGCTTTTCAAAATGCTGCTCTCAACTCTCATTTTATAAATATTTAAATAACTGTGAATTTCTATAACATAAATATCTGGGCCTAAGCGATAGGAATTCTATTGCCTATTTAATGTGTTTAACATAGTAATATGATTTTTATATAAAGTTATACATTATAATGTTAATTGGGAAAGTGTTGTCCGTAAATCATCTTACTTGTAAGTGTCAGCAGAAATGGTAGTCATATTTCAAAGCAGCAGTAATCAATGAATTAGTCAGTAGTTTGTGAACTATTGCTTATGTGACTATAATTTTCACACATCTTAATTATTTAGAGCAAGAGAAGAATAAATAAATACTATAAAACAAAACAAGCATTTATGATCTTTGTGCTACAAATGAGACTAAAAGCTTGAGATTAACTTCAATGTCTTCTGAAACAGATTTCTATTTTTAGTACAAATTTACCAGGAAAAAAGGATAGACCAAAGAAAAATTCATTGCCATAATTT
Source organism: Ammospiza nelsoni (assembly GCF_027579445.1). Classification (NCBI taxonomy): domain Eukaryota; kingdom Metazoa; phylum Chordata; class Aves; order Passeriformes; family Passerellidae; genus Ammospiza; species Ammospiza nelsoni. The sequence goes on along the minus strand of NC_080669.1, from coordinate 40,098,128 downwards.
TGAGTAATGTGAAACAAGACATTGTTTACAGCTACAGCCCTTAAAATCCTGAAACAGGCAGGACTTCACTCTTAAAACAGAGTACTCCTTTTTACTGTGTAATGGGTTGGCTACTTGTCCCATCTTCCATGGACAGGGAGCCTTAAAAAATATAATACTCTTCCTAATACTATAGAAAAGAATTTGGACATCCTTTCTGAGCTTACAAATTCTTTGTTCTGCTAAAAATAGCACTGTTTCCAGTGAAAATCCTCTTACAGGAGGGATACAGTCATTATGGGAAATATGGGCAAAATGTGGCATAGGGCTGCTGAATAGTGAACAAATTTTATCTATTGGATACAAAATGGAGAATAAGAGGTAGTTTGCCGTGCAGGTCTAGGAGCTTAGAATTAATATTGAACACTTATTTTCTAGAAAATTGAAAATTTAATTTTTAAACTTTCTATCTCTTTGCCAAAAGGCTTATTTTCCTATTTGCCAGTCTTCCTCATTGCTTTTACATCTCAGGGCTTTTTTAAATTTTTTTTCTGTTTTCTTTCATATGGGCTAAAATTTATACTGCCTTCAGTTTTAGAAATTACCTGCTGCTGCTAGTTCCTCACCTATGGTTTTTCCTCATTTAAAGAAATTTTTGAGGGTTTTTTTAACCTGTATTTAAACAAAAGAGTAATCATACATAGAAGGTAGAAATTCTTATTAGTTAGAACTGTACCTTACATAATCAAAGTATATGTGCAGGCTGGCCTTCTGTAGTCATTCTGATGGAGCCTTTCTGTATAAACACACTTAAAAATAATTTAAATATTGCAAAAAAGGTAAAGTCAAAGTGCACTTAATTCCTCTACAGATCTTCAGCAATCAAATGTCTAAAGTTTTAAGATTCATTTAATTTGTTGCTTAATGTTACTCTACACTGGATGCATTCACATGACAACTGAAACTAAAAGCACAGAAATTCTCCTGCATGATAGGAAAGGTCTTAAAAAGGCAGTAATATAGTTACAATACTGCAAGTGTGTTGAAGAAGCTACTTTTTCATGAAAGTAATAGAGCCAGGTGTATCCATATTTTGTTTAACAGTGACAGCTATGATCAATCTGTCCTTAAAGAACTTTGTCCAGCCTAATAATTTATACATACCTCCAATATCCTTTACATTCTACACATTCAAAACTTTGGAATAAGTTCCAAATGAGTCAGTTGTCCTCTGTGTTTCACCTCTTTATAAATCTTGATATTTCCTGACATATTAGGAGCAAAAGATGTGACACCCTTAATTTACTCATGTTTTAGAGTTTCCTATTTTCAATAATGTTAATATAGCCCCTTCAATTTGTCAGCAGGTGGTATCCCATCTGTCATACACAAATCCTCCAGAAATGTCATACTACTGCTGGAAACCTGTCCATCATGATCCAGCTGTCCATTAGGATGGGAAGAATGCCAGTATTCTGTCCCCTCTGATTCTCTTGCCCTCTACAAGAACTACCTTAAACACTTAAAAGAAAATACAAGTTGAAGAATTCCCTTCTCATTAGTTACATCTAGCTATACCAGCATCTCTTCCATATTTTTTTTCCATGTGTTCTTACTAAAAAAGGAAATTGCATTTAAAGAAACAATTACATAAAATCAGGAAATCTTCTTAATTATTTTATCAATGATTTTGTGTGGATGTCTGCTATCTTTCCAGCTACCTGTGTACAGCCTTTCTGGTCAGATAGGAGACAGACATATGCTACCTGTACTTTTTTACAGTTGTGAAAGCACATAGAGTCTAAGGTGAATTCACATGCATGGTGGTTCCAGGCCATGTGTCCTTTTCAGCCTTGAGAAGCAGAGGAGAGTAGCTGGAGTGAAGAGAGAAAAAACTGTAATTTCAGTCTGAAGAGTAAGTTACAAACAGTGAAGCCAAAATGAGTGAATGGAGGTGTAATCTATGAATATATTATTTAATCATCACTCCTCAGTCTTCTTTTTTTGCTGAATGTGAGTGACCACATTTGGCATTCTAAGTTAACCGCTGTATATCTAAGAAATCCATTGTGGTTCAGTGCAAACTAAAAGTTCAGTTTGCAGGTGCTCTTTCAGTGATGATACAATAGGTCAACACTGAAGTGATCTGCCCTAAAAGGACTGCGTTTCATGGGGAAAACTGAAACACACCAGGTCTGGAACAAGTTTCACACAGATTTCAGAAGGGACTTCCAAACACAAGATGAGAAAACCAGATGCATTTTTGGAATCCATAAAGTTAGAAGGTTTTTAGGAAATGGTTAAAAAAATGGTATAGGCCTCAGACTGAAGTTTTGTTAGCATTGCAGATATAGCAGAAAAGTTTCCCAAGCAGTAGATGTGACAAATAACAATAGGCCTCTGTAGAATTGGCTTTAGGATGGCAACAAGGTTATTTAATGTATATCTTTAGAAGGTTAGCATGAATAGAGCTCTGTTCTTTGTCTCCTATGAACTAGTCTTTGTTTTAACTACCATTACGTGTGTTTTATAAGATTGGATAGAATGCTTGTCAATATGTGTTGTTCTATGTATTATTGGCTGAAATCTAGACTGAGATGGCTTTATGTCATTCTGTATCACCCCACCCTCTCGGGGCCTTCTCTGTGGATCAGCGAGCTGTTAACATCATGTCTCCATTGTATGTCTTGAGACTGATGTGCTGGAAATAAAAGCAAAAAGCTCTTCACTGGTCTGGTTTGTCCAGTGTTGTCCATATTTGGACGTAACTGCCGTGGCAAGTGGGTTCCTTTTTTAAAACGTGGGTTCCTGACACAATTGGACCTCTATCTACCCTTTGACCCTATATGCATTAGCTGCCTTCTTGGAGCATTGCTGAATTTTTCACAACCTCACTAAATATGTAGAGATGGAGGGATCAGGTGTTGTATTTACTGCTAAAATGCTTTGAAGCAGTAAAAACTTCCAAAATTTTAACATTATTTTTGCTGTAATAAGCAGTGATATGTTTGTGTGCATGTCGGCTGCTTGACAATCTGACTGACACTATTTGAATGCTAATTATTTATAGACAACAGCAAACTAGATTTAAAATTATTTTTAAAAAAAGGGCATACATCATGAAATTATAATGGTTTGGGAGGTTTGACTGACTGCAGATAAAATCTAGAATGGTTTTGTTTTTGTAAAATGTCTGTTTGTATGTTTGCAATGTTAACAATTAATTCAGAACTTCTTTCCTATAAGTTACTGCAAATATTCCTAAGTGAAGGAACCAGACTTCTTTTTAGAAATAATTCAGCCACCAGCTATACTGCTATGGATAATGTATTTATTCACATACGAAAAGAAAAGTCAATAGCAGAAAGGAAAGAAATAAGAAACCTAATAGCTTTCTGAGGATGTCACTTTTAGATTTTATTATCTATTTAATTTACGGTTTGAGTCAAAAGGAGATGGGAAGGTGAGATATAGAGACAAGAATGTTGCCTCTTATTTTATGTTCTAGAAAATCCAAATAATTTTACTACAATTAGTACATATTTTATTCCAACAATAACAATTTTATTCCAATTTAGGTGAAAAATAAACAATTTTTGTGCCTGATCCTACATTGAGAGGAAATGAACTAGCAACTCTTTATGTTAAAATGTTTAATTCTGAATTTGAGTAAAGCAGATTAGAGAAAAGTTGCGGAAGAGAATATGCAAAATATGAAGCCTAATAAAAAACCAGATTTTCTGAGCTAAGGGAAGGTGTCACTTCCTTTCATTGTAAATGTGGCTATGTCAGCAAAGTAAAACATTTAAAAATGCTGTAAATGAGTAAATTTTGCTGTTTGTACAGGTTCTGACATTTTTAAGTCTCACATGTAAGAAGTTAAGGTAAGAGATAATGCTTATTTAATGAGTAGCTAGATAGATTTTTTTACTAAGTCCTGTTCTGCAATATTCACAAATCACATAGATAACACTGGCAGCATAGAGAAGATGATTTCTTTCTCTATGACAATAAAGCATTTCCAAGGAGTGCAGAGATGCAGTTAAAAAAGCAAAAGCTTGGCTAAAATTGGTATTGACCAGAGACGTCAAAAACTACAAGAAACTGCTCAATGACAAACAGAAACAGAAGGAAAATAATGATTAGGACAAGTACTTACAGACTGAACAATGCTCACTGCAGTAAATAAAAACTTCACTACTGCCAGTAGCCAGCCACAGGTATTATGGTCACTTTGCAAATTTTCCTAAATTAAGCTAATCAGTCTCACTTTGTCTGAAACAGCTTTCAGCTGCCTGAAGTTGTGCTTAAACTTATTTAGATATAATCTTTTCTCCTGGCCTGCCCATCTCTCTTTTGTTTTAGTTGGATGTTTTGTTTTGTTGAGTTTTTTGATGTTTTTTGGTTGATTGATTGCTTTGGGATTTTTCTCTTTTCGTATGTTCATGTGGAAGGGGGTTGTTTTGTTTAGTTTCGGTTTTTTATGGTGACCATAATTTTAAATAGAGTTTAATAACAAATACGTGAAGTCTGTATGTAACATCTATTGGGTTTTCATAATGATTTGGTGAAGACAGCTTGCTGGCATGAAAACAGAGGCTGTTTGGAAATGGGGTGCATAATAGAGTGTAGAGGAGCAAAGGGAGTAAATGACAAGAAAAGTGGTTCAGATTATACTGGAGACTCTACGGTTATAAAGAACTTATCAAGCTTTGGATCAAGAGAACTTGATTCTTATAGGGCAATTTAGGGCACACGCAGACATTTGTTGGAAGAAGAATACAGCAGCTCACATGAAATCCAGAGAGTTCCTGAAATGGGACTGTTTCTTCATACAAAAATTAGATGCATCAAAAAGGAATGAGGCACAGCTGGACTTGTTGCTCACAAACCAAGGAAACCTGCTATGCAATTATCTTGGTTAGTCATAGCCTTAGCAGCAGTATTGTGAAGCTTGGGGTTGAAGGGAGCACATAAGATTTTAAAGATTTTAAAGACAAAGATTTTAGAAGAGCAAACTTCAACATGCTCACAACACAGCTGGGAGGTATTCTGTGGAAGCTTCCCTGGAGGAAAAAGGAGCTGGTGAATACTGAGAGTTTTTCAAGAATGCACTTCTGGAAGCAAAAACCAGCTAATCCCCTTTAAAGATAAGGGAAGTAGGCAGAGCAAGAGATCCCCTTGGCTGAGCTACAAGCTTTTGAGTCTGATCACAACCAAAAGAGAAGCATATCAAAAATGTCAAAACAAATGAAGACCCATTGAGAAACACAAGAGTGTTTCCAAAGTGTGCAGAGATGCAGTTACAAAAGCAAAAGCTTGGCTAAAACTGGTCTTGACCAGAGACATCAAAAACTACAAGAAACTGTTCAATGACAAACAGAAACAGAAGGAAAGTACTATCCTTCTGTTAAACAAGAGAGGTGAATCAGTCACCAAAAATGCTGAAAAGGGAGAGGTTCTCAGCACATCATTCACCTCTCTCTGCACCAGCACTGCTCCACCTGGGGAGCAAAAGTCCAGGTTGAAATAAACAGAAACCCACCTTCGCTGAAGGATGAGCTGGTGAGTAAATTTTACTGCAACTTCACCTCTGCAAATTGATGGGCCCTGACAACATCCACCCAGGAAAATTTAGAGCGACTACAAAGTTGACAACTCCCTTTTCAGAAGGAGTCATTTGGAAAAGATATGGGGTAACAGTTACAAGTTACTTCCAGGGATAATCTGATTATATGCAAGAGGAAAGTTTTTTCAAAACAATCAGACTTCTGAGTAATCTCTCCAGGGAAATGGTAGATTCCACAGTGTTGGACACTAAAAATTCAGATGGACTGGGTGCTACTCAATCTTGTCTAGACCATGCTTTTGACAAGAAAGTTTGCACCAGATGATCTCTGAGGGCCCCTTGCAATCTGGTGTTTTATAATTCTATGATGATTATGGAGAGATATCCTCTAGTAATATATCTTTTGTTTATTCTTTAGAGCAGAATAACATACTTTAGTTGGAAGGGGTCTACAAACATCTACTTCAACTCCTTAGCCACTTCAAGGCTGATCCAAAGTTGAAGCCTGTTGCTAAGGGCATTGTCCAAACACCTCTAAATACTGACACAACATCAACCACCACTCTATTTTCCAGGCTTTGACCACCCACTAGATAAAAAATTGCTTCCTAATGTCCAATCTGAAATTCCCCTGTCACAGTCTGAAACCATTCCCACTTGTCTTACCATTGAATCCCAGAGAAAAGAGTCAGTACCTTCATCTCCACTTCTCCTCAGGAAGCTGCAGAGAGACATTAAGTCACCTCTGAGCCTCTTTTCCTACAAACCGGACAAGGCCAAAATCCTTAGCCATTCTTCATAGGACATGTTTCCCAGCTTTTTCATGAGCTTTGTTGCCCTCCTCTAGATATATTAGAAGATACTAAAATCTTTTTAAATTGTGGGACACAGTACTGCAGCAACCTACCCAGATCCCTCTGCAAACCTTCTTGTTGCCCAAGAGTCAACAGCACCTCTCAGTTTTTGGTCTCATCAGTAAACTTACTTTCTTTCCTTATGCATAATAATAACATCTGAACTGAAAATAGTATTTTATTTAGACTTTCAATATTTCAATTATACTACTAGTAAATTATTTTTTACATATTAAATTGATACCTTTTTACACCTAATGAGATTTAGTAATCTTAGCATACAGGCAAAAAGACTACATAATCACATGTAGGAGTCGTGTGATATTGGGGTATCCTCCATGCAGACAAAAACTTCTAAGTTTTTATAAACAATATGTACAAAGATATCCCCAGAGGCAAATCATCTTGCAACATGTGGCAATCTTTGCTAGAAATTGAAGTAAACTATGGTCTTGTCAATAATTACTGTGATTTCTAGTTAATTTCTAGTGAAGAAGCAACAGTTAATCTTGAGTAAAAGCTGTATACTTTTTAAAAAATAATGGACACACCGAGATATTTTATCCAAGCTTCACCTAGGACATGACTGAACAGTTTTAGCTGTGACTTTAATGTTCAACACAAGGCAAATAACTTTGCATGAAAATAGTCAGCTTGAAAATAGTCTGCACAAAGCTCTGCTGAGATCAACTTAGCATCAACAGATAGGATCTATCCAAATTCATATCACATATAAACAAACATGCCCCATCCCAGAACTCAGTCAGGTATATTACCTGACTTAAAAGGTACATAAAAATTAATATGATAAGATGTGTGAAATGTGTGATCTTTCATATGATAACATTATATGAAATAAAGATGCTTGACAGCTTTCTTGTAACATCAGTGTGTAGAATATGACAAAAAAATAACAGTATTCCCAATGCTATAAATTGTTTCCAAAAATTGTTGCCTTTTTTAAACACAAATATTTTTATGTGAAAGTGAAAACAGACTGCTTGTTTCCTGTATTATTGACAGCCCTGCACAAAGGGACAAAGGGCAGCTTCATTTCCAAGATCCTAACGATCTGGAAAAGTATCTGTCTCTCTGGACTTCTGTGTATTTCGTACAATACATTGGGGAAATTAATTGCTTTTTCTCACCTGAATTTCACATTTGCATAAAAAGAAGAGTAGTTTCACTCCACAGGAATTATAAAAATAGAAGATGTTAGGATTCCACATGCAATGATATTCATATTACTATATTCACATGCCGTCTCTGGTCTGCTCTGGGATTGCTTCATTTATTGAGTGGTTTGTATGTGTATTGCACATACAGTACATTAACCATCAGCAAATTCTGCACTTATAAATATGCAAAAGTACTTAAAATTCTATCTTTGTAGATGTTCCTGTTTCAAAGACTTTTAAGAATATGTTATTTACATAACATTCAGAAGATGCTTTTGAACTTATGTAAAAGTTCTCAAGCCTTAACTTTAATATATTATCAGGCCTTAGTTTAAGAACTGCAGACAGAATTTTTGTCATGTTTAAAGGGAATCAGTTTCTTTTTTTCTCTATATATAACTTTTAGACTCATTGATGAACAAACAGTAAAGAGATTTTCGTACCCTCCCGACAATACCATGTAAACAACAGCTCCAAAACTGGTAAAAAGAACTGTTGCCCTACTCACTAGCTGCCTATTCAAAGCACTAAAAAAGAGGGAGACAGAAGCTAAGCTTTTTTCTTGCCCTTATTTATGAATTGAATCAATCCAGAGAAATGTCATCAGTACATACACAGTTTCTTTTTTCCCGTGTCTAAGGGAAATGTCAGTTCAATATGCCTCTAAATTTTGTTATCTTCACACATAAATGGAACAATAATAAGAGATTACAAGATTAAAAGACAAATCACAACCAATTAGACCTTGTCAAATTTTGTCATCACATAGGAAAGCTGCTAAAATGTTAACCTTGACCTTCAGCATATTTTAAAATCAGGGACTATCAGTTGATAATCAGTTAAGTGCTCTCCGTGGAAAGAATAGAAGACCTCATCCAGTGAGGGTACTAAAAGCTTGTGAAAATCTGATCCTGATGTTATCTAGATGCAAAGTGTTAACCTTTCACAGAGATGAAGTCTGAAACCCTGGAACAAGGGTCAAAATAAACAGGTTCCATTTTTGGCCCAATAGCAGACTCGTAATGTCAAATGTTCACTTTGCTGTGACCTTGTTCCCATATGTAGAATGAATACAATATTTCTTTTCCTTGCCTTTTAGTCTATCACTGGGACAAAGTGATAAAAAAAGACTGAGTATTCTGGTGTCAGGGTATTTTAAACTGCTGTAACTTGAGCAGCAATTTTCTTAAGCTCTATATCTTTCATTTTTCTGGGTTATATTTTTTGTCACTCATATTATAAGTGTTAAGCTAAATTGATTAATATACACATATTTTTATCCAAAAGTAGTCTCTCACTTTATCTCTTGTACTTTCCTCACTAGAAGTACTTGTGAAATATGTAACTTTACACCCTCATTTTTCATCTTACTTTTTTTGTGTTCCAGAGTACATAAATATCTTAACTAATTTAGTTACACTCTCATCACACTCTCTTAATTCTGATTTTTTTTCACTACATGCTAGTTAATATTTGGGAACAATTTGAATGGTTCATACTGAATATATATACCAATGTAAAAATGAACCAATGTAAAAATGATGCTCTTAGCTGTGGTCTGCTACAATAGGCATCGTGTGCCCAGTTTTGAAAGAGGAAAATAGATTTTCACTGAGAAATTATATTGTGAGCAAAAAGCTGATCCAACAAACTGATAACCATCCTGCCTTTATCTTCTCCACAGTTTCCTACTAGCTATAAGAAAAATGGAATCTTTCAACATCAAAGAAAACAAAAGTTTCTCTAAGTAGAACTGAGATACTGGTGTCCATGAATAATAAAAATCTAAGACTAAAAGGATGAGAGGTGCACTTTAATGTGTGTGCATAATTCCTGTGTGGGTGACTGTAGCACTGCTGTCACCTTAACCATGTGAAAGATAACATGTGGACCTCCCGCAGAGATAATTTTTGGACTATCAAGGCTTCTAACTCTGTTCTTTACCCACAATTGTCTCCCATGAGAAATACAGTGGGAAGTAGGGTTAATTTAATTAGCATCCAAATATTCTTACTTAGGTTTTTTTCCACCAGTTTTTCTTCTATGTCAACAAACTATTTTTTGTCTACATTTTCTTGATCATTGAACATTTCCCCCATGTTCATGTTTATATTTATGTTTCACAATAATTTGTCATTACTTTCAGATAGTGCTTTTAATTGCCTAGAAAGGAAGAGGAATCAGAATGAGGTGGCATCAAATTTGCCAAGTAACATTATGAACAGATGAAGTTACACAATGATTTAAAGATATGTTTAAGAATTCTACAACAAGGGAAATCAATGTCCTCTACAGTGCCATATAAAGTTTATTTTTAATTTGTGTTTGTTGCTAGAAATCAGTAGGCTTTGTAAATTTAATCTGAAATGAATCTCCAAATGTGTAAGACATCACTTACTTGGAGTTGAGGCTGATCAGTTCTGCCACAGCTGGTGCCAACATTCTGTCAGTCAAATTCTTAACTGAGTTGTAAACGGTGAGGAAAACAGTTGTTTTTTACTCCCACCTGGAAGGAAACAGTGTGTCAGTTACTATTTTTCTTCCCTATCTTCCAAGTGCAATAAGACATTTATTATGCTATCTTAGCCTGTCTCATTAGAGGGGTCATCAACACAGTTACACAAAGGATAGAAGGATAAACAGTTTCACTCTTTGAATTTCTCCTTGATTGTGTGATACAATATACATATAAATAAGTGGTCTAAAAAGAATTAATTTTGTGTACATTTATTCATATATATATTTATACAAATATGTATGGATTTAAAAATGTTGATGCTGAAGAAATTAGTCAGAGAATTTAGCAGTAGCAAATTAAGTGTTTCAGAGCAAAGGAGCTTAATGTAGGTATCTAAATAAGAAAGTTTCATTTTCATTTTGATCTCGAAGTACCATTTCTTTTTTCCAAGTTTCTTCTTATTACAGACTATAGACTTCAAATTTATGAGAAAATTATTTATAAAACAAAAGGTTAAAGAAAAGGTCTCTCAATTTTAAATTGCTCTCTATCACCTTTGAAAGGAAATGAAGATAAGAAGTCCTAACTGACTAAAAGAGCAACTAAAATACGATAGCATACTATACTGTACTATACTATACTATACTATACTATACTATACTATACTATACTATACTATACTATACCGTAACATCACTCTAATATATCAAGAGTGTAATATAATATCAAGAAGATGGGGAAAAGATGGTTCTGATAATCATAGCCCAATCAGTTTAAGTTTCTGGGAAAAAAAATATACTGTAAGTCATCATGGAAGCTATTTGCAGGCAGAAGAAGGTCAACCAGTAGCAACATGACAACAGAGAGATATCTGAAGGGACAGAGATATTAATGGAAACATGTAGAAAAAAAACACTGTGGAAAAACCAGAGATTTATTATACCTAGAAGTAAATATTCAGTAATTTTGTTGTCTTGTGACCATATGATATTTCTGTCCTTCTAACTGAAAGAGAACCAAATGTATTACAACTCTCAGCTTTATTACAACACAATGAATAGATTTCTACAGGAGACAAATTTTTCAGAAACTCACTGACTTAAAATAACTTAATAGTGAGTTTTCATGCAATGGTAGCAGTAAGGACAGAACAACATTGTTCAGAAAATCACAGGTGGCTTAGAAAATTTCAGCTCTATATCCACCAGCATTCCTTGCTGTACAGGATATACAACCTTTAAGGAAACGATAGGTTATAAAAATACTCTACAAGAAGATGGATTAATACTATATAGTTAGTTATTCAATGCTAATGTAAATACTTGTTGGAGAGGCACTGCACATCTGACAAATTTATGGCCATTAATTTAGAGTGTAAACATCTAGAAGAACTAGACCTTGTCACATACTGACATTATTTTAAGAATTAATGTTATTTTATTGAGGGGAAATTGCACATTTTTATTTCATCAGAATAATAAGTATGCTCTAACTTAAAAAAAATCAGTGATGCTTTTCCTGTAGTTTAATTGCTTAAAAAATTAATTAGTTCAAAACAATTGAAATAATCTTATAAAATTAATATGCGATTTCCTAACAGCTGAAATGTCATTTTACTATATTCTGATTTTAATATCAAGAAACAAATTCCTAATCTTAGTTATAAACATAATTCCAAAAAATAAAAAGTCTGCATTATTCCAGAAACACTTTGCAGCCCTGGACTTACACCATTAGTAAACTCATTTTCTCAGAAGCCCTTTCAGTAGCTGCCCCTTCAGTATAAGCTTTAGTGGAGGCAGTTTATACATAAATCTTCTGTTCAGACAAATTTAATTTAAAATGCTTATAGATTTGACCACAAATAACTATCAGTAGAGAGCTGAAAAAGGGCTTTTGTTACAAGTTCTGTAATATTTTTGAATTTCAAAACATTTATTCACAGGCAGAATACCAAAAGTGTTTGAAGACTTTGTCAGAAACCAACAATTTTTCTAAAATTGCAGGGAAATATAACCATGTCTCCAGACTGCAAAGGTTAATGCGTAAAATGTGTAACTGAGAATTAAATCTCTCCAAAGTTGCTTCAAAGATAAATTCACTTTGCTGTATATGTCATCACAAGTTGCATCTTGAGAACAACTAATAATTTCTTAACAGAAAGTATTCTAATGGTGAATTTCCAAACAAGTCTAGTCTGGAATTCTCCAAGGCAGAGAAGTGCAGGAGACTGAATCATCACCAGAGGTTAAGAGGTAAAAACCTCTTCTCTTTTGTTACTCCTAACTTGAAATTTGGAAACAAACTTGTGCAACAGCATAATGAGATTTTTCTCTCACACTTCAGCTACTGTAGGGAAACAAACTGGGTACACATTTTCAATTCCAGTGAAGCAAAAGATATTTTCTCTCAAAATATATCTTCCTTGTTAAATTTGAAATTAAAATTGATTTCTCTCAATGTACTTAACCTTTTGCTATGTTTTTTCTTGGCTTCTCTTCCCCTCTTTTTCCCCAGGACTCATTTTCCCCTTCCCTTAGTTCCACTTCTACACATTTCAGTGTCAGCAAACCTATGAACATTTTCAACATCTTGCCAATCAGCCCAGCAGTTGGTTTTTCTTTTTTTTTTTAATAGGAATGCAATTGTCACAAAGTTATTTTTGCCTGTATTTTGCACTTGTTATCAGTTGGGAACAGAAGGAAATATCACTTTGGCTCCTGAATTAAAGCAACAGATAAGCATGATGCTTTGGGCTGTCTGCTACTTCTGTTAGCCACTAACAGAGCACTGAGCTTTACATCCTCTCTCTTCTATGATGTACATTGAAATTCCCTGCTAGCAGGGTGGAAACATTTACATTTTCTTAGAAAACAGATTGAGAAAGCCAGATGGCAATATATAGTTGACAGTGTTAGAAAAAAGGTTAGGCTTCAGCACTGACGTTTACATATGTGCTTCTGGTCACAGTTAATTCCAATGTGTTTGATTCAGACCTATGACACTGTTCTCCAAAGACAAAAGCTAGATATTAAAGGAAAGCTTATGAAGAGCAGTAATATCTCTTATTAGATCAGCTGATAGAAAAAAAAGGGCACAAAAGCCCTTGTTGAAAGGAATATAGGGTAGAAGTTTTCAGATATGCTAGATGCCGCTTGGGACATGGATACTATACCTTCTTTGAAAATTTCTTTTTAAAATCACAAGACATAATATGAAATCCTGCCTCAGACATCACAGAAACAACACATCAGTGAACATTCCCAATGTTTATATGATATTCATGATTTCTGAAAAAGGGAAAATAGTACACAAGTTATACTTAGTAGTGTAAATTAGATAAAAAGCAAATTATTTATAAATATTCCATTATATCCTTTTCATTTCCATAAATAATAGAGTTCAGTAAGCCTTTGCTTATTTCTTTGGACAGAAAAAGTGGCTGCATGAGATGATGATAACTTCCCTTTAAAAAAATTAAATACTTTTCTCTATGTCCTTCCATTCACACTTTTGGGATATGACCCTACCATATACAGTCTGTCTGTTTTAACAACTAATCCACATTTACAGTTACACAAATTTTATTTATTCCACGTATTTTACCTTCATTTGTGATTCACAGATATATATATATATATATATATATATATATATATATATATATATGGAGACAGTTAATGTTTCTATTATCTTTTATTATAAATATGGAAACATTATCAAATTAATAGCAAAAATAACACCAAATAATAAAGCAAAATAATGAACATATATGTTTCATAAAATTTCCATCCCTGAAAGTGATACCCTTTTAGAGTCATTTTTGCTTTCCCAGTGATGGAATATTTTTGCATTTGAGAGCTTAATTTCTCTCTTTAGTTAAAGATCTCAAAACATTTTCCACTCAATAATTTCCTACAGCCATAGCCATACAATTTAGAAACAAATAAAACAAGCAAAAAATAGAGAACAAAATAAAAGTGTATTCTCAAATGAAACCTTTTTAGTTCTTCAAGGTTTGTATAGATTACATTTTAAAGTTTTTACCAAGAACATAACTAAATTCAAAGCATGGCAGAGAAACAGTACAGAAGTTAGAACAATATTAAAATACACTTAATTTCTGCCAGTACCTGAGCACCATAGTTTTATTTCTAAGTATACAACACAAATTTTAACACTAACATGCACACAGAAAAAGAACAGAAACATAAAACTATTATTTTTACATGTCACACGAATTTAAGAATTTTTATATATGACGGTTCATGATATTTGCATTACAAAACACTGCAATCGATGACAGAATTTCCTATTTCCTCTTAATATTATTAATCACTGTACCTTTAAAAAAACTATATTTATCAGAAAAAATTATTATACCTTTATACCTTGATTCTCCTTAGGGAAATCATTAAAATCATAAGAAATCTATTTTACCCTATCACACTTTCAAGAGAGAATAAGCATGTTATTGTCCTGCTGCTCTCAAAGTTGTAAATTCTGCGTCATACTACCTATTTTACTGTCCTCTCAAAACAAATTTTCCAGGCTTTCTTGACCTAACAAGAAAATTTTCATCAGCTGCAGTATCTTTTAGGTAAGATTGCAAGTTGTTATAGTAAGACTGCAAATCCTTACACTACAAGGGATGACATGCTTGAGATAACAAGAAGCTTCACAAAAATACAGGGCAAATGCAGAGACAGCAAATCTCTAACATATGTTCACAGACTGAAAAGTGTTAATAAATGCATTGATCCTGACTTCAGAACTTAAAGTGACTGAGATTGTCACATTCTGATTTATGCTAGAAAACTAATTGTTTCCTATGAAAAAATAAAAACAAAGGCATCTTCTAAAGCATTGTGGAATTATAAGAGCTCACTTCTGATGACAGAGTCTAACATCTCTACCTGCTCCAAGATTGTAGTAGTCTACTAACTACTTGAAATCATAATCAACTATGGGTTTATAGAGCGAGGTTCTGATTATGTTTTAAAATATTTTTTCATGATAATGCAAGATTCCTAATTATAAATTTTCCTGCCTGTTTTGGCAAGATACTGGGGAGGAGAGCAGCAGGAGTGGTTTCCGTGAGAGTAGGGACTTTCACAACATGAGACAGAGAAAGTTCCAGGCAGCTCCAAAATGGATCCATAGCTTAATTCATCAACAAAGAAGATTCTGCTTCTCTGATAACATCTATCTTGGAAAGGGCAACATATACTGTGTAGAAGTTGTGAGAGACTGAGAAAAAATGTGAGAGAAACAACTTGCAGACACTAAGATCAGGGGAGGAGGAAGGAAAATATGCTCCTGGCACTGAAATAGGGATTCCTTTGCAGCCTGTAAAGACCATGGAGAAACAGATGGTCCTCCTGCAGCGCATGGAAGACCTTGCTGGAGAAGATATCAACACTGCAGGCCATAGACCGCTCTGCATTCAGAAAAACATGTGCAAATGAAGTTGTTGATTGTGGAAAGTCCAGACAGGAGAATGTGAATAGGACCCCAAGTGGCAGCATATTTTCTCACAAAACTTAGAGATCATGACGGACTCATGTTGGACCAGCCTGTTCCTGAAGGGCTGAACTCCATGGAAATGACCCATGCTGGAGCTGTGTTATAAATGCAGGATGCTAGGTAAATTGAATTGCTAAAGATTTCCTTGAGGTTCATAATATTCTTATCTAACTAGAACTGTGAAGCAATTATTTTATTCAACTTCACAGTTACAGTGTTTGCTACATTGTGGCTAATGGTACAGATTTTCCACATTTTTAATTTTTATCTTAAATGCATAATCATTAATCTGGATGTTTTTGGTTTATTTTCTTTATCTAATTTTAATCAGGTCATTTTCTAGTGTGTTATATTTCTATTCCCATAAAGAGTGTAAAGACCCTAACAAATGACAAGAATTTTCAATCTTATTTTCTCTTCCTGTTCTGATGAGGAGGGGAAGTGAGTCAGTATCTGGGTGGGGATATGGCAGCAATCCAAGGTCAACCAGGACAACAGTCAGCCTTTTGATCTGAGTGCTGCCAGAGTTGGTAACTTCACTTTATTAGGGTACATAGGGGTAATGATTATATTCATTTCTCCCTGAGTAGGTCATGACATCAAGGGAGGCCATATGTGTTCTTCTCCAGGTTTTAAATATTGAACAGATTTTATTGTCTGAAATATACACAGATAATTCAAACAAAACTCAGCTAAGTTTTGTCAAGAACTGATTTATTCTGATCATAAAATTTAGAAGCTGAAAAATAATTTCACATTATGTCATTTCAAGATCTCCATCAACTCATTTTGCTGCAAAGAAAATTAAGAAGTTCAAAAATCTACTAAATTCTCCATCAGACTTACCACAGAAAATTTGCTACTCGAATAAAAATTTGGTGATCAGCATGACCTTGATTATGTCAGCAGCTAAAAATATTTTTAAGTGCCTTTTTATCTGTCTTTTCTTCCAGTCTATAGTTGCAGCTATAGTATCTGATTCTCTAGAGAAGGAGCTGAAATAATATATCTAACCAATTACTCATCAAGACAATGTACTCCTTCACTTTGCTGATGACTGGCTAAAGCTTTGAAGCATGAAATTTGATTTTGTTACTGGTTTAATGTATAGATGCAAGTACAAAGAACATTAAAATGTCAATGCATTAAATTTTGTTTTCCCCAGTAGTCTTGAAAGATGATGATGATGATGATGATGATGATGATGATGATGATGAGCAGGATGAGAAGGAGGAGGAGGAGGAGGAGGAAAATGAGGACTTGGAGATTTAAATACATCATTGTCCACATGAACAAAAGTAGTCCTATATTTATTAAAACGATGCACAGAGGTTATAAAATTTCCAGGAGTGAAGTATATATTTGAAACAGTTGTGTTATCAAAGATTGCATTGCATTACTCTGGTATTGTTTAAATATCTTAGCTAGAATATGTATTTCTAATTGTAATACCTGTCTAAAAGTTGGGTCTTAATAACTGGCTTTATGTTTTCATTTTGTCTTCAAAGCTAAACAGCTGCCCTCTCTTTTCAATTACAGCAGTGTGCATATACATATATATTCATGTAGAATTCATCCCTCAATCATCTCTCTGATTAAGCTAGACAACTTAATCTTCAGAGGTCTTGAATTTTAAGGGTCGCTTGATTCTATTTTCAGAATGAAAGCTATGTCTTCCATCCCTGACAAACAGATCTATCCTTAAAACTCATGGCTGAGTGAATAACCATCATTCATGTATGCTTCAGTTTGGTATTTCTAAAATAAATTGTCCTATTTTTTAATAGGACATGGAGAAATTAATGCATATGGCAGGAAAATGGCAGAAAATACTGGAAACTGCTAGATGGTAAAATAAAATACAACTTTACTTCATATTGATACCACAGACCCTTATTATTACAATCATAGTGGTGACCAAATTGCTTATAAATACCTCTCAGGATAAAAAGAAGCATATCCAGAAATTTCTTTACCAATCTTAAACTTAGAACCAGACTCAGAGCTTATAAGCAATTAAGTCTGTGAAAAATACAATAGATAAGGTAGCTGCAGATACCACAAATGAAAGTAAGAGGGGAAAAAAGAGAAATTTTACATATAATTTCAACATACTGCCACATCTCTACTTAGATCACAATTTTTTAATGCGATTTTTAAGATAATGTCCATTAAATTCAAAACCAAACAAATAAACCAAAAAAACCTCAACAACAACAAAAAAACCAGCACAACATGTAAGTTTATTCCAGAGGTGAAAAAGAAGATATAGTAGTTCACTTGGAGGAACTGTTTTACTAAATTGTCCTCTGATGTGCTGGTATGCAGTATCATGACATGAGGGAAGGACAGCTGGTGATGAATTCTCAGACAAAACTTACTGTAAATATTTTTCTATCACAAAGCCAGAGAATCACGAATAATTTAGACAGGGAACAAAGGAGTGATTTTCCTAGTTCAGTTGTCCACTTAAAGCAGAGACAACTGCCTGTTTTTTGCATTTTTTTGCAAATTGCATTTTTTACAATTTGGAATGGAGGTGATAAAAACAAGAAACCGAAGGCAACCTGGTTTGCAGAGTCTTATTACTAGAAAAGTCATGTATTTATTAGGGTTTCCTTGATTCTTCTAGAAGCTGTTATCCTGTAAACCCTAGCAAGCACAGCTTAATACAGGAAAGATACTACTAAACTTCAAATTACTATTAAATTTTGAAAGCTGATTTTTTTTTCTGCTTAAAGATAAATGATACACCTTTGATTTAAAAATGGAATGATGTACTACATCTCTAAATTTCCTATGCAATGCTGACTCCTTTAAAGAGGATAATGTTTTCTGATTTTTTCTGCTACAAAATGCAACACATGCTCTTTTTCTTCTATGTCTACCTTTGTGAAAAGCAAATTATGTACGTGGTATATGGTATATGAATATGTGATTCTTCTGAAGCATATGTGCCTCAGGAAGGAATTTAAAGTGAGAAATATTAGCATATAGGCATATATATATAAAATTGTATGTATTACTATACCAACACTATTAATTAAAGTTTAAGAAGACTACCAGACATTGACAGAGCAATGTAGTAATTGTAAGCCACATAAGATGATTAAAAATTTTATTTCAGTAAATATCCCCAATGACTCCTTGTGATGTCTTCTCTACTTAGGAATGATTCTGTTTAGTCCTAAAAAGCAGTCAGCTGATACACATATCCAAATGTTCTGACAGTTGGTGTTATCTAAAATGTGGTTGCATAAGTTTAAGATAGATACTTCAGATAAACAACTTTTTTTAATATTTTGTGTATTAAATGAAGATATCAAACTGGCAAATTTTCAAAAATTCGAGTGATGCTGATGATGATATAAAGCATCAGACGTTGGTTGACCTGATGAAACTCACAGAGCTGCAGTTTCAAAATATTTGGCAATCATTTCTTGACTTTAGACACTTGTTAAAGCAAGATAAAATCAGCCTGAGTCGAGGCAAATCCAACAGATCCTAAAACTCTGCACTGTTGGATTGATCTAAAACTTTCTATCAACACTGGCAAAAATAAAACTTACTAAGTTTTGGGATTTGAAAAAAAAAATGTTTTAGGCTTTAGAAGTTCTAAATTTCTAATTTATTCCTTTTTTATTTATTTATGTGTAAATAATTTTTATTTATTTATGTATAAATAATGTGTTTGGTTTTTTTATGATTTCCTATAGATCGTGCTTAAAGTTTCATATAAAATTCAACTCCTGTGCTTCTGAAAATATGTGCCAAAATAATCTGAACAAGTAACCTTAGTGAATGTCAGCGAAAGACCCCAAGCTCATTGTGCAAGGATAGAATCAATGAGAACTTTACTGTTCTCCTGAATATACTGTTCATCATCCACTCGCTATTCATGCAAACCAGTTCAATACAATCTCCTTACTATTGTCTTTAGTTTATAATGCATGTGTCTGAAATTTACTAGTGCAATCTGGCCAAATGTATCAGGTGTGCTCTAGCTTTCCTTTTGCTTGATAAATATTGTGAAAGGCTTGTTCAATAGAAAATAAAGGCATTACCAAGTAAGGATGTGATTACTAATACATTCTGATTTTATTTCAGAATTCCTTCACCCTGCATCTGTAATTCCTGGACAAAGAATGGTCATGCTATTTAAACAATTTTAAAGAGCAGCATAAATCACTTAGATGGATCTCATTTTTAAGCTTCACACATCACTGATTATTTTTGTTATAGCTCCAGAAAAAATACACAAATCCAAATAAAAGATCTGAAATTTATAACTTTAAGACTATATTTCTTACTCTTTCTTCTGAAAAAAAAAATTGACTTTAACATAAGGTATGATTGGAGAGATTCTAATATATTCAATAAACATAGGCATAAAGGTCTCTGGCTTATTTCAAGCATTCTTTGGTATTAGTTATCCTGCTTACTCTGTTTCTGTGAATTAATCCAAGAATCAAAACTGACTATTGGAAATACATACAAAGACTGTTAAAAGCTACAGTAGTTTATATCGGGAATCAAAATAGCGGTTGTCTGCTTCCAAGAACTGGGGAATGGTGAATGTGTTTCCCACACAGAAACTGTATTGAAGATATGATCTGGAGTAACATCTGTTCAAATAACTGTTATGTATTCTATCATCAGGGAACTGGCAACTAGACTTGCTTAGCGTGCAGTCCTTTATAATTTACCTTGAATATAAAATTTATGCTGGAAAGGATCAGAAAAGATAATTTCCTCCTAAACCAAAAAAGTTCTCTCACAATGCTATATGAAGAGCAAATTTACTTAAGTGACACTTTCTTCCTTGTAAATGATAACATATTGATGAAGTTTTTTCAGTCATCCCATCATCATGGGTCTATGTTTGACCCTGGCTACAATCACCAGGTCCAGTCCTGACACCCACCTGCAATATGATATGACAGCTAGAACTCAGTCTGCCTTTGTTCCCACACAACTGGGTGATGTCCTGCTCTGGTGCTACTCTAGGGAATCCCCTATCCCACATAACACCCTGAAATATATCATGGAAAGTTAGAGAAACACAAGACAGATCACATTTAATACATATAACACCTTTATTAATTATCTGGATGACAGAGAAAATGCTCAAGGCAGATCCCATCAAAGTATGTACAAATCTAAAGGGACAGTTCAAAGATGATGGAATCAGGCTCTTTTCAGAGGTGTCTGGTGATAAGATCAGAGGAATGAGCAGAAACTGAAACACAGGAAGGAAGGTCTTTTTGAACACAAAAAACCTCTTTTTCCCTTTTGGGAACCAGACACTGAAAAAGGTAGCCCAGAAAAATTGTGGGATTTCTGCCCTTGTAGATTTAAAGCTGTTCTGGGCTTGTGTCCTGGAAACCTGGTCTTGGTGACCCTGTATATACAGAAGTTGTCAACTAGGTGTAATCCAGAGGTTCATTCCAATTTCAGCCTTTCCTTATGCCTGCTGGCTGAATCCTCACTATGCAGGAATAGCTTTTGACATCATAACTTCCATTTATTGCCTTGGTTTCTTCTATCCTAAAGGAAAAGCTAGTTTTCAATCTTATGGTTCTCCTAATATGGTAGGTGTAATAAACTGTTTTCACAACCTTCTTTATGGCTTCAGTTGGTAATAACTTAATCAAAAGTAATTTAAGCCATTTCTATAGCAAGGGAATAACTTGTTGTGATGCAATTGAATAGTCAGTAGACTAGACGAATACCCACAAACACCAGATCGTAGTGTTCCTTGTATAGGAACATATAGCAAAAAGCCTTGAGATATTTTATTGGTTTGATTATGAAGATGGGAGATTTCTGCTATATCTGGAGTCCAAATAAGCTTGTTTGTTGTTAGTGTGAGACTGACATTCTTCATATAGGTTTACTAAGCCAAGAAATTATCTACAAAAACCAAAAATGAAATATTTTTATTTTATTTTATTTCTTAATAATGGATGAAGAAACAAAAAGGAGATAAAACCTTTTGTCAGAGATAATAAAATTTAGTCAACAGATGATATAGTATTAGATTTTATAGGCTTTCAGGCATTCAGCTATTAAGATTCTGAACTGTATCTTGTTTGTATCTCATATAATTCTTTAGGAGTATTTTCTATGCATAATCTTATCATCAATGCTATCATGACTATGCTATTACAGATTGCATACTATTTCCATTCAAACATACAGGAAAAATAATGTAAGTCAAATATCTTCACTAAATTGAGAAACTATAGCTACAACAGTTTAAGAGGTACAATATTTCTTGTCCCATATTCTGACAGTGGTTCGGTTCTTTAATTAATAAAAAAGCTGACTGTTGATTGAATTAATTCAGTCCTTTCTCACTTATAATATATTCTTAATAATCCAAGTAGCAGTTAATTTAATATTTTTACTTAATATAGAAGACTGGTGTAAATCTTACTATTAATCTTTAATATACTTGAAGTCTTATGCTTACATATTGCAGATTCTTTCTGCTTACACAACAAAACCCCAAAGAGTAAACACACAGTTAATACTAAATTCTAATATTCAGCAAAAAAGCTGGGTCTATGTTCTACCATATCAGATCCTAAAAAGCACAATTGCCCTAGGCTTTTCCGCTATCTATAAAGTCCATATCTTACACAATGCAAAACTCAGCTTTCTGTGCTGAACATTATCTTCTTGAACTGTTTCACTACTGAACACATTAAATTACTAGTAATAAAGAGTTCAAACCTGATTTTTTTCCTAAAGCAATTCAAATGCAATTCTGCTTATTAAGTACAACTCAAATCTGCTTCACTACATAAAACTAAAAAAATAAATATTCCTCAGGGTCTTTGTCTCAAAGCATTTTATGCTGAACAAATTTGTTCAAGCATTTGTTCAAATTTTCATGATAAATCAGATCCCCATGCAATTTTCCTTCTTCTCGCTCTTATAAAATGTTATCAGATCCTACAATATACCTACACAGTTGGCTGTACCATTGAAATGAAAACAGAGTCAGCCAGGACTTTTTAAACATAATCATATCAGGTACATTTTCAGAACCTCTCTCACACCTTTCAGAATCCTGGCATCCAAAATTACTAATCTAAAGGAGGGCAAGGAGCAGGGGATGGGGAAGGATCAAAACTAAACCAAACCAGATCAAGGCATGCCACACCAATACTACCACTCTTCAAACAGCAGATTCTTCTGTCCTTTTATCTCTTCCAGTTTCATTCACTTCAGTAATGAGGCTATCTATACACAGATCTTTTTAGCCTTTCTTACTGTTTTTAATAATCTGTCACTAAAAAATGTCTTTACTTTTGCATTTCTATCTTGACCACCTACTTTTGATATTTTTCAAATTCAATATTTTACTTTTTCTTGAAGCAAGAATTTGTCTGCATATGTCAGCCAGGTCGTATGGGAAAACTTTCAAGATTCCCTTTATTACAGTTGTAATAAGTAAATAGTGCAAAAGATCATAATCAATATCCTTTACCAGGATTGATCTGCTACACATTATTATTGTTCTTGCTGTTATTATTATCATTAACACTACTAATATTATTTCCAATGCACAGTTTTTTTAAGAAACTAGTACATGTGCAAAAGTCTTTTTTCTTTTCAGATTTCATAATGACGTCTAGTTCAAGTCAAAATGGTCGTTCAGCATACATGATTTCTATCAGGTTTGGTATAAGGCCACAGGCTCCCTACTATCTTGCAGTGCAGGGTCTCAGGACTTAGATGTGCCTGCCTAAACCTGCACTCGTTTTACTTTGCCTTAACAACTGTCTGATACCCAAGAGCCCATTATTAGAACATGTATTTCTGATCAAGAACTGATGGAGTTCACAAATGTAACTGGTTGGTCTCAGCAGAGTCCAGTCCAGTCTGTGAGCTAGTAATGCTACAAAGCACTCCCAGGCATATGAGAGAACTACTTTAAGTGTCTCACATGTTTTAAATTTTTCCTTGTTCTTTGATCAGGTTTACTAACATGATGCTCATTTACAGCTGATTTACTTCTTCGCAGTCTCAAGTTATCTTCAGCTGAAATATAATACTGTCTCTGTCACATCCTTGTGCCTACGTTGCTCATGAATACTTGCATTTAAAAAAGATGATAGAAGGGATCTTTTACAATGCAATTAGTTATTTTTGATATGATTAAGTAGATATGATAGGGAGATATGATTATCTTCCATTTAATGAGTGGTTCTTTCTTGAGATGTACTTGGGATTACCCTAAAATTCTCACAAAAACAAATCATTAAAAAAGCAAAGACCTCTTGATATACACTCTCTTTCTAAAAAGAAAAAAAATAATTAAGGTGGGATAAAATATTTTAAACAGAGTCTAATTGTAGAACCTTAGATAGTGACAAGATGATTTAGAAGTTTCAAAAAAAACCCCAAAAAACGGTATTATGTAGCAAAATAAACAAAGTAGCTCATATTCAAGAAGTAATTCAACAACAAAATGATAAAGCTGAACATAGTTAGTATTTTGGACATAGTATTGTCAGAAAACAGACAAAACATGTTGGCTGTTGTTTTCCACACAGCTACTTCTAAGAAAAGAGCTACTGAACTTCAGTTATTTGCTGTTAAAAACTATTGTTGTCTATTCAAATTAGGCCAAGAAGGATTGAAATTTTTTTCTGTTTTTACCAGTTTGAAGGAATCAATGAAGTGGTTCTTGTTAGTTCCCAGAAATTGGAACTGCACCACCTGACTAACAGAACAATTAAAATCCTGGTATGAAAACAAATTCACTGCGTCTTTTGTATAAAAATAGTTCTGATGAATGTTTAGCCTAGATTTTGCAAAACAACGTCAGGGAAGAGTTCTGGCTGCTCCGCATAAGGAGACAGCCAGGAGCAAAAGGTGATTCCAAGGCTTTAGAGTAGTGCCATCCTATGACATTGATCCAGAGCACAGATGCAGCAAGTCAGAGCTGGGATCAGACACAGAAATGGTCTACTGGGGTAAAGTAGGGCTGAGAGTAGGATTGAAAGCTGTGTCCAAGGATTCATGTTGGGTCAAGACTGAGGCAATATGACCCAGGGCACAATTACGGTATTGATCTGCTGCACAGCTCAGATAAGGGCAGCAGAAACAGACTTTGCTGGGCAAGAGTTCCCCAGAGAAGGAGGGCACCCCAAACTTCTGGTTTCCCATCAGTGATGGAGGCAAGCTTTGACTAAATATCTTCATTCATTCCACTTAGCACCTTAACTGATTCCACTGAGCACCCTAACTCAGCCCAGTAAACTTTTAGGAAGGGGGCTGCAGTCAGGATCCTTATAGAAAAGTAAAACAAAAATTGGCATATGTCAATCATTTCCAGTAAAGCTTTTTTGATTTCACTTTGCTTAGGTAAAATTTCAACCTAATGTTATTTTAGCTAGTTACATTTCTGGATTTCAAGAGTGAGTTTATTTATGGAATTGTGACTATTAAACTTGAAGAATATGTACAAAAACTAAGAAGTGCAATTTGTGCCATTTTATTAATAATACTTATTCCTGTTATTTTAAAACAATAGCTCCTTCTGTCATCTTGAAAATCACTGCATAGTTTTTCCAGGCTTATTTGTTCAGCCATATCCTAATTCCACAAAAACTCATTGACATGTTCAGTTTCCCAGTGCAGAGAATGATGTCTATGATTTTCATCTACAAAATTTAATTTAAGTTACAAATCTAAAAAGAATTATGCATGACTAGATATATATGTTTATGGGAAAAACATATTTGAAATCTCTACTTAGGTTTTATTTTATTATTTTTCATGTCTTTGAAGTCTATGTCTTGTAACAACCATTATTTTTAGTAATGATTTCAGGAATGTTTTGTTCTTGTTTCATTTTTATTGGCCAACTTGAAAACTTTTATGCCAAAAGTAAACAGGGATATAGAATTTTAAAATATTGCTTTAGGTTTATTTTAAGATTCTTTTCAAGGTCTTCAAAATAATAACCTGAGGGTGTCTTTGAACAGTAGGTTTCATTTTTACTGTGTTGCTTATGTTATAGGTATTTCATATTGAGATTCTGATATCAATAAAGATCTGTATTATGTGATCCTATGATATATGACAGGATGTTGTAAAATCAATGAAGTAGTTAGTTGCCATCACCTGATATTTTTGTCACAAAACTTACTTAAATATACTTCTTAAAAATTGCATGCATTTTCAAAAGCTTAACTAAAAAAATTGAGAGCTGTAGGTGACATCTGTGACCCCACTAGGCCACTGTAGGAACTAGTTTATGTGGTCTAGTGTACTGCTGTCTCTGTGCTCTGCAGAACAGTGTCATGATGTAATGAGGCAGAATTCACAGATCATCCAGTGTTGTTATAAGTTATAGGGTGGAAAGGACTGAGCATAGAGAGTCAAGTCAAAAGCACTACAGACTTGAATAAGTTAGTAGCTGAGTAATTGTTTTGTCAAAAATCCAGAAAACCATAAATGACTGCAGGGTCCAAATACAACATCAAATTTATTGTGTGATTAGCATTTTTCCACCAGCAACATTTTTAGCTAAATTATTAAAGGGCAGTCAAAGATAAAATGTCTAAAAGTCTGAAGTGGCTGATGCATGGGTAAGGCTGCAAGAAAAAATTATCTCTGCTGGTGATATACAAATCTGGTGCATGAACAAGTAGGAAATTCAGTAATAAGGGCTGTCAATACAGCACATTCTCCAAACAAGAAAATCAATAGGACAAACAAAAGTTAAATTCTGGAAGCACAAACAGATTTTGGCCCTTTAAGCCTCAAAAATTATGTCTCTTTCAGGAGGAATAGCCAAAATTTATTCCTAGACAGTTTGAAATACTACTGATCCATATGCGTGTGGTCTAAAAGAAAAATTTAATGCTGGGAAAAGCAAATAACCTTCTGGGTTAATAAAAGAATATTTTTCACCTGAATAAGCAACAAATTAATAAGCTAGCAGGGTCAAAAGAAGGAGATGAGAAAATTCAGAGAACTACTATTATATTTAGTAATTATAGCATAGAATGCCAGTTGGTCTCTGTAGGGAAATAACTTACTGCCACATAGTAATTGAACAAAAGATATGTTGTTGAATAATTTCACTTCAGGCAAAGGAGCTTTAATCCCACCCAGTCATGCCATCATGGACCAGTTTAGGATACTCATATATCATTTGTATTTTCCACAGCTTTTTTTGTTTTCTGAGAAATTCTTTTGAGGTTTCCCAGAATGCACTGTCATGACAAAGAGCCTTATTACTGTCTTGATCTCTTGATCGGTAAAGGACAAATTTTGATTCAAGTTGTACTAGTTGTCTGGTTTGGGGACTCATATTAGTAAACTAAGAAAGGACAATGGAATTTCCCTGCATTTAAAGAGTATTTTGATAATTACTTTTGTTCTTCTCAGTCCTACTTATCATATTTTGCAGCAAACAAAAGTTCAGAGTCCACTAGTTTTGCCTTTTTGTTGGAATTAATTAGGTGCCAACAAGTTCTCAGAATCAAGATAAAAGTTAAAGGAAATTCTTGTATACTGAAACTATGATTATTTATTTATTATATTGGAATATCTCATCTTCACTGAGAGCTACTGTAATTCATGGCTATTTATTGCTATTTATATTTAAAGTATTTTCTTGGCTATAATTATTATGTGCTTTACTGATTCAAATCAGTTTAGGCTGAGTTAAAAAGAAGTCAGTTTCATATGGAAATATGTTTTTAATCTTTTGTTTCCTTTCTGAATTCTGCAAGTGAACGAAGTAGTAATAAAACTCTTAGCCAATTAGGATTTCAACTGAAAATATATAGAAGTATTTTTTCTCATTTTCTTAAGTAGGAAAAACACTAAACTACTTTTCTAAAGAGCACAGAAAAGTATAACAGCACACTGCAGCAAAACATTTTTAATAATCAAAACATTTTCAAATATGGATGCTCCAAAACACTTGGAAATACCCAAAAACTTGGATACTAATGAATGTTTACAAAGTACAGAGCCTTCAATCGTAATGCCTGTGGACCAGTAACACTGTTAGATGAAGAAAGTCTCAGAATGGAAAGGGGCATGAATGTAGGAGTGACTAACAAGGAGGTATAGTAAATAAAAAAATTGGAAACTATTTCAAAAATGAATTGCAGTTTAGGTGATCCTTGGCTGCCATACAAGGTCCTTTCACTGAGAAAAAAAGAAATGAGAGAAAAAAATTAAAGCCCAGCAGCCAATAAAGCGAGGACTTGAGACATAATTCCTGGAAGGTGGTTAGCCTAACTTTGTTTGTTCTTGGAAGAGATCATGAAAATAAGTATGCGCCTGAACTTCCAAATTAGACTTGAATAGACTGAGAATACTGCAATTCTGTTGTGGGTAAAGAAGATTTAGTTGAAAAAACAAACAGGAAACACTCACTATACTTTCTCATTAAGACGATCTGTGTACAATGATATTCAGCGTCGTTGCACTACTCTGTATGATGCACAAGCAGGACACCCTATTTCCCTGATTGTGATGAGAAACTGAATCTTGAATAAGGGTTTGCAAACCCAAAATCAGATATGGGATAAGGCTTAAATGAAAGCTTTCAAAGTAAGGTATTTAAAATTTTATATTTAAACAATTTCATAATTTTTTAATCTATGTAAATATAGCTTAAGATTGAAACATAATCTTTGGAGGCCAAAAGGTTAGAACAAATCTTTTATTTATGAAGAAATTAAAAGAAATAGTATGATAATCCTATTTTTCCTTAAACACTGAAATAAATATGCTTGGAATGCATCTATCCTAAGGGCATTGAAAATAGGACGTTATTTTATGCAGGCTAAAGGACTATAGTTCATGTAATGTCAAAGCCATCTCTTCTGGTAAAGGGACCTGACTATTCAGCATGATAATTTCTTGTACTGAAGTTACAGCCTTCTTTCTGTGTAGTAAAAATGCCTGATGTAAAATAACTTTTGGTACTGTAATCCCTCTTGATAATTAAATACTTGCTCAAATAAATCACATTATTTAAGTAGGCTGGAATTGGAAAGGCTACATGGACAAGGCAGAAGATCAAAACCTGAAATTTCCAAGGAAAAGTCTGTTTAAAAAAAAAAAAAATCAATGAAAGGACTTGTCATCATGCTGAAAAAATAAACAAGCAAGGATGAGGCAGACTACATATTAAACAAAGGAAGAAATACTTCTATGCATGCTTCCCTGTCAGAGAATCTCAGGAGACAACTATGCTACGTTTTTCATTGTTTGCTACAAATATGCTTGGTTACTCAGTCTGCCATCATCTGTGTGGGCTGCATTCCAGATGAGAACATGTGGGAAAGCACAGTGTCTAAGCTTCATGATCGTCAGGGAGGTTAGCCAAATGTCTGAAACTGATAACTGGGAGCGGAGCCAGAAAATTCTTGGCATTTAATATGTGGTTAGGTTTTTGGGGAACTAAGCCAAGGAAATCTTTTTAGGACTCATCAGAAAAAATCTACTGAGTGTGTTCTAAATAATACTCTTACTGTACTGTTGAGATATGACAAGGATGGGTAAATTCAGTCCTTGTCTTGATGCAACTGCCATGAGTTTTTATGAAAGTTTTATCTAATGGAAAATGCAGATTAATCTCTCATTGCTGTTTTGAATTTAATATACTGAGTGATGATTTCTTCCTGTTAAGGATTTTTGATAATGCCTTCTGTTTTGGAAAAAGAAAAGTTATTGCAGTAAATTGAACATAAGCAAAATTTCCTTTTTAAAAGTACAAGGGTACTATAACAAAAAATTCTTTTATCTTCAATACAAAATAATTTCTATACTTTACTTAAGTATTACTGTTGAGATTGACAACTGACTCTTGCAATTGTTTTGAAAAAGGGAAAAGTACGAAAGCTATGTGTTAGTATAAATAAACCAATCTGATTTCAATTTTTGTTTGTTTTTTTTTTTTTTTCCCCATAATATATTGTGCTATGAAGACCATCCAATTAGCCTCAAAAAGGTAGTATAAGTGCTGTCACTGGAATCCCCTTCCCTTCCCTTCCCTTCCCTTCCCTTCCCTTCCCTTCCCTTCCCTTCCCTTCCCTTCCCTTCCCTTCCCTTCCCTTCCCTTCCCTTCCCTTCCCTTCCCTTCCCTTCCCTTCCCTTCCCTTCCCTTCCCTTCCCTTCCCTTCCCTTCCCTTCCCTTCCCTTCCCTTCCCTTCCCTTCCCTTCCCTTCCCTTCCCTTCCCTTCCCTTCCCTTCCCTTCCCTTCCCTTCCCTTCCCTTCCCTTCCCTTCCCTTCCCTTCCCTTCCCGCAACCTTCCCTTCCCTTCCCGCAACCTTCCCGCAACCTTCCTGCAACCTTCCCGCAACCTTCCCGCAACCTTCCCGCAACCTTCCCTTCCCTTCCCGCAACCTTCCCTTCCCTTCCCTTCCCGCAACCTTCCCTTCCCTTCCCTTCCCTTCCCTTCCCTTCCCTTCCCTTCCCTTCCCTTCCCTTCCCTTCCCTTCCCTTCCCTTCCCTTCCCTTCCCTTCCCTTCCCTTCCCTTCCCTTCCCTTCCCTTCCCTTCCCTTCCCTTCCCTTCCCTTCCCTTCCCTTCCCTTCCCGCAACCTTCCCGCAACCTTCCCGCAACCTTCCCGCAACCTTCCCGCAACCTTCCCGCAACCTTCCCGCAACCTTCCCGCAACCTTCCCGCAACCTTCCCTTCCCGCAACCTTCCCTTCCCTTCCCTTCCCTTCCCTTCCCTTCCCTTCCCTTCCCTTCCCTTCCCTTCCCTTCCCTTCCCTTCCCTTCCCTTCCCTTCCCTTCCCTTCCCTTCCCTTCCCTTCCCTTCCCTTCCCTTCCCTTCCCTTCCCTTC
Organism: Ammospiza nelsoni; assembly: GCF_027579445.1. NCBI lineage: Eukaryota > Metazoa > Chordata > Aves > Passeriformes > Passerellidae > Ammospiza > Ammospiza nelsoni. Next base: position 40,067,724 of record NC_080669.1, on the reverse strand, counting down.
CCTTCCCTTCCCTTCCCTTCCCTTCCCTTCCCTTCCCTTCCCTTCCCTTCCCTTCCCTTCCCTTCCCTTCCCTTCCCTTCCCTTCCCTTCCCTTCCCTTCCCTTCCCTTCCCTTCCCTTCCCTTCCCTTCCCTTCCCTTCCCTTCCCTTCCCTTCCCTTCCCTTCCCTTCCCTTCTTTAATTAATTAAATGGTAATTTATGTGTGTGTTCTAATTATGACTTTTGTGAAGGATCTATACAAAAAGGATTTCTATGTAATATATATTATGAGATACCAATTACAGACAAAGCCTTCCTGGAAAAACGTAGTTCATATGGACTCTCCAAGTTCAAATATATCCAGAACATGTAGAAAATAAAAAGGTAAGATTTTTATTCTGCTGTCTTAAATGAGACCAGACATTTTACTCTAAAATCTAACTTCCCCTATCAAGCACTACCTTTCTTTAATAATACAATTTCTGTAGTCTACTTAGTAAATCTCTACGTTTTGATTCTATTCCCTTCTTCATCCACAGATTATTTAGTTCTATACCAGAACATGAAATAAAATTTATTTTCCCTGTAGAATCTTTTTCAAATACAGTTATCTAAGCAGAAGAAAACTGCTCCACTGATATTAATTTTATACTTTTTCACAGTAAATGTTATTTACTGTAATACATAGTGAAATTCAACGATGCAGCTCAAGAGTAACGTTAACTGACAGATATGCACTAACAGCATTTCATTATAGAAATGTCAGCTTCTCACAAGAGAAATCAACAACTGACTAAGACAATCACCTTCTTTTACCAGCCATTCTTGCAATTTTGGAACTCTCTCTGCTAATAATATATCTGGTACTTAATAACATTAGCAATAATTTTGCAAATAAGGCCTGACTGGTTATTTTTGTAGCTACAGATAATTTATGCAGCTTGCTCAATGGAGAAAAAATAATGAAATTTCACTTTATGTGCTTAAAACAGTATAAAAATGCAGTCAGAAGAATAAATAGTAGAAGTGGGAACAAATTGTGAAATCATTTGACTTTGACCTATGTGAAAAATCTTTTTAATGCAAATATGTTTAATCTATTTTTTTTCCAACTGATGGTGTCAGAAAGCAAATCTTAGGTGAACACTGCTATTACACATTCCTGCTTGATAATCGTTGTTGAATCACTAGGGTCAAAAATCACTGACCCTGCAAAGATGCAGGTCAAGCTGCTTTTCTGAGAGCAGTTGATAAAAGAAATTCAATTATGTTAGAGATAAGAGCCTACATTTTTCATACTACATTAATAGGGCCACAAAGAACACAATTCCAGGAGTTAGTAAATATGATTTCTGGGTCTACCCATCATAAATATAGAACTATTTTTACACAACTTTAAATTTTTACCAGCTTTCTAGGGATATTGATCCTCATTTAAACAATAAGCAATTAGAATATAGAAACAACCTCCATTGGAAAACGATTTTCAAAAGCAGTTATATGCTTTTCCAAAATTGTCTCATTATATCATGGTAGTTATTTTCTTTTTCTATAAGAGCACACTTACAGTTATTAGTAAATATATATATGCTTTCACTCTGTTTCCTGGCCAGTGAAGAAGAAAAAAAATTCCTCTAGACAAAAAGATTAATTTTGTGTGAAGATGTTATATTTCTACACAACTGATAAACTACAATTGTTTTAAAAATAACAACTTTTAGTACTTCATCTGGGAAAGAAATGCAGTAAAACTCTATGGTGAAGGATAGAAAATGCTTTGCCACTATGAAGTAACAATATATAGTATTGGGGATAGGCGATTTTTTTAAAAAATATCAACCAAAGGAAAACACTTTGTAAATTCAAAGAAAAAATGGCAAATGTTTCGTTGAGATTAACTTAAGCCTTTTTTTTTCTTGACTCCAAGTGAATACAAAATTCAGGGATTTGATTAATTGCTCTTACCAGATAAAAATAAACTGTTATAGTTTTGATGATGGGACTTTCTCTTCAAGATATAGATTTTACCATGCCCAACCTGGAAAAGGTTAACCAACACAAGAGGATATATTTGCAGTAAATTGTATTATTTTCACAAATGTTGTAAAGAAAAAGAAATTGCGTATTTTACTTGCCTAAATCAGTCAGATTTTGTGTTTCAGTGAAATAAAGCCGATATCCAAGTATTACGACTTTTATCTTATTTGATTCTGGTTTTATCTCTAAATTACGTTCTTTCCCCAATGATTTGACACAAAGAAGAACACGTAGCATCATTTTGTATTGATTTCAAGGTTACTTTGTACTGCTGAGTTCAGCGGTTGCAAATTTCTACCCACTGCTTGTTGTCCAGTTTACCAGTAACTAAATTGATAAAGGGTGACCAAAAAAGGCTTCAAGGTTGTCAGCTGCCTGGATGAAGGGACAGGAGCACAGATGATGGTGTCCTTGATTCTTTACTAGCAAGGATGAATGCTAAAAGGAATAGAAAAACCTATATGATCAGTAACAGGCTTAAAGAAAGTTTTTTGATTATGGGGCAGTTTATATGTTAACAGGTCTGTTTGGGGCAGATGGAGTTATCCTGTCTAGAAAGTGCAAAAAGATCCTAGCCTATGAATTGGCAGGGCTGATTGAAAGGGCTTTCAATTAAGTTGGAAGGGGGAAGGGCATGAACGAGTCTTGCTACAACTGAGCCTGTGGGTGACAAGTCAAAGTAAGGGGCAAAATCGATAGCCCAGCTGAAGCGAATCTACTCTAATGCACACAGTATGGGTAAGAAACAGAGGGAGCTGGAGCCCACTGCAATGCAGGAAAGGCTTAGTATAGTCACCATCATCAAAGTATGGTGGGATGACTCACATGACTGGGGTGCTGCAGTGGGTGGCTACAAGCTCTTCAGAAGCTACAGGGACGAAAAAGAGGTGAGGTGGTTCTGTACATTAGAGAGGGCTCCTGGCTGTATAGCTCTCAAGGCTTGTGATGATAAGGTTGAGAAAGTAGTAAGAGACAGGGGAACAGCTAACAAGGCAGAGATCCTGGTGGCAGTCTGTTATAGAACACCCAACCAGGATGAAGATGTAAATGAATTATTCTATAAGAAGCTGGCTCATGTTTCACGACCAGCAGCCCTTGTTCTTCTGGGAGACTTTAACCCGATGGACATCTACTGGAAACTCAATGCAAAAGAGATGAGGCAGTCTAGGAAGTTTCCTGAAATTCATGGAAAACAACTTCCTGATACAGCTGGTAAAACCCTATCAGGCATGAGGCCCTGCTAGACCTGTAGTTTGAAAAGAGAGAAAGGCTGGTGGGAGATGTGGTAGTCAGGGTTTACCTTGGGCACAGAGACCATGAAATCATATAGTCAATGACATAAGGATGGACATCAACAAAACCTCTACACAGAACTTCCAGAGGGCAGACTTTGTCCTATTCAGCATACTGATTTGGAAAGTTCCTTGAGAAGCAGCCTTTAGAAACAGAAGCCCAGAAAGGTTGGACATACTTTAAGAAATCTTGAAGCAGTCATTCCTATGTTTGAAAGATGAGCTGGCAGGTAAAAAGACAAGACTATCTGCATCTGGATCTTTTGCAGGAACTCAGGTAATGCCATCACTTTTGAAAAAAGAGGTAGGCAGCTTAGGAAGTATTTAGAATGTCATTAGGCCATGCAGAAAGAAAATTAGAGAGGCAAAAACTCAATTAGAACTCAATCTGGCCATTTCTGTAAAGGATTAGGAAAAGTGTTTTTATAAATACAATATTAGCAAAAGGAGAGACAAGGAACTCCTCCACGCTTTATTAGACATGAAGAGGAATGTAGTTACCAAATGAAAAGGTGGAAGTACTAAATGATTCTTTGCCTGTCTTAAATAGTAAGACCAGTTATCCTCAGGACAACTGGCCTCCTGAACTGGCAGACAAGAACAGGGAGCAGAACATATCACCTGTAATCCAGGAGGAAGCTGTTAGTGGCTGCTGGGCCACTTAAATCCTCACAAGTCTAGAGTGATGGGGCTGGTAGAAGAGCTTGCTAAGCTTCCCTCCATTATTTATCCCCCTGGCTAACTAAGGAGGTCCCAGATTATAGGACAATGGCCAGTGTGATGGCCATCTACAGAGGGGCTGGAAAGAGGATCCAGAGATTGCAGGCCTGTCAGCTTCACCTTGGTTCAGAATAATCCCATGACCCAGTACAACCAAGGCATGAGACCCAGATGGGTTTTAGTAAAAGTGGGTCCTGCCTGGACAACCTGATCTGCTTTTGTGACAAGATGACCCTCCTGGTGGATGCAGGAAAGGCTATGGATGTTGTCTTCAGCAAGGCCTTTGGCACTGTCCCCCACAGCACTCTCCTGGAAAAGCTGGCAGCCCACGGCTTGGACAGGAGCACTCTGTGCTGGGTTCAGAACTGGCTGGGTGGCCGGGCCCAGAGAGTGGAGGGGAATGGTGCCATATCCACCAATGGCTGCTCACTAGTGCTATCCCCCAGGGATCAGTGTTGGGACCAGCTCTGTTAAATATCTTGTCAATTATTTGGATGAGGGAATACGATCAGCAAAACTGTGGACAGCACGAAGTCAGGGTGGAGTGTCATCTGCTGCAGGATAGAAAATCTTTTCAGTGGGACCTGGAAAGGTTAGAGAGATGGGCCATGATCACCGGGATGACCAACAACGGGACTAGAGGACATAGTCTTAAAGCTGTATCAGGGAAGTTTAGTTTAGACGTTAGGAAAAAATTCTTCACAAAAAGGGGGAATGGGCTGCCCAGGGACATGATGGAGTCACCATCCCAGGAGGCATTTAAAAAAAAACTGGATGCACTACTTAGTGCCATGGTCTAGGTGACAAGATAGTGTTATGTCATGGGATCAATTGACCCAATGATTTCAGAGGTCTTTTCCAGCTTAATTGATTCTGTCATTCCATGATACTTTGCTCTGTGCTATAGCTGTTCCAACCAACTTTTCAGAAAACTCCCAGGTGATTTTCTTTATATCAAGTTTTTTCTTTACTTTATATGAAGTAATGAAAAATCTATTGTGTTCTAAATGTAAAAACAAGACAAAAAGTGAAAAAAAATATTTTTAGGAATGAGAAATTAAAATGGTTGCATTTCGTGGCTGTGTGAAGAATACAGATGGTATTGTTTTGGTGCAAATACATAAACTGTTTTTGGGTTTTTTTTCAGACCTAAATTATTGTTTTGAAAATATGTATTTTAAATAAGCTGTAGTACTTTTTTGCCATTTGTATTTTACAAAAGAAAACAGTCTTCCTCTCACAAGAGATAAAAATAGATGTTTGAGATCCATACAAAATGGATCTCAAACATCTTTAAATACTGCTATACTAAAGATAATTGGGCAAAATACAACAGCGGAGATTTTAATTAGATAATATCCTCCCCCCTTTAAAAATATAAAAAGAAGTTTGCATTAAAATTGCATTCAAAATGAAAGTTTGATGTTTTAATACTTCTCTTTTGTAATTTTGAAATGCAGTATTTAGTTGCTAGTGTGAATTCCCAGGGAGTGTCAGGATCCTTATTTTCCACATCCCCTGAAAAAGTCAGACAAATTTCTGTGCCCTTTTTCCTTCTCAAATTTCAATCTGCAAATACTTTCATAAGAAACCAGAAACAGAGATATTGAAAAATATCTGTGTAACTTACAAGAAAGCTCCTTTTTGTGTTGAGAATAACATCTAAGTTAAAAAGCAGAGGAGATAGCCTGAAGACATTTAACAAAATTAAACACATGTGCACACACTCACACAGATACACACCAAAAAGCCCCCAAAAACTCAAAACAAAAAAAAAAAAAATGTACTGCTTTGCAAACTTTCATAGGTTTGCACTCAGTATGCAATGAGTTACTGATAGAAAGGAAAACTTTGATCTATTAATTGTTTTCCAGTAATTTACTACTGAAAATTTTAAACTGTATTTGATACTCAGGTCATAATGCTGTCACCTGAAACTTACAATGAAGTTCTCTGTTCTCACAAAAAAAAGTTGCATACCAATAGCTTCAATGCTAGGTTTAAAATAGGTTTTTCAAAAAATATCTACTGATCTTACAGATAAGTTTTACAACAGGTCACTTCTGTGAAGTAGTTAAGAATTCAAAATATTAACTTTTATCTCCAAAGCATGATAGAAACACTAAGACAGAAAACAGAGGAGACACATTCGTCATTCATCAAGCCCAGCCATTATGCTGTTGGAATTCATCTATCTACATTCCACCATGTGGCTTTTTGGTAAGTTAGCTTCCATATTTTGGGCTTATATTATGTGATTCTAAACTAAAGGAATGGGAAAAGAAAACTAGATATAATTATACAGAACATTTGGGAGAAGGTTGAATGTGGATCTTGCTAGTATTAATAGAAGGGGATAATGTAAAGTGTAGATCATCTCTAGCATAGATATTTTTCCCAAAGAATCCTTAAAGTATCCTGATTTTTAATCCATAAATTTTCAGCTGCCAATTTTCACTGTTATAGTATCACAGGTCTGTGCCCTTCCTGCTACGGAAGACTAAGTTATATATATTTTTGGGAAGATGTTGATGCTGGTTAAATAGTGTTTTTTAAAGGTTTTCTGAATAAACTTGAGTATCCCAGATATGCTTAAATACCTGAGCATTCCAAAGACCACTTCCTAGTTTACAGATATTGTTCCTAGACTTAGCATACAATGAACAGTGAATTCACTTTATATGAACAGTTGCAATAGAATAAGACAGCAAGAAGATTCTGTAAGCCTTCTTTAAAGCTATGTCAAATACATTTTTCTTATGTAAGAAATTATTTTTCTACCTAAATAAAATTTAATGACATTTACAAAAACGTTATTCACCTGAATAACCATGTTTATTCAACAACAGTTCTGCATCTACATCTAATTAGTTTTTCAAACATAAGTAACACCTGCAGCAATAAAATGAACCCATTTTTATTAGACATTTAAAAATGCTGAAACAAAAATCTGAAAAAAAAATCCCCACAAAATATATCTTATTTTGCAAGTAGATATACCCAAAGCCTTGAAAAGTATCCTATTCAGCTAACTATGAAATATCTTCATAGAATCTAAGGAAACTAAGAATTCTAAATTGTAGAGATATTTTATAAAGAAAATCATACACAAGATAATGATTCTTTAATTTTATGAAATTAAAACTACCTATCAAGGATAGTAAAGGATTTGAAATTTTACTACTAATTAGTAATTAGTAGTAATTAGTAATTTTACTACTAATTATTCTGAGAGAGCCCAATTATACCTTTTATACTTAAGTAAATAATGAAAAAACCCTCAGATTTTCAGGGGGAAGGGTGTTTCACATGGGGTGTTTTTGCTGATTTTTGACTCATAATATTTAATATTGCATGTAACAGTTCTAGAGAATATAGTCCTATTGTTGCATGAGAATGAATATTTTTGCTTTGCAGAAAATATGTAAGTATTAATCTGAAGTTCTATAGGGATACTACAGTTCCCATTAAGTCATATATTTTTTCATATAGTTTTTCATGCACAGAAATATATAAACAGATATATTGATTTCCCAAATTACTTCAAAAGGTGAAAACACAGACGACTGGTATGAGAATACTGGGCATCTTTCTTCTCTCTACACTAATGAGTACCTTGACACTGATTGTTGAGTAAAAGGAAGGGTTCTGTTCTTCATCAATTTATCCTAAGCCCAGAACTATCTCCCTATATTGACCAAACCCCTGTTTTTTAGCTTTCAAAAGGTACATGAACAGCTGTGCAATGTGTAACTTAATATCTTTTTGGAAGGGACTTTTTCCTACTCTTACAGAAGAATAGTTACAGAAATTGATTGCTCTGTACTTGAAGATTGCATCTGATTTCTCCTTTACCATTCCACAATTATATTTTAACTCTTTCTGCCCAGCTTAGTCAAGGAATAAGCTAATTTCTTCTCCTGTCAGCTTTGTGTCTCAAAAATGATTTGTGATTTGCTCTTGCTACATAGGAAATCAAGAAAAACATATGTATATGCAAGACATATGTATATACAAGACTGAAAATCAAAGTGACTGGCAGGGTAGAAAAGATAGGAAAATAATAGCAATTTTTTGTCAATTTGTGCCTCTGTCTGTCATGAAAAAAATCTTTTATATGGTTTAAAATAATTACATGCCAATGAAGCCAATAGGAAAGGTACTGCAGCACTGTCATTTCTGCAATTCCTGGGTATTCAGGAATTGCTTCTTGTCAAGTTAAAAAATTCAGATTGTATTGAAAAATTGGTCACATAGGTCAAATATTCCCCTTATATTAGGTTCCAGCAATTACATGGAAGTGTTTGGTTACATGTTATTTTTCAAGACTTGTCTTTACTATTCAAATTATTTGTTTTCAAATTGACACATATCTTAGGTGAGTTCATTCTTTTCAGTGTGACCTGAACATTTACAGATGTTCTCTTAGACTGCCATATTTTCTTAACTAACTAAATTTTTATGAAATCAGACACTTAAAAATAACTAAACCACTAAACCTCATATATTCTTACATTGCATAATATTTCCACTTTTTCATGAGTGAAATATACTAGATTTGACAAGGGCCATGGGGTAAAAGTGGGTTTCTACCCATTTTTCAAAAACATTCTTTCAGGTCTTAGTCTTTATGAAAAATATGTTCATACCTAAGAAGACAGGCGTTTACAACAAGCATCATTAACTGTGTTTATTATAATGTGACTTTCGAAAGCTTTGAAGACATTAATGATGATAAAGATTCCTAAAGTCAATTTCAATGGCAAATAGGAAATACAACATTCGGTTTATACACCTAAATTCCTGTGGCAGTGGGGGTTTGAAGGTATTTGGTCTCTCCCTGCCTGCAGCAGTGGGAGTTTGAAGAATATATTTAGTCCCTGGCTAAAGTTGTCATGATATTTGGTCATTGTGTTTTTCTGGATGTTTGTTTTTTGAAGGCTTCTATTTCCAGATAGACCAGTAATAAAAAAAATTTGAATCTCAAAAATTGAATGCCATAAAGGGTTTTCTAACATAAAGGAAAAAAACCAAAACAGTTAATTTACAACACTTTGCTGTATAGACAATGATTTGTAAGGCTTTTGCTAGAGTTAGGTGAAGTTATTTATCAAAATAATTTTCAAAAATACATTTTACAATTAATTTTGTGATGCCATTAACACCCTTTATTATTGTGCTTTCGTGGCAAGGTTTTGGGAGTCTGGAAAGGCAGCTACAGGGATGGCTTTCCATGAGTAACTTCTAGAATCTTCCCAAGTACCACTTGACTCCAAGATGGACCCATGACTGATAAAGACAGAGCCCATCTACAATGTTGGTAGTATCCCTGTGTAATAGTTTGGGAGGAAATTCAGGCAAGGGATGCAAAGCTTTTTGTGTAATTTACAGTCTGTTGAACTACTGAGAAGCTGGATAGGTCTCTGTGAAACACACATGTTAAAGACGAAAAACCCAGGGAACTCTCTCTTTCCATTCTGGTCAGTGAGGAGGTGGCAGGCCCCAGCCTGGTCCCCATCTTGGCCAGGCCAGGCCTAGGCAGTCCTGCCACAGGCTGGGCCTTTTCCTCCTCCTCGGGCTACATGCCAGACCCTCTCATCACACTCTCTGCCCCATCAGACAGTCCATGAAATGTACGATAATCCACATCACACGTCATGCCACTCCATCAAAAACCCATATATTGTCTCCTAAACAGCTGATATTCGGCCAGTACACTTAACAGATACATTCTTTTTTCAAGTACCATATAGCCCAAATGCTTCTACCCATGGCCAAGCCGCAAGTGTTACCCAAAGACCCAGAAACTTATCTACTGTGCACAACACCCAGTCTCGTAAACGAGGCATGTCCCAGTACGCCTTTGAACTCCCCTAGTCTACAGAATTCTTCTAGGTAATATTCTTGACCTACAGCCTTCAAGCACTCGCAAGCCAGAGAACATGGTTATCTATTGATCGTGCTTCTCACGAGAGCCGAGCTACTCAATGTTATGTGTGCTTTAGGTTATTGTCTTCAGGTGCATACTTTCCCCCTAACCACCGAGATCTACTTGCTCTTTTGCGCTATTGGTTGTAACTTCAGGGCCATGACTTGCTTCAATCCCTCCTCCTTGCTCTTCACAACTGGGCCCCAGGAGCTGTTGGGCAAGAAGGCGGGGGAGGCTGTAGAGCCCACAGCTGGAGCAGATTTAGCCTCGGCTGTGAAGATCTTATCATCAAATCCCCTTTCCCCAGGGCGGCTGAGACCAGAGACCTTTGCAGCCTATGTAGAAAACCAAAGACCAACCATGAAGCTGATCCTGACACAGCCCAGCTGCAGCTCCCCGCCACAAATTACCGGCGGTTCACGTAGGCCTCAGGTGTGATGTTCATCTTTTCAGTGCTTCAGTCTTCCCTCGAGTGAAAGAAATTAACAAGATGCAAGCATGTAAAAGAACAGCATAAAGACATCGAAGTCAGTGGAAGAAGTGTCAGATGGTAGGGAGGGGGAGAGGTTTTGTTTTTAGAGCTGGAATCCTCTTGTAAGCTATAGAGAAAGGAATCTTTTTCTTTATAACACATGAACTACTGGGATATGAAAGTGCTCAAATTGACATCAAGCAAAAGCCTCCATGCTAAGATAAGCAGATGTTGAAATAGCTGTGATCCCATTAGAAATTTGAACAGAGAAAGAGAAAAAAGAGTAGTCCTATGCTTCCAGGAGAAGAAGATCTCTGTTCCCATGGATGAAGATGATTTGAGAAATAGATAAGGAAGACTTTTGCTTTTGAGCAGCTCATCTTTAAAACAATACCTCATAAATCGACATAGCTCATCAATAAGCTGTGGAAAGGCTTGTAGAAATGGGAAGGACTTCACGATGGGAGGTTCCCTGGGCAGCTGCTATTTGTGATGAAATTGAGAGCCTTGAGAGAACTGGTTTTTCCTCTTATGGAGAAGTCTCTATAACCTTAACAAGAGGGACTTCTCTCTCTCAGTAAACTGAAGAAAAACTATTTTAGAAGTAGTAAACTGACTAGAAATCTTCAGTTTAGTTTCTTTACATTGTCAGTAAGAAAGAAAAAGCTGTGGGAGGAGTAGAAGTGTTCTGAAAATTTTGTTTTGATTCTTACTAATTTTTGTCCTTCTAGTTACTTTTAATAAAATTTTCTTTATACCCTCCTAAGTTTTGAGCCTGATTTGCCTTTCTCCTAATCCTATCTCACAGCAAGAAATGAGTTTATTAGTGATTAGCCAACACCAAACCCACCACACTCTTTAATGCATTAGCTGAGAAAATCTCAAAATTAGTATTTCCTCCTGGTTTCGAACTGAAACCACCACACCCTGGGATAACATATTTAAGAAGGGAGAAAAAGTTATTGTGCAAAAGAAATTGTGGCCAAAGTAGAGAGGCATGAGGTCACAAAAGAGAAACAGCCCGTCAGACACCAAGGTTGGTGGTGGGAGTCAGAAGGAGCGGGAGAAGCTGCTACAGGTGCCACAGCAGATTTCCCTGCAGCTCCTGGTGAAGACCATCATGAGTCAAGCTGTCTCTGCAGCCCATGGAGATCCTTGCTGTAGCAGGCAGGTGTGCCTGAGTAAAGGCTGTGACCATCTGTGGAGACGTGTGAAGCCTATATTGGAGCAGGCTCCTGGGAGGACCTGTGGCCACATGGAGAAAGAAACCCACACTAACAGGTTTTCTGGCAGGAATTGTGATCCATGCTGGAGCAGTTCTTGAAGAATTGTTCAGTGCTCCACACTGGAGCACAAGAAGAGTGTGAGAAGGAAGTAGCAGCAGAGACGTGCAATGAACTAACCCCAATACCCACTCCCACCCTGTGCCACTGGAGAGGGGAGGAGGTGGAGAGCAAAGTTAAACCTGGGAAGGTAAGACAGTTTTAGGTTTTTGTTTTATTTAGTAAAGTATACTAAATGGATTTTGTTTTTCCCATGATGGTAGTTGGTATGTGTCATCTCTTCCTGTCCTTATCTTAACCCATGAGCCTTTACTTTTATTTTCTCTTCTGCAGTCCACCTGAGGAGGGAAATGATAGAGCAGCTTTGGTAGATATCTGGTAATCTGCTGAGCAATCACATTTCATTTGCCCTAGTAATTAATTTGCCTAAGCCCCACTGTTACCCAGAGTAAAAGATCACCTTCCATCAAAAGGAACTGTTTTATGCTATCAGTTTATCTCTTAACCCACTATTTCAGTTAACAGTGGTTTGTCCCCTACTAAGCTTCTCCAAAAAGCATTTTCTGTCAAGCAAAGTTACAAGCACATAACAGGCGCTTGATTTCTTTATGGTGATTTGTGAGGACTTTATATATATATTTTTTGGGGCACTAATTGGAACTGTAGAAAGTTGGAAAAACTAAATTTCAGACCACTTAAAGTATAGCTTAAAGTAGAATTTTTTTCAGTTCGGTTGATTGGACGAGAGTATTGGTGGTTTTATTTTATTTTGTTCCTTGTTACAAACAGTGATTTAGGCCACCCCTAGTGGTTACCAAAAAAAAGGATAATGGTAAATACATTTTACTTGTGATGGTAGAATTCATAAAAAGTTCATCAATCACAGATGCATTAGATCTGGGAGAACTTGTTTTCCAAAAGGATATTTTCTAGAGACTACAGAAAGCTTTGCTATTCTTAATATAGTTATACGTGTAAAAAAACAAAATGGTGCTGTTGTATTGTGTACTTTGTTACAAAATGTATCTAATTTTTTTTGTTTTATTCATTATATCTTATGAACTAAAGAACATACTTTTATTGATGAACACAACTTTGATTATTTGTCACTGACACAGTGTTGTTTTTAAAAGTACACAATGGTTCTGCATGATTCACAGTGGTACATTGTTTTGAAAATCTGGCATGGTAGTAATCTTACTAAAATAATTTGTGCCAGAGTCTGTAGTGATCTTTATATCAGTTAGCAGAGCAGCAACTACAATTTTTAGCTTGCCTGAAAAGGAACCTTAGTATATTCAGGTTCGACTATCTTGCTTTTCTGCATAAAATTAAAAGAGAATGAAATGTTACAAATTAGATATTTTGAGTAGTTACTTTTTTTGTTGTTTTTTTGTTGTTATTATTTATTATGTTTTTTCAATATGGATACTTGCTTGCAGCAACATTATGTATCTTATTTTTGAAGATTTGCAACCTAATGTGGAGATCACTGGACTAATAACACCCACCATTTTCTAAATGTCTGGATATCTCAGCACCTAAATTGATAATTTCTATTGAAATAAGTAAAAAATAAACATGAAACCCCAAACAAAAAAGTTCATTAACATAGAGCTAGATCTGAACCGGACTGTGCAGTGCAGTGTATTGTACAGATACAGCACTTAACTGAATACTTCAACATTGTAAATGGGCACTGAAATATTCCCTCTCCTCTCTGTTTCTGATTATATTAAAACAGTGTTTTTCCAAACCTAGTCAGCATTACACTTTATCACCACTAGTGGATGTTATGCCGAATTCAATTATCTGACATGGTTTTTATATTAATATTCTAAAGAGCTGTACCATCAAAATAGTCAATTAATAGCTTAAAATGTTTCATCTTACCATTGATTAGCATATTCTCTATGACAAGAATTTATTTATACTACCTATTCATAATTACTTATGTCCCACATAGCATGAGAATACCTTTCAACAACTACTGGGAAGCAGATGTTCCATTTCCTGAAGTTAAAAAATAAATGGGTTTGTCTCTCTGACTATAAAAATATAAGGAAAAAAAAGAAAATTTTGTTCATGCACAGGGAAGTAATATATCATGAGAAATGTAAACCCCCTGCACACACAAATAAAAAGCCCAATTTCAGGGAAGTACTACCCTGGGCAAGAACAATTTGCCAAGCTGTTAGAATAACTCACTGGTGACCTCTCACTTACATAAAATATGCCTAGCTCTTGACCTAACTGCAGATCTATCAGGGGAAAAACACTCAGAAAGAAATCAGTTTCCTGTTGTTGACACTATTCTGTTTTATAATCTAACATATTAGATCAGAAATAAAATGTACTCATATTATTACTTATATTACTATTAGGAACACCAGATATTTGAATCAATATTCCCTGGGAAGGGAAGACTGTGAAAACCCTAGTGCTTTGGAATTTCAGGTGGGTATTGGTATAAAATTTTATCAAAAATTTTATCTAAACCACTTGCTTGCATACTTACACCAAATAAGTACTACAGAAGATTCTGCCACTAGATCTTAACAGATTTATCTGGTATACAGCATCAAGATTCATGGAATTACAGGAATGAAAAATGATCTCCTCTCTTCTCTTACAGGATCAACAGAAGCCTGCTGGTATTTCAGCTTAAGCACTAACAGACTTCATGACTTCAGTTGAATTTAGCCAATCAAAAGCTCTGAACATTAATATAAACAAGCTGCATCTCTGTACTTCAGCTATATTATTGCTTCATATTTTGAGCTGAAAATTCCTGGATTCATAGGACTGCAAATCCACCACCGCTTACCATCCCTATCGCTTTGATAATTTTTTCTTTTCATCCCACACCTTCTGTCTCGTTTACCTGCAAAAAAAAAAATGTGTTTTCCTGCATATGTGCAGAAATTATTGTAAATGTTGGAGAGATGTGCAAAAAGAAGATACGGCAAAAAAGTAGGATGGTATTTACACATATAATTGCAATATAATCCACTTTTAAAAATGCAGATTAGCTGACAGAAATTTAATAAATTCCTTCTGCTCATTTATGATAGTCAAAGACTGCATCAGTGTGTAATTCAAAGGAATTAAATAATTTCATAGTACACTGAGGAAAACAGACTTGGCATAGTTGACTTACTGACACCAGATATCCTCCTGCTGTCACTTTTAATTCTCTATAAACAATTGTCTCTAACATCCCCTACTGCCAGAGACAATTCACACTCTGTGAGTGATGGGGAACATTCAGGACAATAGTATGCATTTTCTTATATAATACCTGAAAACTTCAAGGATTAAACCATTTAATCAGAATGACAATTTGAATTTGGGTTTCTAATAAAAAATTGATCTCCAATTATTGTATAGCTATAAAATATAGCTATGTTTTTATGAAATTAAATGTACATATTATATATATATATATATTTAACCTGTGCATTTCTATGTATACCTGTACTTTTTTCTGGTTAAACATATTCAGATTTTTTTTTTTTTGTATGTCTTCCCTACAGAGAACATATATTATAGACAAATATATAGACATACATAAAAATAAAACTAAGCAGGGCCAGATGCTTCCTCTCAGAAGTATTTTGTGGCATTTGCCCTATATTTTTCTTTTTCTGTTTCTTATATATATATATATATATATACATTCTTTTATATATATATATATATATATATATATATATATATATATATATATATATATATATATATACATTCTTATATATATAACCTTTATATGGCAATCATGATTTTCAAAAGAAACAATATATAGTTCAATTCGTTTATACTTCAGGTAAGGCTACAAAAAGCAAACCAGACTGCTAGTGAAAAATATGCTTCTTCCTTATGGGTTTTATAGATAATAGTAACTCATAACCTCATTCAATTCTCCATCCTAATTTTTCAGTTTTACGTCACAGTACACTTCTTCATATCAATGGATTTGTACAGAATGGACATGCCCATAAAGTTGAACAGTCAAAAGCAAGTCTACCACAGTTGGCATTTATAACTTTTGAGAGAGAAAAAAAGAGAAAATCAGAGAGAAATTTCAAAATATATAATAAGCTAAGTTTTACAATTGGTCATTTTATTAGTCTGAACCTGACTCCATGAAGTGAAAATATGAAATCTGCCCAAAATTATGAAAGCATATCACTTATAAACAGCACTGGTCACTCTGTTTCCATTTATATATTTTACATAACCCTGCAACTACCTGTTAAAGCTGAAAAAGACAGCCCATCCACACAACTCATACAAAAGCAGCAGTGTTAAAAAAATTCAACTGTATGTTTGAACATATGGTGTGCTTATTTCAGACACTGTTCAAATCACAACAGGGACATAGCTCTTACGCAAAGGATATAGGCTGTAGAAGTGAGGGGAACCCTCAGGAAACAGTTCCAATAGGATGAACAGCTATTCTCAAGGTACAAACTGGGGCTCTCCCTACACATACTCTTTACAAATTTTCAACTTATTTGATGATATCTCCAAAAATATTTTTATTAAAAAAAGGAGGGACTTTTATATTTTTTCATATTGTCACGTGTTAATTTGTATCAGAAACACTATTCTAATCTGCATATTGACTGAGATATTGTTTGCCTAAAGAAAAGTTTAAAGCAATACAAAGTTTCAAAAGATTGTGCGCTTCTCTTTAGGAACAGTTGCAAATTACAACTGTAGCACTAAACAGAAGGATTCCCTAAAATAACCAGTCTCTGATCTTTTCATGACATACTTGTGATAAGTTCTCAGATAACTCCAACGACATAATTATCAATGAGAATCTGTGAGCAAAAAGCAGTGTCTGTGAAACTGAGTTTCTTAGAGCAAAAGACTCCACATGGCCTGGGAACTGTCAATAATAGACCTTACTAATACTAGGAGATAGCTTAACTGATTTGATTTTAGTAAAATTAGTTAGTTTTACGCAGCATAGATCTGAAATACGCTGCGTTAAAAGTGATAAAATCATACTGACATATGGAGGGATTTCAATCTCTTTGGTCCACCCCATATTTTGATGTCTGGGAGTTTAGCCAAATATAATTTTGTGACAGCTGCCAAATCAGTGGGAAAATATCACAATCAAACCTAGATAATTAATAGTCCCCATCTTTGATCAAGTCAAGATTATCAATCCCACTCTTGGAACTGTTCACCCAGTTTGGATGCAGCTTTGTGCAATCTAATCTAGTGGGTGGCATCCACGTCTAGGTCAAGGCTGGGCTGGAACTAGATGATTTTTAAGGTCCCTTCCAATGCATTCAATGATTTGGTGAAGTACTGCAATCAATTTAAGGGCCAAGAGCTTCTCGTCCTGGAGCAGAAGCTGTTAATAGGATTGATAACAGATGCTGTTCTAGGTAATTTTAATTTGATTCTGATCTTCTAATACAGTATGTTGCACTGTGCTTAGTTTTTTTTGTCTGTGCCTGTCTGTGACCTATCTAATTGATATATGTGGATGTTTATAGAAGTGTTCTGTAAATCACATTTCTCATTTAGGTATTTCTATTCCTCTGTAAGTCTGTATTATACTTTGTTTTGTTTCTCCCAATAAGTAGCAAAAGACAAAAGGATACTAGGAAGGTCAGTGGCACTTTACACATACAAAAAGCTCAACAAATATGATTCCACTTTACTTTAACACTAATAATTATCATGCTGTCTGTCTTTGTCTTCTACTTCTCCTATACCTTGGTACCTCTTCTTCATGACATTTTAACATTTAAGATCTTCATTTTAAAGAGATTTTCTCCCTCTTGACTTAAAAGTTGTCTCAGTCTCTTTTCCTAAACTCCTAATGCATTCTGATCTTGATTCACCTTTCAATAGGTGATCTGATCACTAGTATGAAAGACATAAAAATCTTCTCATGATACTTCACATGGTAACTTTTTATGTATTTCTCACTATTTCCCATCTCAGATCTACCCAGAAAAACAATATAACCTTAATTTTTCACTCAAATTTTCAGGAGATGTGTTCTAGCACCAAGATGGAAGTAGATTAGTAACTTCCGTAAACAGAATGACTGTCTTTTATGTTGTGCACTTACAAAGCAAAGAACCATCTAGGCTTAACTTAGCTTAATTTACTGCATCTTTTTTAACTTGTTGTTTTTAATATGATTGCATATAATATTTTTAATAGAATATGAAAAAGGCAAACATCTCAAATATTTACAAATTTCTTTTTGATTATTTTTGATTCTTAAAACAGATCAATTTTTATACATCTATAAAATTTTACTTTCAAACAAATAATCCAGGACATGTGACCTTGATCCATGAAGGAGCATTAAAAGGAAAAGCAAAGGATACCAGCAGGTCACTTGTTGCTGTGGGGCATGATAACCAGCACTCAAGAGCTGACTTGGTTTTTTGTCTAGGGAAGTTAGTTACTTCATGTAGATTCACATACAGGATGCAGCAGGGAGATAATCAAAACTTGCCTGTCTCCCTGACTGTTAACCCTTGCTGTTCTTCCTTGTTTGAACCAGTTATACCAAACGAGGCAACCTGGAGCATAACAGTTGTGACTACAGAGATCTGGAAGAAATAACAGGACACTGGGACCCAGGGGGTATTATCCTGAATCCTGCAAGTAACAGAAGACCGTGAAAAAAGGAAGGTGAATAGCAAGAAATATGACAAACAAATTCCCAGCTTAAAAATTCGTAGTTCAAAATGATATATGACATTTAATTTTTTATGTAATACTGATATGTTGCCACAAATAAATTATAGAAGAAGACTCTCTGGTGAAGAAATTATGTTTTCTATAGTTAATGTGAATTCTCATGAAAAAAGTAGTAAATAAATTGAAGGATGCAATCCTTGAAAAACAGTCTATTAAAAACACTAGTGAGAACCACCATCAGAAATCTAGATAATACTACACAGGAAAAAGAATATACATTAGGTTTTATTTTATAGGGGCTTTTTTTTGAAAAAAGACAAACTGATCAATATCGTAATTTCAAGCTGTTAGCTTTGGTTTTGGATCCTGTAGGCAAGAAGCTAACTTCACGAAGAAGCTAATAATCGCAAAAAAATTTGTATTTGAGTGGATTAATTTTAACTTGTTTCCAATTTTCTTGTCAATTGGAGTAAAAGAAATATTATTTGTCACCTATTTTAATTTGTTAAATTGCTTTGAATTTAGCTTTTGTCAGTTTGCCAATCTAGAACTACTTTACAGGAGATAGGAGGTTTATCTTGTAACATCACAAAGATGCCTATGATAACATATAGTTTGCATTAAGTAGAAAATTGAAGTATGAACACTTAAAAGTGTTTACACTTCAAAGCCAAAATGGGCTAAAGGTAGTTTTCTTTACAGTATTTTCCCAGAATTCCCATGCTTTTATGAAAATTGAGTAATCATTATGATTTTTTTTCTCTTCCTAGGAACAATCATATTAAACCTGGTAAAAAGGCTGAATGTAAAGCAGCTGTTTTTCTCCCCATAGATCCTTTACTTCCCTTCTAAGTGGTCTAGAGCTACAGAATGAGACAGGGATTTGTGTTGAGTCACGGTGGGATTATCTGCATAAAATAAGTGGCATATAATCTTGTATTTTTTTTCCACAGAGACTGCTGAGAGGAGTGGGGCATGAACCTGGTAGTGGTAGAGGCTGACAGATCTATAGCACCATGCTTGAGCTGGTAAAGCATGCCTCAAGGAGCAACAGAAATGAGATAGTGAGACATTGCAACATTGTAAAAATATCTATGGAAATTAGTTTAAAAATATTTAAAGAGCATACTATTTTATACTTGCAAAGTGGTGTCAAGGGATAGCCATTTAGCAGGTTTTTTTCTGATATTTTATGTTATTTCAACAGTATTCAATTAAGCAGGAAAGTTAGACGTACCAATAACCTACTGCAGGAGCTTGATGATTATTGAGGAAGTCACTCAAAGATTGAAAAGGATTGAGAAGATGAGGATGTTCTGACACTGCAGATGGTAGAGAAGTAAAGGACAAAAAGCTCACTAAGTGGAGAGGCTGTGTTGAACATTCCATTCCTTCACAAACAACAAACTATGATGGGGAAGGGGAGGATGACAAGGGCAGTAATAGCCTTCAGTTGTTCTCTATTGAAGAAGTATTATACTACCAGTAAAAATGTGCCATCTCCAAGTAGGGAAGACAATCAATCCCCCTATCTTATGCATGAAACTCTTCAACAGAACAAAGAACTTTCAAGGGAGTATCAAGGTGTTTTCCCAATAGGTAGAAAATATATCTAGATTTACTGATAAAAATCTCCAGAATAATGAAGTCAAGCAAAATGAATGACAACCCTTACTGCACCAATTGCATAGATACTTAAAAAGAAGGTATATAATTAATGAAATTGTTTTAAGCTTTCAGTGTGATTTGGGCCAGAAAAATAAATCACTGGTTTTGAAACACTCACTTCATTCCTATCCTGACAGTCTTGGTTCAGCTGGATTTATGTCCCAATTGTATCTATGAATTCTCTCATAGGAATATAATTAATATCTTTATGGCTGCTATAGCATTATTCCTGTTTGAACTGGTGCTAAGACATCACAATTTACCTGAGACTTTTTTTAGTTTCCAAAGCATAGGAAGGATGCTTCACTTCATGAACATGATTATTAGCAAAAATTATCTGAAAGATATCCTAAGAAGTATTTCTGTTCTCTTTACAAGTCTATGGTTTGTAATAGAAAAACTTCAATAGAAATCTCTTTTGCAATGAGTATTTGGGGCTCAGACAATCCTATCAATGAAGTCTCTAGGCTATTTTAGAATTTAAAAAAAAAATTAGAATTTTAAAAAACATTAGGGTCCATTTATCAGGTACAGCATCTGCTTGCACTTATCATATGCAACAATTAAACTAGTTGGTACATTGTCTGCTTGAATTTATCACATGCAACAATTAAACTAGTTGTTTCAATTTTACACAACTGAAGGCACTGTTTTGATCGCATTTTCATTTCCCAGCTAGCTATATTTCCTTTGAACTACAAATACACATCTGGTCTTTGTTCTCTATTTCCCATATATGCAGATTAGCTGGAACTAATAGCTATAGTTTTTGCTAGGCTTCTGGTCTAACTGCTAACTGGAAGCTAGGAGATCATGTACAAATTGGCCAAATGCTCAAATCTCACACCAGAAAATCTTTCAGTCCAAGGAATCCAGCAGAGCAATAACTGTAATCACTACTACTCTATTTTTCTGTCTTCTGTAACTGTAAATCTAAAGTAAATGGAACGTTCAATTATGCTGGTCAGTATAAGGATGTGAAGTATAAAGATTGGTAACTGGGTATTTGTTTTCTTGTTTTCAAGTTATTTATGCTTTTTTTAAAACTGATGAATATCAACGCATGAAAGAATGATACATCATGTATGCATGCATAATATATGATGTAACCAGTTAATTTCATTTGCAAATTAATGTTTTTAAACTTCTTATACTGAGAAAAGTCAAAATATATAATGAATATTATATTTCTTATACCCTTTGTAGTAAACCATACAGTCAAATATTTTTCACATTGAGAATTGGATGAAATAACTTCTTAAAACACTCTTGGCAGGTGTCACCATCCACTCCCATTGAAATTGAAAGGTTTCCTATCAGTTTGTATGGCACCAGTTAGAGAAAATGAGTTTCTTATCTATTTTATACAGCTTTCACTGGTCTAACTAGAGGCACTCTTCAAAAAGATATATTTCTATTGACTAGTTTGTATATATATAAAAAAAAAAAAATTTATCCCCTTCCACAATTTACTTAAACTTTGCATATTGAATTTTATTCAAAACACCTTATTTTAGCTTGTATAATAACAGACAAAAATGATATGTATGTCTGAGGCAGTGATATATTTTAAATATAAGCATGTAGGTTCTCAACTTTATATTTTAAAACTTACGTGTGAATTGTGTTCTCTTGCCACAATTAATTCATGTTAGAAACTGACAGCTGAGCACTTATATTTTCATGTGAAGCCTTCAATATCTATCCACTAATAAAGATTGACAAGAAGGAAATAAAATTCCTCTTTTTTCATCCCAAATCAAATTGCACCTAACATCTTATGACAAAAACGCTTGCAAACAATCACTTTTCTAAGTAAACCCAATCTGCCACTACAGTTTGGCAAAAAAATAATACCTACAGAATAGAAAATAAAAAAACCTGAACTTTTGCACTTAAGAATCTGACATTGCTGCAATTTGTCAAAGACATAATTTCTGTCTAAAAAGGAAAGAAATCACAACTACCAAGGATAAAAATTTAAAATTCATTAAATTATAAAATTTGAAATCTATTTATATACTAGAATGAAATATATATTGAAATTCAAGTTCCGTAATCTCTCAGTGTGGTACTGTTTAACTAGATAGTGGCTTTAATGTGCCAGAAACTTTTATTGTCTTTGAGATAGCAATTAATCAAAAAAATGCTTTCATATATAAAAGAAAACCTGAATAACAATTTTCTACTAGTAAATCAAAGCTTTTATAAAGGACACCCCAGACAAGGGTAAGAAGAATAGTCAGCATCACCTAAGTCTATTAAAACAGTGTGAATGCCTGCATTTTAGAGGGTATAGATTCACACTTCATGTCAATAAGCACCTACAGTGACCAGAAAACTGTGAAGCTCTTTTGGCTAACATGAGCTAAACTACTGTTCTGGAGTAATTATAAATCAACTGCTTTCACATTTTTGTAGAAGCAGGGGATGTGTTGTGGCAGCACCTGGTGATTCCACAAAACTCCTTCTAAGAGATATTCATGGGCAGATTAGTCCTGATGATTTTGGGGGTTTTGTGGTTGGGTTTTTTGTTTGGTTTTTGTTTGTTTTGGGTTTTAGCTCTAGTGCACATAAATTATCCATGAGATAATTCAGCAGGCATATATTTAATTTCACCATAAACAATATTGTGAAAAAAAGAAAGAAGGATAGACATTTAAATTCCAGATGAGTGATCACTGAAACCATTATGGTGCCTACCAGACTAACCTCAGGTGCTTAATAGTAATTTCCTTGATAAACCCTATATGTGTATTGGTTTTATCCCTCTTTTTGAATAGTTTTTATTGACTTTTATTGTTTTGTTAGTTGATATTCTCAGGAAAAGCTGTTTTAACCAGCATTCACTGTTAAAATACTATTTAAAAACAACTGTGATCACGTTCAATTCCCTACCTCTGTAGCTTTTCAAGCTCTTTTTAACTTCCACAAGCTGTTGCAATATTTAGAAGAAACAAATCAGATTTTTATTGGTAAATATTACTTTTAATTTGGCTTGGTTTACAGTAACTAAAAGCTTAATGTAGCTGTGTAAATAACTGATTCATCCTATTTTAGTCTTAAGTTCTTTTGCGGTTAGGTGTTTTAATTCTCATTTGCATTTTAATTCATGGTGAAGTTCAAACTCACATTAGAATTTTGGAAATTTAATTCCTTGTTGAGTTATTCAACTTCTAAAGATACTACGATTATTTTAATAGCTTTGTTTGTTACTGTGAACCAAACCTTCTTTCTTGTCTTTTTTAAATGTCCCAAAACATAGTTCAAAACAAAATAAAATAAGAATATTTGGTATGTTATTATAAGGGAGTAGAAAAAAATCTTCCTGACTAGAATTAGCATTCCTGTAAATAGGTTTTTTTAATGCAAATACTGCTGGAACCTTCTGTACTTGTGCTGCAACCTGGACGATACTAGGAGAAGCATTTTGCATGGAAGACATACAGTTCTATGCTTTAGAATACCCACAAACTAGCAAGGCATTCTCCATAATTTACTTTTATGAGATTCAATTTCAAATTAATTTTACAAACTTAATGGTTTGGGAAATTATTATGGGAAACAATAATTTAGAGTTGACCTTTTTTGAGCTACCTGTTACTTGATTGGTTTAGCTAGCAATGTCTTTAATTGAATTTGTCAGCAACAAAAATATGTGTGCTAACAGCTGCTGACTTAAATTTTATAATTATTGTTATTACCTTAGATAAAAATTTAAGCAGGCAACAAAAAAAAACAAGGGGAGTAGAACAAAGTCACCTACACTAGTCATCTAGTGTAGTATTTACAGAGTATATGTCTTAATGAAAAGGATTTAATACTTATTGCTTCTCTGGAAATACACTTCTGCATTAGAAAAAACTGTGACAAATATTTTTCATGCAGTGAAAAAAAATCACAAGCTGTATATGAGATGATGTGGCTAAAAAATTATTATATGTATGTTGTTTCCTTTGCCAAATTTCCATAATATCATCAGAAAAAACACTTTAAAGTTCAGTCTTGAGTTCTACAAATCTTAGCTCTTGCTTGCTATTTCAGAAATGCACATGGGTTTGGGCAATCCCTAGTATCAACACAGGCTGGGGTAGCGAACAGACTGAGAGCAGCCCTGCTGAGGAGGACTTAGAGGTTCTGTTGGATGAGAAATGAACTTGCAGCCTGTTTCTGGTCTGTATCAAAAGTTGCATGGCTAGAGGGGGAGGTTATTGAATTTGGTCCCTGTACGCTGCATTGTGAGACCCCACCCAGAGTGATGCACTCAGCTCTGGGGTCCCCAGCACAGGAAGGACATGGACTTGAACTGAGTCCAGAAGGAGGCCACCAAGATGATCAGAGAAATGGAGCACTTCCACAAGGAAAGAAATTTTTCAGCCTGGAAAAGGGAAGGCTTTGCAGTGACCTAACAGAAGCCTTCCAGTACCCGAAGGGAACCTACAAGGAAGAGGAAGATAATTTACTTACGACACCATGTAGTCACAGGGCAAGTGGGAATGGCTTCAGAGAGAGTAGGTATAGATTAGATATTAGGGAAAAATTCTTTTCTATGGGGCTGGTTAGGCTCTGGACCCAGACCCCAGAGAAGCTGCGGATGCCCATTTATGGAGGCGTTCACAGCCAGGTTGGAGCCCTGAGAAAGCTGGTCTAGTGAAATGCATCCCTGTCCATGGCAGGAAGCTGGAACTAGATCACATTTAAGGTCCCTTCCAACTCAAACCATTCTATGATTCTATGAAATACAGACTTCTTCTTTGTACAATGAATTATAGGAGTAACATCAATACCTGTTTGTTTTTTGCTTTTTTTAAAGAGATATTGTAAAAATGTCTAATTAAAATAGAACAAAACAACCAGACAGCTGAATTTGTATACACAGTATATAAAAAAATTAAACCCATTATCAGATAATTAAGTTCTCACATCTAAATATTCAAAAAATAATTTGGCTTTGATTTTTGAGGAGGAAGTTCTGGGTGTTTGTTTGCTTGTTTTTAAAATATCTGTCATTAAGTCATGTTGCAAAGAGAGGAATCATGAAATGTATCACTGTCTTCTAGTCTGAAACAATTTTTGGAGAATAAAACAGCAGTTTCCTTCAAATGCACTATTTTTCTCATCCCATCTGACAAACTTCTTCATAGTTTCTTTTTAATGGTGTTTTGCCTAATTTCTTGCCATAGAAGCAAAGGAAATTTTATATGTTATTTCTAAAGAAAATATATTTGAAGAAACATGACATTCACCAAGGGAATTGAATGCATTTGAAAATCTCTCTAACTCCAACTCATATACCAAAACGAATTCAGGATCAGGCCATTTGATTTTCCTAGGTATGATTCTTTTTCCTACTGCTCTTACAGCAACTCTTCCCTTTGTAATCTAATGTATAGTTTAAATCTGGTTATTAAGACATAAAAGCACTGTATACTATTGGTAAAAATCTATGTTTACTGTATTTGAATAATATGGGACTTATCAGAAGCATTACAATAGAGTAAGTACCAGTCAGCCTACTTTCAACAAATCTGTTTCATGGCTCCACTAGTCCATATGAATAAATTATATGAAGTGGCTATTTAATGACAATAATTTTTAGAGCAAAACTCTCTATCCAAAGTCATTCTTCTTCTCTCGGGTTTCTGGAGTTATAAATCTTGCATTTTGTTTAATATATTGCAACAAATTAAGTAAACACATTTCAAATTCTGGGGCTGAAAAAAAAGTTCTCTTGTATTCCAGTTTTAGAACTGTCACCATAATTGCTAACCTATACTATAAGCAATTTCTCCTAATTTGAGAATATCTTATTTCAGGGACATAGAGTTATGTGGTATTGCCTATAAAATAAAAGTTTATGTATAAAAGGCATTTTGCTATAAGTATACAAAACTTCTGGATTTGGGTGGGCTATTTTTTTGGTTGGGTTTTTAGGGTCTTGTTTATTTGTTTGTTTGGTTGGTTTGGTTTTACTTTTGATTTTGCTTTTTGCTTTCTTTGTTTTACATTTTGAGAGAGCACCACATTTGACAAGATGCTGTGCTTCTCATAGACAAAAGAAGTTTATGAAAGACTTTAAGGCATGAATAATCACAAAAGAACAAATATAGAAAAAGAGTAGAAATCTGATCCTGTAAATAGAAAATGCAAATAATAATAATCCAAGTAAAAAGTTGATGTCAGTATATTCTTTGCAGCCGTTCAGAAATTTTAAAGGGTTTTTAGCAAATTTAAAAGTGTTTTTCTGATATATTTCAATAATGCATCTTATATTGTGACTATAATAAAATATTTTCTGTTCTGCAGGCATTTTCAAAACCCAATTTCTACCAGTAATAGTTGTAAAATGAAAATGTGGAAACTATAGATTTTAAAAACCTATGCAGGAAGCCAGGTGTGATGGCATAACACCAACCTGTTAGGAGCTTGCTTTTGTACTATGGCTGTGAATTTCTTGGTACCAGTCATGTAGTACATCATAGTGACTTAATTAATTTAAATCCCTTCTATGTAATAGCATGTTCCTTATCAGAAACATATTTCCATTCACCTGCAAAGGTGAAGACAAAGACTTTGAACAAATTACTTTTGCCAAGTACTGATACTATTCTTCCCCAAAAATAAGTAAAAACCAAAAAATCCAATGTTCATGATTTCTAGTAAAATATCAGTATGGTATTGTCAGAGGGTTCAGATGTAACAGCAACCTGCTCATTTTTAAGCAGTAAAAAGGCATTTTTATTCTTACAAGATGTCATCCATATTACTATAGGAAATCAGAATAACAATCATGAATTAACAACAATCAATCTTTTCAACAAAAGAAACTAACTATAGTTGTTTATAGCATCAAAGCATGATGAAAGCACAGAGCAAACAGACAAAGAAAAGTAAAGGATTTTTGCCTTTTTGGAATCTTGAATATCAAGTCAATTGTAAAGATATGATGTACAGATTTTTCATACAAGACTTCAGAAAAAGGTCAGACCTGTCCTATATTTTTAACATATATTGTCAACTATTGGATCACTCAACATTGCTATTCATGTTTACCAAAAGACTAGTGAAAATATGCAGTCATTTAGATTTGTTTTGATTTATAAAACAGAAAAGTTGATTAAATTTATTATATATTTTCTAATGTAAAGAGCAAAGAATGCACAGTATTCTGCATTATAATGTTTCATAATGGCATATGTTACTTAGAATTGTATTATAATACTTAAAAATCTAAAACAAAGTTTAACATCTTCAATACAATGTGAGTAGTTTTCCTGCTTTTCTATTTTTAAATGCCTGCCTTTACTAAAGTGCTGCCTCAAACAGCTACTTCAAATGATCATGAGTCTAAATGATAAATCGTCCAAAGAAAGTCAATTTTCTCTCAGGATTTGACCAGGAAAGAACAAAAAACTACATGTGGGAAAGTAACTGTACAATCTTGTTTACTAATTCTCAACAGATGCAATGCTTTGAAGAATCAAAATAACAACACGGAGCATTATTTACATAGTGAAAGTGCATTTGAATTCAAAATTGGAAAGATAAGAAAAAAGATTGGAAAAAAATTACTCTGGATGCCTTGTCTTGAAAAGCTTCATATTGTATTTCATAACTTGCATAAGGTACAACAGAATTTCTGTCTCTGGAAAGTTTATCACTGTCCTAGATCACATGGTAATTAGTTTTACAGGTAAAACCTACTTTCACAAACATCAACTTTCCTGATGATGTGAGGGTTGGCTGCAGTCTTGGCTGTAGCAACCATCATATTGTGCAGTTCACTACTGAATGAAGAGGTATCAGGACAGTGAGTGAGATTACAGCCATTGATTTCAGCAGAGCTAGCTTTAGCTTCTTTGGGGATCTTCTTGGAAGAGTCCCAGAGGAACAGGCCCTGCAGGGAAGAGGGCTCCAAGGGAGTTGGTAGATTTTTCAAGGATCAGTTCCTCCAGGCACAAGAGTGATGCATACCAATGAGAAAGAAATCAAGTGAAAAGGGCAAGAGACTTCCTTGAATGAATAAAAAACTCCTGTCATTATTCAAGAGTAAACCAGAAATACACAGGAGATGGAAGTGAGGTTAGATCATTTGGAGTGAATATAGAGAGGTGATCAAAGTAGAAATGAGACTAGAAAGGCCAAGGCACATCTTAAATTAAATGTGGCCAAGGATATAAAGGATAACAAAACAGGCTTTTCAAATATATCAATTACAAAAGAAAAGTAAAACAGAATATAGGCCCATTGGTAAATGGAGAGGAGACCCTGGTAACAGGATGTAAAGAAGGCAGAGTTATGGAATGCCTTCTTTGCATCAATCTACACTGATGAGACCAGCCTCCAGGAATATCTGACCCAGGAGACCTGGGTAAATGAATGTTGGATGGAAAACTTCCTCTTGGTCATAGAGGATTGGGTTAGAGTCAGGAAAACATGATATCCACAATTCCAAGGGCTTGGGATGAATCCACAAGTGCTGAGAGAGCTGTTCCTAGACAGGATGCTCATGACCATCTTTAAAAGGTCAAGAAGATCAGGAGAGGTACCTGAGGAATGGAATACAGCAAATATCAACTTGGTCTTCCAAAAGGCCATGAAGGAGGAGCCAAGGAGCTGCTGCATCACCTCAATCACTGGAAAGGTGATGGAGTGAGTGCCTCATTCTAGAGTCCATGACTACCACATGGAAGGCAAGAAGCGGATCAGGGGTTAGCATGGGTTCAGGTAATGTTTGAACAACCTCATTGCCTTTCATAATGAAACAAGTAATCAGATGAATCAGGAGAGAGCAGTGGATAATGTCTATCTCAACTTCAGGAAGGCTTTCGACACTGTCTCTCACAACATCCTCACAAGCAAACTCAGGAAGTGTGGATGAGGTGAGTGGACAGAGAGGTGGATTAAGAATGAACTGAATGGCAGATCCCAGGGGGTTGTAATCAGTAGTGTAGGGTCTGGCTGGAGACCTGTCACTAGTGGTGCCCTCAAGGTTCAATACTGATCCAGTATTGTTTAACTTGTTCATCAATAACTTGGATACAAGTTATTAATGCAAGGAGCTGAGGTCTGCTCAGCAAGTTCACTGATGACACAGAGCTGGGAGCGGTGGCTGATACCCCAGAGGGTTGTGCTGCCCTTCAGAAGGGCCTTGAGAGGGTGGAGAGGTGGGCAAAGAGCTGTGAAATTCAGCAAAGGCAAATGCAGGGTTCTGCACCTGGGAAAGAATAATCTGGGCACCACAACAGGCTGGGAGCTAATCTGCTGAGAAGGAGCTTTGCAGACAAGGACTTGGGTGTCCTGGTGGACAAAAAGCTGTCCATGAGCCAGCACTGTGTCCTGATGGCCAAGAAGGCCAGTGGTGTCTTGGGGTGCATTAGGACAAACATTGCCAGCTGGTCGAGGAAGGTGATCCTGACCCTTTACTCAGGCCTGGTGAGACACATCTGGAGCGCTGTGTCCAATCCTGGACCCCTCAGTGCAGGGTAGACATGAGAGATCCTGGAGAGGATCCAGTGGATGGTTAAGGGACTGGAGCATCTCTGTTACAAGGAAAGGCTGAGAGAGTTGGGCCTGCTCAGTCTCAAAGAGACAACTGAGAGGGGACCTTATTGATGTCTGTAAGTATCTGAAGGGAGGGTGATAAGAGGCTCCAGACTCTGCTCAATGGTGCCAAGCAATAGGAGAAGTGGCAATGGGCATAAAATCATGCACAGGAAATTCCGCCTGAATATGAGGAAGAAATGCTTCACTTTGTGGGTGACCATGCATTGAAAGAGATTGCCCAGAGGCTGTGGAGATTCCCTCAGTGGGAATACTGAAGAGTCGTCTGTATACAATCCTGTGCAAGGTACTGTAGAATGTCACTGCTTGAGCAGGGAGTTTGGATCAAATGCCAAACTGTGGTCCTTTCCACTCTGACCCACTCTGTGATTCTGTGATAATAAAACACATGAAAATTGATAAAAATCAACTCTATTTAGTAAGATGCTAATTTTAGACATAGTTGCATGTAATCACTGCTACTTTCGGACAACAAAAACTTTTTTTTTTCTATAAGAATTCTAATATTATGTAAATTTGAAAACTAAAACCAGAACAATAACAACAAAAAACATTCCAATTTGCTAAGGAAAAGGATTTTAACAAGGTTTTTGGAGTTTTTGTGGGTGGGGGTTTTTTTTGTTTGTTTATTTTTGTTTTTGTGGGGGTTTTTTTATTTGGTTTTTTTTTGTTTGGTTTTTTTTTTTTGTTTGTTTGTTTTTTGTTGGTTTTGCTTTTTTTCCTAAACTATACTGTTCTTTGCCAAGAACACATGGTGGGAAAATAGGGTTTTTGCTATGAAGTTTTGGCCAACTCCACAAAAAAAATTCAGAGAAAAAGGTGTTCTCTATGAATTATTATTTAATCTTTAGGTATGTAGAATCCGAACCAGGCAATAAAATCTCTCAAAACTGTACAAGAACTTAAAATGCCTTTTGTGAAACAATCAATACTTTTTCTTTAAATAATCCTAACATATAGGAAAATTGGTGCATATATTAACTAATTTTTAAACTCATGATTATACAATATACATATATTTATAATGGAAGATTGATATATATCAAAAGGTTGCACTAAAAATGTTCTTTAAAAAGCTCTGTTCTCTCAATAAACTGACTTATGATAAAAGTGCTACCACTATGCTAAAATTAGACCACAGATCTTGTGCTGCAAAATCCTGTACTACCTGGTTGTGAAAAGTAAAATTATAGTTGCAAAGAAGCAACATTTTATTTTTTATTCAGATTATATGATTACAACCTCTGTTTTCTAACTCTATATTGCCTTTTGTGACTCATCTACTATGGTTAGCACTCAGATACTGAGAAATACTGACCTGTATTATATATTTCTTTGCACTACTATTTTGCTGTATGTTGCATACTTGGGAATACCAAAATACCAATATTTTCTTGGAAAGAAAAATACAGATTAAATTTTTTTCCTTTCATTTTACTGAAAATCATCTGTAATAGAATAGTATGAAGAAAAGAATAGAGTACTTTCAATAGATGCCTGACAAATTCATGAAGATTTTTTTTATTCCAGTTTTCTACCTATACACAATGAAAGAACTCCAGAAGAGTTACTTGAAGTACATATAATTTTGTGGACAAAAATATTTTCATTTGTAATGTATCTGTTTTGTATTGATTTCTTTTTGCAATTCTATTAGGTTGCTTTCTTAATCACTATTCCTTCATTAGAAATGACACCTAGCCTTATGTTATTATCAGTTTTAGTAAAAATATATTTATGAATAATATAGATTTTTATCCAAAAAGGAGGTTCTTTTTTGATAATTTTAAGTTTGATTATGTGGTTAAGTGAATTTTAGCTGATGGTAAGTAGCTATATGAACCAAAATTTTTTAGCCATAGCTACAGTGTTGCCTGAGTGTGGGAGTCTTCACTTTTTTCCAGGACTCCTCATCCATCTTTAGTCACAGGACTCAAAACTGTTTATTGCCTTAGGGAGCAGATGACTTTGCATAAATGTCTCATCTTTGACCTTTGTGTTGTGATTGTGAGATGTGAAATATTTTCAAAACACACAATTTTTTTGTAATATAATTCTTTATCCTCAGCATTTGAACCCATTCTATCATCATATTTCAGCTAGCCAAATAACTATCAAACTAAAAGAATGTATGTTCAAAGTGAACAAATTTAAATTGGCTTCAATAATATGGCCTAGAGGTTAAAGCTTGAATATACATATTCTAGCTTGCCAAACTATTGAAATTATAGTCAGTGTTAAGAATTTTATACTCATATATTATTATTAATAATATGAATTCCATCATAAAAGACTTAAAAAATTATTACCTCCTTTAAGTCTATGATCAAAAAAAAGTAATAGACCGCATCTGCTATGCCTGTACCTAGAGTTTTCATCTTTTTCATCAATCACAACAAATTTGTTCTAAATAATGAAGATGTATTGTCTCCTCTTGCATGTATTTTAATTATCATAAAAGTGCCGCAGACGTATCTCTGTTCATTCAAGTTTAAATATGGAATCTGAGACACAATGAAGTCTTAGGGACATGCTTTGTATTTCTGCATTATCAAAATTTCACCCCTAAGGGGAATATTATGTTGACATTTTCAGGGCTGAAACTGTGCTCACCAACCAGAGGAAAACACATCACTGAATTTCTGTTTAAGGGAAATCAATACATAAAAGAAGCAACTTCTATTCAATTTTCAGCAGGCATTTCTATGCTTATGAAGTTTTGCTAAAGTTCTTCCTATAAGAGATAGTTTGCACAATTTGGATATTTTTCTTTCCATAACAATTGAAATGAAAATGAATGGAGTTTAAAAATTTGTATATTATTGTACACCTATGCCACAAATACAGAATTCTTAAACTAACACAAATATTAAGCCACTGAGAGTACATTGTAAATTTGGCAGAGTTTTTTTTTTCCATTTTAAATTTCCCATTGTTTTTCCATTGCTATTAATTCCTTCAAGGAAATATCTTAAATTTGATGATGTTACATAATTTTAGAAATTTTATTTATTACAGATTTACAGTCGAAGAAGTGGGAAACCAGCCACAGAAAAGCAAGAATTCTTAAACTGTGAAATATAAATGTTAATAAATAGTTCAAATTTATTAAAAAAAAAAAGAACTCAATCTGGCGCAAGAGACTGCATAAATAAATTAGATTTGTATGTATTAGATTTTACTTTAATGTGAATTTGTTTGAAGAATGTGTTTATTAGTTTGGGTAAAATAATTATTGCATCTGAACTACTTGAATTTTTACAGTAGGAACCGCAACACAAGGGGATAATTTTAATACTTCAAGTAAAATAATTTATATTTTAGCTAATAAAATGAGATAAGAGGATGACCAAATGGCATGATTTTAGATCACAGTGTAATCTGTACCACATTTTCAAAGGCAAGGAAAAAAATCTTTGAAAAGGAAACTTAGTATCAAAATGGAATTTCATTGTTGGTGTTCATTCCAATAAAAAGACACTGATGGTGTGACATCACTTCTTTTAGATAACAGTGTAGTCAGTGACACTACACTTCAATGATATGATGAAGGAAAAGTCACTCAAAGGAATGATAAGAACAAATAACTGCCTGGTTTCAAAGTAACAGACTATGGGTGAGCTTCATAAATTAAAATCAGAAATATTTTTTCTTGTTTACTTGTAAATTGTCCATATATCAACAGCAAGAGAGCAGAGAATTAGAATCTATGCTGCATCAGTGGTCCTACCTCTGCAATTGATGTACCAAATGTAATGACCATTTCTATGTCTGTAGCATATGAACTAACATACAACTTCATTCTTCCTAGGATCTAGAGTTTCAAAAGGTTTTCTTGCACTCATTAAATTCTCGAACATGAATGATTTTCATATAACAATTATATATAAATGAAGTTATAAAACGGTTCTTGTACATGGTATCTAGCTTAGCAAAACCCACATGGTGTTCCATTGAAAAATGAAGATTTTTTTTCCAGCACTTGAGCTCCAACAGTAGCACAAACTTTGACTGAAAGAAAAAGAATGAAAGTGGTATATTAAGGCTGAGAGACATGGGACACAATTGTTTAAAACATGCCTCACAATCATTGTGCCTTTCATTATTCAGAACTTTTTAACACCTAGAAATAAGTAACAATAGTGTCTGTTTTCTCTACGCAGTATTTAAATTGAAAAATTTAAAATAATCCTATTTCAAATGAAAATTCCCAGTTAGAGATTATTATATAAGAGTTAATGGAGTTTTGCTAATATCAACAGAAGCTATGATGTAACTTATTAGAGTTTTGTAAAAATTTCTGATCCGGGAACTTTGACAGGTTGCAGTGCCCTTTTAAATCTACAAGCCTTCTTTGCAGTCAGAAAAATAAAAGCCTTTAGAGTTTCGTAATACTCATATTGGTGTGGATATGGAATATTCTGGAAAGAGTCTGACAAGTAGTTGATAAATAGATTGCTGAAATTTGGAAACCTGAAAATATCTAGCATTCGTGAGTGACTCGTGCTCTACTGAACTAATTACAATAATCACCCCAATTTCCACATGTGTGGGAACCTAGGATTTCTGGCAAAAAGAAACCGAGCATGTAGGAATCAACTGCTCTGTTTATATGATATACAGTTGATCTGTAAATACAGAAATAATCTGACACCTCTGTTATTCAGACTACCTATATATGAAATAAATCACAGATTTACAGTTTTAGAAATTTTCCAAGAGAGCCTGGAAGAAAAGTCTGTCAGATAGACATTGAAGGACACTGTTATACAAGTTAAATCTGAAATGACAATTCAGCTGATCAAAGTAATAGATCTACATCAACTTACCCCCTCACCAGAATGCCGTCATAGCACAGTAAAGGACTGGAGGATTAAAAGTGTAAGACTCTTCAAGATTTCCCTGAAATAGAAAATCAAACATGTTTTATTTGCTTTTCTACAGCAGCACCAATAAATTCTGAAGTGTTTAAGAAAGAGAAAAATTAAATACACTGATAATAAATAACTTCTGCAAACAGTAATCATTGAAAAGCAGCAAAACAAAGTGGAACTTCTAGAGTAACTTTGATGTGAAGAATATAAATCATATTCATACACAATTATTTATATTGAAACTATCTGTACTTGATTGAAATTGTTATGAAACAATTGTGTTCCAAACACATTGTCTTAGTCATAAACACTTTCTTTCTTTGTCACTCTGCTAGACCAGCCCTTTCTCAATGTACTGTTTTGTGCAAAAATACTGTTTCATGACTGAGTTTACGCTCCTAGCTCTTCAACTATACCAAAAATATCACCAAAACCTTGCACCAACTTGGTAAATTACCTTAGGCATATGAAAACAGAACTGTAGCCTTTTCAATAGTAAAGTTATCTTTTCACATATCACAAACCTGTGACAACCTCTACCATGTGGAAATCCATTCAAAGCACTCATTTAGCTTTTTCTCCCTCTCAGTCAAGCTTAAGAGGTGAGCCTGTGAAAACTGCATGATGTTCAACATGGCCAAATGCAAGGTTCTGCATCCTGACTGGGGAAACCCAAACATAAGTACAGGCTGGGTGGAGAATGGATTGTGAGGAGAAAGATTTAGGGGTATTGGTTGATGAGAAGCTAAACGCAATCCAGTAATGTGCACTTGCAGCTCAAAAGCCGACTTCAGCCTGGGTGACATCAAAAGTGGTGCTCCCAGAAGGTCAGGGGAGTTGACTGTTTCCCTCTACTCTGCTCTTGTGAGACCTCACCTGGAGTGCTGTACCCAGCAAAAGAAAGATATGGACCTGTTGGAACAAGTCCTGAAGAAAGACACTAAGTTAACCACAGGACTGGACAATCTCTTCTATGAAGATGGGCTAGGAGAATTGGGGTTGCTCAGTCCAGAGAAAAAAAGGCTTTGGGGAGAATTTGTAGCAGCTTCTACTATCTGAAGAAGGCTTTCAAGAGGCCTGGAAATGGACTTTCAACAATGGCATGTAGTAGTAGGCCAAGCGGTAATGGCCTTAAGTTTAAGGAGTCTATATTTAGGTTAGATGTTAGGAAGGAATTTGTTGTCCAAAGAGGTTGTGGACTCCCCATCTATGAAAGGTACAAGGCCAGGCTGGATAGGGCTGTGTACAACTGGTCTAGTGGAAGGAGACCCAGGCAGGGGATCTGAATCTAGAAGATCTTTAAGGTGCCTTCCAATCATAACCATTCAATGAGTCTATGATTCTGTTATATTTCCTTTGGGGTAAGGCTGGGAGAGGTAGAACTGTTCAGTCTGGAGAGAAGAAAGCTCAAAGGAAAACTCATCAACACATATAAACAACTGAAGGGAAGATGCAAAGACGGAGTCAGGCTGTTTTCTATGGTGTCCAATGAGAGTACAAAAAGCAATGAGAAAAAGGAAACACAGAAAGAGCTGTATGACTATCAGAAAACAGCTTTTTTCACTGTAACTAAGTACTGAAGCAGTTTGCCAAGAAATTACTGTGGAATATTCATCTTGGAAATACTGAAAAGTGATGTGGACACAGTCTTAGGTAACCTGCTTTCAGTAGCTCTGATTGAGCAGAGAGGCGGGCCCCCATCCAACCTTGATACTCTGTGATACTGCAATATATTTTACACAGCACACATGAGTTTGTGTTTTATCCGCTTACTCAGCAGTCTGGGATTGATAACCACCTTCCACTGTTTTATATATCTCAGTCATGTCATTCAGAAATCACAATATTCCTAAATCATTTAGGAGAGAATAAAAGTAAATACCAATAAATGACCACCAATGATCAAGAATGTTTCATCCTTGTCGTGGGTTGACAGCCTTTATCCCAATATCGTGTGTTGTGTCTGGCAGCTGTGCCTTTTCTCTCTTCCCCCCCCCGCCCGGCCGTCTTGCTGCGGCGGGGCGGGGAAGAGAGGGGGGAGTGTTTGACCAGGCCCTTTTTGCTTTTGGCTTTTGGCTGCTTGGCTTGGCTAGCCACTTTGCTTGCTTGCTTTCTGCTTTTTGTGCTGTTTTTTTTTTCCTTTTCTTTTGTTCCCTCTTTCTTACCCTCCCCTGAAGATACTGGACCGGCTCCGGACCTGACCTGAGACGTCCAGGACACCTGGAGCTTGCGAGAGAAGCTTGGCGCCCTCATAACACAGTCTGTTTTCTTTTCTTTTCTTGTGTTGGGGAGTGTTCTTTTGTTACTTGTAAATAAATAGGTTTTGTTTTCCATTTGCTCCTCCGAGAAATTCCTTCCTGAACCCGGTGTTGGGGGAGGGGTGGTTGGAGGTTTGTTTTGTGGGGGGGCTCCCTTTTGGAGATTTCCCCTAATTTGTCCTAACCCAGGACAGTATATCTTTTGGTGCGTTGGCTGGGAAACGGAGGCCAAAAAACAGTGGAAAAAAACCTATAACAATAATGTTTTGGTTTTGGTTTTGGTTATTTTGTGGGCATATTGGTGATTCATAATGTCATTTGGAGTGGAAGCTTGCCGGTATTTCTGGTCCCTAGGGGTTTTTGAAGTTTTAATACCTTTGTGGTCCCTAGGGTTATTTCCTTACCCAAAAATAGCTCTGATGTTGTCCCTAATAAGTAGCTTTTGTAAGCGGGGGGCACTAACCAGAATAGTCATTGTGCTGGTCTTATGTGTGATGATGTGTCGGATAAAAATGCTGGACTTTATTTCAGGAACGTATGGATTGTTGTTATGGCTGTGTACTCAGTTTGTTTGGGGAGAAGAAGGGGAAGGGGCTTTTCAGCCTTTGTCTTCCTTCTTCTCCTCCAAATTGTTGACATCTCTATTAGAAAATACTGAACTTTCCCTGAGTTTGAAAGAAACCATCTTTCTGGCATTTAATTTATTAAGCCTTTTCTATACTGTCTGGAGTGTGTATAAAATGAAAACTGAGATTTCTAGAGGGGTTAGAGACACTCCTGACTTAGGAGTAAAACAATGCAGGAAAAATCTTGACTGGAGTGGGAAATGGGAGGATATGGGCCAGACTTTAAAGGAATTTTCCGATCCTATAGACTGGGACTTTCCATCTGATCAAATTCAGGATCCAGTCGAGGTGGCAAAGTATTTGAGGGAGAAGTGCCATGGTAATACTAAGGAAGAAAGGATTACTGCAGTGAGCTGGGCCTTGGCGTTTGTTTACCGTACTCTGCTAGATACTGTGGAGCAGCAGATAGCAGAAAGGGAACAGGGACATAAGTTAGTTACTATCCCAGTGACCCAGGCTGCAGCTAACATCCCAGGCTCCAGGCTAGCAGCTGAATCAGACAATAGGCCCCAAACCATGGCTGTTGCAGCTAATACAAGAGGTGGAAAGTGTAAAGGCAAGACCGATCGAAAGGTGGAGGATGATGAGGATGATGCGACCGATTGAAAGGTGGAGGATGATGAGGATGATGATGCAGGAGAAGGACCCTCACCAAAATCAGAGGCCACATCAAGGGGCACAGAATCTGGAGCTAATATTGACTCCTTTTCTCTGAAGGACCTCAGAGGCCTAAGAAAGGATTACAGATGACAACCTGACGAATCTATAATTAGTTGGTTAGTCCGCCTTTGGGATGCTGCAGGGGAGGTTACGATTTTGGATGGTACTGAAGCGAGGCATTTGGGATTCCTGTCACATGATCCTGTCATCGATCAAGGTATGATGAGGGGGGCTAACCCTCACAGCCTCTGGGAACGGGTCCTAAGAAGCGTAGCAGAACGATACCTGTGTACGGATGATCTCTATATGCAGCAGACACGGTGGAAGACCATAGAACAGGGGATCCAACGCCTGAGAGAGATGGCGGTGGCAGAGCTCATTTTCTCAGATGATACAACAACTAGGAATCCGGACCTGGTACCATGCACACCTGTAATGTGGAGGAAACTTGTGCGACTTGGGCCACCTGAATACGCTTCTGCCCTAGCAATAATGAAGCAGGATGATACATATGAGACTGTGCTCGATATGGCGAAGAAGCTTCGAGCGTATGCAGATGCTGTGCATGGCCCAACTCATGCCAGAATTGCAGCAGTGGAAACCCAACTGCAGAAACTAGAGGACAAAATAGAGGAGAATCATAAGAAACTCCGGGAAGAGATTAAGGAGGATCTTATTCAAATCTCAGCTGTACAAATTAGAGGCCCTGGTGTCCAACGCTGGTGCTCCTTTGATGGGGAGAGAAAGTACATCCCACGGGCTGAGTTATGGGTTTTTCTGCGTGAGTCTGGAGAAGACATGAGGAGATGGGATGGAAAACCCACCGCTGCTTTGGCACAACGGGTGCGTGATTTGAAGAAAAGAGAAAGTATCACCAAAAAGAAGAGCAGCTCTGGTCGCTCGTAGCCGAGATGTTAAGTATGCTGATGACGATGACATGTCCGATCCCCTTGAAGGAACTTCTAAGGCATATGCCCAAGGAAAGAAGGACAATCTGGCTTAGAGGGGCCCTGCCTCCAGCCAGGAAGAGGCACGGGAGAACTGGGTTTTTTGGAAGGTGTGGATCAGATGGCCTGGCACATCAGAGCCACAAGACTATGAAGCATTGGTTGACACTGGATCACAGTGTACCTTAATGCCATCGGAACACGTGGGGACAGAACCTGTTTCCATTGCTGGAGTGACGGGGGGATCACAACAGTTGACTTTGTTGGAAGGTGAGGTGAGCTTGACTGGGAAGGAGTGGCAGGAATATCCGATTGTGACTGGTCCAGAGGCTCCGTGTATTTTGGGCATAGACTTCCTCCGGAATGGCTATTACAAAGATCCTAAGGGATTCAGGTGGGCTTTTGGAATAGCTGCAGTGGAGATAGAGGGTATTAAACAATTGAATACCTTGTCTGGACTATCAGAGAACCCATCTGCAGTAGGACTCTTGAAGGTAGAGGAGCAACGAGTGCCAATTGCCACCTCAACAGTGCACCGCAGGCAGTACCGGACGAATCGAGATGCCGTGATCCCCATCCACAAAATGATCCGAGAGCTGGAGAGCCAAGGGGTGGTCAGTAAAACCCACTCACCCTTTAACAGCCCTATCTGGCCTGTGCGAAAATCTGACGGAGAATGGAGACTGACTGTGGACTATCGTGCCTTGAATGAAGTGACTCCACCACTGAGTGCGGCTGTACCAGACATACTGGAACTGCAGTACGAGCTGGAGTCCAAGGCAGCAAAGTGGTACCCGACCATCGATGTTGCTAACGCGTTTTTCTCCATCCCTCTGCAGCAGAATGCAGGCCTCAGTTTGCATTTACATGGAGGGGAGTGCAGTATTCCTGGAACCGACTGCCCCAGGGGTGGAAACACAGTCCTACCATCTGTCATGGACTGATCCAGGCTGCACTAGAAGAGGGTGAGGCTCCAGAACATTTACAATATATTGATGATATCATTGTTTGGGGGAACATAGCAATAGAAGTGTTCGAGAAAGGAGAGAAGATAATTTATATTCTCTTGGAAGCCGGATTTGCCATTAAGAAGAGCAAAGTCAAGGGACCTGCCCGAGAAATTCAGTTCTTGGGGGAGAAGTGGCAAGATGGACGGCATCAGATTCCTGCGGATGTTATTAACAAAATCACTGCTATGTCCCCACCAAATGATAAGAAGGAAACACAAGCTTTCTTAGGTGCTATAGGTTTCTGGAGGATGCACATCCCTGAGTATAGTCAGATTGTGAGACCCCTTTATCTGGTTACCCGCAAGAAGAATGACTTCCATTGGGGTCCTGAGCAGCAGCAAGCTTTCGTCCAAATCAAGCAGGAGATCACTCATGCTGTAGCCCTTGGTCCAGTCAGGACGGGACCAGATGTGAAGAACGTGCTCTACTCTGCAGCTGGGAGCCATGGTCTGTCCTGGAGCCTTTGGCAAAAGGTGCCTGGCAAGAGCTGAGGCCGACCATTGGGATTTTGTAGTCGGAGCTACAGGGGGTCTGGAGCTAACTATACCCCAACAGAAAAAGTAATCTTGGCCGCCTATGAAGGAGTCCAAGCCGCCTCAGAGGTGATTGGTACAGAGGCACAACTTCTTCTGGCGCCCCGACTACCGGTGCTGAGATGGATGTTCAGAGGAAAGGTTCCCTCTACCCACCATGCCACCAATGCTACTTGGAGTAAATGGATTGCCCTCATTACGCAGTGCGCTCGAATTGGGAAGTTAAATCGCCCTGGGATCTGGAAATAATTACAAATTGGCCTGAAGGTGAAAGCTTTAGTGTCGTGGATGAGGAACAAGAGCCAGTGACCCGGATTGAGGAAGCTCCACCATACAATCAGTTACCAGCAGAAGAAACATGTTACGCTCTATTCACCGATGGTTCTTGTCGCGTCATAGGGATGAAACGGAGGTGGAAAGCAGCTGTGTGGAGTCCCACTCGACGAGTTGCAGAGGCTACTGAAGGAGAAGGCGAATCCAGGCAATTTGCTGAAATCAAAGCTATTCAACTGGCCCTAGGTATTGCAGAGAGAGAGAAGTGGCCAAGGCTCTATTTGTATACCGATTCCTGGATGGTAGCCAACGCTCTATGGGCATGGCTGAAGAGATGGAAAGAGGCGAACTGGCAGCGCAGAGGGAAACCAATTTGAGCTGCGGAAGAGTGGAAAGATATCGCTACTCGGTTAGAGAAGTTACCTGTGAAGGTTCACCATGTAGATGCCCATGTCCCCAGAAGTAGAGCTAATGAAGAGCAGCAAAACAACCAGCAAGTACATCAGGCTGCAAAGATAGGGGAGTTGAAGATAGATCTCGACTGGGAGCATAAGGGAGAGTTATTCTTAGCACGATGGGCCCATGATGCCTCAGGCCACCAGGGTAGAGATGCCACCTATAAGTGGGCACGAGACCGAGGGGTGGATCTAACCATGGACAGTATCTCTCAGGTTATTCGTGACTGTGAGACGTGCGCTGCCATTAAGCAGGCCAAGCAGGTGAAGCCCCTCTGGTATGGGGGGCGGTGGTCTAAGTACAAATATGGGGAGGCCTGGCAGATTGATTACATCACACTGCCTCAAACCCGCCAGGGCAAGCGCTATGTACTAACCATGGTAGAAGCCACCATGGGATGGTTGGAAACCTACCCTGTGTCTCATGCCACAGCCCGTAACACTATCTTGGGCCTTGAAAAGCAGGTCCTTTGGAGGCACGGTACTGCCGAGAGAATTGAGTCGGATAATGGGACTCATTTTAAAAACAATCTTATTAATACTTGGGCTAGGGAACATGACATCGAGTGGATATACCATATCCCCTATCATGCACCAGCTGCAGGGAAAGTGGAAAGGTATAATGGATTGTTAAAAATCACCTTAAAAGCATTGGGTGGGGGGGTCTTTAAAAAACTGGGAGCAGCATTTGGAAAAGGCTACCTGGTTAGTTAACACTCGAGGTTCCACCAACCGAGCAGATCCTGCTCAGTCTGAGCTCCTTAATATAGTAGATGGAGATAAAGCCCCAGTGGCCCATGTCAGAGGTTTGTTGGGAAAGACAGTATGGATCAACTCTGCCTCGAGTACAGACAAACCCATCCGTGGGATTGTCTTTGCTCAAGGACCAGGTTATACATGGTGGATAATGCAGAAAGATGGAACAACACGGTGTGTGCCTCAGGGAGACCTGATTGTGGGATGAGACTCATATATGAATGTCATTGTTTGTTGAATGTGAGACAGAAGGAAACTGTAAGGGTCAAAGGTCTGAGCAAGTAAGATGAGAGGAATGCGTAAGTGTCAAAGGTGTGAGTAAGTGAAATGAAAGTTTTTATTGTATATTCACGATATGGGATAAGGGGTGGCGTGTCGTGGGTTGACAGCCTTTATCCCAATATCGTGTGTTGTGTCTGGCAGCTGTGCCTTTTCTCTCTCCCCCCCCCGCCCGGCCGTCTTGCTGCGGCGGGGCGGGGAAGAGAGGGGGAAGTGTTTGACCAGGCCCTTTTTGCTTTTGGCTTTTGGCTGCTTGGCTTGGCTAGCCACTTTGCTTGCTTGCTTTCTGCTTTTTGTGCTGTTTTTTTTTTCCTTTTCTTTTGCTCCCTCTTTCTTACCCTCCCCTGAAGATACTGGACCGGCTCCGGACCTGACCTGAGACGTCCAGGACACCTGGAGCTTGCGAGAGAAGCTTGGCGCCCTCACAACACAGTCTGTTTTCTTTTCTTTTCTTGTGTTGGGGAGTGTTCTTTTGTTACTTGTAAATAAATAGGTTTTGTTTTCCACTTTGCTCCTCCGAGAAATTCCTTCCCGAACCCGGTGTTGGGGGAGGGGTGGTTGGAGGTTTGTTTTGTTTGGGGGCCTCCCTTTTGGAGATTTCCCCTAATTTGTCCTAAACCAGGACAATCCTAAAAAGTCTCTTTCCTGAAATATTCTTTTTTGGTCATAATACAGTAACAGTTTCAGTGGTTTTGTTGTTTTGTTTTGTTTTTAAAATTCACTGCATATGCAACAGGAAGGCAATTGTTGAAAGTAGGCAGGTAAAAAACTTTTGTTATATGCAAATGTTAAGTAATATAAAATACAACGGGAATATATGTTTGGAGCATTTATTTTATATGATCTTGCAGGGATTTCAAATGTGGTGAAACATGGTTGGACAACGGACTGAGTTAATAATTTTGATGTCAGAATCATTTCACTATCTTTGTTTTCCATAGTCAGACTGGAAGCAGAGTGAATAGAAACAGACAAATAGTAATGCTGTCAGTTCTGAAGGCTTAATGGCATGGTTCAAATTACTACTTTGAATACATATGTTGTTACCTTGTAACATTGCTGTGTTTATGGCAGAGATTTATTAGGCTGATACTAACACCAGTTAGTATTTCCTTTTTGTCAATAAAGCATCAATTATTATTTTTTTCTTTACCTAAGTTGCTTAAGTAATCATCACATCACAGGAATGCTGATTAAGCAACATGAACTCATAAAATATGCCCTGAAAGCTGGTGCACTACGCATTGCTCCTTTTCATAAAAATGTATTCAAATATAAGATTCTTCCATTCTTTTATCACTTCCCTTTGTTACTCTATACTATGCATTTTTGTTGCCTGTATTAAATTTGTTTGGTCCAATTATGTGGTCTTTCATCACTTGAAAATTATGAACCTGTTCTGTTCACTGAAAGACTATTTTCACATTCAGTACTTTCCCTTTTTGTTAATACTACTATTTTTCATCAACTTTTGCTTAAAAAAAACAGAAATTCCAACCACAAAACAAAAAAATATTGTTTAAATAAATTCTTAATGTTCTAATTTGTTAAGCACAGTTTGTATAGATTAATTTATGGTAATTTTCTTGAAGAACAAAAAATACATTCTGTGTACATTTAAAAGAAAGACAAAGAACTATTTCAGAGTTGTAGTAGAGGGACAGAAGTTGAGTAAGACTAACCTTTTCCTGTATTTGGAGGCATGCATACCTTTCACTTCCCTCTTCCCCTGCACTGGTTTTCTCTACCGACCATTCCATGGCTCTTTTCT
Source organism: Ammospiza nelsoni (assembly GCF_027579445.1). Classification (NCBI taxonomy): domain Eukaryota; kingdom Metazoa; phylum Chordata; class Aves; order Passeriformes; family Passerellidae; genus Ammospiza; species Ammospiza nelsoni. Next base: position 40,023,651 of record NC_080669.1, on the reverse strand, counting down.
AATTTTACTCAATTTCTTTTGATAGTTTCACAGTTAGGCCTTATTCCGTTTTTGTCTCAGTATCAAAGATATCAGTGTATCAGCATAGCTTTGAGCTTAATCATAGATGATTAAACTGCAAAAACTGACAAAACCAACAGCACATCTGAATATTATAGGAAGGGTAGCTCTGGAAACTCATCTATTTGGTTTCCTAAACTTGCCAAAACAGAAAAATCTCTATCATCTACTGTTTATTTAAAAGATAGAAAAAACCTAAGAGGATGGTGGGTTACATTGCTAAAAATATCAAGGGAAAAATATTGCTATAGAGCCCCACAGGATCAATAGGCTTGCTCCTGCTTAAAAATAAAATAACTTATAAAATTACTGGTTTTCTTTTTTTACAAAAATACTCCTTCCCTTAAAAAATCTTTTGTGTCTCCAGAATCTTTATTCCCTGTATTTAAATATAAAATATAAGAAAGCAGATGTCACAGTTCCCAAACTTTGTTTCTAAGTCTGTGTCACACAATGCTAAAAGCTCTTTAGGGAAAAGATGTGGTCTCTGCTGAGTGGCTGTCAGTGGATTTTGGGGGCAGACATTGCTGTTAGACTCTGTTTGACCATAGCCAGGCCTCTCCCAGGTTTGTCGCTGGTAAATTGAGTTGGCAGTCTTCTGCTATGTCGCTGACATGCCATGCAAATAAGTAAGTTCATTGAAGAATACTATAAAGCACATGAATCTACGGGAATGAAGGTAAGTCATTTAAATTTGACCTAATTAAGGTTAATTCTCTTGTAGTTGTCCTTTAATCTTCTTCTTAATCGCTCTAGTATTGAAATAATGAAAATGGGTATTCATTGTATTCCACACCTTAGGCAGGCAAAACTAGCAGTTAACATGGATCAGAGTGTATCTTCATTGCTTCATGCTTTTCTGCCCGGTCCACTGTTTCTCCCTTGACAGAGTCCACGAGTATAAAGAATTCAGCACTGTTACTTAGGAAAAAAGAGTTCCATTATCTGCAAGTTTACCTTTTTGATGGCAGTCTGATAAATGTTACACTTGTACAGGGAAAGGGGAAGAAGCATATGAATTGGTACTTTTTGTGGTAACTGGATTGTAACTTGTTTTTTTCAAAAGAAAAACCTCTCTCAGGCACCTGAAGGTCATGGTAAGGGACAGACAAAGCTCTTTAACAGCTGAAAAGCCTGTCGGGAAAATGATATAGTAGTCAAGCCCTTATTTTATTTTTTTTTTTATGGGAAACAGTCATGTTGTATATTTGGATATGGTACAGAATAGAAAACGAGGTCCTATATGGACTCATGACCAAGAAGTCACTTTTGGGCTCTGGAAAGGAAAGAAACACCTACAACCAAATAAAAAAATTGAGAGAAGTGAAGGAATAAAATAAATGACTTATAATTAACTCGATGCAAACAACGGTCATGCTGGGATAGCCTAGTTCTGAGTAACATCATTTAGATGCTGGGAATTTCGACCAACTTAACACTGTCTGTAACATTAATTAGCTTCAGATTGAGATTATTAAAAGTGTGTAGAAAATCTTTATTAAAGATGGAAGCATTGAAAAAATAGAATATCAGGTTCATTATAAGCAGGAAAGGTGAGCCAGAAGTTGAATCTTCTACAAGCTGGAGGTACTTAGTCTGATGTAATATCAGAGAATAGACTCCATGCTTCTATCATTTTACTAAAAATGTTTAAAAGGATGAAAGACTGCATCAAATGTTGGTATATACCTTAAATTCTCCTTTCATAGTAATTTGTTTTCCCCCACAGAATTGGAGGTTATTTATATTTAGGATTTTTTGGTTTTGACAAAGAGATTATACTGTCAAAAATTGTTTTCTTATTAAGAGCAATTTTCCCCTTGCTGATCCAATAACTGCCATCAACATCTGACAGTCATTTTCAGGATGTGTGAGTACACTCTGTTTACTGTCATCTTTGCAAATATGAAGTGTGAAAAATATGTATTTCTCAAATAAAGTTTAGAGTAAAATATTCCTTATTTAACCATTTGCTTTCAATCAAGAAAGAACATCAAGAGATATGTCTTGGGCTCTAAGCAGCAACATGAAAGAGGAGGAAAAATAGAAATCTCTCAGATTAAAACATGAAAGTGTGAAGAATGATATCAAAATCAGGATTTTCAAAATTCAGAAAATCTGGTACCTAATTTAGTTTGATTAGTTTCCTTAGAGAACAAAACTACAAAGTCTTTCAAGTGGACTAGATAAACCAGGAGAAACGAATACTGGTCTAAAAAAGCCAGAGTAATTCCCACTTCTACAGGTAGCAGTATACATGAAGGCTAATGAAAAATGCTGATTAAGAATTTTGTATCTGATGTGTTTTATGAGACTAAAATATATTTTGCCCTTAAACACTTTCTCAATATTTTCCTGATCCCTCAATCATGATTAATCCTGGCCATTCAATGTCACCCGTGTATTTATTCCAGAACGACAATACCAGGTAATGGAGCTAAGAGAGGCCTATTAAGACCTCTCACTTGCCTAACCTTGTTTTCACAAACAGACTGAAACAGTCTCCCTCTTAACAGTACAACACAAGTAGGCAGTCTTCCAGGAATGATTTTACAGCCAAGTAAATCAGTGTTTCTTCTCCTGTTAAGTCATTCTCAGGAGTATTCTCATTGCTATTAAGAGGTAGCACGATGAAGAATAATATCAAGAAACATGGTATTGCCCCAGTGGGAATGTAGTAGGAAGCAAAATAGAGGGGTTTCAGGCAGCTATTTAGAAGAGATTTAAGCTCTAGTAAACAGGACCCTGCAGAGAGATAAAGGGAAAATGTGTTTAACACTTTTTCACCTATTAGAATACCGTCAGTGTTGTTTTACCTTGTATTTCAGAAAGTTTGACAATTTCTATTCCTGTGCTGCAGCAAACCCAAGCAGTAAAAGAGCTCCCAAATCATAAGGAAAAAAAATTAGTAGGGCAGAGCTCCTCTAAGAAAATACCTGCCAGTTAAAATAATGTAAAGACTAGCATTTGCTCTTCATGAGACAGAAGTTCCTGTCAGACTTATCACGGGCTGAGGTGAGAGCAGCTGCAATGGACAAACAAGGGTGTCAAGGGCTTGGGCAGCCCTTAAGGCCTGGCTTGTTGCAGGGTCTGCTTATGCCCGGTTCCACTGATGCGCAGCCAGGGCCCTCCCCAGGTCCCAGTGCCCACGCCTGTCCTGCCCATTCCCTCATATACTTCTGCAGAACAGTGTGCCTTCCCCACCACCACTGCAGCTCTTTCCCCTGCTAAGGGACCGCACTCCAGAGGCGCACTGCATCAGGCCTGGTGTATCCGCATCTCCCACATTATCCTCGCAGGGTGCCCTCACCTTCCTAAGCCTTATCTGTGTGTGGGGCCCTGTCCTAAGGCCAAGCCATGGTGAAAGGCACCACAGCTGCTGCAAGAGGCTACCCTGCAGGCCTCCCAGGAGGGAGCCATGGGTCAGCACTCACAGCAGGGCTGGAAGCCACAGTCAGGCACTATGAGGCCTTGCCCCAGGATGTGCCTTCTGCTGTGATTCCCCTCAAGCCAGCCACCATGGCACTGGGCCAAGAGCCTGGGGCTGTGCCCACAGCTGCAGCTGAGCTGGTCATCTGCTCTACTTTCCTCCCAGACCCTGTCACTAGGAAACTCTGGGCTGACACATGTCTCTCCACCTCCCTCCTGCCTCCAGGACCTTCTCTTGCCCCTGTGCTTCACCTTATTTCCATAACCTGGCCCTGGTGTGACTTTGTCATAGTCCCCTGCTCCTACCATTGTTCCAGGTCCCACCACAAAACAGAAAAAAATTAATTTAGAAATGGTGTTTTTCTTTTGTAGATGTGGAACCAGTATATCCTTTTTGCCAAAAATTTAACTTGCTAGACCCTCTGAAAAAAATTGAATTTTCCAACATATTAAAAGTTTAATCATGGGCTTGTTTCTGCAGTAAGAAATTTATCCAAGGTGTTTTTATTTGGTTGGGTTTTTCTTCTTTTTTTTTTCCTTTTTTTTTTTCTTTTTTAAAATTCTTGGGTTTTTTTGGAAAATTATTGCATAATGATCTGAGGGCATTGACATGTACTTGTCTCTTAATTGTTCTATTATTAAAGCACTATCAAATTTTTTTTTTTTTCTTTTCTACAAAGCCTGAAGATTAATTTATTGTCTAGTCAGTAAACTTTATGAGGTGAAAACTGTTGACAAACATTTTCTCAAAGTTCTAGGCATAGAAGACATCACAGGTAAAATAACTATTTTTTATGAGCTAACTTGTGCCTTGGAGAAACTGTGGTAGGGACAATGCTCTGTATTTGAAATACAGCTAAAAGCTATTCTTTTATGAAACCCACCAATCTTCTTGGTATAATTAGAAATATGTAAATAAGATTAATTTTAAAATTTCCTTCTGTTACTGGCCTTACTTTTTTATCCATTTAAAAATAAATGGAATATTTATTTTGGCTATTTTTATTTTTTTAAATGGCTATTTTTATTTTCAATGGTTTTTATTTAAAATGTCCTCTGTTGCTTGGTTTCCTTTATATATCTAATGAATACAAATAGTACTCAACAGCATTTGGCATTTAAGAAAATGGCATATTATCACACAGAAACTGTTCAGCAATGCCTATAAATAACAAGGAAAATCTGCTACTAATGGGTCAACTTGTATATCACCCAAAATCTACAATACAAGTACTGGTGAATTGAATTCACAAAAAGATAAAAATTAATTGTAGGGGGAGAGAAACCACAAAAAATCTATGGAAATTCTTCCATTATTTCTTCTGGTCATGCACCAAGAAGAAGTTAAAAAAATATATCCTGGAACATGACTGCAGGAAATTTTTCACTTTTGCGCAATGATTCTACCTTTTGTCGCTGCTGTTCCTTTTGATTCTGGTTTTTGGGAATTTTACTTCTCTCTTTTTCTGTTGTCTAGATAGAACATCTGATATACTATGGAACAATTCAGAGTAGTACATATCAGAAAGTTATGTTTTGTAGGAAAAAAAATTTATATATTTATTAAATGCACTACAGTTATAGAGTGCACTTTTCAAAAATCTAAATATATGAATAGAATTCCCCACTGCAAAAATTCTTGATGAGTGTTTGAAAATTGAGAACCATATTTTAAGTCCTTAAAGTGATTGTGTGGTCCAGTACTGTCTCAGTGAAGGCAAAGTTACCAATATGGGTTGACAAATAAAAGCCAAAATGTGATTTTACCCATTCCTCTCTTCTGGTATAATCTCGCAATTGTACCTTATCTCTCTAACCCTTTCTAAATAGAAAAGATTTCTATAGACAATCGATACAGGTGATCTTACACCACAAATGATAGCAACCTGGGGTTAAAAGGAAAAGGGCAAAAAGTCCTCCAAAGTCATCTGTATCTTTTTGGCAAGAAAAGAACAATTTTCTTTATGGACATTTAAAACAAGGGAAAGGGAAAGGGGAAAGAAAGAAGAGAAGAGAAGAGAAGAGAAGAGAAGAGAAGAGAAGAGAAGAGAAGAGAAGAGAAGAGAAGAGAAGAGAAGAGAAGAGAAGAGAAGAGAAGAGAAGAGAAGAGAAGAGAAGAGAAGAGAAGAGAAGAGAAGAGAAGAGAAGAGAAGAGAAGAGAAGAGAAGAGAAGAGAAGAGAAGAGAAGAGAAGAGAAGAGAAGAGAAGAGAAGAGAAGAGGAAAAGAAAAGAAAAGAAAAGAAAAGAAAAGAAAAGAAAAGAAAAGAAAAGAAAAGAAAAGAAAAGAAAAGAAAAGAAAAGAAAAGAAAAGAAAAGAAAAGAAAAAAAGAAAAAAGAAGAAAGAAAAAAGACCCCAACAACTAAACAGTAATGTTTAGGCTACAAATTCAGAAAAGCTTATTCAATGGTTACCAGTGTAACACTTCCCCTGGTATATCCATTCTACATGCAACATAACTAAGAAATTGTCTGCAGGTAACTGAAAGCTATTTAGTTTTACTTTTACACAAATTCATTTTCTAATTAAAGGCGTTTCATAGCATTTTGTTTAAAAATGCAATACCCTTTTTTGACCTAAATAAAACCAAATTTGTAGGAGCAAATTAAATATTTCGTAGTATTATGTTGAAATATGGATTACAGTTGCATTCTTTTAAAGTACGCAAAATATTATCTCTCATATTTGCCAAAAAACCAGAATTTGATGAGATTCTTTTAGACCTCTGCATCATTAACCAGCTTTAGCTTTACTTACAAGTCCTTTAAATATCAAATAACAAGGAAGCTGATGACAGTGGAAGAATTATATATATAATCCTTGGACTACATATGTATTTTTGATAATTTTTATGTATAAGCATAGTATAATTGTAATCAGCTACATCTGAATCCTAGAGACGCTTATTCATGTATTGAGGTATAATTAAACAAGAAGCTCCACAAAAGAGGGATTATTTGTGTGATCAAGTTAAGTCTATGCATGACTGAATAAACTGCTGGATAGTGCCACAGGCAGTTGCTGTCTCAGTAGTTCATGGGGTTTTATTCAGCAGAAGAAAAGAGTCACTGTAACACTCCTTTTTACAGACAAATTTAAATTAAAATCAGTTAATTATTTATAGGAAGCTGCAGCATACACTTAATTGGATTACTTTTAAATATTCTATTTGACAGTATCCCTTGAACAGAAAGACCTTATGATCTTCTGTGAATAGAGAATAATGTCTGAGCTAGACTGATCTTTAGGGAGGCTGTGTATATCCTGTCCAATACCACTTACACTACCAATGTGCCAAGTAAGAAGAATGACTATGAATGACAAGTCCACTGCAAGGAAATCCAAGGAAATCTGTCTCAGTAAAAGCCCAAACGGCTTCAGATTCTTGCAGCTGTTTAAGCAAGTTTAGTTTAAGTTTAGTTTAAGCAGCACATCCTGTCACCTAAATAAAAATTTAACTACAGCTTTTGTCCACCTTCCTTTATCTAAATTGTCAATATAAAATAATTGTAAAATAATTGTAATCTAATATATATCTCCTGGCTTGGCTGGTTTCAGACAACTTAGTGACACCAGTTGTGTTTGGTCATCTTGAAAATTAAAATTGGAGAAGAATAGTCTGTGTAAGCAATTCAGCCATCAGCTGGGAAAAAAAATAAAAATTTATTCTCTGAGTTTGTGCTTGATATGCATGTTTATAATCTGAATTGGGGTAGGTGGAGAGTTGCTGCCATCTGCTGGAAGGATTTCTTTCCTGACTAAATAAAATTGGAGGGTTTTTTAAAGAGTAATCTAATGAAAAATTAAAGCTATCACCATTGATGAAACGTAGGTGCTTAACACCTGTGTAGCCATCTAAATGATCATTATTCTAATAGTATTAAGAGTGTAAAATTATGAAAATGTGGACCTAAATCTCCTTGCAATTCAATGTCTGAAGGAGGACTTTTTAATTAAGCCATATTCATAAATATGAACTAGAAAGGATAAACCCTTTCAAAATAGGGACAATAGAAGTTGCAAAAAGAACAGGAAATTAAAATCAAAGAGGCTTTGGCAGACAACCATTTGTTTATAGTTTAAATATCAGTGCTACTGTTTTATTCATTATAATATGTAAAAATGCTAGTCTAAAATACTGATGCTATGGATAGGTAACAGGAACCTTACAGTTAATACCCAGGTTTCTCTAAGAATTGGCAGGTTCAGAAAACAAAAAACAAATATATAAAAACAAATTCAAAACACACTGGTTTTGTCCACTTGCCAGAAGACTGCACTTTAGGTTCCAACACACACAGAGCAGCTAACACTGCAAAGAAGTTTGATGTTGAATGTTAGACTAAGCAGTACTAGGTACCTTACAGGGCCCTGGGCATTTTTTAAGAGCTTTTCTGTCTTCATTCTCAGTCCTGCTTCATCTATGTATAGTTCCAAATTCAGTCAACACTCAGTATTTCTTCCCAGCTAAATGCCTGTAAATGGCAATTTTATATCTTCCTGGTGAGGATTTCAAGACAGCCAAGTTAGATGTTGAATGATTTAGACACATTTGTGATTTAGACGTGAGTACACAGCCTCACAGATTTGCAAGTTTTAGCCAAAATACATATAGACATTCAAATTCCTAAAAAAAAGTAAAATAAATTCCTGTGTAATCTCTTTGAGGCTGGGAAGAAATTGCATGGTAAGATGAAATGGAAATGAGACCTAGAATGAGGAAATCAAGCCAGTTGAACCGCTTAGAATAATATAAATACACAGTGGAGAAATGTGGTGAGAGGAATTATGATTACGTAGTGAAATGATAGATTGATATCAGGCTATCATGCCTGAAGTATTTGCTGTCCCAAGAAAACTTACACCAAATTATATTGTAATTTAAACTGCATGGTAAATAATTTATTTCCTGCTAGTCTGACGTTTACATTTCATGTCTTTTACAGCTCATTACTGTTACTAAATTACAAATACCAGCTGTTAAATTCAGCCCACTGGATTTCAATCTAAGAACTATTTACAGTGCCCTACTGTTAACTTTGTCTTTAGGTCCAGTGTTCATTACCTTGATACTGAGAGCTTAAATGTGGCCAACAGATGAAATTTACTGGAAGATAATTTTTTAATGTACTCACAGAGGCACACCTCCACCCATTTTATCAATTTATTCTGATGAGCAAGAGCAGTGTATTTTCTATCTTCACAAGCTAAGTTTTGGAAAGTAGGAAATTTTCAGGTATACTTCCATGGTTGGGACCTTTCCATGCACTTATTGTATTCACACCATATTCTCAGGCCTCTACTGGGCCACACTGGGTTTTCTAGGAGTTATTTGGATAATTGCAGAGAAAAGCATTTCTCAAAGAATGGGGTGCATTGTAATAGGAACTGTAGGACAATATTGAGCAAGGGATATCCCAGCTACCAAAAGCAACTACACCAGTGTCAGTGTGATAGTATACTTGGGCTAACTAGAGAGAAAGACATGAAAAGCAGATATAGGAAGATGCATAAGAAATGAGGTGAGGAGACCTCTGTGTAATCACTATGATTAAAATTCCTACATTCAGGTAATGTTACTAACCTTAATTGTAACTATATATTTTCTGAAGTCTAGAAGACTTACAGAAAGATTAAATGTCAGAGGCACACTCAGTTTCAAGGTAAACCTTGAAACTGAGTGTGCCTCTGACATTTAATAGACAAATGTTATGCAAATATTTTTGTCTAGAAATGTCAAGAAGATTGAGAGGTTTTGAATAATATATTTGTGTAATTTTTTGTAATGATACAGTGAATCTGTGACACACCTTTGCAAGAAATTGAAAAACTACTCAGTCTGGACAAAGTAGTTCTTTGTAAATACATGTAAAAATGTGCAATGTAGGTTCAATCTCCTACAGCATTAAAAAAAAAAAAAAAAAAAAAAAAGCAAAAAAACCCAACAAAACTTGTCTCTTTGTAAAAAACCTTTGTATTTAGTTGAAAGTATGCATTCCTATCAGAAGCCATGCATTAATTAGAAAAATAGAAACATTCAGGCTTTCTATACCCTCTGGTCTTAGCCACCTTAATTTAATACTGTTTAAGAGAAAAGGCAAACTTGCAGCCTTGCTAAAAGCCACTAGTCTGTGCTGTTGTACAAGAAATCTGTATTAAGTCAATTCCTTACAAATACAATTGTAATCCTTTCCATAAGCATATTTTGTGCCATTAGGTGACACCTATAAACAGTTTGGAAGAGTTTTAGCTTTTATTGTCCCCTATCTTCTATAGCATGAAAATATTGAATTAAAAAATATATTATATTGAAAGCATCACATCTGCTTTAATTCCATTTTGGTATGTTACTAGAAGTAATATATAGATATAGATAGGTATAGATATAGATATAGATATAGATATAGATATAGATATAGATGATATAGATATAGATAGATATATTAGACCAACAGGTAAATCTTCAAGCTAGGAACTCTAACAATTCAAATGTACAATAGGAAGGCTGCTTAATGATTAAGCTAAGGTTTCAAATGGATGTTAATGCTATGAAAATTTTCTTCCATTATACTGATAGTTTAGGGGCAGAGGAAGAAAAACTCATCCCAAAGATAAAAACATTATTGATACCCTTACTGTACTAACACACAAATAAGAGATTTTTTTCTTATATTTTTTTTCTATTCACAAACTGCAAAATTATCCTTGCTACATTTTAGCAACAGATTTTTAATGGAGACTATATACTATTTTTGTTAATGTGACTGTTTTCTTTAGTCTTTCCTTTTATTCTTAAGGACTTATACTAAATGTATTATAAAATAAGGCACCATAAAAATATAAATGTGAAATAAATATCCTTCTTTCTGAATAAAAATATGAATTTTATATTCTACCATAAGGTAAGTTCAGTGCTGATGACACCTGTAAGCAACTTCACAGAAAGGACAGCCTTCAGCATTTCCTTTATTATCTCTGCAAATAATATGTTTACCAGCAGCTAAAGATAATCCTTCCATGTTTACAATATCTACAGTCTATAACTATTTCCATTTCTTGTGTAAGGTAGTCTGTCTGTGAAAAATTCTAAGAGTATAAATTAGGTGGTTTTTTATATATTTTTAGTTTTTAAAAGCCAAAAGTATCTATAACTTTTAAGATATTAATCTTGGAAAATATGTGTGCTCATCAGATGTTTGCAATTTAAGCAGGACAATTAGACCTTTTTGTTACATCATCATATTGATTCCTTGTCAAAAGAAAATATCACCAGAAGTCTACAATTCTGGACTTTCTATCCAGTTAAAGAATATATACACTGTGCAATTCTCTTTTGTTCTTTTTCAAGACTACTGTCCTTCCTGTCACCCAGATCCTTACCTTCAGAAATTTATTAAGCTCAAATTATAGGCAAGAAATCTAAAGTATTTGAGGCAATCAGCAGATCAAATATTCATGAAACTGGGTGATTCAACTGAATATATCCATGGACAGTTTGTTTCCATGGTTGTTTTAATACCTATACATTGCTGAATGTGACATGAGAAGCGTTTCACAGCAGAAATCTGATTTTGAGTGTCAGTCCAAACTTAAGTTGCACATAATTTGTATACCATCAGTTATTTAGCAGCCTTATTCAAATATTACACATAAGAAAGTGTATTTCCATTCCAAAAGATCTGAAATTAAACAATGCATGAATTTTTCTATGTCCTTATTTCTACATCATCATTATAGTTACCATTCACAGGACTAAATTTGAAATATACTTATCATTAAAAATAATTAAAAATTACATGTTTTAAAGTTCAGATTTATTCAGAGACTCCCATGGAACAGTCAAAAGCACAAATTGCAGTCTATCTCTTTTCCTGATTCAATTTTATGGCAGGAACTCTCACAGTCTGTATATAATCCTGTTCCAACATCAGGCAGAAATGTCAGTCCATGGGGAACTTTAACTACACAAGAGTCATTAACCTTAAATATGTAATGCTGGAAATATTCTCTATCTACTTTGAATTCATATACATATATGCTCTAGTGTCACCCTTGTGAAAGGCTCCACTCCAAGGTTTGCAAGGCAGGATTCACACTCCTTCCAGCCTAAAAATTCTATTGAAATGAATTGATTTTCGGAACCATAACCTAGCCTATCATCTAACCACAGGCGCGTTAGTGCAATTTTGGAGTATAATTCGTTATTTTATAATGAATTTTCTAAAAAAATATTTTCATAATTCAATAGTTAAAATTACATATTGCAGCTATTAGAAAGCTATTTACTCTAGGTAAACTACTTTGCTAATTTTTTCAAGACTTACTTGTAAGTGTGACAGGACATAAGCATACTATTGTAGCTTACTATGAGGAAAGCCAAGTCAGCCACTGGAGTGGATCTGAAGTGAAGCAAAATGGTAAAAGGAAAAGTTTTGGGTGAGGTAGGAAGAACACCAGGTCTTTACACTATTATATTATATTATTTGAAAGCTAAAAGAAATTGATGCCTTGATTAAAGCATTCTGATTTGCTCAATCTCAAAATTAAACTTTGGTGAGTTTAGTCCTGGGGGGAGTAATTTTGCCTTCACTTTCATGTTCATGTGTTCATTGCTTTATAGGAATATGAAGCCTCAGATTATGGAAGCACATACCCACCTGGAGCTCCTGGAGGATCCCATCCCGGAGCAGGTGGGTGTGCCCAAATGTACCCCATAACAAGCCTGTACTGAAGCAGGCTCCAGGCAGGGCAATAACCATATGGAGAGCCCACACTGGAGCAGTTTGCTGGTAGGACTTGTGACCCCATTGCGGTCCCACACAGAGCAGCCTGTTCCTGAAGGACTGACCAAAAGGGATGGGATCTGTGCTAGAGCAGTTAATGAATAACTGCAGACTGTGGGAGGACTGATGTCCAGAAATTTCATTAAGGACTGTCTCCTGTGGGAGGCACTCCACATTGGTGTTGGTAAGAGTGTAAGGAGGAAGGAGTGGCAGAGACAAGGTGTGATAACTTGCAGCAACTTCCACTTCCTGTCCCTCTGTACCACTTAGGAGGAGGAGGTAGAGAATTTAGAAATTTAGTTGGACTCAGGAAGAAGGGAGGGAAGATTGTTATGAGTTATCTCTCATTGCTGTATTCTGGTTTTATTGAAAATAAATTAATTTCCCCAAGGTCAATTGTGTTTTGACTGTGATGATAATCAGTGAGTGATTTGTCCCTGCCCTCATCTCAATCCATAAGGATTTTGTGGTATTTTGTCTCCCATGTACAACTGAAGAGGGGAGGGACAGAGCAGCTTTGGTGAGCACCTCTCATCCATCCAGGTTCAACATGCAATATATACAACAACTATTTTGAAAGGATTGGATATTATTAGTTTTTGAAGGGTTTAAATACTAGAGCTTTAATGTCTGTAAACTTGACAGGTGTGAAGTTGGTGGATTTATAAAGACTCAGCACACTGAGGCCTCAGACCCCTCAGTTTCCTCTGAAGTAAATATCTGTACAAGATCAGGACTTACAGCGCTGCAGAGGAACAAAGTAAGAACTGGTCATAGAGTACCAATTTTGTTTACTTTGACAATCTGTATAATCCTAAATTAGAGGCATGCTTCTAAGTAATCTACTGTTTGATAATAAACTGTTACATGCAAAATAGATCAAAAATCCTGGCAGATTTCCCAGGCAGATTTTACTAGTTACAAATTTGGTATATGCCAGTCACACTTTCAGTCATGCAAGTTATGTACATATCAGGTATTTGAGGCAGCAAAATTCATCATTTTAAGCAAATAGTCTTCATTTTAAGATATATGTCTGTAAAGATCATAAAAATTCATAGAGACAGCTCTGGCCATTGTTCATGCTAGTAACAATATGAATTATAATAGATGGAGAATATGAATATACAAATACTGCATTAACTTTCATGAATTTTCACACCAGTGTAACACATCAGTTTTTGTGTAGTACTTGTAAAAGCGAGAATGACAGGAATTTTCTAATATTCCTTTAATGGAGATTAGCAATGTTACATTTCTACTTTATTTCTTAGCCAACAAACTATTTAGAAACCAAAGAGAATATTCAGATATCCAGTAAGCAACCTGTATTGGTTGAATTTCTCTGGCAGACTGAAGGAATATACTCTACTTCTCGAAGGCATCTACCCATTTGCCGTGACAGAGGCAGGGTCTTAAGAAATTAACATGTCATGCTACTATTTATTTATCTTTAATAGTGCCTATTGATTTTCAAGGCTAGTTTCCAGTTCTTGATGGCTAATTGATAACATTTAGGAAGATTTTTTTAATATATTCAAAACGAGTTTTATGTCTTTCACAATGCTCCCAGGGCAGGGAATTGGGGGAAAAGAAAAAGGAAAAACACATTTCTAGCCACAAGAATGAATATGTGTATTCTATCATCGTACTCTGCCTTCAAGCCTCATTAGTGAAAAAGAAATGCTCCATCTTCACTAAAACTCCCACTCCATTAATGTATGTTTTTTCTCCATTTTGTTACAAGAATTAAAATGAAAAAGTAGATTTTTAGTTAGCTGTGAGAGACACACATTAAATCTGTTTCTGTAAAGTAACAGATATTGCAAGGTTCCCTAAAGAAACATTATAAACCCTAGGTGTAATATTTACTTACAAAAGGAATCACAATATAATCCAGAACTAAAAAGTTGTATAGAGAACCATAGCAACAGAAAATTGATGTCAAAAATCAAACTGGTGAAAGGTAGAAATGGAGATAAAGTACTGATCTCTCTCTCAAAGAAAAAAAAATACTGTGTGTTTTGCAGAGACCAAGATTCTAAGTTTTGTCTTCTGGAAAATGCTGTTAGGAAGACTTCCCCAAAGGATTGAGATATAAGAAAATTGGAGTAATGATGTCAGGAGCTAGAATGGACATTTTTAGGATTGAAGTCTTAAAACTGCAAGCAGGCATATGTATCTTTGCAGTTGTCTAGTAAGTGTTCAGCCAAAAAAAAAAAAAAAGTTCAGCTTGAATAGATCAGAAAAATACATCTTTCTAACTGTGGAAACAGCACCCTGTCCAACACCCAGAACAGGTGCAAAGCAGCAGTTGCACAGTTGGCAGTAATATAATGCAAACAAATTTTTGTTAGTTCAGCTCTATGCAGTGTAATAAATTATGTCAATTTTACAATGTTCTATGCTGGTTTTTTGGGTTTTTGACCTTTTTTTTTTTTTTTTTTTTTTTTTTTTTTTTTTTTTTTTTTTTTGTCATATCCTCAGCAGATAGAAACTGACCTTGCAATTGTGGCATGGGAACTCTGCTCTGGATTTGGTCCCTATAGTGTAGATTAAAATTAAATTCTTCCTTTGTCATTACTGTTCTTTTCTGTTATAACTGTGTCTGCAGAGCAAAACTGATACAGCATTAAATGCTGAAGTCTTGGTAACATTAAAAGAATTGGAATCTGGTGGCTAACAGCTTCTAAGTCTCCTGCAATATAAATTCCTTTTCCCCTCCTTTATTCCTTTCTGTCCATTTGTTTCAGCTTCTTAAATTATTTTAACACCTTTCCTTCTTTACATCAGGATGAAGTGAAAAATACTTGCCTTTTCTTACTAATGTGTGTTACCTGCCAAGAATACACAAGTTCTTGTAACAAATCTACAAAGATTACTTTGTCACTATAGAGAATATGTAGCATAGAAAATCCAGGGAAAAAATGCTTAATTTAAAAATATTTGCTTTGTGAGGGGAATAATGGAAGAACAAAAATAGTCATGATCATTTATTTTCTTAGTTAACATTCTCAAAATGATTAAATAATTTCAGTTGGAAGGATGAACTCTGGGAGCACAATCTCCTCTTCATAGCAGGGTTGGTCCTTAATTCAGACAAATTTGCTCAGAGTTTTCTCCAGCTGAGTCTTGAAAAACTCCAAGAATGGAAATGGTATAATACCTCTGGATAACCTGTTTCACTCCTGGAGAAAAGGCTTCTTCTTTCCAGCCTGAGGCTCTCATGTTAAAGCTTGTTTTGCTACCTTTCAACTTCCTGCCACACACCACTGTGAAAAGCCTGACTGCATCTCTTCTTCCCCTTCTAGTGGTGCTGGTAATACTGTTGAGTTCCCCTGAAGCCACTTTCTCCCAGCTGAACCAGCCCTGGTGCCACAGCCTCTTCTCACAGTCAAGTGCTCCAGGCCTCAATATCCTAATTGCAGTCCCTGAAACCATTCCACTATGTCCATGCCCTTCACATATTTTAGGGATCAAAACTGAATGGAATATCCAGATATGGTCTAATGAATGCGACATAGAGGAGTATAATCTCTTCCCTTGATGCCCCTGTTCATAAAGCCCAATGTATTTTTGGACTTTGCTGCTGGGGTGCACTGCTGATTTCACATTATTTTACTACAGCCATAATATAAAAATATGGATGCCTTAATCCATCTTTTCTATTGCATTCTTTCTTTTTCTTGAGAACAAGTAATTCAATTCTTGTGTTCCATTAAAAAATTTTAATTATCTGCTGCTCTGCCAGTGAAACAGCAGTTTCCTTTTTCAAGAGACATACTGCTTATACATCCCAAACTTCATAATCCTTCCCTAAATGTTCTAATAGTGATTTTCAGTCTTCTGTACCACATTTACTATTTCAAGTTCTACCTACTTTACTGTTACAGAATCATTCTTTTTCCCCATATATGAACATTATAGGCATTCTGAACTATCTTCTAATTACATTATAGATAGAACAATTTTCCAGTTATCTACAACTTGCAAATTTATGCAATAACTACTTCACTTGTGCTATTATTTTTAATGTCAGTGGTGATCATCTGTATTAAAAAATCCAAAACAATCTTATCATGTTATGATCCTTCACCACTCTATAAAAAAGAGCATGCAAGCTAAAATAAACAAACAAAAAAAAAAGGAAGAGAGAAAATATAGACATATTGATTTACATAAAATAATATAAGACTACTTTGTCCTTTAAGGTGTAAAAAATACAAGGAAAATTGAAATAAATTCCAGGCCAGACCTAACATGTACCTTAAGTCTGTCTACAGATGGTAGCAATATAGCCAATGCCTACTTTTCACTGAAATTAGATATTATTTTATTAAAACAAAAGGATGACATAGAAATGGAACATAAGAGCTGACTATTTGGAATCACAGAATCATAGAATATGCTGAATTGGAAGGGGCCCATCAGAGTCATTAAGCACAACTCTTGGCCCTACATAGGACACCCCAAGAATCACATAATGTATCTAAAAGCATTGTCCAAATGCTTCTCTGTCACACTGGTCCCTATCCATCCACTTCCTCTCATGCGGACATTGAAGATTTCAGTGAGGTCTCCCTCAAGTTTCATTTTCTCCAGGTTGAATAAACCAAGTGACATCAGCTGTTGCTCATAAGGGACTCTCCAGACTCTTCACCATCCTCATGGCCCTCCTCTGGAAGGTCTCTAATAGAGACCTTAATTTCTTTTATATATTATAGCACCCAAAACTGCTCCCAGCGCTTGGGATGAGGCTGCCTCGGGTCAGAGCGGAGCAGGACAATCCCCTACTTTGCCTGGCTGTGATGCTGTCCCTGATGCCCCTGCAGGACATGGGTGGCCCTCCTGGCTGCCAGGGCACTGCTGACCCATGTTTCACTTTCTGAAAATCAAGACCCGCCGGTCCTTTCCTCGGTGTTGCTCTTCAGTGTCTCATTCCTCAGTCTATCACACGACCAGGGTTGCCTGTCCCAGGTGTAGAATCCAGCACCTGCTGGTTGGTGATTGACCATCTCTCTAATGTATCTCTGCAGGGCCTCCCTGCCCTTGAGGGAGGGGACATCTGCTTTCATTTTATTGTTGCTGGCAGCCAGACTTCAAGTCCTGTATCCAAAAATTTATTCCAGCAAATGTTCTACTACCTAAATACTCAGGAATTTTACTTCATTTTACAGCTATGTTCTAATAGTGAACACAGAATTCAAGCTACATCTCAGAGATAGCACTAATAGTATTTAATCTTTGGTTCTGCTAATTGAAGGGTGACGTTTCCTGAGAATACTTTGAACAATCACTTTAGAGTAAATTGTTTCACCTCATCATAAGTTCCAATGATTTTTTCTTTTCTTCTAAAGAAAGACAGGAAAGCATAACTTTACATCATGTGCGCTGCAATTTTCTCTATAGCTGTCATTTACAGAGTTTGATACTGTTGTTTTAAATTTACATATAATCTTTAAAAACTGGTACAGGATCTTTATAAAGAGAATTTGCATCTGTTATACTTTTCTTTCCCTTTTATTTGCTTTACACAAAGCAAATAATTATCTTAAAAATAAAAAATAAAAAAAAAAAAAAAAACAACAAAAACCTGAAGATATTTATAAATTCATCATTATAGAATATAATGCTGTATCTCTAAGAAATTCCCCCTTTGGATTGTCCTGAAACTGACAGTGAAATGTAAGCAAGCTCATGTCATTAACAGCTGAAATTATGATGTATGTGGAAAAAAGTATGATCACTAAACAGTGGACAGATGTTCTATACATTTCAGTACTATCAGAGGATACTCATGACTTTTTATTAAGTACAGGAATAAGAAAAAACCCCAAATATTAGACTGAATACCGATGTGGAACTGTTTCAAGTATGAGTAGAAAAGACATGAGCACTGAAGATGAACATGCTTTATCATTTTAATATGTAGTTTTATTTCTCCTAAGTATTTTTATCATCCATAACATTTTCATTTATACTTCAAATTATCTGTATCTGTCAAGAAGCTACTCTGAGCCTTTGTGTGAAAATACTCTCAGTCGATTTTTCTTAGGCTTGTGGACTTAGAGTGCATATGAAATTCTGTGAGGAGGGGCTATTTTCAGAAAATTTTCTAGCTGTTCTAAAGATACAAGTGCACTGAGTCTTGAGACAATACAGCAAGATCAACAATGTTATTTGATCAAAAAGTCAGTGGAAAAAAGGTTAGTTATTTTGTCCTTGGTTGTTTAACAATTTTTTTGATCTAGTACACTGCTATGTAGGCATGAGGATCTGTCCATGCAGCTTAAATTTCAGGAGTCCTAAAAAAGTCTCAAGGATCTTCATTTAATCATTCACCTACTCTTTATTTAAATCTTCATTTAGCCAAACCAATACTGAAATTGACTTGAGGATATCAGAATTCAGTAGTTTTATTACTATTCTTATTTAGGCAAGATTTTTCTAAAGACAATTAAGATTATTAAATATTTGCTAATGGTAGAGACACTTACAGGGAAAGTTCTTAAAACTTGTGTGATATTGCAAAATGTAGTGAATTTCAGAGGAAATTGGAAAAGTTCTTTCTTCAAAGATTTATGAGTATTGACAAGGCAAAAAAAGCATATTTCAGCATCAACATTTACAGTTGTAAACAAATAATGGAAATTATGAATGAGAAATGCAATTTTCTTGCAATAGTAGAGAAAGTTTTATCAGCAGAACTAGCTGTAATTTCTCAACATGTAAAACATGAAAACATGTTTTTGTTTTCACAAAGTGAAGTGTCTTCTCATCTTGAATCACCTAAGCATTCTATTATTACTCATTTATTTTAGATATGTACCTTTTGGCATAGCATTTACAAGAAAAACATCCCACAAGAAAACCCACATTAATTTTATTAGTAATTATTTTTTTCACATCTACCTAACAGCCAAAAAATGCCCAAATTTATACTCATGTACCTGCTTTTGTGAAGTATCTAAAACCACAAAGGTCTTGCTAAAATCTGCCTATATTTATTTACTGTACTTTTCCCAATAATTCCTACAAAAACATGGATATGATCAAACTGATATTATTTAGTTTCTAAAGATCATCGGGAAATATTATTACTTTTACTAGAAAGATAAAAGATACATTGTTTCAGACACAGTCATCAGTTTTAACCAATCACTTGACAGATCAGTTTTGGAATAAAATAAACGAATTTGTTTCAAAAATAAATTTGTTTGTTTCTGGAGAGCTAGATTTTTTCATGGGGAAATAAGGGTCTCCTTCCTCCCTTCATGATACTATGCATTTAAGGAGACAGATTTTTCATGGTTTTACTCACACAAGCATATATGAATAGCATCTACTTCGTTTACAGCCTACTGATATTCTCCTAGTTTCTTGGGTCAGAAACTTTCACTAAAACACTATGTATCAGTTGCATACTCCCACAGAAGAATTTCCTGAAGAGTTATTTACTATTTGAGGGCATTAATGGAAAATCATTTTTTCTCAAAAATCAGCGCTATTTCCTTTTTTCTGCCTTGCCTGTACATCAAATGTTTCCTGAACTCAAGACAATGCAAGCTGCTCATTGTCTCTAGAAAGTCACTGAAAAAAATTCATAGCTGTACATATTGACAGATTCCCTTTTTTTCTCTTCTGTATCACAAGAAAAAAAGCAAAAGCCTATTGTTTAATACAATGCCTAAAACGTCCAACAAAATTTTCAAAATATGTAGACATATTTCCATAACTTCCTGGGCGTTTGGAGTTTAGGGTTCTTTTTTGTCTCCCAATACCCTCTGTGGTTACTCAGAAAAGAGAATTTTCTTCTGCTGCCATTTATAATCTATTCTGCACACACAACCATACAGGTAACATGTCGTTAGTTCAAATCACAGCACTCAGCATTCCTACTGTTCCCACAGAAACAGACACAGATATACAGAATGCCTTCTATTTATATTCAGCCAAGAGTCATTTAACGCTTCGTGAAGATGCACATCCTCAGCAGCATTATGCTTAAAGTAAAACTATAACTGTTAACCCCCATTATTCTTATCACAATTTAGGCAATTAGGGTGTCAAAAAAACAACTTCATAATTTTTATCACAATGTGGTAATTTTTTTGTGGTCACGCCTCCTGTACTTTTAGTGGATTCAGAATTGTGTTAAAACATACAACACAAAATATTCCCAATCCCTAGGGTGGATTTCCCATATTCTTTTCCATATTCTTAATAAGAACATGTATTCTCCTTTATGGGAGTAGCTCAATAAGACCTTGAAATGAACAAACCTATTTTGCAGCAGAATCTCCTCCCTTCTTCCTTGTTCACCAAGAAATAAGCTACTTACATCCTGCTTTGCAAGAACACAAAAGGCAACCACAGAAAGTTTACGGAATTGATAATGAGTACCCAGTTTTGAATGAATGAGAGTGGAGGTAAGGAAGGGAGCTTAAATTATTTTTGTGTCTGCTACCAGACTCTGACCAAATATATCCAGGAAAGACAATATTAAGCAGAATTATGGTTGGAAAAGCTTATTTGCTTTCTTGTCTTGCTTTGTATCTATACGATTTCCTGATTTAACAGGCATTCTCAAAGAACTTTGATGCACAAATTAGAATCTATGTCTCTTCTTGTCTGCATGCTAAGCATCTAAAGAGGGCTGAATAGATTTAAAATCTGAGCAAAACTCTTGCAGATTACTTCCAGCCATAAAAGCAATTAGTCAAAATTAACTTATTTACAATTCTGTTGAGGTTTAAGAGTTTTGTTTCCATTAAATCAGAGAAACCTATATAAAAATGAGATAATATAGGAAGTCAGATACAATGTTAACTGTAAAATCTGACTCCCTACCAATTTATAGGATTTGAATTATCTTCATATAAATAAAGGATTAGTTGCTTGAATTCTGCTTATAACAAACTATGAACTGATATAAATTGACATTAAAAAATAATTTCCTTGGTGGGCAGGGTGGGGGAAGAAAAGGCAAAATTTCCCAAAAATGCAGTAGTCTGAATTCAGAGGTAGAAATAAAATCATGGTATGCGTCATGTTCCCCAGGCTTACGTGCAGTTTTGTTCTAATTTGAAATTCTCACTACATTGAAAGGTTGCTAAAAATCTCCCTTGATCTAATTCTGAAAAAAAAATTCCTATTCTATTACAGTTACAAAGTCACATTCTTAAAAAGCATGAATATCTTTAAAAGAAGACCTTCCTACAGTCTCCATGAAAAGTAAAAGAATTCAACAAAATTGTTCAATATCAACAGCAGCAATAGAACACTTTTCCTGTAGTTACTGCATGTGTATTTAGGGAGAAATTCTATACCTTTTAATTTATACTGTGTGACTAGCTGAAGTTAAAAGGATTTCCAGTAAGCAAACTCTTTGCAGCAATAAATATAATTTATTGATAAATGTTTCACTGAGGATAAAATCACACATTAAAGTGCTATTATTTTCATACTCTTATAAAATTGGTTTCTTGAATGGCAGGCATTTTACTTCTTGAGCAATACTAAAATTTGAACACAAAACAAAACAAAAACTAAACAGAAGGAGAGCAGTTCACAGAATTGCAGAATTACAGAGGAGGTAACAAGCTACTGGTCCTTAGTTTGCCTGGATCTACTCATCGATTTCTCACTTAAGTCAAAAGTAAGGATATGTCTTCTAAACACTAACAAATTTAGTTCTATATGATAATGAACTCAATGATAATGAGTCAAGTAGCTTCAGGGAAATTTAACTCATTTCTCTGAAGGCTATTGGCCTAACAGTCATGAAAAGAAAATCCTAGGAACATCATGATCAAATCAAACATCTCTTCAACAAGCTGACTATTGGTTCACAATTTTAAAGTGAACACAAGAATAGACTTAAATAGAAACAGCTGGTTTGTGGTGCTTTCATCTGAGTTAATATTTAAATATTGCCTCAGTAATCAAAGATTTCTCTGCTTTGAAGACTACATAATCCAATCTGTGATAAAATGAGATGCAACATAGGATCTCCTATCAAATCACTAACTTGACTGAATCAGAATGAAGCATAAAGTCTAAAAATGCATTATTTTTAGTGGTTTACAACATGTTAAATTCCTTAATTGAGTTGATACATAAAAGATTTGTACAATGAGAAAAAGGCAGGCAAAAAGTCCTCTCATTTTGTCTTAGTTTATTTTTTCTTGATATAACAATTCTGCTTTTTGACTTTGTTTGTATTATTGACAGTAATTGATAATTTATTAGTAATACTGATAATGAGCATCTAAGCCAGAAAATTCTATGTCTGACCTCTAGATAAATTTGCAAAATGTTGTTGCAGCTAGAATTGAAAAAACTGAAATTGTTTTTGGTCAAGCACTATATTTTAACACTTGTTAAAATGAAATTAACATTAGATATATTTTTCTAGATTATCATAACTAGAGTTCTGTTCCCTGTGTCAAAATAAGTTTAACTTCTAAAGATTTTCAATGTTTTTTAAAATGTATTTTGAAACTAGTATTCTCTAGATCTGCTTGGATTTGAAAAGTGTCCTGGTTCAACAAAGAGTTAATGATTTATATGTAAACTGCTACTATTTAAAAAAGTATTTTTAATCATTACAACACAAAACCACTTAGAAATAATTACAATTTTAGAAATATTTTAAACTAGCAGGTAGGCATTTTTTTTGGACATAGAAGTGGATTTCTATAAAGGAAGAAGTCAATTCTAATGTTTAGCAAATACAGTTTATCTTCCATTAAAAATTATCTAAGACCACTACTGTAATTTTGACTCCCATACACCAAGATGTTTTCCATGGTATCCAGTACTGGATGAATAGCTTCTTAATCCAAGTTTTGTATAGCTGCTGGTGTTGGTTAGTATCTTTCAATATCGATGTTGTAGAGTACAGTATCACAGAACAGTTACCTTTGGAAGAGTTATCCTGTCTAAACTGCCTCCTCAATAAGATAAGGACCTTGTCCAGGAAGCTCTTAGATACCTCAAAGGATGGAGGTGCTAGTTCTCAATCACCCTGACATTGAGAAAGTATTCCCTGATGTTCAGATGGAAGCTCCCGTGATTCAGTTAATGTGCATTGCTTCACGTCCCATCACTGGGACCACTAGGCACCTGTGGGCACCACTGAATGTTTGTGATTTTGTATTACTTCCAAGGATGGAGACTCCACAACTTCCCTGAGCAACCTATTCAGATGCTCAATCAGCCCAAAGTAAAAAGAAAGCTTTGCTAACGTGGACAGTACTGCATCTCAGTCTAAGCCCATTGCCTCTTTCCCTGTCATTGGCCACCACCAAGAAGATCCTGGTTTTATTTCCTTACAACCTGCCATCAGATATTTGCACACATTGAAGAGAGCACCCTGAGTTTTCCCCTACACGAAGCTGAACAGTCCTGTTTCCCAAGTTTTCCCTCACAGGAGTTTCTCCAGCCCACGAATCATTTTTGTGGCCTTTTTTGAACTCTAACATGTCCGCAGCTCTCTGATACTGAGAAACCCCGAAGTAAACAAATGTTCTGTATATAGTAGTCATGTGGCCTCACCAGTAAAAAGGAAGATCATGTTTGACCTGCTGACAATCCTTCTCCTAGCTGCAGAAGCTGTTGGTCATCTTGGCTTCAAGTGCCCAGTGGTAGCTCACGTTCAATTTGGCTGCCTCTGTAACCTTTGCTTCAAAAGCATTTCCCAGATGGAGGAGCCTAGTGTGATCTTATTCCTTTCCTTCCAGGTGCCAGTTTCAGCATTTTCTGAACTCCATTAGCTTGGTGTCAGACTGTTTCTCCAGGCTCTTGAGATCTCTTTTCATGACAGCACAAACCTCTGCTCTATTAGTTACCCCTGCCACTTCTCTGTCATTTACAAAACTGCTGAGGCTACACTCTACACCATTCTCCAGATATTTAAAAAGAATACTGAACAGACTCAGAAAGGATTGGCCCCTAGTGTATATCACTAGCTACTGGTTTCCAAGCAGATTTTATTCCATTCACTATCATGTTCCGGCCTTGTCTTTTGAGCTGTCTTTCAAATGATCTCACTGCCCACTTCCAAAATTATCAACAGCTTGCCTGTGCAGACATCATGGTGTGACTGGTACCACCTTTTTCTGACCCCTGATAATATTGTTATCATCATTCTGTAAAAATTTCCTAAAAGAAATAATGTCTTTAATGTCAGGTGATATAGGCTGTGTCAAAAGACATAGTGAAATCTGTGAAGATAGTATCCACTGTTCTCATCTACCAAATCTGTCCTTTCAACATTGGTTATCAAGTTGGTTAAGCATGACTCCCTCTTGGTAAATTCATACTGACTGCTTCTGTTACTTTTCTTCTTGGTTGATTGCCTGGAAATGATTTTCAGGATCCTTTCCACAGATGGAGGTGATGCCTGCAGCTCTCTGGGTCTTTCTTCTTGCCATTCTTGAAGATAGAGATGACAATTATTTCCTGAAGTCCTCAGAAACCTCTTGTAACCACCATGATCTCTTGAAAATAATCAAGAGAGGCTTTTCAGTAACATCAGGCCTGACTCATGGGCACAACTCATCAATGTCCATGTCCTTTACATTTATGAATGTAAAGGCTGTCCAAGTTTTCCGTAGCCTGCTTCTCTTTCACCAGTTATATAACTTTCCTACTTCAGATGTTGTTCCCAGCTTTAGATATCTGGAATTTTAAAGACAAGTTTTGCTAGTAAAGATGACAGCTAAAAGAAGAATTCAGTACCCTCAGCCTGTTCCATGTCCTTTTACAGCAAGATTCCCAACTCATTCAGCAGTAGGATCATATTTTCCTTAGTTGTCCTTTACCTGTTGATATGTTTATAGATACCTTTTTCTTGCCTTTGACATCAGACTCCATTTCATCAGACATTCTCTCTGGGCTCTGATTTTCCTACCTGCAGGTCTCCATGCTTAAATAGTGTCTTTTTATTCCTACCAGGTTACCTGTCTGTATTTCCTACCTTTATATATTTTTATGTCTAAGTTTTGTCAGAACAAGCAAGACCCCAGATATTTTGCCTGTCTTCCTGCTTAGAAGATAGACTGCTCTGAGCTCAAAGGATGTGAGTCCTAAACATAAACCATTTCTACTGGAGCGTTCTTCCAACCAAGGCTTTATGTAATGGGATTGTTTCAAAATGAGCTTCAAAGCTCAAGCCAATTGCTGCTCTCTTGAAGTCAGGGTTGTAACTTCCTTTTTGCTCTGCTTCCTCCTTTCAGGGTCCTGAACTCCACCATCTCATGGGAATGGTAATCAAGGCTGCCTTTGACTTTCAAAACCCTTCCTTGTGTGAGAGTATGAAGTCCAGCAAAGCACCTCTACATTCTGGGTTGAGTCAGGAAATTGTCACTTCAGGAATGTCCTATATGGTTTATGTCATGCTCTACTGTCCCTGTTCCAGGAGATACTGGTGTGATTGACATCTGCCATGAGGATCAGGACCTGTTAATGAAGCTCTTTCCAGCTCTCTATAGAAGGTTTCACCTTGTTCTTCTTGATCAGGTGGTCTATAACCCAATAGACACTGTAACCCAAAAGCTCTGTTTTTTCATCATCCATCTCCAAGGAAAAATCCATGCCTTTCAGCTGCTCTCTTCAATAGAGGGCATCTATCTTCTCATATTCCTGCTCTGTCCATCCTAAAAAGTAGCACTAATAAGTCAGTTGAAGTACTCTAATCATGTAAGCTGTTCCACAGTTTCAACATAATTCCAACTAGATCAAAGTTCTGCTACTCTACACTGGTTTACCATGTTTCCTTCCCATGTTACATGTGTTACTATATAGGCACTTCAGACAGGCATCCCTGACGATTTCCCAGAAGGTGCTTAGGGGGAGAAAAAAATATATTTTGGTACTTCATATGCTGTTTTAAAAGTGAGTCATGACATAAACAATAAGTTTAGGAAAATTTTCTCAAAGTTCTTTTGAAATAAACAGAATTTAATTGGATAGAAAATAACATAGGAACAGATAATCATTCTTTCCAAATCACTTAAAAATATTTTACTCTATTCATATTTCAGTTTCAGGAAGAACAGAATTTCTGTGAACAGAAAAAACTACCTTTTAGCAGAAGATTTCAAATATTTATTGACCTAAATCAACATATTAGTAGTGTGACAAATTTACAGATTAGTTTGTTACAAATTTTTTAATAAATTTGACTCCAACTTTTCTGTCTGCTTCCCATGAGTCACACAGCAATGTTATTTGTATAACAGAGATTATATTCCTAATTAATTTTGTGGAATGAAAACTTTATTAGTAAAATATACACTAGTTAACCCTCATTACACAGGAGCTTTTAAAACTAAACTCTAGATACAAGATGCATGAGGGAAATGTCCACTTTGGCCAGAAGAGTTACCTTACAGAATAAAGGTCAAAGTTTTATAAACAGCAGGAGGAAAAATTTCTTGGCAATTGGAGGTAATAACAACACTTGTCAACATTTTTTTGGAATTTTTTGCAAAGTAAGCAGTGAGCATGCATTGGAAGCAATAAGACACTCCTGTCTCATATTTTGAGTACTGAATGGAGGAACAGCTGAAGGGAGATAGAAATTAATTAACTTTTGTCAAATGTAAATATTCCCATGAAAAAATAAATGAAAACTCAGGGGTCTGCACAGTTCTGTTTCACAAAGAAACACATTGGGGCAACATAATTTTGAACCAATATTTATGTTTAGAAAAAAGTACTAAAACAGATAGAAGCCTCTTCTATAAATGCCCATTTATTTTCCTAATATCTTGTTAGATCAAATAGTTCAGACATTTTCTAGAATTTAACAAGCAAGTATCAGAGTGATTAAGACTTGAGAGCTAGTGGCAATGAACTGCATGGTCACATGAACTTGTCAGAACGGACAACAATCTTGAAAAGAAAGCCTGGACAGGTCGAAAGAGGAAGCTGTCAATAACTGTGCAAAATTCAAAATTGAATCTTAACAAAGCCAAATGCAAAGTCCTGGCATGACATTACCAGGAGCCCAGTCCACACTAAAAAGTGTGTGTCTGGGGAGAAGCCTTGCCAGAAGAGAGTGGACAACGAGCTGAGCAGGAGTCAAAAAGGGCAAATAGAATTCTTTACTACATCCCCAGGGGCATTACTAGCATAGATATCATGATCATCCCACTCAGTGCTTTTCAGACCACGCCTAGAACGTACTATATTCAGTTCTCACAGTTCAAGGAAGATGCAGACAGACTGGAGAGGCGCCAAAGGAGGACCACAATAATAAGCAAACAGCTGGAGAATCTGCCCTAGGGGGAAAGACTAAAGGTGTAAGGTCTCTGGTGCCTGTAAAAGGGAAAACTCAGGGGAAAACTGATCACAGCATTCCAGTACCTAAAGTGTGGCTACAAAAAATCAGAACTTTATAAAAATCAATGATGATAATTATCACTTGTTAGGGAACAACAGCAAAAGTGTATATTTATTCTGGAGTTTAGGCTACCATTTGCAAATCAGTTTTCTGTGTAACATATGGTATACAGAAAGTAAAACAAACCAGGACTATTTAGCTCCCAGTTAACCTGAAGCAAACAGGTGGCATGCTGCAAACCAATTGTACTGTGCGACTCACTCAGTGCATCACAGCTTGGTCTGAAAAATCTTATTGGTTCAGCTGCAGCTTAGTACTTATGTCTAGTTAAGCAAACATGCAGAAACATGTAGACTACATATGTCCCAACAAGGAGATCAAATTAACTTTTTCTATAACTCAGAACCCTGTAAACAGAATGATACCAAATAGATCAGAAAATTCAGACTGATTGAATCGTAGAGGTATTTTCCAGCCTTAATCAATCCATGACTGTAAGATTATGACAGCTCTGTCAGTGAACTGACCTGATAATTCCTGAGCTGACACTTGTATCACATTCCACATATTATGTAGGATTCCTGTCTTCTCTGCCTTTTTTATGATTTTTCATTATTCAGGGCATGAGATCTGGCTCGACTTCTGTCAAGGGAGCTTATACTATTTCATATTCTATCAGAAAACAATAATTCCATTAATGAAAACCCAGAATTTTGCCTTCTATAATAGGTTGAATGTCTCAAGATAAAAAGATACCTAAATAATTATAGATTTCTGATATTAGTCATTCTTGTCATATTAGAGGAAACACCTATAACCATGTTTTGTTTACATAAAACAACAGTTTCCCTAACTGATTTTTCAACAGAACTTCGGCAAGAAATTAAAATAATGGGTCTTACTGCAGCAGATTTCTCTGATGACAGTTAGCTAATTTTCAATGCTTGAGAACTTAAAAAATATTTTGACAACTAGCAGTGAAAGCTTTCAAGCCAATTCCACTTCCATAGAAAAATGTCACAACTTTTTATTATGTGTTCATTATCATGGATGTTCATGATGTCTATTAGAATAATTTTTTTATGTGAGGGTGATGTGATACTGAAATAGGTTGCCAAGGGAAGTAGGAGATGCCCCAGTCCTTGCAGTGCTCAAAAGCAGGTTGAAGAGTTTTGGCAATCTGGTCTACTGAAAGGTATCTTTGACCATGACAGGAGGATTTGGATTTGATGATTTTAAGAACCCTTCCAACCCTTGACAATCTATGATTCTATGACTTCTTTGGATTAAGAAGAATGAGCAAGTCTGATTTATCACAAAGTACTGTCCAGTTGCTAACATACTTGAGCTCTACTTTCACTTCTATATTAAACAGTAATGAGTTTACATTCAAATAATCACATACTAAATAGGTAAGAAATAGTAACATTTCTGTACAAAGAGGTATATATTTTATTTAGTGTGAACGCCAGAATCCACATACCATACACAATCCAAGATACTGTAATTTTCACCTGACAAATAGTCTGATTGATTTCAAGGCCTACATCAAAAAATAAAGGCTGATCTTAAAGTTCTAAAGCTCAGACTTACTGAGTATCTCTGCTGTTACGTCCTGCAGCTTCATTCCTTGTAACAATCCAGCACAATAATGCCTTGAGCAGTCAAGCCACATTTCAGGCACTAAATCAGTCTGTAATCTCTAATCTCTCACTAAGTCAATTGCGTATTGCAATATATCTTCCTTTCACCACCCATACTTGCATACATATGGAACTCCGATGCATATAGACACTTACAGATGGAAAACTACTTCCCATTTCTCATTTCGCATCTCTCAACCCATTTGTTGCCTCTGTTGCTTTCCTTAGTGACAGCTGAAACAAATTCCTTAGATATTCATTTCTGTTTAGTAATATCTAATACTAACACTTTCAGTATAATGCTCAGCCATCAATGATTTTGATGCTTTTGTTTAGCAGTTGCCTGCATTTATAAATATGTATGTCACCAGAATATGTCAAGCCATATCTTCTCTATAGTATAATCCTGGGGCCTTCTATTACAATTTCCCTAATGTGGAGAAAAATTATATTCTGTTATGCTTTTGCAGCATGAGGTCTAAAGTATTAATTCACCTCATACTTCTTAATATCACAAAAAATTTATGTCTTCAAACAGAAAACATGTTTTAATAAAATCCTACAGAAATGTGCAGATGCCTCAAATCAATTCATTTTTCTTCAAGCTGAGAATCAAAAAAATTTAGTTTCCAACAATCATTCCAATTTGGTTTTGTTTTTTGTTTTCAATTTGATAAAATTGGAAGTTTCTCATTTTTATTTTCATCCTGAAATTAAATTGTACCTCATACCCAGATCGGACTGGTTTTTGATATTGCACTCCAGATGCATGCAACTTGACTACCAAGAGCAGTATTTGAATTAAAATTTCATTTTTTAACAGATTATACATTAGTTTATTGATGATATATGCACAGATGCATCCAAAATAGCAATTATGAATTAGTTTTGTCTGTTTAAGTTACAATAATGGGAAAGGAATCAATAGCCACAGGCGGGTGTGAGATCATGTTTCACCCCTAATAGGTACCTAAGTAAGGACTTACAAAAGTGAAAACTGTGAGAATGATTTATCTGAAATTCTTATTGGCACATTTTCCAGCCATTTATGACAAGTTGTGAGTATGTGTAACACCTTCATATAAAAAAATACAATGCTTTAGAGCAATAATCCATTTTTAGATATAACCATTTGAAGTCCTTGCCTACCTCACAACTACTATTTGTGGAAATACTTCCAGAGGATTAAAACCACTATGTTATCATCCAAATATATATGACTGGTTTGCTCTAGGAAAAGTACCATTCAGGGATTCTTCTGAAAACTGATTGCAATGCCAATATATGCTGTCAATATATGCTGCAGGCAAAGTTACAGTTGATGAGATTTTCTTTGTAAGAGAAAATAAAAACAAACTGTTTATAAAAATAAAATTCAAGGAAGCATTGGTATTAAGAGGTGAAGAAGGGGTCAATATTTACAAATTGAAGAATTTATTAATAAATAATTATATTAGTTTTACTCTATTGCAAATTAAAATTGAACATAAAAAGCAAGAGGAGTCACTATTCTTCTGGGTCTTGCTACAAACTTTGTTGAAGTGGAATATGTATGTGCCCAGGAATATGCCTTAATGACTGTGATTTCAAATGGAAAAATTAATTGGACATCTTGAGACAATATCAAATCTAAAAGGGGAAATAAATTAGGAGGGAAAAAAATGAATTGAAACAAAATAGGTTACACTGCCAATGATCTTTGGTTCAAAAAGTCGATCCCATAGAATCAAAGGCAACCACAAAATAGAATAATTAAAAAAAAAAAATCATCACTGTAACACCTAGGTGGGTTTTGGATTTTGTTAGAATACTGTTCCAGAATTTTCCCAAGTTTCCTTTATCAAAGATTTACCACTTGATCAAATGATCTGGAGGAAGGGATCAAAGGCACCCTCAGCAGGTTTGCTGGTGACTCCAAACAGGGGCAGTGGCTGATGCACCTGAAAGCTCTGCTGCCATTCAATGGGACCTTGATCAGCTGGAGGGTTGGGCAGAGAGAAACCTGGTGAGGCTCAACAAGGGCAAGTGCCAGGTCCTGCACCTGGGCAGGAACAGCCCCAAGTGCCAGCACAGCCTGGGCTGACCTCCTACAGAGCAGCTCTGTGGAAAAGGACCTGGGACTCCTGGTGCATCACAAGCTGCCCATGAGCCACCAGTGCCCCTGTGGCCAGGAGGGCCAATGTCATCCTGGGCTGCATTGGCAAGAGTGTGGCCAGCAGGTCAGGGAGGTGATCCTCCCCCTCCACTCAGCCCTGGTGAGGCCATTCCTGGAGTGCTGTGTCCAGTTCTGGGCTCCTCAGCACAAGGGAGACAAGGAGCTACTGGAGAGGGTCCAGTGGAGAGCCACAAGGATGATCAGGGGTCTGGAACTTTTCTTCTTATGAGGACAGACTGGGCCTTTTTAGCTGGAGAAGACTGAGAGGGGATCTCGCTAGTGCTAATAAATATCTCAAAGGCAGGTGACCATGGCATGGTGCCAGACTCTTTTCAGTGGTGCCCAGTGACAGAAGACTAGCAGTGGCAATAAATTGAAATACAAAGTTCTACTTCAGCACGAGGAAGAACTTTACACGGAGAGTGGTATGGCACTAGGACAGGCTGTCTGGGGAGGTCATGGATACACTCTCCTCTTCTGGAGACACTTAAAACCCACTTGGATGTGTTCCTGTGTAACCCGCTTTAGATGATCCTGTTTGGCAGCAGAGTTAGACTAGATATCTCCAGAGGTCCCTTCCAAATGTAACAACTATATGATTCTGTGATTCATTTTATTCTATGTAAATTCCAATCATGGCCAACTTCCTACAGTAACAATGTCCTGTTGTTTATATTGATTTTTTTCTCCAATTAATATTCACATCTTTTCTAGTACTCTACTCCCTCTACCTCATACCTAGAAAGAAATTGTCTTAATTACTTTGTAAATTAATTACTTAGTTATTTAATTATTCTGTTGTTTTAACTACGTAGACATTTTCTATTTTTGTTAAATGAGCAAAACTAAAACTTTTCACCTGTTTCCATTATATTATGATTTCTTTGAATTTGTGTTCATTTAATTTTCATATAAGTTTTTCTCACAGATTACATTATCCTAGGAAAAGATACTGGGGATTCCTAAGGTTACTCTGTATTTCAGCAGTACTGCCAATATGAAGTATTTTACCAATGGTTTTACCTTATTTATTTTATAAGATGCCAAAATATTGACTCTTATGTCAATATTATTATTTACTGTTCTGTTGAGCCGTGAGTCAGTACAAGAATTATTTGAATCTCTACACATTTCCATCTCCCAAAGATATTCAATGAGTTTTGTTTATGCAGCAAAACTCCTGAAAACTCAAAAGTTTCCATGACGGAAAAAACTTGTCCTCCTGAGAGCTCTTTTTATAGGATACAGGAGCCATAAAGTCAGACCCAACATTAAAATATGCATTTAAAGCAGAAAAAAAGATTATCTTGTTAAGAAGAACTCTTAATTATGATAAAAAACAGCACATGCTTTGAAGACCCATATAACTGATCTAACCTTTAAAAATCAGCACTGATTTATCTCTCCACCATCCCATTTTAATAATGAATCTCTCTGATAAATGTGCATCTTTTTAAAAGACACACAAAGGGCTGTATGTGCTTACCTTGTGCGACTTCCACCATTGATTTAATGACATCACTTACAGAAATAAAATGGATAGGACTGCAGTTTCTATATATAAATGCTGAGCATTTATTTTTTAGAGCTGGAACTGGTTTAAGATGCACTCTAATGATGGAAATAGATATAAATTCAAAGAAACAGTACTGACCTACTATCTGCACTTTTCTCAAGCTATTTTCAGCACCTTTGCACATTTACATTTCATAAGCAGAAAAGGAACATTTCTCTACCTTACTTTATAAAAAATTGGGTCTGACTTTGGTTTCTGTCTGTCTAGAAGCATTCTTCACTGAATGTAATTTCAAAGTCTGATCATTCACAGCTTGTCTTTTGGCTTGTGGCAAGGATATGGCTTAGGTCAAACTGCTTGTTTGGGGGTGCTTATTAGTAAAGCAGTATCACTTTAAAAAAAAGTTTGGAAGCAGTTCACTCTCTTGTAAATCTCAGAAATCCGCACACAGGCCTTACAAAGACATACATACCCGTAATGTGCAAATCCATACTAAGTAGAAGAAACAAGCTGATCTTTCTACAGGTAAAAAAATGCAGCTGTTCCTTATGAAGGTTTACGTACCTTCAATATATTTCCTATAGAACAATATTGTTCTGAAGGTTGTATCTTTATCAAGTATGCTAATCGTTTAGTGATTTCTCGCACAGTCTTTTAAATGCTCTTAATATTGCTATGGCTTGTTTCGTATTTTATTATGTCTTTCTGCTGCTCATCTGCAAGCTCAAGTTATTTGACTAAGTAAATGAAGCCTTTCAGGAAACAATGTGACTGAAGCAAAAATCCAATCAGATAATCACTGTTATCATAGAAGGTCAACTGAGGTCAAAGATAGCTTACACACAGCAGAGGCATGGAGGATGCTAGAGAAGTGTCACAGCAGCAGGTGATTACTTTCAGATCAGGTGCTGATGAATTTCTCATCAGCTAACACAAAGCCTACATGCAAAAGTATGATACAAAGAATAACCCTAGAGCTGATTCACTTTGAAATTCTGAATATGATGTTAAAAAAAAACATAAAACAAAAGCAAATGAACAGCACAAATACAATCAATGAAAAAATTAATTACATTTATGAAGGCATGGTACAAAAATGGATTACCTATTAGATGAGAACCCAAAGACATAAAAATTCCACTGTATTTAAATATTGCTCACAGTATGAGCTATAAAAAGAGAAAAAGAAAGCTAAAATCACAAAAAAAGAAAACTTAGACATAGATATTCAAGAAAATTGCTAACTGTCCTTGAGTCTCCAATAGTTCTTGTAGCAGTGCTACCACTTCATGAGTTAAAGATAGAAAAATACATTATGGATCTTAGATGACTATTATAATGAAACTAATTAAGTGTATAATTGAAAACTAGGTAAAAAATCTAACATCCATTTTCATAGAAGATATAGATAAATGCAAGTAAAAAACTTGGGAAGATATATCATAATGAATATGTGGAATATTACAGCATGTTAAGTGAAAAAAAATCCAAAGTTTTTTTTATAACAAATATAAATATATAAATAATTCTACCCAAAGAGGTAGAATTATTACAGTATGTTAAGTGAAAAAAAAAGGAAACCCTAGAACAAAACCAGAAGTGGATATAGTATTATGGATAAATATGAAAAATATGTCTAAACTTAAATTTAATAATGGAATTTTAATACAGATATTAGATGCGTGAGTAAGAGTAGACTTCTGAACTGCTTTAAAGTCAGATTAGGATGGCAAAGAAGAAATGAACCCTGGATTATGTTGACTGCAAGATGAACTTGCATTGTCATATTATTTATATCTGCACACCTATTTAAGATTTTCCTGTAACA
Organism: Ammospiza nelsoni; assembly: GCF_027579445.1. Classification (NCBI taxonomy): domain Eukaryota; kingdom Metazoa; phylum Chordata; class Aves; order Passeriformes; family Passerellidae; genus Ammospiza; species Ammospiza nelsoni. Next base: position 39,988,887 of record NC_080669.1, on the reverse strand, counting down.
CAGAGGAGTCAGAAAATTTAAACAAAGATATTAATTTTAAACATCATTGTTACCCGCTTATTTTCAGAGACCAGTGTGATGTTCCAATCCTTATTATACCTACACATAAGCATATACAGGTCCTAGTTATCTCTGAATCTCAAATTGTATTAGCAAAGCTTGGAGTAAAACGTCATCCAGTTTACTCTTAATATGCTTCTGTGTAGCCAATACTTTGTATTAGAGGGTGATGACATAAAATCTGAGAGAAATGATATTTGAACAACTATTTTTCTGAGTTAAAATCTTTTTAATATTTTAAACAAATATAACAAGACAGGGATTCCTTGACAGAACTATAAGATGCAGGGGAAAGGAAATGTTTATATGTAGTCAGTTTATTAGGCAGAATTTGCATAATGTTATACAAGATAAGGCAAATAAAATTAACATTTCAGAAATAAAAAATTCCTTAAAAGGTGGTAATATAAATTAAACTTCAATGAAAACTGCAGCGAATTGAGTTATCGCTAGCCCTTCTTCTTCCTTTGGGCACTAAACCATTACAAGACAACATATCAGCCAAAATAATTCGATTTCTCTTTAAAAGCCATGGATGGATTTGATGTAAATCAGTGAATAATGTGAAATTAAGTGGTCTGAATATATGAGAAGGAATAGTCATTCCCATTGCAAATCTTGTACAAAATGTAATATTCATTTGGATGATAAAATTCTGATACAAAAGCTGTACACTCTTTCTCTCCCTTAAAAAGGAGAGGAGAAATCTGTAGGTTTTCCAAAGATGAAAGAGACTTCAGGAAGACACAGACAATTCAAAAATAAAAAAGGAAAATAAGTACTTAAAACACTTGACCTATGTCAAAATATAGACAGGAAGGAAAAAAGAGATGCAAAGGAGATGCAAAAAGAGATTATGGAACATGTTAACAATGCAATAAAAAAATTAGGATTAAAGGTTATTTAAAAAACCACACACTGTTCTTTGAAAAATAAAAAGGAAAAAAGATCTTGCATTCCACTTTTAATCCAAAAAGAAGAGAAATATAATAAACAATCTATCCTCATACTGAAGTGAAGTTTAAAATAGCTCTAGTAAAATATCCTATTCATAAGATCTCCCTTACCTTCCCACAATTTAAAAGTTGTGGTTTTGGTTTTTTGTTTTTTGTTTTGGATTTTTTTCTTTAATTTCTAGTTTTTAAATTTTCTTAATAGAAATAGGTCTTATTTAGAATTTTTTTAAATTTATCTTTTTATTTGAAACTATTCATTTTGGGTGGGTTTTGGGGTTGTTTTTGTTTTTTTTTGTTTTTTTTGGGTTTTTTTGTCCTTTTTTTTTTGGTTGGTTTTTTTTGTTTTGTTTTTGGGTCATGCTGGTTCCAGATGTGCCAGTCTTTATTTTGCCTGAAATCGTTCCAACTAGTCTTAATTTATGATTTTAGGAACATCTAATGTCCTGCCAGTTGCAGTTGGGAAATACAATGCCATGCTTCTTTTTTCAAAATTAAAATGGAAACTTTATCAGAACTCTATCAGGATGGTATTCTGGTGCCCTAGAGAACTTAGTCTCATTTGAACCATTTTTCATAGAAGGGATAATGCTGGAAAACTATGCATCTTCTTCTTCTTCTTCTTCTTTTTCTTCTTTTTTTTAAGTTAAAAAACCTTTTTTAAAAACTACACTTATCAGCATTTAGCATGTTTTTTTCCTTACTGCACATTGTATGCACAAGTTATAACAGGAATATATATATTTAGAGAGGAGGGGCCATAATTTCACAGCAAAAATGCTGCAAAGTGCTGCATTTTCAGTGAGGCGTTTCATGTGAAAGTGCATGTCACAGTCAGGTCTTCCACACCTGGCTGCAAGAACCAAAGGAGCAAAAGGCTGTCACTAACTGGAAGGCAGGCTGGCAAAGTAAATCAAATCTATCTGAACCTGCAGCAACACAAGATATGTTAAACATACCCAAGGGCCATAACTCTGAACACTTTCACAGCACATAGAACAGGTTGATCTTGAAATAACCATAAGAAACAGTCAACTAAAATCAGGTCTGTAGCATCTGTTAGGCAACTTTCCACAGTCAGTTCTATTCACAGGGTAATCTCTACTGAAATTGTACTGGGAAATAAAGGAGGAGAGGAGGATGAAAACACATACATCTGTTTTGTTTCTAAATCAGAAACAAAGAATTACTGTTCTGCATGCCAGAAAAATTAAGCTCAAATTACTGTGCAAAAGGATTTTGCTGTTCTGGGAACCTTTAAAATAGTTCTGTAGTCCAATGTCAATCTAATAAGGACAAGGGTAATTGGCCTGGTTTACATGAATAATCCTATTGATTTCAGCAGAACTACTTGTGTGAGTAGGCCAATTATATTTTTGTTCTTACTCAATATTCACATATCATTCTTCTAAAGTCTTTTAACAATTTCTGGAGCTCTTAAAAATTTGTCTAGACTTATTTCTATTTAATATTATGTCAATGCTCATATTCTCTATCTTCAAGATACCTGTTTCTTTTTCCTTTAACTATGTTAATAATCTCTGACACAATGATAGCCATAACCCAAATAATGCATATGTGCATATCAAAACAGTAGAGTTATTAATCAAGAAAAACTAAACATATTATATTTTTAGGATAACATGCTATTATTCTGAAACACATCAGTTCTATGTCCCACCATTATGACTCAGTCAGTGTACAGTACATGAAATCTTGCTGTTAACGAATACTGTCATTGTCATTTTCTTCCTACTGATTTTAGCACTGCTTATTCAAGTCATAATAGAAATTATTTGTTTTATTTAATAACATGGTGCACAGTTTGTATGAACAATGTCTTTTTTCTTCAGTCAGCAAACAACTTCTCCTCAAATTTTAAAATATGTCCAATAAGCAATATAATAATGAAAATGTGACTTATAAGCTGTTCTATATTTTCCATACCAAATGGAAATGTCAAATGATTTTATCAGAAATAATATTATTGCAATAGGCATCAAGGAAGCTACAATTAGCCACTTATTGCAAAGTGTTACCAGCATTTTTTTTTCTATTACAAAATTGCATTATTGTTATGTCTGCAACAAGAATTTTACATTCTTACATTCTTGAATTAGATTAACACTGTGGCTGTGAAGATCCTGAAGTGTATCCCATGCATAGTGCTTAGCAGGGAAGGAAGAAAGTCACTGCAATTCTATTGTTTCTAAAGTTTGGATATCTGTGCTCTTGTTTGCTCTTGTTTGTAATTTTTTAGCTACTGTAGGAAAGCATAAAATTCTGAATCAAGGTGAACTGGTGGAGCACAAGTATGCTTGATGAAGTACATGGGAGTTTTTTCATAAGCAAAACCCCTACTAATATGTAAAGGCTTTTCTTGACATAGAAACTCATTGCTACAGTCCTGTAATGTCGCTTGTTTTATTCATAAATTATTATACACTATTAAATTGCATTAATATGATTGCAAGCTTAAAGCTTGATTAATTATAAACATACAATAAACAAGATTACATTGTATTATATTTCTTTGCAATGAATCAGCATTTATTTTGTGTGAGTTGAATTTTTTTTCACCTATTAGGAATGATCTATGGGCAAACACTCTCTCACATTCCTTTGCTGAAAAGAACAGCAAAAGCATTCACAACAAACTGCTATGGGACTACATTTAATGACATTTAAATACTAAAACTGAACTCCATAGCTTATACATCTTCTGTTCTTAGGTGAATATCTAAAAAACATCAGCTAAATTCACAGTACATGGATGATTCCTAGGGTTTTTTTGTACTTCACAGTACATGGATGATTCCTAGGTTTTTTTTGTACCTGTGCCAGAAAGCACTGTCTGATCTTGATCATGTTGCACCTGTCCTGCTGGTAAAACAAGACTATCACCTCACAGCTGTAGTAAATTAGCAGTGCCCATGATCCTTCGATTGGTTCATACTCATATGAACACATACAGAATGAAACACTAAATAAAAATGAAAAATTCTCAGTCCATTGAAGTTTGCATTTCTGAAGTTTACATTTCAGAAGGTCATTTCTGACACGGCCTCTAGCAGACCTAATATTTTATCCCTAAAGATCAGTTTCTACAGACAGAAAGAGAAAAATAAGGTGTTGAAAATAATGTAGAATATTCCAGAGGCTTTTTCCTATACATAATGGACTTCCCAAGCAATGAGTTAGTATTCTGAGATATACTGAAAACTTTATATAGCAATTACATGTTTGATTTGCATTATACATTAGGTGTGAATATGAAATCTAATAGTACCTGTCTTTATCCCTCTTTCCTTACATAATTTAAAAAGCAACAAATGGAGAAGAAACTTCGTCAAAGAACAAAGTATAAATACAGCTATCCATGGTATAAAAAGAAGTTTGAAAAAAATCCTTCCTGCTTCAAAATATATGGCCTCAGAGATAGAATCTTAGCATTATAAATATTAATGTGTGTTAAAAACATATGGTAGCATAAGTAAATAGATGCCACCTTTACACTCTTCTATTGTAGGGGCTCACAACGCCATTTCCTTTAGATATCCAGCATTTCTGGACATCACATGACATCACATTTCATGGATGTTTAGCATGTTGTGCCAGCACACCATGCTAAACATGCATGAACTGTCAAACAGAGAAAGAATAAGCAGGAGTAGAACCACTATTACCAATTTTTTTAGTGGGATTTAGGCATTTCTAATGTAGCTTTAGGCCTTTCTCCATCAATGTCTAAATGAACTAGTAAGAGAAAACTATATTCTGAACTTATTCTAGATAACTCTTACAATTCACATTTTACTTCACATTGGTAATATTATCATGTTGCAAATATGTCACATTTCATATGCCACAATATTTAAAAAATAAAATCAGGAAAACACAAATAGAAAGTTTTTGGTTAAATATGCTGCTTTACAGGAAAAAAAAAATAAACAGCCATATTTGTTTCTAGAAAATAAGGCCTATTTACTGTCATTACACTTTCTCCTTTCAATTAGTCTAAGACAAGCACTTTCTCTTTTTTCTAATTTATCCTTCCTACTAGTTTCCCTTCTCTTCACACTGAGAAATTTGGCAAGAAAAATCATGAATCATTACCTGTACTACCTCCAATCATTACAGGAATAAGATTATTAAGATTTTATATTCTGTCCTACTTTTTTAAAATAATGTAACAAAGTCTTAACTACTGCTTTAAAAAAATAAACAAAAGGCATAATATTGACACAGTAAGGTACCTAAAATTGCATATTTGAAGGCATTATTCTCCATTAAAAGGCTTTTGTACCACTCACCTTGCTGGGGTTAGTCAATTGTACAGATACATGAAAGTTCCCAATATATATATATAGTAAAATATGGGTCTTTATGTCCTCAGTGGACACTTTGGAGGGCGACTGAAAAGACTTTATTTCTCAAAAAGTCTCTCTCCATTACCTACGTAAGAGGTCTGGATTAATAAACTGGCTGCCTGGATTACTCGCAGGAGAAGCATAAATCATTGTTCACTTCATTTAACATAAACCTGTTTGCACAACAGTGGGACAAGTCCACCGAGAACATTCTCAGTGGTTCTCAGTAGAACCACCCCACAGGGGAAACAAAGGATTTGCTGTTTAGTTCTTACGTTTTTTGGCCCTCAATGACAACATCTCCTCAGCTTTCTGTATACTGGCAGGCTGGCAGTGTTTAGTTGCCTACATTACTGGTCCATGCTAACACTGGACCACTGAGAGCACATCTACACTAACAACTATGTCAACCAGCTCTGATCTGTAGAGAGAAACACTTGGTGCTGAAGGTCTGGAATTCATAGAAGACGCATTTCAGATATTTTGTTCGTCCATTGCCACTTGGGATTAAGTACAATTCTGGTACTGTGAAGTTTTCCATCTTTGCATCATATGAAAAGAATCTAGTTCGTGCTTTCTAGTGCGCCTGAATTAAAAGCAAGCTAAACTGATCAGGAGATTTGCTTTGGAAAGCAGACCTGTTATTAGGTATGTATACACAGTCTTTATTCTTTTCATCATCAGTATTTACTGAAACAAAAATAAACCCCTACTGTTACAACTAGTTTATTACTGTTGATCTTAATGATGTAAAATCTGAATAACTTTTTGGACACACCCACTAAATATATTTGATCTTAAGATGATGTAACATATGCATATTCCAAATACATAAAAGCCTAAAATGAATAGAAAGATAAGTTATAGCATTAAGTTCCTTGATGAAGATTCATAGTAGAATTTCCAAAAGATAAGATTTTTTGATTTATTTTAACTTTTTCCATGAAATCAAAAAATTAGAGTATTATTTCAGCTCAGTAAAGATTTTTAATAAACACAAAATATTTTGAGTGTTTTCACTACTAAAGGGGAAAAAAAGTAATGGAAAGTAAGTTTATACTTAAGTAAAGAAATAATTCAGTTTTGTTTCAAACCAAAATATTTCATTGTATTTTTATACTTGTGTTCACACAAAATAGGAAAATGAATCATGAGATGTTTTATTCAGATGTATATTTTTTTCAGCAAAACAAAATTACATTTCTTGGTTTAAAACCCTTAAAAGTTAAAAAAAACCAACCAAACAAACTTAGATACACTTGTAAGCAGATGAACAGTTTGCAGTGAACCTGAACATCACAAAGTAAAAGCAGTCATATTAAAAGCCTCTTTATGTAAAGAGTGACTCACACAAAAATCTAACTAAAGAATGAAATAACAGAGTAAGGCAACCTGTTTATTATTTTGTTTCTTACATTCCTCTTAATCCATGTTATCAATGTAGTTTGCTGGTTAAACTGCATATTGGCCTAATGGGCAGCCAGCAAATTTAAAAAAAAGCAAAAAAAATTTGAATAAAAATGCTTCTTCAACTGCCTCTGGTGAAGACCCTCTATTGTCCATTTTTTTGGCAATAGCATTGATGCAATAATGTGAAAACCGACACATTTCATTTGAAAGAGATTGTGAAATTTGAAAATAATTATTTTCATGGTATAGGGCATCAGTCGTGTTAATTGTACTGAAAAAAGCAAGAAAAAGGAGTGGCTCACATCATCAAGAAATGCAGTTGTTTTGGCACATGCCACAGTAACACCAACAAAACTTAAAAGCTGCCTTTTGGTGAAATGCTAAAACGAGGTAATTAAGGAATGAAGAATTTGACAGGCCTTGTATAAATTATTAAAACCATTTGTAAGATGGAAAAAAAAAATATATATACCTGATTTTTTCGAAGTTGTCTGTGAGACTTTAGAGGGAGCTAGGTATCCAGCCTTCATAGGAATCCTTGAAAATTCTTTGTGCTCTTTGTGTTTCCCAGATTTTTTTTTTTTTAAGGGAGGGAGAAATAACTCTCTTACTGTGTTTTGTACTTTTGATACAAAATAGAGATAAGGTTTTTTTGTGTACAAATATGTTAACTCCCGTGGAGTTAACTGCACCAGGGGAAAGAGACTGTTGATGTCTGCTTTATGAGATAGAATATATCCAGTGTATATCCAGAGAGAAAATGTGATGTAAAATGTGATGATACACTTCTACAGGAAACAATGCTGTGTGCAAGTGCTAATTTTATCACAATACAAATCAATCACTTCTATTTCCTGTGTGCTGTGGAAATGTTTTCAAGCAATGCATTGTTTTGAAATATAATAGATGAAGCATAAAAGAAAGCATAGAAAATTACTACAGGATATGTCTCAGTGAAAGGATTGCTTTGGACTGCAGTTACGTGGACTGAACAAAGCCAGGTTCTTAGATCCCAATATATGAAATAATCTTTGTCTTTATCACATTTGCCATCTCCTTTATTCATATCAGTCAAGTCAATCTTAAGATTGTTTGTGGTCTATGTCAAAGAACAAAGCCATTTTTATCAGTTCTATTCTCACTCATTACATTCAAATCAAGTAACTAATTTGATCTCATCTAACTGCAATTACCTAATTATCAGTTTAACCTGGCAATCAACATGGCAGACTTGGATTCCTTAGGATGCAGAGAAGAATATCACCTGCCAAAACAATCTAGAGAATAAAGGAAAAATTTTCTAAATCCTTGAGGAGAAGTTGTGTTCTGGGAAGAGAGCACCTAGCATAATCTGTGTTGTTTCAGCAAATGATCTGAAATCTGGGTAGTTACAGAAGAAAGGCTGTAAGCATAAGGAATGACTTGGGCTCTACCATCTCAAGGAAGTATCTCAAAACTCTTGGAAGACTGTGCATAGAATTAGAGTATCTTGATCTTCCTGAAACCGACATTGCAAATATCATTCAGTTCTGTCAATATCCAATCATTTTTTGAAATGTTGTATAAGCTATTATTTTTCCATCACGCTCTATGTGGTTCATTATTTTGTCTCAAATTTTCCCAACTAGCTGAGTGTCCTGCAGAATGCCTTGCAGATTTAAATGCCGATGAAGAATTTTTTAAAACTATTTGATAGCTCGTGGCAAGACCTGTTGCCCCATGGAGGGGGAAATCAACACTGGAGCAGGTTTTCTGGCAGGACTTATGATAATGCTCTAGGGGACCCACACTGTCCCACAGAGTGCGGGTCCCCTCTAGCCTTATCACAAGTCTGTGCACTGACCCACGGAGCAGCCTGTTCCTGATAGACTCTGTCCTGTGCAATGCACTCAGGGTGGAACAGCTAGTGAAAAACTGCAGTCTGTGGGAGAGACCCATACTCAGAAAGATCATGGAGAAGTGTCTCCTGTGGGAGATACACTACACTGGAGAAAGAGGAGAGTCTGAGGAATTCTCCTACTGATGAGAAATGAGCAACGGAAACAATGTGTGATGAACTGGTGCTCACCTCCATTGCCCGTCCTACTTTGTCACTCAAAACAAAGAGGGAGAGAAATTGGGAGCTCAGTTAAGTCTGGGAAGGTGTTTTCAAGATTTGGGTTGATTTCTCATCATCCTACTCTAACTTGATTGGCAATAAACTAAATCAATTCCCCAAACCATAGTTTATTTTGCCTGTGACAGTAATTGATGAGCAATCTCTGCCAGTCCTTATCTCGACCCATGAGCCTTTGACAGTATTTTCTCCTCCATCTAATTGAGGAGTGGAATGTTAGAGTAGCTTGGTGGACACGTGACATTCAGCCAAGGCCAACCCACTCAAAGTGTGTCTGTTTTTTCCTGTGTCTAGGAGCACAAAACAGAACTATGAAGAAGTGTTTGGTTATTATTTGAGTTCCAATCACACCTTTCTCAAGTGAATCTTTAGTCAGACAGCTTGCAAGGAGTGCCACTGCACCAACTTGCTTTTATTAGTTGATAACAGTAAACTAATCCAAACTTGCCTTAAAAGAGTTATACAAACCTGTAGATTAATTCTACCTCTTTTCAAATTTGTGTTTTCATTTACAATAATATTTTCAAAAGCACATTATCATATCAGCAAATAATGCCCCACATGAATTCTGTCCATTTTGGGTCCATGATCTAAATAGATGTACCACTCTGTTTATGAGAAACACAGAAGACAAAGCAAGTGTACTTAGAAATAGAGCTGACACATTGTCAACTTTAGAACCTTTAGCTTAAAGGTATAAATTTATCACTTTATTATGATGCATTAACAACTTTATAAACAGATTAGTGGACTATGGATGTAAATAAATCAATTTGCATGTAATCCTTGCATACAAAAATTTGCCTATCATGCTGGCTAGCTATGCAGTCAGAGGTTGAAAGATTAGTCTCCTAAATGAATGCATAAACCCAAGTGTTTTTTTCAATTAAATGTTGTAATAATTTATTACTTACTGCCAAATAATAAGAATTCAGCAGAACTTATAAATGCATTAACTAAATAGAAAACAGATGGTATAATTTATTGGAGGGCCACACTTATCTCTTGGGTTTACAAAGCTCCTGTGAATGCTTTGCAGACTTTTGTCATCTTATTTCAAGATTCATCCAACTTCTGGGAAATATTTCCATATATAAAATAATGAAATTATAAAAGTGAATAACACATGAACAGTCGACCACTCTGATAATATAAAATAGGCAATTATCAATTACCAAGGTTCTCAATGTTTATAAGAATTTAATATAAACATTTATTTAAGGAAATCTACATAAGAAAATACCCTCAACTGAAAGGTTGCTGCCCTATGAAATTTGGAAATTATTAAGCTATTTTTTTAAGAATAATTTTTTTTCTGTACAGAGAATTTTTCTTATATTGAACAGAGAAAAACACACACACACACATAAAAATCTATCTCATCTCTGCATCCTTTAATGAACCAAGATAGTGACATCTTAGTCTGTTTTCACAGGACTCAGTGTAACCGTCCACCACCAATTCTCCAAAAGCCAAACTTTTGGCATCTAACCCCTTTCCCCTAATGTGAAGGGAGTCTTTCCTGTGTTAGCGTGGATAGATTTAACTTTCTTCCTAGTAGCTGGTATGGTGCTGCATTTCAGATTTAGGATGAGAATAATGTTGATAATGCACTGGTGTTTGAGCTGCTGACAAATAATGCTTACCTTGTTCTTATAAGACAAGGACTTTCCAGCTACTCACACCAGCCCATCAGCAAAGAGACTGGGAGAACACAAAAAAGCTAGGAGGAGACAAGACCAGGACAGATGATCCCATTACACCACAAGGATATTACACAGCATGTAGTGTCATGCTCAGCATACAAACTATGGGAGAAGTTGGTGGGGGGGCTGCTGAGGAATTGGCTGGGCATCCATCAGCACAGGTGGTGAGCAACTGCTCTATGCACCCTTTGTTTTGATTATTGTTGTTTCTGTTCTTCTTGTTATTATTATCATTCTTTCTCTTATCACTGGTATTGTTGGAATTTTCCCTTCCTTTTCTGTCCTTTTAAACTGTCTTGATCTCAGTCTGCAATTTTTTTTTTTTTTTAAACAACGCTGTTCCCCTGTCCCACTGGGAGCAAGGGGGTAGTGAATGAGCAACTGTGTAGTATTTAGCTGCCTGCCAGTTTAAACAGCAGAATCATACGCTATGTCACTCTTATGAGGGAAATGCCACTGCTATGTAGGCACCTAAGCAGATTAAAGTAATACTATGTAGCCATTGTTATCTTTTGATCTCAAAGTATTTCCAAATGAGCATAAACATACATACATATTTATATATATGCAAGTTTACATCTGTACACATATATTAAAAATCTACGCAAAAATGTTTCTTCAGAAATAGAATAACACAGCATTTTGTCATGAATAAAAGAACATAACTGAAACTTTTTATTAACTTTAATTTTGACTTGTCTTAGAAATTAACAGACAGTCATCCGCATATTTTTTTAGGCTTAGGTAATTCTACTTGAGTCCTAAAGGAATTGTTCTTTCCTTCTTTTTGTAAGAAAGGTTTTCAGACTTTGAGGTTGAACTGAATGCTGACAAGGTGCTCAAAAGGCCATATTAGCTATCAAAAGACAGCTAGTCAGTTGAGATTTTTCTTTTTTTATACATGAACATAACATTTGTTACAAGATACCCTGTGAGGAAAAGCTGCTGTCTATGTTCACAGGAAGGTATTGCATATTGGTATATTGGTCTGCATATGGGTTTGTTCATGCATTCATTTTCATATTTTATAACAGTTACTCTCACTTTGTTTTGTACAAATTCTTTTTCATAAGAATACCAATACTGAAAATACCTAGAACAGCAGTAAATTCATTAAGGATTTTATTAAGTCAGCTAGTCATCAGGTACAATTCATCAATTGCACACACCTTTCTGCTCTATTTTTGCTAAATGCATCTTCTTTGGAATTTAAATTATGACAAAAAAGTGGCTGACTAATCTGAATTTCTCAATTTATTCATGTTCAATAAAAACCTGTTCATCAGCTTAAACTCAACTATGAGTTCAAATCAAATTTAAACCACCTGGGAGTAAACAAAATTGCTCTTCTTCCCTAGCACGTCAGCTATGGATAAAAATAACAAGCATATTTCCAAGGAGCTCGAGATTCTAAACCTCTGTTTCTACCAACAGATTTTACTGAAATGATTTAACAATTAGAAAGAAGCACCCTGGGTGTATTTTAGATTAAATATTTTGATCCATGATTAAAGAGAACAGAGAGAAAAATAGATGTAGGTTCCTACTTGGAGATTACAAAATGGGTTTGCTTTTCACTGAAGTCAATATTACCTAAATATTCATTGCACACAAATTTTAGATATGCTGTCACAATTGCTTGAATTTATTTCATTATCTTCATCATTCTCTCTCTCTCTTCTGTCTTCCCTTCATTTACAGATCATGTACAAAGCTTTAATTGGAAAAACAAGATTACTGAGATTCTTGGGAAAGCCACATACGAGATGTGAGGCTTGGCTGTGAAATACACAATTTAAAATATTTTTTAGATAGCTACCTGTCTAATTAAGTACTATTTTGCCTGAGTTCTTCTTAATTTTGACAAGACAGTTCTGTTTAAAACCCCAGCAAAAAGAGTCTGGGATTAGGAAAGCCAATTGTCAGGAATATTTTAGGCAGTTAAATTGTGTATTCATCAAGACATCTCTGATACAGGGCAGCACTCTACGCTGGACTCTTGCTGCTCAGAAATTGTTATGTGTGAAAGGGGCAGGATGTGCTTACTCACTGCAGGAGCTGCTCTCCAGCTCAGACCATTATCCTTGGGACTTGCCTGAGCTATATTGAAGATGTGCCTGATCATGTGCTCTGTCAGCCTGAATTGACACAGACAGCTGAACTATTTTGAGGCTTGACATTGGATCTACTCTGTCTCTATAGAACTGATTGGTACTAAATTGTCACCAGTCCTGCTTTGCTCTGCATTTGGATGTTGTAGAGCTCTGCCCTTGACCTTACAGGCATCCTTCTGTCACGACTTGCTCCTACCTTACCTTCACTTAGCAGCCATTCTTACTGCTTCATAAAATGCAGATTGTTAAATTGCAATTAATGTACTTTTAGGTAAAGTATTGCAATTATGAGATTTTATTCTTGTGTGGAGTACACCTGTGATGAGAATCATTCCATCTCACCCGGTGTAAATAATTGGTTTGTATGTCTTGGTATAGGTAATGGATGATGATGAAGCCCACGTCTGAGCTGCTGGCTAGCACATGAAAAACTGCTGAACATGAATTGCAGGAGACTCTCCTATGTGACAACACTCCTTCGAATCTGATGAAGATGCAACATAATATCCTTTGTTTTTATCTGGAAATCTGTATCTGCCTCAGAATTAGTAAGAATTTGTCTTTGCTGTGTAGTCTTATTGCTAAAACAGAATACAAAATACATTGCTTTTTAGAAGCAAAAGGTGAGCCAACAGTTGCAAGCATCTTTAGCCTCTGTCTCCTTGAGTGAGGACTCAAAAAAGGAATAAGACATACCACTAAGCAGATTATAAAAAAGATAGTATGAAATGAAAAAAACTTCCTTTAATTTTTTACATTTTATAAAATCTTCCTGCTTGAAAATTCTTTTTAAAAAGATGAAATTTTCTATGCTAGAGATTTAAAGATGTATTTCTGATGGAGTTCATAATACTGCAGCTCTGAAGGATTCTAGCAAAGATCTCAAATCAATAATCACTAACTAATTGTTAAGGGACATTTATTCTTAAACTAGAAAAAATAGAACACAAGGAAGAGAAAGAGAAGAGAACAATGCAGTGACCCACCAGTTACCTATCACATAAATGGCAGACACAGGATCAAAATTCATGTGATAATAAGTATTGTTACTCAAGAATTTAGATAAATGATCTTCTTTCATATGATCAGTGTCAATAAAATATTTATCAGAAGAAGGATTTTTGATGCTAGGAAACTAAAAAAAATTATTTTGCAGTTTCACAGCATTGTTGTAGTCAAAGCCAAACATTGTGGACATGAGAAAATCTAGTCATTAATGCCCTGGTCACTCCTAACGTGGTTTTTTGCTTTTGCTCCAGGTGCGAGTAACTTGACTTTTAATTTCCCACAGCACAAATGCTGTTCAAGATCTATTAAAAGCTAAGATTTTCTGAACTTTCACAGATAGTACTTAACTAAAACTACATGGGGAAATAGATAGATTTTGCTAATTAAAAATAAAATACCAAATGACATAAAAATACTTATCCATGTTGGTAGTGAGTGTTTCAAGTTGAGTAAATAGCAAGAGTTTTGAATAGAATAAAATATCAGATCAAGTAATAAAAACATGCATAGCATTAAAAATGTCTGCATATGCATATATATGCATATAATCCATCAGTGTCATTTTAATGACTGAACATGGAAGAACTTTAGCATCTAATTTATGCAACACCATTTATTCTGCTTATTTACTTGAGTATTTTTATGACAAATTTAAATAGAGACCTAAATATTTATTAAGGTCTGTAAATTATCTTGCTCATCGTTCTAAAAGAAGCCAATTCTTTGTGATGTTTAACTCTTCTAAATCCAGAAACTAATAAAAAACAATTGGATTTTTTTTCAGCTGAAGAACAACTATTATTTTGCAGATAACTGCAAGAACAGCTAGCACCTATGTGACTATTCGGCAGAGTTTTACATAAATTTGAAGTTAAACCCGTTTACTTCTGACATTAATGCCAATCAAGTAAACAGTAAAATACGTCTTAGCTTTGTCCTAAATTACTGAAATTATGAGCATATATAAATTTAATCATGAAACACAATTTTACTACACAGCACATACTCTATTGACATCAACCTTCCCAGAGAAGACCAAGCGGAAGATCACCTATTTCTAATTATCTTTAAGAAACAAATAGCAAAAAGGTAACAAATATAGGAACTCTTAGAGAGGTCAAGTAATTTACTGCAAGTTGTGATTTGTTTCCTATTAGATTTATTTCTCATAAGAAAAGAGTTGTAGAAGCTTCACTGCAGTGACTATTGAAGGATAATGTTAACAGACAGCCGGTGGCATTCAATCTATTTGATCGACCATGGCTTGATCTTGAAAAAGGTTTTGCTTTGGTTAAATGTTAAAAAATAATCTGAACTTGGAAAGCAATGGCTTCATTGAAGCTGTCTTCAGTTAAATTTTCCTCAACACACTTGTTTTGATTAGTAACGTAGTTCTATTATTAGTAAATGAATGAAATACTGAGTTATCTTCTGACTGTATTTTTTACACATATTGGAAACCATTTCATCAGTGGCCCACAGGCACTAAGCATTAATCCAAAGAATTTCTAATGGCTCCTCCTTTTACCTTATTCTTTAATATTTTGTGGAAATATATAGCCAACTTGAATTTGAGTAATGGTCTGATTTAATTTTTCTTTAAACACATCCATTTATAGTTGGCTTCAGTGAACCATTGGCCTGCACAGCAAATATTTAGCCTAAGAGCCAGCTCTATCCTCTCTTCAGCTTCAAACTATATGCCTAAAGTCATCATGCTTATGGATTTTATAAATGAAGCCTAAGTGAACAGATACACTTTCTTTCAAACCCGTCATTATGAAAATACATATATGAAACTTGCATTACATCATATCCCCAAAATGTGGCATCATAAAGCAGAAATATCCTGCAATAGAAATATGGAGATCAGCCACCTTAGAATGGATACATAACATTAAAAACATAGAATTCTTTAAAAGTGCATTAATACATTTGTCCTGTTCCAATTTAAAATTATTTATCTCTGTGTCTGCTACATCTGCGGATGAATATTCATACAGAACACCAAGAAAATCATATTATTTTTCTCTCCAATGATAATAGAATTACGTATTGAAATTTTCATAAAACCAAATTAATGATTTAAGCAAAAGTTTATTTGCTTTACCCACCAAATCACATTAATGTTCCTCTCTATATACATAATAGAAATTAATGAGATATTCTTGCAAAAAAAAAAAAAGCTTCTACTTCTATTACCTCTTTTATTATTCAATGAAAATATGTTTCTGTTCTGGAGACAGGCAAAGGAATGTATGCTTCTGGTCCCAAGATACCATAATCTGAACAAGTCAAGGTGATCAGATGTCATTTTGACACATCTCAGGGCAGACAGGTGCCCCGTATATGCTTCTCTGAAGAGTAAAAAGTGGATGTTGATTAAAGATCTGTTACATGCTACACTGCCAAGACACATGTGCCTTAATCCCCCCCTTCTCCAGAACCTGCCTCTGATTTATACCCATGAGGGCGTCAAGAGGATTCTGTCTCTCTTGGGTAGGTCAAAATAAAGCATTTTGGAGAGAATCAGGTGAACCCTGGATGTTCATAGACAACCCTGCCTGTTAAGAAAACTTCCAACATAACCTTTAAAATAATATATGTTTTTAAGTAGGTGGATTTCTTCTTAATCAATTTACATGCAGCGTACACTATATGCCTTCGCTACATATTGTCCCAGAGAAAAAAAAAAGACAAAAGGATTTCTACAAATCAACATGTTGTTAAAGAAAATATTCTTTGGTTTGCTATTATAGTTGGATAAAATTCCCTCCACCCCACCCCAGGAATATGTAGTATCATTCACTGGTTCCAAAGCCTATGAAATCAAAATAGGATTTTATTTCAGGGAATGTATGTGAGAGAAAGTTTTATCTTGCTACCTACTGTCAGTTTTAGTATAGATCTTTGCAAAGATGGCAGAAGGGTGTATTCTACATAAATTACCAAGTCTTTTATTAGTACTATGACATGTTTTTCCAGTTACTTCCTGTTGTCTTGGCAGTACAACTCTATTGTAGTCTATTCAAATGCAATTGTATTTGTTTTTCACCTGCAGTGCATTTGATTACTAAGATCTTTTTTAGCATTTTTTGTAGATGAAAACGTGAATTTTTCTCTGAATTTTTTGTTTTGTGTAATTATAAAGAACAGCATGTAAACCCTTCATGCTGGAACAGCAGAAGCTGAAGAATAATAAAAATTACAACTGAATATCACTTCAATGAATACTTTTACACTAAAGATGAAAATATCTACTTTCAATAACATAGACATGCTTCAACTTAGAAATGCAAAGTGGAAACTCCCCTAAGCTTCACCACCCTAGACCCATGATATATTCAACAGAATACACCCATACAGCAGATCTGATATTCATTACACAATCAAAGCAAACACTTAATTAAATGACTGGGCTGTTCATAACGCTGTTCACACAGGAACATTACTTTATTTATTATTCATCACAGCTTCTACTCTGACACGTTTTAAATATAAGATTGTAATGACTGTTTACTTCTGCCTCACAGGATACTTCTCTGTTAACCACAATACATTCTCATACATAGACATGGTTGATAAGAAGAGAGGACACACAGAACAAGAGGACACAGTCTCAAGCTGCGCCAAGGGAGATACAGGCTAGAATTAAGGAGGAAGTATTTTACAGAAAGAGTGGTCAAACACTGGAATCATCTACCCAGGGAGGTGGTAGAGTCACCATCACTCGAAGAGTTTAAAAAAAGACTGGATGTGGCACTTGGTGCCATGATCTAGTTGAGGTGTTAGAACATGGGTTGGACTTGATCTTAAAGGTCTCTTCCAACCTAGAATTTCTGTGATTCTGTGATTCTTTTTCTCTTTGACAAATAGGTTTATGAAAACCATGAAGCCTATGCTACAACATCCATTCCTCTTCCGTTGTCTATTCTAAACTATGCTTCAGATCTCAAAGCTGTACATACACATAAGTAATAGAACAGTATATTTAGGCATATTTTTCATCAAATACTTGACTATGACATTTAAAAATAAAGTGCATGTAAAAAAAAAGCAAAATATGACACTTTGGGTCTAATGGGCTAACAATACTTAACATAGGTTTATTGTTACCATATATTTACCAAAAATAATATTGCATTTATTGTCTCTTTGCGCTATGATTACTAATATCAGTCCCAGCATTAGACCTTCTTACTTTTCTTTGACTGTTGGCAGATTCCATGATACAGAAATAATCTTTTGGGGGTGCTCTTTATTGGGCTGTGTGGTGAACTAAACAAAAAAAGGGAGAAAAGGACGAGCTGCTTCATCTATGGTGCCACTGAAAGAAATGCCTAACCTGCTTAAATTAACAAACCTGCCCAGTGCTACTATGATGCATACCTTCTGTTTCAGTTGAGGACACCTGAATAAAACTCTGGTTAATTCCTTGAATAGCAGAACTGAAGCCTAGAAGACTTTAGGAACCATAGCCAGTGAAGTCACTGCAAACACCTTCATTCAGAGGTGAAATGGAAATGAAGTACAAATGAAAAAGAAAGAAAACACCTTTTTCATGGTAATGTAAACTATAAAAAGCACATCCTTTTAAACAGAATTTTATGATGCCTTTTTATGCTGACTGCAGAATCGGTTCAAAGTACCTATGAAAATAAATTACAAACTCCCTGTTTGGTTTTTTTTCAACTATTTTATGGAAATTAAACCTTTTGCTAACTCCACTTATATTGTATATTTTCTCATACTGGCAGAATATCACATTCAGAAAAGACTTTCCTTGAAGAAAATAAGAAACAGCAATGTTACTTTAATGATATATCTTCCAGTGAGTAATTGTTGCTATTGTTCTCTTTCCAGGGACTGTAGTTTAAAAGTTTGCTTACATCCCCCCTAGGAGTAGGTTGCTGCTGAAAAAAGGTATTGGTCTTTGTTGATTTCTGTCCTAGTTACTTGTTCCTAATTCTACCTTAGTTTCTGTGCAGCAAGCTTATCTTACTGAAGCACACTTTTGTTGGGAAGTAGAGGGGAATGGAAGAACAGAGTAGTAGATTTAACTGTTCTTTGGGACTGATTCCAGCACTAGAACAGACAAAACCAAAACGTAGGAGTTTGTCTGAAATTAAAATTTATCTATACACTTGTTTTTATATAAATATATAAACGTACAGATATGTACTTTTTATCCACATGGTTCCACATGTATTTGTAGAAGCATGCTTGTTCAGCTTCCAATATATGATTTAAGCTTTGCTTAGCATCTACCAAATTTTATCTCAAATATAATCCAGTTGTACAATATTTTAAATTGAAAATCAAAACTGAATGATGAACACATCTAAAGAAAAAAGATTGATATGAAATTCCATCACAGAACCAAAAGTTTAAAGTTATTCAAAGCTTCAAGGTTTCAAAGCTCTGCAAGTTTTTGGTGAAGTAACATGCTTTTATACATTGTCATAAGTCTTAAAAGCTGCACAGTGGGAAAATTTGAATCTGTAGACAACCAGGGAGATAGAAGACACCTAATTTGAGAGTTTAGCTCTGTAAAATTAATGTGAAATTAGGGAACACAGTCTGAGATTTCCAATTTTGTTTCTCATTCCTGAAATGAGAAACTCTTTTTATCTCCTGCTCTTATTTAACTTCATTATTCCCTATTCTGCTCAAGAAGGAATTTTAAATAACTGAGTATACTTCTGGAATATTCTTAATTAAAACTTAAGGCATGTAAAATATATTGTTTTACAGTTCCACAAGTCATCTCATACAGAAAAACCTCAAATGTCTTATTTGCAATGTAAATTTTTTCAGTTTATCACATCAAGCCACTCATATTACTTATGTTTGATTACCTCAAATTGTGTGGAAAAGGTAAATGAATAATTGCATAACAAGGAAAAATTATTTAAAGTATTATCAACATAACAGAAACTTATATGCAGCCGTATTATTCAGAAAAGATTTCTGAATACAAATATACCACATTCTGCTTTATAGCATTATGTCATCAAAGTAAAATGCAGCTATTTTCTCTTTCTTATGAGACAAGGTACATCAGAATAAAAAATTTTCACACAGAAATGACAACCAGTTTTCTTTGACAGATATGGAAGGTAATAACAAGTAGGCTTTAATGATAAAAAAAAAGATTTTATCTTCTTTACCTTAAAGGTAATTAACAACAATTAAACTGAAAGGTAGCCCTGCCATGTTAATTGGCTTTGGCAAGAGAGTATAAATCATTTAACAGCTGTGGACTAGATTAAATCATAGCTGGTCACCCCAACCATCATTTCCACTTAGTAAGTCATAAGTAAGAGTTGAAAGACAATCCTAATAATTCACTCTCACTGTCACTAGTAAGGACATACAAAGACAACAGAGTAAATGTGGAAATATGTCCACTATAGCACCAATTGTTTTGACTAATATGTGTCTGTTACCATTCTGTAATCCACTCAGAGGAATTCTAACTTCTTTTTCAAGTTCATGCACAGCTACTGTTTTCTGTGCTGGAGTCAGGTCAAGCCAGAGAGTACCAATAAATTTTAAAAAATGAACTTACATGTGGAAAGTATTAATAAGATAAATAGACAAAAAAATAGAGTAAAAACCCCATAAATTGAGATGTATTAAAAAAAAAAAAAAACAGAGAGAATGCTTCTGGATGGAATAACAATGGGAAATTTTCAAGAATTTACATTCTTAGAAAACTTGACTTCTGAAACCTATGAGCAGACAAAGAATCAACCAAGGTTAATTCTTGAACTAGTGGCTCTTTTGTTGTTGTAGTTTAGTTGTAATCTAAGAGAGATCATGTTATCTCAAAATTTTATTTACTTTTTGCTCTGCTTTCTAACTGACATTCATAAAAAATCAACTACATGGTCAGTTAATGCATTGTTTTATGCTTAATTGAGCAAAATATCATTCTAGCATTTTAATGCAAATTTCTGTGTATTTCATTTGACAAAACCATTTAAATTTTATCATTCTCTATTTTAATTTACATATAAAAACTGAATGTTGAAATTTCTGCTCAAAGTCTACTCAAAGTGGCCAATTGTTGTTCTTATAGAATACAGTGTAATGAGCAAGAAAGCAACACATGTATAAGACCCTAAGTTTCAACTGCTTTATTTTATGTTGATTCTTCCTGAAGTTCTAATAGAACATATAAAGAATATCTAAGGAAACACAGAAAATATCTGATCACATTACTATAACACTTGTAATTTTGTTTAACAGGAAGTAAACTTTGTGATAGATGAAAATCAAGGTGATTCTTATGAAGAACATTTATCATCTAACAGCTTTTTCTAGTAAAACAGGTTAATGCTAACATACATCAGGTTTCTTTATTCTTTTTTAATATTGTTTCTCCTGAAAAACAGATTTTCAATTTAAAAATAATCTCTTAGTTCAAAATCACCAAACAACATGAAAGCACTAAGAGGAACTACTGAACTGCTATATCATTAATTACTCTACAAAAATGTGATTCCTTTAAGTATAAGATCATCTGTCTTTCAGACAATAAGCATTGCCACAAGGTATGCAGAATTGATTTATGAAGAAAATTTGTTTTCTCAGGAAGGTGACAGGTTTAATAAGGGATGAGATTTTAAGAAGACTCTAATTAATGTAATTAAATAATTACCCCTTAACTATCAGCCATGTAAACTAAAATTCATATTGTCATCCCTCATAAAAGAGGAAAACAAAACAGTACAATGACAACAGTACAATAATAAATGCTAATACAATTTCCTTAAAGGTAACCTTATCAAGTTTATCCAACTTCTCAAAAATGGATATTCTACAGTATATATGTTCCAAAGGTATGCTGTGATTTTCTGCCTCATGCAAATTGTTCCCAGAACTGCTGCACAGTTCTTGCAGTGATGACATATTCTGAAGACTTTTCTAGGCTACCTCACAACTGCCTTCCTGAAAAGTCCCTATACAAATTTTGATTAAGTAAAGTAGTTCTTTCAACAGTAGTGACAAGATACGATGAGTATGTTTCGGTATATCCATGAAAACTGATCAAAACTATTGCAATTAGGCCCAGTTTTACTACAATGTGGATATGAAGTGTGGGTTTTCTGACACAAAAAATGTGTATTACAGCCTGAATGTTGGTTCTTCCAAGTCAATACAACAATTATAAGACTAACAGGTAGAGGTGTTTTATCAACACTATTTTCAAATGAATTCTCAGTGGACCTTGGCCCAGATGATGTTGCCGGAGTGCAGATGGCAGATTAAAGTCTAGGAACAGGTAAGAAACTATGCACATTGACAGTTTTGATGTGGTTTTGGGTACAAAGTACATATTCACAGAAACAGGTGCAATGTTGTACAAAAACACTTTGTGTACATGCTTAATAGCAAGCATTTCAGAAATTATTAGAGTCCATTACTAAAGCTCAGGTTCTGCGTCCCTCAAAAATATGCATTATTTTTGCAGTAGTAGTTTTGAAGATATATATTTTGCAGTAGTAGTTTTTAAGTTTTATTTAGAAGTGGTTTTGAATGTTTTGGACTTCTATCATGATAAAGGGCACAGAAGTTCTTTGTGTCCAGTAGAAAATGTCAGGTTCTCATGTATCTAATTCAGAGGAGATAATAAGATGCATTCTGCATAGTGAAATCATCAGCATAGGTTTGAATGAGTACTGAGTTTATCAATATCTGGCCATGAAAAACCATGTATAGCAAAGTAAGATTTCTTCTGACCACCTCTGAAATGCAAAGAAATTACTTTTACCAGACAAATACATACATCAATAGGGACATGATAAGTTATGCCTAATCCCTGCTAAAAGACTTGCCTTGAACTTCCAGACCACAGACAAGACACATACTGCTCAGATAATCAAGAGTTATAGAATTATTTTTACAATAACTTACAAGTAATAATAAAAGAATAAAAAGGTGAAAGAAAAGTCCATTCTATCAAGAAAATAAAACACTGAGATTTGCTAATATATTTGTCTAGGATTTCCCAACCAGAAAATAGTTGAATTATAATATTATTTAGATTGCTGAAATTTTCTTTTCTAGTAGGATGTGTTCCATTTTCTGAGTTAAAAAAAAAAAAAAAGGAACAAAAATAATGTTTCATAATGATTAAACCAGATACATATTAAGTACTATCACACATAAAATCATTCCACTGGGAAAGACTCTCCAGCACATGTCATAGACTTAATTTGTCATGAACCCTAACCTATTTCATGTGCTGTACCATACACTAGTCTGAATTAAGACAAAATATGAGTTCTCACTTGAATTGGCATTTCTTTTTTCTGACTATTTGTTTATTTTACAAAGACTTTATAAAGTTTTATTTTCAGTACATTTAATATGGACTTTGTTGAAAGAATGTGAGGACTCTTTTCTCCTTTAGAAAAGAACACTAGAGGACTTGACATTTTACTCAATAACTACAGTATAAATCTGCTAGGGAAAAATAGCTATTATTACCTATTATAAATTATTCCTCTTTAGCTTACTAGTTCATAGGTCACAAGGATAACACTACAGGGTTTCCCCTTGAAGTTAATGGCATTTTGTTTATGATGAAGAAACTTTGGAGTTCAGATATCTCTCATATTTGCAATACTCACTGTGATTAATTTTAGTCATTATAAAGTATTTCTAGAAGTATTGTTGTTTCATTGTAGAACAGAAAACACCTTGTTCCATGGCGTAGTAGTGGGTAGGTATGCCAGATTTTCTTACAGTATAGGTAAGTGTATTTTTTTAAATAATTTATATACCTTAATAAATTAAATTCTATAACAGCGGTACACTTCAGAGAACTGGACACAAGACTGATATGCCCAGCTCCCTTATAGAAAAGGCAATTGACCATTCTGAGATATGGTGGAATATAAGATCTGCGAGACTGCTGAATTTAAACAAACCTTCACAACAGATTGTAACCAATTTCTTTTTTAATGTATCTTTTTAAACTTCAGTTCAGACATATGTAAAGATATTCTATATATGCTGGGTTTTTGATAAACTACTTAAAATGTCCGATAAAATTTATTTCCTAAAAAGGTGACAAGTGGACAGAGCAGGTACAAGGTCTGAACTAAATTGCCATGAAATGTGTAAAAATTTTTAAAAAATTCATTCAGAATTAATATTCTGCAGTCATCATGATATATGCTTCATCTCTGCACCAATTAGTGCCAGCAATGTCTTTTCATAGGCCAGAGTTCAGAGATTTTTTTTAAAAGTCTATTAATTTTAAACACAAAGAGTCTATTGGTTTGGAAGCAGTAAGAAGGCTAGAAAATTTTGTTTTCTAAGACAAATTTTTGTTTTCAGTAAGAAAAATTAGGTTAGCTGTCTTATTTTACAAAAGCGGAAAAGAAGTGAATCTAGTTTAACACATATTGGATTTCTAGTCTGTGATTTACACTGGAAAACACAGGGGAGGGAAATTCTACTTTAGTTTCTCTTCTTCTAGTGATTCCCAGAAATTTGCTTCATGACTAAAAAATGCAAACATTTCTGTTACTGTGAAACTCATCTTCCAAAGTACAGGCATCAAATAAAATCAGACTTGAATCAGACTATGAAGTGATTCATAATTAACTATTTTCCTTTGTAAATTTCAAAAATGAACATAAGCTTAAAGTGAAATTTAGCTGGTAGTGGATAGTGGATAATTGTTTTGTTATTTTGCTTGTTTTGTTTTATTTTTTATTAATTCTGGCTAAAATCAACTTCCCAGTTTTTATGGATGCAGTTTAATTACTTAGCAAAATTTAAAGGCTGTGAAAGACATTTTACTGTTACTAACACATACTCAGAATAAACCAGAATTGATGTTCACACCTCTTCCGGTTTTGCATGCACTTGTTAATGCAAAAATAATTTATCTCCAATTATTTTCATAGCCTGAGGCTTTTCCCCAGGTAAACAAAAACTACCAGTAGTGAATTATGCCAAAAGAAAAAGCACGTGTTGTGGTGTCATTTTTCCTTCTTCTTTTTACTTGTCTTTAATAATTAAAAGTCTTTCAGATTGATAGTCTTGCAGGCATTTCTACTGAAGTCAATAGAAATGCTCACATTTGTAAACTATTTTGACAGAAGTATTTTTGATTGTTTCACAAAAAAATAACAGGTTATACATAGCTGAAGAGTGTTGTCAGTGTTTATTCAATGTTTTACTACTGAAAATAATGAAAAAGTGCAACTTTTTAAATCATGGTTTTATTTAGGACTATAAACTTTGGACTCACTTCTATCACTATATTCTGTTGTAACTGGTATAAGTTCACAGATGGTCTTCAGTTGAATACAAAACTTTGGAGCATTTTGGTAGTCAAAATATTTTCTAATCAGCATATCTTATTAGTTAAAACTCTTGTTTTGGTAGCTGGCATTCAAATAAAATACATTTTAAACTAATATTTAATTGTATTTTAAATTCATTATCAATTAAACTGGATGGCATAATCTGATCTAACATTTTAATCACAGTTTATTTTGGTTAAATGGAAATTGAAGACAAGGAAACTCATGGAAACTGTAAAAGTATCAATTACAAAAGGTGATGCAGTGAAGTACGTGGAGGGAGGGGATCCACATTTATAGGACTCACAATTCAGCAGGAGCTAAGGAAAGGCTTTTATTTTTTTTTCCCTAGGAAGATAAGAGATTTACCTGTAAGAATCAACACGAGTACAGAAAATGGTTAAAAGAGATATTTAGTAGGTATTTCAGGCTGATCATACCTGAAGGAGAGAGTTGTGACCACAATGCAGCAGCAGATTGAAAAGAGCTAGGAGTTCAAGAGGGAGTTAAGGTAATAGAGGATGAAAGGAACAATGTCCTGCTTGAGGAAATGCTTTGGAAGGAATTCAGAGAGAAACTGATTCCTGAAGGATTAGCATTACTAGCATTGTGGTGAGCTGAGAGTGGTAGAATACCTTTGGTGAGATAGAGATATAAGAAATGGCTTCAGTGGGCAAATTTAGGGCATACAGGCTAAAGAAAAAACAAAACATGTATAGAAAAATTTTCTTTTGGGCTTTTTTTGTTTAGTTTTTGTTTGGTTGAGTTTTTGTTTGTTTGTTTGTTTGTTTTTAATAATACATCTGTTCTCCAAAGTTAACATTTCTATTGTCAGGCTCCTGGATAAAGGGTAATTTCCACAGATACAAAGAAGTGGGCAATGCTGGCGGCAGAGGTGAGGGCAGAGCACAACACAAGATCCCCAAGCATACACCCAGAGCCAGAGCAGACTTTGCCCTGTGTGTCCCAGGTGAGCCCAGGAGGCTATATGTAAATATAGTCATATTTACCTGTTTACACATTTTCCGCTAATGGTCTTTCATTCTGCCAGTTCATAGTGGCCTATTCAAATGTGAATTGATTCAGAGTAATCTTCTAGGACTTGTCTTTAGTGGTAACTTAAGAACTAAAGTGCAAGCAAGAACTGTTTTCATCTGAATAGCATTATTCTAATAGTTCAAGACGCTTTTTATTCCTTAAAATTATGCTGAGCCAGTTGCTGCTGACATCATTTTAAGTTTTCAAAGCTCGAGCAAGAAAATTTCATATTGTTTTCTCTGAAATACGAAAGAACTAGCAAGTCACATAAGGATCACCAAGAGTCTTCATGACGGAACAAACCACAAAACCACAAGAAAAAACTATGTAATTCTATACTAAAACAAAAGGAAAAAATTTCATAGATTGAACAATTGGCTTGATCTGCAAAGGAAGAAGGGCTGGGCATGTGAAACTACTGAATTTCGGATAACAAATAACCTAGACTAAGCTAATACTGAGATGAATAATGTTAAATTACATTCAAGTGATAAGGAAAGAAACCAAATGAACTTTATGCTTGTTATTTATATAGTGTGTATGTATAGACATAATATTGTCTATACATACATACACACTATATAAATAGTGGGTATGTATGTATAGACAATATTATATCTATACATACATTATATATTATGTCTATACATACATTATAGACAATTATTACTATGATAA
Organism: Ammospiza nelsoni; assembly: GCF_027579445.1. NCBI lineage: Eukaryota > Metazoa > Chordata > Aves > Passeriformes > Passerellidae > Ammospiza > Ammospiza nelsoni. The sequence continues at coordinate 39,962,104 of NC_080669.1, read as the reverse complement.
TACATGTACTTATATCTTTTTACATCTAATCATATAATCCTATACACTTTATTCATGTATGTGTAGCATTACTAGCAAGTCATACTCATGCTTTCCTCCTCTTCTATTCCTTACCCTCGCCTGTCACAGATCTTATCAACAGCCACATGTTAAATGAAGATAATTAAAAAAAAAATAGTATACTGGAAATCTGAGACATCAATACTCATTATCAAGAGACAAATATAGTAACTTAGTAAATCTGCCAAGCAGAAGATTTGCAGCTGGACAGAATCTTTTAGTATAAAAATATCTTATTTATCCACTTACTTCAAGACAGAAAATTAAGACCAGTCAATCACTAAAAAACAGTAATTTTTGAAAATTTGATTTATAATGTAGATTATAATTTAAAAGTCACATCTGAAATATTTAAGAAAGGAGGAGATTAAATGAAATTCTCTTTAATTTAAACACTTTTCAAAATCTTCTGAAAAAAAAGTCCTTTGGAGTATAGTACGGACACAAATGAAAGACAGAAGTCTGTGCATTATTTTTCAAATAAATTAATATTAATGAATTTCATTTTCACATGAAGATCAAAAACTATTTCCACATGTTTCTATGCATTCTAGCACAGAATATAATATTTAAATCTCAACAAAATACTAGGATTCCTGTGAATCAGGAAATGGAAAACTGCAGATTTTTTTTCTTTCAGTAAATCATCAAACTGAATCTTTACTGTCTCAGTTTAAACCAGGAAAAGTGTTATTCTAAATCCTTGCCAAAACATAAGAAAGTGATACACATGCACTTATTAAATATTTTTAATAAAGCCCAATTTCTCCAGAAACCTTATGGAAAAAATGAACATGAAAAATATTTGAAAAGAAGGGGCCAAAGTCCAGCATTCCAAAAGAAGGAGCCAATCCACTTTTGGGGATTTTTTTTCTTGTTCATGCTAGAAGAGCAATGAAATAAAGCATAAAGCTTGTTAACCTCAATAGTGGGTGATTTTCCTAACTTCAGGGAACTATGTCAATTTGGAAAAAGAAATGACAAAGAATTATAAGACTGAGGAGATACAGAGGTATCAAGGAAGACAAAAAGGTAGCAGAATCCAACCTAACGTGGAATATAATTGTCTTGTCTAAGACAGACAAATGAAGTGTAACTGGAAAACAAAGTCAGGAGACTGCAAAAAGAAGCTGAAAAATCCTGAGGGACTTGAACTCATGTTGGAAGACTGAAATTGATTGACTAAGTACAATTCAATACATAAGATTGCTACAGGATTGCATAAAAATTCCAGGTCCTGTGGTCCAGAGGAACTGACAGAACACTCATACAAGAGGATTTTGTGTCTTGGAGTGTAGCTTTGACCAATGGGTTTTTGGTTATCTTTAATGGACTTTGATACCTTCTCAAATCTCAGTAACAGTCTGGTTTTACGTTATTAAAAGTTAAATGCTGCCCATAATTGTGTACACCACAAGTTACTACTATATACTGTAATAATTAAGAGAAATACTAGTGTTGAATAAATACCATGTCAAATCCATTATATGGGTAGCTTACTTAACACACCATCTTAACTTTCAAATGAAAAACCAAATCCATAACCTTAAAAACAGTATGCTTATGCAGCTTTGTGAACATTACTTGTGTAGGGGTTAATTTTGTATATGGGTTACTTTTTAAGACACAGAAACTTTATTAAATTTTAATACGTAGATGTCTGCAACTGGAAATTTTTACACAGTGAAGTATTAATTTGACAGGTAGTACACTCAGATTATTCAGGATTTTTTTTTGTATTAGATGCATTCATCTTGCTATGGAGTGGCTCATACTTGTTCAAGAGCCTTAAGGATAGCAAAAAACTCCTGTCAATTTTACTTCCTTCACATCTAAAGAAATCAGCATTAAAAAAACCCCAAAAACCCTAATTCCCAACATTTCTAAAAAAAAAACTTTTAGGAAATATTCACCTTTTTCCCAAACACAACAGCTTTCTGCACCAAAGATTATACAAACTGAACTTGATTGTAATTCTTGCTCTCAGGGGAAGCTGCTTGCTATTTGGCAGCTCTTTGATTTGCGATGCTTTGATTTTGTAGCCTCTTATCTGTTTCATAATTCACACTCTCCTTGCCTTCCTTAGCAGCATATATATTTTATTGCAATGGCAGACCATGCTGAAAATGAAAATACAAAAAACAAAACCAAAAAAATAAAATGTAAGGTGTCCTTTATGCTTCCCCTAACTTTTTTGCTTAATACTTCTATGTCTATGGGTTTTTTTAAGATGGTTAATACTCAGGTAGCATCACTCTGTATGCTTTTGGCACAACACAGTACTCATATTTGTCCCACTCTAGATAATTTTGAGCTCTCCATGCAATTTTGGCTTTTTTTCTTATGTCTACATACGTAGACAACTAGATGGAGTGTCACATCTTGGAAGCTTAGCATGTGTGTTGAAGTTTGTTGGGAATTGCTAACATCATTACCACTTTTTATTGTCTTCTCACAACACTTTATTGAAGTAGAAAACAAACATTTTCTTTTCTCCTCATTTCTCTTCTAATTTCACAATATCCACCCTTAAGAACCGGATGCAAACTTAAATTACTTTTAAATCTATGAAAGACAGAACTTCTTATGTTTGAATTCACTGTACCCCAACTACTTATCTTGTTATGCATATTACACAAATAATTATTCTAATTTTGCCTAATAAAATGTTGTCATATATGGATTGGCTTTGATAAATATTGAATTAATGATAAATTCCTAGCAATGACACCAGAAGGAAGAGCTATATGCTCCTGGTCTAGTAATGGTTCTGCTAATTCATTTATGATATAGGAAAGATCAAGAAATACATGAGTTCTGTAGCATTTTGAAACAAATACTGTCTCAAACATTCATTGCCACTTCAAACTGGTTTTACAAATCTCAGGAAAAATGTATTAAAACTTGTCCTGAAATATAATTATTCAAAACTAACCAAACAAGAAGCCCAACAATAGCAAAAAGACTACATCAAAAAACACTCATTTCTAAAGATCAAATTTTCAATAATATTAAAAGTAGTTTAGTAAGCATTAATGTATCATACTTTCAGCTTTAATTAATTAAGTACGGATTAATGCTAGGGCGATAAAAAACTCAGTTACTAGAGAATTCTTTATAGGACAAATTCTGTGATTTCTTCCTATGGGAAACCATTAGAAACATAAAAATATATTTTTTGTTACTGAACACCATGATTCTTGGCAACACTTACAAATTAAAATTATTGGCACAGAGCTATCAAGACTGAACTTGTGCTGGAAAGTACTATATACACATGCATGAGAAATAGGCATTCTTGCAATACAGCTTTAAAAAAATTATAAGAAATAGAGTCTATCACATATATCTGTGTAGCCACCAGGGTGATGAAGAGGTAACTTAACACTTTTCTAGATAAATGTTATATTATTAATTTTTTTTGCTTTTATCCACCCACCTATTGAAAATATAAATGCAGAAATAGAGCAAGTTACTAGTGATTAGCATAAATGTAAATCCATCGTGTCAGATTTCATGCTCCTCACTGACCAGAAATCAAAATCACACATCTTCCATGCCTCTGAAGAGAAATAAATTTACTTGTAAATGTCACAAATCATGTTAAAATAATTATTCAGATAATATGTTTAGGTTTTTATCTGCTAGAATATCATAAAGTACCTTCCAGAACAGTAGAATTTTCTTTTAACACAGCTGATATGTTTACATATTTATACCATGAAACCATGCATTTTATTTCTTTAACAGAGCTATACATTTCAGTGTGGGTTCTTTTAATATTCACACCAATAATTTTTGAGAGAGGAAGCATGGTGTCACAGATTGGAAAAAAATCGAATTTATGCATTTTATTTTGCGTCTCGTGTAAATACAAGAATGAACCAGATGTGTATTAATTAAGTGTGGGCAGATGACAGCAAGGCACAATGGTACATTGCACCAGCTGTGAAGATTGCACACAGCTTTTTTTCCCCCCGTCCGTCCATTTTCATATTATCGAGAAAACATTCAAAGTGTCAGAAAAGGTGTTAAAAGATAATAATAGTGAGAAGTAAGAATTCATCATTGCTGAAGCTTCAAAAACTTTTACCTGGTTTGCATTGCAATCCCACTTTCAGGTGAGAGAAAAAGAAAGAAATTTAGAAAGTTTACAGCTATTCCAGTTACCTTTTATCAGTCCTCATTTTGCAGGCAATGAAAAACTAAAATATTTTATGAAATTGCCTCCCAAATACTATGCCACCATGACAGTATACATTGTTTTAAGTTTGAAAGACACATGCACTCTTCACAAAACCACCATACTGGAAATAAGCATTTTAAAGGTTTAAATAAATTAAAGGCCAAAAATATTTAAATAACATACAAAAAAAACCCCAAACCCAAAACAAAGTCAAAGTATTTCCATTAGCTAAAGTGGGTTTTGTCTTCCTTTCTCCTCCATTATGAGGTGAATGCATTCTTTGGCCAAATATATTATCGTTTTAGGAAATAGTGAAGGTAGCAAGATGGGGACATGACTCAGATGTTATCATTAAGGAGAGACAAGAAAAGAAAAAGAAAGATAAATCCCTCTAAAGAAGCAAGTAATGGAAAAGTAACTGTAAAGCACACAGGTTTTTTCACAGTTGCTCTTCAAAATTTTGAAGTTTAGCACATGCAAAGCCTTTTGGCAAATCTAATCTCATAATCCAATTCACTGTAATACTTAAAGAAATCAAAAATTGTAAGACAATATTTGACAAATACAGGAAAAGATATCATCCAATTCATGTACTTACAGAATATATTTTAAAGATTATTGCTGCTACCATCTGATTTTTTTTGTGATGACAGAATGCTGCATAGGACTCATTGACACTTTTCCTTCCAGAACCTTTTAGAATTAAAAGTTCTTCTTCAGGAAGTTGGCTCTATATAAGCTTTTCCATTAGTTGCAAGCAAAATTAAGGCTGCCTAGCAGAGAAAAACTAGATTGAATTACTTCTAAAAATTCCTCCTGCAATCAATACCACCACAAAATACCCTAGTAAAAAAAACCTTTTAATCGAAGTATATAAATAATATCAGAAAATGTTTTCTGATATTACCTCATTTAATACTTAGTTAAGTGGCTTTGCTGTTTAGATTTTTTCAAAAACTTTAAATGGCTAATGAAGCTAGTTTTGGGCAATTTTATTGGGTTTGGATATTTAACCAAATGATCTTGATGTCCATTTTACATGCACAATGGAATTTGCTTTAACTGCCACTCTCTAAGGAAAATAAAAATTCCAATAAAGTAATAATTTTGATTAGTAAAGACTCCTAAATGTGCTAAGGTTATTGGTAAGCAATTTTTATTTATATTTTTTTATATCGATGCTGTATATTTAGAAAAAAATGCTAACATTTTATTTCTCAGTAAACAGACAATTAATACACCCCCAAATATGCATTTTCAGTTTCTCTTAAAAAGTATTTGCAAATTCAGATCAAATGGGCCAAACAAATTTAATAAAAGTAGGTTTAGTAAGAAGTAATCCACAGACAGTTCTGTTTTCAGCTTGCTTCCTGATACATTCCAGTTCTTTCAGTGGTAGACTTAGATTCATTAATCTTGCTTCACTATTGTAATCATACCTGAAATATCCACTTTCCATGGAAATATTTACCCTCCTCATGTTTTTGAGCCTCACTGCTTTGAATTAATCTAGCTATTGCATTATACAAAATCATTGAAGAAAATAAATACTCAGTGCAATCATTCTAATGGATAGACTGTACAAAATGCCCAGGTTGATGCCACATTGAAGTGATAAAATTCAGTTTTCCCACCTCCTTACCGAAGAGCTGTGACATATTTTTGGAGTATTTCTACTGTTTTCAATTAAATAAGCTTCATTTGCCACAAAATTATTATTTAGGTGAACTAAGAAAACATCAAGCTTTAAGAATATGGCTTCTCAGCTTGTCCAATAAGACATTATTTTTAGTTGTAGGTTTAAATCACCTGAAGTAGAGAAAGACCACATTTTTTTGTTTAGGAAGGAGGTAGAGGAGAATAAAACACCCACACAGAGATATAAAAAACATTGAAAAATTTCTGATCCTGCTCCCCTTGTTGAAGAGCACTCAGACCTTATAGCTGTGATCTCCATGAAACTTCAGGCACCATAGGCTGCCCTCTGAGATGACTCATATTGGATCTGTGGCATTTTTATATCTGCACAGTGAATTCAGTAGAAAATTCTTAAGAGATTACTATTTTATATATGTAGTGATCAGGATTGATACTGATCTGATATTGGTCATTCTTGACCGTTCCCCTAACGGCAACTTCTCAGTCCCAGATATATTTAAACAGTTATATATATATATATATATATATGTATGTATGTATGTATATATACACATGCACATTTACATGTAGGCAAATATACATATACAATAAATGCAATATAAGTACCTGTGTGTATTTTTGTATATATGTGTTCAGTTCCAAGAGAGATAAAAAAAATCAATACATTATTTCCAGTTCATACATAGTTCAAATAGCTTCTAGTTCTTTTGGGACTTTTAGATATACAGACATAGGTTAGCTACAAAAAAATGTCCATGTCTTCACACATATAAAAACTTCTGCACAACACAGAGCACAGGGATTTTGAAATTTCACTGTGCATTTCTTCTTTCTATTCCATCTTCATCCAAATTCAGTTTTGATACATAAAAATTAACAATTTAAGGACTCAGAGTTAATATTGCAAGAAAAACACAGTGGTAACCTCAATCTTCTGTTTCATGCTTTTTCATCTCAGAGGAAGACTGAAACAAGAGCAATGCTTTGAGTAATTTGAAAGCATAGCTCCTTCAGGAATCATAATGTCAGTGGCCAACCTAATAACATTGAGCAAAAGAATTATGAAATTAATTATACTTTGTGCCTTCTGATCCCAATAAACAAGTTGAATCACTTTTTGCTTTTTTGTGTTGAAAAGATCAACAAGAATCAAAAAGAAATGTGTTTCTCCAAAGAGGGAAAAGATAGCTTTAATTGCTAAAAATTTGTGGGTGAAAACTTAAAAGTAAGGTCGCTCACATGTGAAAAAGAACTGATACTCTACCTAAGGTAAGTATCCTACATTTCTACTATAATCACAGGAATTATATTATTGTCTGCTTTTTAAAACAGATATTTTTATGAAATTTTACCTATTAGATTTCCAATCTTAAATTTTTGGTAGCTCCCTCTTTCTTACTGACAAAGTGTGAATGATTGTATGACTCGGATTATTAAGGTGTCTCATCAGATGTGAATGACAAAACTATTTATCTGCACCGCTCTTCCAGGAACACAATAAAGTTGTTACTGAAATTTCAAATGAAACATAAGCTCTACAAGCCTTTTTCTGATAACTACTCTTTAGAAAACTATTTTGAAACTCCCTGAAAAAATGTTTAGCTAGGAAATATTTGCTTTAGAGATATTGATACCAAAGACAACCATTTAGAACTTCAGTTGTTGTAACACTGTGTGAATTTAGTAGAAAAAATTCTTCAGTTTGTGGTTGCTTACACTAGATGGCACTGATAAAGTACTGCCCAGTTAACTAAATGTCTTAAAGTAGCTTTCTTTTATTTGGAATACTTTATTTCATTATTTGAAAAAGAAATTAAATAAGACATCAACATTGTTTTACCACAAATAGAAGTAAAAGGGGAAATTAAAGGAAGAAAGGGAAATAGTTTAGGATTGTCCCTGCATATTTTTTAAACCTATAAGTTTCTGAATATTGGCTTCCTCTGGCAGTTACACAGACACACTTTACATACTCTAAGAGACAGAGCATGCTTGCCCCAAATGGAACTAGCTTAAATTTACAAAACTTCGAAAACTGTGGTTTGGGTGGGTCGTTTTTTGTTTGTTTCTTTCTTTGTTTGTTTGTTTCTTTGTTTGGTTTAGTTTTGGGGTTTTTGCATGTTATTGTTTTTTGGTTTTGTTTCTTCATTTGTTTGGTTTTTGTTTCTTTTTTACCCTAGGAAGGGATGATATTTAGAAGAGTGATTTCTCTTCCACCTCAATCAAAGCAAAGCTTTTTTACCATTCTGATTTCTACTGAGCAGAGCAGGAGCTTAATACAAGACCCTCATGAAAGGAGTACACATCTCATTTTGTGGTCTCTCCAAGAATATTCAAAAACATTATCCAAGAATATGGGTAACACCTCTGTAAGGCTTATCTCTGCACTGTGGTGAGAGACACGGGTTTTTCTGGATGTAATTACCAGAGAAGGAAACCCAGCTGAACACTCTAAGCTGCCCTGCAGCAGAGCTTTGTATCCTCAGGTAAAGCAGAAAGGGTCTAGAAATACTAGTCTCACACACCTAAAATTGGTCTTTGTGACTGCTCCCTAAAGTATACATTTTTGCACGTCCTCAATCAACATACATCCCAATTCCATTTATATAAGATGATGTCCAAGAATCTGAAAGAGTACTGCTAGCTGTATGCATAAATGTAAGTCATTACCTGTTGCATGTAAGCTACCTTATTTGCGAAGGGCATCTAAATGCATTATTGCGTTTCTTGTCATAAAAAAAGGTTTCTTTATAAACTAATATTTTATAAAGTAACAGAGAGCATGACATAATCTCTCATCTTTGAGGGTAGATAAGGTAATAACTTAGTATCTGAGATCTGTTATTTGCCTTCACTTTTTTGTTCTAATTTTAGAATAAACAATGAGACTTATTTCAGAACAAACAAGTAGTTATGCTATGGTTTATTTAATAGGTTTTTTTAAATTAAAGAACAAAAAAAAAAACCTGCAAACCAAAACAGCTGAGCTGTAGCTTCAGTAATTACATATTTAAGTTTTTTTCTTAAAAGTATCCTGGAAATTTTTTTCTAACTCCACAGAACTCACTTTACACATACAGCACCTATCTTGAGGCCATTTTTACATGTAATAACAAGCAATTATATTTGAAGTATTGAAATGCATTGGCTAAATGTCATTCTTGAAAGGATATGATCCAAACTCTCTAACACACTCTTTCACATCTTCACCCTGTCCTTTGTTCTTTTTAGCTCTAAGCACTGGCTGACTGTAATTGTCATTGTTGAAGAATTCCTGAAGACACAAAAAAATATATCTCATATAATGTTAAACAAAACAAAGATATTGTCATGATGCCATGATGCTTGTTTTAAGTCACACCACATCTCTGCTTATACAGACTTTCTGGATACAAAACATTCTCTCAGGATATTTTTACCATTTGAAATGGTAAAAATACCATTTCAAAGTCCTAATTTTTATCTCTTTGCCTTCTATATCTTAAGCAGATGCTTTAATATTATCTTGTCAAATATACAAATCAGAATTATTCTTACCCTCAGCATTGCAATTGAGAAGGTTTGTACAATGAGTTCAGAATAATTTCTTTTTCAGCTGTCAAAATCTTGGCTCATTCACTACTTAAAATAAAATACATGTTACTACTCATCCCTCTACTGGAAAGTGATTGACAGCATCTTCTCTAGAAAGCACAGGGCAGCAATACGGAATTAAGTAAAGATAGGTATATAGTCATAGAAAATGTCAGAAAAAACATCATATATTTATTAGTTGTATGCAATGTGCACAGTTTCTAGGGATGTATTTAGAAGTTCCATTCCCAAAGAAGCATGAAGATAGAATGTGTCTCAGGGAGGCTAATTATTCTTTTAATTTCCTTTATAACGGGCATTAGCATTAATTCCATGCAATAGCCTTAAAAAAACAGTACTATAGACCAAACTGGATTAAATAAAATGAGTAGTTATTGCATATGGATGCCTAAAGTGTAACAAAAAAAACCAAAACCAAGTAACAAAAAAATTTCCAAATACAAAATATTTCAATACAGGAGTCATTTGCAGATTCTAGATTCATTCATTTGTCATGACACAATACAACAGGTCTGGCAAGACTCCAGCACTATCAGTTAGCTGATACACAGGTAAACTTGGTAAAATATTTTTGCAATTACAGACTTATATCCTGAATATAATATAACCTAGGGAAAAATAAAGTCTTGTATTAAAAAAAGAGATGTCTTAAAAATGTTAGTTAGCTTTGTTGAAACTGACTTAAACTAAAAAGAAATAGAACCAGAGTCCTTTAGAATGTTGAAAAAAATAATGCATCACACAGCACGTTCTCTTATTTAATTTCTTAATAAGCTTAAGAGTTAAAAAATAGGTTCCATTTCAGCTGCACACAATCAAACATCATATCACATTTGTACTACAGCTTGCTTATCACATCAACAGGTTTATGATTTTGCCTTACAGTTCATAAATTGACTCAAGAATGAAAAATTTACTTATATAGCCTGGAAGAAATACAGAAAGATCCTCCAAGATGCCAGGGATCAGTCTAGGAAAAGTAAAGCACTGACAGAATTAAATCTGGCCAGGGATGTGAAGGGCAACAAGAAAAACTTCTGCAGGTGTGTTGGTGATAAAAAGAAGACTAGATAAAGTGTGGGCCCTCTCTGGGAAAAAAAAAAAAAAAAAAAAAAAAAAAAAGAAGAGCTGGTTATGGTTTTGCAGGACATGGAGAAGGCTCAAAAACTTTTTTCCCTCAGTCTTCAACACCAAGTGCAGTAGCCACATTGACAAAGTTGCAAAAGGCAAAGGCTGGGCCTGGGACAGTGAAGAGTGGTCTGCTGCAGAAGACTGAGTTTGGAAACACCTGAGGAACCTGAGGGCAAACAAGTTGATGGAAATTGATGAAGGAACTTGCATGTGCAGTGACTAAGCCACTATCCATTTTATTTGAAAAGATGTGGCAGTCTGAAGAAGGTCCCACTGACTAGAAAAGGAGAAAAATAAGCCCCATTTTCAAAAAGAGAAATATGAACACCCAAGGTACTACAAGTCAGTCATTCTCGCTGCTGTCCCTGGCAAGATCATGGACCAGATCATCCTACAAAATTACGCTGAGGTGCATGGAAAGCAGAGAAGTAACTGATGACAGCCAGCAAGACTTCACTAAGTGCAAATTGTGCCTGAAAAATCTGCTGGCTTTCTGGCATCAGGTTACAGTGAGGGTGGATAAGGGAAAAGCTACTAATGTCATCTACCTGGGCTTGTGCAAAACGTTTGACACTGCTCCATATGACATCATTATCTCTAGAGTGGAGAAATGTGTATTTGGTGGATGAACCACTAAGTGGAGAAGGAATTGGCTAAACCACTGCACTCAAAAGATTTGTGATCAATGACTCAATGTCCAAGTGGAGAAGTGATGAGCGCCATTCCTCAGCAAATTCCTCCTGGTATTAGAGCCAGTACTTTTTAACATCTTTGGTGACATGGTGACATGGAGAGTGGGATTGAGTAAACCCTCAGCAAGTCTGTTGTCAGCACCAAGCTCTGCGGTACAGTTGACACACTGGAGGGCAGGGATGTCATCCAGGGGGTCTTTGATGCACTTGAGAGGTGGGCCCATGCTAACTTCATTAACTCCAATAGGGCCTAGAGCAAGATGCTGCACTTGAATGGGGGAAATCCCAAGCAAACCATAGGGTTGTCTAAGAATAGATTGAAAGTATCCTGAGGAGGAGGACTTGGGGGTGTTGGCTGACAGCAAGCTCAAACATGAGTTGGAAATGTACACTCATAGCCCAGAACAGCAACCGTGTGCTGGGCTGAATCCAAAGCAGTGCAGTGAGTAGGGTGGGGAAGAGAATTCTTCTCTGTCCCCTGTGGAATGCTGCATCCAGGTGTGGGGCACTCAATACAAGAAAGATGTGGAGCTCTTGGACTCAGTTCAGAGAAGAGTCATAGAGGCGATCACAGGGTCTCCTTTGAAGTTGTTCACCCTGGAGAAAGAAGTGGAGATCTTATTGTGGGTTTTCCGTACCCAAATGGGGCCTAAAAGAAGCCTGAAGGAGGACATTTCACAAAGGCCTGTAGTGACAGCTTGAGAGGGAATGGTTTCAAACTGAAGAGAATAGGTTTGCATTAGATACTAGAAAGAAATTCCTTACTTTACGGGTGGTGAGGCACAGGAACAGGTTGTCTAGAGGAGCTATGAATGCTTCATCCCTGGAAGTGTTCAAGACATGGTTGGATGGGACTTTAAGCAGTTTGGTCTAGTGCAAGTTGTCCCTGTATATACATTAAAATATGTATAAATTATTTAAACATAAAATAGTATATCTCCCTAATATTCCATCTCAGGCATGGAGTTATTTTGAGATAAAGAATGGTTAAGAATTCTGTAACTAGAGTTTTAACTTTAGCGCAGCTCTGCTTGCATTTAGGTACAAGTGGTTAAAGAAATCCTGCATACCTGCAACAGTGGTTTTGAGATTCTCAGAAGACAGGAGCCAATAGCTTCAATTACTAAATTATGAATGAGAAAATGAATTGATTTTTCAAACTCTTAAGTGCTTAAGGAGACGTACACATTTTTAAATGCAGTGGGTAAACATAGAAAGGTGCATTTCCAGATATCTCAAGAAATGGATATGTTTCAAAATATTATTCTGCTCATTTCTTAGTTTTGTGACTCAGTAATTTTAGGAAATTTTACCTCAAAGATATACTATGTAGAATTAAAAAAATGTTAAAGAGAAATGGTACGTAAACATTGCATTCTATAGATAATTGAGGAAAAGGCTGAGGAGCTCTTTTAAATCATTAGTGTGTAGTTAGAAGAAAACAAAACACTACCTACAAATTTTTATTTTGGAAGACAAAGTACTGCTGTTGAAATAGTACTATATGAATGCAATAATATGCAATGCAATATTTAACAAATACAGATCACCTGAAAAAAATGTTAGAATTTTACGTGTAACCACAATATTTATCCTGATGCTCACTTTTCCCTTTTTGTATAGGATAGCACAGCTTTGACCCAATGGGGGAAAAAATTGGTGTAATGAGTATACTTACTCTTTGAGCATTTTTCCAGTCTGCTAGTGAACTAGTCCTATCAATTACGCTAACTTAAATTTTACTTTGATTAAAAAAACTCTGAATTAATAGTAGTTTTTGCTTTAGTTGAGGCAAAAAAATTTTGAAATTTGAAAAATTCAGTGAAGTTGAAAAATTTCAATGAAACTTGGCATAGTATAGTGGACTGCTAAGCTAACATTTTATAGCACATCTACCATGTTATTTTCATACCACTTTTGTAGACTTTGTCTCTTATTTTACAGACTAATAAACTTAAATTTTAAAGACTTTTATATATTAAATATTTCATGGTATTTTAAAACACAAAGGTCGCATGCCTTTTGCCTTAACTGGAGGTTATTTAGCTTGGACTGAAAGACTACCAAATTACAGAGCTCATCAATTTAAACTGTCACTCAGAAACCTAGAATAGTTATTTACAGCTGAGATTGAAACTGTGAGAAATGTCTGATGACTTTCAGGCAATAAAGGTGCGAATTGCTTACCCTAGCAGTACATGGAACAGAAAAGAAGAGGTTTAATTTTAGTAAGACTTATTTAAATAAAATCCTTTGAAACTGGCAGCAAGGGGTAGCAGAGAACATCTTTCCCTCTATTAAAAAAAAATAAAAAGAAGAAAAAAAAAGCAATAAAAACGTGGCAATAAAAACGTGGTTTTCACACTTTTTTATTCTTTAAAACGTACACTTATCCAAAAACATTTTAATTTTAATTTATTCATATGTTAAATTTCAACAGATTATACTCATCACAGATGAGTAATCTCAGTTCATTTTATGGTTACTGACATGGTAACAAAATAATCTCAACAAAACACCACATTAAAAAAAGTTTGAGACATTGACCCCAGTCTTCACCAGTCCCTGGAGAACAGGTAAAAAGCCTGGAGTCAGACTGACATATACTTGTAGATAAAGAGTCAGCTCACTGAATACTCAAGGAAATCAGACATTAATTAATCTCTGTGCCCTAAGGAATGCACCCAAATGCCAGCAATGCAGGACCACTAATTTTTGAACAGACGTAGCAATTGGAAGAGGTGCTTGAGAACTGAAGGATAGCACATTTCCTTACCATCAACAGGGGCAGGAAGGAGGATTCAGGGAGCTACAGGCCCATCTGGTCTGACCTCCGTACGTGGGAACACGGTAGAACAAGTAATCCTGTGAACTCGTCCGACACAAGAGTTATCTACAGGTACCTGGAGTAGTAAACCCAGATTCACCAAGGGGAAGTCCTGCTTGGCATATCTGATAACCTTCTACATTCAAATCACAAGTTTCCAGATGAGGAAAGAGGAGAAGATACTGTCTAGCTTCACTTTAGTAAGTCTTCTGACACCTTTTTCCATAACTTCCTCATAATCAAGAGGAAGTAGTACTGGCTGGATGAGCAGACAGTGAGATGGGCTGAGAGCTAGCTGTGTTAATAGGCCCAAACAACAAAAAAATATAGGAGAGTAATGAGCACCATACGCCAAATACTGGGTCCAATCATGCTCAATATCTTTATTAATTATCAGGATGATCAGGCAAAATATACCCTTAAAATATTTGATTATGTTGCAGGACAGGGAGGGGAAGACAACATGCCAGAGGGCTGTGCAGCCATCCAGACCTCGTAAGGTTGGAGAACTGATCTGACAGCAACCTCATACAGGTAAACAGAAAGCAGTGCAAAGTTCTGGATCTTAGGAGGGGAAGGCATGCAGGATCCATGATGAGCATTATTCTTCTTCAAAACTTCTTTACAGGAAAGGCTATGAGGGATCAGATCTGCACGTGGAAACAGCAATGTGTCCACAGGACTAAGAAGGCCATAGAACCTTTGTAGAGTGGATTAGTAGGGACATTTCAAGCAGGTCAGGGGACATGGTCTTTCCCCTCTACTTAGCCCTTGTGAGACCACATCTAGGGTATTCTGTCAACCTTTATTTCCCCAGTACAAGAGAGACATGTAGCTACCAGAGTGCATCCAAGAAAAGATGACTTAGGGGCTCAAGAATCTCTCCTGTGCAGGAGGACTGAGAGAACTGGGAATGTTCAGCCTGGAGCAGAGAAGCTTTAGGATGATGTCTTTAATTTGTACAAACAGATAGGGTGCCAGTAAAAAGAAATTGGAGCCAGGTTGTTTTCATTAGAAGCCAGTGACATGACAAGAGACGATGGGCACAAACTGAAGCACAGGTACTTCCATCTGAACAGCAGGAGGCACTTTTTCCTCTGTGAAAGTCACTAAACACTTGCACAGGTTCTCAGAAGGGTTGTGAACCCTTCTTGAAGATACTCAGAAGCTATTTGAACATGATCACAGCCAACTTTCTGCAGGTAACCATGCTTTAGCAGGGAGGTTGTACAAGAGCCTCTTACCACCTTCAACTATGTGTTTCAGTGATTCTCTTGCTTAGTGAGTCTGTGAAATCCTGTGGTTTTAATAATTGCAATAAATTGATCATCAACATTTGTCACACATATGCCATGTGAATCTTGACTGATTTTCCCACATTTAAACTCAGTATATTGCTCAATGACTAACCCAAGGGATACAAATGACCTGCTTCAATATCAAAATACACACTACTTCTCTCAGTCACTGTGAACATAGAACCTAGCTTACACGTAATAATGCATAAGCTAGGTCAGAGTCACAGCATCTCCCATCTGCTAAAGGGCTGTATGAAATAAATGAGTTTATGGAAGGTTATTTCTCCCTGACATACTATTTTACCTTCTGGCAATACAGTTTTAGCTTCTGGCAATTGCCATTTAGGGACAGAGAAAAGGTAGAAGTTAATAAAGCCTGTACATGAGGTTGTAATTTGGAAGAGATACCTGCTATTTGTTGTTACTTCTATCCAATATTAGTAACTAATATAGTGTATCTAGTAATGTGCAATTTTCTATGACTGTTTTCTTTTACTTTAAAATATTTGGGCAGGTTTCAGTCCTAATTGTTGAAATAATAAGTCATTAATGGTGACTAACAAGCAAGGGATATGTAAAGATAGGTTCCTGAGAATAATGGTAATAAGTTTCAAATAGAAACATTGTCATTTTTTCAGCAAAATGTGCTTTTGAGCATAAGAAGAGGGAGGAGAGGGTTAATTCAATGATAAAATTCAAAACAGGCCAGCGAATAAAGAGCTTACTGATCAGAATCAGGGAACAAAAGAAACAGCACTTGCCAAAATGCAAAATAAAATTCAAAATCCTTTTGCTGCCACCTTTCAAATCTGTTTTCCATACACCCCATATGAATCTTTAAATTATTTTGTTTCTACATACCTCTAGTTACACGAAGAAACAAGGAATTTCAACATTTGATAGCATGCTAAAACATTCTTTCAGTGTCAAGTTGATTGGAAGTTCTTCAAAGGGGCTATTGTTTCTGGATAAAAGGTAGTTGGAACATATAAAATAAGAGCATACTTTCTTGCTGAAAACATGAGTAAGTATAAATAAAAGGCGGAAAGGATACAGAGTAAGAAAAAAGTTATCACTTTTTACACTTAATGTTAGTATTTTATGCATTTTTACTGTATTTAAATGTATGCATGCAGTAATTGTTTTAAAAATGTATGAAATAGTTTACTCCAGCTTTAAACTTTAAAAGCCCCCCCTGCTTTAACACCATAAGTTATATACTATTGGTGTAGATTAAAAAAAATATATACCTCACTTAAATTTCAAGATGCTGACCAACAAATATATTGTTCAGTTTAAATTATTAGAAGAAAATGAAGTAGATTTCAAAATAGGAATTATCTTCCAGAATTCAGTACTCAGGATTAAAAAAACACTAAAAAAACTAACTGATTTCAGGTCTTGTGATAGAGGTGGTGTGTACTAATCAGATATATGACACAAAGCAGGTCTAGATTTGCAGAGGATGTCAAACATCCATGGAAGTGGATGGAGTTAAACTCAGGAGGATCTCAAATTTCAACTAACTAAAGCAGATTTTAATAAATAAACCCATCTAAACACATGGGGGATTTTTTATGGCAAAATCACAGAAACATTTAAATGAGATACTAAAAACATCCAGTCATATTTAAAATGATGTCTTATTTTTATTTTTCTAAAAGATCAGTCATTCTGAAATTCTGATAGATACTATAAAAGAGAAAAATAAAGAAATTAAGAACTATGTTTTGGAAAAATGAGTTAAAGTTATTTTAGACTATTTTTGGACCCTCTCTCTCTCTCTCTCTTTCTCTGTGTAGTGTTTTTCTTCTATTTCAGATCAGATGGGTTATTTATTTTTCAGCCTGAAAAAATAGAATTTGTAGTAGAAAACAAAATCAGAGCATTGTACGTATTCAAAGTAATATAACTTTGTATAAATATAAATATAAAATGTTAAGGCACACAGCTTTGTACTGAAAGTCATCTTTATATATCTGAATTTTGCAAAAATCAGTTTTTCCTTCTTTACTTATTTGGTGCTTCCCATGATAAATGCTTACATTTTTGAGTTAAGTCAAAAAAAGAGCAAGGGATACAGAAATTATCTATATAGAAACATGCAACTGCGGAAGAACCTCTTAGTACCACAGTAGTACCTCTGGTACTACTCTGGTACTACCTGGTACAGAGGAGTCTGCACTATTGCAGACTTCCAGAAATATTATGAAAGTGGATCTTTGTGCATATTTTTTGGGAAAGAGCTCTGGCTCCGAACATACTTTACACCCTAATAGCAGGAATAAGGGATATTAATTGATTTTGCTGGTATTGTGCAAGGCTCAATATTTCATAAGATCACTTAGAGACAGGGAGAAAAGCAAATTAGACATTTCATAATTATGGAAAGTCTTTCATATGCAAGGATGAGTTGACCTACGTACTTCAAGTATCAACCAGATGTAAAAAAGAAAAGGAAAGATCCCACACCAGAACAAAAACCCCCTACCACAAGCATCAAAACTTTAACCTTTTTACTAAACTCTTGGCTATTTTCACAATCCTTTGAAAAAGACTCTTTGCATTAAACATATATATCTGGCCCACTAATTCATCAAATAACAAGCAAAGCCCAATATGCAATAAAAGATTTTTCCAAAATGTTAACAATACAAACGATTTTATCAGTTCTATGAGAAGTACTTTGATGCTTAAAATAAAGATTGTTGTGAGGTACGAGACAAATGAAGTGTCTTCCAGGCTCTCTAGGTGAGAATACATTTTTGAAGGAGAAATGTTCAGTCACCACTTCTTAAAAATTATTTTCTTTCTCGATTCTATCCAGGATTTATACTGAATCACTTGTTCACTGCACAAAGAACAGTGGCAGTCTTCCACGACTAATAGAGCATTAAGGGCTTTAGCTTTGAATTCATCTCAATTCTTATGCAACCTCTAGAACACTTCTGCATGGCTGTTTTATACAGAATTGTAAATTTTCTAAAATTTGTTTAACTACTGTTTGGGGAAACAGTAGATCAACTTACTTTCAATTTACTTTTTGGATCAAGATTAGGTCAAGGGAAGAGTGAAGTGAATACTAATTTTTTTATATGCCAGCAATTACAACAGTAAAAAGGAACTACATTTTAAGAGCCCCAGCAGATTTCTTAACATAGTATGCATGATCAAACAATTCCCACGAACAATTTGAAAGTCTTATCGAACAAAGGCGCTAGTGCCTTTTTCAAATTTTAAAAAAAATCAATCTAACATTGTTTCTTTTGAGATCAATTAGGTTATATATTCATCTGCTGTACTTACCACGTAATTCACAAGCCTCACAAACATGCTAGCCCTGTACTGACCACTGATAAGCACGTCACTTTGAAGAAAGGGGCATAAATTTACCTTTTCAACAAAATTTTCACTTTACTTAACAAACTGTCTCAAAAGATGGCATATTTTAATTAATTCAGGGCTTGTCCATATGGTTAATATAGGACTGTTTAGAATTAAAGTCAGAACCGTGTAACTAGACCCCAAAAAATAAGATGTGCAGATATTGGTTGCTATAAAAACAATAGTCACATATTTTTACAAATATTTATTTATAGACTTAATTATTGCCTATTACAAGCCTTGTACTTAGGCAAGAGTGACAACAAGGACAGTTACAAAGAAGACACCCATTTATGGGATGCAATGATTATACATTCTTATAATAAAAGTCCTGCTCTTTCACCACCGAAACTCAAGAGCTCTTACTGTGCCATAATTCTGATTCTACTACAAACAAATTAATATTATGTTTCTTAATACATGCTAAAAGGTAGACATTTTTATCCTTCAGAAGTATTATTTATGGATTGTGTGTAATCTCATTAACTTCAGCAGATAAGGGATTACATCATATCCATACAGATATAAATAGAGGTTTATTTCGAGATTGGTGTTCATATGTTCTCATGCACATGTAAAAAAGCACATGCATTATAAAAAAATCATTCATGGACAATATGCAAGCAAAGCCTTCAGATGAATTTCAGAATCTGTACTATTTCTTCAGGAAATGAATAATATAGCACATAAAATATCAGACCATCTTTAGCAATTTAAGAATGCTAAGGCAGTTGTCCTTTCACTGATCATTTCACTGATGTCTCTCATGTTAAAATCTAGAAAATAATAAGCAATAAAAATCAATAAACCAACAACACAAAAAAAACCCCAACAAATCAAGCAAGCAAGCAACCAACCAACTAACCAACCAACCAAAGAAAACCCCACAAAATCAAACCAAACAAAAAAAAAAAAAAAAAAAAGGCAAAAAACACCTGGTAAAATTTCAGCTCATGTATATGGACATATATATTTTCAAGAGAAGTAAGAAAGGAAAAAAAAAAGCTAAACTATGTATGGATATAAAAGGGAAATAAATTAAGAATTTATACTTCAGTGGAAGATATGGTGAGTATTGTAGCAATAGTCCAAAAATAGTTGTTCACTCAGATGTTCATTACTACTTGATAATATTCTCCAAAACTAATAACATGGAAAAGCCTATAAACAAACAGGGTAATGAAATAAAATGAGCTTAAAAATGGATTATTTAAACTTTCAGTGTTTGGAGTGAGATTAAGAGCTAAATAATTTTCCTTGCTAAAGCTAAACACTAAAACTAATATACTTTGGTTTTTTAATAACCTCTTTCAACTACAAGTCTTGACATATCTCAGAAAGATAGATGTTAGATGTAAAGGTAGTCAATAATGCAATCTTTTGTGAAAAGCAGCAGAATGTTGTGCGCTGCACTATTTTATCCAAAATCATTGCTGTTTAGCTCATTCTGTTAGCTGAGTTTGCTAATTTAGGGACCAACATTGGTACTTTTAAACATCAAAATAATCAGTGTGGAAGCTCAGATACTTAAAATGCCATTGGTCACATTGGTCACGTACCTACTGGCAATATTAGATGAGCGATTCAAAAGTTTTAATATGAGGTAAATTCCTACATCAGTAGGACTACAAAACTTGCAATAATTGCTATTTGTCTAATTCAGTGAATAGACGTTGGAACATTGTATAATATTCTACGTAAATTTATGGATTTTACTTCTCTAGGGAGGAAAAAATTAAACAAATATAGAGGAATGAAAATCTGCAAAACAATTAAATGTCTCTAACCCCCCTGAGCAGGCTTTCTCTTTTTTTATTGCTTGTTAATGCTTCAAATTTTTCTTTTCCTTAAACAAAACTAAAATCCATATAGTCAAGGACTAATGGAATGTAAAAGGGGAAAATTTTCTGCTTTCACAGAAGGCTTTACCAAATGGCTTCAGTTTTCTTATTCCTGGTGCCTACTGTGGATGCAGGAGCACAGACTGACACAAGTTTATAAGCATAAAATTCTCATTTATTTTCAACATTGTTTAGATTATGTAGTATGTAGTGCAGGAACTGGACAAACAATTCCCTGTAATTAACCCTCTCTTTTTGTCTCTATTTTGACATTCTTATTTTAGTGGAGCAACCTGTGGATCTGCAATGAATTTTTCTGTCTCTTTACCCAGCACTGCTCACTGCTTCTATTTGAAGATAGGAAAAAGATCATAATGAGTATAAAGATTACTAAATTTTTGATTCTCTTATGGAAAATAATGGAAATTAAGGAGTATAAATTTAAGAATGTTTAAGCATCTATATTTTCAAAGATGCAATTTCTAAATTGCTTAGTAATGAAGAAATTCACTGGGTTTTAGTGAAAAATTATTTTAAATTAAGTTTATTTTCTATGAAATTTATTTTCTATGAATCCTATCTGTTTATTGTTTCAAAAATATTCTTTGTCTCTAATTTTTCCCTATACAATGTCACAAGCAGAGAAAATTTCAAGTCAGACATAAAGCTGTCGCACCTTAATGATTTAGTACCCACTGCCTCCTGGCTCAGCTTGGGCTTCCTAATATATAAAGGAAAGGGAATAGTGAGAATATATTTTTGTATAGATTGTCAGAAAATTTTGAGGAAAAAAAGAAACCTGAGGGTTGCTAGGAATTACAAATGCAGTAAAACTAGTAACATTTGCACTAAAAAAATAAACCTCAAAACAAAGATGTCAAAATATTCCAGCATTTGTAAGCTGCAAGTCTGAAATATCATGGAAATTTCTAGACTCTCTCACCTCAATATATGGATCTGAAGTTACAGAAATTAAATTTGTGTGGTGTTTTTACTTCTACTCCACCCTAGAAATAGCTATTAACATCAATTGTAATCGTATATACAGATCAAAGCAAGAGACCCCATGCTGCAGATAATAAAATGTTCATGCACAAAGGGGAGGAGAAGGAAGCCCTTATAATAATGTTAGGAGCTACTCATTACAAATTGAAAATTACAGACCAGATGTTTTTAATCTATTTTTCCACATTGGATGTAAACTCAGAACAACAGCACATTCAGAGTAGAAAGGATGCAGATTATAAAAAATTATCACTTATTTTTCAAGCAATGAATGCCCTTTCAGAAAAAGAATACAACCTCCAATAGTTAGATAGGTCCCTTAATTCCAGATAATTCTTCCAGGGTTTTTTGTAGTGAGAGAGAAGACTGGTTTTTTCTAGTCACTGTTCCCTACCTTCTCTTCCCTAATGCAACAGAGAAAGCTATGCTAAAGCTCTCCTATGCATTTGTTGCATAGTTTATCTATTTTGTTTCTGCATAGCAATGCCTTTCCCTTCTTCTACGTCATATACTTCAGTTTCAGATATTCAACCAACACCTAATCCTAATTTCTTATATCCTTTTTTATTTCCCTGTTTCCTTACCAAACACAGATAGACATGTACATTAATGAGGAAACTAAATTAAGTTCCTCTCTGTTTTCTTAGCAACAACAGAGGGTGGTGTACATGGTAAGGATGATCATGTGCCTGACTTTTGATTTAGTAAACATTCCCTTTTTGTCTGCTAGAGAAGAAAGTATTCACTTTCCTCTCATTCCAAGACTATTCTGCTAATCAATCTTTCCTAAGTATTTCTTCCCAAAACCCAAAATCTGCAAAATTGTTGACAACAAACCCAGAACACAGGCTTAGATTGAGTGTAATGATACAGAAAAACACAAATTGTTTTGGACTGAAAGAAACTAAAAAAGCATTTTGCCCCTTCAAAGAATCAAAATGTATTATTGTATATATTTGTAATGAAACGGGCTTTGTATCAAAAGCTGAGCAGAAGTAGCATTGTAATGTTCTCTAGACATATGCTTTGCTCCTGAAATCACAAGTTTAACTTGCTTTTGCCCTGATCCAATGTCTCCCAAGAATGTCATCGGGGAAAAGGAGAAGCAACGCTTTGTAAACACTCACAGATCCCCACGAGTCTATGACATGTGTGTCTTGAGCTGACCCCCGTCTGCTAATGCCTGGGCTATATTCACAGACCATATATCAAGGGCTAGCCTAGCAGAGCCCATATCCTTTGGTAAACTCTCAGGATAAAATACAATTACTGTATAAGTATTCACACTTCTTTCTACATGGCAAAAATTGGTCTTTGCAAATAAAGATGAGTTTATGAGTCACTACCTTTGGCATATAAAGTCCTTTATTTTCCATATATCATAAAGGCCAACATCAAAGAGACTTTTCTCTATACTAACTCTGTTCTAATTATGCTCCTATATTAAAGCTCCTATACAAGTAAACCAATTTGCCAAAATTTGTGCAGGAATGTGCTAATACAATGCACAAAAGGTGCATGGAGTTCACTCTCTCCTTCTTGTGAAAATATTATGGTAACAATGGAGTTGGTTTTCCAGATAACTCTCAAGACTAAGAGAGTAATTATTCCTCAAAACCTCAAAGTTACTCTGCAACTATTTTCTGGATATATTATCTGGTCTGTAAAATTAAATATATTAATTGGGTTCTTTAATTAGCTTTGATTACTTGCACCTAAATGTTAACAATTCTTACATTCTCTTAATTTTTAAAATAACACATCTGTCCCATTTTAAAATGCCATTTACACCACATAGATGTTCTGTATCCACTACAGTCATTGGAGTCTTAAATGTAACCTCCCTATTGTGTGAAGGAGCTAGATTTAGTTTTAAAAATTACCTCACTGTGAGTTTAATGTACAATCACTGTCTACCACCCCAGTGTCAATAATATTTTGTCTCAGTTCTATCGTATCTTTAGTAAATTTACTCCTGTCCAAAATTTTTTCGTACAGAGGTTGTTCCACGAATTGAAGCATCTTAGTCTTTCTGAATCTGAGCCCCCTTCTGTTATACTCTACCTTCTTGGAAACCACAATTCTGTGCAGCTCCTAAGGTGCAAATCAAGTGTAGCTTTATACAGACATATAATAAAATGGGAGTGTTTTTAAAAATGTTTTGAGGTTGGTTCTTTTTTTTTTTTTTCCTTTTCTGTTCAACTTTACACTCTATAAAGCTAACAAACCATTTTCATCTATGTGGAGCCAGAGACAGCAAACATGTATGAGAAATCTTCACTGCACCTCTGCATGTGGGCCAGATATGCTATTCCTCTCTTTCTCTGTATGGTAAAAAACATAAGAATGAATGAAAATTTCCCAAGAACTTAGCATATTTTGTTCCCTCTGTTTTGAGTCATATCTTGCTGAGTAAGGATGGAATTACCCCTGGTTTTCCAGAACACTTCATGAAATAAAAATTCTAATCTGCCATACTATCAGCAGAGACAAAAAAGCTGATTAAAAGTTCATAATAAATGTTATATTTTAGGACTTCCAGAGTGATGAAAGGATCACTTAAGGTGGTCTGTATTACTGAATATTTCACCAGAAAGGTGAAAGAGTGCACTCTGGAGTCTTCGCCATCTAGATGAAAGCATCTAGAAACTAAAAGTATACTTACATAAAATCGCAATGCAATTCCTGAGCATGATATGTTAACAAGAAAAGGAAACAATACATAAATCTTCAGCAATAATGAAATAGAAACAAAATATTTTAGTAAAGAAAACTTCCTATACTGTTTATGTACATATGTATCCTAATACACTACAGAGAAGACACAATTACCATGAAATATAGTACCTTTACTTTTTTGTTGAATTCAAACTAATCTGAAGTACATAAAAACTAAAAACCTACTGATAATGACTCAAAGTATAAAATCTAGATGAAAATACTGAAAATATATATTGGGTATATATGATGAACATACACTTACAGTTTTGGTTTATCTGTTTTAAATATCGAAGATCCCCTGAGATTATTTTTTTTAAAAAAGATCCAAGAAAAAAAAATTCTAAAGGACAGAACAAATTCAGAGACTTCATGTGTCATGTATTTTAGTTGATAAAATACTGTGAAATTTTTATACTGATTGATCTCTTTTTAAAATAATGTTGCCATCAATGGTCCAGATCTTTATCTCTGTGGATTAAAACAGGCTGAGTTACTTTTCTCACTAGAATAGCATGTAAAAATATTACTATTTTATGGAGAAGATGATTTTTCATTTTGCGCTAGAAAGCATACTTGATATATGACTAAAAATCTTTGGTCATGCATATCTTAAAAAGGCAAAATGTAGTGAATTGCATTTGTATTGTTCCAGTAAAATCTAAAATAAGTGGAACAATAGAGCTGCATAGTAAATTACTTAACTCAATCTCCCTCTGTTTTACTTGGCTCCCCCCTCTCATTTTATCAGAATGATGTCAAAAAAACCCTGTTGCTTTCAACACATATTATTTGTTTGTGAGCAAAAAAGACCAACTTTTTTTAAAGTGTTACTCAGGATATGTGCAGAAAATGCATCAAAAGGCTATTCAAAATACATACATTTAATTTACATCAATAGGAATAAGGTTAAAGTATATTTTGGCTGCAAAAATGATGGAAGTTTCAATGCTTTTTCAGCACTGTGTAAAAAACAAAAATTTAATTTTTTTTTAAATTTTGGTCCTCAAACTCATTGTTAAGAAAAATGAATGGTTAATTAGAAACAGTCAGTCTCCTAGAGATAACTGTTACATAAATAAAAAAAATCTAAAAATTTTATTACTTAATCTATAAGAAATTCCCTCATGTAACTGATCTTTGAAAGTGCAATTTTTTCTCTAATCATGTGTGAATGTATAAATACTTTGAGTGAGAGTGGTTACTTTCAGAATTTCTGTAACAAAGATCCTTGAAAAAATATAAAATTCTAAAAAATTCTAAAGAAGAAACAAAATATTGGAAAATAGTATTTTTGTATTATCCTAGAACTTTAATAAAAATATTGTGGTTATGAAAAATTTAAATCACAGTCAGTTTAAATAAATGAAAAGAAAAATACTTGATCTCAACTAATTAGGTTTACAAACTGCAAACTTTTTTCCCTGTTTCCTGAAAGGCGTATATAAAACTTTTTAACAGGAACCATATAGGATAAAACAGAACTGTTCGCCTGACATCCCACAGTAAGTAATTCCATCACAGAAAATAAGCCTACTTTAAAATTATTATTAGAAAGTTACAGAGTATGTATACAAAAACCATAATCTCTTTAATATGAAAATTCTATCTAGATTTTTTTTTTAACTGCTAAAACAATGTGTGCAGAAAATTCTTTATAGGGCAGTGTTTTTTCACATTGCATATATCATGATGGATGTTTGAAAGTTATAGTTAAAGCAGTGAAAATGTTGAGCATGTCTGTATCAATCTCAAAGAAATTTGTAACTCTGTATGAAGCATGTGCATTAAACCTGCTTTTCTTCTAGACTTTTAGAGACAAAAATTTTCATCCCTCTGCCTCAGTCATTTTAAATTCCTTTTTTATTTGGAGAAATTTTAAAGTACAATTTCCTTGGCATATTCCACATATCTGTACAACAAGGGAAACAATTTCACTCTTCTAAAACCTAATAGGAAAGAGCCAAATGAAATTATATCATTTAGAACATATATTTTGGGGAATAAATTAAGAATGGCTGTGACAGGACAGTGATTTACAAGTGGAGAACTGAGTTGGAATCACCCTTCTGGAAGTGTTCTAACACTTTGGCCTATTCTATATAGATTATATTTGAAAACGAATTGTGATCTAGCAATAAGCAGAGGTCTTCCAAAGTTACTGACAACTTCACAAAAAAAAAAAAAAAAAAACACCAAAACAAACAAAAAATCCACCCCTACAAAATAATTTCTAGCCTGCTTACTTAGCCTTCCTTGACAGATGTTCTGTAGGAGAAATAGGAAATAATTTTTGCCATGCAGAAATAAATCAAGTTAAAAAGATTTATTTCCTTGCCAAATACTGCTATGCAGCAACACCAGCTGATCTTGGCGTCCTCATGTAGCTCAGGATAAAAACATCAGAGGGGCTGAGCTAGTCGTGAGGATGAATTAGTCTTCATCAACCCAAGGATTTTTTCATTGACTGGTAAGCTGTCCTGCTTTCAGCTTTGTTGATTGACTAAGTTGCAATTCTAGAAGTTGTTTTTAAAAATTTTTTCTATGAAGGCTTTCCTCCTTGAATGCTGAATTTCTTCCGAAGGTATCACAGCAACTAAATGAAATTCTTAAGAAATAAAACTTGCAGTGGAAGTGATCTAAAGATCATGTAAAACTCAGAGTAAGTGTAGTAGCTAAAACTTTTTAAAATAAAACTGTTCACTTATCATCTGCCAATGTGCTATTATTCTGCCCCTACTAATTCTACTAAAATTCCTACATTTAATAACAGAGCAAGTAAGATCTTCATGCCACACACCAAAAACTTCCCAGACTTTTTGCTTCAAGTTTAGCTATGTATTCTATCATAAAAGAGCTAAGGAAGAGAATAGAATTGCTCACAGATTGCATTTCACAGACGAAGTCAGACAAAGGTCAATTACTTGCTGACATTTGTACAATTGCCAAATCAGGTGCATTTGCATTTTTTCAACTTTTCAGGAAGAGGCACTAACATGCAGTAATATAACTAACAAACAGTAATGTGAACATGTTCTGTTTTCATTCTGGCACTAACATTGATCTTGTTATTATATCCCATAAAGTATGTAAGGGATAATATGTCTGTGATAATCACCTTACAGATGCTGTGATAGAATAATGTCACTCACTGCAGACGGAATCACATCACAGGAGGCCTGTACCTCCTGCAAAATTGGAAGCCTGCCTGACTGCCAAACATTGTTGCTGGTGCACTGCCTAGCACAGGGGTTGCTTTAGTGACTCAGCAATACACAAAGATAAAAATGTTCTGTGAAAAATGGTCAGCCCGCTCTGAAGACAGATACATGTTATAGGCACAGAAGCTACAGGATCTTCATATTGCAAAACATGCAAACTGCCTTCTGAGATTCTGTCAAAGTTTCTTGGGGTTTTTGTCTTTTTTTCCTGTTTTTAATGTATATAAAAACTATGTAATAAAGGATTCCTTAGCATCTCAATGCTAGAATTTTGAGAAAGTTGCTTGGTATCAGAAATACAACCATACATTAGCATACCATTTGATGTAAAAATGAAAAAAAAACCCCAAACTTAAAGTTTGCAACAATCTTTTCTCAATAGCTTCCTAATATTTATCTTCAGGTTGCACTGTGTCATACTACTGTTGTCTCCCACACAGTTACATGGCCTGTATTTCTGAATAAATGCTGGTTTTCTTTTACCTGTGCATATATGCCTAATTTGTTGTTTTCCCACAGGGTTATATTAGCCAAACATGAAACTGGGTCAGCTTAAAATAATTCTGTGTGGTGGTGTAGGGGCGGAGATTGTTTGACTTTTTTCACGTAAGCAAAATTATGTTTCTTACTGAAACATATAATAAACTGCTTGTACTTGTATGCCTTTCAACTGTTCAAAGCACTCAGTCTTGTACTCTTCACTGACTGATGGTGGTTAATATTTTTAGGCAGAATGGCAGGTAGAAAAGAAATTAAAGTGGGTGAATATAACTAATGTCATTTGTGGCAGTGACCTAAACTGATAGTATGAGACAACTGATTATTCCAGTTTGTTCCAATCACCACTGCTAAACTGTTAACCAGCACCCGGCCTATAGTATTTCCACACAGTAGTCGTAAAGACATCAAATTTAATCTGATATTTCAGACACAAATTTTAGGGATACCACCAGTGACATACTACTGGCAACTGGAAATCTGTATAAACAAGAACGGAAATGGAGATAGCTGATTATTATATCCCTGTGATATAATAATAAGATGCCAGTCTTATATGCCTGACCCCATCAATATAACATCTAACTAAACAAAAACATTCATAGTTTTGGATACTATTGATTGTCTGAATGCTTGTAATCAACTAATACTTTTTCAATACTTCAGAATATCTTTGGCCAAAATATTAACTGAGGGGAATTGCACTTAATATAAAGCATTATTAGTGGTTACTATGAACTGTATTCTAGTTGCTCTTTCATTAATTTTATTAATTATTTAGAATCAAATTGTTCAAATAGAACCCAGGATTAAAAATATTGTAGATTAATTAAAATAACAGAAATGGTAGAAAATACATAAATTACAGGCAATTCCTTTAATTGGAGTGTTCTTAAAATTTATTTTTTAAAAGTAGAAAATGCAATTTCCATCATGAAGGAAAATCACTATGTATAGAAAACATGTCTGTTTCCTCCCTCTGAAATGTTCGGTATATAATCAGAAAAAGAAATAAAAATCGGGTTTCTGCTGAAAGTATAACCAGACTACTTGTCTTGCTTTAAAAAGTTTTTAAAATGGAACCACTATGAGTGAAGAGTCATTCATTGTATAAATTATCTGAAATTTAAAGTTAGTTATTAGAAGGAAAAGCTTTTTAGAAACTTCTTCATATAATTCTTAAGTTCAACGGAAGTGGTAAAAGGTGGTGGAGTGGTAAAATATGTTCAAATAATTCTCACAGAAAGCATCCTTAAGGCTAATCACTTTTTATATGTCTAAGACATTTGTAAGCCATCTGTTAAATGCAGAAGTAATAGCCTGCTTTTCCAGTTAGTAACAGACCTAACTTTTAAGATCTTAAATACAAAAAGCTAGGGAAATCTCCCAAAATACTAAAACTAAATAAACTGCATAAAATGTGAGTGCTTGAAACATAGCAGTATCCCTTGTGCTATACTAGCCACAGTTTTAGTAGAAAACCTTCCACTCCATCATCTACTGAAGAAAATGGATAAATGAAAAATGAAATCTATAATACTCTGACTTTGACAGTTAAGACACATACAGTTCATAAGATGAGCCCAGCAGGAATAGCATACCTCTAGATATTTTCATGGAAATTTGGGGAATAAGAATAAAGAATCTGAACTAAGTTTAGCCAACACATTATGTTCTCACTGAAAGATACAAGAAGAAGTTAAATTGTGATTTACTCCTTTGGGTATGAAAAACTGGGTTGGAGGGCAGTAAGCAAAAACAACCCTTCCACAGCAAATTGCACATTTCTCTCTCTTAAGCAAAAAAAACCCAAAAAAACCAAACCAAACCAAACCAAACCAAACCAAACCAAACCAAACCAAACCAAACCAAACCAAACCAAACCAAACCAAACCAAACCAAACCAAACCCAAAACAAAACAAACAAACAAACAAAAAAACCCAAAACCCAAAATCAAATAAACAAAAACCAAAACCAAATGAAAAACCCCCATAACAACAACAACAACAAAAAAGAACCCCAAAACAAAACAAAAAAACACACAAAAACCAACCAAACCAAAAACAAACAAAAAGCTGACTCAGTCTTAGCATGTATATTTCAATTTCCACAGTCCCACAGGCTTTGGAAGCAGGAAATACAGACTCTTACACTGATTCTGAGGAAAAGGGTTTAAGTGGCTCTTCCACTGTTGCATATACTTTCATCTTTAGAAGAAGGACAAAAGTGATCTTATGTAGGTACATAACATACATATCATCCTAATAATTATTCCATGATTGCACAGTGTGAGTGCATCACAGCTCTGCTATTGATTAGCTGAAATTGGTTAAATTTTGCAGTCTAGAATAGGTTTAAAAAAATAATGCTTTTATTTTATGCAGTAGAAAAACATGTTCTTAGACTAAGTGGGGCACCTATGATGGCATAAAATCAGTCAAAACAAAAAGCAGCATAAAGCAAAGCAAAGCGCTTCATGCTCTTATGATAGCTGAAATCTCATAGTTCTTTGTATCGCAGCTTGCACGATAATATTATTCCCCCTTTTGAGATCTTGAATTCAGGGATGCACTTACCTGACTGCATGAGAAGATTGGAAGTGTTTTCCTCCATTATGTCTCCAATTATCTGTTTGAATTTCAAGACTTCTGCAGTAAAGTGTCTGGCTTTTTCTGCCTCTCTTTCTCCAGCAGAATAATAGGAAGAAAAGTCAAGAGATCTGGATCCTGTTAAGTGTCATAACCTTTATGCAGGTTCTTTTAGAACTTGGCTGCTAAGCATCATTTTCAGGAGCAAAAATATGCACTGTTATCCAAATGAATTAGCTCTGTTGTGCTAGTTCTCACTTGGTTGTAGTGCAACCAGATGACAAGGTTTCAAATGTGTTAACTTGTGTGATAAAAAGTGTTGAAAACAGTTTCAGTCCCAAATGAGCTAACAAAACAACTCTTGTTTTTTGCCAATATTTAGCCCAAAGGATGGACTTTAACAATAGAAAAGTTTCCATATATTCATATCTATCTGAACAAGGACTCACAGGTCAAGTATATGCACGTGTACTATTCTGGGAACATTTTCTGCAGGTATTTAAAATCAATCGAATTGTTCATATATTTCTCCGTTACAAAACACTGGTGAATATTCTAACACTCACTAATATGTGCTCACATCAGATTATAAAGGCCTGCTTTTGCAAGCTATGTCCCCACTTTTCATCATTTATAAAATAAATAAGCATATCCCAGGGTTAGCTCATAAAGGGATGAGTGAAATACACTATGTAATGAAGGAGAGACTTTACCATGTTGGAAATATTATCATAAACTGAAGTCATAAATCCTTGTAATGTCTATATATGCAAGATCTCAGCATCCATAAACAATCACAGGATCAGTATTAAAATATGCTCAGAGAAGATATAAGGTAAAGCCTAAAAAAGTTACATTGAAAGGTGAAATAATGACAAATAAATTACTAAAACTGATCTGCTTTGTTTTAGACAAAACAGCTTTGATTCTTCTCAAGGGAAAAATATCTGATACTCACTGTTTTTAACAATATATTTAGGAGGCTGGTGATCTTATCCTCCATAACTCAGTTAACAGCTCAGAGATGTTTGCAAAAGAAAAAAACCTAGTTGTCAAATTGCAAATACACATTAAGATTTAGTAAAAAAGCCCCCTCTGAAAGAAATAAATAAGAGTTTTAATCTCAAATATCCTTTTTATGCTCTTACTCAGGTCACAAGACTGCCTGAATGCATGATTATTAAAGAGATGGTTCATGGCTCACTATTCATGGTATCCCCACTCACTAGATAATTTAGGTACTAATTTTTCACTATTAAATTTTGAACAATTAGTTTGGATAAAAAGAAATAAATAAAGTGGGCTCATTTTTTGAGTGACTTGTTGGAAAAGCCCCCAAACAAAAGACTGATCACCAGTGGCCAGGCTTGCATTATTTATCTGAATAAAAGATTTAATGAAACCTGATTTTGTATCTGTTTATCTCCCAACAAGCTGCACCTGTTATTATCTCCCTCTTAGAAACATGCCATAATATTATCTGGTGCTCAATCCTACAACATTTGTCACGAATGGAGTTTCTTGTCACATATCTTAAGATCATACAAGGAGAGAGGTGGGTAACAGGAAGCTGTGGAGTGACAGGACAGGAAGGACCCATACAGTCCTTCACAGTGCTCTCTCATCCAGATGTACCACTGTACTTAGAGACAATTAGAGAAATTTCTGGAAGATCCAGCATTAGAAACCTTTCACCTGCTTAGTCCATGACATCATAGGAACCTCTAACAAGTTAATGCTGGAGGAATCTAAATTTCTGCTGCATTTGGCTGAAATTGGCATAGCTTGAAAATTATTGGGAGACAGGGAGATTGGGAGAAAAGGATGAATGTCTAAGACTCTTCAAGGAATGATAAGAAACTCTTTAGTGCTAGCAAAGTAATTGCTCTCTATGGTGAAATACCTCTCATTCTATAAGGTCACCTATGGCTATTAAACTACCTAAACAGTACCATTATAGTAATTAAGTGGTGAAATGCAAGACAACTGCCCCTTGAACATGGTTTGTTTCCCACCTCAAAGAGACCGGGTATATATAATGAATAATAAAATAAGCAGGTCCTTTATTGGAACACATACCTTTTCTTCCTGTCAGCACCACATTATCTGATACAAATAATGTAAAATTAAACTTTATTTCATGTCACTATTACTAAATTTAATGGGTTTACCTTTAATTACGCAGATAAATGAGCCTTTTCCCCTTTTCTTATGGTACTGGCCACAGAAAGACAAACACATTCATCTAAACCAAAAATAATTGTCTGAGATATCTTTCAGAGATAAAAATAGTACGTGGTGCATTACATTTCCATTAAAGACAGAATGGGAACAATGTGATATATTTTAAGTTCTGAACATCTATAGCTGAATTTAACTTGTGACTTGCAACTGAGAAAAATACAATTCCTGAGGTTGTTTTGCCAAGCAGAATTTTAGGAGAGTAAATGAATCATGATACATAATATTTAATTTCCTTTTATTTTGCCAATAAGTGTAGGAGACAATATAACATAGCTTGGGCAACTTCTTTCCTTCTATTGTAATATAGGAAAATTTAACAAAGAAATTCACTCATATGAGACACTGACTATTGCTCTAGCTTAACTTCATTGCAAAACATATATAATATGCCTTAAATTGTCTGTGTAAAGTTCATATACTTTAAAATAAATTTAAAATAGCATACTTTTTGATAAGTTCATAATGAATGTTCCCATTTCAAGTAAATAAATGAAAAAAAAATAAAAGGGGGTTAAAAATTCTTTTCCCGGTGCTTATGTCCACTGGAACCAGCTAGTTTCAACGCATTTAGATTCAGTTTTTAGCAGAAAATTCCTAGTTCAGCTACTGAATGATATAAGGAGTGATTTTCTTCACTGATTTCATGAAGCAGTACCAACCAACTATAGAATAAGCAAGAATTAGGCCAACCTCTATTTATAGGCAGTTTTCTTTGTGAAGCTGCTTTTTACCCTTTCAGCAGCTCTTTCACACCATTCCAATTTCAGCTAAACAGCTAAAATATCTGTGATTTTTTTTCTTCAAGTTTATATATTTTATTCCTGTGACATTTGCAAGAATTAATTGCTGATGACATCCCTCTCATCTCTCAGAATAACAAAACTATCAAGAAAAGTCTTTGAACTTACAGTGACTATATTGTTAGCAAGAAGAGGAGTGAACAGACTTGCTCTCGTAGTTAATGAAACATCCTTTTGTCTATAGCTGTATCTTTGAAAAACAGAAAACAGTTTTTCATATGACAGCTGTGTAGCCATAGTTGCTAACAATTACATTTCAAACACGAATTATGCTACCTCTGCATACCAATCTCTGTGAAAGTTACTTTTGTCATGTTGACTAAACAATAGACTGCATTTTGTAAACAAATCAGACTTATATTCTTTTTCAACAGAAATAAATAATGCTCTATTTCGATATCTTGGTAAAATAAAAAAAAAAAAAAGAAAAAATCCAACATTCATAGAACTTGAGACGTAATGGATGCACATGTTAAAAAGAAATAGAAAAAAGGGGAAAAAATGAAGTTGAAAAAAAATCTGCTGTAGAAAGCCTGCAACGAGTTTTTACAGAGAGAATACAAAAAGTGCTCTCTAGAGTTTGAATCTGTTTTAGATGAAATTTCATCCATAAGTGATGTTTCCAGAACTACAAATCAATGAAGAATGCAATCTGCAAATTTTAATGAGGGTAATGGAAGGGAGTTCTACATCCAGATTTCTTCAAGAGATCACGACACCTTATGCCTGTTTTCTCCTCAGGTTGCTGAATTTCTTTATCAAAAACTGCAGATGAAAATATTCACACTACAAATGTGATGCTGTGTTTTGACAATGCTGAGGCATTAATTTGACAGATAAAAGATCAAAAGCATAAACTTTACAAGATAAGTAGAACCTGCAAAAAATTCTGAAAGTCAATCAGTATATGCATTAATATGAATGCTATGCCCATATCTGAAAAGATCTCAAGGTCAAAAGAAAGATGTTTATGGAAATGAGAAACAGAAATGTTATAATTGTACCATACAAGACCTCTGAAATAGAAGCTTATATGTAATTTTTACTGCCTTGACTATTAGAGGTCTTTATACCCCAAGATAGGAAAACCACTTGGTTTATAAAAGGGCGTAACAGAGAAAGGTAATTTTGTCAAAATAAACAGAGTAGCAGAGTAGTTGGTGGAAATTATGGACAATTTTCCAGTCAGAAAGAATAAAAAAAAGGAAAGAGGAAATATTAAGAAATTAGTGGAGAAAAAATGCTGGCAAATTTGGCAAAGAAATAAACTTTCTCTTCCAATAATAATTTGGTTCTCTTGATTTTCAATTGCATGCTTATGTATTCAATTTTATAACTGAATGTGAAGCTCATATGGTCTTTGAAGACAGCAGTTATATTCCTTCAGCTACATGCAATTTCATCATTCCTTTAAACACTGAAAACATTTTTTAAAGTTGATGAAATAGCCTTACATCTATGATTTAGAGCATCTTAAGAGCATCTTAATAAAAAACGAGGAACATTTACATGCCACTGATAAAATATATGTACAGTAAAAGTGCTTAAACCAACAGCACATGTAACACCAGTAACTGCTATGTAAGATCTTGAAGCACATATGTCCTCATATCCAGGCAATTGTTAAAATTCTTACATCATTTCTACATGAAATTCAAAACTCATCTTATGGTACTTCAGCACTTCAAAACTTTACATGCCAATGAATAGACCTCTAGAAGTCTATTCATTGGCATGTAATGAACCAATCAGTATTAAAAAAAACCAACCAGTATAAAATATTTACCCTAATTTCTCAGTGCAATCTCCCTTTTTTTCAAAAAGACAAAACATTAATTTCTTCAAGACTTCATTGGAGACAGATCTCTACAGACATTTTTGAGAATCTTTACTAATAAATTCCTGTATCCAGACACTCAAGAAATCAAGATGGTACATGAGAAGAAATATTTTCTAGATGTTTTGAAAAAACTCTCAGATTTTATTTTAGTTTCACCCTATTTCTTTTGGACAATCTTGATGGATTTTATTTATCCAAGTCATGCTTGCCAATGTCTGCCTAGGCTTACAGAGTTTACTGCTGCAGATCAGATTATATTATATATTTTAAAGGGTCAAATGCTCTCAGATCTCACAGATGAACATTTAGTCAAAGCAATTTTTCAGTATATACTGATAAAGGCAAAGTGATTTGAAATTTAAAAGAAGAACACTGCTCCAACTACAATGCTCTAGTGGTGCTGAATGCCACATAGCCATAGCATCAGAAAACATTTTTCCTCCAGGTTTTCAGTACTTCAGGTAACATGGAATATCAATGGATAAACTTATCCCTGCTTTCACCCTGCACATAATTCTTGCCACTGCAGGCGGTGAACTTCTACAACCTCTTGCCTCAAGAACTAGACAGAGAGTATCAGTGCATTTAAGAGACTGGAAATGCATGAACAAGAGGTCTGTAAATAGAATTACCAGAGATATTCCTCTAGCAATGTTAATGAAATCCTGTGGCTCTTGTGGAACTACAGAGTGTACGGACTGCAAATATTGATCTGGCACAATCTGAGGAACATCTCCTTTTGTTATGGTCAGGCATAGGTTGGTCAATAAAGAGATGGGTCAGACATAATAGAAGTGTTATTGCATTTGTAAGACAAAATAAATCTAAAAATGTCAAACCAAATATTTTCTTGTGGTGATATCTCTTCCACTACTAATTGACTCAGAGCAGATGGTAAGTAAGATCAGAATCCACTCTCATGCACACAAAGTACAGGAAGGAGAGCTTAAGGAAGGGAAGAATATGTAAGGGAATGCTTGTGAAAGTGCAGACATACCTATTTCGCTTTTTTGCAAGGTGGGATCTGACTGATCCAACTTATTAGCTCTGTTGACCATTTTGTCTTGCATATGTTTCTGATTATATCTCTTTTTTGTTGTTGTTGTTTTTGGGGGTTCTGGTTTTGGCTTTTTTTTTAGTTGTTTCTTTGTTTTCCTTTTTGTTTTTTGTAACCCTGGCCTGCCTTCCATGGCCGCAATTAAGGGATCTAACATAATAGATTTGACCTGTTACATTTAGGATTTTGTTTTGCACTAGAAGAGTTCTATGGACAACAAGAGTTCTCTCAGTTTTGGCTAGGTGAAGTAATTTCCATTATTCTAAAATTTAGCACTGTCCCATGAGACTATAATGGCATGGTTATGGCAGCTTATTGCTAGAGTTTGAAATAGATGAAAGAATAAAAAGGTCAGCAAAAGGTTTTCAAAGATAATCTGGGTTTGTCCTTACCCCCTTCTCCTCACTGATTTACAGAGGAAAAGAATTATTTTGGAATGAAGGACTAAGCCAAAAGCTTTGACAGTAAATTGCAAGACTTTATAACTGTGATGATCTCTAGTAAGTGAGTAAGTGAAATTTCTGTCTCTATTTGAAAGTCAACTTTGGGTTAGAAAGCAACATATATAACAAACACCCACGTATGTCCAGATCTTACTGTGGGATGTGAGCTCTAGGCACTGATATTTAACAGAGCCACATTCCAAAGCTGCAGATAATTTCCATATGCTATTTTTGTTTTCTGACCTTTCATCTTTTTTTTTTTAATTCCTTTTTTTCCCCTTTACTTCCTAACTGAATTAAGACAACCAGCAAAGAGTTTTTCTCAGTTTATGTAATGGAAAGTATTGCAATAAAATAATTGGTAATACATTTCACATTTAATGCTCCTCCAACTACTTTAACATAAAGTGCACAAAATAATTTTATGTGTGCCATAAGAATGGCATTTGAATATAAAATAAATTTCCTGCAAAATCCATTTTTACTCTAAATTTCACAGCTTAGCTTGCCAAATTCAAATACCAGAAAATACAGAACAGAGAAATGGATTTTTATTTATTGAAATTTTCTATTAGAGAAAAATACATTTTTCCTTGCCTGAAGTTTTTATATTCAGACATAACTAATGAAGATTCAAAAAGTCTAAAAAAATCTTTTGAACATTTAATTTCTTGAGAATCTAATAAAACAGTGCTTATTTGATTTACTGAAGTCACATGGACACAATTAAATTCATTTGTTCAAATCGATGCCAGCAATTTTGTCAAAGCTAATGAATGACACCATTTGTGGCATTTTACATGAATTACATGTCATAGCTCAGTTACTCTAAACTGCAGCTAAAAAGTAGGACACTGAGAAAAAATAGCATTAAAGGGGGAGTAGAGAGATGAAATTTCTTAAAGAATGTTTCATTTAGCATGTACTTCTCTTTCCTTACAATAGTTGAAGGGTAAATCTGATGTAATCCCAACTGTATTTTAGACTTCATAAATAGACAAAATTTAGTTTCAGCTACTCAAAAGCCATGCATATGCAACAAGCTTGACTTTTATACTTTCATTGTACTGTCCTTTCATGACATTGTGCATCAAAACGACTGCAGCTGTCACAGGAAAACCAAGATCCCTCAAATCATGAAAAACCTGCTCAGCAATAGACGAAAATGGCAATGAAATTTCAAGACAGTTCAGACAGAGAAATGATAAAGTTTATTTTCTTTTAACACAATTAATGGGCTACATATTTTAATAAAGAAAAATGGCGTCTGAATACCTTACCCTATTTTGTCATAAAGTGAACATTTTATTCTGTGGTCAGAATAAAAAGTAGGAAGATTTATTCAATGCTTACATCCTCTTTCAACACAGATTTCTTCTCTACACATTATTTTCAAGCATTTTATCAAGTGTAGCATCAAATGAATCAAATGAAGATATTCCCACATCTTCAAGGAGTTGATTTTCCCACCACTAAGAGATTTTGCAAACTGAAAAATCTTTCAAATATTCAGCCTAAATTTTGAATGCTGAATCACATTACTTATATAAAACTTAATTAATTACAAAACACTTAATCCTCTCACTCTTTAGTCACTGCATTTTGAAATGCTTGAAAAATTTTATTGCCTTTTTTTCAGAAGTCTTCCACCTAAATAACAATAATTCTCAATCTTACCAGAAATCATTTTTCACCTGTTCCCTAATGCTTTGTCACTGTACTAATTTCTTCTTATTTTTTGACACAATTTTACATTGCTTTAGATAAAAATTAATTAAAGAACAACCCCCTGACAAAAGACACCCTCTGCATCTGAGAAACAGGTCTTTATGGTTTTTCTCACACTTCTCATTTTACCTTTTTCCCCATGTAGTCTAGTAAAATAAAGTGTAGTAGTGTAACCTGTCTTGAACTATCCACATAGCTTTCTATACACAGACTTTTCTAAGACAATTAGTAAATTTGTAACTTCTATGGTATTTTGAAATATATTTTCACAGTCATTAGGTCAAAATTTGAAAAAAGAAAAATCCAGAAATATAGAGATTGTGTCTTTATTCATACCTAGATCACTTTTTAATTTTTTTCTTTTTTTTTTCTTAAAAATTGGTTTATTTCCCTTTATATGATATAAATGATTCGTGGTTAAGTATTTCCTGTTAAATTGCCTCAGTCTTTGACAAAATGACTGAAACAAACATAAAATCAGATAAACAGAGCAATTAAAAATATGAAATCTGTGGAGACAACTGACTTTCCTTCTTTGCCTAGGAAAACAAAAACCAAACCTAAATCTGAAATTTTCACATATTGAGAAATAACAACAGCTTTGAAAAATCTACACTGAAAATTCAGAACATGCACTGTTGTAAAGACTTTATTTCAGAAATCTCTATACAGGAGCTGCTAATAAGAAATTGTATAAGTCAAGAGAAAGAAGTTAGAAAAGCAGGTGTTCAGCTTCTAACACAAAAAAATTCCAGATGAGTTTCTTATGCAGTAATGTAAGAAATTCAGTGAACAGAAAACTCATAAATAATAACTAGCAAATGCATGAAAAATTTTAACTGTATGGATGTGCTTGTGGGATAACAAAGACACCTTTGTATGTGACAGAGAAAAATCATAGGGATTAATGAATTAATCTCCCATCTGTAACTAACTCTAGATGAAAGACATTAGGCTGATAACCAATCGTAAACATTTCCCTATCCTGTCAAATTAATAACACCTTAGACTAAAGCCTCTTTTCAAAAACCCCAAAAAGACCTTTAACCCCCACACAAAAAATCCACAACAGAAAAAAAAAAAAACAACTCAAAGAAACTTCGAGAACAACTGATGTAAAAGAAAATACACAACAGTCTAATGTAAAAGCAACTAAAGTGACCATTTTATATTTTTCTTTTTCCTAACTATAGTTGCCTTTGTTATATCTGGCCTTAATGTGGAAAATGGGATCATGACTACATTTCTGTAGCTTTATTCTCTCCTTTCATCACCCCCAATCCCAAACCTAACAGAAAAAAAACTTTAATACCTGACTGAAAATACAAGAATGCCAAGTGTTAAAATTACCTCTTAATGATAAATTAATAGTAGTAAAACACTTCAAGAACACACAATCTCTAGAAGACTGTTAATCTCTTATCTACCTCATGTTGCACACAGTATTAGATTTCACACTTTTCCAAATGTTACTTATGGTTGGGAGGATTTCCTGTCCTCATGGTTAAGCATATCTCATTTTCTTAAATATTTTCCATTGCATCTTCTATCCTTATGGTTAAGCATGGCATAAGGATAGAAGATGCAATGGAAAATATTTAGGAAAAGAAAAATCTTTCTCAGGTAAGTAATATGTAAAAACCAAAATTGCATGGTGTCAGATTCTTCCTGTATTATCTACCCAGATAACCATCACTTGAACTCTTGTATTTTTCCATTCTTTATAGTATTTTCCTTGTAAACCTGGAATTATTTGCAAATTGCAAAATTTTAAAAATTATGAAACCTGAGCTCACAAACGTAAGAAAATCTAAGTAGAAAATATATTATAAGGAAGTAGATTAATCTCCTGAGAGGAGCTTCTTAAAAATATCACAAAACTAGATACCCAAGCAAAAAAATAAGATGATGGTGAAAAAATCTCTCATTCCTACACCACTCTTTGAATTTTATAACTCTAATAATGCTCATGACCCTTTGTGATCTATCACATTGTTTGCAATTCAATAGTTTTTTTATTTAATTTTAAATTCATATCACTTCAGAGATATTGTATCACAAGTGGCAGGTATGATTGAATGTACACCAAGATTAAAATCAGATTTTGCCTTATGAATTGTACAATTGAGTACTCTGAAGCTCACAAAGGTTGATGTTGAAGCACATATTACTTAGCAAAGAAATTTATTAGCCATATATATTTTGGCGAAGCTTAACAAAAGAACAGACAGTGTGTTTGCAAAATTTCTTTGTATTACGTAGTTGTTGAGAAATACTGAAAAAAACACAGATACCTTTGTAGATTAATTAAAATTCTATGCATGTTCAAATTATCCCTTAGTCTAGAATAACTTTTTTTTGTTGATTTTGTTTGGGGTGTGGGGCGGTGGTTTGTTTGTTTTTTCTTTCTTTGTTTTGTTTTTGGGGTATTTTTTGTACTGCAAAACTGTATGGGGTTTTACAGCTGTACAGGCTCAAACTTTTAGTAGAAAATCAAAGTAAATTAGGAATGAATCTTCAATGGATATCTCCCTCATGAATAATACAGGAATTTAAATTAAAACTTGCTATATGGCAGTATGATAATAAACAGGTGGACACAGATATAATATGATTTGTCAGTTCTAGAAGTTCCCCAGGGAAGTGAGATTAGCAACATCTAAGCAGAGGAAATAAGAAGCAATAGATAAAGAAACCTGGATTAAAATCTACAGAAATAGTGGATAAGCCTGCAAAGCAACTGCTTTTTGTGTCACTTCAGTTCCCTGCAATAAATATTGTCATGAATGACTGCATGGCCCATCAGTGAAGATGACTAGACTGGCACTGAAAAATTTCATCTGCTCCTTCAGCTCCCTGTGTTCAGCATACTGTGTTCCCTCACTGCCTAGCTCAATGCCCTAGTAGGAAGTATCCTGTTGGAAAACTCCGCTGTGAAGCCAATTTTACCCTTGCCAATAAGAATTATGAACACTACTCTACTGTTCACAGGAAGGTACAGAGGGGCAAAGGGATCAAAACTGAGAATTATCAACAGGAGGTACATAGTAAGAGTGAAAAAACTACACCTTGAAGAAACAGAGACATGTAAATGAAGTGAGCAAGGAGATTAAAAAAAAAGAGTCATAAAAATAACTGAAATTTCCCTTGAATGATCTTCCAAACACACTGCCTTGGCACTCCAAGTCTAAGGCAGACCTTTTACCTCTGCTATAGAATGAATATTTTTGATTATTCTGTGGAAATTCTTTTGTGAATCATATTAGTGACACATTGCACATACAGTGTCAGTTATTAAGACAGTGTCACTCCTCTAGATTTAATTCAATAGATTTCTTTGTTTTATTTTTGTTTCTAACACCCATTGTCCTAGAAATAAGTGGCTTTGGGAGGCAACATATCTGACTGCATAGTTATCCATCTGTATAAGCTAATTACATGATCCAAATTACTGATAATATCCTTCGATTTATTGAACAAACATGAAGAACTGTTAATTTTCATTGTCGTACATGAATTTAATGCCAGAGAAGTAGCCCAGAGATTTTTTCTTAAATTCTGAATAAAATTGGAAAAGACTCTTAAAAAGTAATAATGGCCTTGCAAGTACTTCAAGGTAAAGATGACCATGGAAGATAATGAATTATGTTTCCTGGCACCAATAATTCCATCTCCTGAGAACTTACGCATACTTGCTGTGAAAGTAACTATCTGATTTATAGTCAGACTGTCACAATATTTGCAAATTTCATTTTTAACTCCATTCCTTTCCAGCACACCATAGATCTCCTTGGACATATCTGGACATTAATCATGCTGTTAGATAATCTTTCTGTGGTAGTTTTATGCAACTACATGTTTATATGACTGTATTTTTATAAAACCTGAGTAGATTTATTGTGAAAATGTGTAACATACAAACATAAGGTCAAATGACAACCGTCTCAAACAAATAATTGAGTGTCCTCATATTCTGTTGATCCTCTTTAGTATTTCATGGAAGTATCACACTGTGACAATTTTTTTTGTTATTAGTTTCTGAATTTATATTCCTAATATGATAAATATTTAATATGGTTCAAATCCACAACAGTGGCAAGTATTTGCTTGAACTGAAATAGCATAGTAGATGCCAGTTTAAACTGTCCCAATATATGTTTCCATCATTCCCCCAAATCAATTATCTTTTTAGCTGTAATGATTATGTAACCCATGTAGATACAGAAGCAAAATTCAGAGGTTGTTTTCAGCATAAAAAGTCATCTTAGGGCTAGTGATGTAATATATATTTTGTTGGCAAAATAATACTATCTACCAAAAGCCATATTTCTACTGCAAATTAACATATACAGGTCCTCTTTAATTTTACCCCCCTTTATGCTGACTGAAATATTCATCAATATTCTCTTTTAATGTCTCTCTGAATATATTCAGTCTGAAGACTGCAAGATATACATGGAATATACTGAATGTATTCAGTCTGAACACTGCAAGATATACAGGTTTTCATACATGGAAAACCTTGACTTTGCACATGCTTTCCCTAAAGGAATCCATATAGCCTTACTTAGTTTTTTTGGAGAAAAAATAATCTACACCAATTCGATTTGGTTTCCAGATGAAATTATAAAGGTGTTCCAAATTTTGGTATGTAAGGAGTAACATTCAAATAGCTTGATAATAAAAAGACTTCTTAGTTTCTTATAAAATGTATCATATACCACATGATCAGCAGTATTATTCATTGTAAATCTATTAACTAGTTAATATTAAGGAAAAAAAAAAAAAAGGTGAAACAGATCAGGCTTAAAACACCATTTTCAGGTCCACTGGTGCTGTTAAAATAGTTCAATTTTAGATAGACATCCACTTACAATTTCAGTGAGACAGGTATAGCATTGCACTTAAAAAGGAGGTTTGCCATATCATGGAATCAGATATTTTTGGGGAAGTTAAGCTCCTTGAATATCAAGAAAGGAGAAAAAAAAAATCAGAGAAACAAGCTGCAGTGAAGTAGTACACTGTGCAATCACTATGTATGAAAACCTGAATCAGTGAAGTGTACTTTGGTGGCACTCAAACATTCATAAATTACCATGCCTCTCCTGCCAATATGACAGAATATACATCACGTATTTGCAGCACTCTGCTGTGCTCAGTTCCACATTCTGATCTTCTAGCCCTGTCCTCCTCCTGTCTCCCATTCCTGCAGACTCATTCCTTACATCTCAGTTATATATACGCCTCT
Source organism: Ammospiza nelsoni (assembly GCF_027579445.1). Lineage (NCBI taxonomy): Eukaryota > Metazoa > Chordata > Aves > Passeriformes > Passerellidae > Ammospiza > Ammospiza nelsoni. Next base: position 39,918,041 of record NC_080669.1, on the reverse strand, counting down.
TTAATTATAAAGCTATGCGTGCCCTTTTCTTCATTAGCTGTGTGAATGAAAAGGGGATAAGAAACAAAGAAAGTTCCCAGAATGTCCTTACAAGTTTTGCAGAAGATTTTGCCCTGGATCAGGGTTGGTGGGTGGAGTACACTTTACTTTTTGAGAGTACGGTTACGAGTAGGAAGGTTTCAGGTAAGTGGTTATTTCACTGTCCATTCTCAAAGGTACAGAAAAAAATGCATGTGGCCATTATCCTATGGATTTTGAAGTATGAAAGCATTATCAGTGTTCAGCAGAACAGCTATCTGAACATGTTAGCATCAGAAAAAGTCCAAATTATTGTGGAAGGAATGTTGGGAAGGTTGATTTAAATTCAGTAATGATTTTGAAAGGCAGTGGGGGGGAAACTCTATTTCCACCTTCACTGATGCTATACAACATACTGCATACTGCAAAATGCAGATGGGAAAGTTTACGAGCTTCCAAGCTTGCTGAGGCAGAAATATAGCTTGGAAACAATTTTCTTGAAAGGGTTACAAAGCTTAGCATAACTGTGAATAGACTAAGTAAGTATATAATAAGTTTGTAAGTTTGGTGAAGTAGACCTGCAGAGATAATTTGTTCTAAAGTTGAAACAACTTTGAATAAGTAATTTCCCCGGTGTGTCCAGCTAACTGGCAATAAGAAAGCTGCTGAATGTAAGTATCAATAAAAAGAAAAGTGCTTCAAGTCACATGCTTTCCTTCCCGATGTACCTCTCCAACACCTATGCTGTCACTGGAGGGCAGGTAGCTTCGGTTACATTTAGTCTCTCTTTCATGTGTTGTGAAACAGGAATAGCAACATTTCTTCTCTAAGGGACACAGGTCATTAGTAGCTCCAAAGTATAGTGATATCTTCTAATGGAATGTAGCATGGCAATACAAAGCGCTGTTATAATGTGAATCACATTGCAGTCTTCACTCTTAAGAGCACTTTTGTATGTGCACTTTAGACAGTTCTTGAAAACTGGTCCATTGTGTCTACTAGTGAAGTACTTTTTATGATTCAACAAAACTGGCAAAGCAAAATCTAACTAGGTTTAATTAGTCACAAAATGCAGCTATGAAACTGCACTCAAATACTTGATGCAATTTCATCACAGCTCCCAAGTACTTCACTCAATTCCGGTTCCATTCCTGTTCTCCAACAGAGCTTTACATGTCACAGACACAATCACCAGTTTTTACAGTCATATAGAATAATTGATTCTGTGGGAGTAAATATTTGCCATGTACTTTTATGAGTCACTATTTCGAGGAAAAGGGGTGTCAATGCTACAACAATATTTGGTGCCTCATCTTGCCAACAACAATCACATTTGTTTTGTCAGTAAAAGGGAAGGGAGGGGGAAAAATCTTGGTTAAAAAACCCCAAATTAATCCAAACTGTAAAAGCTACATGTGCAACCCCCAACACAAATATATCATGAAGAGTAATAAAATGTTTTTTTCAAAGTAAGCTATTCTAAAAATTCTTTAACCTAAATAAAGTAAATGATCATTGTGCAATTTGGATGCAAGGGGATCTTCACACTTATCACTGACTTAAACTGTTCACAGCTGAAGATGTTAACAGTCATCTTGCACAGCAAATGGTATTTTCTAGATGGTTCATCCCAACCTGATGCATCAACTTTTCTCCAAATATTTCACAGTTCTGTATCTGGGATGCAGATACTGCCTCCATTTCATCCATGGTTCTTCCAAAGATTCAAAATATTTCTGAGACAGCATTAAGTTCATCACCCGTCCCTGAGCACAATGAAGTAATTGAAAGAAAAAACATGATAAAACACTACTGGCACACCCCTATGTTGCAAATAATTATTTCTGTAGACAAGAGGTATCTATGTTCACTCAAAATTATTTTAGTTTTGTAGAAGGATTACTCAACAACTTCCTGACTAATTTACCTGACCTAATAAAATAGACACATAGGAAACTTGAATCCCTGATTTTGCATTATTGTTGAACAGGAAGTAAAATATGAGCATTTCCAAATAGGTCCATTTAAAAATTGCATCAAAACCCTTCATTTTTCACCTCAAAAAAAAGAACAACAAAAAAACAGCAATCAAAAAACCCCAACCATGTATGAAAACAACAACAACAAAACTTGTCTTCTTCAGGACCCGTGTTTCTCCATCACTTTCTTCTAAAGGTTTGGTTTCAGCTCTTTTATTGCTTCACTCTGGCAATTTGGAAATTAATCTTTAAACAATTTATTTTTTCTGTCAAGTGCTGATACTGTTTTTTGCACTATAGTATTAATCTAAAACCTTTTAAGATTATACACAGCTTATAGTCAACTTTTTAATGAAAATGACAGCAAACATTCCAAATAGAGTAACAGAGGACTACAGTTAGTGCCTTTTGGTATTGCAAGCCTCATGTTGCCTTCAGATGTTTCGCAGATCATAAATAAAGAATTTTATGAAGTTCTAAGCTGAAGAAACGCAGTTTTGAACAGTTGAATTTTCTGAAGGATATTGAATGCAATCACCACCTGATGTAGTATTTTTACCTTCAGAGTCACTGTAATCATGATGTAGCTTCACTTCAGTCCACAATAGCATTGTCCAGTTTTAAAGGCCCCACCTTGGCTGTTAGGCTCTTACTATAAATTTTTACTCCCACATAAAGCAACCAATAAAAATCACAGAATATTCCTTTTAAATTTCATAGTGTTCTACATTCTGATATAGTGTGTATTGTATTTAGTGTGTAAAATCAATCTCTGATAAAGTAAAAACAACAACAACAAAAAAAAAAAGATGCACAAAGGTACTTGTATATATGGCAAAACCCCCCATTTTGGAAATATTTATTCCATTCTGTTTATTCTAGCAATGGAATTTTAGTTCCAGTGTGTTGCAGTGTGTTCCAGTGTGTTGCTGACAGTATAACAGCTTTTTTAGCATATGATCATTTATGGTACAGGAACCAGTTTCTGGCACATAATTAAAGTCCAGGTCAGAAAAAGCATAACATTTAACATGACACTTAAGGACATGGTTGTGTGGTGGGTTCTGCAGTGTTGATTTAGTAGTTGGACTTAGAGGTCTTAAGGGTCTTTACCAACCAAATGATTCTATAGTTCTATAACTTGATGCTTCTAACAGATCAATGCCATCTTAGTGCATTTCTATACATATGAATGTATATGGATTATTTCTAGAAATGTCTTACAGAAGGTTAGGAAGGTTTCATATTAATTTTTTTACTTTTTGGTAAAGTGTGCTTATTTCCTCAACAAATTTTACTCAGTTTCTGCTGGAATACTAAGAAAGGAAGAAATATGAAAAGTTTACTTAATTCAAAAGTACTAACTACTAAAAAATTCCACCTTAACTAGCTCTGGAGACTGAAAAATCCTAGCCTCTCTCTATGGCCTTACTTTGTAGTTTATCAATCCCTCTCCCAGCTGTTTTCCCTCCTAGAAACTCCTGTTTTCATTAAGGATCTAAGTTGCAAGCATCTAGATTTGTACCAACAAAAGCTGGTAAAGCAATTGCATACACCTTTCCCAAAGTCTCGAGTCCAAAGAGTCACCATCAGATGAGGAAATTCAATGCACCAAGTAGAATCATTCACACTGCCTAAGACTTCCTCTATAAAAAGACATGTAATAAAAAGGCCAGACATTTTAGCTACGTGAACTGGAATGCACAGTTCATTTCCAAAGGAGAGTGCACAGTTTACAGTTAAAAATAAAACCCACCAGTGCATATATGAAGACAGTACTTTGTAACACCACCAATACCTATAAAGAGTTCCATATTTGAAGTACATCCATTTTGCAACTCCAATACTGTGAAAACTATTGCATTTAAAACCTAGCTTTCAAAGCACCACTGGAAACTGTGTCAAAGTTCCAAGCACAACAGCCAGAAATATGGAGTTCTAAATTCTAAAATCCATTATTTAAAAACTATTTTAAAAAAGTTATCCAATTCTCATAAATAGAATACCTTCAGAGTTAAAACTTAAATTAAAAAAGTTTAAGAGGAAAGTAATCCAAGATGAGTATAATCCACATTATTCCTTCTTCCAAATGTCCCCTTTAAAATACAACATTATGCTTTGAATGCCTCCTCACTTGGGCTTAACTTGAAAATCCTGAGCAGCACCAGGTGACTGCCCACCTAAAACCTGTCAACAAAACCACAACTGAAATAAAGAATAAAAATTACTCTGTTTAGCTAGTTTGAAAGAATAAAAATAGTAGACATTGCTCTCAACACTATATGCAAACTTAACAGAAAATAACACAAATCTGAGAGGAATTTCATACATAAGTGATATTTTGAACTTCCCTTGTAGTAACAGTCATGACAGTTCAAATGTAATAGTCAAAATTGAGCATTATAAATGAAAGGGAATTCTTTGTAAAGAAGATCTTAGTTTAAAAAATACATTATAATGTCTTTATTAAATTTAATATTTTGTTGATCATCACACAAAAGCCTCTGAATTCAGAATTACAAACAAGCTCAAAATTCACTTTTCTGGAAATTCAGTGTCAAAAAATTGTTAAGAGAAAAGTTATAGGGCTTTTTGTGGACATGTGCAAATGTCTCCTCATTAGCTTCCTGAGCAGTATGCTACTCTAAAGAATATGCATTGTGGGCTATGCATTAATTTCAGGGGGGGGCGTTATTTGTTCGTTTGCTTTGTTTTTCTGAAAAAAAACTCTTTCAAGTTGCACTGCTTCTATGCTTTCCCTATGGTTGAGCCTTACTTTTATAGAGAAAGTCAAATAGGGCAACTAATTTTTAAAGTTGTACAGTCTTTCCCAGGTTTTCTATTAATATAGTGAAATATCTAGTACTAAGATTTAAATGTCCCCTGAAAAAAAAAAATTTGGAAACAGACAGAACGAGTTCACATACATTCATATCCTGAAATACATGCAAGCCATAAACAGCAGACCACCAGAATGTCCCTGAAGACTGCAGGATTGATGAGGACACTGCTTTCAAATAATATTCCCCCACTTTGCACACTGAAACTGATAAAATCCTGGAATGATTCGATATGTGTAGAGCTAAAATTTCTGGACATTAACTACATTTTAAAAATTTAAATTTTGCACCTATTTTCTTGGTAAAAATGCTATTGGTTAGTTTAATCACTATTGCACTGCTGTATTTTGTACATCAGTAAGGAAAAAGAATTATTGTTACAGCACCCATACCACATACTCTAATCCTATATTCTTGCTATTTAATTAAATATTAGTCTATTTATTAATAATTTTAAAACTAATATCAAAGTCTGTGGACTTTACAGAATTGACAAATGTTGGTATTAGATCAGAAATCCTGGTTTCAGGAAAAAAACAGACAAAAGAAACAACTACCAAAAATGTACCCACACAAAACCTCTTCTAAGCCTCTGAAATCAAGTGTGAAAATAACATAAATGCACAGCCAGTGAGGAACTTCTTCGCATACAATGATCTTGGAAAATTACAAATAATGAGGACAACAGAGCATAGGTAAGTTTCAAAGTTTTTCCAATAATTTAATTGCAAAAAAACCTTTTCTCTTGAGATAGTTTTTCCTGTAAAGTGCTTTCAGTAGAGAAGATTCATAGGACAGCAGGTATCTATGTGCCTTATGAGAAGGTCTTTATGTTTCTATCCCAAGAAGGCAAAAAGTGAACAAATTAACTAGGAACTGCAATGGAAAGCAGTGAGATGAAAGAAGCACACATTTCTGTGTTTTCTGTTAGCAAATCACATATATGGGCTAGATTAACCCATTTCAGCTTTTTTTTTTGTTTCACATTATTGCCTAAGACCAATAAAGCCCAACCCAAACCTTGTTACATTTTATGTATTACTGAAAGTACAGCTGAAATGTGCACTACATAGTTTTCATTTTATGACAGGAATTACTGCAGAATCCTTGCTGATCACAGTGTCCATTGGTCAGTTACATGCTACATATTTCAAACACTCGAATGTAGAGATGCCTTACCAAAGGCAAAACCCACTTCTTTTCACATCAGTATTTGTTGCTTAGGTGTCCTTTATACCTTAAATTACTGCTGAAACTACTCATCACTATTTATTAAGTGAACATTAACACCTAGATGGGTGCATAAGATTTTTTTCATGACAATAAACCTTATTATCAAAATCCCTACAGGAATTAATGTCTTTGGCTGGATGGTCACTACAAATGGTGATACAATTAAGCGGCTACCATCAGTCCAACTTAATTGCTGATATGGCTACACTCCATTCTACTTTTTTTTACTGGATACAATACATCTTAATGAGTCTCTCATTATTCTCTGATTGTTTTCCATTTTCTTGTACAAGTCTCTAGAAACTCTGTTTCCTTACCCTGATAATACATATGACTTGTAATGATAAATTCTTGCAGCAATTAAGTATTTTACCATTTAGTGTCCTATATTTCCAAAAGTATGTTTCAAAGTGCAAGTGGGAGTGGAGTGTAAAACCTTTCTGCCCTTAAGAACACAAAATAAGAGAATATACCGTAAATTATGAACAATTAAATAACAATACAGTCACAGTTTTAATATTTGTCTGTTAACTGACTCCAACTTACTTATCTAGCCTCATTTTCTACACAAGCAAACAATTGTACCTCATTTGTTTTATTACAGTCAGATTAAAATATGGAGATTTTTCTGTATCTATGGTGAGAAAATTGTCAAAAATCCTGCAGTCTGCTCCCCAAGGACATGTCCACCCTCTGGAATATGCCATTGATATTTCATAGAAATCTAAAGAGAACACAACAAACAGAAGAAAATGTTTCCATGATAGATTCATTGGATCTATTTAACTGTAATTTAATCCAGATCTCATGAGGGATTAAATAAATTATAAAGAACAGGGGCAGCAGCCTCTATGTTGTATTACAGATGAAACTTATTTTTTAAATGCTGCCTAACACACTGTTTGGTACATTCAGCTGTAAAAATACATCCTCAGAATGTTTAAAAGACATTTCACTTGGAAATACTCTGTGTTTTACATTAGTTTCTTGACATAATAGCAGCTCAGGTTTTCATCTGGAGTGGACTATATATCCTCTTATGAAAGCACTAAAATATTGTTCTGTCTTTTCCCCAGTAATTGCTGCATTCAACAGAGGTCCAAAAATAAGTAATGATCTGAAATGTTTTATGTGGTGGTCTGCTTTAATCAGGCCAAGGACTGCATTTTGTATGGACCAGATCAGCTTCAGAAAAGTAGATTTGTAGAAATTTGACAATGTTTGTATTATGATTTAACTTGTTTTCTGGTCTTTTTATATGAATGGGGAAAGAGAGTGGAGAGAATCCATGCAAGAGTGCTGGTGATACAAATAGAGTGCAAAATAAATTGAAACAATTAAGAAGCTTGACAAAATTATCTGATATTGGGTCTCACTATGATCATTTGTGAGACAGTGAAAAAAATGCTAATGAAATTCAGTCAGTACACACTAAAAAGATCTGGCAGAAGTTAATGAACGTATATATCCACAAGCATGAATTTTATGAGATTTAAATAACACGCGGGGAATTTTAGCAACAGCTTTTGAATGTAAATTCAGAGTTAAGTGTTGGTAGACCAAATGGATGACAATTTTATTGTATTTTGAACTCAGTATTGTACTCCCCACTACTGAACAAAACAGAAGAATAAAAAGGTGGCAGGTGTAATGAGAAATACTAAGGAATTTTTGAGTAAGGAGAGATAATTTGATATAGTCCTCATACAAAAATTCCCATGGATGATTATGCTATTATTCACCTTGAAAAAATGAAATAGAAGTGTGATATGAAATGTATTTAATTTCTGGGTAGAAAGGAGAGATAATAAGGGAGTAATTATTGACTATATTTTGTTACTCAGGAAATTAAGATGTTCAATAAAGACAATAATGACACAATGTACCAGTACAGCACCAAATCAGAGGAAGGATCTTTACCATACTTCAGGTAATGAGAGTATGGACTTTTTTGCTCATGCTTTTGTAAGGATTAAATAGATGTAGGTGCCACAGCAGTCATTAAATAGGATAGTCTAGATGAAACTGATGGTTTACAAAGTCCTCACATTGATAATACCCGACACAGTGTGCCACTCTATAGCTGTCTCATTCCTTGTACTTTTTAACTTCAACGTCTTTCATTTGCAACAGTGAATGATAGATTTGTCTCATAAAATGTAATTGAGAACTGCTGAGGATTCACCATTTTCATGTTCAATACCATTTGACCCTATACAGAACAAAGGAATCTGAACTAGGAAGATAAGAAAAAAGGATTAAAGCCTGAGACAAAACTGTCTCCTCATAAAACACAGAAAATGTGAGAGATGGGTTATTAATCTAAGCTAAATGAGGATTTTAGGGCTTTTACTCTGGTAAGATTGCTGGGAAAAAATACATAGTTTCAGGTGTTTCAAACATCCTAAAAGAGACACCTCCTACTGTGTCCCAGTCATCTGCAAATGGAACAGAATAACTGCTGCTTCACTGTGTTTGTGTGAGACTCTATACCCTTTCTAAGTTTCCTCAAGAGAATTTAGGAGGGTCTAATCTGTTTTAAAAACCATTAAAAGCAAAAAACTGAGTAGCAGTAAGAAAATGACAATGGACCTCTTAGACTGCTTACTGATGCTTTCCTAAATCTGGGTTTCTTCTGCCTTATATTATTTTCCACTTCTTTGCAGTGAAGAAAAAAAAAATGCTGTCTAAGACACATCGCACTCGGGACGAAAAACCAAAACATAATGGCTCTGTGGTTTGTAATATTTTTGCTTGCAGCTATTGCTCTATTTCCTGTTGACACTGCATTTTAAATGCTCTAATGATGCAATTGTTCTTGAAAACTGCAGAAAAACAGACACCATGAACAGCTAATTGGTGCCTGTGATGAAGCTAGAAACACATCTTGAACTTTTCTGTTGTTGTTGTTAAAAAGTGAGTGAGAGGGATTTGTTGCCATTAGGCCATATGAAATGCTCAGTAGCTGGCAGGATTTCATTCCTGTTAACGTAATTAATGTCTGTAATATATCTGTCACTCATCAAGCATACTGCATAGTTATTACATATAGATACTGTTATGTATCATTCAATTTTGTATGCCCTGAGGGCAACTCAGTTTAGGGATACTGCACAATTTTCTGTCAAGTTTGCTCTCGGGTTCATTGCCATTCAAAATGTATCATAACAAAATACAACTCTGTTATCAAAGTCCTTTTCCTCTCTGCCAGTTTTGTAGTTTCCTGGCTGCTTGGTTCCTCATGAAAATGGGTATATAATCACCTTCTGCAGACTGTTAGATTTTTGCCACCTTTCCAAGGTTTCTTTGATAAATGTAATGAAAATAGTTCCATTTGCATTATCACTGTAGTACTATCATCCCAGTCATCTATTGTGCGCTCTAGATTTATACATAACCAAACCCCTTTCTCCTTCCCCTTCTCTTTTGGGTTTTACTAAAAGTAAATGCATGTAGTCTATTAATACTGAGCTCTTATTTCCAGCTAAGAGTCTGTATAATCAAATATATTTCACACCCTTCTGTCCCATGGTTTTAGTATATTGCATATAATTTCTTCTTGCTTACCTATACTTCTTCTCCATTCTCCCCACCCCTCATAAGTTTCCAATGCATAAAAAGAGGGGAGGATTTCCATTCCTATGAGTTTCCTTGTTCTGTATCTTCTTTTTCTACTGTTACAGCCCACTTCAAAATTATGTTCTGATTTTTTAGCTAGGAGCTAGAATTTTGACCCTAAGAACTAGAATTTTGACCCTAGAATTTTAGTTTAGGAATTACTGGTATAACCCAGAAGTTTAAATTTCCATTAGGAGACTACAAAGAGATGAAACTGTACAAATGTCAAACAGCTACCTTGTTCTAGCTTTTCATCAAATAAAGCATAAGTATATATATAATGTAATGACCTTATTAAATTTGGTTCCAGACAGATACAATTTCTTTTGTGTCTAATCAATTTTAAGAATTATTTGAAAATCCTATTATACATTTTCATTTAAAAATGAATGTTTTCTATCAAAAGTGATTTCAGTAACCGTACATCCACATAAAAATGCATAACATTGCTTTAAATACATATCTTTAATTATATTTAAAAATTAAAGTACAAACAGAAGGATTTTGTTTTAAAATATTTTTTAAAAAATCAAAAAGACTATGCTATTGTATATCTTGATGTCAAAACATCCACATAATATCAAATGATTCTATTTAGTGTCTTCAACATTTACCAAATGAGGCCAGGATTCTTTCTCCTGTAGCATTATGACTTTGTAGAATGTTCAGGAATGCACCCCAGGGAAGAAAGATGTTAGATACAATGTCTGCTGCTTTGATGGTTGCCCTGACCTATCAAGAAAAAAGTAGTCTTCCACATCTTTATTTTATGACTTTTTTATGGACTTAATAAAGAACAAGTATTCTGTCCTGGGGAGATATTTAATGGCCTATTTCACTTCAAGAGATGTACCTGACACCTCCTTGGGATGAAGAAGATTCAGAGAGATAAAAGACAAAAAATAGCATTAAATGGAACCTGGAGTTATTCTTGGGAACAATGGAAAGGTTTCGTGATAACTTTTTTGAAGGTAAGTGATAGAAAGGGCTGTGTATATGAAAGACGCACCCAGGGAGGGAAATTAGGGTGACATTCCTCCATTTTGAAGCTGCCTAAAGGGGTCAATGACATTGTTTTATCACTCAAGAACGGCTGCTTTGCCTAGTTTAAAAAATGTGCTTTCAAATACCTTCTGATCTTTCAAGTGAACTGTTACACAAGCCACTGTCTTTTCCTCAGTGGCTTTATGCAAATCTTTCACATTTCGACAAGTGCAAATGCAGGAAAACTGTGTGAGAAAGCCCAGACCTAAATATGACATTCTAAACAAAAATTACAGATTCTAGATTCAACTTTTCTGTCATAGGGTGAATCTTTAAAGAATCATGACTTGTGGATTTCAGGTAGAAAAAATTATGTGAAATTTCAAAAGCAAGCAAAATTAAATATTCTTTACAGAATAACAATTTAAAAAAAGAATAGATAAAGGTTTTAGGAAAGAAAATATAGCATATCAAAACTGTGGTTATTTGGTCCTCTCATTAGTTCAGTTTATTCAGAGAGTTTTAATTTAGGATCTTTATGTTGTAATTAATAAGTTTATTTTTAGATGAGAGTTTCATAATACTAGAAACAGTATTTGTTTCCCACAACAGATTTTTCCTTTTGAATATTGCCATCTACTACAGGAAAAAGAAATTCTTAATATGATAGAGCTGCACTTGTCTCAGATTAATATATACAGCTGCCTATATACACACACACTTCTGTGGATATGTGAGGAAGCATATATATATATATATTTAAATACAAATAATTCACAAAAAGAAAATATTTATAGCTGCAGAAAAAAAAAATCTGTCTTATAAATACCTTGAATTGTTAGCAGCATTTAAACAGTCACAATTCAAACTTGAAAAATAAATGGGTATTTTTATTATGCTAGACATTCTGATGCTAAGTTTGCCAATAGCACAAATACTGAGTAACCTTCACTCTGAACACCTTCTAATCTACAGAAGGCACATAAACTTCTCATTTTTGATGCAGGCAAGAGGTCTAGGGCATCACAGGAACATCATTCCAACTGTTATAATTATCTTTTGTATTAAAATCTCATGCAGTCCACTAGAACAATACAATAGTATCACAGAGGCAAACACTGAGCATCATGCACCATTATCTCATTGAACATCATATATCTTTTCATCCTTCTGTTTAGAAATATATTTCATCCGATTGCTACCAAGATTATAGACTATGTTGCACAGAAAACTGAAATTTCACATCACCTATAGAGCACAAGAGCCAAAGGTATCATTGAAAACAGGCATTTATTTTGTAAGGTGACTAAAATAGTGAAATATGCAACATGTAGCAGTATAAACATGCTTCATTATTTGGTTTCTATTTTTATGATGTTTAAATATGAAATTAAAAAAAAAATGAATTGTTTACCTAAATTTCAAAGATCATCTAATTTTCAACTCACTGCCACTGCCATCTCCCTCTAGAACAGTTTGCTCGGAGCTCTATCCAGCCTGTGGTCCTGTGTGCATCCCACCACAGGGAAGGATGGAGCATCCACAACCTCTCTGGGCAACCTCTTCCATTGTCTAAGGATGGAAGGAAAGAATCATCCTCACAGCAAAGAACATCCTCTTAATATCTGCTCTAAACCTACCTTCTTTCAGTTTGAATCCATTCATACCCTCCCTGCCCTGTCACTATACACCCTGGTAAAAAGTCCCTCCCTATATTTCTGTAGATTCCCTTCAGGTGTAATTAGGTCACCCTGAATCCTTCTCTTTTCCATCTTTAACAATCTCAATTCTCTCAGCCTTTTCTCCTAGGAGAGAGAGGTGCTTCACCTCTCTAACCATCTTGGTGATCCTCTTCTGAACTTGTTCCAACATGAACAAGTATTATCTCTGCTTGGGAGCCCAGAGCTGATGCAGCCCTGCAGGTGGGGTCTCAGCAGAGCAGAGCAGAGGGGCAGAATCCCCTCCCTGCCCTGCTGCCCACCCTGCTCTGGATGCAGCCCAGGACACGTGTGGCTCTCTGGGCTGGGAGTGCCCAAGCCTGGGGCGTGTCCAGCCTCTCAGCCACCAGCACCCCCAATTCCTTCTGGACAGGGATGCTGGGATCTGCTCATCCCCAGCCTGTGCTGGCACCCGGGGCTGTCCTGATCCAGGTGCAGCACCACTCAACTTGGTCTTGTTGAACCTCATGAGATTCTTATTGGCTCACTTATTAACCTTGTCCAGGTCCCTCTGGATGGCCCCCCATCCTTCAGGTGTGACAACTGCACCACTCAGCTTGGTGTCATCTGCAAATTTGCTGAGGGTGCACTCAACCCCTTCATCTATGTCTTTAATGAAAATATGACACAAAATTGGTACTAATAGGGACCCCTGAGATACGACACCTTTCAGTTCCATTAGACCTCTGAGGTGTTGACCACTATTCTATGGATGTGACATCCAAGCACTTATCCATCTAACAGTTCACTCATCAAATCCATCTCCCTCCAGTTTAGACTAAAGTGTGTTGTGGGGGACTGTGTCAAAGGCTTTACAGAAGCCTGGATAAATGACGACTGTAGCCCTTCCTTTTTCCACTGATGAAGTTACTCTTTCTTAGAAGGCCATGGAATTGGTCAGGCAGGACCTGGCCTTGGTTCAGCTGCATTGTCTGTCTCAAATCCTGTCCTACATGAGCCTTAGGGTCTGCTCCCTGATCCTCCCAGACACCGAGACCAGGCTGACAAGTAAGTAGTTGCCATGGTCCTGCTTTCTAGGGTTTCTGAAGATGGGTACAATTTTTCCTTTTTTCCAGTCACCTGGGATATGAGCAGACTGCCATAAGTTTTCAAATATCATGAAGAGTGGCTTGGTAAATGCATCAGCCAGTTCCTGCAGGGCTCTGGTATGAATTTCATTGGGTACAGAATTCTGTGCATTCAGATTCCTCAGGTGGTCATGAATCTGATCTTTACTTTCAATGGGAGGGATTTTGCTCCTCCAGTCCCCATCCTGCTGTCCATCCCCTCAAAAGGGGTGGGAATAGAGGTTGCCATTGAAGAGTGAGGCAAAAAATTGGACTTTCTGCTCTGTTGTTTCCGGTTTTCCAGCATTGCTTTAACAGGGGGCTCATCTTCTTCATCCTTCCTTTCTTAGTTAACATACCTCTTTTTCTTCACATCTTTTGCCAAGTTTAGCTTCAGCTTCTCCTGTGCCTTCCTTACCACATCCCCACAGAACCCAGCTTCATCTCTACTCTTCCCAAGCCACATATCCTATCTTCAATAGACTGTGTTTGCTTCTTTTTCTTTGTTTGACCAGCAGGTCCCAAGGCACCCATGCTGATATCCTGCCTTACCCTTGCCCAGTTCATCGAACATGATATTATAAGATTAAAAATTACGTTTTTTAATATGATGTACAAAGAAATTAATAATTAATTAATTAATTAATTAGCCATCCAGTCACTGTAAATCTGCTCTCCACTTTAACTTCTGAAAATCTTTTTGAGAAATATTCATTGTGGTAGGACTACCTGATACCAGTGCACAATTCTCCACATTAAAAAAACAAAAAACAAAAACAAAAAAACCAACAAAAACAAAAACAAAAAGAAAAAAAAAACCAAAAACAAGCCAAAGAAAAAACAAAACGAGAAAAAAAAAAGTTTAGCACTGAGAAGAATCAGATCAATATTCAACCAACAGTAAGTATTGTCCAGGTATTATCAGTTTGTCTAATGAGATAGAAAATGAGATAGAAAATCTTAAGAAAATTGCCTTTTAGAAAATCATTAGAATATCACTCTAATTATTTGTTTTAGATTATTTTTTAAATCTGTCAGATTTTGAAATTCTGTTATTTAAATCTATTTTATGTTTCTATTTTATGGCTATTGTACATACCTAGAAATACAAGCTAATAATGCTTGCTTACTACAATTAATTTGATTGAAATATTAAAAGTTGGACTGAAGAAAGGAGTACTTTTTAATATGTCTGATACTATACCAAAATACATATTCAAAATGCAGATACAGTAAATTGTGCTCAGATCAATCCAACAACCATCAGCTACTAGCCCCCAGAAATTTGTTTACTCATTTGGAAAATCGTGTATCTCTTTTTCTAAATTGCAAAATCACTCCTAAACAGTAATTTTACAAATCATAACATAATTATTAAAGATGAATAAGATTATATTCTGCCTGAAAAATATGGTTGATAAATATGGTTCTTGCTATTCAAGAATCATGTGTTCAAAAAATGTCTCTCTCAGTACTATTTCTTTTAAAACCAAACAAAAGAGCCAACCACTCTGTCTAAAAAATAAAAGGTGTGGTACAGAAAAACAGAATAATCAAATCCTATGACCAGTCTCAGGGCACAGGCTGTTCTCTGGGTCATGCAGTCTGGCTGCTCTAAATTGTGTTCATGTGTGGCTCTAGCCACATCAAGTCCTGAACCAAGAAAGGGTGGAAAATTTAATGCAACAGCAAATTGTAGAACACAGAAGGAAAGTACCTTCAAAATCAAATATATTCTCTAAGCAACAACTTCTATGCAAAGTAGAGTTTAAAAAGTAAGTTGTAAATATTTGGTGTCCATTTTTATTATGCTCAAGTACCCCTTCTCCCTCCTTCCAAAATGTTCTGATGTCTTTCCCTTCATCAGCCCGGCCCTCCAAATGGCCTTCCACAGGAATGGTGAATATTGTGTAAACTGTGAGGAAATAGTTCTGCCAAGTAAAAAAGCCTGTTGATATACATGAGTTAGAGAAAATAAGTACATTATACTTTAATCTAGTTCATATTTTTAGTTTATATTTGTTGTAGAACTGCAAACAATGTCACAGAGCTGAACATACAAACTGAACATACAAATTAACTGCACCATATTTCCTTATATTCACTAGTTATTAAGTTCTATTAACTACTGCACTATGTCTAGCCTTTCGTATGACTGAAACCATGCTTATGACTAGTTTTTTTGTCTGCTTTACTGTTTGGAAATTTTAACAAAACAAAAATTTTTAAAAAACTTGTAAGAGCACAGGCTTTGTCTATAAATGCTATGCATTCTCAAGGTAACGTAAAACCAAATGTATAAGGATTAATGACACAATACATTCTTATACCTTTTATTTACTACAGTAGACTGGTATCACTTTCATTTTCCCTTCTCCCTTTCCGGGATGAAGAGGAGAATTGAAGCCACAAGAGGCAAAGATCATGGGCTGAGATGAGACCATCTCACTGGAAACAGCACAGAGACAATAAAATGAACTGTAGCAGCAAGGCTGCTTATGACAGAGGTTACAAAAAAATAAATTATTCACGCAGAAACCCCTCAACAATAGACAATACCAGACAGTTCCCTTAGCTGAATTTACTCAGCCACAGGGAGAGTTCCTGCTCCTGCCCCCAGGAATGAGGTTGTAAAGGATTACCTCAGAGGCCTGGCCATGCCCCATGGGGCTACTGGATAAATTAACCCTGCCTTGCCTGGAACCAGGACAACATCTTAAGTGGAACTTTTCTCTGTTTTCCCCCTCTGTTAAGAAGTCTCACAAAGTTTCATGTGCTGATTTTCACTCTAATCATTGTGATATCATTTTACTGTAAAAAAAGTTCTAGAAAAAAATGAGTAAGTGGTTTTTGGCCCTATTATTTTTGTTTCCTGCTGTGCTTTTGTGAAAAAATAAATTGATTTCAATACACTCAGAGTAAAACATGCTTCTTCTTTTCTTTATGGACACCATATTATCTATACTAATAAGTCTATTGCATAACACACAGTCTTTAAAATGGGGTTGTAGTGAAACAGGTAAAGTCAGACTGAGCAGACAGAAAAAGGGAGGGTAAATTCCCTTTTCAGCATCCTTCAAATAGTCATCTTTTCTAAATTAAAAAATTACACAGAAATCTGCACCATCTCAGAATAAATATGACTTAGAACTGATCACAAAAATTAACAGACTACTTTTTGTTAAAATTCATCTCCTTTACAGGAGTGTAATTACTTTTTTCTAAAGCAAAATAATCCTAAAGTAATCATTGATGTTCATATTTTTTACTTTGTTTAAAATCTTTAAAAATATATGATAAAATATTTTGAATATTATTAAGTTGATAATACATTAAAATGTACAAATGTAACAGTTTATAAGCGATGGAAGACTTCATGTATTCTAAGCAGATAGCAAGATTTCTCTCCCTTACATTCTGGATCAGAAACATGTATCTAGTGCTCCATTTGTATTCACCCCACTCTAACATGCTGGTTTTTGTTTTTTTTTTTACAGTGTTCTCATTATTTGAACATTGTTGATTCTGCAACAAAACAAACGTGAACAAACACCTTGTTCCACAAAAGTCCAGGTATTATTCTGAAAATTCAGAATTGCTTTGAATACCATAGTAGATGGCACAATTCACTAACTACAGCAAGCAAAAACAGGACAGAAAATTGCACCAAATAGAGAATTTAGAGGTTCATTTGAAAAAGGAGAAAAGACCTTAAAATAATCTTTTGAAAAATGCCTTCTAAAACCATAACAAATTAAAACAGTCAATGTAAAACAAAAGTAAAAAGAATATCAGAAATTTCTAATCCTATTTCCATGTCAGTGCAATAATTATATTTAAATATAAGTAAAATCCATGATTGAAATGTGAACAGATTCATAGTATCTAAATTTCATATGCACAGGTGTTATAAATTTCTCAGAAAAAAATTTCCATTAGGACCTACAGACAAACACTGTTGAATCTTTCCTCTTGTTGATCACAGACAACTCAGGTCAATAACTCATAAATATAAAATATCCATTTACAAAGTTTTAAAATGTTCTACTTAATATATGCCAGAATGTCAGAATTCGTGCATATTACAAAAGACCCGGTCTATAACTTTGATCATATCAGTCTGCTTTCAAAGCTACAAGACTAAAGCAAAAAGTCATTAAGAGTATTTCAGTTCTTTGAGGAGATGAAATCAAAGCAATAAAACAAATTAACAAGAAAAGATAGAAATATACGGTCACAAAGCTCTTTTCTTTTTTTTTTTTTTTTTTTTTTTACTACAAACATTGAGAAATTGAGATAGTTGGATTTGGATTTTGTTTTACATAAAAGTACACAACTATAAGTGTTTTGTACCAGCAATGATTCCATTTGCGGACAACAAAAGCAAGGCTAGATATGCATTCTCAAGGATCACAGGTGCATAAACTTTTTATTCTAAAATCAGCACTAGCTTTTTAGAAGCTCTGATGTATAAGAATTACATTGTTGGAGGTTGCTTTAGACTTGTCTCCACCATGAAAAGTAAACAATTGTTAAAGCTTTAACACAAGGTCTTATATTTCTTCCTTCCTTTTTCTTAAATAATTATTTAGTATTGCACTTGCACTTTTCACGCACACTCAGAGATTTCAGAGGATTAAGAAAGAAACTCAGTTTTCAATCTGTTTCAATCTATCTAATCTAATTAATTTCATTATGATTATTTTACTGCAAAGGACAGAGACATCCTCTAATACATATGGCCCTTTTCTTCCAAAAGGTTACCACTTAATTGCAAAGGATTTAATTGCTCCTACCAATAAACAAAAGTTTCTTGCTGATTCTAAGATGACACCTGCCATCCTGATTTGTCTGGTGGAGCTAAATTAACCCTTATTATAAATATTTTCTGATGGGTAATTTCCTCAGTTTTATGTGAACATTCCATGAACATTGAATTGGGAATTTTTACACTTGCATATGAATGCCTTGCAACATTTAATCACAGAATATAGCAATATGTAATTTGCATGGCTAGTCAAAATCCTATGAATATTCACAATTAACGTAGTTTTAAAAACTTTTATTGTTTTCTCATTTACAATCCAACAGGCAAGGCAACTCATCAAAATGTGATCCAAAGGTAAGTGGTTATTATATTTTGAATAAATAATTTTAAAATAAGTTTATATAGCCTATGTGAACAGTAACATTCTGTTGTGGACTCAAAGTTATTGTACTATATTAAATGTATTGTGAAATAAATTTATACAAAGTGATTGTTTTGTCTTGTCTTATTCATTCCAGACTATTTCACTTTTGCTGTGAGCGCCTGAATACTGACAGTAAGAAACAATATGAGTTACAGCTGTATACATAGTATACATAGTTCTTTGTTAACAAACATCCAAAATTAAAGTTTCAGCAGGTTTTTTGTCCTCTAGTAATGTATACCTCTCCAATTCTAAAACAAAAAGCTCAAAATATAGTTTGTCTAGCTCATGTAGAGCACTAAATCTGGGAAAAGTTGAGCCTGCTCTAGTGACTGCTTTCTCTTTCTTAACCTAATCTATAAGCTGCTGTGGGGCTCCCCAGCAAACCTAGAAATCCTTTGCTTTTCAAAAGCTTTCTCATTTTGATAGTTTACCAAACCCCAATCCACTTCATTTGCTGTGATTAACTTCAACTTTCTGGTTCTCATTAGCTGTAAAGTATTGACTGGAGACTAAATAAAAAGGGATTCAACATGCATAGTGCACGCACATACTGCCAGCACCTCAGAACTGGGAGACTGGCTTAAATGTTTTTGTACATTTCTATAATACCACTAAATTTTAAATGTAACTATAGTCTCAAGAAAAAAAAAAGTGTAATTAATATGCCTATTTCCTGCTATAAATTAGAAGTATTAAGCTGTAATAGGAAACAAAAGGCATGTCAAGAGGCAGTGGTATTGGCAATTGTAATATCAGCTTAACTATGGCTTTTACCAGAATTTAAATGGAAGATATCAAGTTAGAGTACAGTTTGCAGAAGCTACTAAGATATTTGCCTTTGATGCTGAAACAGACAAAACTTCAAATCATACAAAATGACCATTCAAGATCTTAAATTTACACACTACGAAAGAAGACATTAAACTGGCATGCTTTTATATAAATTGCACAGAGCCATTAAAAAAGTGTCAGAAATTAGTATCTCATAACCTGAAAAGATGTTGGACCTGAAAAATTATCTGTCTGCTTTAGTAACTAAGTTACCTTTAGAATTATATAATCTTGGAATGGCTTGGGTTGGAGAAGGCCTTTAAAATCATATTGTTTCAACCTTCTCTTCCATGGACGGGGATGCCATTCACTATACCAGGTTGCTGAAATCTCTATGTATCCTGGCCTTGAAAATTTTCAAGAGCTGGGGAACGTCTGGACAACTTGTTCCAATGCCTCATCATCCTTACAGTAAGGAATTTCTTCTTATCTGAAGGTATCACCTCTCAGTTTAAAGCCATTAACTCTTGTCCTATCACTACAGCTCCTTACAAAATAAGTCCCTCTTCAGCCTTCTTGCAGGCTTGTTCTAGGTACAAAAAATTGTAATAATATCTCCAGAGAAACTTCTCTTTCCCAGACAAAACAATCCCATTTCCCTCAGCCTTTTCACACAAGAGAGGTGCTTCAACCCTTGGATCATCTTTGTAGCCATCCTCTGTACCTCTCACAGGTCAAGACCTTTCTTTTATTGGGGGCCCCGAGCAGAGGACAAGAGTAGAATCACTTCCCTTGTCCTGCTGGTCATGCTGTTCTTGATGCTGCCCGGGATGGAATTGCATTTTGGGTGGCAAACGCACATTGCTGGGTCATGCTGAGTTTCTCTTCAACCCACAGAAGTGAGATTTTTCTCCTCAGGGCTGCTCTCCATACACTGTCAGCCCAGCCTGTATTTTAGGTTCAGGTTGCCCCTGATCCAGGTGAAGGACTTAGCACATGGCCCTGCTGCCCTTCCTGAAGTCCTAACAGGCCCACTTCTCACACCCATCAAGGTCTCTCTGGATGGCATCCCTGCCTTCTGCATGCTGACTGCAGCTTTGAGTCATCCGCAAACTTGTTGCAGGTGAACTCAATCCCAACATCCAAGCCAACAACAAAAACATTAAATTTTGTTCCAAAAGGAAAAGCTTTATGATGTCAAAGATATCTCCAAACCCTCTGGTTTATAATTGAAAGTAACTGGGCATGTTGCATTGAAATCAGTTTTGTAGAGTAATTAAACATTTTAACTGAAATTAACTGTATAACCTATTTGCATAAATGGTGCTGTGAAGCACTTTCAGTGTACACAAGGGACAGGTACACTGTTATTCCATAAAAAACTTTGTGTGCTTTTTACACAGGGATAAGGCCTATAATGTTAGTACTGTTATCACGCCCCAGACTGTGATACAGCTGAGATTAGTTCAGTTGAGGGTAACTCTGCAAATTGTACAAAGCCATATGTGCAATATAACTGTGATGTGCTAATAGCAGATCAGAGGACGGGTAGCAAAATGGAAGTCCTGACTCCTTTCTCCAAATAATTCTCCCTGCAATCTTTAAAATATTTAAAAACAGAGAGAAATATTTCACCTTCTTCCTTAGAGTTAAGTTCTCAATTTGGTCACAGAATTGTCCTTCTCTCCATTTTGGCCCAGGTGAGTGTTCAAAAGAATATGCACAAAATTTCTGGCATTGCTCTGCCACCCTAAAGGCTAAATGCTAAAATAAGTGCTGAATACAACATAGAATAGAATCTCACTTCTCTCACTCAGAGAGTACATAATTCTTGGCTAATTTTTGATTATGCTACTCAGAACAACTGAATATACTTTCAACTACCACAAGTTTTCAGCTTGCCAATGGCATCAGTGGAAATATATTCAATTATATACAATTAAAATTCTAATTCAACGGATCCTTGTTCAGTTGCAAAATATTTATTTGCATACGAACTTTTCCTGTGGTCATGTAGAAGTTTGTTCCATTGCTCTTAGAACAAATAAGAATCACAGTGGAAACTTTCCTTTCAGTATTTTGAGAAAAAGCTGTTTAATCTAAAAAAGAACAGATTTCATCACTATATGTACTTATTCAGAATGCCTGAGACATTTTACCCATCCAAATTCTTACCCATCTTTGTATACCTACTTAAACTGCTCTTTCAAGATGGCTTTAGTTTACACTTTCCAACACAAATCCACATTATTATACTCTTAGGTTTAGATATCTCAGAGAACATTAGATGTTCTCTATACACACTTATATACATCTACATTCATACTTTTATTCGTGTTTGTTAGAAAGCCCATTAAAAACTTGGTGAATAAACAGCCTGTCAGTCACTAATTTTTTTCAAAATCAAATGGCTGACTCATGAAAAAACAAAGATTCGTTTTAGAAAAACAAGATCTGCAGTACAGTTCTCATAAGTCTAGATCATTAACACTGAAATAATAATGTAATTTCTATTCATTTTAATCTTGCTAAAATCTTGAATTGTGTTTACTAGACTAAAAATAAAAAGCCATCAGACCAAACCTTTGAAATTATTACTGCAACAAGGATAGTAACAACAAAAACATAGTTCATTAGTGTAAGAACAGATGGGAGATTATTGTAGCATAGTAGGCATGTAGAAATGTGCTTCAGATAAATTCACGAACATAGCACATAACCCCCTTTATTTTAATCATTATGAAAAAATCTGCATGATCAATGTAACAAAAAAAATTTACATAAACTATGAAGATTGGGTTACCTAATTAGCAAACAATTCTCTGAGGAACACATTACATCTTCACATTGCAAACACACAGAGGATCCAGTGATCCTTGCTGACTGGGAGCATTCTGGTAGTCCTCTATCCAGATAGAATCCACCTATAAAGTATTTTTCCTTCAATTGCTAAAAAAAAAGTTTTAATCTGCATTAACCAATGGACCATTAATCAATACGGTGTACAGTTTCTAGGAAATGCAGTAGAGGGATACATAAATTTCCAATTTTTTTTTTCTGGTGACTACTTCATGGTATCACTCATTAAAAAATTAAAAACCTGTTCCTGCATTTCACATATTTTCTGTTTCTCAGTTAATTTTGCACATGACCATGGTATTCTGTTGTGCTGATTCCAAGAACTAAATATATCAGCTGTTTCAGGAGAGTAATAAAAAGTTGTTCTTTTGATTCTAAGTGGCTTATATGAATGGTCTAGCAATGTATTTTATCTTCCTAGCATTTTATCCTTACAACACACACACATACACACAATTAAAAAATAAAATAAAAATTCAAATTCAACAACATAATACTTGCCTATTCGCTCAATCTATTAAGATCAGATAGATAAGAAAATTTCTAAGGGGGAAAATACAAGTTATAAACAAAGTGGAACACCAACCACTACTCAGCAAATCTACCAAAATCTTTTGTTATAGTAGATCACAGTCTGAATGCCTCACTACTGCAAAATATCTAATGACCTTTGGACAGCACTCCACTAGCAAACATTGTCTATTTGAAAAACATACAATAGCTATTCAATGCCATTCTTCACTGAAAAAAAAAGCAAAAAACAAACAAACATAAAAGATTTTTCCATTCCTTTTTGCTATATTTTTTTTTAAGAAATGAAGTATGGCTGAATAATAGGAGGTCACAGAATATCCAGCCTACTCCTTCTGGCTAGCCTTCCTATAGCCAGAAGGAATCAATTTTGTGTAATCTACAAGATAAAAGACCATTAAACACTAGATACTTCTTTGTCCTTCAGACACCAAGGGTAGTTCATACTAATCTATTTCTGTAAGACTAAAAAGAGAAAAAATTATTTACATTTTCAAAGAAATTATAACTTTACATTAGAACTAAGAAGTTTATTTCCAAAAGACTGAAATCTGAACAGACTTTCAAAAGACATTTTAAAAAAATAGGCAAGCAATAAGTCTCCGAATTGGAATCCTACCACATTTACATAGGTACATCTCAAAAGTATGGATTCAAGGTGGTTTCTTCTCAGAATCAAAAATCCTTTCATGGCAATGACATAGCACTTCAGCAGTCTTTTCATTTATCCTCCAATAAGCCATTATGTTGTAGGAGAAAAAAGCTGCTGCTCAGTGTTGTTTTTTGTTTGGTTTTGTTTGTTTGTTTTGATTTATTAGGGTTTTTTTATTCTCTAATAGTTTTTCAGCAATTAGAAAGAACTCTGTGGTGGGATTATGTATGTGTTTAGTGTAATTTACATGCAAAATTCTGAATTTTAAGAACTTTTGTTTTGCAAGGAGAAAGCAATTTAGTTCTATATAGTTATTTGAGAACAGTTCATGTGAAAGATACTGCAGTATTTCCATTCACTCTGAAAATATTCCTTTCAAGTGTTTTCCCTAGCCATAAATTGCTGCTAGTCACTAGGATCCCATTTAACAAGGCATTAAGGCTAATTCAGTCTTTGGAATATCATGGGCTTTGCCTATCCTAAGAAAAGGCAAGTACTATAGCTTTGAAAATAAATGTAGATTCCAAATAATGATAAGCATCAGGATTCCCAATTGTATTTCAGAAGTGAGAATCTGTAGAAATCCATTCTATCCAAAACAGTCAAGAAGTATTGAAAGCTAGTAGTCCACCCTGAAAAAATTTATTTGAAATTAAATTTTGTACATTCTGTGCTGGTTTTGAGACAGAATAGGAAAAATAGTTTGCAGATATAATACAGGTGAGTATATTAATAACCATTAATATCTTCTTGTATTCTGGGTGTCATAAAATCTAAGTTAGTAGACTATGAACATAGCATATCCAAATTTTACAGCACAGTATGTAATATTGCAATATTGTATGCCATAACATAATACCCATTTGTCAGCTGAAGTAAAAATGAAACTTCTTGTTAATTTCTGGATGGAGGAATACAAAGTTCCAATTTATGAACTTTGCAATCGTAGCCTTATCCAGCAATGATGCTGGACACCTGCACAGAAATTAACCATTAATGTAGTTTGCAAAGAAATTATTTCTTTTTTATCCTTCTGATGACAAAATTTTTACTCTATTGCTTATACTAGAGTGAATGTAAAAAAAAAAAAAAAGAATATGGAGTTTTAAATTCTGTCTCATATGGACCAATAAATCACAGAGTGGTTAGATGAGAAAGATTAGAAAGATTAGAAGTTGTATGAATTTTTAGACTTGCTTCTTAACATATGTTGTTGTGTCATAAAGAATATAGGTTTGATTTATCTGAATTTCAGTCAGACTGCTCTTGTCATTTTCAAGATTTTCAAGCAATGTAAGTAGCATAGCCTCAGAGTTTGCTCATGGAGGAGTTCATAAAGTCCATAATGAATTTCTTTCATGAAGAGACAGCCTGACACATAACATAAACAAGTCAGAATTTCACCAAATAACACAAGGCATGGAACACATTTATGGAAGTGATATAGCTAAAATGCAGAGTTGATAACTTCTATTAAGCCTAAATGCTAGTATTTAGAGTAGTTTGAAAGTTGTGCTTAGCAGGTAAACGTCAAATGAAGAAAACCAGTGGCACTTGTTTGTCAGAGCTAAGGACAAGCAGTAATTTCTGAAGAGAGACTCTGTAAAAATTGGAAAACTTTTTAAAAATCCTAACCAAAATAAAAAAATTATAGTTTTCAATTAAAATTAAGCTTTTGATCATACAAGAATTTATTATGAATAAATTACTTTATTATATGAAAAAGTCTTTTGTTGAAATTAATTGAAGAAATTTGTTTTGTCCAGTTAAACCTATTGGAATACTTCCAAAATTAACAAAATAATGTTTTATCAGGATTTGATAAATATCAAAGTGCTGGAAAGCTGCCATTAAGTTGGAATTCATGCAACAGTTTTCCTTTCTTTTGTATCTCGCAGTCGGTACAATTGGAACCTTAAGCTAAATAGCATCTCTTAGCAAGAGTAGAATTTACATGAACCTCTTTGTTTGCTTCAGGAAAAAAACAAACAGGTGATCTCTTGCTGTACACATTAAATACATTACATTTTATCATAAAAAAGGGTACATCACAAACTAAACTGAGTGCTAGCTACATAATTTATAAAATAGCTCTTTAGTCCTTGGATCTTTACATTTGTGTGGGAATTTTATTGTAAACACTACTAAAGGGAATGATTTTCAATTTGGTTTGGATCAAGTTTCTGTCAAATAAGTTCCGTAATATTTTGCTTTTGTATATCCTCATTTTCCTGAATATCGGATTGATTTTTTCATTAAGTGTATATTCAACAGTGCTGACTGCTCAGTAGTCATTGATGTGTTGTTTATGATCCCATGGCTGAGAAACCCACATTTTATTAGATACATAAAGAATTTCTCTTACAAGTTTCTCCAAAGCTAGTGATTGCAGATCATCAGTTCAGAAAGGATAATAATAAAGAAAAGAAAAAAAAACAAAACACAAAAGCCACACTCAAAAAAACAAATTACTGTAATTCCATATACATGTATTTATTTTTCCTAACTGCAGGGAGGTGAAACAGCCTGCTAATGCCAGGATTCATATTGCCTATTAATTGTTGGTATCATTACATTCAAACATAATATTATGTTTTGTTACATAATTAAGATATTGACAGTTTTTATGTATCCTTCTTCACCACTTTTTAAAATAAGTGATAGCCTCATTTTTCCAGCTCAGCCTGCTAAATAAAAAGGTTTTAGAACTCAAAAGTTTTTTCCTTTGCTTTTACTCTGGCTCTTGTGGCACAAATAGAAGCTTGCTCAGCAAAAGGTTGATTGATCTAAGTCATTATTACCTAGAGTAGTTTAGGATTGTGACAAGATAAAGTTCTTACTAAGTCAGACAATGTAGTTAATTGGATTCACAAGGCTCTTTCTCAATCACCCCAGAATACAGAATACAATATACAGACTTTTCCTACACACCAATCCCTGTTTAGTCCTCTTATTCCTAAAACTAAACTACGCTAAACTAAATAGATTTAATT
Source organism: Ammospiza nelsoni (assembly GCF_027579445.1). NCBI lineage: Eukaryota > Metazoa > Chordata > Aves > Passeriformes > Passerellidae > Ammospiza > Ammospiza nelsoni. Next base: position 39,891,583 of record NC_080669.1, on the reverse strand, counting down.
CTGCTCTAAATTTATATCAGACTCGTTCATTTAATTAAAATTTTAGACTCAGGTAAGTGTATACCAGTGTATATTTTTTAACCATTGAAGGAACTTGTGATACAAATGATATAAGAGATAGATTATACAAGAGCTGGATATATAAATGTGAAAGACAAAACTTCAGTAATATTTGCTTACTTGTCATTTGTTCTCTATTCCACAGGAAAAAATGAATTGCTGTAAAATTTTCTATAATTACAAGACTAAAGCAAAACCAACTTATCCTTGAGGATAAGTAATTACATCTTAATTACTTCAAGAGTTACTACACTTGCACCATGTTCTTTTCTAACACAGCCTCTTAGTTTAACACTCTTCTCACTATCTCACTGCTTCTCACTATCTCACAAAAATAAAGAAGCTGGGCCACACTCAGTAATGCCTTTTTTGCCCTTCACAATTCAATGCCAAAGACCAAATGTCAAGGTTTCAAGATCTTTATACTAGTAGTTCAGTTTTTGGGGCACTAAAACTGATTCCCTTAATTCTAGCATAGTAAAATCTGGCATGATCCTTAGTGTCCTTCCCTGAAAAACTTTACAACACCAACACAGTAGACAACACAGAAATTTCTGTAACAAAAGTTCCACTTAAACAGTTCAAAGCACAATATTCCAGTCTTTTCTCACAAGAGTTTGTACTTGTCAAGATCATGCCTTCACAACAACATCAAACAGATCACACCTAGGATAAATCTGCTTCTCTACAAATATATCCCCTAGGAACATTACCGTTAACAAAACCAAAGCAAATAACAAGGAAAAGAAAAAGTGGACAAGAAAATGCAGTTCACAGAAATTCAGTCTTGTCTTTCTACAGATGACCTTCTCTGAGATACACACACATAAGTAAAAGAAAATATTACTCTAATATTCTATAGAAATTATGTTCAGGCATCTCAAAAGGTTAGAGCAACTTGTCGAGCACACATAAACAGATAAACACATGGTGTTTAACTCGGAGAAGATTTGAACACAATGACAGTTATTTATAATTGTGCATTTTTTGAGCAACTCCAGTTATTTTAAGAATACTAAGTTCTCTATAACTGTGAATAATTATGAAAAGTTAGTCCAAGTTCCTGGGGAATTTAGGGACTTTTCAGGAAAATATACAGTCTATGGCTAATGGTTGAGTTTGTTTCTCTTACAACTACAAGTTTCTGTAGGAACTAACTCATGAGTAACATCACCTATTATTGTAGCATAATGACTGGAATAAGGATGATCTCATAAATTTGACTCTTTTGCCCACATTTACTCATATGCCTATGATTTCAAAGCCTACTGTTCAAATTCAGATACAAATACCATAAGCATTTCTGGCAGCCAATCACTCATGAGACAACAGAAAGCAATTTGAAGAGAACAGTTTATTTCTTCTGAATACTAATTGAATACTAATTACTATGACAGAATTTCCTACAGAATAAAAACCAGCCAGCTAATATTCCACTTTAACATTTTCTCTGTTAAAATTAAGAAGGTGGTGTTTAATAGAAGCTCATCTGAGATCCCATAATAAAAATGGGAAAATAAATTTTATTTTATAATAGTAACATAAACATGAATTCTTCCCATGTCCTTTCCTGCAGTGCAGTACAGAAATTTAACTAAACATACTTTAGAAATATTTGGTGAGATTTACTTTATTAATACAGCTTTTACATCTTTGTTATTTACTTACATCTTGTCATTCATGAAAGACAAATGTACATTTGTAGTCTAGGACACAGTAATGAAAACATCTTAAAAATTGTAACCAAATAAGTATTTAATGAGTCTTCTTTTCCAGCACTGAGAATAATTTTTTTTTCTGTTGGTCTTACAAGGAAAAATAGAAAGAAATCTCAGTAGCAATTCCTATGTTTCTTCATATTTGTGACACTTATACTGAATTCTTCATTCTACTGAGGATACATTGAAAACTTTCTGGACCTAAGTTTACTACATTTTAAATTGTGTAACCTAAAACTATGTCTTCTCTTAAAGACAATTTCTCACTTAAATAAACAAAATAAATCAAGGAAAAATACAATTGGTACTTAAAAATTTTGACTGTGTTTTGATTATTGGATGCATTAGTTAAAAGTAACACGAGTTTATCTATAATGTATTGTCATAGCCTAAGACTTCAGATCATAGCTTAGAATTGTTGATTTTTTGTCTGGTTTTACTTTTCTTTAGTTTTATGTTACGTTTAGTTTTTTAATCAACAGCAATAAGCACTAATAGAACTAGAATAATTATGTATTAAGATTTCTTCACCCTAAGAAAGCCAAAAGGAGTATTGTCTTAGGCTAGGATATGAGAGATTATTTGTTAAATAGAGCTGAATATTATTCATGTTCCTCTGATGGCACAAAGCTTTATACATTTTCCTCTATGCTACCCTGAAAGCCCTTTCTATTCAATTCATACTAAAAACAAAAGCAGAAAGATCTTTACAAAGGAAACTGAAATTAAGGCTTAATTTATGAATCCTAGCAAAAGAAGAAGAAATCCATCCTCATTAAGTAGACTATGGTCTATATAAGCTCAAAGAATAATTTCATTTATCATAAAATGTGATGATATTAAAAACTTTGCATAGAGACCTTTATCTGCTTTTAATCTCCTGTAGATGAGTTCTAACACACAGTCTGGCAATTACCTATCCACAAACAGGGCATGCAAGGAAACAAACACCCAAAACACTTCAATCTGTCTTGGTATCCTGGAAACCCCTGGATACAGCACTGCACTCTGTAAAGCTTAAAAAGTAACTGAGGTGCAAGTCCACTCAAACTTTTGGAGACAAGGATCTAATATTTCTTTATGACTTAGTTGATGATAGTATGTGTAGCAATTTAGAAAAAGATGGCTGTCTGTTCAGCACAGATTGTTTTAAAAATAAATTATGAATCAGTGAGAACCAATATTAAGGTTCATCCTTAGCTTAAACGGTAAAAGATTTATTTTTAATCCTCTATTCTTTTATTGTTTTTGAATGAAACATATTTAGAAAAATTACATGCATACAGTATGTATTTGGAATGTATTTTAAAAATAATTGCTTTTCCTTCATCTTAGTCATGTGACAAACCAGACATGTCTTACTATCAGGAGATATGCATATTTCAGCTGGGTAATAGGGATAAGAGATAAAGGAGACAGATTTACTTTGAGTTCTAATTTCAAAGAATTCTAACCATACCATTTGGAATATAATGAGAAAATAATTATATATATATATATATATATATATATATATATATATATATATATATATATAAAAGATATAAACATTCAGATTCAGAATTTGACATTAAATTGTATTTCAGTCAGATTTATCATCATTCCATTAAACATCAAAAATTTGTAGGTAGATTCAACATCAGTGGTTTGCCAAAATTGTATCATCAGACCTCTCCAGCATACAGGAAAGTAAATTTGGGATCTGACAAATGGAAAACCATTTAATGAAGAGATTGGACTGATAAATACAGCGGCTGACAAAAGCCATTTCAGTGGTTTCTGATTTGATGTACATGCATGTCTTCCTTCTCTTTTACCGGTGTGTGTTGAAAACCCATATTGTTTTCTTTGCTGAGCACAGGGGAGGGGGGCTGGAGGTCTGAAATGAAGTCATTCATATCGGCCTGCTCTACATGACTAAAAACCTTTGCTTTATTATGGTAAGTGGAAGTTTATTATTATTATCTTTCTCTACATTCAAAAAATACAGAAAATCCACCACTGCAATGCACCACTATCCTATGTAGTCAGTCAAAAGAGATATATGCCATTCCATAACTAGGGACAAATATTGACCAGATAAATTTCTTAAACTTTTGAGGAAGGACTTAAGACTTTCATCATTAAGTTATTTGATACCAATCATCATTTGTCAGGGACATGACAGTGGGATTAAGTGCACCCTCAAAAGTTTGTGGGCAACATCACACTGAATGGTGTGGCCTATACTTGCACAATCAGATGAAAGGGATATCATCCAGAAGGACCCTGACAAACTTCAGAAGAGGGCCTGTCAAACCTCATAAAGTTCTACTATACAAAATTTAAGGTCCTGTACCTGGGTCAGGGTAATCCCAAATATGGATTCAGGCTAGGCCATGAGTGGATTGACAGCAGGCCTGCAAAAATGGATTTACGGGTATTGGGGGATTAGAAAACTGAACACAACCAGAAATGTGCAACTGTAGCACAGAAAGCCATCCATGTCCTGAGCTGTAGCAAAGTCCATGCAATCAGGAGGTCAAGAGAGATGATTCTTTCCCTCCACTCTGCTCTTATAATACCCCATCTCCAGTACTCCAGCATACGACAGATTTGGGCCGATGCAAATGGGTCTAGATAAGGGCCACAGAAATGATCAGAGGGATGAAGCTTCTCTCCTGAAAGGACAGGCTGAGCAATTTGGGATTGTTTAGCATGGAGAATGGATGACTCTGTGGATACCATTAAGAAATATACGGAGGCTTTCTTTATTAGGGAGTGAAGGGGAATGACTTTAACATAAAAATGTTGGATTCAATCTTAGGAAGAATTTTTTTCACTATGGGAGTGGTGAGACACTGGAACAAATTTCCCAGAGAAGTTGTATATGTGCTTCCCTGGAAGTGTTCAAGGCCACACTGGATGGGGTTTTGAACAACCTAGTGCAGTAGAAGGTGTCCATATCTATAACAGATATTGGAAACTGGAGGATCTTTAAGGTCCCTTCCAGCCCAGACTGTTCTATGGTTCATTCTATGATTTTCCAAGACAGATTTTTATATCATCTGAGAATCATAGGACAAAATCTAAGTTAAATTTCTTGGTATGTAACACTTCCCAAAAAACATATGACAATGCACATTGAACTGCAAAGTCAGTGAAGGAAGAGATTGTTTAAGAAATTGTTTTTTTCCTTTGGGGAAAATAACACATAGTATTTTATATATGTATAGTATCTGTCTTGGTAATTGAAATAAATTGACACTATATATTATATTTCAGTGTAATTCAACACATCAAACGAAGTAGACTTAGCTTAAAATGTACATCTCCAGAGTGCCTAAAGGGAAGAGTCACAACTTTTCTGCCAAACTGATTTATGCTTTGCTCAAATACTAACAAATTTCAAATGACAGCATATGCTTACAAAATCCAAATTAAAACACTGTATGTATTACTTCTAAAGAGATTTATCAAGCAAATGGCTGTGACTGACTGCATTTTCTTCTCCTTTTTTTCCCCCTTGATTATCCTCTTATTAAGTTTTCTGCAGATGTGCTTTGCACCAAAAGGGTGAACAGTAATTACAGTAAAGTTTTCTATAAACATAATTTCATAAACTGTCAGAGAAATAATTTTGATGTTATAAACAGATTCATAGCATTTCAAATAGATTTAGACCATCTTACTAACATATCTAGGGGAAAAAATAATACTGGGTTTGGAAATCAAATACAAATTAAGGAATTACTGCTCATTAACTACCAGGAACATGTATAAGTAACAGCATATGCAAACACTTTAAATGTGTCAATTGACTGTATTTTTATGGACTAATGGGACATACTTCAATGAAACAATACATTGTGCTTAGTGTTATGAATTACGGCCTGGAGTAGGTGCAAAGTTCACGTCCACTGTTATGGGTGTTCTAAAAATAGCCATGAATGCCTTCCTCACCCCTATTTCTTCCACCTATAACTGTATAAATCTAACAACTTCCTATTAGCTTTCTCTCCTACTAATAAGTACTTTGGAGTGAAACTGTACATATTATCTCAAACTGCGAGAGAGAGGTGAGCAAGGGAACACCATTCCCTTGTTCAGTGTCACTATGTACCTCAACAGAGGCATGGCACAAACAAGTCATTGGTTCATAAACCATTGCTTAGCACTGAGAAGCTCAGTTTTTTTCACGAAAATTTAATGCCATATTGTGATAGCAACAGAAGTTCAGGTGATAAACTTAACCAGAAACTGTGTTGTGTTACTATATGTGAATATATGCATTATGTGAACATGTAAATTCTGAATAGTTATAAGGGCATAGCTCACCATCATCTCAACATTAGGCTTTGTAACTAAACCCTCAAAAAATAATGTGGCACCTTATCGTAATCTTGAACTCCATTTCTTCAACTGGTTTTCTTATTCTCTGATTCTGTCACTGTCTGGTGTGCGGAGAATTTCCCAGCCTCCAAACTGCTTTCCCAGACAAGTCCTTGCTTGCATCACAGTTTCCCAATGCTACATTTTGACCCCTTCACTCTCAGTTACAACTTTCTCTCCAGAGTTTCTCTTTATCAAACTCTTCAAGACAACTCTAAATAAACCAGATGTAATTGGCAGATGCCTATCCAGACTAAAATTACGGTATTTCTTGAATTACATTAGAGAATGTCAGGTAGGAAAAATCACTGCCCTGGGCCCAATACAAGGGGACATATGATAGTCTACCTTATTTGGCATTTTCCCTCTTTCCAGCACAGATACCAAGCCAGAACTTTCCTATCTCTGAGCAGAGAAATCTGGATGTTCCCCAAGGCTGACCTGGTAATTACCGTCATTCAATAAGCATCAAGTGCACTCAAGCATTCAAATTCTGCTTGATGGTCCCTATTAGGCATAAATCCCAGAGATACATTCAGATAATTTTGTTTCAAAATTGGTACTGTGAAACATATTGCATACAACAAACTGGATCCTCTTAAAAGGTCATCTACTTTGGCAAAACTTAGGTTTATCTTCAAAACCATATGTGATTGTTTTCTCTAAAATACCTATTGACTTGAAAAATGCAAATTCCATTACCTTGGGTAATGCCTGTCAACAGTTTGACACTTTCTGTTTATTTTACATCAGAAAAGAATCCACAAGAAAATCTGAAATCAGACAAAAGCAAATAAAAGTACCACCTACAAATCCCAACACTTATAAATACTTCTATCAATATTTTTAAAAATCTATTTGTGAAACACAATGGGTCCTAAACATTGATATTGAAGTTTGCCACAATGAACACATAATAATGAACACATCCTTTGAAAAATCATGAACTGAAGAAAACTTATGCAGAATATTTTAACTAATATTTACTGAATAACAAGGTGAGGCTGAGATATCTATCTAACCTGCTCATGACTGTTTTGGAAGACTGCTTTAAAGCACTTGCATCCATGAGAAAATTGTAATACACCCTTTTTTCACTGGATAGGGAAGTTAGATATTTATCAGATCCAAATTTAATTTTACAGATCCAAAATTAATTTTATTTTCATAGAGAAGTCAAACTACCTAAGTTTGCCTGTTCCACTAGTAGTATGGACTCTCATTAACTTCAGTGGAAATATGAACTAGCTCAAAAAGGCGAAATGTACACGGTTGATGTTGACAAACTTATTTTGCTTTAGAAAACTAAAACCCTTGAACACATTGTATTTTTTAAGTAACAACACCATCTTATTTCTAAGACCAGTATCTAATGAAAATATTTTCAGATAAACTAGTTCCTCATAATTCTACAACAAACTACACTGTATTTTCTCCTTTTTTTTTCCTGTAACTGGAACGAAAATTTAAAAATGGACCAGTAGGCAATAAATTGTTTGTTATTGTATTTACTTTTTTCAAATACAGAAATCAATTTAATGATGAAAAGAAATGGAAGTCAATAGTCTTGCATTGAGGCAGAATTAAAAATTACTGAAGATTAATTTAAATTATATTTCCTACATTCCCTCATGAATATATGAAATAAGACAAAGTAAAACAAAATTATTTAGATTGAGAAGGCAATGAAATACCATAGTCTGACAAAAATCAACATTATCAGCAGGTTGAAAAAATATCCAAAAATGATTGACTAATTAAATTTTTTATCCACTGTATCATTTACATTATCCAGAACAGTCGCATGGAGATCATTACAATTTTTTCAAAAAAACCAACATTTTAGTAGTTTTAATATTCTCTGTGGCATTAATGGTGCTTTTAAAGCCATATAGGACAAAATATAAGAAGGATTTTTTTTTTATTCAAAAGAAAATAGTATGTATATCAAATTATATCTAATGTAAGTGGTGTGGCTAGAGCAGTTTTCAGCAAAAAGCTTAAATAAGAAGAGAATGTTTAGAAACCAAATATTCCTACCATAATAATTAAAATAAAATAAAAGGGTAGATAAACAGTTACACATGACCTGAATGCTTACTGTGTTTTGAGTTACCACAGACAATAAAGGGTAATGTAAAAGATAAAAGCCCCACTAGTTGTCAAAGCTGTAGCCCTAATCGTCAAAAACTAAAACTTTTTCAGTTCAGAAACCTTGAAAGCACTGATAAAAAATATATATACATCACCTATATCACCTTTATTTCTAATTCTACAATTAAATTTAAACTGCACTTGATTATTCTGGGATCCCAAAACCTATATTAATCAATCTAGTTAACAACAGTCATTCCACATATTTTTTAAATATTCTAATTACAGGACATGTCATTAAAACAGGAAGATATTTTTCCTGCTTGAGAATCAGGTATGACTGTCTCATTTTTACATCTCTTGACAAATATTTTAGTTAACACTGTGTACTAAGTTATGGCAGACTTGAAATCAGACAAAACAAAATTCATTTACATCAGAAACTCTAGCTGATATTCTGTGAGGGTGCTGGTAAAATCAAAATTTCATTTTTAATATGTAACTTGAGGAAAACCATAGCTTTCTAAAACTTACAGACCCGTACTAGGAGATAAATCCTGGGCAGTGATGCACGATTATTTTTCCTTTAGTCTTAAAATGTTGAACAGATAGAATCATAGTGTAGCTCAGCATAGAAGATAGACTTCGGTTGCTCATCTAGTCTGATTTCTTCCATGCAGCAGGGTAAGCCAGACCAGGTGGCTCAGACTCTCTCTAGTCAAACAGTGAGTAGATATTCTTACATCTCCGGCAATGATGCAGAGTCCACATCTTCTCTAAGTACCCATCCCTGGATTTGTCCACCACACACCTGCCGTGGTTTACTCAGTGCACCCACCAAGACTCTCACAGTCAAACCAGGCGGCCAGACTCTTGTTCTCCTCCTCCCTCTGCAGTGGGATGGAGTTAAGAATTTGAGCCACATAAGGTAAAGATTATGGGCTGAGATAAGAACTATTTAACTGGAAAAATCACCAATTAGATAAGAAAAGAAACAACAAAAGTAACCATACTAATAACCAGAGTATACAAAAGGGAGAGTGATTCCCATAGGAAAAAGCTCACTGCAGACCCGGGTGACAATGCACAATAGCTTCCCCCATCCTGCCATTTTCTTCTCAACCAGAAGCCCTGACCTTTTTCTTGGCAGCCAGAGCTCCTTATGCCTGCGCAAGGAAATGAGGTAAATTGATGTAGAATATACTCCTGGCCATGGCCATATGACCCGTGGCTCTACCCTCCATCATGGCTACTGCAAAAAATTAACTTTGTTCTGAGCAGAGCCAGGACATTATCCACCCCTTATGCTACACTATTTATGTCATGCTCACATCCTACACCTTCCAACTATATACAAATATATACAAATATATATGCACTAATATATACATATATACACAGAAATCTATCTATCTATCTATCTATCTATCTATCTATCTATCTATCTATCTATCATCTATCTACCTACCTACCTAGACACCAGCACACATATAATTTCCACAGTCAATAATGATCCCTCCAAGGTATCCATTGAAATCACTTAGTCCATGACTATGGGTTCTATCCATCCTAGATGTCTTCCAGGGCAGGAGAGCTGGTTTGAGAGCTTCATCAGGCACTCATAACTGGTATACCTGGAGCAGTCCCTCCTCATTGTCCATAGAAATTGTGGCATGCAGTGGCAGTGTCATTTAGTAACAACATACAATTAAACATTGCAGACTGCTCTCGCACAAAAATCAAATTTTCTTGAGTTACATATTGTGTTTCCTCATCCTTCTGCATTACCCACTAAGTGCACGCAGATCCTTGAGCTAAGAGGATCCCACAGATGGATTTGCCTTTGCTTGAAGCAGGACGAATCCAAATTGCCTTGCCTAACACATTTCCCATTTGCATCACAGGAATAGTATCCTCTTCTGTGTAGGCAGGGACAGCTTGATTAGTAGAGCCCCTAGGATTAACAAACCAGGGGTCCTTTTTAAAAGGTAGATCCCAATGTTTTAAGGCCCTACTACCTATTGCTTTCAAGGTGTTTTTTGCCATTTGACCATTCAATTTTTCCCTGAGGCTTGTGCATGACAGGGAATATGACACATCCACTCAATACTGTGCTCCCTGGCCCAGGTGTCCCTCAGGTTAGTTTTGAAATGAGTCCCCTTGTCCAACTCAGTTCCTTCTGGGCTGCCATGTCCCAACAGGACTTGCTTTTCAAGGCCCAAGATGGAGTTCCAGGTGGTGGCAAGAGGCACAAGTACATCTCCTGCCATTCAGTGGTTGTCTCCACCATTGTAAGCATGCAGTGCTTGCCTTGGCAGGTTTGTGAAAGTGTGATGTAATCATTCTGCCAAGTCTCCCCATATTTATATTTCAAACATTGTTACCCACACACAGGGGTTTTACCCTCTTGGCCTAATTGTAGTGCATGTTTCACAGGAATGGATAACCTGGCAGGTTGTGGCCACGGTTAAATCCACCCCTCAATCTCAAGCCTGTCTGTGTGCTGCATCTCTTCCCTGATGACCCGAGGCATCATGAGCCCACCAAGGCAGAAATAATTCACCTTAGTGTTGCCAACCCAGACCTAACTTAGTTTGATCTTGGCATCTTGGTGCACCTCTCCATTGTTGTAATGCCCTTCAGCAGCCTGACTTTGGTATGTGTGAGCCTACCTGACATCCTTTTGCAGCTTACTTCTCCACCAGGACAGGGACATCTTGTCACAATTCAGCAGCCCAGATGGGTTTACCTGTGCTGACAATTGCTCCTTTTCCATTGTTTTAGCCAGCCCCACAGAGTATATTATACCATTCCTAAGTTGGTGTGGATGTAGAACGCTGACCTTTTCCCTTGTTCAGTGATAGCTAAATTCAGCTGGACAGATTTCAGCTCTGCGATGTGACTTGATCCACCTTGTCCCTCAATAACTTCTGCAACTTATTACATAGAATTCCATACAGTAGTTTTCCATTTTCAATGTATCCCTACAATAAAGAAGGAACTACCATAAAGACATATAAACATATCATTTTTCATTTTCTGATAAATGATTATATGGTGGGCCCTTCTCAGCATATGTCCCCTTCTCCTTCTCCTCCAGCGATGATGATAATGTAACATGCCCACCTTCGGGCCAGTCCGTGATGACTTACAAAATCCCTGGCTGATTAGGGATTCCTATTCATGCTGTGTAATCAGCATGATCTACTTAATACTAGGAGCAATAAGGGACTTCTCCTTTGAACATCCAGCCTAGCACTGGCAGTTGGGGTGCCAGAAGAAGCTGGGCTTCAGTGTAAACCGCTCCTAAGGCAGCTCCAACCTCCACAGCTCCCAGACTCTCTTTTTCAGTTGGGGCGTCGTAAGTGAGCAGGCCTTCCAATTGGGGTGTAACAGCCCTTGGATCCTTTATACCTTCCCCTCCAGAAGCCCCAGGGTCGTCCTTGAGTCTTGGGGTACTTTTTGCCATAGACCCCAAGAAGGACTACTCTGCCCAGTTTTTCAGATCATGTCCTGTCCTGAGTGGCTCAAGAGCTACAGCATGAACAATCTCCTGTTTAATTTGTTCAAAAGCTTGCTGTTGTTTGGACTCCACATGACACTGCTCTTCTTCTGGGTCAAATGATAGAGAAGGTTCTCAGTCTCACTGCAATCTGGAACATGTATCCTCCAAAATCCCACAGCGCCTAGAAAAGCCTAAGTTTCCTTCTTGATGGTTGATAAGGACATAGCTGCTGTTTTGTGGACCACATCCATTGGAGTCTGAAAAAGTCCATCTTGCTATTCTACTCCTAAACTCTGAATTTCTTGGGCAGGAAACCAGCCTTCAAGAGGATTTGGATCATCTTCTCCCCTTTCTCAAAAACTTTCCCTGCTGTGTGGCCTCAGTGATATGACATGATGATGTCATCAATGTACTCCAAAAGCTCTAGAGCCTCACCTTTTTCCAGTGCAGTCTGGATTACTCAGCCAGTAGTGGAGCTATGTTTCCACCCCTGAGGCAGTCAGTTCCAGGTGTGCTGGACACCCCTCCAGGTGAAACCAAGCTGTGGCCCACAGTCTGCTGCCAGAGGAATGGAGAAAAATGCATTAGCAGTGTCAATGATGGCACTATATTTCTTCCTTGGATTCCAGTGTGTACTGAAGTTCCAGCATGTCCAGCACAGTGGCATTTGGTGTTGATACAGCTTCATTCAGGCTGCAATATTTTCCTGTCAGTCTTCATCTTCACTGTACTTAAGTACTGGTCTTATAGAATTACTAAATTATGAATGAGATGTGCTTACCAGAACCTGACTCTCCATTTCAAGAATCGTCTCATGGATGGTGATCCAGAGTCCTGGTTGGTGCGGTATTGTTGGTGGTACACTGTACTGGTAATGATAGGTACCTGTTCTTTGACCACAGCAGGAGAATCGACTGAGAAAACAGCAAGGTATTCAGCTGTCTAATTTCCTCCATCTGTAGAGCAGCTATCCCAAAAGCCCAGTAAAGCCCTTTTACGGTCTGTGAAATACCCTGTCCTGAAGTATCTATGCCAAGGATACATGGGACCTCTGGACCAGTCACAATGAGGTGTTTTTGCTGCTCATTCCCAGTCAGGCTCACTTCAGATTCCAGTACAGTCCGCTGTTGGGATCCCCTGTCACTCAAAAATACACATGGATACTTCCCCTACATATCTTAATGGCTTCAGGGTACACTGTGCGCTGATATCAGCCAAAGCCTTCTACTGTTGTGGGTCTGATGTGCCAGGCCATCAGATCCATCGGATTCACACTGTCCAACAGATCCGATTGTCTTTTTCCTTCACCTGGCTGAAGGCAGGGGCCTTCTCTTTCTGGTCATAGTACTCATTCCTCACTTCTTGTAAGTATGAACTGGAGATCTCTTCAAGAGAATTAGAAGAAATATTAGCCCTCCTATTCTTTCTGAGGATGTCCACTGGAAACTGGAGGGTACCTGTCCTTGAAGAATTTCCTGTTGTCCTCTCAAGTCAAAGTTCATGCTGCAATGGCAGAGGTGGGTTTTCCATTCCATTTTCTTACGTCCCCTCTACCATTGTCAATCATGCAGGTAAAAACACTGGTTACCTTGTGATATGTACCCTCTCTCTCAAGCACTCGCTCCTAAAAAAGAGGCTCTGGTCCATACTAACAGGCCCATACTAAGCTTTCATCTCTTACTTGCTCAAGTCTTTCAAATGTGTCCACAGTTTAGGACCATCTTTCCACAGCCAAGGTTTCTTGCACTGGCGGTGCCAGAACTGAATACAGAACTACAGGCAGTCTCACACATTCTCAATAGAAGACAGGATACATTCCTTGATATTTCTGGCTGCACCCTAGCTAAAGTAGCCCAGGAGGTGGTGGGCAAATTTGCCACAAGGGATGCAGTGCTGGCTCCTGTTCAGTAGTTGTTAACCATTGCACCCAGGATTTTCTCTGTCAATTTGCATTCCAGCTGGTGAGTTCCAAATCTGTACTTGTGAAGGGCACATACAATCAATAGGCACATGGCTTGACATTTGCCCTTGTTGAATTTCATGAGGAACCTGTTTGCTTATTTTTCGAGCTTTTCCACATTCCTTTAAATGGTTATTCAATCCTGCCTTCCAGCAAGTTAATCACATCCTCCAAATTATTTTTTACATCATAACAGATGTGGACCACACACTTAGACTGCACTGTTTGCTGTAATTTCAGGTGTTAACAAAAACACTGAACAATACTTATGGTCCTCTATCCACCCTACATCACATCAATTTGACCATAAGAGATTATGCCAAAAGTCTTGCATGTAAATGATATCCAGTTCTCACACTTTCAACAACCAAACTAGTGATCTCATCCCAGAAGACAATGGGTTCAGATAGGTGTAATTTGCCCTTGGCTAGCTTCTTACTAGCTTCTTCCACCTGTTCTTAATGTCTTTGAAATGTTTTCCTTATGGTTTTCTAGAGGCCTCATGTAAGGCTGAATGACCTGAAGTTCCATCTTCCATTGGAAGAAGGTTAATGAAATAGCCATCTTTAGAAATAAGAAGGATTTCCTTCTTATTTCTAAAGATGGCTATTCCATTAACCTTCTTCCCATCATTAAGAATGACCACCAATCAGTTTATACACCAAGACAGCTGAGTATTCAAACTTCTGTGTAATTAGAAAAATCTATGCTCCTGACATTCTAATCTATATAAACATTTTGTCATAATTGTACTCAAAACAAGTTTTGACAACTTATTCTAGCTAGGAAAACATTTCTGAAAAGTTATGTTCAAATTTTCCTCTGCTTCAGATAGCTCTTTTCTCACTCTAAAGCAAAATTAAGGGGTAAATATTGAGTCAAACCACACTGTTACATAGTGGTTTAATGAATATGATCTCATTGGATGAATATTTGAATTTGCATAATATACTTCAGCAGATCTAAAAATGACAATAGTATGGAGCAACTCAGAACCAGATTCTGGAAAGAAGGATAGTTTTATTAAAAAAAAATCTTAAAAATGCCAATGTCCAAATATTCATCTATGAATATCTATTCATCTATCTAATGTCCAAATACTCATCTATGCCTTATTTTATTTGTATGTCAATTAACCAGTTCAGAAACTTGCTCTTCTCAGCTGCTTATATTTCCATGATAAAAACAATCTAAAGGAAAAACAAAATGTGTATTGACTTAGATCTTTCACTGAGTAAACAGATAGTACCCTAATTCTAGCAGAAAGGAAGTAACAGACTGAAATGTTGCTCCTCAAAAACTATGCCTTCTTGTCATTACTTTTTCCCCCACCTGGACTTGAAACTATGGCTGATTTTTGCTGTTGGATTTGAGATCTGTTACTCAGTTACTGAAAAGATCTTTATTTTTATGTTCTTGTGTTTAGCAACTACCCATGTCTTTGAAGATCTTTAGCGAGTGAATGTTTTGAGCAGATGAATGGTTATTTGTCTCTCTTTGTGGTCTATTTTGTGCTCAGTCTTGACTCTTCTATTTACATTCTTCTTTTCCTCTTGCTGAAAATGTTGAACAGATGCCAGTTTTCTTAGAAGTATCAGTCAGACTTTTCCAAAGGGCTTCAATATCACATTATAATACTTTCACACTACAATATAGCACACTATGCCCAAGTAGTATAATTTTTTTTTATAGTTTCAAATATACCAGAAAACTGTAACTCCTGTGGAATAGAAAATTGTCTGAAGAAGATCCTCAGTGAGTCAAGAATGTTTTTTTTTTCATTTTCAGTACTCTCATTTAATGAAGAATAGATACTGCTGAAATTAAACTCCTAGAACAGTTAATTCAAAAACAGTAAAAGCTCAATAAAAAAATTTTAACAACTGTTAGCATGTTAAGTTTAGCTAACATACTACTTTAAGAGGAAATTCATTTCCCATCTCATCCATGGTCTTTCACTCCAACTGGAGTTTGTTTTGTTTAAAATGGAAGATAGAGATCGAACTAATACATTGGTGAAAGAACTGAAAATCTTCTTGTTAGTGCTAAAATTAGTATTCATTAAAGAACACAGGTTTAACTTAAAACAGTCCAGAAAAGAACTATAAAATATATAAAACGGGAAAATTAAAGTATGTCTTCTTGTTTTCTTTCTTGCTAATAAGTTTCTTTCTATATTGTGCCTGATTTATACCGTTTAGAGAATAAATACTAGAAAATCTTAAACTAAAATTTAACCTCATTTAAGCTCATTTTTAGCCTAATTTCTTGAAATAGCCAAATGCTTCCATCTTCCTGTCTCACACTATATCATGATCCTAAATGGACTTCCCCAGCTAGAAGTGACATTTTACAACCAGATAAATTTTTTCCTTCAAACTTTTTTTGTGACCCTTATTTTGTAATTATGCTCATCTGTTGACTTTCTGCATATGATGCAAAATTTTCAGTTTCAAGCTGAGGAAAAATGAAATGCCAGGAGGGTGGTCATAAATTGGAATTTTCTTTTTGCCGTAATAGCACTTGACTTACAGTGGTTATTTTTAATAGTCTATTATTAAATTCTTATTAAAACAGCTGTTTAAGCATATGAAAATAAATTCTCAAAATAATAGCAATGCAGCTATCACATTTGCTTTTAAGCTTAACATATGTTCAATGAACACAATGAAGTCAATGGAAAATTTTCAATGAATATATGGAGAAAAGTTCAGGAATGATGAAGATATGTAAAATTAAAGTGGAAAATGTAATTCAAACTCTTTTTCAGAGAAGAGTCAATAACAACATAAACAAGGTCTCATTGAAATACTCCACATATGGATATAAATTTATTACCATTGTTTTCAGTAAATGAAAGAATAAACAAACCTCATGATGCTCAATAAAGAGACACACAGTCTTTAATCTGGGTAGGAGCAGCCCTAAGAAACAATATATTCTCAAGCTCATGCAGCTGGAAAGTAAATTTACAGAAAAGGGCCTCATGGGCACCAAGTTAAACCAAACTGACACCAGGATTTCTTGCCACAAAGAAGGCAAATGGGAACTTGTGTTGCGTTATACAAAGTTGGGGAGCAGCAGATTAGGGGAGGTGATCCCCCTGATTAGCCAGCAGGTTGGGGAGGTGATCCTTCCTCTCCAGTCAGCTCTTGGTGAGGCCACCCCTGAAGTACTGTGTCCAGTTCTGAGCTTCTCAGTGCAAGTCCAACAATGGGTCACCAAAATTATGCAGAGACTGAAACAGCTATGAGGAAGGGCTGAGAAAGGTAAAACCCTTCAGCCTGGAGAAGATAAAGTTCAGACAGTGATCTTGTGAGTATATAAAAACACCTGAAGGGAAGGTGTAAGGAAAACGGAACCAGGCTGTTTTCAGTGTTGCACAGTGACCTGGTATGCGGCAATAGGCGCAGTCCGAAACACAGGAGGGTCCATCTGAACACCAGAAAACACTTTGTAAATGGTTAGGGCGACACAGCACCAGCACAGGCTTCCCAGAGATCTTGCATAGTCTCCATCCTTTGAGATATTCAAAACTCACATGGAGGCTGAATCCTGGGTAATAGGCTATAGGCGCCTACTTGAGCAGGGAGATTGGACCCAAAGATCTCAGAGGTTCCTTTCAGCCTCAGCTGTTCTGTGATTATGTGATTCTACAAAACAGACAAAAGTTGCTTCTGCTTTTTCTGATTTGAATCGTTGTCACACAGTTTTCATATTCTCCAGACAGAGATTTAAGATTACTTCAGTAAAGACTGCAATACATATTTGGAAATTCTATTCCTGTTTTATGGTGAAACAGTGTTGCTAGGGGTGAAGGCAAATGTATTTTCCCAATAATGCAAAAGCTCCCAGAGCTAACAGTATAAGGACAAACACTCAGTTTCTGAATCACATTCAGGCTTCTTGTCAATTTAAATTCTCAAATCCATAGATGTTTATATATGAGCGAAGGGGCAGGAAGAGGGAAGGACAGAGGCAGAGAGAAGCAAAGCATGAGACAGAGAAACACATGAAGAGAGACATAGACAGAGACAGAGAGAAAAGAATTAGATGTTATTACTAACATATGACAAATAGAGTGTAATAGTCTATAAAGAATTAAACTTGGTCTATTTCTTGAAAGTGGATATGGTGTTATAAGTTATGATCAAGGTTTTTCGAAAAACAATGTATTTGGTAGGAATATTTTTAATGTATTTACATCTACATCAATAAATAATTTTTATTCAACGCTCTATTATTTTCAACATTTTTCCTTGGAATTTAAAATAATTTTCTATTAAAAAAATTAGACATCTAAACTAATTCAACACCAGAAATAAACTAAAATAAATCACTCATCTGTCAATGATGTTTTCTGAAGAAAAAAAGAACAAGAAGAGATGATCTAGTACTGCTTGAAGTGAAGGTCCCTTTTTGTAAATGTGGACAGTTCACCATACCATGAGACACCTAAAATGATTAATCACATTCAGAAACAAAACATGAATTAAACAATCAACACTTCAAGTGTATACAATGACAATCAGTTTTACAGAAAGACAAAGATATTTCAACTTGGCCTCCTCTTCAATGTAGAAATGGTATGTTTGACATAACAACTTGATATGAAAACTGTGATTAAGTCTTTCAGGATATTCAGTAGCTAAGTCGCTACTGTGTAAGAGTATTATTAGACCTGACAGTCTTATACAAATCTATTAGCAAATTCACCCAAATCCATTACTAAAGTATTAGCATTACTCAAATCAGTAAGAATAAAATTCTATTTGCATTTTTTTATAATACTAGTTATGACTTCTTTTTTTTTCATAACCCTGACAAGGAATTTACCCCATTCTGCCTCAAATGCTGCTGGGTTTGATTTGATTATTAAAAGCCCTGTGAATTCTATATTGTCCTGGAATAATATAATTTCTATTATTTTAATAACTCATTTTTAAGGTCTTGCCAAAATATAATTTGTTAGTTGCTCCTTTTGTGCAGCCCTGTTAATGTTTCTCGGAAGAAAAAAATGAAAATGCTTATAACAGTTCATATGATTGTTGCTACATCTATGCTTGGTGTCAAAATATGAATAAGACTCAGTAAGAAAAAATAAAAAGAGCAGTGGCTGATAGAATAAAGGATGTGTTTTATAAACTAGATTTTAAAGATATCATTTTTGCATAGTTGCTGTCAATCTTAACATCAAAAGAATGTATCCTTTGAATTAAAAGGCACAGATGCATTCATTCATTAGGAAAACACAGTAAGAACACAAAATCATGTCCCTAGAAGAAGTATCACAAAAAGCTGAGAATAACAGCTATAAAAGCAACTTACTTTCATTGAATTCTAATTATAAGAGCACTTTTCACTCTGCTACTTGAATATTCAGAGCTACTATTAATTTGCTGGGAGCAGTTTTCATTTTCCACATATCTTCAGGATTCAATTAAACTATTCTAGATACATTTTTAGAGCTTTAAAACATTTACACTCTGAATATATAATTTCACTTATTCATGGACTTGAAAAGATTTGTTAATGACATCTTCTAAAGGAGAAAAGGAGAGATGATTAAGTAATAGGGCTGTTTTTCACTCAAATTATGAAACAAAGTAGAACACAGCACATTATCTATTTTATACAGCTTTCATGATACAATTTGTGAGAAGCTCATAATAATGGTATGCTTGCCAGCTTGCAAGTCTTTTACCAGCCAAAGCAATAGTAATACAAACTCAGGTTCAGAAAAAGGTAGTATATAATTAGTAGTTATATCTTCAGAACTCGGTTTAGTAATTTAATAATTAATACCTACTACACGTCTGCAAAACTCTGTTCTACTATAGGTCAAATACAAATAGTTATTATAAAAAACAATCCCAGGTTTAAGAATTTAAAATGTAAATCTTGTATTTTGCCTTTGAAAGATAAATCACCCAATTGCAGCCAGCCCACATCTCTGGAGATCATCAACTGCACAGGAGGGTCAGATATTAAAATAAGATTCGTTAACTCAAGTGACAGGTACTCAACATTTCTGGGCAAGTTATTTCCCTACTGGTAAAACAAACAAACAAACAAAAAACAAAACCAAAAAACTCAAACCAAACCAACCAAACAAAAAAAACAACAACAACAACAAAAAGAAAAACAAACAAACAAACAAAAAAACCCAAAACCCCAAACAAATAAAAAGCACCACAAAAAACCCCACCAAAAGCCAAACAAACAAACACAAAAACCCAAACCACAACACATAGAACAAGCCAAAAAAGTTGTAACTTCTCATATTTTGTTAGAATTTCCCATGATTCACTTTGTGCCCTCAGCACTCATGGATGAATCCTGTCAGATCTCAGTGACTTGTGTCTGTCTGGTTAATATAAACATTCCTAAACCTGACCCTCTTCCACCAAGTCTTTCTTATTTTAGATTTTCCCACCGGAACCTGGGATGTGCAGACACAGGTCTTACCAATGAAGACAGGGATGAAGAAGGGCACTCAACGACTCAGCCTATTTTTGAGGTCTTTGCAATCAGGTTCTGCTCCTATTCTTCCTTTTGAGGCTGCTGAACCTGTAGTTATAATTTCATGTTCTCATTGCATCAGCTGGAACACAGAGACTGACTAGGAGCTATAATCAAGGTCACAGAGAAAATTAGAACTTGCGAGTCCAAGTCTCCACTGCTATTTCTTTGAATAAAGCCTTACTTTAATGTGCATTATGAATGGGGGGGGGGGGGGGGAAGGGCATAAAAAAGTGGCTTTTTACATCCTCAATAACAGCTGAGCCTGTACAAACAAAATGCCAAATCACCAAAGTGAAAAAAATCAATCTGAATGCAATCCTGCAACTCAAAATAAGACTTTTTCCTCATTCTTTTTAACCTCTTAGAACAAATTTAAGCAGATTCACAGAATGAAATGAAGCCAGGTACTCTCTTCAAAGTATTTTCCTTTCTCTTTTTTTTTTTTTTTTGCTTTAACTGGAAATCAAAATGTTGAATGCTGTAAGAAAGTTTTTTACTAAGTACATTTTGAGTGCTGCATCTATTTGCCAAAATAGAAACCAGCCACTGTGGGTGGTGATCTTCTAAAGTAGAAAGGGAAAAGGTCACCTAAGGCTTTATTCCCTAGGGTGTTATGTGGCTAAGCACATGCTTTAAAACTTTGCTGCATAAGTGACACTTTGCTCAGCACCTTGCAGAGCTCATCCTTAGCAAGGCAGTAATGATTTACTGGTGCCATCTTTTTTAAGTGTTTAAGTGAATGACTACACTTTTGAGGATTAAAACTTCTTTTAGATGGGATTCACTCAAGTACAGGAATTCATTGCAAAGCCTTTCAAGTGCTTAATTTTCATGTTTGGAATATGCTTGAGAATTTGGCAGCTCACTGAAGAACAGGCTCCAGAAATCCCAGTTACAATTTAAACATCTTCACCCACATAACACTACCTGGCACATTTCTGCCAAAGGGCTGTACTTGCCACAGGTCTGAATTTTGCTTTCCCAAAACCATTGTGTTTTGCATTTTAAAGTCTTGATAATTGTATTACATTTAAGGAGTTTTGCTGAGCTTTTTTTTTTCCCATAATACAGTTATTTATTCTTGTAATTGTATATATAGGCTGCTATTTCTTCTGGCCAAAGGACATAAATATTACAGATTAAAATACAGCATTATTAGCAGCATATTCACTGCTGAATAGTTAGATTTAAAACACAATACTTTACAAAATCATAGCATTATTGAATATCATGAGCTGGAAAGAGGTCAACAAGGATTATCAAAATCCAAATCCTGACTCTGCACAGGATGCCCCAAGAGTCACACCATGTGTGCTGTGAATGTTGTCTAAATGCTTCTTCAATGCTGTCAGGCTTGGAGCTGTGACCACTTCCCTGGGGTGTCCACTCCAGTGCTCAAACACCCTCTGGGTGGAGAACGTTTTCCTGATATCCAACCTAAACCTCCCCTGACACAAATTCAGGCCATTCCCTCAGGTTCTGTCACTGTCACCACAGAGGAGAGAACAGTGCCTGCCCCTCCTCTTCTTCTTGTGTGGAAGTTGTCACTGCAGTGAGATCTCCTCTCAGTCTCCTCTTCTCCAGGCTAAACACACCAAGTGACCTCAGCTGCTCCTCATACTGCTTCCCCTCAAGGCCCTTCATTATCTTCAATGCCCTTATTGGGACATGCTCTGATAACTTGATAGGTTTTTTATAATGCGCTGCCCAGAACTGCACACAGTACCCAAATGATGAGGCTACACTGGTGCAGAATCAGGCTAGATTTCATATAGCATATTTCATATTTCATACTTTCAGATAAGTATTTTCTTTATGGATAGAAAATACAAATTGGTTTACAACAAATTAAATATCATAGCAGTTGATTATCTCTAATTAATAATTAGGAATTAATGATATCTCTGGAGCCTTGGATGCTTTTCTGTGATTGTTACAATTGATCTTTTATTGTTCCACCTAAAAATCAATTTTCTGTTCTCATTATTATCTTCTTTGAAATGCTTATGAATAGGATCCAGCTAACAGCTATTTTGACTAATCTCCCTGAAGACGGTCTGAAATTTTTCATAAAAATTTCCTCTGAAGAATTTTTAGTTCTTTTTAATTAAAAAATGTCATTCCTGCATCTTCTTTTTGCATATTTAGTGTCCACTTTCCACGTTTTCAAATAATTCAGAAAGTATAAGGTAGTTTTCCTAGTCTACAGACATTTTTAATGTGCTCTTACAAAATGACGTTTTTGTGACATCTACCTTCTCTTTAACAGGCTGAACAGGATGCAGCCAAGTCAGTTATGATGGGGCTGTCTCAGCCACATTGCAGCAGTTTGAACGATACTCTAATTTATGTCAACTGCTGTAGCCTCTGAGCAGTCGTGTCTTCTGCAATAGAAACACTCTGACCACTTTTTATTGCTCTTTGCCTCAGCATCTTGTTTCACTGGGCTTCTTAAGAAGGAGGTAAAGGAGACAATTTTTTACACTTTCTGTTGCTAGGTATCTTCTTCCCCTTAATAACCAGTCATCCCTAGGTAGGATATGAGAAAAACAGCAGCAAAAAAAATATAGCTGCTATTTGTGTATAGGTCATACATTGCAGGGGCAGGCTGGAGAGGCGGCAATCTGGCTTTTATTTTCTGTTTAAAAAATGCAACAAACCAAGCCAAACAAAAATCCACCACCTGAAACCAATCAGACAAGAAAATGAGCAACCAAAAACTAGGTTGGAGAGTCTAAAGTAGATTCAACCAGATCATTGACAGCAAAGGAGAGAGAAACTGAAGGAAAACATTTCTAGACACCCTTTTTACCCAAGTGCTACTTGAATTTAGGACACATTTCAGCTTCATCAAGTTTACAGCTCAGTGTGAAATGCTAACAGTTATATTATTTTTATAACATTTGTACCAACAAATCAGCCCATACTTCCTATGAATAACTTGGGTATTTGGGACATATTCTGACCCGATGCATTTCATAGATATAATGAAATTCATTTTCTTGGATCTGAAAAACTGATTTTCTTTGTTCCAGCAGTTTCTTTCATTTGCCTTCAAATGAAGCCACTGAAGGAGAGAATTCCTCTAATAACTGACACTGCTGGAATTATACTTGGTTTACTCACATGCCAGGGAGATAAATGCCACTTGACAAATGTGTTCTTTGTAATAGCTATGTACTGTGGTGGTGCAGCTGTACTCAAACTCCCGGTGTCCAAGCCCGCTTTTGAACTAGACATTGAGAGTTGCCTCAGTGCAGCTCTAAGCTTGATTGAGTTAGTCATGGCTATTACTTCTCAAATGCAGCTACACTGCATCAGGGACCCAGGCATGTATTGCTGTATGGTTTTGTACTGAGTCACATAGACATTAAAACCCTAGCAGACCTTGACAGAACTCCTTTATTTTTGCCCTATTAGCAATATGGAGCTGTCCCAAGACACACATCTAAGAAAGAAAGTCAAGCACAGAAACATTCACTGTTGTCACAACTAATATCTAGGCACTCTTGAGAGGATAAAAATGAAAAAAAAAAAATTGTATACCATTAAGCTTTTTAAAGTGGCATTGATAGTGGCTTATCTTAGTATCAACCACAAAAAAAAAATCAGATTCATAGATAAAATTAGGGAAAAAAGTATTGAGGTATTTCACTAAAATATCACTTGGGTATATAGGCATTTGGGAGGAGAGAGTTAATGAAGACAGGAAAAGGTATTGAAAATTGCTGAACTCAGTTTTCTTCCTCCAGTGAGTAAATTTTGTAACTGTTTTACTGTTCATTTTAGACTCTGTCTTCACCAAGTTAGACCAAAAGATGTCACCGAAGAAACCTGAATGTCAGTACGGTAACAAAATTAATTATCTTTCTCGTTCTCACAGTTTCAGAAGGCTGAGTCCAAAACCGAAGCAGAAACTGAGTATTTGACTCTTCATTTTGCTTTCCTATGTGTACATGGTGTTTGCATGTTTAGCTCTTCTCTGCTTGTTGAACCATTCTTACTATTACTTTATTGCTTATTAGTCATCTCAATCGGTACCAGTGGCAGTATGAGGAAAAAAAAAAAGAAGATAAAAAAGCGAAACCAGTAGATTGCTTTGATTTTATCCCTTTATTAAGTCCATCTGTCTCACTTTAGAACTCTAAACCTGAAATTTCATCCATGCTGTATATTGTCCAGATATATACTACTGTATACTGATAAGAATTAACCCCTGCTACGCATTACAGTAGTTATATAAAGATATCAATGAATATATCACTTCACACACTTTTGCATCTGGTGGAAAAGAGACCTCTGGGGCCAAACATTAAGAATTGCTGCACAGATGATAATGCCTATTTCATTTATTCTTAGGCCGTAAGTACTTATGGTGAAATTTTACTGATAGCCCCAAATATTGCTAGAATTATTCCATACAGACATTGCTATATTATTCCAGCTTCCAAATATATAGAAATCCAGAAGAATTTTAAAGCTAAAAAATTCAAATAAGACTTCCCTAATTTTGCTAAATGCATGCTGCTAATATAAGGCAATCAAATAATATTACTTCCTTTACATATTCACCATGAAAGCAGTGAGTTCTTGTTAAATATAGAGAAAAAAATATGTATGAATACACCACCTGCCCCATGAAAGCAGAGTCCATAAACACCCTCCCAAAATTCATAAATACACCTGATAAATTAGGCAACTTAAGGAAATACAACTCAGTGTTTACCAAGCGCAAAAGAATTTGAAGATCTGGATGATCTTCATGTCTGATGAGGAGAATCAATTCTATGCCATATCTCCAATTTTTACTGTCGTCTCAGCTGTTTTATAAAGCATCCTAAACAAATATAAATGTTCTGCCTTAAACTGAAATGCTAGGTTTCAGTCAATTGAAGTTAACTGTAAGAAAACTGTAACACTCTAAGTCTGCCAGAAGTGCATCAGAATAAATCCAATTATATCATCACATTTACAAAGGTGTACCATTTTTCTAACCTTCACATTTAGTTGTTTTGTTTTTTTTTTAATAAGAGAGATGAGGAATCCAAACTCTCTTAATTTTCTAATTATGTCTTTTTAATAAACATATGTGTTGGCAATTTTTAAATTTTCATTTTTTAAAGGAGAGAGTAGTACACTTATATTCAGTTCACAATATTTAATACATATCCACATAAAGTTAGAAATGTGTCATAGTATGTGATGCAAGAACACATTTGTATAGGTAAAAATTTTACTTGGCTGTATAATACATGCATCTGGATCATATTTTTAAGAAAAAATTTGCTGAAATTGCACAATCACCTAAAAAGATCCCATATTTTACTCTTTGTTATAACAAAACCATAACAAACATGGGATTATACATGAGACTGCATAGTCTGAATTAGGAGTAGTGGTAGAAAAAAAGTGATTTTCCTGCCCTGAGGAGATTTACATTTTGACACTTCTTTTCTTCTTTGGAAGAGGAAAACAAACCCGTGATAATTTTTTTACCCAAAAGTCATAAAATTATAAAGTTTTGTGGATTTTTTCAACTTATTCTGATTTTTAAAAATTTAACATTTTAAAATTAATTTTAAAGGAAAAAAACTCATGTAGCTACCTTAATAATTTTTTTTGAGACTGACATATGTGTTTTTAAAGAAAATAATGAACTGAAATTGAATAATGTTTCAGAAAAAGGCAATCTAAATCCATATACAGTGTTATGATATTTGGGGCTTTTAACTATTAGCAATATAAAAAAATAAATTTATTTTAAAATCATATCAAGTAATTTGACAAAAATCAAAAAAGCCTACTTCAGCAGCAATATCATGTGGACCAGAGGATTTTTCATCATCAGATTTATTTAATTCCAGTAAATCTTACAGATCCATCTAGTTTCTTACAGAAACTGTCTGTTTTGTCATGCAGAGAAAGTGCAAAAAGACAAACAGATATGTGGTACAACTATTAAGGTGTGTTTAAAACAAAGATTAAAATTAGTTTTCAGAAATTACTCACAACAGGCTAACCCAGTAAAAATTCAAGTGTTTTAACATATACATTATCATAACTAATAATAAAATGGGGTCGTGTCTTGATGACAGGTTTGCCATTTGTCTTTTAAGTGACTTTTATATGCTACAGCAAAACATTTTTAAAGCTTCATGATATTTCAAAATACCTAAAATAGATGCAACAGCTAAACTGTGAGCATTAACGTATTTTATGCAAGATTACTATTCATGTGTGAATATGCTACATAAAAAAAACCCTTTAGTGTCAGAGTTTGAACCTGGCATGAATTTCTTCATGTATCATACAAAAATAACTTTTTAATGTAATTGAATGGCATCATTAGAAGGAGATGGCTTAATTTAAACCATTTTATAACTGGAATATTCTGCCTGTATATTTTTTCTCTTACTTGGGATGTACCAAAAAAGAGATGCCATCTGAATATATAAATACCATATTGATTAGGAGACATTTTTCTTTAACATAATAGGATGAAATTAAGCTCTTTCTACATCTACAAGACTGTATAGCTAATAAGTTAATGTGTTTTAGTATGTCTAAAGATTCTGCATTCCCAAAGTAAAAGATTCCTATTTTCACTAGGCTTTTTTTCTTTTTTAATGTGGCAGAAACTAACAGACTTACTAAAGAAAGTACTTTCAAAAAGTAAGTTCAAGAATGTCAGTGGAGTTCAGTTTCATACATCTTCTCAAAACTGAATTTAGATCAATATTGGATCATTATTTGCCACTGAAATGGAATTCAAAATCAATTTATAGGTTTTACCTTCCTTCTGTATGTATAGGTGGAGATGCATTTTCCTCCTTTAAACAATTATGCTGGATGATTTCCTACATGCCTAAGTGTATCCCTGGTGTATTTCACTTCAAGTCCCACATCACTCTCTTAAAAAAACAACTAGCACCTAAAGACACATTCTCATCCAATTACACATATTAAATATTAACAGACTATTGATAATGGCTTACTTACCTTTTTCTGACAATTTTGATTTAATACTCTGCCTATTGCAGATGCATACTTCCCATGCTCTCCTATATAATTACTGTTGGCAGAAAGATATAGCTCTCCTTAGGTGAGAGTTTTCTGTTCATATACTTCTTTGTTAGACAGGTGGAACGAAAACACTCAAAGAAATGTTATTTGCAGACTTGAAAGACCAACAAATTAAGTTATTCTTCCATTTGGCCAGCCTCAATAAAAGTAGAAAGTGTCACAAGCTAACTCTTGAGAGAAAGTTCTTTTTTTCTATAGCTGCTTTATTGTTCATTTGTTTTTGTTTTCTTCTGTACTTTTTTTCTTCAGACTTTTCTGTTCTTGTATATAAAATAGGACAAAGCACAATAAATACAATTCCAGTAAAGAGTCCACATATATTTAATAAGGTCTGTAGTTTGTGGATGTTTTGTTTGCATTATTCAGAATTTTAAATATTGTCTTACTTGTGTATGAATATAATTTCAGAATTGAAAGATGCAGAACACAACAGGAGTGAGAGCTGCTCATCACCTTCCAGGCTTACATTTCAAACATAACTTTTGTAGATTACAGCACATACAAAGAAATCTGTTGTTTGCTTTCACAAAGCAACTTAATTATTATCAGCATTCTAAATAAATAATTTATGGCAACACCAGCAAGACAATACTAGAAAGATGTGGGGATCCAGAAGGAAAAAAAATCAATACACGAAATTCCTTTCCATCTGTAAGTGTAGCTAATTGATAGGAAATTACAGGTTTAACTTCTTGTCTGAATCAAAGGTCTCTCAGTGAAACTGTGTGGGGAGAGTCCTATGGCCTCATGCAGGCCTCTGCCCTCCCTCCACAGACAGGCAGCTCTCCCTTTTTGCCCGTTTATTTGTCTCCCTGAGCCTTCCCTGAATCAGTACATACCGATGAAGGCCTTCACTGAGGCTGTCAAAACTAACCCTTCTCATTTTTTATTAAGGTGGACCACCAGATTTTCTGCACTATTGGACATTAATAATTCATTTATTTCACCACTGTTTCTGACACTGCCCAGGAAGAAACACTTTGAGAGGAGATGAATATAGTGGCTGACAACGAAAGCTCTTAGTTGTTAGCTCTGTCTTAAGGCCTCAGATTGCTTTTTGCTTAACTCCTTCCCCTCCTCCAAAAAAACAGCAGTCTACAGAAATTTTGGATGTTTTTTGAATTCACAAAAATACCTAATCAGTACTCAGCCTGTGCTAACTTGCCAGCCTTCCAGCACTCAATCCCATGTTTCAATTACATCCTCTTTTAAAAACAGTACTGTACTTGACCATTTCGCACATCCTCTCTCAAGTTTGCTAGCATGAAAAAGCTTGGACATTAAGTTCCCCTCTAACTTCTTTTAATTGTTCATTGGTTTCTAAACACACCTCCTACTTCTCTCTGAGGCAGCTCAGTATTTTAAACCTTTCTATACTTAATTTCTTTTCAACTTGAACATTTAATTATTGCTATTTTTGATCTCTGATTGCCAGAAAAGAACACAAGTATTTCAGCCCATTCACCCATGGATATCTCAACAGGATAAGTAATCCTGGTTTTTTTCTTTGACATTTTCTCAGTAGCAAAATTATTCACTGAAACACTGAAAATTCTATTTTAATTTAGAGCTCATGCTTATAAAATTCAAAATTAACCTTATTTTTTAAATTACATTTCCTTATTCTGTTGTTTTAATCCACATTCATAAGGAATATACAACAGAAAAATAAGCTATGTGGGTTTTTCCCCAAAATATGCCAGTGTATGCTTTGTTAAGACTTTACAAAACATGTTTTGAATCACCCTTCTCTCTCTATAGGCTCTATGATTAATGATGCCATTACTAAGGCAAACCTAAAACAACACTGCTATGTCTGTTTCAGCTGTCATATCAGCTCAATTACTGCAGTAGCTTTAACTATTAACAGCCAAAATCTGTAGCAAAGAATCCTACTGATTCAGCCATAGATTTTAGTGAGGAAAAATTGACATAATTCAAACCCTAAATCAGAATTTTTATGTGAAAGGGAAATGAGAAGTATACTTAACAGATGTCTGCTTTATAAATCCTGCATTAAAATATACAGGAATCTTCTTAGTAGGCGCTTAAGGCCATAATAAATCAATCATGACGGTTTTAATTTTCATTTGTATCATTATCAAACAAATATTCATGAAAGAACAAACAGGGTTAAGCGCTCAAGAGGGCTGAGAATGAAAAGAATTCTCGAAGGAGGTCACAATATTTCTTCAGAAATTATATGATAAAAAAATTATTTGGGTAAATTAAACGATATATAAAATCACAATTTTCTGATGTAAAAAGTATTTACAACATTTATTTGAATAAAAAATTTATACCACTATAGAAGAAATTCTTCCATTCAGCTTTTTCATCATGAACTCTTTGTGACCCCATTTAAGGAAGATTTTGCAAGAGATACTATGCTTGTCAGGATGAATTTGATTCAAGCAACAGTTGGTGTACACTGCAGTGATTTTAGCTTCTTTGTTGAAAGAAGCTAGCTTTGAAGATTTACAGTCAAAGATTGAATCTAGCAGTTCACCGTAAACTCCATTTATCATCGGACATTACCTTATCAGATAGTTGCACACGGTAGAGAAAAATACAGAGAAGGTTTCATTAATTCTTTGGTGAATGTGGCTCTATTCTAATGATATATAGCTTCGACATGAGCATTACACCGTGGACTGACTTTATTACCAACAGTTCACATGAACATGTGCCTATAACTCTTAAAAATGGCAGAAGCGTCATCCTAAAGCAGTTTTACCTGAGAAGTTTCTTGCCTAATACAGCAACTTTATCTCCCTATCTCATTAATTCAAGGGCAAGTTTGTGTTATAAGAAAAAAAATGACAGAGTATTACATACACTTCAAAGATTTTCAGAGAGGTGTATTGAATTACTTAGACTACTAATGAAACACAGTATCAGAAATATTTGCATATTAAATAGTTGATCTTTGATATCTGTGGCCCCAGGATGGCTTGTCTCATTGATAGACCCCTTGTGTTTGGGTAAACTCCTTTCAGCAAAACTCCAGCCCAGACTTTGAAGCTCCCCTAGTATTCTAATTCTCTGTAATTTCCTTCAATTTCACACTCTGCCTCTAACCAATCAAGCTGTTTCCATTGTACACAGAATATAAAGAACTTAAAGAAACTAAATACCTGTGAGTCTGGGATGGGAATCTGATAGTACTGTAAGGTAGTTTAACCTGTTAAGTTCCAAAAGGTTCATAGTTACATTTCAGAACATCTAACAGGTGTTGGAAATCAGCACATTATTTATTTATTTATTTATTTATTCTATTTTAAAATTTCGTATTATTTTAGAATATTTACACACCCATTTGTTAAAATACATATGAAATTGGGGGATAGGGAGGTAGTGCTATAAATTGATTTGTTAATTTTATAATGGGTTTTTCTTTTGCCTGTCTATAGCAAGTAGATGGTGGAGATTCTTGAAAATCTATTGCGCTACTGAATAATAAATTGAGGTTTTTACTGTCTCTAATTCCAAGTGAAAACTTGGTGGCAGAAATTAGGTATTCAGGAATGATTCACAACC
The DNA here is from genome assembly GCF_027579445.1 of Ammospiza nelsoni. NCBI lineage: Eukaryota > Metazoa > Chordata > Aves > Passeriformes > Passerellidae > Ammospiza > Ammospiza nelsoni. Next base: position 39,860,727 of record NC_080669.1, on the reverse strand, counting down.
ACCAGTAATAGGTCTCCTGAGTGTTATGAAGAAAGAATACATGCTAAATATTTTTTGCCTTCAATGCAATGGATTTTGGAGTCTTCTATAAAAATCTCACTATAAACTCTCTTATCATAAAGCATTTATTTCAAACCATCTTCTTCAATATAAAATATGTTTGATTGTTCTCATATAATCAATAAATTTCTTCTGCCTCAGTGCTCAAAACCCTTTCATCTCAATCTCTGCTAGCAAATAGTAAGACTGAAGACTGTTTCTTCAGTTACGAACTTTTACCAAATGGGTGATAGGATTATTTTTCCAAATTTTAAATGGATGTCAGCAGTAGAGATAACCATGCAAGTCTATTCACCATCAATTCAATTCACATGTTGGGTTTTTTCTCTAGCTGCTATATAAAATTTTTGCTAATGACCAAGAAGACAATATACACTCAGTTTCTAAAATACATGCATTGTCTTCTAAACCGAGACCATCTGGCTATTCATGGGTCATAATTATCATGAACATTTGAAATCAAGGATACTAAGACTCTACATAAGCTATTAAGTGAACTCATCATTTTGTTCAGTAGTAAAAATACACTTTTCACATCAAGTGCATCTATTGTGTCTTGTTAGAGCACTCAGAATTAGGGCCCTGTAACCATATAGTTTTTCACAAAATAGATAGAAATAAGGTGAAGAATTTTCAAAAGGAAGTATAGTGAAATAAATTTGGTGAAAAATTAAAATAATTTGGCAATTGTCTCTCTCCTGAACAAAAGCATGAAAATTAAAGGGCTTTTTTCCAAAGATATTAATCTTGAAGAAAGTTTTAATCAAAGTTATTTTTTTTACCTCACTTGCACAAGCTTCTTGCCATCAGAAAACAACTGTCTATCACTCTAATGGTTTTTGACTGTACAGATAAGTGCTGTATGCAGAAGCTCTCTCCATACATAATACATATATATTACAGCATGCTTAAATTGCAGCAAGAAATCCGATTGTATCAATTTCCACAACACTAATTTTTATAGTAGTCTCTTATTTGCATTAGGAGATCAATCAGTTAAAAGCAGTGTCATGCTCATCATTAAGAACAAGAATCTGATTTATATATTTATATATGTCAATTATTTGCTATTCTCTTTCCAGTTCTTATGACTCCCTAAATAATACTTTTCAGGCCTTCGTATAATCTTCCTGCTCTACAACCACTAATACAAATAATCACGTGTGTAACTATATTACGTCAGGAGTGTAGAATTATATGTAAGAGCATAAGTAAGATATTGAGAGTTGTTTATGTGAAGCAGAGAGCAAAGAAGGAGATCCCCTTCTCATATTCTGTATATTGCTTTGGGACACAAATTATGGCAAAGCAGGGCAGTTTTCCCAATCTAGCAATTAAATTATATTGGTGCCTGGTCTTGTGGCTGAAGAATTACACTAGGATTTATGGATTATGAGTTTAATATCTGATTTTTATATAGATAATCAATATTATATTAAATTCCTGTGCATATCACATTTTACCTGGATAGGAAAATTAAACTTTTCCATTTAAAAAAATTCTATGAATGTTATTTAGAATATTTAGTTTGTTATTTCTTCAGGCACTGACAGTTACCAAATTGGAACCTCTCATCTTTTCTCTCACATAAAATAATAATTAAAACAGTAATTTTATACTCATTTTGAGATTCATAGACTCAAGCCAAAGAATGTTTGTTTAAAACATCCAAAGCCACACCACTTTCTCTAATACAGTGCAGTACTCACTGCCCAGGGTAGCCATACTAAAGCACAATGAAAACCTAAGTATATAAGCAAGCCTCCTCATTAAATATCAGCTGTACAAAAAATACATCAGGCATTCTCAGAGTCCTTATAAACAGGTTATAAAAAATTGCACATTTTTCCCACAACACTGGTGATGTAAAGAGGAAATATAAATCAGCCATGTGAGAATTACAGATAGTTACTGTTTATAGGCTTAGTCTCCTTGCACAACATATTTCTTTTGGCTCCACAAAAAACTCAAGCCTCACTGTTCTTCAGACAATACTGCTAAACTTCAAGATCTTTCAAATAATTTTCACTTCCTGTTGTACATGAAGAAGTGTTTTCTGTTTTGGTTGTTTTGGTTTTTTTTTTTCTTTTTACTTTTGTTTTCAGTCTTCTCTAGGCTCCATATTGCTAACCTCTAGGCTACATTCGAATCCCTCAGCCATCAAGTGAAAAGAAGAGAAACATGAAGCATTTTCCTACTCCTTGTTTCCCGAGTCAAGGAAAATAGGTGTCACAGTCTTCTTCTTATCCTCCTTCTCCATATCTGCTGTCCAAATGGCTTTTAAAGGTCAGCAGGGTAGATCAGGGAGGGCAAGCAAATTATCTGTCCCTGCTTCTCTAGAAACACCTAAAGGAGAATGTCCCTCATGGACCCTTTCACTCTCAGCAATGAGGCAATGTGAAAAGAAAGAGCCTTACACATTTCTCAGGCACTTTTCACATATCCAGTTTAGTGATCTGGAAACATTGCATAAGTTTTTCTAGCTGTGGGTGACTACCAGTTGTACTGAAGTACAAGTGACGTTAGAACAATTAATTCTTTGCACATACACAGGTTTTTCTCCTATTTGGTTTCTGTGGGTTTTAAGTCTCATCTCACTGGTTTTCTTTATGAAATATAATATAAGCAGAGACAATTATTAGGTTTTAATCAACTTAAATCTGAAAACCAAAGGTTTACTTTGTGTCAGTACAGCAGAGTCATAAAACAACACAATACTTTCAGATTTCAAAATCTAGTTAATCCACTCATAATTTCACTTCCTCTGGTGGGAACATTATGTTTTTAAGAGTAGTCAGCTTTTAAAAAATTGTTTCATCAATGAATAAGTATTCCCAGGGAAATTTGATTGGTTTAACAGGATTTATTTTCAGCAGATGAAGACAACTTTTGAAGCCACAAAGTCTTACATAGATCATTGATGATTTCAGTGGGCAAGCACACAGGGATACCATCAGCAACAGAGGAAACACTTTTCTTAGACTAGTATATCTAATTTCAAGCACTGACAAGACTATTTTCTTCTCAAGTCAGATGAGTACATGAGAAGTAAAGGGCAGAATATATACAAGCCTGTAATATTATCTGTCTAAGGTCTGCAGCTAGTGCATTTTTCTTTCACAAGAAGCCCATAAATTTCAAAAGCTGTCTGCAGTAATAGCTGTCTTATACTTTAAAGATGTAACGGATGTCTGAAACTTTGGATGACAGACCATTTAGAAAAACTGCTCTTAGTGATATTATACAACTACTTTGGAAACTTAGAGGCATTTGTCTGGAAAAGCCAATCCATTTCGATGTTTTTTGACACTCTAATATGTACAAGTTAAAAAAAAAAATGGAAATCAGGTAAAAAGGAGAGATTTCAATGTTCCATGTACTCGAGCAAACCTGGGTCATGTATTCCCAGATAAATTTTTTCAGCTTCACAGGAGGGCTGGAATGTTAAACTTGTTGTGTTTAGCCAAAAATAAACAAATCCTCCTGTTACATTTGTTCAGAACAATGTTCTAATAAAACCCCAGCTTCTTGGAAAATCATAAAACTTTTTAAAAGTTTTTGCACTACCATCTTGCTTTTTAGTTTGAAGCTTGCACTATACTAGGCAAGAAAACATACAACTGCCAAAGGTGTCCTTCATGCTATCAGGTTAAACCAAAGCTTCTGCCAATCACCTTATGAGTTATATACACTGTTAAGAAAAAAACTTCAAGTAATTTTAAATTATTTATATTATCTTCATTCTCATAATGGGACCAATGAAAAGGATCAACTATTTTTTTTCATCAGCAATGAATGGAACTATGTTTTGCCCCTCTTGAAGCAAGTAGATAAATGCACTAGCCTTTTGAAATACATAGATATTTAATGATTCTATCCCTTTTAAGATTATGTTTCTCATTAAAAAATGGTAAGCACATATTTGGAGTTTCGAAAAGGAAAGAAATAATAGAAGCATGAATTCTCAAGGGCAAGAGTATTATCTCTGTAGAAGCAAAACAGGCACTTCAAAGTAATAGTGAAAATTTTACTAGCTCTAGGAATCACAGTGACAACGTAATAATTCAGTCAAATAATCACTTTTGTAGGTGCAATATGATGTACAATATTCACAGACTAAAATGTCTTGTAACAAATCTTAGCCTGTCAATCTAATTTTTCTACTTACCAAAAATATGAGAATTAACTAGCATTTCTTCTTTAGGTGAAAATATTTGTTTCCAGAAGAGAGTTATTCCAAAACCAATAAACTACAAAGAAATAAAATTTCATTAAAGATATTAAATGACTGAAAATTATATTCATCTCAAATATCATGTTTAGTTTTGGGCCCTTCACAAAGAGAAAGACTGAGGTGCTGGAGTGTGTTGAGAGAAGGGCAATGTGTCTGAAGGGTTTTAAGCAGAAGTTCCATAAGGAGCAGCTGAGGGAACTGGGGTTTTTTACCTGGAGAAAAGATGGGTGAGGGAAGACCTTATCTGCAACTGCCTGAAGGGAGGTTGTAGACAGGTGGGGATTGGTCTCTCCTCATAGGTAACAAGCGAGAGGATGAGAAGCTGACACAACAGAAGGAAGGGATGCCATGCAGAGGGACATGCTTTGGAAATAGACCCGCAAGCACCTCATGAAGTTCAAGGCCAAGGGTAAGGTGCTGCACATGGGTTGGGGCAATCCCAGATGTGGCTACAGACTGGGAGAAGAAATCATTGAGAGCAGACAGACACAGAAGGACTTTAGGCTTCTCTTGGATTAAAAGCTGCCGATGAGCTGGCATTGTACACCTGCAGTCCAGAAAGCCAAGTACATATTGGGCTGTATGAAAAGAAGCATGAATCACCAGCTTCACAGAGGTGACTCTTCCCCTCTATTCTTCCCATGTTATTCCAAGACAATCGTCAAAAACAAATGTGATAACTAGAGATAAAACTGTTGCTGTTTTACCAGACCATTCATAAAAAGATTGATGTCCTATTAGAACCTTAAAAAAGTAAAAGTATAAAATCCAGGCCAGCCTATCACATCTTCTAAATTATTTCTGCAGAGATTTTAAATTGTCAGTTTTGATTATTTTTATGTATATTACCTTTATGTATTTTATACCCCTTATAAATTGGATCTTAAAAATAACACCAAGGAGAAAGTATTTTGTCTAACTTCAATAAAGACTTTGAATTTTTATATTATTTTGAAGAAATAGGTTGCAACCAGGATGACATTAAAATAATTTTTTGTTGTTTGTTTGTTTTTTTTTAAAGTGTTCTAGAATGAAATAGTACAGTAAGTGGGAGGTGGCGGATAATTATTTCAATCGAAAATACAGATGCACAAGAGAAAAGAAATTTCAAAAAATTATGGTAGAACATTTAATACTAATTTACTTCTTAAATAGTAAAACTAAGTTCAGCTCAAATACAACCTCTTAACTGGAATGAGCTCTAAAAATGTTCTTATGAAAGAATCTCAATTTAATAGCTGCCTAAAATACTTTCCATTAAGTCTGTAACCAAAACCTACACTAAAGCCTTAATTAACTACAGAAGCAGTCAATTAAAAATATGAAATTAAGGAGTTACCCTCTCCCATAACTGTGATCCTGTTTTTTTTATAAGCAACATGATGTAGTTAATGATTTTAATCTGCTCTTGCTCTAGCCATGAAATTTATTAAGTATACTTGAGATCACATGCAATGCATATTAATTTCTAGTAGTCAGAGTTATGGGATGATATCTTAATTATACATTATATTTGAAATGCAACTTTTTTTTTATTTCATGAGCTTATTTCACATGATTTATCATTCATTGTACAGAAACTACTAGTGTTCCCAAACAGGAGGACAATTTATTTTTCATCCCATTTGCTGCTTTTTACTGTCTGATGTCAGAAATACTGTTAAAACAAACAAGCAAACAAACAAACAACAAAGTCCAACAACATTTAATTTCTTGCAATGATACACTATCATATGTAAAAAAGAGAAAATTCTCTAAAAATACTATTTTTAGAAAATAAGCCTTTTTTTCAAATAAATGAACTTCTAAGAAAAAAAACCCATATGTAAAGATCCATTTGTTAGCCAGAAACAAAACAAAACAAAACAAAATAACACAAAACAAAGAAAAAAACCCCTTTGGTCACAATCAGTTATTAATTTTCAGATACAAAGATTGCAAAGGAATCTTCTAATCCTTCTAATCCATTTTAAATGATCTCCATTTTTAGAGAAATGGAGAACCATTTAAAATTACTTCATAGCACTGAAAGAGTATACCTGAGGAAAACTTGTGAGAAGGACTTTTGTTCTGAGGCTTATTATTGGGAACGGACTGAAAGTACATATCACTATTGTTCAACAATGCTGTAACTCCTCTGTTAAACACTGGACTTACAATTTTTAAGGCCTTAAATGTTTTAATTATCTTTAAGTACTTTAAATCCCTAATTAATTCGTTCCTAACGGACTAACTCTGTCATGCCTCTCAGTTTCTTTCATATGTCCAACTTCAGTAGGGGTGGCCATAATCCCAGGAGCCCAACTTTCACCAACCAACAATTAACAGCAATGCACTAGAGAGCCTCAGCAGCTCATTTCAGCTTCCCCGTTAAGGATAGCCTAGGATTAGTCCATGAAACTCCTTGGTAGAAAAGGATTCTTCTGTAGTTCCCCAAAAGCCAAGCATTTGCTGGAACAAAGATATTTTTGGATGGATCACTTCTGATGATAGTCAAAGGTCAAAAGAAATATAAAAAATAGTCTTATATTAAATAACATAAACATAAACAGGTCTTAACCACTAGATCGATGAAGAAGCTATAAATGCAAAAAATAAACCACAGTCATTTATAGTAAAAAGTTCTGAATAGTGACTCATTAATGGCATGTAACAATATTTTGTAGGACTATGACAAGATAATCTGCTCTCTTTTCTCAGATAGAATGAGGTAAACATATGATTTTATTATACATGTTCAGTTTTCATACATAGTCCTTATTAACGGAACAAAGGGAGTTCTATCCTGCTAAGAAAGCCATTAGCAACATGGTTGTATGACAGATTTTTCAAGTGAAAATCAAGTTTCTCTTGATTTAAATTGAATTTAGCTTCACATCAAGTATCCTGTTATGGGAAGTTTGAAAAGGTTTCATCAGGAGACAGCAAGGGGCTTGTCACATGATGTTAGGAAAATAAGAGAGACTCACAATGTACTCTCAGTTCTTTCATGCAGTTGCAGTTTTTGTATGAATATTCTTTATGTTAATTATAATAATTCCAAATATTTTTGCTATTTCTATGGCTATGAATCAAATAATAACTTGAAGTAATGCAATTTTTTTTAGAAAATAACAGACCGAGAGCATATGTATATGTGCTTTATATATTTGTAAATGTGTCAGTTTTCTACCAGCTTTATTACACTTTTATACCTTGCTGATGAGAAAACCAGTTTAATGACTTTCTTCATTTTTCAAGCTGTGAAATGTTTTCATATTGAGACTCTGTCATGAAAAATACAACACAGATCTGAAGAACGTGCTTCAGACAGAAAAAGGAAGAGTTTCCTGGTTTGGTTTCTTAAAACCAAACCAAAACAAAGCAAAAGCCACAAAGCAAATCATTTTAGCTTTGGATAAGTCACATTTAGCATAAGAGTATTAATCATTATTAGACAGTGCAATTCCTCCAAAAAAAATTTAAGAAATATCATCTACACCAGTCTGCAGTTAGTTATATTTAAAATAAAAAAGGCACTATGTTCTCCCTGGTACATAGTTTATAAGACTGTTAGTGTAAAATTATGCAATATATTGAAGAGATTTTCTGATGTATACAAAGAAGAGGAATTTTTGTTATCTGAAATCCAATTTACCACTGGGTATAAAACGAACACCTTTGGAGCAGTTATAATGAAACAACAGATCAGATATCCCTGTAGAAAACAACATAAATGACAGCTATCAATATATCCTCAAAAGACTGCAAAATAATGAAGGAACAGGTCCAGTTTTACTGAAAGTGGCAGATTTAATCACCCTTTTGAAGTTATATGCGATAAAATGAAGAAAAGACAAGACAGGTTCTGTAAAGGAAATACATGTCTCATAAATTTAATACACTTCTCTAAAAGACTCAATAAACACATCTATCAGAGAGAGATACAGTCAATAAAACCTGTTTAGGTTTCCAAGAATTATTCAAAATGGTCTTTAACTAACAAGTCTTGAAGAAACAAGTTGTCATAAAAAGACAAAAGACCCTTACATAAATAAATAACCAGTTAAGGAACAGGAGACTTAGAATCATATACTCATGGAATCACTAAGGTTGGAAAGATCATTATGTCCAACCTTTGACCAAACAACACCATGCCAACAAAACTACAGCACTAAGTACCACATTCAGTTGTTTTAAATACGAGGGATGGTGACTCCATCACCTTCCTTGGCAGCACATTCCAATGCTTATCAGTGCTTCAAGTGAAAACATTCTTCATGTCCAGCTTGAATCTCCCCTTGAGACCATTTCCTCTTCTCCTGCTGCTAGTTGACAGGAAAAAGAAACTGACCCCCACAGTTGGCTTTCCTCCACACTCCCAGGAAAGCATGCTCTCCCCTGAGACTCCCTTCTCCAGGCTAAACAATGCCTGCTCCCTCAGCCATTTCTTTCAGCATTTGTGTTCCACACGCTTCACCAGCTTTGTTGCCCTTTTCTGGACTCACACCAGCACTTTCAGGTCCTTCTTCTATTAAGACACACAAAACTGAACACAGGATTTGAGGAGTGGCCTCACCAGTGCTAAGTGCAGGGGGAAAATCCCTGCCCTGCTCCTGTTGGCCATGCTACTGCTGGCACAGGCCAGGATGCCATTGGCTTGCTTGGCCACCTGAGCAAACTAGCTCATGTTCACACAGTCAAACAGCACCCTGAAGTTGTTCTTCTTGTAGCTTCTGGACATTCTTCCTTTAATCTGTAGTACTGCCTGGGGTTGTTGGGACACAATTGCAGCACTTGGCACTTGGTCTAGTTCAATCTCGTAACACGGGCTTCAGCACATCAATCCAGCCTCTCAGCATCCCTCTGGGTCCTTTTCTACCCACCAGCAGGTCAATATTCCTGACAAACTTGGTGTAATCTGAATTTACTGAGGGTGCACTTGATGCCCTTTTCTATTGCTGGCAGGAGGGTCTATGTATAATCACGAACAGGATGAACACTGAACAAAATAGACAACTTAAAGATGTTACACTATTCACCTTTCTGCATTAATGTTCCATTTCCATCTCAGCCTTTTCAAAAAGAGTGCAATTGGTCTCAGAAAGGTACAGAGAATAGTGGCAAAGATACACAATATGGTGGATAGCTTTTTGACAAGAAACAAATATATAGAACAGGACTTCAAAAGTAAGACCACCTAGGGAGGGAGGCTCTGCAGGTTAGAAGTTACATGTAATACTGAAAATTAAGGTGAAAAATGTACTCTACCTAGTAAGAAAAGAACTCTTTCATGCATTCCAAAAGCTAGTGGCATGTATTTCACAGGAGGGTTAACCAGATGAAGAATCTACAAGGAAGATGCTTTAAATTACCAAGAATCTTGGAAAGTGCAGCGTAGCCAAACCCTGCCATCTTGGGTGAAGAATATGTGCATTTTCAAAGAATATAAACATTTTTCCTAATAGATGAACCTCTGTTGATGCAGCTGCAAGCTCTGGTGCACAACAAATGCCTCTGCAATGTGAGGGCCAGTAGTAACGGGTCCTCTAGGTCATGTCTCCTACTGTGTGAAAAGGCCGAGAGAATTGGGACTGCTCAGCCTGGAGAAGAGAAGGCTTCAGGGTGGGCTTGTTTTGGTTTTTCAGTGTTGAAGGGTCCCTGCAAGAAAGCTGGTGAAGAACTTGTTACAAGGGTGTGTAGGGAGAGGACAAGGGGGAAAGGCTTTAAACCTTGAGATAGTAGGTTTAAATCCAATATTAGAAAGAAATTCTTTACTGCGAGGGTGGTGAGGCAGAGGAAGGTATTGTTCAGAGAAGATGTGGATGGCCCACCCCTGGAAATGTCCAGGGTCAAGTTATGGCGCTTTGAACAAACTGGTCTGGTGGAAGGTGCCCCTGCCCATGGGAGGTGGTGAGAATCTGATAATCTTCAAGGTTCTTTCCAACCCAAAACATTCTGATTGTATTAAAAAAAGAAGTGTTCCTATAAAGTGCACTGCACTGACCTGCAGACAGCAAAAAGGTCTTAAAAAGTGACAGGAAAATCTTTGCTTTTCCTTTTGTCCTTTTCCCAGATAATGTTACTGGATACAGTCATCACTGATTTTTGAAGTCAGGTGATACTTTGGTCACACCAAACCTGACAGCCTTTAGCAGAAAAAGACATAGGATGCCAAGGACAATGGAAACAACATAAATTAAATTATTAAGAGAACCACTAATAAAATTAATGAAAGACGTGTAAGAAAAAAAAGTCTGGGTTCTTATTTGATTGGCTTGATATGAGATATGAAAGCCATCCCTTTTCTAGACCCAAGAAATAAGTATCTTCCAGAAAATTTTTGATTTCTAAGAGCACAATTACTAAAATAAAATGTAACCAAAATGACCTTTGTTTAGATTTTGTTAGTGAAGCAATTCCTTTTTATCTGCAACATTCCTTAGACCATGAATTTATGTCTGTCCCATGTATTTGTTGTAAGAGGTGAAAGACTACATCAGGGACAGGACTACCCAATTAAGAATTATGCACTGTCTTCCAAGATGAACCAAACTACTTTAGTTGAAAAAAACAATTACTGCTCAAAAGAACAACAGAAAAGCTGGAAGCTTAAAGTTTTCAAAGCTATTTTTAAAAGACCAGAACTACCAGTAAGGTTAGAAAAAAAGTTATTTTGTTTTCAAAAGAAAAAGAAGAAAGCCTCATTATGTAACTCTTCTTCTTTTTCAGAGAACTCCAGGAACAATGTTCCTGTTACCCATTACAACAGCCTTTCCCACCTGAGGAAAAGCAATGAATTAATTTGCTCATTGATATCTTTCTTAATGTCTTTCATTACATTTTTTACTTGGTTCATCTATTATTGTTTAGTGTTTTTAATATTTAGGACAATAAAACATTGTGCTGTGCAATAGTATCATCTGAGTGGGTTTATACAGGACACTTAGATGGCGACTTGGGTCTTCCCCTTCTATCTTGCTGAGTAGCAATGCTGTCATTGTGTCACCACCAGCTTCTACCAGCTCTGTTAGGTTGTGGTAAATGCTTTTGGATTTAACAACAAAATACTTTATGATGACAGAAAAAAATACCTCCCAAGAAAAAGATTTCCACATTCCTCTTGCAAAGAACACAAGCACAACTGCAATGACCATTTACTCCTCAGTCTAGGAAAAAGCTAGTAATTCTGTCTTCAGAACAGGGTTTAAAAGGAAAGAAGAAAATACAGCACAGGGTGCATTCTTTGAATAACAAATGAAGAACATATTAAACAACTGCTCATTAAGCAAATACTGCCAATTCCATTAATCAAATGAGGCAGGGCCTTATGAAAAAAAACAAAAACACAGCATGTAATTAGACAATTAAATGATGACATAGTGCACACAAACAAGAAGACCAAATTATTGTAGGGAGCCCCTTGCTTAGTTTTGTTTGGTTTTATGTGTCTTTCAATCCAGAGTTGTTTAAAAATAGGCTTGCTTATTGTTTTTAGTACACTATAATCTTTGCATGGCTTATTATTAAACAACATTTACAAATTAGCTCAATTATGCTAGAGAAAAATACAGACAAAAATGTGGTTTACCAATCATCATTTCAGCAACCAAGAATTTCTTGCATTTATTGGCGCTATAAGCACCAACCTGCTGAGCCTGTGGGTGGAAGTCAACATAGCTATGTAGTGCCATGCTGCAGGCTGTAGGTTATGTGAGAAACCGGTGACATGAACCTACAGGGGAGCCATGTCTTTCTGATGTTGCAGCACATTTTAGGTCCCCTATGTGCCTATGTACTTACCTTAAAACAATAAAATCCAGTATTGCCTGTGCAAAGCTAAATCCATGTATTTGTCTTCCTGTTTAAAATAACATCAGGAAGGCACTGTGCTAGTCAGCACACACCATAAGCACCTACAATTTAATTCTGTTGATGTGCTGTCTTTATTTACAGCAAACTCACAAACCTTAGTCCCTACTTTATGTCTTCTTTGTAAGAGGTGCCATATGTATCAAACACTGTCCTGGAAACGGACAACATTTAATGTTTACTGAATAAAATAACATTCTCATAAAACCTGATAAAATCATCACAGGCAAGGAAAAGCAAACCAGCTGTCAAGTAGAAATAGACTGCAAGTATTTTTTATTTTGAAAATTTAATTTTCATCTATGGATTTTGCCTACAGTTCATTTTTTACAGAGCCAGTACAAAGTAACTGGAAATTCTGTTTCTGGTTGCTTGCTTCACTTGGATTAATAGCTAACAGCACAACATCTGTAAGTAGAACCAACTATTTAAGAAAATTACTAGCAGCTTATACATCCAGTTTTAAATGTGAATCTACCTCCAACTTAAAATTTCTAAGTGATAGTAAGTAATCTATAAACTACTGTCTCTACAGAGAAGAAACCAAAACAAAAACATGAGACCAATAATACTTAAAAAATTTACATTCAGACCTTTGAATTAAATTTATCATCAATATCTGTGCAAAATCTTATTAATAACAGTCAATTTCTATCCTTTTCTGAATAATGGTTATTTTGGTATTCACTAGAGACATTACTGTTATGGACAGATAAATGATCTACTCAAAACTCAGTATTAACTGAATAGTTAAAATATTTGACAAGGATTTAATGGAAAACCACAGTTATGGGTTGATATTCTTTCAGGAAACTTGCCTCACTGTATCATGAAAGCATGCTGTAACTCCTGTAATGTAACCTCCTGGAGAAGACAATGTTTTCAGAAAACATCCAGATGATCTTCACTATTAAGAAATTTTCCAAACTGTCATTTAAGTGTGTGTTTTGTGCCACTGGATAAGGCCTCTCATATTAACTTCAGCGACTTGATTCTTTGAATCAGTGCAGCAGGCAGTCTTGATCCCCTGCAACAATATAATCTTCTTCCCCTAGTGCCTGCAGGATGTCATCTGCAATATTTGACTTCAGTTTTATTGCAATAGCATGAACTGCTCTTTGCTTTCTGCTTTACATATCTATTCTCAATCTCTCAGGAATACTCAATACTTCCAGTCTGAGACTGAACTGAGAGTTTTTCCACAATCCTTTGCAAACCCCTCTGCTTCCAAACACATGGAAGTGCATGAATGCAGACAGCAGAGAGGCTTTAAAACTGAGGGAGTGCTAAGGACAGAAATTGAACTCCTTCCCTATAACCGAAATACAGCATTTTCCCAACACTGAGCCAAACAAACCACCAACTGTTTCTCTGAAATATTGCTAGCACCATGTCACTAAATAGATCCAGATTACATAGGATTTTCACGGTTTACAGACACAGATGTGTTCAGATTAAAGCCTTGGTGACCAGAAATCTGTAATTTTACACTGAACTTTTTTAGTTAAGGAAATGCAAACTATGTTGACCTTCTAATTCTATTCTACAGTGTTTTTCTGACTATCCATATTTAAAAGTGAATATATTGCACATTTTCAATGAAAAATTCAATTTTAAATCAGGACTAGTTAATATAGAGTACTCAAAATAAGAATTTGTAAGGGCCAGTGCTATCCTTATTTGATATCATACACAGCTTGGAGTCATCTGAAGTCAAATTTATGGAGTGTTACTTTTCCTTCATTGTTAGTCACCATGAAGTCCTGAGTTTATACAACACCCTCCCCCCCATCCCCTCCTGGCTGAAGAGGTACAATATGAATAATCTCCCAGGCTTTTAAAGTCAGACCATTTTTTATATTGGCTTCTGTCATGTGGATGCTACAGTTAATCTAAAGTAGCAACATTATCATTTTTGTCCTCAGGCAAAGGAACTCTTGCAATCTTTTCCTTCCTAGATACTGATTCATATAGTTCCTCTGATGAGTAAAAAAGGGGAGTATGTTATATCATGGGGGTCCTCATTTACCCTACAGGCAATTTAAAAGAGAATTGGATATTCAACAGCCACTGAGGCTATTTCAGTTTTAAAATGTAAGTGTACAGGATTTAACTAAAACATTTTTTTAATGTATAGCATCCCTCTTCAAAGTTTGACAGGGCAGTAACTTGGAAAATTGTGTTTGAATTACCCCATTTTCAAATACTTTCATATTATCCATAAAATCTTTTACAACATAAGAATCTTCTGTAACCACATACACTCCAACAGATATAACTGTCTCCATTTTCTAACACAAAATCAGTGAAAACAAATCTCCTTTGTTAGGATTAAAGGTCAGAGACATTGTATGCTATTAAGTTGAGGAATTTTTGAATTTTTTTATCCATTTAGTAGATGAGCATATTATATAAAGTGAAAATATAACATTGGCCAGGTGTACATGGCTAAGTTGTCTAACCTGTCTCAACTATCTTTAACTGCCTTCCCTCCAGTTTATATCACTTTGCTATCTGCAGACAGTTTAGATCACAGACACTTCAGGATCACATGATTTTAAGTTTCCCTATGATGAATGTAGGTTTTAGACACTAAGCCCACTTAGGCATACTCTATTTTAGTCTGAACATTTCTTAGCTCGGCATAAATTTGTATACCAGATGTCGTCTTGTAATTAACACATTGGGATTTGGGAGCTGTAGATTTTTCTGGTTACAAACTTTCTATCAAATCGACATCTGTGATTTATGCTTCCAACTTCCTTTCAATGCATTTACATAATCTGTTGAATATAAGGAGAGATCATAAACTCTTCCTTCATATTTAGAAATGGATTCCACAGAAAGAGTTAAGTTTAAGCTTTTCTTTTACAGTGGCAGTTACTATAAGACACCAATACTTAAATTTTCTCGGAACAAAAATATATTTTACAGTCATAGATTCATATAATGCTTTAGATTGGAAAGGACCCTTAAAACCAACATATCCAACTAGAAATGTAACTCTGCCAAGTCAAGCATTAAACCGTGTCCCTAGTTTACATTTTTTTTTTAAGTTCCAGCAATCCTGACTTAACTACTGCAATGGGCAGTTTGTTCCAATGCTTAAAAACCCTTTCAGTGAAGAAATTTTTCATTATATTCAATCTAAACCTTCCCTGTTGCAACTTGAGGCTATGTCCTCTTGTCTTATTGTTTGTTAATTGGGAGAAAAGACAGAGACTGACCTTGCTACAACATCCTTTCAGGTAGCTGTAGAAGGTTCACCCTAAACCTCCAAGCTAAACAACCCCAGCCCCTCACAGAACTTGTGTTCCAGACCCTTCATCAGCTTTGTTGCCTTTCTCAGGACTCACTCCAGCATTTTGAGGTCTTTCGTGTAGTGAAGGACCCAAAACTGGACGCAGAATTAGAGGTGTGGCCTCACCAGTGACAAGTACAGGGGACAATTCTTGCCCAGGTGCTGCTGGCCATGTGATTGCTGTTACAGGCCAGGATGCCATTGGCTGTCTTGCTGCTCGCTCATGTTCAGCTACTGTTGACCAGCATTCCCTTTTTTTGCTGGGCAGCTTTCCAGCCACCCTTTCCCCAGACTGTAGCAATGTCTGGGGTTCTTACAACCAAAGTGCAGGACCCAGCCCTTTGTGCTGTTTAACTTCATTCCACTGGCTTTGGCCCCTTGATCCAACCTCATAGAATCCCTCTTCAAAACTTTCCTATCCCCCAGCAGACAAATGTTCCCACACAGCTTGGAATCATCTGCAAACTGACTGAGGTGGCATCCAATTGCATTGTCCAAATCATTGATAAACAGATTAACTAGAATCAGGTCCCCAAACTGAACACTGGGGAAAATTTTGTTTCCTGCCAGTGGTGAAGGAGAAAAAACAAGTTGCTATTCTCTCAGGAAATATGGCACATTATAACCTTCTTCTAACACTTGCTGCTTCTTATTTTGAATTTACCCATTTTGTTTAGAAGCATGTCTGGAAATCTGCTCCATTTCAAGAAGACTGGAAAACCAGGGCACACACATGTGCATGGATCTGTGAGGATGAGCTCGATTCTGACCTCAGTTGTTCTGTCCTCCGGCCAACACAACTGCGGTGGGCATATGGGCAGTAACATTGTTTCTCTCTCCACAAACACTTGCCAGGGCTATCCAGTAAATTAAACTGATCATATCAACGGGAAAGGTTGTTTGGCGTTCTGAAGGAACTCGGGCAGTAGAGAAGGGCAGAAATTGCTCAGGAAATTAGGATAGCCTGAGGCTTTCCCTTTTTCCTCCTTCCCCTCTTCTTTCTCTCCTGGTAAAAGCAGGAACAGCAGACTTTCCCTGCACTCCAATTCAATTTTTCTTACACTCCCCAAATCATTGCTAACTCTGCTTTCTGTCCTTTCTGTATTCAACTGATTACATCTAAACAGTAAAAATACATTTGATCAAGTAAATGACACATATTTTTTGATATCATGGCTCATTCTATTTTGTCAACACTTCCATTAAGGGTGGAAGTTCCAGTGACTACTAAGATTCAATCTTCACATCTTAGAATAAAGATTCTATCTTCAGTATCTTGAATCTATTCTCTGTATGTCTTAGGAAAGAATCAAATATTAGGAGAGTGCAACTGTATTCATGGGGGTTGCACATTATTGAAAATTAAAATTGCTAAAGGCAATATGAGAAAACTTGAAATTTTATAATGAAGAGTGTGCATACATAGCTATCAAACATTATTCGAAATTAATTCTTTCACAACCATAAATAAAATAAAATAAAATAAAATAAAATAAAACAAAATAAAATAATAATTTTTAAAAACTACACAGAACAAAAAAAGGGGGGAAAATATTAAAGATACTTTTATGCTCTGGTCCAAGATCAACAATTCAATTAAGAAAACAAACAAACAAACAAACAAACTGAATCAATTGCACAAGATAAGAAAAAAAGAAAAAACAGAAAACAATATTATTTTTCATTCTGAATACCATGATAAAATTACCCTGCAATATTTCTTTTCAAAATATACTTTCATTAAAGTTTCTCTACTGATGGAATATTTTACTCTGAGCATTATTTATTCACCTAAAAAAATCATATCCAAAAGTTATTTTTAATTTTTCTGGAAAACCTGCACAGCAAACTCTTAAGAAACAAACAAAACAAAAAAACAAATGTGACAAAAAGAACCACCAAAACCCAACCAAACAACAAAAAAACAAAAAAATGACAACAACAACAACAGCAAAAGCAGAAGAGCCAGAATAATTATTTTTCTAATTACTTTGTTTATTAATTTTGTATCTAGCAGTTTCATGAGGATAATAAACACAAAGTACATATATATGTTAAATCTTTTATTAAAAATGTATATGTATTTCTCCCACTCAAACATGCACTGATTTCTCTTTTTGTAACACCAGAGGTCAATCTTTATTTATATTTTTAATAGCAAATTGCTATTCTAATGTAATGATAGATGAATGAAAAACCAGATTTGCAATCCTGAATAACCTTAATTCACAGGGAATATTCTGACTAATACCATAAAGGAAAAATCATTAATTTGAAGATGAGTCATTTTTAATACCAAAATTAAAGATCACTTGCTACAGCTGAAATCCGATACCATTAAGAAAGACTGATTACACAGATATTAATATACATTTTTATTCATTAGAAGCTAGAGGCAGAGAAGCTAGAGATTGATACAGTCTCGTTATGAAAATCTCATGGAAGAGCAGGACCTTTCTGGTTATAGTCCCCACTAAAAATAAAGCCACTATGAAAATTGGTCACAGTCAGAGCACAGTGTTCACTTGATGCATTGAAATTGAGGAGATGCTTAATGGGAGAGATAAGTAGGACCTTTGGGATCAGTGTTGCCAGTGGAAGGATACTAACAGCCCACCAAAACCTTCTCTCCATAAGATCAAAGCAAGAAAAGGGATGTAGTGTCGGAGCTTGAGATATGAATTGATAGAGAAAGGAAAGGGGATGCCAAGAAAAATTCTCTAATTCAGAACCTGCTGTGCCTAGTTTTTCCTCACTTAACGCTAGCTAGTGAAATCTCTGGGGAAAGTAACAGCTTACAACCAGTTGTTTTTTACTATAAGGCTTTTTTCAGATTCAACCGAGTTTGGATTACAGCTGCTCTCAGCACCTGGAGTCTTTTCCAACCTAAATGTTTCTACAATTGTATGATTTTACATTACAACTGATGTAGATGCAAAGTATACTATGATTCAGCAAGTAGTACACACTGGCTGCCTTTCTAGGTCCATTAGTTAATAACTAAACTTTTTTAATTGCAGTTGCAAATTACAGGACTATTTTAAAGCATGCTCATGACCTCAGTTATTGGAAATATGACATGTTGCCTTGCCACATACATACTTTGTAATTCGGGCTACCCAGCGGAGCTTGACTGCATTGCTGCAATTATGTATACCTGCTTTGTGAACTGAATTTCATCTTTGGGATTCTTGGAGGTAACATTGTGCAATGTCTGATTTCTCCAGAATGGAATAGTTACCATTGCAAAAGAAGAAAAAAATGTTCATAAACCATGGAAATATGTGCTTCAATACTTTTTTTTGATGCAGAAAAAACAGCTATGCAATGCAGATCTTTTCTACTAAAAGAGGAAGGGTAAGGACAAGCAATAGGATACCACCTTATTATGAAAAATGTTTTCTTGGAGTAAAGTGAATGATAAAGAAAATAAAAAATAAAATGAAAATAAAACCAGTGCATAGTGAAGTCGAACGTGAAGAGGAAATGACTGCATTGTTGTTTATATATCTTTGAATAAACATTTACATAATTGCTTCTTTTTCCCATTACAGCAAATAGTGCAGCATAAAGACATGGGAAATATGCAAAATATCTAAGTTTCAAAATAGACATGTTGTATTTATAAAACTAAAATGGCACAGATTTCATAAATTCTAATTTTAACTCTCATCAGATATTAGAAATGCAAGTGGTTAATGAAATGTTACTGATACTAAACTTAAATTAAGGAGGAAAAAACCCCAACATCAACAAATACCAAAACCCAAAACTGAAAAAGAAATTAGGAAAATTCATCTTTATTCATTTGAATAAGCCTTAGGTAGCACTGTACCCCTGCTTCAGAAGTATTATACAGACTTGTGTAGCTAACTTCACTGCCTAGAATTCTACAAGATCATGCTATAAAGATGAGACTCAGGTTAGAAAAAGTCAACACTACTTATTGGAGAGGTTGGGTGGCAAGGTGGTGAGGGTTGACTGGCATCACACATTTCAGATAATTAACCTTTAACTGCAACATTCTTCATTTTATCTGCTTCTAGTAACTGTGCAGGATTCTTGTCTTTGCTGTTTATTGTGTTGACTCCAATAACATGGGAATAAAAAGCAGTATGGTCCAAAGGCCTCTTGAAAATTTAATACAGTTAAAGTGAACCATCTTGTTCTGATTTTAAAAGTGCCAAATGTGCTTGGGGAAGCATCTTTATAAACGTGTGACAAAACTGTTTGCCCGCTTTCAAACATCTCTAGTTTCCACATTTCTATGCTATACCACCTGCAGACCTGGAAAATCCTCCCACATTGAAAGCCATGCAGCTAAAGCTGTAGACATGGACATTTTGCCTTGCTCTACTTTTCAGAACCTTATGTAGCTCAGAGAGCACTGGAGATCATTAATGAATGCAGCATCTCTTACTGCTACAGCCACCATTAAGAAAAGCTATACTTTGGATTGTTCATGTCCATCTTTAACAGTGAAAATATTGCAGGAAAGATTAGGTCTGAGTTTGCTTCTGGAAAAAACTGCTATGTGACTGGTGAAGTGAGAAGGTTTATTGTTTTGCCATGGGAGGGCACTGTAATTCAGAGGGAAAAAAAGGTAAAAAAGCATTTATGTAATGTTTTCAATAAATAACAAACCTTAAGGATTCAGCTATGATGCAAGCACTAGAGTGCACTTGCACACACCAAAGGTAGGAGTAGGTGCTCACGGAGCTCTGACACAGCCCTGGGTCCCAAAGCTATGAATTCACACCTTCAACGAAAAAGAGTTGAGTAAATAAGGGTTGACTTAAAAAAAAAAAAAGAATTCCTCCACAGTAAGGTCTGTCTAATAAGACATCAAGAGTTTTGGTACAATCACATGTAATCTTGCAGGGCTATGGTAGTAGTATTATCTATTATCTGGTGTTTGCAAAGGACACAAAGATTACTTTTGCAACTCCTTTCCTTTTTTTTTATTATTATTTTTTTATTTTATTACTTAGCTAGTAAGTATGAATAGATGAAGGTGGATTTAAGAATGGTGGAGGGAGACTTTTTACCACGGTCTGTAGTAACAGGACAAGGGGCACGTGTTTTATACTGACAGACCATAGGCTTAGATTGGACAAAAGGAAGGGATTTTTTACTGTGTGATGAGACAGTGGAATAAGTGGCCCAGAGAAGCTGGGTGCCTCATCCCTACAAGTGTTCAAGACCAAGTTGGATGGGTTTGGTACTAAATGATCTTTAAAATCCTTTCCCACCCAAATAATTCAATGGTTCTATCATACATACAATCATCATACAGAACATCATACAATGGTTCTATCTATATGTGTCTATAAAATATTTAGAACTACAAAAACTCTTAAACTTGTGTAGGTATCTAAGGCTGATTGATTACTTAAGAAGACAGGCATACTCCATACAGTAAATCTGCATAACATGTTTTTCCTCAGATAATAGCCTGAGTGCATGAGGATACAAAATGATAGAGAGCTGCCTTATATGTGGAGAAAAATAGGTAGAAAATCTATCTTCTGAGAGCAGCACTTAATAATGCTTGGATGCAGTGGCTCGCAATTGCGTTCTCAACTTTCACAGAATTTACTACTTAGTCAATGACCAAAGGTAAAGTTACTTTACTCTGTAAACTAAATGTCAACACAAAACAAAAATTTATAGGGGATAAAACTGGAAATCACGAAGAAGAAAATTAGCTCAGCCAGTATGGTGTTATTCAGACAATTTGTCAATTGACATAGATCCTATAGGGCAACTCAATTCTGACAGTGATAAGGCACATCAAGTGGCAGTAGGCAGTAAGAGAAAACCAAAAATTTTATCTTGCATACAGTTGTGATCACACTTGTGAGTGTTTGTCAGGGAATGGAATGTATGAAATAAAAGTAGTGCTTATTATTGAAACAACTATTTACAAAAAGGCATAAATTAATTGCTTGTAAAATTGTGGTTTTGCTTTCAAGTTCCCTGAAAAAGCAAGGTACAGACTTGTGACTATGTATCACAAAGTGAAATCAACTTACATGACTGCTGCCATGCATATGTCTCTGGTCTACGGACTGGCACCAAATCAACTTACAATTAAGAAACCAGTGTATGTTTCTCTGATAATTTATATCATAGACATCAAGACAGACATATCTGTTTTATTAAACTGCACAGGAGCAACAAAGAATTTTTTTAAGTACTCTGGAGATATAGTAGAACATTTCTCATTTCTGTAGTTAAGTGATTTTCTCAGCAGTTTTCAGACCTCGAGTCAACAGATAATTTTTACAGGAATGCCTGGCAGGAGTTGAAATGCCACATTTTCAAAATGAGGGACATTAAAGGGATCTCTTCATTCTTAAAATTACCCTTTTATACCAGGACATGCTTTTCTGGGGTTTGCACAAAACTTTTAATTGTCCTTGCTCAAAATGCAGTATTTTAATTAAACAGGTAGCTACAAAACTCAAGTTACAAGAAACACAGGTTCTATATGAGCCTTATCAGAATTCTGAATTTTTATCCAATGCATTGAGAATTTCTGTTGCTGCTTAGATTCCAATATCACATCTAGCTCTTTATTCCTTGTTCCCAAGGAATTGTGCTTTAAAGTGGAAAACGTATTCTGTCCTTCTATTACAATGTCCAATTAGTGAATATGAAATTCCAAAGTATATCTTAGTTGCTAATCCTTTTGATTTGTCTGGACTGTTTTTGTTACTTTTCCTTTTGAAAGTATTGAAGTTTGTATTTCATGTATATTCTTCCTGCTTTGTTAGCTCAATCATTCATTCACTGACAATCTTATGGATAACCAGCACAAAACTGGTGGACTTTTTTCCACACAGGCACCGCATGTAAGAACCAAAATAAATTTTTAAAAATCAAACTTCCTTCTACTCCATCTGAAAGACAGAGTTTTGTTTGAAGGTTCAAAATGAAATGTGCAGTCCCAAGCACCCACACAGCCTGGGCAATGACTGGTTAGTAACACCTCTGCAGACACTGGGGGACACAGGTGGCACTGAGGCAGCAGAGTCCCCCAGACAGCAATGGAGATTCCCATCTCCAGAGCCATGCAAGCAGAGTGAAACCAGAAGGTCCAGAGACAGATCCTGCTCCCATACTTGAGATCCATGTGATACTCTGCCCGACCCTCTGGGACTCTCCTATATGGCACAGACTCTGATATCCTGGTGTGAGTTGCATATAGACCACCAAGGTCGATATGGAGCTGTAGCTGCAGCAACAAATCTTCAAGAGGCTGTAGGAGCTTGGTCTGTTTGGCCTGGGGAGGGAAGGCTTTGTGGGGGGCTCTTATCATCTACGGATACTTGATAGAAAAGAAACATGGAGGCAGGCTCTTCTCAAATGTTCACAGCTAGAGGATGTCAGACAAAAAACTACAAGTTGAAATAAATCAATTTTTATTAAAGTTATGCATACTTTTTGATGGTGAAGGTGGTAAGGCTCCCCACAGAGGTTATGAGAACTCTGTACCTGGAGATACTAAAACCTTACCAGACAATGTCATGAGCAATCTAGTCTAACAGAGATGCTTTGGCCTAGATGACTTTCAGAGGTCATTACCAACATAAATTATTCTATGATTCTATTATTTGTATTTTTTGCATATATTTTTCAGCTTTAAGAAAAAAGTTCTTATGATCCTTACTGTACAAGCTCCTACAAGAAAGCACATTGAAAACTGCCAAATTAAAAACCAGGAGAACTCTGATCCCAGGAAGATCATTATATGGATTTTTGGTGCTACCACAGTACTAGTAAAACATCCTGTGAAAATATTTTCTTCCTGTTAAAATAAGAGTTATTTATAACAGACATACACATGATGGAAGACATTCAATTTTTATGGTTTTAATTGTGAAAATGGTGAAGTTTTCAAAGCAATATTACTATATTCAGATTATACTCGAGTCAAAAAATATCAGTGTAACCATAGAAACAGTGGTTTACTGTTAAATCAGTTTAAAAACAGGTGCTATGAAGGACACATTAACCTAGCCAGGAGACCATGATTGTCTCTACATCATCTGGGGTTGTCTAATATTAGTAATGAAAGATGAAAACCTTAGAATTTATGAAGAAAGAGTCTACATTTTAGACTAGCATTTATACACTCTATGGCATTAACTAAGGCTTCCAGCTACAGAAAAGCTACTGCAAGTCCTGCCACTATCCAGAAGAAAACACTTAACAATTGAGGTCAGTTAACGAAGACCAGAAGTGATAGAATAATCTAATTTCCCATTTCCCTTTATACCTGCTGAATTGGCTAAGAATGATTCTCCACCAAATCAAAATGGTAACGTATTACATCTGCTTGGCATGAGATTGCAGAGAACAGAGAAGATACAGAAGAGGCTTTTGGTACAATTTGAAGACTTGTAGGATGTATGCAAAGACAGCCTAGTTAAATAAAATTAGCCTTAATGGTTGTAAAGGCAAAAATACATAATAAAAGTCACTGACTGAAATTTCATACACCCATAGTGAAGTAGTTTATTCAGACAAAAATTGAACCTATACTCTTAAATTTGTTTTCATCAATTATATCACATAATTAACAAGTATAAGATCTTTTGTAGTAAATAACCCCTCCTAGTGAGAAATGCCGGCTCTACAAACCATAAGCAGTTAACGAAATCTAATGTAGTTTGTCAAAAGCTCACTTTAATGTAAACAAAGAGGAAAAAATAGTTTGTTTTATTGAATTAATTACAGATAGAAGTAGCATTTTAAGTATTATATACAATATATAAAATTGTATTCATAAGATCATATAACCATTTGGGTAGGAAGCAGCCTTTAATGGTCATCAAGTCCAACCAATGTCATTGGCGTGGACACCTTCAATAGCATTCCTGGCTGAATGAGTCATTACAACCAATTACATCAACTCTCATGGATCATGCAGTAATTGCAACAATTTACTGCTGCATATTAACAACTGGTTTTACTTTGTTAACACCTGTCTTTTTACCAGGGTTCTCCAGAAAAACATGTTCCCTGCTTGCTGTGATATATTAGGTATCAATGACAAATCAGCTGTCCCAAGCAGCACTTAGCCTCTTAGCTCAGCAACTCTGTGACTGCTCCCATCTCAACCTTTCTGTTTTCTCAGTCATGCACTGCAGTCATAATGAAGTAATCCATCCTTCTGACAACAAAGACCTTAACCCTTTGATACAAATGTCAACTACAGAATCTTTAAACCCAGGAAAAGTTGAGTTACTAAGAAAAACAGTTAATGCTACAAAAGACTTTTTTGTTCAGGTATGTAGATTGGCATACATGCACAAGCATACCCATATACATACAAACACTTGTCTGTTTACCATTATTTATTTATAGAGAACATCTGATGACACTATCTAATAAAGCATTTTTCCTTTTTTTTCTCCTTTTTCTTTTTATAATGCATATTTCAGCGATGGCTGCATTGTTGAAAAGAGGTAAAATTGTGACTTCATGGGGTCATCATAGAAGGGCTCCAGCAATACCTTTCAGACATGCCTCTAGCTATATGCAGTGTAATATCTAAGAAATACGATGGCAAAATGTCAGCATTTAAAATGGACAAAACCTCTCCATTTTGTCATATTTTACCAGATATTATACATGCCTGCCATGAGTTTGACTCTTTCCCCACCACTGCCAACCTTTACAATGCAAACAGACAATCTAACATCATAGATTCAGTGGGAGGCACAGTGTTTGCACATTTGAATTTACATAACTTACATCACAATATACAGAACATTTGTGAAATTTCCAGCTGAAGCAAGGTCTGCTGATTTCCCATCAAGTGCTTCAGTTACATGAGCACTGATTTCCTTTTCTAGTTAATTGCCAGCAACTTCCTAACTTCACAGCAAAACAAACAGTTCTGGTTAAATGTATGCCATTTTAATTTAATCTAAATAATCCACACCCACACTGAGTATAATGAACCATACTTTTTTTCATGTACTAGTGCTCTTGGATGACTTCACTTTATCATAGTTTTTTTATTTCACTTAACATTACCTTGGGCTCCCTAGGGATAAAGAAGTAGTGTTGTTCATTTCAGACTCTGGAGACAAGCAATTCCTTTATTCCTACATTCCTCATATTGGTAAGAGAAAAGTCCCTTGTTAGCAATTTATTTAAAAGTGAAAATATTTAAGTATAATTTCTTTGTAGTAGACAGTAAGTACTATTTATTATCAACAAATGCCTATTATCTTTCTGGGCATCTTTTCTGTATCAACTAAATCAAAGAAGAAAATCTAGTGAATAGTAACCACCAAAAAGTGTATTCACTGCTTTTATCTACTCTTAAAAAAACCTCACATCAGAATTCTGTGCTTGGAAAAGAGGAACACACTACAGTCGACAGTGTTTTCATAGCAGATTAAAATTCTTGGGTATGCTCCCTAAAGATTTTTATTAAGCAAGACCTTTAATGTGCTCAGCAAAAGTTCAGGTTTTGTAACAGCTCTTCATTAAGGCTGAGTTCAAAGCAGACAGTCTTTTGCCTTATTACCAGAAAATGCTGGTCAGGGAGCTTTGAGTTTAGCACCATGTTATCAAAATCAGTCAGGATTAAACCATGGGATATTCCCATAATTACCTTATCTACAATAAACCTAGGCTTAATTGGAGAAATAATTTGTTCGGGCTTCCAATTTTATAGTGTAGCTACTCAAGTAACAGAAAAAGGTGAACCCACTCTCCATTTTCTCCCTATTTCCCTTTAACAATGGCAATAGTATGTGGCTAAAGATTTCCCACTGAACCTAAAGGAACATTTTGAACTGACCAATAAAAACACATATTTGCAGATGTTTGTTACATTCCCATGTGATTTTCTGTTTCCTCATTGCTGTGACAACCTGATATTCCTTAAAAGCTATTAAGCTGCATGTTTCTTTTTTTTTTTTAATGCTGAAGTGCTCAGTCACTTGAAATATGGTACATCAAAAAAGGAATAATTATTTAATTATTTAAGGGAACTCCTTGAACATACTGGCACAATACGGTGTGGCAGTAAGGCATAGATCCCTGATTAAATAATCAGAGTTTATCTCTAAGCTTTTTAAATTTGGGGTACCCCTATTAAAATATTTGAAATTGTAGATTAAATGCCTCCCTTACTTGGTCTTCCTCTTATTAACATGATTTTTCAAAGGAAAGGTCAACTACAAGACAGGAAAAAATAAAGTAAATGTGTATTTTCTTAATAACTGTAGAAAATTTTGAGTATTAAGAAGAGATGAGAAAACACTGTGCCTCCAACAGTGAATTTCATGGGAATGAAGGCCACATAAACTTCAACATTTTATAGTTCTATTATAAAATGACAACACTTAATGTTAAGCAGACATAGCAAAAATCTTCTGTCTGTCTTAAGTAGCAAAGCCTTATTTTCTTGGTGTAATAAAATGACATGAATTATAGCAATAGTTCAGACTGAAGAAATGAAGCAGCATGAATATAATCAAAACCCCTCTTGGGGCTACTGTCATTATCCATTAAAAGGTAACTGACAACTTCTTCTTAATTTGCTATTAATCTTCCACATTTCCCCCACAATTTAATGTTGCAAGATTTTATTTAATTAGTATGCTCATTATAATTGTTTGTCATAGTGGTTTGTTTAGTTGACACAAGTTGTCTAACACTGACTGTACAGATGGCAGAGTACCAGTGTCTAGTCTCAGAGGAACTATTTGACCACTGCAGTAAAAGAGCAATAAACAAAATAACAACATTGCAGCCCACTCCAGTTTATGTAGGCAGTCAGCCTTTTATCGCTGTAAAACCTTGAAATGGATGTATGAGCACTGCTGCTATAAACAAAGAGTTGTTTACAGCTTTGGGATCGCAGATAGCACTACTGGCCTAGAAGACTCAGCAGCCTGAATGTCAGAAACTGACTAATGTGGAGAAACATACAGTGGCTGGTTTTATAGAGAATATGTTTTATAAACCTCAAGGGACAATTTATCACAAATTCATCTACTCTGCTGCAGATTGCTGCTTTAATGTTGAATACTGGATTTCAGTCCACATATCAGCTCAAGCAAAGAAGGGAGGGGAATCAAAGGCTCTAGTAGCTTCTCTTCACTTCATCATGTTAATTCTGGAATTTCTTCATAGTAAATCTATTTTAAATGCCTATTTTCCCATTTTTAAAAAGCAACTGTTGTGTGATTTATGCATAGTTTATTAGAAAAAGACAAACCTAGTTGCTCTCTTATGCTATATCAATATTATTTAATTGCCCGCAGTTAAATCTGCTTGTGAAGACTGCATGTATGCCAGTCTATAATAATAAGCCTCACATTTTATGCTACTTATAGGCAAAAATGCAGCTGTGCTCCCATACTGAAAAGAGCATTTCAAGAGCAGAGCAGCAGTGCACACACTGATATTTTTATTGCCTTGTTACCTGAGTAAGTAGCCAGTAAGTAGTCACCCATTTCCTTGATCCCCTGATGGTAATGAGATGGGTACATATAATTTTATTTCCTTTGCCTTTTCTCTTTATAAAACATGTAATACATAATTCTGGTTGCAAATGTAAAGTCAGATGTTGAATGTTTGCATAGAAATTCTGAATTTAAATTTGGAACTAAAACTTAGTTACTTTCCACTAATACAAATTTCATGCTAATGTAACTCCACAGAATTACACAAAATCCATACTGACAGGAAATGTGAGATGACAACAGAGATCTAACATTACTGTCAGTTAAGTCTTGCTTCCGAACTAACACTTTTGAAGCTACTTAAGGCAAGATCAAATAACACAAGATCCTTTTCTGAAAGGCTTCTGAAAATATTTTACACAAGTTGCAAAATTTCAATAGCGTAACTCCCTTCACATTACATACTTGGCTGAAAACATTACATAGCTGTTTGGACTCTTCCAAGTTTGTAGCTGAGGGATGATTATTTGAGCACCACTTCCAAGGACATCTGAATTTTCAGCAGTGCTATAGGCCAGTATTTCCTGTGTAGGATCACTGCATCTATACTGGCCTAGCAATTTTCAAGCCTTTGCCTGTTTTTGAATCTTTGCCTCTCTGAATCTGAAACATCGACTTTCCCAAAGACAGCAAAGTATATTCTCATAATCACCAAGATTTTTAAAGTTCTAAATAAAATTGGATTGGCCAAATCATACAAGTAAGTATTTCATAGTGGAATATAAGATCAAATTTTACAAAACGACCACACAGGTCAACCACAGGTTTGTTTATCATATTAGGCATAAAGAAAAAATTGTAAAGGGATACAACTTGCAGATCAATTGTGCACAAGTTTGATATATTTCTCCTGTAAAGAATATATAACTCAAATTCTCATTGCGGTGTAAGAGAAGCTTTTGAGATGTAATAATTCTGGAGTGAAAACTTTAGGGAGATATTGAATTATTTTGCTCTGGATGCCCAGGAAAACAGAAAACAGAGAGAATAGTCAGTCTACCTAAATTTAATGCTTTCAATATGGATGATGGAACAAAATACAGTACAAAATATATCATAGCATAAGAATATTTAAACATTTAAAAGGTAGGCAAGAGAAAAACTAAAACAACTTTCATGGAATTTTAGCACACATTGAAATTAAAAGTTCTATATGATAGAATAGAATATATATTAAACTAGTTTTATGACTTTCATTTTAAGGCTTATTTCATAGTCAAAAAAATAGTTCTAAATTATAAAGAGGTATAAGGTAAGTACACAAGAGAAAGGAAATTTTCATTCAAAATATCAAGAAAGAATAGAGCAGAAACGCTATTTTAATGAAAAAGAGATTATATTACTGTAAGGACTTTGGAGCAAGTGAGATCTAGCTAAGGCAAGAGTTAATTTGATATTTATATTATAAGTGAGTCTGTATCTTACTCGATTATACATACTTGCTAACAAAAAACCAGAAACACACTCTATTCCAAATTCCACATTCCAATATATTTACGGAACCACATCATAAATTACTTTAGGGCTCTTTTGCATTTATGAACAAGCAATATCTTCCCTTGTTCATATTATATTCCCTATACAATAGTTTGAATTAATAATCACCTCATAAGTTAACTGCATTTTTTTAGTTCTTTCATCTACTTTTTTTTAATTCTAAAAAAATCTAGCACTGATTGGAAAATCTGAATGATAGCCTAGAAAAGGTTTCCTTAGCAATAGCAGGACATTCGGCACCACTACAAACTCTTCCATTTTGTGCTGAAGCAGTGCTTACATCAACATCAGCAAACTATTTTCAAAGTTGACACATCAGTAACATTTAAAAAGTTTGAACTTTTCAACTAAGGTAGAGCAAAAGGAACACAAGAACACACTGGTAGGCTGCCAACAAGATACCTCCTTGATTTAATGTCAATATCTACACAAGGCAACACCTTCAGGAATATAAATCCAAGGTACTGTATGGAAATAAGGGCATTTCTGCATTCCTTATATCCACCTTATCTTTATTTTGGAAATCTGTTACCATGCTCTGGGCCATCCTAGGAAGGAAATTCACAACTCATCTCTTTCTGCTTGCACTAGTCAACCACATAACGTATCTAAAACTCTTGGAATGCTTTTCTGACTTCAAGGGCAAACGCATGGACATCTCTTGAAAAGGCTTTTTCAGCTTGAGCCAGGCTCTGAAGTGAGACATTATTCCAGTTGCTTTCTTATTGTTAAAGCAAAATGT
Organism: Ammospiza nelsoni; assembly: GCF_027579445.1. Taxonomy (NCBI): domain Eukaryota; kingdom Metazoa; phylum Chordata; class Aves; order Passeriformes; family Passerellidae; genus Ammospiza; species Ammospiza nelsoni. Next base: position 39,830,545 of record NC_080669.1, on the reverse strand, counting down.
TCATAAGAATGAGAAATAGTGAATAATGATTCATCCTGGCCAGATGTATTTCTGCTGACCAATCACCACACACAAAGCATAATGTCAAAGAAGATTTTTTATTCCTATGTCAATTACATCTGAGAAAACAAGAAATTTCATTCAGAGGTGAATAAAAACATGAAACACAAATTCCAGAATTTTCAAAAGTGACAGGCTCTTAGCTAGTTGTTTCAAGATTATTTGAATTTATAGGCATTTTACACAGAAAGAATTCATAGCCTTTAATATACTTTTAAGATGCATGCATATATATTCTTGTCTGTATTATGTTGGCTATTATCCCTCTATCCAGATTCCACTGACATAACAACTTTGAAGCATGCATTCTGTCTCTCTTTCTTTCTCCAGTTTGGTTTTCATGGTCATGCCAGACAAACTCAATCCTGACTTTGAAATTTTTCCATCTTTAACTCACTATTTATTCTCCTCTAAGGCAATTAGATTGCACTTTTTAAACTCAGCTAAGTGTTTCCTTTTCATCCATAAACCAGACTAAGAGATTTGCCAATGTCACGTTCCACTTCAGGTTTCCCATTTTCCCCTGTATGCCCATTCTTAGATATTTTAATTTCCCAGAAAGTCAGCACTGTTTTTTTTTTTTTCCCAGTCTAGCAATCAAGACTTGGCACTCATTCTTTATTGTCTTTTTTGGTTAATGCCAGGAAAGATCTTACACATTTTTGTTTTTCTTTTCTCCTATTTTTTCTTTGAGCACAATACAGGAAAAAAAATTAAACCATTTATATTTGTATCAAAACAGTTACAAAAACCAGTAAATTCACTAGCTGCAAGCAAAATGTGACTGGAGTAGCTTTTTGTTCTTAAGAAAAACTAGATTTATGCCTGGTGACTTCATTTACTTTGTTTGTAACTAAAATGAAATAAGTCAGCTGGGTAGTCTCCCACCAGCATTTAATAGATCCTTTTTCACATCACAAAAGCATTACACAATTTGGCACTGTTATGAATGATTGGCAACTTCTACTCAGGAGAGACCAAAAATGAAATGACAAGAGTTTTGCAGGTCAGTGCTTTGCCAGAACTATATTGGAAAGCTTATTTCTCTCTTTGGAAATGTTATAAGTTGTTTATATTCATCTGAAATAAAGTGCAACCAAATAAAAAAATCTAACAGAACAAAAAAAAAATCAAGATACTTATTGCTGAAAGTTGATGACAGAAGGAAATAGAAGTATTCTAAATCTATTTCCCCGTCTTCTTTCAGAAATAACACCAAGTTTTGAAAGCTTTATAATGGGAAAAATACCCTCATTGCTGAAATGCTAATGTGTTGGATGCATAATTTTCTAATCTATTTATTATTAAATAATATTACAGAGTAATGAATCAGCAAATGAGTAACTAAAGCCTCAGAAAATTGTTGCATTATACTGTTACTTTAGCAGGGAGTGTAGAAATGCTCCAATCGTAAAAATGACAAATTCCTAAATTCGCAGCATCACAAAATGGTTGAGGTTGAAAGGAATTTTTGGAGACAATCTAGTCCAGCTAGACCTTTTAAAGAAGGTTCACTTAAAGGAGGTTGCACAGAATTAAGATCATGCAGGTTCTGAATAAATCCAGAGTAGACTTCACAACATCTATGGGCAGCCTGTTCCAGTGCTTGGTCAGCTTCAAAAAAAGGTTTTTCCTCATATTTAGTATGCCTTTGTAGTCCTCAAATTGTATTTCAGTTTGTGCCCATTGTCCTGTCACTGGACATCACTGAACACAGTCTGATCCCATCCTCTTGGCACCTACCCTTAAAATACGTGTACACATTGGTAAGATCCCTGTTCAGTCACCTCTTTTCAAGACTAAACTGGCCCAGCTCCCTCAGCCTTTCCTCATAATACATGATGCTCCAGTTCCCCAATAGTCTTTGTAGCTCTCCAGAAGTTCCTTGTCTTTCTTGAACTGGACAGCCCAGAACCAGACACAGTATTTCAGGCGAAGACTCACTGGTGCAGAGTAGAGGGGAAGGATCTCCTCCCTCAATGTGCAGGCAATGCTTTTCCTAATGAACCTCAGGACACCATTGGCCTTCTTGGCCACAAGGCCGCACTGCTGGCTCATGGACAGCTTGTTGTCCACCGGGAACCCCAGGTCTTTTCCCGTAAAACTCCTTCCCAGCAGGTCAGCCTAATCTACAACCTTATGCTGGTGTGTAGATTATTCTTCCCCAGGTGCAGGACCCTGCACTTGCCTTTGTCAAAATGCATTAGGTTCCTCTCTGCACAGCTCTCCATCCAGTCCAGGTCTCTCTGAATGGCAGCACAGCTCTCTGGGCTATCAGCAATTTCTCCCAGTTTTGTGTCATCTGCAGACTTGCTGAGGGCAATTTTGTGCCTTCATCCAGGTCACTGATAAATGAGCTGAACAAGACTGCACCCAGCACTGACCCCTGGGGAACACCACTGTGGGCCTTCAGCTGGCTTCCACAGCCGGCCTCTGAGCTCCGCCATTCCCCTGATCCACCTCACTGCACTGACCCCGGGGGAACACTGCTGTGGGCCTTCAGCTGGCTTCCACAGCTCCGCCATTCCCCAGATCCGCCTCACTGTCCATTCATCTAACCCACACTTGCTGAGCTTACCTGGGAGCGTGTAATGGGAGACAGGGCCAAAGCCCTGTTCAAGTCAATGTTGACAGCACCCCCTGCCCTCTCCTCATCTACGCTGACAGCCATGCCAAAAACAGAAGGTAATCAGCTTGGTTAAACATGATCTCCCCTTGGTGAATCCATGTTGACTGCTCCTGACAACTTCTTTGCTCTCAAGTACTGAGATATGACGATAGACATGAGTTGTTCCATCATGTTTCCAGGCAAGGATGTAAGGCTTCCTGGCCTGTAGTTTCCTGCACTAATGTGCCTAACCTTGAATACTCTATGCAGTTTTCAGCACCACAATGTAAGATTGGAATCTATTAGAGAATGACCAAAGGAAGGCTATGCAGATGGTGCAGATGGGCCTTGATAGGAAGCCATACACTGAGCAGCTGAGGTCCTTCGGTCCAATCAGCCTGGAGGATACTCAGGAGGGAATCCCTTGCAGTCTACAACTTCCTCGTTAGGAGAAGGGGCAGGCACTGATCTCTTCTCTGTGTGACCAGTGACAGGACCAGAGGAAATGGTCTGAAGCTGTGTGACAGGAAGTTTAGGTTGAATATCAGGAAAAGATTCTTCAAACAGAGAATGGTTGGGCACCGGAACAGCTCCCCAGGAAAGAGTCATAGCACCAGCCTGACAGAGTTCAAGAACTGTTTGGACAATGCCCTCAGTCACATGGTGTGATTTTTGAGGCTGTCCTGTGTAGGGTCAGGAAATGGACTTTGCTAATCCTTGTGCGTCCCTTCCCTTCAACTTGAAATATTTTGTGATTCTGATTCCTGGGTCCTCCAGCTTGCACTCTCTGAAGGCTATAGTGACACTGCTTTTCATCTAGTCCTAAAGCACTTCTCCTCTCAGTGACCTTTTAGAAAGTGGCTTAGCAGTTCCAGTTAGTGATATTAGGTAAGAAAAAACAACAGTGATAAGGAAAATCAGTATTTTACAGCAATATACTTGAAATACATTTGGAAACTGAGATACGCTGTGACTATCTTGGGTTTCCAAAGTGGACCTGTTATTTTTATTACAAAAAAAGCTATTTTAAAGAGCTTACCCTCAATTTCAGTACTCAGTATCATAGGTTTACAGATATGTATCTCTTTCATTCGTATGTTTGTCAGGTAAATGAAGTCATACATCTTAACAAATATGTTGTTGTCACTGTTGCTGTAAGAAGTCAACATTTTCTCTTAAACTAAAAAATAAGGGTCTCAGGATTTCTAAGGCTGAACTTGTTTTGGATGGTCTTGACCTCTGGTTTGTCTTGTAAAACAGGAACAGAGATTGTGTAACCATCAGATGACTATTAAGCACTTTGCTTTAGCTCTTACTAAAACTTTTTAGTTTTTTACCACTGTATTATGCAGCTTTAATTATCATTTATATGTCTCTAAAAAATAAGATAGCAATAATAAGCAGAATTCTGTGTGGGATGAACTACATATCACCCTTACATTGAAAATGCATTGAAAATGCATTTTACAAGAGTATAGGCAAAGACAGATGCCTAACACTAAGATTTAGAAGGCCTGGCAATAGAGGAGGAGTCAGACTACAAGAAACTCAGAAACAATCAGTTAGCAAGTATGAAACAAATGCAAACCTGGGAATCAGAGAAAACAGCTTTAAAGACAACAAAGTGTACATAAGTAAGTATCCAGCTTAAGAAAAGCATGCCATATGTATGTATTCAATCATTCCAATAGTTAATCATTCACATAATGCAAATGCAATACATGAAAGAGAATTGCAAACCAAAAAGGAGGAAACAAGTTAGTAGATTGCAAGACCAAGTTAAAAATGGCACAAAATGAAACCTAAAGTAAGATGACATTACCCCAAAGTTAGTATCAAACTTATTTGAGTCAAGGACATGTCTTAGTGGCAGTTCACTGTACTCTTAGCACCCCAAAATTGAAATCATTACCTGTAGTTTGTAGAAGCAGTGGAGAAATTATCACGACTGCCAAGATACTTCAGAGGTATTTATGCTATTTGTGATTAGAAAGTGAATGCAAATAAGCTACAATAATTAGCCAATCTGAAAAATATGTGTCAATATGCGATGACTGCAATACCTTCATTAGACTGTCAAGATTTTAACTGTGCTAATAGTAAATTCATGGTGCTCCTTGGCCTACATACAATCCATAACTAGTAATCCACTGATTGAAAAATGCAGGCAACTAGACAACCAATTTGGATGGAATAATTTGGTAGCAATTGCTGGAATTATTGTTACCTGCCTACACCATTACAATACACAGCAATGCACTGAAAATTTGGGTTAGAATTAAAAACATGTAGAGTTCAATTTCTAATTAATCCAGCTGAGGTTATAGTAATATCTCACTAAACAGATTTGAAGTAAGAGCTAAAAAATAATATATATATAGAGAGAGAAAGTTCATGGAATATTTTAAAAGAATGTTGATTTGGTGTGTCACAAACTTAGAAAATTATATAGGCAATGCTACATATACTATCTTTTAGACACAATCTAAATCTTAGACGGGACTCTCCAAGTAAAAATAATAAAGGATACAAAACGTTACACCGCCAGCATGAAGACATTGTATAGCAGATTCAATCGAACAACAACAAATGGCACCATTTCCAGGGGATTCAGGTGGAAGCAGGGATGACAGGAGAAAGAAGTAACGTACAGGAATAATATTGTGGCAATAGGAAACAGTGGAAGAACGAATGTCAAAGGAAAAAAAAATCTGAAGAATAATTACACTTTTTTAAAACAATTTGCAGTTGCCTGTGCTAAAGAAATCTGAGATCCTATTGATTTTCATATCTATCTTTATTTATTTATTTTCATATATATATATACATATATATAAAATATATATATGAGTAAATATCTTTCTTGAAGTTTCTGATTTTATTTCAAAACCAGCTATTAATTTTTAGATTATTATATTCTAATATCATCTTAAAATTCAGCAGTCTGCTGTGTTGCATTTTTAATACTGAAAGGTTAGTATATAATACATCTGATCTATACAAACCAGTGTAAGCTATACTTGCTGATATAATGACAAAATTTGCTTTATAAACACAGATGCTCTGTACTAAGAATAACATCCTACTTCCACTCCCTTGTAAGCCTGCATCAGCTTATACTGTATTATAAAAGGCCATAAATTTTTTATTAGTTCACTGAAAGGATATGAAATACACTTTTCTACTTAGTCCCCAGTCATTGCTTTCCTTAATTGCTATGTAATGATTTGAAGAAAAGTGAACCACATAAATATCGAGGTTTGGGGTTTGGATTTTTTTTTAGCTGAAGGAAGTATACTGTATATTAAAATGCTGTCTGTTAGACAGTGACCCTCGGTAGGATAGATAAGAGTACAATATAAAAGCATTGACTTTTTTGAAGGGTAAAATCTCTGATCGTGATCTCACAGAAGTCAATGCAAGATGTCCTGCTAACTGCAGTCACAGCAATTCTGCCCCCTCTATCTCCCTGCAGAGGAACCAGTAAAATAATATATGGCGACATTTGTATGACCATCCTTTTTTTAGTTTATGTAAGCCTGTAACAAGCAAAATCCAATCAATGACATATACCTGTCTGCACAAGAGATATTAAAGAAATTAAGGAGGGGGAAGTAGGGCGAGCACAAGTTTCTACAGATTTAAAGCAGCATAATTTATGGAACAGTTTATTCCACATTGTCCATAGTGCATATCTGCTCTCCATATGGTTTCTGTCCTATTTAGCAAATGCAAGCAGACTCTCTAAATGTCTCACTTTATGGTGTGCAAAAGAAACTGTACTGTATATGTATTTTTGTTATATGTTTCTAATAGAGTAAGAATAAAAACAAAACCACTAAAAAAATCAAGAATTATACTATATAATTTCTGATATCGAGATGGGTGAAAAAAAAGAGAAATAAAATTCCTTCCAAAACCAAAGTAGAAAAATACAGAGTTGCAAAAACGTACTGCAAAAACAGCTTATAAATTTACCACTTAGCCCCATAACGAAAAGCCCTATAAGCTTCTCTGGAATACTTTAAAAAAAAAAGAAAAATCAAAAAAACCCCAAACATTTTGGATGACAATGACTTAAATCTTTTAAAATCAAAGGGTACAGACTTCCACTTCTGCAAACTGTACTGCAACTAAAAAGAAAAAAATCCCAAACTCATCATCTGCTGCAGTATTCAATGGTAAAAAAGCAATGGGTGACCTCTTCCCATTCATCACATAAGAACATGAATTTCCACATTTTGTACATGTCTGATATGTTATGTTTATGAAAGAATTTAATTAGACAATGAAAACAAGGGAGGAAACCTGAGGGGGGAAATTTTTTTTTCCTATAGAAATTGTAATATTAAAAGACTAAGAAGCTCACTCTATCATGCCACATAAAAAACATGTAGCAGAATAACATCAACAAACATTCAGAAAATAATTATAAGCACTCTCTCCTCAAGTATTTCAATGAGTGTTAATGACGGGTTGAGACAATCTTGTTAGGTAGTACTAGACTGAGAAAAACTGAAGAGATCATTGCAGCCTACTATTCACTACATTCACTACAGGTGTCAGAATTAGTGGAAGGAGATCTTCTAGGAACATGTAAAATATTTTTTTCCACAAACGACAAAATTAAAAGGAAGTGACTGACTTATTAGATTAGGAAATAAACAAAAACAGAGAAATAAGGTTTCATGGAGCATGTTGCACAAATATTTTGCTATTCCTTTCAAGCCAGCTCTGTTCCTACTTATCAGTCTCAGCAGCAAGTGCCCTATTAATATCTTGATATCTCCCTGTACTTTATGTCTGAGTGTATAATTAAAAATATAGCCATAATAAGTGCCATATTTATTTCAAGCATATACAAGCATAAAAATGTGTATGATTTTTAGGCACCACAGGACATCTACCAATGTTTGAAACAATACATGTCAACATGATTACAGAATATTTAGAGGTGGTAGAAAAGGCTAAACAGCTTGATGAAATCATGCAAATGATCTTCAGGACACTGCCAACATACACCCAATTATTAATGGCCTCCAACTGTGGATTTGTAACTTTAATGTCACTTTAAACTGCAGCACAGAATGCAGAAAAGAAAGTTGTGCCAGTTACTGGATATTTCAGAAAACTTACTTTTAGCTACTATTATGAATTTTCCACAAAAGAGGAAGGCAATAAATTTTCTCATTCCATCACGTTGGCTGGACTAATTTTTATATAGTAAGGTTTCTCTCTTTCCTACCACCTGGATTGAGAGACTATCTTCTTGATTCAGTTAACAGATATTTCATCACAGAGGTGGCAACATATTTATTATGAGCTCCTGATAATCAAGATATTTTTCTCTTGGAAACAGTCAGAAAGATCACTCAGATTGTGAATCAAATCCTGTGCTGTAACAGGGAAGAAAACATACAAAAGCTCTTTGTTGTTCTTTTTTCTGTCAGCCTTTGAGGAGATAGGAGCTGACAGCCACATGTCAGTTGCAGAAAAAAATAACAAGTTGCAAAAAATAAGATATTTTTAGCAAAGGAATTAAAAGAAAAATAGAAAAGAAAGAAGTATTATTATATAGATTTTTATTCAGGGATGTAACACTGCTTGCCAAAAAAAATTAGATGTCATAATTTCTATCTCATAGGCACCAAATTGTCCACAAACAATACATGCAGATATCCTCAAAAGGCACAACTTAGTTGGTACCCAAGGTTTATTGACAAAGTCTGTGTAATGGCAGCAGCCATGATATAAATACACTCTGGATATTAAGACCTTCTTTTAAACCTCTAAATCAAACCAGAATAAAAAATTTCTTAAGTATTAGCTAGATAGTCTCTCATGCACTGTGCTCAGTGTAGAATATTTATTTTGTCTTAGACGGTTTGCAAAACATTTTCCTAGATGAAGATGTAGCTACCCTGTGAGAAGTCTATCCTGTTAAATTTCTGAACAAGCTGAGTTTAAGGATAATGTAAGAATTCTTTACCTTTTATTTTTAACCCATGTAATCATCTATTTTTAACAGTGTTTTCTCAGAGTATAATAAACCTTTATTTATGGCAAAAAATAATATAGCCTCTCACAGAGTTTTAGACCACAATAGTAGTTCTCTGCTTGACAGAGTTTTTAGTCTTTGGCATCACATTCCATGAATGCAATGTAAGATTCAGATTGATAAGTCAGAAAAATAATTTTTTATTATCAGGAAACTAAGACCAAGCAAAAGATTACAGATGACCACTTTGCTCTCATGAGTATGATGACATCAAGAAAGGAAATTTTAATGCTATTCATTTTTCGAGTCTTTTATACAGGCCACCTCTAAAGAGGAATTGTACACAGAAGGCAATTTACAAAATTGCTAAAAAGTCAGCCAGATATTTCAGCTTCAAATTCAAAAGTAAGGTTGGTCACAAGAGCGAGTTAGTTTCCCATGTTAATAAGGTCACATAATTTTGCATTAAAGTGAGACTACATTATAATCATACCTTAACTGCTACCATAAAGTATGACGATTCAGGGTTCCAACCATAGTGTCTTTCTTTTTCCCATGTCTCCCTTACAAAAGTGTAGAAAAATAATGCATTGAAGAAAACCTGACTTTTCCAAGGCCCAACTAATCCCAACCTCCACCCCCCTAGTTTTCTTACTGAGCATGATGCCATTCACAGATTTATCAAGTTTGGAGGAGACCTTAAAGACCATCTAGTCCAACTATCAACCTAGTATCACAATAAGCACCACCCAAACCATATACCCCAAGTGCCACACATCTTGAACATTTCAAGACATTGCCTGGCAGCTTGAAATATAAATACTGAAGGAAGTTGAAAGAACAACTACAATTCAGATTTACTATAACACTGTTATGAACAATCAGCCCTTATTTCCATGAGAGATAAATGTAATTAGCTGAGTGTTACAGACCCATCATTCAATCCAATCTATTTCTAAAGTCAAAGATGTGGTATTTTTTCAGAACAGATGCTGCTACAATGTAGTATCATTAAAAGAAGTTGTCAACATTTTTCAGGATTTATAAAAAAGTAAAAATTTTGCATTAATTATTTCATGCTTCTGAGAATGTTTCAATGGAACAGATACGGCATCTTAAAATATTACTCTAATAGTAAAACAGGAAAATTTTCATAATAGCTTTTTTCAGACACAGTGCCTGGAAATTTATTGAACAACTTGAGCACTCTGAGGCACTCAAGAGTAAATGATAACTGAGTTTGGTGAAGTCTAATGTTCCTATGAGGGATGGAGTTATGAGGAGGACACATTTTATAGTCATGTCCTACAAAATACATCTTTGGCAAAAGATGTTTCTGTGATATATGTTCTTTCCCAACCTGCATGACTGTCTTTGGTAATTGTTTACAATTACTCTTGTCTGTTCATTCCCGTGGGGTTCTTTTTTTCTTTTTTTAGCCTGCGAACAATGTAATTAAAGATTGATATTAAAAATACACAATTAACTATATAGTGATGATGATTGATGCCATCTCAACTATTTCATTGAAACAACTATTGCATTATTAAACATATGAATGGAAATGAATCTATTGCAAAGGGGTCAATGGGACTTGGAGATAGAGGAGATCACTCTTTCTCACTTCAGCACAATCCTGTTCTTCAGATACCCAGGAGGTGATTGCAGACCCCATTGCTGAAAGGTGCTGGACAGCTAGCACATGCCCTGCACACCCAGTCCTGTGCCCACAGGCTCTGGCTATCTCCAGCTATGTGCTCACATCGCTCTACAGCAACCCTTTCAGGGGAAAGAAGAAGGGAAGGAAGAGGGAACTGAAAAAGGAAACAGCAAGGGAAGGAAAAGGAGAGCAGAAGGAAGGGAAAGCAGGAACAGAAGGGGAACATGAACAGGAAGAGAAAGGAAGAGCTGGAGTGTCAAAGATGTGCATGCATCTTAGTCCAGGGATTTGGCTCCTATTGAGATTGGACCAGTGACCAGTGACAATGCCAGTGACCAGTTCTTCAGATAGCCTCAATCAATGTGGGCCTGCCCTCTAATAGTTTAGGAGTTATTTGTAAGGACAGGCTTGTCACATTCCCATTGCCTGAGCTTGCAGTTCTCTGTATGGCTTGAGACACACCAGACTAGCACTTTGACCCTGACTTAAGGGCTTGACTTCTTGGCTTGATGCTGCTACGGATAACTGGTTCACCTAAACCATCATCACAGACCTGTTCTATTTCTGTGGCCCAGGTACTGGGGGACGGCACCCTTGCCTTTGCCCTGCTGTGATGCTCATCTTCTCACTCATCTCACAGACAACTGTTGTTCTTGTTGCTCCCTCACACCCAGTTATTCCCTCCCTAGTGCACTGCAAGGTCATGGAACGGAAAAATTAAAACATTCAAGTGCATATAAGCCTGGTCAGCATACAGTATAATACAAGATTGCCCCAGTAAATAAAGTAATGACATTGATATGGTTTGCAAAACCTGCACTCAGGATTACAACATTATCATGGTATCCTAGTGATGCCTGTCATTGGGTGCCACAAAAAAAAAGTAAAAAAAAACCCTGCATCATGTTTTATTTAGCCTAATCTTTCCCCCTCTAGTTCAGACTACTGTACTTAACAGGAAGAAAATAATAAGGGATTCGGAAATATACATGTGGTTAATTTAAAATGCCAAGCACCATATGCATTAATAAAATATATATGGCATTAGATAAGGCAACCTATTACAGTGTAATAAGCACGTAAAAATGAATTGTTGAACAGGTGCAGTGAAAGGAAACATCAATTAGAAAGTCAATTGGAAGGTCAAGATATCAATTAAATGGTTAATGAGCTATTTCTGGAAAAATCAAAGACAACTGCATTATAGAATTGCTCAGAATATGAGCTAGAAAATAGTTCACAAAGCCAAAGGAGTAAAAGGGCAAATGTGATGTATGAATTAAAAAAAACCCACATAAATTGTACTGTTATTTCTTTGTTTTTCATGTAAGCTTCAGTGTAACTGATGATACTACATCCAGTTCATCACCAAATAAAGACAGCTAGCCTTTTCTAGCATATAACAGCCAATAAGATAGAATATCAGCCTTAAAGCAATTAGAATCTCCGTGGTGAAAATCCTAATATGACACTAAGCCACATTATCTCCTATACCTTCTCTCTTCTGGTCTACAGGATAACAAATATAACTATGAGAAAAAGTAAAGCCAACTTCTCTACTACAATGCCTGATAAGGAAAACCTCGGAGCAGCTTTTGCTTTGCATCTGTAAAGCCTTCAGGTAATTGCTCAGACTTTTTGCATCAAAAATTTGAAAGAGTTCTGCCTTCCATTTACACAGAGGTGATCTTTGGGCTGCAGCCCAGTTGTGTTTAGTTAGCTTTCCAAACATATGTAGCATATCCTACCATAATATATATATCATGACTGGATGATTCATGACTCAAGAGAAACTTCTGAATAGGGGAAATTTGCATTTCCATGACTAAGTGGGATGAAGAGCACAGCTAGTACGATATCCACACTCTAACAATTATGCCTTGGAAAGAGTAAGAATAGCACTATTCTGATGCAATCCCATAATTTTTTCCCAGACCACAAGTATTTCAGTTCATGAGATTTCCAGAGTGTGATGGGAACTGTGCAGTAAGCTCTAGTTAATCTCTCCTCTGAGTTCTTGTCCCATGTCTGCTCAAATACATGTAAACATTCTGCTCTCACAGCATCAATGTGTACATGCAATCTGCAATCAATGTGCATTCAACCTGTAAAGACTTGCAAAAGTCTATCACCATCTATCATGAAGATACATTCTTTTGTTTTAAACCAGTTTCCATAATTTGTGTTTAATAAACCCTGCTTGTACCAATGAAAGAGGCATTGAGCAGTCTACTCTCTTTTGACAAAAATTCTGCAGACTTCTCCTCTCTTTTAATTATTTTCTAAAATAATGGTTCCTATTACCTGCAACTGTACCTAAAACAGTAGATGCAGTCCACACTTTTGGTTATCCATGTTTCTTTTCTCAGAATCTTTTTTCTTCCACCTTTGTGCATTTTTTTTTGAATAAGCCAACCAGAACTCCTCACGTTGTCGTCAAGCCATGGCAAACCATGGATTTTTGCAGGTGCATAAATCACATTAATTGTTGTCTTCTTTGTTCCTTTTCTAATCTTTTCTAATATGTCACTTGTTTCTTTGACTGCTGTCAAGCACTGATCTGCTGTTTCCATGCAGCATCTATCTCAATTTCTAGGCCTTTTTCCTGAGTAGTAACAATGCATTGAACCCATCACTTTATACTAAAAAACTGTTATCATCACTGTTATGCCTCAGTTAATGAATGTGAAATGCACTGACTTTCACCTGCCATATTACTGTCCAGCCATTCAAATTTGTTATGTTCTTCCGTTACTCCTGCCAGTCACCTCTCACCCTTTTTACATCCCATAGTTTTGCACCATCAGCAAACTTTCTCACCTCACTGGATCAATCTTTTTTCTGATATTTTTATGAATTATTATGTTAAAAGATACAAGAATACTTGTACTACCACTGTGGCTTCTCACACTGCAAGGATTTACCCTCTAAGCCAAGCCATGAATTATTTATCTATTTCAGACCTTCCATTTTTCTACATAGATGTTGAAATCCTTAAAAAGCCCTTTTGGGAATTCACATATCTAACACAACTTACTAGTGTATTTCATAACACATTCAAAACACTCAAAAGGAATTTAAAGCAAGATTTCACTTTGAACAAAGCTTGTTCTTTTTCAAGTTTATTTATCCCATGTTCACCAATTGGTTCCCTGACTATTATCAGGTTGAGTCCCAGGCTCAGTAAAGATGTGAGGCATACAGATACAGACATCTTTCCAAACACTGGCAACACAATTCCCATCTCATAATTCTCAAGTACCAAGGTAGTTCTATATGCTGTTTTTATCAAATAAATTATTTCAACCCTGTGCTAGAATTTTTAGGTGCATAGCCTCCTATTCTAGGGTCCTACTGATGTTTGTACTATTTCTTTATAGCATTAATATGACAATGTCTATTTGTGCCATTACAACTTCACTGTTGCTGTTGTGCAAGTCTTCAGCTGGTCGTTAGAGTTCTCTATCTAAGTCTGTATGTTCTTGGCTGTGAGCCAACAGAGCAGTCTCCCCTACCCTCTGAAGGATCTTTTTATAATTCTCAAGACCTTCTTTGATTTCACGCCTCCGTTTTTGGAAAGGGCAAGCCTGTAGGTAGTTTCTTGCCATTACTATATTAAGTCTCTTGAAATTTATCATACCAGATGTCTTATCTTTCTTTCAGCATTCTCTTTAGTTAATCCCTTCATTTTAAAAATAGCATAAAAATTGCTTATTAGAGCAATTCCACTCTGCGAGAGTCAAAGAATAAAATTAGTATAAATAGGATTAATGTAATTTGACTATACATATTTGCAGTACTCACAAAATTAGTGTCTCTAGGCTCCCTTTTGTTGGAAATAAATACATACTTCAAAACTGCGATTTACCTCACCAGCTTCAGACACTTCCTCATAGGAACTATATACAAAAAATTACATAGATGCATTTGTCTCCATTACAGAGGAACTGATGTAGATCACGGGTAGTGGTGCAGAAACAGCGCATCCAATGATATCACAGCACAAGCACAGACTTCGCTCCATAGGGAGCTGGCTCTCTACTTTTAGTCAAGACAATACAAAACAATTTATTTTAATGTTGACCTCTCAGGTTCACTAGATAATTTGCTCTATTTATCTATTTTGTTGATAGCATGAAAATATTTAATTATTTATTGAATCTTAATTCTGACCTTTATTTAGTCACCATAAAGTTTTGTCTAACCAATTAAATCGATCAGAATAAACTAACTCACAGATACTTCACTTCATTTCGAAGACATCCAAACAAGTATAGACAGATAATTTTTATTCCATCAAATCATGTACAGTGACTCAGAGAAGTACAATATAGAAACATTCAGTAAAAAACTCACAAGGCTTTTGACTCAACTTTCAAATACTCAAATGTAGCATCCTAGCAAACATTCTAGCCCAGTTCTCAGTGACAAACACAAAAAGTCATCAAGAACCAAATGGGTTCACCAAAGTAAAAAAGTACAGCTGATTTCTGATTGCTTAGTAAAACTATTACCTCTTAAAATAGTTCATTAAAAATATCAAAGGCTATGATCCAGCTATTGGATAATCCATGATCCAACGATGGATGGTTATGCATTTTAATTCCCTCAAGTTTGAGATCTTTGACTTTATTACCACTTTATCAATACATTAAATAATGCTTGTGCTGATACAGTCTGCAGAAACATAAAACCTTTGAGTTTTATGTAGGAGTACAAACATCCGCCATGACAACTAGAAATTAATAACATGCTAAAACACATCCAAGATTTGTATTTTCAAGAGATTTCATTTTACCGAGAGTTGCCATGAGTTAATCCACATAGAATTTCTTTCTTATAACCACTTTACTATGTCTAAGCAGTCCTTTATTTGTTGTACAAATAGGAAGAAGCTTGAAATCAATTTTCTGGGTCTGAGGTTGCTTTTTGTTTTCTTTTTTTGTCCACACTGTTTATTTTACTAATTGTTTTTGCATAGGTGTTAGGCAGATATTTTGGAGAGCTGAGAACAGATGGAGAGTTAGGTTCAGAACAGAAATATTTCAACTGTATAAAATATTACAACTGTTTTGAAACCTGCTTTGATCACCACTCATTTGAAGGACTGTAATGGAACTGATCTTTTGGGGGCAAAATTTTTCTGGTGCCATTTACCTTCAAAGCTAGCTAGCTTCAAAGTTAAAAAATAAAATAAAGTTTTGAAGAGGCCTATCTTTTCTGAGACCTCAAGTGAATTCTGGAAATTGTATGTGGCAATGCCACTGTCTACAATAC
The DNA here is from genome assembly GCF_027579445.1 of Ammospiza nelsoni. Lineage (NCBI taxonomy): Eukaryota > Metazoa > Chordata > Aves > Passeriformes > Passerellidae > Ammospiza > Ammospiza nelsoni. Next base: position 39,814,942 of record NC_080669.1, on the reverse strand, counting down.
TGCGATATAGTCAGTTCACTCAAAGTTTATCTTTCACAGAACTTCACATCACTTCACACTCCTAATTGTTCCTCTTCTCATTGTCAAAACAGTCACTTTGTGGACCTAGAGAAAGAAATGGAAAAAGGAGCCCAGTTGCTATTCCTAGCTCTTTCACAGTATCACTGATATTTCACACAGATATTTTTATATCTTAGATAAGAGATGATTGTATGAAACAGACGTTGTTCCATGTATGTGCCATCTTTCTCATCTGTTTGATGAGGAACCTTTTGAGTTCACATTTGATAGCTGTTAAAAAAAATCAAGTTTCTGTCAGCTTTGAGATTTCCTAACAAAAGCCAGTAAACAAGAGCAAAATATTAGCACTCTTCCTAGTACTAGGAAATGGCTGCATTTCTCAAAGGAGCTGTATAGCAGATATGCATCCAAAACCAGCCAGTTTCTGGCTTACTCTGCTTTTTTTTGTCCATGCTATTTATCTGGTAAGGGGAGGGTGGGGGGAAGCTTACACAGCAAGTTTGGGGTTTTTTTGTTTAGTTGCCTTTTATTTAACATTAAAAACCAGAAATCCACATTACAATTCTAAAGAAATGTCTGAAGCAAGATCACAGCACTTTTACAATACCTTTATTTCTGATCCATACAGTAGAATCTGTCACTTTACTGAAAACATTTGGACATTACCATCAACAGTGATAGTGAATTGGTCTGTTTTCCTGACAAGCCAATGAATCAAAATTCTCTAAGCTGCCACTTTGCTCTCAGAATTTAAGCTTGTAGTCATTTTTTCCTTAAGTATGAAGACAACCAGAAAACTCTTAACATGCACAGATTCATGACATAAGAAAAAAGCAGAAAGATATGAAAGTTATGTACTGCTACTGGTTAACAATATTATATCACACTAAACAGAGAACTGCGGAACTTCCTCCTAGGTGTAATTTTTTGGGGAATTATGAGGAGTTTGTAGATAGGACCAAATGTTGGATATTACCCATGCGACCTGTAGATCAAAATAAAACTGAAATCTTAGGAAGCATTTAAACAGAACATAGACAAAAAATTACTCCAGGATATCAAGATTCCAAGTTTACAGCTTGATATTCCCTTACTGCTAAAGTCAGATCCCCCTGGCTCACAACAGCCCTGGTGATGGGTGGTCTATGAAGAGGTTGCTACTCATTACACAAAATGTGCATACATCGCATACACTGCAGTCCTATTTCAGTGCCTACATTCTGATCAGAGTTCTGAAGGTTTAAATTCTGATATGGATCCCTACATGCATGACCACTGTGCCTCTGAAGTCAAAAAGACCTAGGGAGGAAACAGCCCAAGAAGACCGTAAAAATCCATAGGATCCCAGTTTGGGTTTTTACAGTCAGTGTCTTCTACAGCTTGTCAGTGTGTAAAATTTGGGATTCATGATTACCATATACTTCTTTGTAAATCTCCTGTACCTTCCTATACATATTATAAGAAAAAAGAAAGAGTATCACTTTTTGTTAGTAATGTTTTTATACATTAATTAGGCACGAAGCTGTAATGAAATTATTCTATCTAACAAACTAGTAAAGAATTGACATAGAAGTGGTATGTATTGAAGTTTCAGGAAAAAATTGTGATTCATATTTAATTTTTTTATTCCCACTATGAGATTCAGTTTTTAGAAGATATTTTATTAGAAAGGATTATGTAAAATAGAAAAATAAATACTATATTATGCTAAAGGTGTCTAATGAAAGATTTTCAGTCAATCTTTGATGGACATAAATACACTAAGGTCTTAATTACTGAGTTAGAAAATCATTTTTGCACCACTTATGAAAAACAAGATAAAATTGTAAAATATATTGTAATAGTACACAAAAAGGTTTTGAATCCAAAAAAGAAATTTTATTTGCAGAAAGTAGTAGGTAGTTCATATATGCTATTGAATTAGCTCAGTATTTTTTGTAATTTTTTGAAATAATACATGGGCATTTTTGTACATAGCTATTTTCAGTAACATTACTATAACAAATTATTTAGGATTCACTCATTTTGTCACTTGAAACAAAATTTCTTGATGATTTTAAAAGGATTGAATCCATACTGTTAGTTAGGTCAATTGTCATATTTTCAAGAGGTGAAGTATGGGAGAAATAAGAACTTCAATTTTGTTTCTCCGCAATGTAAAACTTCAAGAGTGAAATTTTGCCATTATTTCCCAACAGTTTTTGCCACATTCTTGGTCAAATTCAGGCTGAAATGTGCCACAGAGCCTGAAAGACTCAGTGTATGTATCATGAAGCCTGCTGAACACTTGACACTCTGAGACATCACATACAGGCGCAGTATTTTCCTGAAAAGTAATGCAAATCTTGTAAATATGCATGATAAAAGTAAGTCTCACATAGGTACACGATTAAAATACCAAAATACACAAGTCTCACATGAGTATACATTTAAAATACGAAAAATATAGCAATATAGCATTATTCCATCAAATATTAACACATATATATCCATATATAATATATATATCAATATATAATCAATACATATCAATATATGAATAATGCATCAATATATATCAAATACTAATCAGAAATCTTAGATAAATGAATATTGTGCATTAGTTCCTGATTGCTTGCTAATGTGGTCTGATGATGATGCTCATTGTGGGCCTCTCACTAGATAGCTAACAGCGCACATCTAAGAAACAGCATGATACCAGTATATATCTGGTTTTTGGACTCACCAATGCAGAACCTTCCAAGCAGAGTACTTGCCACCTGTGGTTTACTAGTCTGTCCCACCATAGTCATCACTTTCTATTCTTAACTTTTATTCAGCATTTATCTTCAGACAAAATTCCCCTACATCAGCAGAGTAGCTACTGAGCAGCATCATATCATACCGTCTTTTATAATTTTTTAAATAACACCTTATACAGAAAAAACAGTGGCACACAATTCTGTATACTAAGAAGCATTATTAACCTCTGGCTAACCCGTGAGATTGCATATCAAACTCAGGTGTTCATCACCTCTCACAAAGCGATCCAGGACTGCTACCTCTTTTACCTGAGGTGGCACCTAAAGGAAGTTATCAAACTAGTATATACAAATATTTAATATTGTATCAATAACTGGACGCTTGAATTAGTGCCTTTTTACCATTAAAACTGAATGTGTTGCTTCAACCTCCATTATTTCTCTCTGTCTCATCTTTTGTTATATTTAACAGTTAGGCAACACTGCAGGAAAACAAAATTTCTGTGGATGGATTTGACACATAATAATTTATAACTACTGGGTGAGCTGTATATCAGACATGTTATAGCTTAAACAAATTCAAGGCACTTAAAATACCCCAAATGACATTATAATTGTAAATCAAGAGTAGAGTAGAAAGTGTAGAGTAGAAAGTGTAGAGTAGAAAGTGAGGTAATAGAGCTTATTGGGATGAACGATTCTCAAATTCTCTAAACATTACGAGTCTGAAGATCTTGTAATCTTGCAGATGCAGAATGATTAGCCATTTCATTACCAGAAATGTTAAAATATTTAGGCGGCATGATCTTTTATAAGGTTGAGATTCTGGTTCTGTAGAGATATTTACTCATCCTTTAATAACCCAAAGCTATGCATAGCTTTAAAACATCCTCAACTCACAGCTGAGTCAAGCAAATTTCTGTTCTCTAGCCAGAAGTTCAGTATTAGCCTGAATAACAGTCTTATGGATAATTCAGCAAATGTTATATCAAGAGTCTTTACATTTTAGATAATCAGCTCTCAACAGTCTGTGGAAGAGCTGACATGCCTGAGGGACAGGATGCCATTCAGAGGCACCTGGAAAAGCCTTAGAGGTGAGCCCATGGGAATCTTATGAGACCAAGGGCAAGGTGCTGCACCTAGGTTGGGGCAAGCACCAGCACCAACACAGGCAGATCAGAGCAGCCCTGAGGAAAAGGACTTGGAGGTGCTGGTGGGTGAGAGGCTGCACCTGACCCAGCCATGGGCACTGACAACCCAGAAAGCCAAACCTGTCCTGGGCTGCACAAAAAGAAGGTCTGGTGAGACCTCACCAGACCGTGCTGCATTCAGTTTTGAGGTCCTCAGCACAGACAGGACATGGACCTGTTGAAGAGGGTGCAGATAAAGGCCCACAACAACAATAATCAGAGAGCTGGAGTACCTCTTATGAGGAATGGTCTGTAGGGCTGGGGAAGAGAAGGCACCAGTGGGACCTTATTGGGACCTTTCAATGCTTATAAGGGTGTTTATAAGATGGGAAAGGGAGTAAAAATTTTGGACTAAAAGAGGGTAGACCCAAACTAGATGTGAAGAAAAAAATTTTTATGATGACAGTGAAATATTGGGCTAGGTTGCTCAGAGAGGTGGCAGATGTGCCATCCCTGCAAACGCTCAAGGTCAGGTTGGTCAGAGCTCTGAGCAACCTGATCTAGCTGAATACATCCCTGGTCATTTCAGTGCTGTTGCATTAGCTAACCCTTAAAGGTCACTTCCAACCCAAAACACTGTAAGATTCTCTGATCCTTTACCACAACTATAAAAATTAAATTATGCAATATGTAAGTATTTACATAACAAATTATTGCACTAACATTAGCGAAAGGAGTCAGGGGAGAGAATAACAGGTAGCTTATTGTTATGTAATATTCACCTTATTTTACTGACAAAACTATGACTATAATTATTAACAGGCATTGCCATTACATAATGGAAGCTATTTCCACCCATCCAGAAATGATGCTACCAGTTAAAGATCTTATCTAATTAATAAAATTAGGACTTGGTAACAAATATGTTTAAACAGATAACTCTGCCTCATCTCTTACTGAAATCTGCTCCAGAGAAGATCTTTCAGGGAAATTCTGCATGGTTTGCTCATAGAGGACAACATCTCCTCCAAGAGTGCAGAAAAAGCACCAGGTGCTGCTACATCTTCAGTTACATGCATTTTCTCACCTTCTCTCGTCAGAGAAGCTGTGTTGAATAGTAAATATGGAAATAGCAATCTTCACAAGACTGCATCTGGGGTTAAAAAAGCACTAGGTTGTTTTAATAAAAATCCATACATTATCCGGGTAAAAGTCTGTGAAGCAGAGGAAGGATGACGTACATTTCTCACATCTCCTATCTTATTTACCTACTGAAACAATTACTAATATCAACTATTGGGTTTGCATGGCCTAGGTTTGGCAGCAGGGGAACTACAGAAGTGGCTTCTGAGAGAATTTGCCAGAAGCTTCCCCTACATCCAGCAGAGCCAATCCCCAGTGGTTCTAAAGATGGACATACCACAGTCAAGGCTGGGCCAAATAGAAATGGTGGCAATGCCTCTGTGGTAACAGATTTAAGAACAAAGAGAAAAAAATAGTTATTGCAGTTTTAACTGCAGCCAGAGAAGAGTAGAGCAAAAACATGTGATAGGAGCAACTCTGTAGACACCAAGGGCAGTGGAGAAGAAGGGAGAGGAGGTGCTCCAGACACCAGAGCCCACATTCCCCTCCAGCCCCTACTGCAGCCCATGGTGAGGCAGCTGTGCCCATGCAGCCCACGGATGGCCACAGGATGCAGAGATCCACCCACAGCCCATGGAGGAGCCTCACCCCAGAGCAGCTCTATGCCTGAGAGGAGGCTGTGACCCTGTGGGAGGCCTGTGGAGAGAGCACCCCTGTTCCCGGGCTGGAGCAGCCTGTTCTTTGAGGACTGCACCCCATAGAAGAGTGACCCATGCTGCAGCAGTTTGTAGAGGACTGTTGCCCATGGGATCGACTCAGATTGGAGAAGTTGATGGAGATCTGTCTCCTGAGGGAGGGACCCCACGGTCTCTCCTCTCCCTGAGCAAGGGCATTAACAACATGTGATGAACTGACCATAAGCCTCAATTCCTGTCTCCCTGTGCTGCTGGTGGGAGGAGGTAGAGCTGGGAAGAGGTTTGGGGGGAAGCCGTTTTTAAGAGTTGACCTTACCACTCATTATTCTGATCTGATTTTGTTAGTAATAAATTCAATTCATATCTTTAATTTCAACCCTGTTTTTCCTGTGATGGTACTTTATGAGAGATCTCTCCTGGTCCTTATTTCAACCCGTGAACCCTTCGTTATATTTTCTCTCCCCTGTCTGGATGTGGAAGGAAGAAGTAGAGCCACTTTGGTGGGTGTCTGGCTTTCGGCCAGGGTCAACCCACTACATATGGAACAACTCCTCACAGTTGTGGTGAAACACATAATTAATACACTGGGGAAACTGATACACCTTTCTTTGTGAAAGCAGAAATTCTACACAGAAGGTTTCTAAAATTAATGTTCCTCCCTCTGAAGGGAGCTGATTTATATAGATTATTTCTGATAATAAAGATTTTACCTTTGCCAGTAAATTTAAATCAGAAAAAAAAATCTATTTTGGGTGAATTGCTCCTAGCACATGTGCATGACATTCTTCTTGTCAGAACAAACACAATCAAGACTTCCATCACATCTGGCAAAAATCATCATTCAGTATGTTTCTCTTATTTCCATTACCAGCCTCTCTTTCTCTGGGGAGAGTCTTGGCTCCTCAGTTAGCCTGTCACACCTGGGCTTGCACAGAATCTGGACAACCAGTGCAGAATATTCTGAGTAAATGAGATACTGGTTTCTAAATAGGCCTCTTCCCTGGTGCCTTAATACTCTAAATAGATATGGACTTTAATGTGCAGCATAAAAGAAAATTCAGATTTAGTTAGTCTTTAGAGGCTGCTAACTAATGTCTTTCTTCTATGAACTATACAAAAGAGATTTGGGAGACTTCTTTTTTGTACATGTATTTAAATGACAAAATGTATGGAAACAAAAAACCAATGACATGTGGGTCTCCACTTGGAGAAAAAAAGTCAGTATGTTCAAAAAATTTAATTTAGAAAAGGTTGAAAAATGAAACCTTAAAAGTTAACCACAGGAGACCCCATCAAACACCAGAATTATCAAGAATATTCATTCTTTTAAGCCTACACAAGTTTAGTAATGAGCTTTCTATTTTTAGTCCTTCAAAGAAATGCAAAGTTTTAAGCTACCAGTAATAACTTGCTTAGGATTGGGGTTTTTTGTTTATTTGGATTGTTGTTGTTTGGTTTTGTTTATTGTCCATTTTTTTAACATTTGTAATATTTCTGATAAAAAAAACCCAAAATAAATTAATTTATGTAAAATCAGATTAGACTTTGCAAAACAAAACAAGGTATTTGCATTTGATCAGAAATCAAAGTTCCAGAAAGAAAAGTGTTTCAGTTGCAATATTTAGTCTCTATGCATTTAATATATAAATACATATTTTCCAAATATATTATGACACACACATATTATCTAAACATATCCCCACACTTTTCCCAGACAATATAGCTACTACCTGGAAGGCTGGAGAAGTTGAGAAAATGTTAAGAAACTAGCCTGCGAATCATTCTTACTCTAGGCTTTCAAGGATCTTTCTAAAACAGATTAATGTCATTCATGTGTACAACTTATGAATGATTAATCAATTTTTAATTTTAAAAAATGTAATTATGCCTTACTTAGAATTTTAATTCATATGTTCTAATGACAGAGAAGACCACTATTGTCATGTGAACTTGATGCTGATTGCTACACAGTCCTCTAACTATAGATTCTGTAAAAACAAATTTTTGTGTGAAATAGAAAACAGAAACAGAATGTTTCTTTTACTTTGAAACAGCAAACCTGAAGAACAGAATTCATAGATTTATTTTTCTAATAAGTTTTAAATCTGTAATTGTCATGTCAGTTGTGTTGGCTGTATCGGTCTGCCAGCAAGAGACAGTGACCACTTACAGTGATTACAAAGTACACCAAATGTAGTATATATGTCATTTCTCCACAAGAGCTTGTTGGCAGCTTTGATCGACTTCTTTTTGATTACACCACAATCACCTCATTCCACTTTAGCTACTCTCACTCTTGCTCTCTCTCCAGGGGTTCAGATGTCATTGCTGTGTACCTTAGCAGATGAATCAGTTTTCCTTTTGTTAAATCCTCTTCCTGGGAAGATGAATCTACTCATTGATTTTGACCAAAGACTGGGTTTTAAAAAGGGTAGAAGAGACTTCTGACCTTTCAAATGATCAGATTAAGGTGGTTATTTTCACATTATTAAGTAATCAGGGAAGAAATACATTAAGCAAGAGTTTAGTTCACAGGCTGTTTTGCTGGCTTCTAAAAACTGTTGTGCACTGACAGCTAACCTAGATTCCATTTCTTCCTTTTCCTCTGAACCACAAGGGAAGCTAAAATGCATTTTCACATTGCATTTTGCCTAAAGGCTCTCAGTAAAATTTAATTTTCTTACTGCATTGATTTTTCCATTATAACTTGTAGGAGTCTAATGATATCTCGTAAGAATTTTTACTGTTGATAAAAAAGGATGTGAATGATTTAGCAATAGTAACTTCAAGTGATAGAGGACTTATTCCTAAAAACCTTCAATCTGTCTATTTGATAGGCAGATTTTGAAAACTCTATGCCATCTTACTATCCATTGGATGGCCTGAAGTTAGTTTCACAAACAGTTTCATGAGGGCAATATGTGATCCAGTTTCATCAACATTTCTGAAAACCACAATTAAGCTATCTAATTTTGGAGTTGAAAATAGTGCTTAAAAATTAACAGGCAACAAGAAAAGAATGCAACTGAGAGACCCAAAAAACAAAACCATTTCTGTCTTGCAGGCTACATTACACTCACTGAAGACTGACATCCTTATTATCCCAAATACTTCAAGGTTGTCATATTATTTTCCTTATGCTGGACAAAGAATATCCTACATCAAAAAAATATGACAAGAGTCCTGGAAAAAGAAAACTTGCAGGCTGACTCTTTCATTCAAAACAATTGTATCATCACTAAAGCTGCAGAAAATATGTCTGAAAACAACTGCTGTGACAGACTATGACAAAAACTGAGTACCAGAGCAAGCAAAGCAGAGGTTTTCAAGTCCTTGTGTTCCACACAAGAGATTTTTTTACTTATTTCACTTTGTCATGGGTTTGGCAGATAGAGATGGAAAAAATGTGCAAATAAACAATATATTAAATTTAAATTAAAAATAAAATTCAATTCAATTAAACAGCATAAAGCCTGCTGATTGCTTTTCTTAGTAAACAATAGTCTGATAGGTATCTTTCTCCTTATTTTCTGAAGATTTGCAGAAAGCTGGAAGAATCGCCAGTTTCTTATTTTCTGTGGTGTTCTTTCACAGTTAGTGCTCATAGAAATAGTAAAATGGGCCTTATTAGAGATGCTGGAAACAAATTAAGGAACATCTCACATCTAGTCAAGTCACCAGGGGCATATTTTCCTTTTTTGAAGCCTGGAAAATAAATTGAGCTGAAGAACAGACCTCAGAGAAATCCAGGTCTGAAGTAACTGCACCACAATTCACACAAAACACCTACACAACTTTTCATACTCAGTCAGTTGCAGGACTTTTTTTGGTTTTGTCATCATTGTGGCTGTATGCTTACTTCACTTAGAAAAGGTGTCTTGGTTGTTTTTGGCGGGGGGGGGCGGTTTGCTTGTTGGGGAGTGGGGTGGTGTTTGTGTTTTTCCTTCTTTTCTTCTTTTTTTTTCATTGTAGAGCAAGTATTTCCATTACACAGTCAAAATTTTCTGATAAAACATATATTTTTATGCTAAATGCTTGTCCAGCACATTGGACGCCCACAACAAAAAAGTTAAGTGCACTAAACCACTAACCTGTCTAAAAGACTTTATAGAGGTTTATGGAGGTTGGTGCCTGTGATTACCACCTCTTGAACAAATGCAAATACCAGAAAAGGAGTTTCACATAGCATTATAAACTGCACTATTATAACTACAAGATTTGAAACACAAGTAGTTGTAATAAAGTCATGCAATGAATTAAATATTGTAATTAGACAAAACTATCCTATGTTAAGAATGGGCTTAATAGATTTTTGTATAGTTCATTGGACTGACAAGTCCTTTTTGGACAAGAGCTAGACATGACCATGACTGTTACAGAAATGATGCACCAAGATTAGATACTTTATGGCTCAAATACTATGTAAATATGTGTGATACAATAATTTAGATGACAGATTTTGCATGCCTCCATGGTCTGTGGATTTCTTTTTTAGCGAGCTATCTCTGCTGTGCAGTAAAATTGTACATCAATACACCTACTCTATCAGAGAAGCTGAGGCTGACATTCCAGACTCTTATTTTTAAAACTGCCAGAGCTTTAGCCTCTCTCTAAATAATGGGCATATCAATACATTAGAGGGGGAAATTCACCCCTTCTTGGCTGATATAACTTCAAAGTGTAAAATCAACTCTGTACATTTTAAAATGAAACACAACACTTCAAATTTAGCCCATAGAATAGTTTTCTTCTGTCTTTCCTGGGATTTAAAGTCATTCTGTTGTTGATACAGAACAGACATCATACTAACAATAGATGTCTTAAAAGAGTGGGGAGAGTCTCACTTCTCCCTCCCATTTGAATCTAGCTTCTATGACAAAAACAAATCAGGATGTTAGCTCCTAACACAAGGAAGAATCCCTGTCAACACCGTCTCACCACAAGCAACAGCACTAAACACCAGCAGCTGCAACGAAACACTCCTACCTTCTCAACCGTCCCATTAATACCCAGAAGATTATTCCTTCTCAAATGAGAGATTATCTCACACAGCTCGGGACACCCGCACTGTCTGAAACCAAAGGCCAGACTGGGACAGTCAGAGTCATACCACTCTATACTCAGCATGTCTTATTGTCTCCAAAATTATGAATAAATATAGGCTGGAGGTCTTAAACTTTTCCCATAGTTCTGGCAGTGAGGAACACCTGAGAAAGGAATGTCTTGATATTTGAGGCTGTTTAAACATAGACATCTCACTGGATATTACATGGCAGATTATGACCTGCCATAAACTTGGGAAGTGAATCACTTCTTGTTCACACAGCACAGTTAAGTACAGGTACAGCTTATCTGATTAACAAAGAAGACTTTCCTAGCAAATATGTAATGTTCCTGGTGTGCACAAGGTAGTGACTACTCTTATCTCCAAAATAACAAGCAAGGGAGAAGGGAGATAAGGGGTGAAGAGAGGTGTGGGCGAAGTAGCAAGTACAGAACTGAATTAAGATGAAATATATTGAGAGATTATACTTACGTAAAGTAAATATAATTAAAAAATATTAACTACTATTAGAAGCCAAACATGGAATACAGATCTGCCTTACATAGCAAAACATGCCAGTAGTTATAAACAGAGTTAAGATTATACAATACATTTGGTTTTCATATAATGATCTGCTGCAGCTGAGGAATCTATAGAAATCTTTTCTTCTGAATATCTAATGTGATACTACAGAATTTCAAATATTAATACAAGACCAGTCTAATTTATAAGTTAAGACGTGGAGGGATATATAGTGCTGTTACATATTATTATTAGCATAGTATTACATATTATGGTATTAATAGGATAATGATACTTTATATTATATAGTTTTATATATAAAAACGTGTTTCTGCATAAATTTCTCTTAAAATACAGTTAACAAAAAATTACTATTACATCTTTAACTAATCTCAGGTATGATGAAAGTAATACCTCAACTACAAATCATTCAAAAATCAGAATTCTGCTATCTTCATACAGATGAGTCAAGTCCAGTTGCTTAAGATGCTCTGAAATGTGTTTCACACTACAGAAATTCTTTTATTGACATATGGAAGTGCTGAATACAGAAATATCTAGTGGGGTTTCACTAGGGTCATCTCTGTGAAGACTTCTGCTGGCTTTTAATTTTTACAAATGACCTAGATTGGTAAATTTGCTGATAACATAAAAGTTGGAGGAAAACTGCATCCTTAGCAAGTGGTAAGACAAGTTTAAATTAATCCTGATTTTTTTCTGTAAATCAGTTGAGATGCAGAAACTTAAATTTAATGTTCACAAATATAAAGCACTAAAAACTGAACATGCAAATAGTAAACTTGGACATTGTATGAAAAGATTTATACTAAAACAAGAAATCTGATTTATAGTAAATCACAAAAAATAAAGATGGTGTATATTTCATATATTCATTTAGATATATCAAAGCAAGATAAGGAAGCAATCTAAAATTCTTTAGAATTGCAGGTTGCAGATTTGTCATGTTGCACATTCATCTGGCAAGCTCTTGGAATGTTCTGTGAACTTTTCATCATGACATTAAAAATAATGCATTTTTCACACTTAATCATTAGAGATAAAAGTGAAATTAGTCTCATTTTATAGGTGAGAATTTGAAATAAATCTGAAAAATAAACAAATTAAAACCCCTCAAGTTTTTTAAAAGGATAAGGAAGTGATTTAACACATCAATACTTATCAATCAAACAGACTAACTTAAATAGTATTTGGTAGTAGAGGAAAGTATGAAAAAAATTTTAACCACAGAAGCACCGAACAATTTGGGTTGGAAACAATTCTAAATCCAACCCACCTGCCATGAACAGGAACACTTTGCACTAGACAGGTTGCTCAGAGCTGCATCCAACCTGGCCTTGAACATGTCCAGGCATAAGGCATCCACAGCTTCTCTACCTTATCTGTTGCATTGCTTCACAGCAGCATGCTGAAGAACTTCTTCCCAAGATCTAATGCAAACCCACCCTCCTTCAGTTTGAAGCCACTGCCCCTTGTACAATCATGACAGCTATCTTGTGAAAAGTCCCTCTCCAGGTTTCCTGTAGGCACTCAGGGTACTGGAAGGCTGCAATAATGTCCTCCTGGTGAGTTCTCTTCTCCAGCGTGAACAACCTCAACTATCTCAGCCTGTTTTCACAGAAGAGGTATTCCTTTTAAATAATACACCTAACCTGTGAAGTCTGGAATTAAAAAAATCATATTCTTCTCCCAGTTTTGACAAGAGGAGGCCAGGACAACCTCACATATAGACTAACTGCTTGTTTTTTTAAATTTTTTATCAAAGAATAAACTTTGTATGGAGATTACATGATCTATTACTCTGTTTTCAGCATGTTCTGGCTCATTCCTTTTAGGCTAAAAAATTGAACAAAGGAGATAGATATTAGATATTAATATTAGATATTAGACATTAGATATTAATCATCATCATCACGAACCATACTTCTGTTGCCTATTAGAAACCTCCAGAATTTTAGACATTGGGCTGCACCCTCAACCCTGCATCTGGGTTTGCTTAACAACTCACATATCACTGGTTTAGACAGCTGGCTTAAACAAGCTGTCTACTGTTTTGGAAACATCTATTTCGGGATTCACAAAAAGAAGTCACATACAAGAGATTTGGAGTTCTGGATGTACAATGCTTCCTACTCGGCCCTAAATGTGTTGTCAACCAGCTTACACAATCCTGTGGCTTTGTCAGGACCCCAGACTGTATGAACAAAATAAAAAAACACACAAATAATGCAGATGGGAAAAATACTTACATAATAAAATATATATTTATCTCTTTTCTTTTGTAAGACAACATTAAGAAACCAATATGACTATGTCACCACATGCAGATGAGGTCACTGGGATCCCACGTACATTCATGTGCAAAACCCTTACACGCACAGACACACACAATTTCAGGAAGGTTGCTGCATTAAATTAACTTCTCCTCTTCACATCTCATTCTTTTGAACCACTCTTCTTTGGAAGAAACTGTCAACAGGGACTTTATTTCAACATTCCTTTTTCCATTTAATTTGTGGCATCTTAGAAGCAAGATAAATTTGAAGAATTAAATATTACACTGTGTGTCCTGATAACAGAAAACCACAGAACACTTGAGACCACTGGCTCTAATCTCATAAGTCTTCCATTCAATTCTGGGTCCACTCACATTTGCATTCAAATAGCTTCCTAAGAGGTATTTACCCCCGACACAACAAGTTGCTGAGTATCTTCAGTGTACATAATTTTGTAATCTACAGTAGAAAGACAGTCAGAAAGCTGTTTCCTGACAGTGCAAATATGTTTGCTTGCTTTTTCTTTTTTAATTTATTTTACCTGTTTTCTTCTGCATGCAAATATGTCTACATACATATGAACAAAGTGAAAAATAATTCATACATGCTCAAAATTCATACATGCTCAACATGTAAACTTGTTATATGTTATAATATGTAACAAGTTTACATTTATTTCTTCATTTAAGAAAATCAACACATTTTATCTGAAGATAACAAAGCATTCAGTTTTTCATATTATGACAGCATTATCTTGAATGAAAGAAGTAACATATAATTAGGAACTCTAAAATTCCAACTGTTATTCTCAGCATTTACACCAGGAATCAATACTTCAGGTAGTTCAGGGCCATTAAGTCAAAAGTGACGTCAGATATCATCCTCAACTGAAGATAAGTGCATTTAAGATAACTATATTTTGCCTCCTATTTTAGCAGTTAAACCCCACTTTTGAATACCAAACACTCCTAAAACAACAACAACAAAAAAAAACTATTAAAAACCCCCAAAAAACAAAACACATGCAACTTTTTATCAGCTGAATTTGTGTTACTTCTGTCTCACCCCAAAAAATTGCTTGCAAGCCAATTTGCACTGATTTGTATCACTGCACACTGCATTATTTCATCTTTGCCTTTTCTATTTGTATAGAAAGCATAAGCATCTTTAAATATATGTAAACCATAAAGGAGATTTGCATACAAAAGCCTACTGCAGTACACATTACTTAAAAGCCATGTCTGCTATTTAAAACTGTTTATTTGGAGGACAACATAACACAGGATTTTTTTTTTTTTGAGACAGAAATATTCTTTCTAGTTTGAGAATATTTTGAAATAAATGAGTTATTATAAACATCTGTTTATAAATTATTATAAACAGTTATTATAAACAGCTGTTTTACCTAAGTCATTTGATAGCCATCAAGTTCAGTGACTAACAGCAAAAATTAACAAGTGCCTTGCATTTTTCTGATCTTGATCTATTTAATTGATCACATCACTGAACGGAAGGTGTCATAGTTCCACAGTGCCAAGGATCCAAGGGTTTGATTTCTCCATACTGAAAGATATAGTCTATTTTGAAGAAAAACATCCATGCCACCCAATCAAAAGAAATAAGTCATTTACTTATTTTACCATTTGCATTTCAAAGAAGTAAATATATGAAGATTTTACTTCCATGTTATGAGGGAAAAGAAGAAAATGTTATATACACTCCTGTTTCAGGGTCTTAGCACAGCTTGGCTAAATTACTAAAATAATACAAGATTTCATGATTTATAATTCAAACCATATGTCAACCTCAACAGGAAAAAAAATCCATTTTAATCATGCTTTCCAGTTCTTATAATACATGTTTTTTAAAAATGACCTTTGAAAAACAGCATAGGACCTTCTGCTTAAACTGAAGTCTTAATTAACACAAGAATTCCTGTATATAAATTAATTTAATCTGGGTTCCCAAGTTATGGGCCAAACTACAAGTTATTTGCAAGCCTAACTAAAATTATTCACAAGCCTTCAGTACGTCAAATAGCTGAATGATCTTTTAAAGTTCCATAAACTCTTCTCTAAACAAGGCATTCTAACAGCACAAGTAAAAACAGGCAACATCTATGTAAATAAAAAAAGATAATGGAGCAAAACCACAACAAAAAGGAAGATAATCACCCATTTAGTCAAAAAAGTATAAGTAAAGACTTTGTCTTTTAAGGAATTTTTGCCCTGAAATCAATTTGGAACCAAGGTCTCAAATAATTTATAGGTTTCATAGTAACAATCCAGGAGACAAAAGCACAAAACCTTCTTTTTAGAGTCTTACTATAAAAGTGACATGTTTGCAGCATATTTGGCCTCACTTCCATTGTGTTTACAATATGATTTGATGTGCCATGGGAATGACTAGCAGCCTATAAGGAGAATCAGCATCCTAAACTGAATTGAAAACCAACTGAATTGCTCTCCAATGACACTGGCTCATGATCACGTAACAAGAATTCACTTATAAATACAGAATAATATTTCCATTTAGATAAGAGGCATTAAACAACACCTGATCTGTTTTAACAGAAAAAAAAAGTCCCAGTGTTATTTCTCACTCTCCCTAATCATCATTCCAGCACATTTCCAAGAATCTAATTATAATGCAGTATCACTGAAGGTTTTTCATCAGCAAGACTTGGAGCTTGCTACTGATTTCTGGTGAGTACAAAGCCCAAGGGCTCCTTAGATCATGTTGATTTTATAGTCTCTATATTCGACAAGCAGGCTTGTGTTTTATGACGTAGACCCAGGAACCGATAAAAACAAACCTGTGCCCACCTATCAAGCTACCAGAAAAAAAAAAATATTTTTTCCTGCATTATGAGAGAGACTATTTTTAAGTCAGCTATTTATCCCTGCAATTACATTTATTAGAAGGAATTGTTAGAGATTTCTGGCGATGATTTTCATAATTAAGATTGTGTTTTTTCTATGGCCCAAAATTAAGCACGTGGGACAGCATATCCAGAAGTGGAATCATCATCCCTGGAAGTAATCCAAAAAATCCATGTTGATAGGGCCCTTGAGGACATGGCCTAATGGCGGTGATACTCGGCTGATGTTTGGGCTTAATGATCATTCAGGTAATCTCTAGCCTAAAGATTCTAGATGTAAGACACTGTCTGTCCCACAATATTTCAGGTCAAAAGAGAACTCAGTGCAATATTGTAAGTTTCTGTAAGAATGTATATGTACAGTTAACTTTTGCTTAACTTACCAAATAACAAAAAGCTGTTACTTCTTGAGACATGTAGTCAAATAACTAAGACTATGTTAGCAAGCCAAGCAACACAGTGTGGAATAAACCAAGATACTGCCAGAAAACAAAACAATTTACAATTTACAATATAACTACATCCATACAGTCGTCTTCAAGATGTTAAAAAAAAAAATTCCTACTTTAATTTAAAAAATGTTTTGAATGGCTATTTCTTCAGTAGCTAGTAGATTCTGCTCTTTTGGTTTACAGATGTGACAACACATAAACCATTGTGAAAAGGAGGAAACCACTCACCCAAATTGTGTCAACTTTGTCTGACTACTTACATTTTCTAGGTAGTGATGAACTTTCATAAAAGAAGCACATGAAAAAGTACCCTTGCTTTATTAGCTATGCCAGCTGGGCTCAGCTGTCCTCTGATTAACATGGAGGCCATTATTCTGTGACATTCATATTTGCATGTAAACTGTACCTTCGGACCTCAGTATAGCTGGCTCTTCTTATTTTATATATCATCTGTGCTTCCACTGCAACTATTTGACTTATGCAACATGCTGCTATATTTAATAGTGATCCGCGCCTTTCTAGTGCACACATACTTTAATTTCCAATTTTTGAAATCTTTCCAATAATTTCATAGTGGAGGGAGGAAGAGGAGCATTCTATGTGTCAGTCTTTCCTCAGAAGCATATATAAAAATCATTCTATAGCCTTCTCCAAACAAAAAAACCCTGCTGATCAGCATGAAAAAATATTAAAAAAAAAAAACAAAATTAGTACATTAGTACTTAAATTAACATAATATCAACTTACTGGAACAGCTTACATTTTGAATAGCTGCATTTTGAAATATACATAATTAGAATAATGGAGATTTCTTTTGTATTTTTACTAGTTCTAACACTCCAAAGATGGTTGATTTCAAATACCACTGTGAAAATAAATAGAACATACAATTATATCTCATCATACAAGAGTTATAATAATGTTGAGTTAACATTACAATTTGATATTTTGTGGAAACTCTGTTTCATCATGAATTTACACACAGTGTATGTTACACTAATTTCCTTTTTTATTGCAGTTTTGTGAATAAAATTTTCCTGTGGCTATGTGGATATACCAATCTTATTAATTTGTGTTTTTATAATCAATCTATAGTTTAATATGAATTGCAAATTTCTAAGGGCTAAAAAAGGCCTCCTGGAGCTACCTTTGAGGAGAGGTGTGACAAAGACTTAATTCCTGGTCCCAGGAGGGAAGGAAAAGATTGTGCCATTCCTCCAGATTCCTGTCCACTGCCTTCCATGTAAGACTTTTATTGATGGAAGGCACAAAGTAACTCTTGTTAGAAGCAGTGTAAGTCTAGCAGTGCAATGCTCTTCTTGATTGGTTATCTTTGCTTCATAAAACCGCCCTATCTGGTACTTTCTGTAACTCCTCTCTTATTTATAGCTCAAAATACACAGCAGCTCCTGACAGTAAAGTGCTATCAGGATACAGGGACAGTTGTGCAGGGTAATACAAGTCAATTAAAACTTCAGTTATTGTTCCAATAATGCCTGAACATGTTGGTCACACTTGGGTTTTTGTGGATTTAGTTTTGGATTTTTTTCGCCCTGCAAAAAGGAATAGACACCTATATAAATTTTTAAACACCTTGTTTTCAGATTTTACAAGTTATCATTTGTACAGGGCTATACTGGATAAAAATCAAATTATGCTTGTATGTCATCTTTTTCTTCTTCACTATCACACATGAATATCTTTTACAAGTAACATCTTAGTTCCCTCCTAACACTGCTAAACCCCAATTTAATAGCAAAGCAAACAAAAAAGTATGTTGTTTACTCTGCTTTTATACTTTTCCTTGAATATTAGGCAACAAAATAAAATCTACTTCCTCTGAAATTAACAGTGCGGTCTTGCTGTCAACCATAAGGTAAAGCCATTATTATTATTAACATAATTATTATACATCTTCCTTATTATCCCCCAAGTTATACCTGCCTTGCAACTTTTATTTGATTCAGACATAAATGAGAACAAAATATAATATAATACTTCTGGTAACATTGAATGAGGTTAAGTCATGAAAATCGCAAATTGACATATTTTATTTCATTTTATTTTTGGTTTGTTTCCCCAAGTTATTAAAGAGCAGACAGCCAGCGAATCACCATAGGCAGATGTTACAGTTTGCATAAAGTGGAATTCCACACTACAAGGATGAGGGATGTATATTTTCATGCAATTAGATGAAGCAATATAAAGTTTTTCTTGGATCCTTTTTTCTGCTTATGAAGCTTCTCTATTCTTTGTGATTATAAGGATAATCTTGGAAAATCTCTTCATCTACTGATTATGGAAAATGTTTCTGGCTCACAAACAAGATCTATACTATTGCCTTTATAAAGCCTTGATAGATGAAGATCTCTGTCTGTAAGAGTCATGTCTCATGCATGCTAGTTGCAACACTCTTTTATTAAACTAACACTTATATTTCTTTTTAAACAATCATTTAATGAGCATAATATCCAAGTGACTTCAGTAAATCCCAAACTTTCTGTCCAAACCAAATGCCATCAAAAGTTAGATACAAATAGTATTATCACTGTAAGATTTATCCTATCAACTCTGCTTCTACGCCAAAATCAATAACCCTGACCTCAAAAGAAAATATTACTGCCAGTAATCTTTACTGGTTGCATAATGGTCAAAATGTCAATAATATAAAAACAGAAAAAACACCTCAGTATAACTATATTACACTGATCTCTAGGTCCATCTTTCTTTCCAAAATCAGGAAAAGGTGACCTACCAAAGTAGCAAATAAAAAAAAGGTGGTGTGACACTACACAGTTCATCACATTAGTCTCAGAGGCACCAGCATAGTGTCAGAGCAGGAAAGCACACAAGTTGATCCTGTGGATGGACTATAATCAGCAGCATAAGATTTTGGACTCCATCAATTTGTACATCATTGACAAAAGAGGAAAAAATTATGACAAAACAAGCAAACAAAAGCTTGTTTCTGAATTTGAAGACAAGGATGTCACTTTCAACATGCACAGATTCATACATGCATGATAGGATTTCTAGGATGTCTCCAAAATATAATTAATCTAATTATGCTGATAGCTAAGCACAAGTGTTGATTAAGGGAGCTCTGTTAGCATCAGATATAATTAGCATAACATGAAAAAATCCTTGCCTTTGGGAAAGGCAAGGAGGAAAGGCAAATGTTCTAGATACAACATCAGAATATAGACGTGCACAATTCATAATCCTGAATGCAAATGAACATGCAATTGTATATGTTCTTTATTTTCTGAAATACCTGTATGGGACCAGCTGCATTTGTTACGAGAGAACACTAGCCTTGCACTGAGCAGCTACCTGAGGGCATCTAAAAGGCATAAATCACCTATGGTCAGGCGACCAAAACCTGAGGGTCATCTGACTTGACACTGCACCAGAGAGCTGAATAACATGACTGCTGCTGAGGATTTCTTCCATTTCTGTTATCCATTTTCTACCCTCATCATGCTTCTTTTAACAATTTTTTTTTTTATATACAATGAAACAAAAATTACAATTTTTTTTTTTTCACAAAGCATAATTTACGTAACCAAGAAATGCTTGGTTAAATAAATGTCATAATTAATGTCTTTTTTAATTTGTTCAGGATTGACAATTGATAAAATTAACAGAACATGCACATTCATAGATTTTCTTTTCTTTCCCCATTCAGTTCTCAAGCCAACCAAGACCTGTCAGAGCAGTGGAGGGGGAATAAAGAGATGTAATCTTATAACTGCACTTCAGTGTTACTCAAAGACACTAACACACCTAAACTCATCCCAAAATTCATAAATGTCCATGTTATTGATTCTGTAGCAGAACTCTATCAGTTACTTTATCTCTTCACCTACACTTGGAAGCATCTGAAATTTACATAAGCTGGTGTGTTTTCTTTCTCATTTTTATCAGTTTGGGAAAACACAAAGTAGGTTGAGGACATCACCCTTAAAAACAAATTCTTACCCCAGAAGGGCCACTATGTTTAGGATCAGTGAGGGAGAGCAGAAATCTAAATTATGATCTACTTTAAAAATAATTAGACACTCTAGCTGTGCTACAGCCTTCTGCAAAGGAAGGGAAGGGACGATAGGAAAAAGTGGAAAAGGCTGCTTCCATGCTGAGAAGAAAAAAGAAGATTCTGAGCAGAACTATATTTGGATACATTTCAATTTATTATTTCATGTAGAATATGACAATGAAAATATCCAGGGATTGCATTTCCACACATACAGAAACCTGTGGAAACCTAAAGTTGATGATGAAAAGCAGATGCTGCAGCACCATTATTTTTGTTAAGCCAAAGGCAAAGATCACTTTTCTCTAATAATCCTAGAATAGAAAAGAAAGAAACAAACAAAAACCTATTGGGGATTTTCAAATAAAAGAGATTTTAAAATAGGACAAATCATGCATTTTGGTTAGGTCAAGGGAGCACAACCTGTATGAAAGCTGCTTAGGAAATTTTTTAATTCTAGATTTTTTTTTCCTTAATACAGATTGCCCAGAAAAAAAGAATAACAGCAAGAACACAACAAAATAATAATAATTTTTTAAAAAATCAAAAAACTCAAACCACATTTCCTGCCCATTTTATTCCATCAAATGGCCTTCAGCAGGTATCATTATTTTTTTTACTACTTTGCCTCTTTTCTCCATTAGAATGTAGGATTGAAAACAAATGGCAAAGGAAACCCACTGCACTTTGTTCTACAAATGCAGAATATATTAATTTGAAACACTTCCCTTTTGAATCATTTTCCTTTTGCTCCAAGTAACAATTATTGTGTGCTGTTTATCCAATTAACACTGAGAAACTTAATTTTGCTGAAGACTTTCACAGATATGGGTCGCATGGTTAAGAATATTTGGTTACCCAAGTATAGCGACCTTCATATCTTTTGGCAGCTCTTGAAGATTTGCTGTCCATTGTACACTTTCTAGCTGATGCAATTGACAAAAGAATTTCCAGTCTCACTGACTGACTGTTGCTTCAATGAATTGTCAGAGGACACTGGGTGTACATGGAAGAAGAGAAGTCAAATCAACCCACTCTAAAGCCTACACACTGAAAAAACAGGCAAATAAATTTTTGCAGCGTTTCAACTATAGCTACCCAGTAATCTTAGGAAAAAAAAAAAAAAAAGAAAACAAAAAAAGTAAGATTAGGATAAATTGTGTAAAAAAGCCATTAGTATATCTTTTACTCATAGGGAGAAAGGAAAGTTTCACGGAGTATTTGTGCATAAAACTGAAGAAATGGATAAATTATTCAAAGGGGAACACAGGTTATCACTATATTAATGCAAGAGTTCTACTTTTCTCCTTATTTTTTGTTAAGTACTCCATTTGGTATGCTAATGATGCCAGACCATAACTACTGATGTCAAATTTTAAATTAAGGAGCTTTGCTGTGCAGATTTGTGTTTGTGAAGGAATACCAATGAATAATACAACTTTTCATTAGAAATATTTCTATGAATGGTATGCACACAAATTATACTAAAGGTTGTAGGCAACTAATTATTTGAAACTCACTTTTATGACTTATCTGTACCTACAATTTTCAGAAATTTATAACATATAAAAAAGTTAGCCAAATTTTCTCTCAAAGACAAATTCTTGGCATATTCATAAATACTTCTGCTAACAAATGTGAGATATGTCAGTAATAATGATTTAATGTTGATCAAACCGCTCCCAGCAGGTTCCTCCCATCACAGGAATTTTTCAGGTTTCAAGATCTCATCAAAATATATTTCAAGTCTGATTTCTTTTGTTATAAACTTTAATATTCTAGTTACATGACAGTTTGGGAGTTGGTTTGTACTACAAATGCATCAGTATAGTAACATCATGGTCAAAGTGCACAAAACTTAAGTCTAAAAACCATACACTTCCTTCAGGAAAACCTAGATAGAGAAAAGTATCAGCTGTAATTTTATACTATTATGTTTTCTGATAAAGACAAAACTCTTTATGGTTTTCCATCTCTCTGAAGAAGCCTGAGAATGCCATCTGGCTAGCCTCAGTTCCAATAAGTAAGGGAAAGCAACTCATGCTAAGACATAGACAGTGCACACGCATTCTCTTTGAACCCTTTCCATTGAGAACTGCTGATGCTTTGAGCTTTGCCTCACAGCATCACAGCATAGTCCTTTTAATTGAAAAGAAAATCTTTCAAAGCTAAGATCATGCACCGTCTCTGATTGTTAAATTGATGGAATGGATATCCTTATGTCATTTTACCCAAATGAAGGGCAAGTCACACATAGTTTTAGTTTATCTTTTTGTTACTGCCAGTAATTCTGTAGCTACCTAAGTAAGAGTTACATCACTGCTCTACCTTATACTTATGTGCAAGAATTCAGACTATGTTGTCCTTCATCAGACGTTGAATACAGAACTGGCCTTTAAGGTTAAAAGGAAGTCCTTCAACATAGATTAAAAATTTGTACAATTAGTATTCTTATTTAAATCCTGCTTAGAAAATAAAAAAAATCATATACTAAAAATTAATATTCTATGTTAGATCTAAGTGCAGTTAGTTACAGTATGGAGAACTTTTTTATTTTTTTTTAACTAAAGACTGAAGAAAACCAAATTTGACTAAAAGATCAAGCAGAGTGAGGAGAACACCAAACTACTTTAAATGCTGGTTTATGTAGTACAGGATCTGGTGAGACTTTATGCCTTGCACCTCAATGAAGGGTACATTTTAAGTGTGTAGGGGTGAGACAAAGAAAGAATGCGTCAAAGCTAGAGCAAACTTACTTTGCCTGACATACTCCCACATTGACTGTTAAACTGCTGCATGAGAGTCTAAAAATCACTTCACTTTCAGACTACAGTAGATGCAATTGTTCTTATGCAGCAGTTACTTCTGCTGCAGTACCTGTAAGAATTACTGTTCCCAGAAGACAAATTGGTGTACACTTCCAATCTGCTGCCACCAGAGGACCTTTATTCAGGCTGGTCACCTTAAATCAATCATCATCGTGAAGCAATTGAGCTGTCACCCATGAGAAGCTCACCAGCTGGGAGGACCACTCTGGAAATGTGAGCTCACCTTACACACGCAGTTTCCGTGATACCTGGAAGAGCTAAATAATGCCACTTCCCACTAAGCTCATGAGTCCTCCTTTATGTTCACAGACAGTCACCCCAGCTGAAGAAGCTTCCCCTCAACCCACCTTTTGACTGCAAACTAAAAGCATATGCATTTAACATTTCAGTACTGGGCAGTGTAACACATTTTGCAAATGAGCTAAGTAACCTAAAACCAAATAAAAAGCAGCATCCTGGAGAAAGAGTGATTTCTGGAATGCCATTGTGTACAGCTCTTATTTTTTAAATTCAAAAGAAAAGCAGAATGCACCATATGCACCAAAACATCACCTTACCTTTTGAGAAGCCATCCTGAAATACATGAAAAATTTAGTTTAAGCAGCTTTTCACAATGGGATGCAACACAAATATGGGACTGCCTGATGTAGAAAAACATTTTTCTAAACCAAATATTTAGACAAAGCAGAGTACTGGGCCTGTAATATGTATCTACCTGTTAATTAGCAACTATATGAGCTCATGCTGCTTACAGCTGGAACAAATCCCCCACAGTATTCTCAGGAAAATCATCGGACTATTCAGAGCCTTCTTCATATTGCAAACATACACATCTAGAATTCTCTTTATCCAAACACATCTCCAAAATCTTAATTTTACTTTCAACATAGTCTAAGTACATAATTTGGAAAGTATAATAGTATTTCAAAGAACTTTAAAGGCATTTGAAGCATGACTTTATTCAGGAAAACTTTAAAACATACTAGTATTTTGATCAATTTCACAGTGTTGCTGGCAGAAATTTTATAAAACTGATTTTATAAACCAGATTCTGTAGCTAATCAGTTAAAATTTTATTCAACTAGATCTTCATTTTATGTATTGACAAGAAAAACTCCACTTTTTAGAAGTGGCTACAAAGTTACCAATACAGAAATATAGAATGTAAAGAATACAATTTCTTACACAATAGTCTAAATAAAGCATATTTAACAGAATATAAATGTAAGACAAAGAGGATCATTTCTGCAACTATTGACAACAAATGAAAATAGATTAGTAATTCAGCCTTCATATTGACCATAAAAGTAGTAAATTTGCATCAATTTTCTGTTTATTGCTAGCTTTTCTGTTATTGTTTCATGCTGGATCTTACAAAAGAAGCTACTAGAACGGATAAACTGAAAATCAAACAGCATCTAAAAGCATTAAGAATTATTAAAAAAAATCTCCCAATATGCATTCCTTTTGCCTGTGTGTCTGTTTCCTTCTTGTAGTCATTATTATCAAATATATTTAGTTCTCGTTTGAGAATTAATTCATGCCTACTGCCTATTTCCTACTAGAATTTGTGTTTGCTACTAAGTATTTTTTATCACAATCAAATATGTCCAAAACCATATACTCTAACTGCACTTCTTGTCAATATTTTGTGACTCCATTTCTATCATTATGTTGTCACTGTGACACAATGTGCCTCGCCAACTTTGTCAGAGTTTGCTACGATTATAACTGCAAAACTTCAAGGTGGAAAGTCGAAAAGAAAAAGGGGTAACATAAAATCTCCTTAAGAAACTTCTAGTTATAATGTATGTGTGGAAAACAAAACAAAATAAAGCACCACATATACAGGCATTCTCCAGCTCAAGTACATTTGAATCTGAGGCCATTTCTATGGCCTTTTCACTTCTTTTTTTTTCTATTTTAAAGAACACCCTGAACGTCTCTTCCACCTTAGCCATTTTCCACACAATCTTTATGGCTACTAATGAAGGAAAAAACCTACTTTCCTTGAGTACAGTTATCAAAATCCAAAACCCTAAATTATAGAACATCCATATAAATGTTAAATTTATATTTGCTGGTTAGGAGGTCTTTAAAGTGATAGTAAATCAATACAGCTTATTCTAATTACGTGAGATTCAGGTACCAATCTGTTTTTGTACTAAACAAGCTTTGGACTGATGAAAAGTATCAGTGACCTTTTCATATATGCTGAACTCACTTGTTTTCCAATTAAGCCAACAATGATACCTTTGTTTCTCCAACTAGTTACAGTACTTCAATTCTGTAGAACTATTACCCCTATACACACAAAAGTTATCAATGCGGTGTAAGTTCTTAAAAGAGCACAGACAAACCAAGATTAAAGCATCAGTGTATTACTTGATATTTACCACATTCCCCATTTTAAAATAGTTTGTGCTATCAAGCAGTATGTATGTGTACTGTCAGTTTCTTCAGCAAAGCCACATTTAGCAAAGAACAAAGAAGGAAACACTGGCGTTATTTTTCCGTCAGACTTTATCACCACAAAGTTTGGTGGGAGTTCAGTATATTAAGTGATTAATGTTGACAATGTTTGTTGGCTTCTGAAAACTAATGCAGGTATCTAGGATTTTACTAGTAAGAAATGTTAAATATGCACATGTCAGAGGAATTAATCATTGATTCCCTGTAGACTGCTTATATATTTCAGCAGACTATTATCTGATCTGAATAACAAGAACAATTGCATAATAAACCATATTACTGCTGACACATGCAACTTTGGTATATCAGTTATGTATTTGCACAGCAATAGGTGTTCTTAAAGTCCTCTCGTTTCTTCTGAATCAGATTGACCCAATTTGACATTTGCCTATGCCAAAAACTCATAATTGTACCTGAATATATAATCAAGTACAATATATATCACATTTAATTGCCATGATTTGGCACAGGTCATTTCCCAGAGTATTAATTACAGCAAAAGTGGAGTGTGTTTTGAGTACTTTTTCATATAGATTCTAAAGCATTGCCACAACATATCCTAGATTAATGAAAATCCTAAAGACAAATTATGAAGACTGTGCTCCAACTAATAAAGACATTGAGTACATAGACATTTGAGCTAAACTGGACAACATAGTTCCTATCTGGTTAGTCATATGTACTTTTTTTAATTTTTTTTTTTTAATAGACACACCGTTAGACATCCAACACTGCTGCATGTTTGGGGCCACCTAGCAGAACTGAAAGCTTAGCCTAATAAACTTCACTGCATGCAGTCTCGAAACAGTTCATGCAAATTAGCTGGATATATTATTTTAATGCGCTGTCCACAGGGAGTGCAATACAGCAATGAGCCATGTCAAATGTTACTAAGTCATTTAGAAAAAAGTGAGTAAAAAGTGCTTTTTTTTAAACTGAAAGGTAAATTCATAGTACTAAAACACTACCAGTAGGATTCCTTACTAAGTCAGAAAATGTGTTATCCTTTAATTAAAAGTTCACGAGTTCATGGGGTATTTTTTCTGTCATAAATGGCAATTACCAAAAGACTACTTTAATGCAATATGAAAGTCACCCTGATTCACTGTCTAAGAACTTGCACCCTATGCTTTGTAATTCCTTCCTAGCTCTAAGATTATGAATACCTGAAAGTAACTCTGAATGTCATCCATCTGCTACTGCAGATTTAGTCTTTCCTGCTTGTGTCACATTAATTTCCTAAGTAAATTTTGCTAGTTTTCTTTACTGTTGTGACATAAACTACTTTCTTTACTTTAGGAAGAAATGCATTTGATTTGACCCTGATAAACTTTCACTCCTAGGGACATTCATTAGTTGTGACTGATTTTAAATTACACCTGAAAGTGCAATATGAATTCTACATTTCTAAGTTTAATAAAATGCATTTGTAAGCTCATGTTTAATGGCTTCTAACAGCACTACTTTATTCTGATTAGGTGAACAGTAAAGACCTAATATATATGATATTTGAGTTGTATTGTTTATTTACAGCAGCCCATCTTATTCTGAATTTGTACTGTAAAATAACCCATATTTGCCAAGAATTTGTAAAGACACAATTTTAATTTATTCTAATTCAAATCCACATTGTCCCTACAACAGATACAACACACGAAGAATTTAAATCCAAGTCCATTTGGCCGGAATAGAGAAAAAATGCTGAAATGATATTGATTCCTTTCAGTACATTCAAAAACACCTGACTCAACTGTATTTCTACTGACATAACACTGAGGTTTTATTTAGATATTAGCAAACATGAGCAAACGTTTTCATTGCCATACCTGTCATTGTTATTTCTTTTCTCTACCTAGGAAACAGTTAACCCTCAACTACTAATACTAGCTGTCTCCCTTACCAGAAAAGGGGCAAATGTCGATAACGGGTGCACTGTCCCAAGAGAATAAATGCCTGCAAAAGTTCTCTTACCCAGATGCAGATATATTTAGTGCTGAACAACACCTAACAGCAGACACTTCATGACATACATTTATATGATCTTCATACCTTCTGTTAACTCTACAGCTCAGCCAGCAAACCTCAGTTCCACTGCTCATGACACCCTTTTAAATGAGTTTATCTTTTTGTTTCTCCTAGATCTTTCTCACCTATCGAAAACAGTGCCATCAGTACTTTTGAATATGCCCTATAAAAGCTCTTAGAAAGAAAAGCTGTTGTCTAGAGCTGTCATCCTCATCAGAAGAAAAAATATACACACATTTTATACATATAGAACTTGATGAAAAATTTAAGAACTTCAGCGACACGGACTAAAAATGCTTACAATTGAATGCGGACAAAAATATTCTTAGTATCTATAACTCAGGCACATTTCATATTAAACTGAATGTCCTGCCATTGCTTTTCAGGTCAGACCATTCTGCAGACCCCTCCTGAGGGAGTATCTCTTTGTTTAGATTTTGTCTGTATTCTACCACATACCTGCACCTGCACTGAAATATGACATTACACAATACTTGCCACACTCAGTTTCTTTAAACAAGTATTCACCTTCAATTTTCTTCACTCATAAAAAAATCAGCAAACCACTTAATGCACCCTCCCACTAAAAACAGTTCCGAGTTACCACGGCCAAGTTTCTCTCTGACCAGAGCAGTAACCTGAAAACAGAATTGCATGCACATATATATACTCACATATATACGCATGTATAAAGATGTATGTGTGTGTGTGCATATGTATGTGTATGAATGCTAAGAAAAAGTCTGGAGACAAGCCCGAGAACATAGCAAGCACAGAGAATTTACTTACTAATGCTGTCCACTCGGACCTCTTTGGAAACCTGAAGGAGTCTCCGCTTTCCCCTCCTGCCAGTCAGGCGCCGCGTTGTGCCCCTAGTCCACACAGGCCCAGAAGGAACTGCAAAGAGAGAGAAGCACATGCCCCATCAGGCAGTTCTGTTTTGATGGGATCCAGCTCCGCTGCCGCTAGCTCCTGGGGGGTAACCCTGTTTTCAGACCTGACTCCGACAAGAGTCATTCTTCCAAAGATTTTTTTTTTTTTACAGTGATTTTAAATACCTAAATAAATAAATTAATAAAAAGGCTTCCCGGGGCTCCTGCCCCTTAAAATTTGCGGGGGGAGGGGGTCTGTGGGGGGGCGGCGGGGAGGTGAGAGGTAAGGTACCTGCAACTCTCTCCGATGAGGCCGGCAGAGAGAGAGGGAGGGAGGAAAAGAGCGACGAGAGGGAGGAGAGAGGGAGCGAGCGAGGGGTGGGGAGGAGGGGTGGGGGGTGTGCGTGTGTGCGTGTGTGTGTCTGTGTGTGTGCGGGGCGGGGGGCGCTGGAGCGGCTCTCGGTGCGAGCACTGCCGTCTGCAGGCGGGCGGCGAGCGGCCCAAAGGGGGCTGCGCGGGCCGGGGCTCCCCGCGGGGCCCCGCGCAGCCCCCGCCGCCGCTCAGCCCGCTCCCCTGCATTTCCTTACCGAGCCACTTGATGGCCGGCAGCGGCGGCGGCCCCCCGGCCCCGCCGCAACTTTGGCGGCCGCGGAGCCTCGCCGCCCGCGCGGAGCTGGGGATGGGCAGGTGCCGCCGCCAGGTGCCGCGCCGGCCGCTGCCCGCGGAACTTGGCGCCCGGCGGAGGGCGAGGGGCCGGGCCGGGCGCTGCGAGCGTGCGGCGGGGCTGCGGAGCCCCGCGCGTTGGCGCCGCAGCCGCGCAGGGAGAGCCCGGCGCCGGGAGCGCTCCGCCGCCCGCCTCCCCCGGCGCTGCCGCCTCCTCCCACCGCGCTCCCCGGCGGGTGCGACAGGAGCGAGCTCCTCGCTATTAATAATAATAAGCCAGATCTCCACCTTCCTCTCGCCCTGAGAAAACAATTAATAATGCATTAAAATAATGCACCTTTAAAGCCACCGGCTGGCGATAATAAAATAATGTTACCACTACTTAAGAGAGAGCTGCTGTGGATGTGGTGGCGAGGCACGTTTTCCTATCATTCACACCCAAATGTGAGCACACATTCTGCTTCTGGTATTCGTAAGTCTCTTTCCCGTACCAGAGCAACTATCATTATCACCATCAAAGAGAAAGTCTCCAAAGCTGAGTGGAGACACCGAGTCCCCAGGTGGCTTCTGTGGCTGGGCTGCAAGGAGGGCACCCTCCCCCTCTCTTCCGTTCGCCCCAAACCAATCTCATCTCTTCTCTTTTTCTTATACCGGTGGGTTAAACTCTACGTTTGGCCCTTTTAGTGTTTTCCCTTCCGTTCCTCCCCTGACGGTAGTTTGTGTATTTTAAATAAAGATTTCATTCTGCCAACCCGCAGGAAGCTTTTAACAAGATGCAGCTGAGCGTGTCGATATCTTATATCTTTTTACTGCTGCTCCGGCGTGTACATCAACTCCAAATTCCTTTCTTTTCTTCTCCGCCTGATACTGTAGCATCTGAGACGGCGATGGCGACAGAAGCGGAGCGCTGCTCCCGAGGGGGCACTTTTACTTTGCCCTCAAAGTATCTCCCAGCAATGAGACCCCTCGGTGCCGCCTCCCCTCCCTCCTCTCCCCCTTGCCCCCCTCCCCGTTCCCTCCTCACAGCAGAATGCTAGGGTGATTGCTGTAAGGTTTCCAGTTCCACTGATAACACTGCGCGGTCTGAGAACAGACGGGCTGGGGGGAGGGGATTTTCGTTTTAGTTAAGAATACAGTTTTGTGGTCGCGCTATTTTTAATTAAGATTTTTCCAGAAATAGATCCCATCGAGATTTAATTTACAAAGGTACTTCTAACTCCGGTCAACACCGTCTTCCAAGAGGAATATTTTCAATCATTTGCCTCGCCACAACAATGCACAAATGTTTGACACAGATCTTAAACGTTATGTGTGTGTGTTTTTTTTTTTAAGGATTTTGTTATTGGGGTATCTTTGTGTACAAGGGAGTTTGATTGGGGGGTGTTTTAGTGCTTTTGGGTTTAGGTTGTTTTTTTTTCATTTTCCCTTCATCTGCATTAAAGTTAAACTTTGTTCAGTATGCCGGCTACCTCCTATTGATTTCTGGGGTTTAAGAAACACTTCCCCCCTCCTCCGGGGATTTTTTGGAATCAAGGTGATTTCTTTCCGCGATAGGCGTTTCCCAGCGCTTAGATGCGCAGTTCCATCTCTCTGGTCCCCTGCCACTCCACAGATGCTGAGCCGCAAGCGCTGCCTCGTGCTGTGGCGGCAGGTTGAGCCTGAGGAGCGGCACGGAGCCGGCCTGGGGCTCTGCGAAGCATCCCCGCAGCATCCCCGCCGCCCACGGGCACGGCAGCGGGTCAGCCGAGCGGCCCGAGCGAGGGACAGCGGGATCCCTCCCGTCCTGGCGGGGGCGGAGGGCGCGCGTCCTCCTGCGGGCATGATTTCATCTCCGAGGTTCATCCTGCGCGAACCAGAGAGCTACCCTTGAAAGAGTATAGGCGACGAAGAGCACCTGGTGCTGCTGACTATTGCCGGCTTTTCTCTGAGCTTCGCTTCAACTCAGTTTGACCTAGTTTGAGGCACGCAGGTTCAGAGTTTGGGGGGAGGGGTGGGAAGGACAATGAAAGAAGAATAGAAAAAAATTTTCCCTCCACGTTCTTCCTCCCAGTGGTGTTTTACTCTTTGGTAGATCACTTGTGAGTAGTGCTTTAATTTGCAATTAAATATGGCATTGCTAATTATTTTAGAACTGATTTTATCTCTACAGTAAAACACTGCTAAATGCAGTAGAAAATTAGGGATTCTAAGATCTTTACACTCTGTATCAATATGGAATTATACATCTTCCATTCTTATGTTCCTTTCAATCTTCAGTCCTTTCCTCTTTCCTTTCTTTCCTTTTTTTTTTTTTTTTTTTTTTTTTAATTTAGTTACATTTTTCTGATTTACTATATCTTATTCCTGCATTTCACTTCCAGGAGTAATAAAGTGGTATATGTTATATTTCATGAGTACCAAAGTTTTGTTCAGTATCGTATCTTAAAGAGGTTACTTCATGGTAATTAACAGTGAAGCCCAAATGAACCGCCCATTCTGCATCCTGAGCATTACACTATGTTCTCAAACTTTGTGAAAGGCAGGCGTGAATTTAATATTAAAAAGTGTTGCGTAGTTGGTCACAAGAGCAACTGGAAGTAAAATAATGGGAAGGCAAAACCACATAGAAATAAACTAGAAGCAAAAATTAAATGTTCCAAATATTAATGTAGAAGTTAAGATGTATCAGAATTGAGAAAATCTCCAAGCTGCAGTGTCTGCCAGAATTTATGACCTCTGCTATCTGAAATAACTGACACTTAACAGAGACAGTGCTGCACTATGCCCAACTAGTACAGTAGGAAAGGGGGTTTGTGTAGCTGCTTTTTTATTTTAGAATTTAG
Organism: Ammospiza nelsoni; assembly: GCF_027579445.1. Classification (NCBI taxonomy): domain Eukaryota; kingdom Metazoa; phylum Chordata; class Aves; order Passeriformes; family Passerellidae; genus Ammospiza; species Ammospiza nelsoni. Next base: position 39,782,364 of record NC_080669.1, on the reverse strand, counting down.
TTATAGTAGTAAATATTCAGTTTTGAACATCAACAGCACTTCTTTTGGGGCATAATCTATTTCATTTTTGCAAGTCATGCATGAAAACTATGGGTGAGGTTGGCCATATAAGAAAAATGATAACAAAGCTTGAGCAAAAGGAAATGCAAAGCTGGCAGTTTAAAGATGCAAAATACTGTTGTATTTTACTTCCACCTTTTGGTCTCTGTGGGGACACATGCTTCTTTTTTTCAACCAACTTCAATCCTCAGACCTTTTTGCTTTCTGTTAACTGTAATCTCTGAAGAAAAGCAGTAGACATTATGACGTGTAGCATATTTATAACCACAATGAACAGAAAGAGGTTGAATTGTCCCGTCCCAAAAGAAAAGTTGTGAGATAAGAGGAATAGGAAATACACTGGCAAATACATAGCAAGAAACACTTTGTGAAACTGCTCTTGAGCGTTTTTTCTGGGACACTGTAACCTCTCCTGCAGGAAACTGAGAAGATGACTCAGCTATTTGAAACCACCTGGAAGGCAAAAAGGACCATTCCTGCAAAGACCAGGTGCCTGCAAGCAGCTCTGAAAACCTGGTATCCTCACATGATTAATTTGTGTGACACGGGTTTTTCAATACAAGTTCTTCATAGCTGTTTTCTCCTTGATCATACTGGTCCTAAATATTTGATTCTAAGAAACAAGTAAAACATTCAATTAAGACATTACACATTGTAAGTGTTAATATATTTTCACAATAACCGTGTTTTAAGAGGAACAGGAAAAGATGATATGTGTTTTTTTCTCATAAAATATAATTGCCCATTGTTCAAAGTCCATGTCTGCATGGTACACATATTCCAAATGTGCAAGTAATGAGAGAAATTAAGAAAGATTTGGGCATATATATATATATATATATATATATGTGTGTGTGAAATAGCTTTCTTACAAAATAAGAGAAATTTATCTTTAAGGAGGTGATTCTTACCATTGGATTGCAAGGTTCCTAAGAATGTATTTGCTGATGTAATCTTTCATTGTCAGGTTGCTGAAATGAAGTTTTTCTGCAATAAAAAAAGGCTAGTTGTGCACCCATGAGACAAACACTCCATGGGTAATAATGGGAACTTTTCCTGGGAACTACTGCTGCTCAGGAAGCATGACAGAAGATGTTAATGATGAAAAAAAATGAAATTTTATTTCAGGACAGTAATATTTATATATTAACTATGTTCATTTATAGAAGAAACATCATAACTCCAAATATATTTACTTTAATTTAATTAATTTATATTTACTTTAAAATTATTTGGTAATTGTACCTTTATTTGATAGTACTTTTGTTAAAAGTGTTTAAAAAAACCCTAAAATGTTGAACCTAAAATGTCATATGGTATGCTCTTAACTGTCTCTTTTATTTTGATCAAGTGACTAAATGGGTCTATGTATCGCCATTATGAAGAAAGTATTCTTTCCTGTATGACTGAGTGCTGTGTTATTTCTTTTTTATTCCTAACCTTTTATGTGTTAAGAGTTTCACACTGCACAAAAAAATGCATTTATTTTTACTATCATGAGATGAAAATCTTGATAATTTAAACTGTAGAGCCAGGGTGAGAGCATTTGCATCTGTCAGTCCCGAGTGACTGTGCCCCCTCTCTGTAAAACTCTATCTAGGCACCTAGGTTTGAGTTCATAGAACTGCTGTCCTTTGTTGTTTCTCTAGAGCAACAATCATCCACATAAGAACAAAACTTCAGGGCAGTTCTATGGAGCATGCTTACCTCTGGCTAGGCACCTGCCTAATTTTGACCAAGGAGTCAAAAAGAGGGAAAACCAGCTTACTGTCTTTGCGTCTAAGTAGATTTCTAAGTGTTAGTGATCAACGTGGGAATAAACATGAACAATTATGTATCCAACATCACTATATGTTGGTATTATTATATTTCCTATCCAAAACAACTGATATCAGATTAGAGAGACCATCTGACCAGGCCACAGGTTGGAGCAGTATATCAATACCAATGCTCATGTAAGCCTCGAAATATACCAGGGATTTCAGTGTGCATTAAAACATGCATTGAAGTTTAATCAGATTTCAGTCTATTATGGGTTTAGATTCTGATCTGCAGTACTGAAGATAAAGCAAGATTTTGTCATTTAATTTAGTGAGGACAGAATTGGTCTCCAAATGAGTAACCTCATCTCTGTTCTTAAGCAGACAACCTGGGAAGAGCTTGACAAGTGTTTCATTAATCCACCTACTGATATTTTGGTTGAATTTCTTATACAGTTGGAATACAGTCTGAACATAACTTAAGATTTCTGAAATGAAAGGAAAAAAAACAATGTAGCTCTCACCTTGAGGCCTCTTTTCTTCACTAATTCCTACAAGATGTATCTTGAGCATATGTTTTCTATCCTTGACTAAAAAGAAGTGAACTGTTAAAATAAAAGTAAAAATATGATTATGAGAGAAGAAAGAGATGCATTTTTGTAAAAAAGATTCTGGTGGCAGAATTCCTGGAGGCAAATAATGATGTACCTCATGATAAAAAAAATAATAATTTTGTTCATGGTCTTTTAATATTAACCTCCATCTCTATTTTACTAATTGTTTAAAGAAAGAAAAAAAGATAATTTTACTAATTGTTTAAAGAAAGAAAAAAAGATAATTTTACTAATTGTTTAAAGAAAGAAAAAAAGGTATTTGGTTATGTCCCTGCTGAAGTGTGTGTCAGGTAAGCATGTAATATTTAATTTGTGGCCTAATGTAACACATGCTGATGTCTTATATTTCAAATCATGGCTTCATAAACAAAAAAATATCTTCCTATTTCTTAGCTTATATTTCTGATTATTTTACCTTTGCACTTAAGGGTCTGATGGGTATTTCTAGAATTTCTCTGTGAATTAAAACCAAAAGTTTTCTGTTCTTGGTCCTTGTTTTCATAGACCAAACCTATGCAACTAAAAATGTTCTGTATATAGCTTTAAAATGTTTATTAATAAAAAAATAGTTGAAAAATAAAGTCTTCAGTGAGATAAAATATTTTAAAGAATAGAAATGTTGTTTGCCAAAAGCATTTAATAATGTCTGCTAAAGAGGAATGGTTATTCTGTATAATTCAGTTTTTGATGAAAAATTAATTTATTCTCTTCTTTTTTTTCCTAAGGTCCAATTAGGTTTCAATAGCCTATCTAAATTAAGATTTAGCCTCATTCTGGTGTTTTCTATTACCTCTGGAACCTATAATTGGAGGCATGACTGTTTATTATGCTCTAGACTCCTTTATACCTTTTCTGCTTTCACTGCAGAAATAGGTATATATCTGCAGATCAGACACTATTCTTAAATTGTAACATACTTCAGGTGGTAGCTGTTCATTAGTTAGGAGTCCTCAGTTTTCACGGAAACCCAAGACTTACAACAATATTTTCAGCAATTTTCCATTTAATTCTATAGAATATAAACTTTCATGGAAAACAGAATGCAATATGAAATGTAATGCAAAAGTTCCAGTGTTCTTGGAGTCACCCTTTCCAGATGTGGAGAAGAAAATGCAGAGGTGCCAAGAAGGATTTGGTCAGCAACAACACCTCTACTTCCCTAGCATAACTATAATATCAAAAGAAACTCAATGACATTGCCACAAGCTCATGCATAAAAACTGAACAAAATCCTCTATATATTATTGCACAGATCTGTATTAAGTTAGCTACAAGTAGGAATTATCTCACATTTCTTCTAAATATAGATCATCAATAAAATTACTGGCAAAAAACTTGACAAATATAACGCATATTTTTTCAACATGACCAAGAACTGTGAGATGCAAAAGATAGGAAAAGATCAGAGGAAGAAAGAAAAAGAGGAGGGGAAAAATAGTGAATGTACCCACAGGTTAATCTAACAGCCACTTCTTATTTACGGACATCACCTTTCTGCAAACCTATTTTCATGATTCAGCAGTCTAGAATCTGTGATTTGCAATACTAGATCTATCAGCAGTGAAGGAAAATTTTGGTAAAAGTGAAACTTTATTGTGGAGAGGGTAGATGAGAGAAATTGTGCAGCCTGGGTCTGAATGATCAGTATTTTCAGCAATTTTCTATGACATTAGGTAAGTGATACAGTTCCACACAGCTATACAGTGCCAGTACTGGTGCTGGCAAGCATAATGATGGTGAACCAACATTAAAGCCTATGGATGAAGAAAATTAAATCTGAAGTGTCACTGCTGTTGGGAAAATACTGCCAGAGAAAGCAATATTTTAAGATGTGATGCAGACTTTGCATACTCAACAGAGCGTCTTCAAAGTTTTATAGGAAAAATACTATAATGATGTGCCAAAGAAAAAATATTTTTAAAACTTTTTAAAGTTTAAATTCATTAAGCATTTCAGCAGATGAAAATGCCTACATTTCTGGACAAAGTTCCACACTAAAATTTCCTAATAACAATTCTCCCTGTAAGTATATTCTCAAAGAAACACTGATACTCTTCCAAGAGGTGAAATTCACTATCAGGAAATAACTCATCCACCCACTGCAATTTTTTTTACTTGATTACTTAGAGTGAAATACTTCTAAAACTATAGGTTATAAATGCTAACTGTTAAGGTAGAAAAAGTTGGAATTTTAAATTCTAAATTCTGTAAACAGGGAACCCTTCCTCTTTTCAACGTGAAGCACAGGGTACACCATGAGGAACTGGTACGGAGGCCATGTCAGGATCTCACATATTTTATCATTCTTACATATTATTGACACAGCATATTAATTCTTCATCATTTCTTCTAAAGTCCCCCATGAAAGGTCAGATACAGTGTGTTTTCTGCCAGATATATAATAAAATAATAAAGAAATCTAGTGTTATTGTTATAATATTGCTTGAATATTTCAAGTAACTTTGATAAACCAAGACATAGTATTATGGTATTATCTTTCCTCTATTATATTTAGTACATTGCACTACCTAGAAATTCAAAGGTACTCTGTCAGATTCCAAGTGAGTCACAGATAATTTGATTTGTCTGTAACAAAAATTGTGAGTATAAAAAGCAAAGTGAAACCGAAAAGACGATGAGTGGCTTAATGGTAAATTTAAGCATTTTTACTCTCACTTTCTCTGAGGTTCTACTTGCATTTTTCACTGGAAAAATCTTTCCACTACACACTCTCTCGGTCTGTCTTACCTATTTAGAATGTCTCCTACAAACGTTTGTACCATGCCAGAAACAATAACTATAAGGAGACAGCGCAAGGAGACAAACAACCTTTAACTTAGGAAATTTGATTAGAACAATAAATTGCAGAGATATACAATGTTTTTCATGTTCTGACATATTACAGCACTTAAATATATCTTAATATATTGCTTGAGAAAGAACCAAGTCAGTGCATGTTTCAATGCTCCTATGATAGAGGAGGGTCACAGGCTCCATAGAAAAATTCACTCACACGGGGAAACTATTAGTATAGAAGTAAACCACCAAAGTCTAAGCCATTATTTTTAACTCTTAAATGTTAATGTGTAATAAAAACAAAGGTTGTTTTTGTCTGTTAAGTCCCTAAATATGGTTTTGTGCAACTAATTTCCTTAATGTTAGACCGGATGTACAATGGCTTTATAAACTCAGAATCAGGCCCACGAGTATTTCCAGTTGAGTTCCCCCAATATCATAGTCTGACCTTCAGTGGTCCGAGTACTAACAGAAGAAATCTTTTCTTTTAACTCCATCATGAAACGGAAGTACAGTAAAATGTCTGCATAAAAGAAACCAGAATCTCTAGTCTGCTTAATTACCAGCTTGTACAAAAAATCAATAAAACCCTTCCAGTTCCAGTTAATTAAGTTAATAAAATAAATTAATTTTTGAAAAGTTTACAGTGTGAAAGAAGTTTAATCTAGTGTTGTAGAATTCTGGGAGCTGGGTCCTAAGTACTCCTAACATAGCCCTAAAGGCGGGGTGACCAAGGAGCTGGTTTTTTTGATAGTTTATGAAATAATGAATAGCTTATTTGGTTATGATCCTTTATTTAGACTACCATTAGAAACTTCATCTCTGGCTCTTCTTATTGCTTCAGTTAAGCATCAGAACACTTGGCACAGACCCAGAGAAGTGATCCCCATTCAGTATGGCCAGGACAAGACTCTTTGCCCTTCTCAGGCTGGCACTGGGATTAATAGGCCCATGGCATCTGTGCATTCCAGCTCAACTAAAGTGAAAAGAAAAATATAACCTCTGATATTGTCTGCATGCAGTCACAGAGTATGTAAACATTTTAATTTATTACAGCAACTCAAAGTAAGGAAATGATGATCATTACAAAACAGAAGTTCTTTGCAGTTCACAACAGCATACAGAAAATAGTGGATTTACCATTCAGAGAAGGTGAATTTTCAGTTTCAGCTCATAAATAAACTATTATTCCCCCCCCAAAACATGATGAAGGGAAGTAAAATAATTACCATGGCTTGTAGATACCTGTTTTGTAGCCAACACAAACCATATGAATGTGGCCATTTTCTTCATTTTTATTTGGATATGTATTTCGGATTCACATGTTCTGTTCTTTCAGGATGTTCCATCCTTTGCTTACTGACACTTGTCAGCTGTTGATTAACAAGCTAATTTACCTCTGCATTCTGGTAGAGGGAAAGTGTATATTCTTACACTGACTTAGTTTTAGGTTGTTAGGTGAATCAGCTACTGGCTGAACAGTGTGAAACATACAATGTAAAATATGTGCCAAGTCTTATTTCTCTAATAATTTCAGGAAGTTTGATATCATTGCATTCTGGGCCTTCCCAAATGCTAATAACTTCATTCACCTTACTTATATTCACCTTTGTGTTCATTTGGCATTGAAAGGATTTAGCTTTGTATATCAATAGAGTCACCATGGCATCTTGGGCTGATAATATATTTCCCAACATTTTGTCTCTCAAATCAGTTTGCAAAATCCCATTACATATAACTTCAATCCTCTTATTTATGCTTGAAACTGCTTTTTGAAAACTGTCTAACCTTTATTAAGAACATCTGTCTTTTCTGTCAGCTTTTTTTCCAGTTTCATGATCCCTGCTCTCACAGTGGAGAGCAGGCAGCTGGACACAAGGATGACAACATGGGAGCACTAAGAAGTGTTCACTGATCTTAATTTCAAAGTTGAGTCTAAAGCAGCAGCTTTGATCCTGGGAAGTGTTTAAGCTGCAGAAACCTTAGGGGGGGTTAAAAGCTGTCCATCTGGTCCTTAAAACACCGTAATTAGCTGCTTGAAGCTTTGTGTATTAGAGACATTAAATTATATTTACAAGCTAGATTAAACTTCTTGTCTTTTCTATACTGTTTGTTGTTTTGTTTTGGATTTTTTAATATATTCACAAATCACAAATAATGTAAAATGGATGAGTGCTTGACTGTGTCTCTCCCTTTTTTTGGATGCTCTTTAGCCTGATAGAAAGTTTACATGTGAGGAGAGTACAAGCATAACTATCTACTAAAAACATAAGCAAAAAAGAGGATTTCTGGAGGGTGATATAGGTGCTGGATGATCCAACCAGCAATGGTGCACAGCTGGATCTGCTCATAGTTTACTAATATGGAGGAGTGGATGAATGTGTGACAATCAGTCTGTTTCTTGGATATAGTAGTGACATTCGGGTTCCAGTTCAGGAGAAAAGGGCTGTAGGATCAAATCTACTTTTAGAGGAAATTTCAGCTTAATTAGGAAAGTGACATAGTACTAAACAGGGAGGGCAAAAGAGGTGAGGAAAACTGGCTACTCTAATGATAGAAAAGTCCATATTGAGAAAACAGGTAGATGTATTAATAGATAAATTTGACTAACCAAAAATCATAGCAGTGTTGCAGTGGGAGAATGAATGATTCAGGTGTATTTCTGGGACCTAGATTGCAAAAATTTTTTTGTCAGGGACCTGCGGGAAGTGACAGAAGGCAACTGCCTGGAAAAACCCCAGAGCAGCCTAGCCTTCCCCATGGCTGAGCCTGCTCTGGGCTTGCCAGGGCCCCACCAGACTACATTACTTCACATAAACCAAAAATTTGATGTTAAATAGAAGAAAAGGAGAAAAGCGGGAACACAGAAACTGTCCTGGGTCCAGCCAGGACAGAGTAATTTTTGCAGTAGCTGAGAATGGGCATGACTAGAACATGGAGGTTATTCTATTCAACCTCACACAATTTTGGGGGGGCAGGAGGAAGGAAGTCTCTTTTGGGGGGAAAGGATTTGTTATGCTTGAGTAAGTGTGGCCAATAGAGTGCTGGGGTGGCCCAAGTTCCAAGCCAGAGGAAAAACGTGGGTGGTTCTGGTTCCAAGCAGGTCGGGAATTTTCTGTTTCCAGGGTTTTCCATGGCGAGCAGTAGCATTTCTTCACTTGTACCCTCTGTCACTAGAATTGCTGCTGTTGCTGTTACTGTTCATTTTCTTATCTCATTGCTGCTTCCAGTAAATTGTTCTTACCTCAAGCCATGATCTTTGCCTCTTGTGTCTCCAGTTCTGCTCTCCATCCCACTACAGGAACAGACAGTGTGGAGAGTCACAGTGGAAGGACTTAATTAGGAAGAACTGCTCTTAAACCACAACAGAAATACATTTACTTTTTTACTTGACTCTGATAATAAAATACACAATGGGCCAGAGGAATTACAAATTCAAACAGGCTTATAGAATCATATTTAAGCATTCACTAGCAAGAAAAAGAGAATTTTTGCTCTATGCTACATAGGTTTTTAATTCACATAAATAATATGATTGTATTTTTTCAAATGTTTTTTATAATTATATTTAGTATTACCTTTAATACTGTTGTTGAAATATATAAGCTTTTTAAAAAAAATCTTCAATTACTGGAAGACAAATTATTTACATAGAAAAACATAATTGTTCAGAACACAAACATATGAAAATGCCTATGCTGCAGAAGTATATTGTTCTGAAATAATAAAAAAAAAGTTAACTGTGAATTCTCATACAAAACAAATTATGTTTTTATGTTAATAAAATTTGTTTGGGTTATAATAAAGTACCTATAAAATGCCAAAAATAAATTTTTCAATTTTTAATTTTAATTTTAAAACTTCTGCATATTTTACAGACAAAAATCTCCCAAAAAAGATTAAAAACCTCCAAAACTTTTAAACCCAGCCCTATACTCTTAGCCTAAACTAATATTTTAAACATTCAGACAAAAAATAATGCATACAAATTGTTTATAGTTTAAAAACTCCCTTTATATTATATTATACTAAAAAAATGGTCATCTTTTTTTTTTATAGTCTCTTCACAGAAATTCTAATCTTTAATTTGCATTCACAGTACATCAGAGTGCAGAAGTTTTTGCACTTTCTGGGAGGGAAAAAACCAACATTTATAGATGCTACTTCTGCAAACCATTACTTACAATGGTCACAATTTCATAAGAGGATTTGGACTTTTTTAAAATATATTTCTTATTGTTTCCAGAAATATTATCTCATTCACTGTCCTTTTACTCAGAAAGAGCAGGTCCTTAAGACCACCCTCACACTTTGTTTTGTTTTAAACTTCCAAGTATGCTCTAACTATAGTAGAATTTGAGAACTTTTGAGACTCTGCAGTTTGTTAGTAAGTTATAAATGAACTTAGGAGTTTAATCTTCAATGGCTATTGTTCAAAGTCTCCACTAGGTTAAAAAAAACTTTCTTGGGGTGCTTCAAAAAAGGAAGATCTGATTGCTTTTGTAGCCACATTCAGGCAAGAATCTTCACACAAACCGCGCACCAGTAAAGGTTCCTGTGTGTCAGCATTCAGTTCTTCTGTATAGAATGACTTTAGAATCTTGATCTCAAATTGGTTTGAGAGAGGATAGAACTCTCTATTCCTATCCGTCAATTTACGCTTAAAAGTAAAGATAAGCTCATTGCTTCCCAAACATCCCCTTTGGCAATGAAAGCTCAGCAGTCCAAATTGCAATCTCACTAGAATGTGGCAATCTCCTCCAGTTTATGCTATCACAGCTTCATTGAAACAGATGACAAGGGTGTTTTCTCAGTGTTGCTGAACATTTATTCTTAGAGATATATGCTACTGAAAATCAGCAGGACTGTGCAAGTGCGCAGCACACCTAGTCTCTTACCATGTACTCCACTTGTGATGCACCAATCCAATGCCATTTCATATAATTTTCTCTCAGGTGCTGTTCTGTAAAACCACTAGAAGTAAAAAGGGATATTTGTTTTTGTCACAAAAACGTGTACTCCTAAGGCAGTGACTTTCCGTTATAGAGCAGCTGGAGTGTTCTTAGGCTCTCTGAAAGCTAGCAGCATATGATTAGAAAAGCAATGTGAACAGAAAAATCTCAGCAACAGAAAATAAGTTAATCATATGCTTTAAACATACCCTAAGAATATAAAAAATTAACACAATGTTGTCATATGCACAGTTTCCTTAAAAGTGAGTTTGCATTGAGTTCTATGGACCTGTTGACACCCCTAGAATATTCTTCTTGCTACAGAGCTGTCAGATGTTGTGCTGATGATGCTATCTGAAATCTGGGAGTACATACCTATAGTAGTTTGCTTATTGTACTTCAAAGACAAGCTATTTTCCTGCAGGGTTTTGGTGCTCCTGCCAGCCAAAACACGTACCACAGACCTTCTGACCCCTCACTTCCTACATATCCTTTTTTTTTTTAACCTGATATAAAAAGAACAGTTCTACTCCATTAATGACAAAAATGAAAGCTCTTCTTTTCAGGAGGAACCACAATTTTCTGTTCTCTATCATGAAGCTTTCCCTATCTCTTGGGGACCTGCCAACCTCTCCACTTGCCTTTGCTGAGATCTCCCTATCTCAGAACCATTCACCACTCATAACAATCTTCATTCCTTAGTCTGCAAGACTTTGTTATTCTGTCTTCTAGGTATTAGGACTCTGAGCTTATTTCTAATATTATGCCACATTTTGGGGTTTTGTTTGTTTGTCTGTGTGCTTAGGAGTGTGGGTAGTCACCCTCCTTGGCTTTTAGTGAGCTCACAAATTCAAAAGAGGATGCAGTTTTTTGGTGGATAGGAGCAAAGCAGACTAGGTATTTCATTACCACTACTGTCCCTCTCCAGGACCCAGGACTGCCATTTTTTTTGAAACCATCATGCACTTCCTAAATATTTTCATCTGTGTCTCCAGTTTACTAATTATGATGTCAAGTTCCACAGGTCATCCAATAGGGATTGAGTGAAGAGGGTAATAGAACATTATAAATAAAATTAGTATCAGTTATTACCCTGATCATCTTTCATCTTCTGTCTCTCTCATCCCACTTTGGTTTTTAGAGTGTCTGAAGAGGTGTTTCAGAAAATTTATCTGCTATTAATATTTCTAATGTAACCTTGCTTTTTCTTTAATCATAAAAGGAAGGAAAAGGCAAAACAAAACAAATAAAGCTGAAACCTCATCTGTTCATTTTCATTATTCCTTTTATTGTAGTAAGAACATTTTAGCTTTGATATAAAAAACTTAAATACTATTTATCTATCTAAATTGTTCTTACACTGGAAGTATATAGCATACATGCTTTTGATTTTTCCCTACAATTAGGATGGACTTACAATTTACTGTGTTACTTATGATATTGAATTTACTGTATTATTTACAAATAAATAGATATTTTATATGTCTATATTCTAGTTGCTTACATAATTTATTTAAACTTCTTAAGAAATCAAGAAAATTTTGAGATTTTTTTTCATTTTTGAAATGAAAAAAAATCAGTACAAAAGATCTCCAAATATCAGCAGAGATAATACAGCTTTCTCAGGAGGAGGATACAGCATCTGAGAAGAGATGTTTTTTTCGACCAAAGGGTTTTTTATTAGTTGTCTGTGGTACTACTCTTAACTTAGAAAGCCTACTGTGATCCATGAAATTTTGGCACTCCTCCTCCAGGACCCTGTGGTATATGAAATAACCAAAATCATATGCCTTTTTACACAGCTTGTGAAATGACCCATTCTAAAAGACCAAAGGTACATTCAGAGTGCAGGATCCATGTTTTCTGGATTAGTGACTCTGTATGTACATCCTACACCTGTATTTTGGAATGATGATATCTGCAAAACAATTCACTACTACTTTACAATTCACTGCTTTAAAAACTGCAGTGCCAAATAAATTAAATAGGTTAGTGTTTGTGAGTTTTTTTCCAACGCACTTCAGGTAAAACAAAGTAAAACTTCCTATAGAATTTAAATTTCTCAATACATTTGAAGAGACTTATAAGGAGTTTGTGGATTATGTCAGCAGATAAATAATCATTTTGAGGAAAAAGTGACTATCTAGTACTGTGTGTTACATGCAACAAATTTTTTATATATATGGGTAGTTGTTTTGTGCATCAGAAGACCTTTTTGAATAAAGATAGGACACTATCACAGTTAACAGTCTCATTTGGGATTTGTATGGGTATTTTAGTCTGCTAAGTCCAAATGTGAAATTTAGAACCACACAAATCTGTACACACCAGGGGATTTAAAAATCTGATAATATTTATTTCCTTCTTTCACATAAAATCCTTGCAAGAGAAATCATGTTATGTCAACAATTGCAGATTGATTTCTACATCGAGATGTGGCACAATTAGAGTCCTGGTGCACTCCTCTCAAGAGCTTCTTTAGATGTGCTTCTTTGATTCTGAAGCTTTCATGGAACACTATCCACATTAAACTGTATTTGAGCCTAAACCTTGTGAAATAGGATAGAACTGGTCCCCCTACAAGGTCTAGTTGCAAACTTTGGTACAAACTTGATACAGGGATAATGGATCCTTGATCTCCAAAACACGATCAACCAAATAAATACAAGTTTGATAAGTCATTCAAGGTCAAAACTTACACACATCACAAAGACAGCTCTGAACTTATTCATGATTTTTGACTAGCCCAAAATCTTCCTTCTCCTATTTTCAATGCTCTTCTTCATCTTTGGAATTTTAAAATTATTAGGTAGTTCAGAAATCACACTGTCGCTAACTTCACACAACTTCCATGGACTAAAACAAAAACACATTTTAATTAGAACACTTGATTTAATTGGTGCTACGAATCTTTAGCTGCATTTGGCAATGAATCACAAATTAACATAATCTTTTTTTAGAACTTCACCACAGGTTTTCTGTTGTTATTTTTTAATCCCACAAATTTTGCATTCCTCCCACTACCTGCCCCCACATATGGTCTCTTAAGATTCTAAAATAGTACAAGTCTCCCTGACATGCATTACAACCCATCTGTATTTAAAGTTATGCCTTTACTAACTGTTGGTTTATATTATTCTGTGATTCTTCCCGCCACCCCCCCGCTCCGCTTTTAAATGCATTATCTATTCATATCTGAGCAGAGTGCTGCCTTGTCAGAAAGACAGCTTGATAGGTACCATACCCCTCAAGGAGTCAAACTTAAAAATGTTAACTATCTAGACATTGTCACCAAATCACTCCTCTGAAAGCATCCCAAATCTCTGCCTTCAAATTACAGTATTTTCCATTTTATTTTCCGTGCTACACATGCAACAATAAGCACACTAACCAATTCCTTTCCCCTTAATTTCAGACTACTGTTTGTTATTGGTTGGACCAATAAAACAATCTCAGAAATGTAATATTAACAAAAGAGATGGAAAACACACATTACAGTTACACAGAAAACCCTGACAGGAGGTAGAATTTTTTTCCTAATTACATATGCAGCGACAAAAAAGCACTTCTAGCATTTTGCCACCACAATGTTCATGCAGTCACATGTCAGAGCAAGTGTCGGTTTTAATTGTGAATTTACAATTAACATGCAATTTTACTATTCCAACTCATGCTGATATTAGCAATTTTAATTCTGTAAGTTTAAAATATAATACTAGGTTATTGTCGAGGAGATAAAGCCCAACCTCACTCAAATGTAGAGAGATTTATAGTCCCAATTAACATTTGAAATATATAGGGATAAACTTACAAAATATGAAGTGTCAGTTACTAAAATGTGTGATCTGTTTCCCTCAATCTCATGATGCCATTTCTATAGCATATTGCCAGAGGCAATATGTCTATGAGTCAATTACATATCAACATTTATTTTTCAGTGATTCCCTTAGAGGACTAAGAAATTAACTATCTAGATACATATATAGCCTCATCGCCATAGAATCAAAGTGCCTCTGGAGTATTTAAAAATAGAAGAAACCACAGACATGCTGGTTGTTCTTCTTCTCTCCCATTCTTATCATGTGACAGATTAATTAATTGGGTTGGGGACTTGGTTTTGGGTGGGGTTTTTTCCCGGCTTTCTTTTTTTGTTTTTGTTGGGGTTTTGTTTTTTGGGGGTTTTTTTGTTTGTTTGTTTCTTTTTTGTTGTTCGTTTCATTGTCATTGTTGTCGTCTTTCTTAATTTTTTATGTCTTCATTTTTTAATTGAAGGGGATGAAGAAAGGAGGTGCTCATGTACAAATATCTATGGTAGAGAAAAAGGCTGTATGCATATCTTCCAGTGAAAATACCTTATCAAGGGAAAGCTAAATAAAAATGTGCTTTATATTTAGTTTTGAAAAATGCCAAGCCTGTGGGAATTCTCAGCATCTGTGGGAGTGAGTGCTACAGGCTGGGTCCCAATCCTGTGAAATTTTTGTAGTCTTCTCTTATGAGTCTCTCTAAATTGATCAGCAATGGCATGATTCTGTTGGAAGACACCTCTATCAAAGGCCAAAGTGGAAGTGAAATACACAATTGCTGTGGGATCTAACAACCAAAGGCATGCTGCAGTTTGAATTTCAGGGTAGAAATTTAAAGTGGGAAAAATATACTGAGAAATAGGAAGATTGTGTAGTCATAATGGTAATTGCTGCTATAAGGTGTCTTCTTTCTCTCTGTGAATCAGCTCAAAATTTTTAAATAAATGAGGTTTTATGTTTTGGGATGTATTTTTTATCTGATGATTTTGAAATAATGGAAAATGGACAGTGGAAAATCAAGCTTATCTCAAAAATAATGCATTAATTTACAGACTGTTGACTAGCCATAGAGAAAGGAGTAATTTTTCTTAGTCTAAGACTATGCCAATTTACAATACCATTAGAGCTGTCCAAGAAGATAACTGAGACACAAATTATTAGAAGAAGATGCTAAAATGAATCAAGTTCTTACAAGGAGGTCATTTTGTCTGCAAAATCATCCTTTTTTTTTCTTTTTTTTTTCCCCTTGACTCCTGTCAGCTTTGTTTAATGTTTTTTCTTTGGTGCAACAGAGCCAGCAACACATTAGAAAAGCCATAGGTAGATACAAAGGAAATCAACATACAGGTGCTTAGTTCCATGATATTGCCATGTAGCTGCTAGGCAGTAAGAAACTCAGCATTCCTTCTAAAGTAATTGCTGTACAACAAACATTAATTGCATTAATATTAAGGATTATGCTGAGCCAAAACTACAGAAAATGCAGAACCATGCATTCATAATTATAGTATACCAAATCATTGAATATCACAGTGTTCTAAATGACATGCTGTCTGATACTTTACTGAAAAAACACTAATGCTTATATAATAGCATGCATTAAATTACAAGTCAGAATGTAAGTACAGTACCTCAGATATTTGAGCTGTTGTGGTGGTTTGACCTTGTCTGGGTGCCAACTACCCAGCAAAGCCACTCTATCATTCCCATCCTCAATTGGACACAGGAGAAAAAATATTGTGAAAGGCTTATGGGCTGGGATAAGGACAGCGAGAGCTCAATCACTCTCATGGGCTAAACAGAACCAACTTGAGGAAATCAATTGAATTTATTATCAAACAAATCCGAATAGAATAGAAGTAAAATAATACTCAAAAGCACTTTGCGCCTCCCCTCCCTTCTTTCTGGGCTTAACTTTATTCCTGATTTTCTATGTTCTTCCCTTCAGTGGTGCAGAGGGATGGGCAATGGGGCTGTGATCATCACACATTGCTTCTGCCACTCTTTCTTCCTGAAGGAGATCCCTTCTCCAGAGTGGGGTCTCTCCCACAGGAGACATTCCTCCTTCTGCATTGCAAGTCCTTTCTACAATCTGCAGTTGCTTATGGACTACTCCAATGTTGGTCCCTTTCACAAAATGCAGCTTTACAGGAGCAGGCTCCTCTTATTGGAGCAACACCTCATGGCATCCCAGCCTCTCTTGGGCACATTCACCTGCTTCCCCCTGGACCTCCATGGGCTCCCCTCCAGGGGCACAGCGTAGCTCCTCATGGTCTTTGCATTGGGCTGCTTTGGCACCTGTAGCATCTCCTCCCCCTCCTTCTGCTTGGTGTCTGCAGAGCTGTTTCTGTCACATACTCTCACTTGTGTCATCTCTGACTTCAATTACTTTCTCATAACTTTTTTTTCCTCTCGTATAAATTATGCCAGAAATGCTACCACCACTGCTTGTCAGAGGTGGGTCCCTCTTGGAGATGGCTAGTGATGGCTTTGATGCACATGGAAAGTTTCTGGCAACTTTTTACAGAAGCCATCTCTGTCATCCCTCGCCTCCACTATCAAAGCCTCGCCGTGCAAACCCAACACATTTGTTATTATCTTCAGCAATTTATTAATAAAAATACAACTCCAGTACTCTGACATTAAATTCATGTCATTCACTTCTTTGAAAATGCAACTTTTTATTTTCATATTCCAAAGTTAATATTGGTGTGACATGACAATTAATGACGATTATCATCTTCCACACCTTTTTTAGTGTAGAGCCTTTAAATTCAGAACACAGTATGATAATAGCAAATGATGGGCACGGCTAGAAAAGGAAAAAAAAAACCCACCACCTTGCTAACCCTTGAAAATAATTCACTAGGGAATAAAACAAAGTCTGGTTATCATAGTCAGCTCACATATTCAAGGTTTCTTCCTTGGTCTGCTGATAAACCAGCTTAAAGTCTAAAAACTGTCCAACAATTTATTACTAAATATCTACAAGCTTCCAAAAAAAAAGGCTATTTGTCCTAGAGATAAATGGAAAGGCAGGGTCAATTATATATCAGCATTTTATTTGCACATAAACTGGAAATCTCCAACAGTTGCTGCTGAAAACTACTACAGTTCTTTACATGAAACTAGCCTCTTACCATAAATGTTTTGCAAATACTTTATGGCCCATTTATGACTGATGCAAAAAAATGTGAAAGATCTGCATTATATATATATATATATATATATATATATATATATATATATATATATATATAATGGTTATAATCCATTGTAATCTCTCTCCAAACAACTCTCAAGCCCCTGAACCTCAAGATAGGGATTGGGAGAAAGATGTCCCAGTTTTCTAAGAGAAAATCAGGATTGAAACCATGTGAGGAAACTGAGTTTATATATTTTATGGGACCTGACAAGATACATCCCATAGTTCTGAAGGAAATGTGTGGTATAGTTATCAAGCCGCTCTCCACAATATTTGAACAGTCATGCCACTGCACATGGTGACTAAAGAAGGGGGATGTTGCTCCCATTTCTAAAAAGGGTAAATACGAAGACACTGGGGATTATCACCTGGCCACTCTCTCCTCTCTGACCAGTAAGATCATGATAAAGATCTTTGTGGAGGACATGTCAAGGTATATGGCTGACAGGGAGATGATTAGAAATATCCAACATGATGCCCTTCAAAAAAATGGCAAATTATTCCTGTCTAGGCTGGTGGCCTCCTGCAATGGAGTGGCTGTGTTGGTGAATAAGAAAAAAGCAATTAATACCATCTGTTTTGACTTCTGCAAGGCCTTTGACACAGTCTCACACAACATGTTTGTCACTAAATCATTGAGATAAGTGTTCAGTGGACAGACTATTTGATGCATAAGGAATAATTTGGATTTGCCATATGCAAAAAGCTGTAGTCAATGCTGAATGTCTAAATGAAGATCAGTGACATGTGATATCCCTCAGGGATCAGTATAGGGCTATTCAATGTCTTTATTGATGACACAGACAAAGGGATTGACTCAGCAATTTTTCAGGTGACACCAAGCTGAGCAGTGCAGTTGATAGACATGAGGGAGGAGAAGACACACAAAAGGATCTTGACGGTCTTGATGAGTGACCCCATGAAACTTCTTCCAGTGCAATGTGACAAAGGACTGGAACATTTGTCCTATGAGGAAAACTGGAGAGATTTCAGGTTGCCTCACCTGAGGAAAAGAAGGCTCCAAGAAATCCTGATTATGGTCTTTCAACGTAATAAAAGAGGTTTATAAAAAAGACAGAGAAAGACTTTTTAAGATAGCTTGTAGCGACATGGCAGGGGGGGCTTTTAACTGAGAGAGACTAGATTTATATTGGTTACAGGGAAAAATTGTTTTTAGAACTTTGTTAGACACTGGGACAGGTTGCCCAGAGAAACTGTGGGTAAAATTCACTTTTAATATTATTATGTTTTATAAAATGAAATCTTCACTTCAGCAATATTTCAAGGACAATTATCTATATAATAATGGAAGGGTTAGATTTTACTTACTTATTTGCTTCTTTTCACCAAGATTTTCTGTGCTGATCCTCTTCAGTAGTAGATGTGGGTAGAGATACTGGGGCATTATACAGGAAAACTGTATAATATCTACATTAGAATAAAAGCAAACAATGTAAGCTAAAAAATCCAACATTTTCTACCAAGAGCTGTATTGAAATATTGGCTGAAATTCAGCATTAGTAAGCCTTCACCACTAGTCTATGTAGTTTCATATGACACACTACCATTTCTGAGGCATCTGAGAAAAGATAATTAAGTCTGTCAATGTTTTAAATTTTGTAACTAATACTTCATATGGCTTTAACATAAACCTGGACCACTTCATTATGGATGCTTTTGTTTACACCTAACTGCAGGCCACTTGTTTCTCATGGTTTATGAAATAAACAGCATCCATCTTGTTTTCTCCAAACTCTAGATCTCTGTAGGACATGTTGTCTAACACAAGCCATGTTTTGCAGAATAACTTGATAAATCTTATTTAATATGAAATATATTGTGTCTGTATTTTCCTGATCCTGCAGCATATTTTCCCCTGTATAGTAATGGCTATATATTGTTGCTATGGAATATGGCCATTTATTAAGGAGCATTTTTGTTGGCTGATCTCACTTTCTGTGTATATTACCTCGCCAGTACAATACAGCATTCACAGTACAAGTATCTAACTGTCAACTATTGTTCATGGAGGACATCTTTTTTTGGGCATGTTAGAGATAAATTGCCTAATCAAAGGACAGCCTGCCAAAGAGACACCTTAAACAGCCAGATTTATTACTGTAGGGTGATTTAGAGGGAAAATAACAAGAGAGACACAGCAACAGGAAAATTTTACATTCCAAATAGGCAACCCTACTTCTGTCCCTAGTGAACTTCAGGTTATCACACAGGACTGTATGAAGTCATGGCTTTTGCATATATTCTACTAGATGTTTGGTTTTCTTGGTGTAAGGATACAGAATATCTTGGTGACATCAAAGTCTTAATTGTAAAACAAAGTTGACCTCATGGTCCTGTAGTAAGATATGTCCTCAATCACTGGGGAGTTTTTGAATGCCCTTGTCATCTTTATGAAACAGATAGGTGTATTTTATTTTGTGTTTTGTTCTGCTGTAGTAAATTGCTGATGACTGATTGGAGAAAACAGCCATGGAAAGCTTGACCCACTAAAACTACTGACTAACAAGGAACAGAGCCTCCTTGACCATTGTTCCCACATGTCACCTCCCTGTCTTTTAAATAGTTGTATACTAGGATATTATTTTCACCAGTCAAATGCCATCTTATTTAGAAAAGGATACTGTGCCAGATACAATAATTGTGATTGTGGAAGTCCTTAAAAAATATGATACTAATTGATGACACTGAATTTTCTGATAAAATTCTGTACTATTGCAAGTTTAGAATTCCTCTTTCACAGTGTTCAAAAACAATTTTTAAAAATAGCTTTAGTAGTCAGTACATCAAAGTTTGATAGACATGGGGGAAGAGATGACATGCAGGGGGACCTTGACAGTCTTGAGGAATGGTCTCATAAAACCTCTCAAGTGTAACAAGGCCAAGCGCAAGGTCCTGCGGATGAGCCAGAGCAAACGCCAACATCAATGCAGGCTGGGGAATGAAGGGATTGAGAGCAGAGAAAGACTTGAGTGTGTTGATGATTAAAAACATTGTACAACTTCATTGAAGAATTTGAGATGAGGTTGTGTAGGGCTTTGAGCTTCCTGATATGGTGAATGATGTCCATGTCTACAGCAACAAATCTTATAAGGTCTCTTTTAATCCAACCTATTCTATGATTCTACAATCCCCTGAGTCTGTGATTATACCTACAAGTACACAACAAGGTGTGTATAGCTGCACAATGTCTTTTGAATACCCATGAGTTATGAAAATAGTGGAATTGCTTTATCCTTGTTAGAAGATGAGAGGACAAGTGCAAACATATAATTTGCTTAAAAATGAGGAAACAAAATATTTATTTCAATATTCATAAATAACTCAGTTTTTTGTAAGAGTTCTCAGAGAGTTCTGAAAGACCAGAAGAACTGAAGTCTTTTTTAATAATGGAAAAGGTAGTTACACCTTAGTAAAAGCATTACCCACAAAAGAATTTCCAGCTCCTTTTGTCCCCTGATCCAGATAGTCGCTAACTGATGTAACAGGATATACCAAATCCAGTGCAAACAATATGTACTTTTTGTTCAGGGAAGAAAATTCTGAGTTCAAATAAAATAGAGTTAGTATGCTTGGAGTGGTGATGGCAAAAGAATCTGGATGCAATCCTACAAAAAATTTAATATTGACCTGTGAAAATTATATTCTCCTAAAATTGCCAGGATATTTAATGCAATATAAGCTATACTTTTTTCTTTTTTTTTTTGTTTTCCTGCAGAGATTCTTTGGAAGATTATTTTTTCAGGATTCACTTTACATTCTTTAATAATCAACCTATAATATGCACATATAAAAGAATAAAATATTAATAAAATAATTTTGCAATACAGTCAGGCCAATGTTAATCTATGTCTTTGTAGATCCTTTTTTTCTCATAGTCTGGGATATACACCATTTTCATATGATGATGTTTTTCAGTTTTAATTTAGGAAATGTCCTGAAGTTTTCAGGTACAATTTGTCCTGCTCAACATTTCCAAAAACAGTAGGAAAAGTCAGGGCTTCCAGAAAGAAGCATCAATCAGTATTTTGCAGAAATTCGTGTATGTCTTTACAGCAAACAAAATTCTTTCAGCCAGACCATAGCTGTTCCTATTTCTTTGTCCTCTCTCTGTATTTTATACTTCCATTCACAAAGAAAAATGGATGCAGAAACACAAAACCAAGTGTTTATTTGGTTTCCTTTTCATGGAAGGGATTCATTAAAAAAAAAAAAAACAGACAGATAAAATGATGAATTCTGCAGTTCAACAGGGGGTGAAGGCGACCACTTATGTGTGCTTTGATCAACTCTGCGTCCTCTTCTATCACCACCAAAGAATATTTAAAATGTTTTTCCAGATATGTTTCTGAGGGCAGCCTGAACATCACACAACACTTCTGCTAAGATAAAAACAAAAAAAAAAAAAAAAAAAAATTGCAACCAGATAGATAATTCAATTTCCAGTTAAAGGGGAGTAAGCCTTCTTAAGATTTTGTCACCAGAAGAATAAAAACCAAGATAGAGAAAAGAATATACCAAAGAAAAGAAAACCTATGACTTTAGAACTTTGGATTTGGAACAGGACACAGGTGGAGTCACGGTCGTGAAGGTGTTCAAGAAATGAACAGACATGACACAATGCCAGGGTCTAAGTGACATCATGATTTGTCAAAGGTTGAACTCAATGATCTCAGAGGCTTTTTCTAGCCTAAAAAAAATTATGATTCTGTGGTTCTTTGGTTCTCTGTTTCAACAACAGTAAAACAGGATGAGCCTCTCTGAAACTTAAGTAAGACTGAAATCTAGTGACCTCTTCCTGCTAGAATTAAAGAATTCATATTTCTGGGCTAATTTAGCAAAATCACAGTGGCTAAATACTAATTTCATGTAAGCATAAATAAGTTAATGAGAATCTGAGCCTGAAAGCTGTTGTATACACAGGAATCCTCTTTCACTAATACTTTTGTTTTTAGTGTCTGTCTCAAAATTCCAAGGAACACATGTCTTATGCCTTTTTATGCTTATTTTCTAAAAGAACAAAATAAATTTCCAACTTTAATGATTCTGTGATTCTGATTTTGGTGATTTTTGTGCTCTCTTTTGGAAGAATTTAGCAATATAATTCATGTGTTTTTTAGGAGAGAGAATAAGGTTAAAATTACATTATTGAGAATAGTTCAAAATTAAAGTGGTCTACGAATGCCAAGAAAACATAAAGATGGCTTGATCTAAGTTTTGGGTTTTTTTAATTATAGCTTTCTTAGAAAATATTTTATCTTTTAAAATCTTCTCAATTCAATTTTCTTTTAAAACCTCTGACCTTTTCCAACTATAAATTCAATATAACTGTAGGTTCAAATTATTTTCTTCCCTTTTCAGCTACTTTTTCCACTTTCCAGCTTATAATTTGCATATTTTCAAGCTTCATATATCTCAGAAATATTGAAAATAGCAAAGGGAAAAATATTAAACACAAGTCAATATACTCTATTTTCTATTGTAAGTAAAAGAAACAGGATAGCAGATATGAAATGAAATATGAAATGAAAAATTTATTTTGTAATGCTTACAATAATATAATGAATATTATATATAATATTTATTTTATAAAGGAGTATCGAATCTGTATGAAAAATGATGATAAAAAAAGTTTTCTTTTCTACAAATAGAAAATTGTTCAGAGTTGCATACACTACTTCTCAGCTTATGAAAATCCTCACTGCAGGTTTTGAAGAACTGCAGATCAGAACAAAGACTGCCAAGATCATTTTCAGACAGTTGCCTAGAGCCAATCCATATTCTTTGCAACATTCTTCCTTCTTTTTTTTCTTTCCTTCTTTTTTCTTTTCTTTCCCCTTTTTCATTTTCAATAACTTAGAATAAGGCTGGTAGCACAGATCCTGGCATAGAGCTTTGGTGGGGTGGTGTTTTTTAGTTTGCCTCTCTGTTATGGAGGCATTACAATTGACTGCATACTCCACTGCCAGATATCTTTCATTTCAGAAGGCCAATATGGTTTTGTGAACCCACAAACAAGAATTACATTCCACAGCACAGAAGTGACTTTGACCTTGAGCTCTACATCACTGTTCTCAGCAGAAACATATCATGTTGTACTGACAAAAAAGACAAAAAACAAGCAGCTTTTTAACCTACAGACATTTTTTTGTTCACATTAATTGATCCTTCACATATACAAAATGCCAGCAAAACAAATAATCAAAACCCCACATAGGATGCTTTCTCTTTGATTTTGGGCACTAGTGAATTTTTAATCTTTACTGTTAATGAACAAATTAGATAGATATTCAATATTACAAAAACTAAGTCAATAGTTTATCATCACTAATTAACTTTAAAAGTACAAAAAGGGATACCATTTTTCAATGCTGTTCATCAGCATAATTTTACTTTACTGTCCAACCCTGTTTTCTCAAGATCTTTTTGGGATAGTGACTGCTAACACATGTTCATGTCAGAGCTTGAGGATACAAGATGCATTCCCATCACATGAAAATGGACGGAAGGCACACAGAAACCTATGGCAGTTTCTTCCTTATTGCTAACTACTATTCCTCCTGGAGGGAAATGTCTTGGAGAAATGATAGTGAGAAGTGAGGTGATGGCACAGATGGAGGGAATGCCAACAGCAATTTCATTTCCACTCTGGTCTTTTGTTCAGAAAAGTGGTTAAATTGTCCATATTGCCTATTGCACCTTTACTGGTGAGTATGCCTTGAATGCAGAAGACTCTTCTACAAAATTCTGTTCCCAAATGAAGAGCACAAAGAGACAAACTGACAGGATTTTAAGGAGCTCAGATTACATTGCTTTTTAACTCCACTGGCTGGCATTCAGAGACCCTGACATAATACATGTAGATAAAACTAAGAGGATAATCTTCTCTGTTTCTATTTTATGTTACTCCATTTTGTACTTGTTGATAACACTATGCCTTTATAGATAATACAGATTTTAGAGGAACACTGCTGAAAGTGAACACTAATTTTTTAATATCACCCAGATACTGGAGAAACACTACCTGGGTATCTCCAGTATACTGGAGAAACAGTGGTGTTTAAAAGAACACTTGCTCCTTACTTACTTACCCTTAAACTTAAAAAATTTGGTTTAGTACTGTACTTTTGGATGTATAGGGAAAAAACACGAGTAATTTCATCCTATTTCACTGTAACATAAAATTGGCAGACATGTTATGCGACTTCTCAGGAATTATTTCCTGTAACTGGAAACTGCACAAATACCTTACTACATGTGTGAATAAGGATTGTATCTACATACTTATCCACTGATTTGTTATTTTCGTATCATAATCAAACATATCTTCATGTAGAATCTAAGATGGATAATTTTAATCTACACTTCTAATTCTGTTCTTTATGCAAATTTAATTGCTAAAAATCTAGTCAATAAAAAGTATGGCCTATAATGTTGTTTGTTTTTCCAGCCTGGAAATTCCTCTAGTTACCTGGAAATTCCTTCTTCTTTTTCTACCACCCAGCAAATAGCTTTTTTGGAGCTGTTATTCCGGGTTGTCTCACAAATGCACCTAAAATGTAACATGATAAAAGCAATTATTGGACTCTTATCCACCTAAATAAAGGAGATTTTTTTCATATTACAATTCAAAGCAGAACTGGATTTCAACAGTCCTCTTCAGCAGCATTATACATTATGTAAAGGGCCTTCTTAATCAAATATATGCACACATATATACTATTAATACTTATGTATGAGCAAAAAAAGAATTTACAATGCTATTGAAAAGTTTTGTAAACACTCTACTTAATATGTCTGCTTTTCTTCATTTAAATGGTCTTCAACATAACAAAGTAATTTTATTCTAATCAACAACTGCTTGTAGTGACAATACAGCTCAAGATTACTAAAGGATTTGCCCTGATTTGGGAAAACAACTAGGGGAGAATTGTACTTTGAACCACTGGTTAATTGTCAGCTACTTCAATGAGCTGGTCATCAAATCTGTACCAGAGATACAGGTAATCCTATATCCAGAAAACGTCTGATTTATCTACTCTTTTTTTTTTTCCTAGGCATGCTTATTAAATTTAGGGTATTCTCAGCATGGAAATATTATGTTGCAAAGTTTAATTTTGTTAAACTCATGGAAATATTAACTTGCTGAAAGGAAGTTAGATTGTTCATTGCCATTTAAATTCAAGGGCTGTCTCTTAAGGTGGATAACAAAAGCAAGGACAAAAAATTAGAAGATAGAAGGAAACAAAGATACGGTGCAAAACTGCAGAAGAAAGCAGAGCTATAGCACATCATTCCAAAATCTGACAACACACAAATTGCCAAGATTGTTCAGAAGAATTGCTATAGATAGCATTTTTAAAGAAATGGAAATATTTATGTTCTCCTCAATGGCATGGCATAAGAAGTCTAGTAGGGCTTCTTGAGTAACAAAGAGACGTATATAAGCAAGCTTTACTCTCCTAGAGCTGGACTTGATCATTTTTTATTGCTCCACGAGAGCTGGTCCTTTAAACACAACCTGCCATAACATGATGATTTGAACTGTGTACAGCTGTTGACACAATAACAGGAAGGAAAGAGGTTTGAAGGGATATACAGTGAGCTACTGGCCGCCATTAAATTTATTCAAGGTACATGTGGGAGACAAAATTCTCAAAAGGACAGGGTTTCCTGCTGATGTGATCACAAGAACAGAAAGCTCAAATTTATTGGTTCAGATATCTACTTTCACAAAACATAAGCTCTTTACTACCGTGTATCACCAGTGATTTTGATGTGTAATAGCTTTCACTACAATTAAAGTAGTCCCCATGCTGCTCTCTATATGAAACAAATCCTGAAAGTCAAATTGAAGTATAGAGCTTGAATCTTCATGAGTTGATGAGGTTCCCTGTGCTTCCTCATGTTGAGTTTCAGATTGCACCCACATTTAACAAGTGCATAGTGAAGAACATATACAACAGATTGCACTTCTCATTCATTGACTCCATCAGAAACCAGATTCTGTCCTCAGATCGCCAGATCAGGACCACATTTCTCTTGAAGAAACATCCTCAATTAGCTGGTATCCGGAATGACTTCATTGTGGAGATTTAAATAACAGATAAAAGAATGGTATTGATTTTTGGGAGACAGATTTTGGTGCTCTAGATTATGATAACTTGTTTCATTAAAAGAAACCACTCATCAGGCACTGCTATAATCTTATAATTTATACAATTATATCTGTCACTAAGGATTACACTTAACAATTCTGAATTCCATAGGACCCAGAACAGAAGATTACACAAAGGATAGAGAAGTATGTATCCAGGCCCCACCAAGGTAAAGCTAAAAATGTAAAATTGATGGAATGGGACAGTCAAAAGAAATAAAACAACACCTCTCCCTCCTCCAAAACAGCACTTCTCCCAACTCCAAAATATTTTCAATTAGTTAGTTAGCATGCAAATAAATGACTGCAAAAATTTTTCATCTGAAGTCTGATCAAATTTAAAAGGTGAACTTTTCACAGCATATGCTAAAGCAGCAAAGGTTAGCAAACTATGTGAAAAAAATCGAAATAGACAAAGTGGATAAAGAATAAAGACGGGAGAAGTGGCATTTGGTACACTGAAACCTTAAAGCTTGCCATGAGTGCAGTAATTTTTAAGTACAGAACTGATTAAGACTCCTCATGGATCTGAAAAAAAAGAAAGAGTTTATGAAAAAAGATGGTATGTTAGAAGGTGTTACATTTGTGAATAAAATTACTACATACATCTCCATCCTATGATTTAGAGAATGAATTTTCCCATACAAAAAATTTCTTTTTAAATTCAGAATAGAATGCTTTTAAAGAAATTGTCAGCTTCTTCTGATAAAATAACTGTTATATTGAATAAGTCTTTCACATTGTTCTTTTCCTTTTGTTAAAACCCTTCCTTTTCAGATAGTTTCTTTTTCTAGAAACTGCCAATTTTTTTGCATACTTACCCTGTACATTTGTATACAGATAATTACGCATTGAAATGACAATTTTCCTTGAATTTTATTTTCTAAATTTTATGCAATTATAAAATGTAATGCTAATGAATGCTTCTCATTTTCTTTCCTTTTTTCTACAATACATGTGCACACATGGGTCTTTCTACAGTATTTGACTGCTAAGAACTTTTTGTAAACATTTAACTGATAATGAATGTATTATTGTTGTTGACTAGACTTACTTCATTTTTTCTCATATGATTCCTTATTCTAAAAAATTTCTAAAATATAAATAAGCAGAATAACAGCTTGCCTGACAGGATTGATAGTGCATAATATTGTTGACCAATAACGGCCAATATGTTTAGAAGCCGTCATAATTTTCTCTAGATTAGAAAGAGTATTGCAAATCCATAGTGTGTCACACGAGATATTACAGTGTAGTTTAATGTCTTATAAGCCAATCAGTTAATACTTTGATCCTCAGTCGTTAGGACTAACAAAATCACTAGCAAAGCAATTCAAAACCTGCATTCATACTTCTTCTACCGGTTATGAAAGATCTTTTTTATTTTTTTTTTTTTTTGGTCCAGTTATTCAACTATTCAATTAACAGCATGAATTTGAAAAATATCTGTGCATAACTTGCGGGTGGATGTCCCTCATTTTAGGCTGGAGGCCCATTGTTGAGGTACTTTGTTAAGACAGTTTGCCTGCTGCACCCTCTGCAATGTTTCCAGAAGCAGATGGGAGCAGATGGAAGCATGACTCTCAAACTGTTCCAGTGGCAGCAACATCAGCTAGAGTTTGCTTTGATTCCTGCAAGAGCTGAGAGTGCTGAATCATGAGAAGTGCTTTAGCAATATTCTTTACACAAGACTTGGTATCTTCTTCTGTAGCTTGCTGTAGTCTCCACAAGGAAAGCAAAAACAAAGCATGTCATTCTACTTCTAGCTTTTCTTTGCTCACCTATTGCAGAACAGTCTTTGATTAAGTGCAGGGTAACTGCACTTAGGAGGTGTTAGGAAGTTGCCCTGTTGTGAGGTAAGTCCAGAATCTTTAATTATCTGTTTTCCATAATGCTGCGTGAAACAAATGGAATGTGCATTGCCCAAAAGATGCTTAGACAGACTTACACACACAAGTCTTTATTCAGATGCATTATTGCTGATAACACACATAAATTCTAAGTGTGAAAGTAGCTTCTGGGGAAAACAAAAAAATAACAAACAAAACAACACAAGAGAAAAGTGTAAGGGGTAAGCTTCCCAATGAGAAGTCAGGAAAAGCATTGATGTAATTAACCTCTTCCCTGTGCAACTCTTCCAGCATAGTAGGTAGTAAAGCTGAAGGTTATGAGAATGTAGACTCTTACCACAGATTGCCCTACTCCTGTACAATTTTCCAATGTGATCTTCTCAAAAGCATTGTCACTGCCTATGATAATGATAGTGTGGATTACAGTAGGCTTGCTTCATCAGCCATCTGCACTATCTGCTGACTGACTTAATGTCTCTTGCTTATGTATTACTAGGTACTGCTTATTGCATATTTAAATTACTACCATGTTGGTACTCATTAAATTTTGGGTTTCTCTAATATTAACTAAACTCAACAAAGCACTATGTAGGAAAAGCAAAGCAACAAAAGGGTGAGGTTCACATTCACTTTGGTGAAGAAGCCAACAGTAAGAAAGTGGGCATTTGCAGGTGCAAGAAAAGCAGCACAAGTAAAACATAAAAGAAAAAATGCACAAGAGGTCAGGAATACAGTCACAACAGCTTGGTTAAAAAGTTATAGAAGTTATGCAGAAGAAAGGCACACTGAAGATCTGTGGAGAGGCCCTTACTTCTGCACAGGTTAAAGTACTTAAAGATGTATCTATTTAGCTTTGGGAAAGTACACATGGGCCTGGGTGTGCCTGCCAGCAAGAAGGTCCAGGTCTGAGGAAAAAAACAGCCATTAGCAAGGCAAGCTCATGACAAAAATCCATGGGTGGGAAATACCAACCAGCCAGTACAGAAAATACTTAAAGCAATGAGAGTATGAGCAGTGAATTAAGAAAACAATGGGTAGAAGCAGATCAAAATGGTATGAAAAAATTCCCTGACATTTTAATGATAGGAAACTTAAAAAGAAGTTAAACCTATACCTGTGATAGGACAGCACAGTTTGCTCAAATTGTTCTCATAAGCATGAAGATGCTCTTTTTCAGATAACTACATTTTATATGTGTGCCAATAGTTGCAGAAGACATTACTGCTCCTCAAAAAGGTCTTATTATATTTATGCCTTTAAATTCTCATTGTTTGAACAGATTTTTTTATGATCTCTCTAAATGTTAAATTACTCTAATAATCCTTCTGGACTATTTTCTGAATCTTTCTTCTGAGTCTGAATTGGTTTAGTCTTTCTAATCTGCACAGACAAAAAAATGGCCTTATTCGATATATTTAGGTCAGATCTGTAGTTTATAGATATAAATGAACCTTGCCAAGTGAATATCACAGTGGCAACCTACAGTACATTGAATCACAATTTAGGACACTTAAAAGTTTTTCATCGTGCAGCCACCATTAAAGCACCATATTTTTGTAGGAGATTTATTATGCAAGCAAGTTCTGCTGAGATGATATATTTTTCATTTCCTCAGGAAGCATACCTTTAAAAATTCCTTTCCTGTGGAGATTTCCAATCTGCAGATCCAGAAATGTGGTGCATGAAAATGCTCTGCTCTACCTGCCTGATCCCCTACTGACTCAATTGAAACTCCATCTCAGAGTACAGAAATTTTTGCATGTGTCTTTTTTGAAGAACAAGGCTGATACAATGCAAAAATAGTACAGATAAAAACTGAGGGGATTTTTATGGCATAGCATAGCAGGAAAGACATCAGGCACCTCTGCAAAATACTCATCTGGCCTGCGATGTTAGCTCATTTCTCCTGAGACTGAAAACATTTTTATTCTTGATAATTTCTTTCTTGACTTTCACCTTCATTACACCCAAGCAAGCATGTGTGTAAGCACACAGAAACTGCAGAAGATATAAAACTTCTCCCAATGTTTGGTGAGGCTGCAAAACTATTTGTAGCTCACTGTTCACATAACATGCTACGGAGGGAAGAAAAAACAGAAAAACTGATCATGTGTGATGGTTGTTGGCATCATTCCTGATATCACACCAGATTTTGGCAGGGTAGAAAAACTGGGCAAAGGAAATTAGTCCCTCAGAGGTGACTTAAAAACTGCTCCTGAGTATCCACGGAGGAGCTCAGCTAAGAGTAGACTCCTCTTGTCAGGGGAAAGAAGCAAAAAGAGGACACAAAGTCCCATTTCAATGGTGATTTTGTGTTGCTGCGGAGCCAAAAGTGTCTTACTGAGGTTTGAGACATCATTAATTCCTCTCATTCCTACATGCTGCAAAACATTTTGTAGTTTATCTCATTGATCCTCTCTTTAAATTTGCCCCAAACATCTTGAAACGTTTCATACTTAACCTGAGTATCTAAATCAACATCAGCTCCTGCTACCACATTTATGACCTCTCTTATTAACTTGGTCTTGGTTTACTTTCACAAAAAATATCTCCAGTTAACTTGATAACTTCAAATATTTCTTCAGAATATTGATCATGTTTGCAAGTGATCAAATAATAAAGTGAAAAAAGTTGTGATAGGAAAATACAAAAAAACCCCACGCATTTAAAGTCTCCCAACATATGTACAGCAGGCCACATACCACAGCCTAAGGATGAGATGCACATTTTTCTAGTTAGGAACTACAAAGAATAAATCAAATAACCTAATTCCTATTTCAATACAAATCTAGAAAATAAAAAGGCCTTGTTTCTGCAGAACCTGTGAAAATAAAATATTCACATTAAAAAATTAAGTTAGACCAAAAAACTAAAAAAAAAAAAAAAAAGGTATGAACTGCAAGAAAACATGGCCTGAAGTTATGCCATAGTATTATTCACTTATAGTATCAACCAAGAGTATCTTCCCAAATCCATAGTTCCATAGGATGTTTCCACAGAGGTTCAGTAATACCATTGCTTTTCAGACTACTATTGGTTTCAGGCAGCTATTCTTGAGAAAAATCATGTAAGGGAAAATAAGTATTTTCTGGACCCTGGCCGGATTTTCCTCTAAAATTTAAATTTGCAACAGGACATTCTCCTCACCAAGCAAACAAACAAATACAACATTCAGCATATGTTTTCTCCATATGAGCTGAGCAGTGAGCATCACCACCGGGTCAGTCACAGGATAGCAAACACAAAGAAGGATTATTTTTATTCTAAGAATTTCTTTGAGGATTAATCAGATTCAATCATGTGTGGGATCAGCCTGTAGGTGAATAGTGTTTGGTGGATTGGATAATGCAAGACAGTCTTCCCATACTGCCAGGTGAATGGCTCTGACCTTGCTTTGGCTAGTGATGACTGAAAATGTTTTAATAAGGGTGCTGCACAGTAACTTATGCAAAGCAAGCTGATACTGTGTCTCCTGCTCCTTGAAGAGCAAAATCTGAGTTAAAGCAAAGTTACCTTCACAATTTCTCTTATCTGTCATCCATGTTAGTGGTGTCAGCAGTGAAACAGAAGCCTGCATGGACAAGTAAATACAAGTTTCTCAGAACTATCTTTGCTTTCTGGCTGGTGAATATTGGTGATGGAGGCCTGTGCTGATCACTTGGGAGGTTAATGGGTCTCATTGATAGGGCAGAAGTTAGTGCAAAACATTAATGCTCCTTCACTAAAGTGTAAAAAGGGAAAATAACACTAATTTTAAAGCATGTTTTCATGTGTTACATTTTTAATTCTGTAGGTATTAAATATATGTATGAATATGGCACTTGGAAACAGATTTGAGAAACCTTTGGGAGTTTTCCTGACAGAAGCCATCAATAAGCAATTGCACTGTAGTATAGAGGAGGTCATAGTTATTTCTATGCCAGATGATGATTATCTAAAGACAAATTGAGGTGCTGAAATTTAATATCAAATGGCCCCTGGGATATATAAGAATCTTTTTTACAAGCTCATGGGGACTGGAAAAAAGTATATGTGTACTAATAATTTCCAAGAACATATACAAAAAATTTTCGATAGTAGCAACATTCGGTAAACTGCTAAGATGTCTTTTGGCCTGCCAGAGCCTAAAGGGGCCTACAGAATAACTGAAAAAAGAACCACCAAAACAAAACAAACACCAACAAAAAACCCAACAACAAACAAACAACAAAATCTTAAAACAAAACAAAAACCGAAACAAAACCCTCAACAAACCAAAAAAGAAACAAACAAACAAAACCACAAAAAACCAAAACAAACAAAAAACCCCAAGTCAATTTTTCAACAGATTTTAGGTATTTAGAAAGGTGACACTTACATAAAAACATTTATATTAAAGTGAAATATAATTCTACAAAAAACTTTTCAATCCATGGACTTCACACTCATGCAAGAAGTGTTTTTTTCAACAGATAGAGACCTGAGAAGTACAGCAATACTGAGAAGTACAGTGCTGAGAGAAGTTTAAGCAATAATAACAGTGTGATTCTCATTTTCAGCACACAGTTTTTTTTATGTCAGTCCTTTAATGAGAAATTCCATGCAATTTTTTGTAATGTTGCACCAGAAAGCTAGCCTCTGTTTCAGAATATATTTAAGATGGGGATGTCTATCCTCTTAGGCCTTTCTAATTATCCAATATAAATATATAAAAAAAGAATGCTGCTTTTTTCAGATTTCAAGTAAGTCCTTATACTGCATTTCTAGGTGTCATTGGCCTTATTTGATCTCTCTTAAAACACCTCACCTGTTAAATGAAGCAGCTTCTAAGCTAGTCACACGCATTTTAAATTTTCCTGTTTTTTCAAAGATCATGTTGTTTTTTTTAATATGGTGACCTTAAACAATAAATGCTTTAGATGTGGGGGTTTTTTTTCAAGTTAAAGTGCCTCAATACATGGACAAATGGTCACAAAAAAATTCCATATTCCAATTAATTAATTCTCAGTTTGGTATTGAAGACGAAAAAACAATCTGAACCTGGGGGGAGGTTTTGTTCATGTGTCACTTACAAAAACTCCACAAAACATTAAAAAACAAAACAGAAAGCAAAATAGAACATATATCTAGCTGAAGTGTCTTTCTACATTTTCTTCTCCTAACCATGTCTGTGTTTGTGATTTTTTAAAATTTATTATAAAATGTGATCTCACCTTCTTAAGAGAAAATTCAAATCTTAAACCAGAAGCCTCCTTAACTCTTACTTTTACTTCAGGGAAAAATGAAACTACTTTCTCTGCCATTTCATAAACATCAAGCATTTTTAGATTAACCTAATTTACTTAAGACTTTAAAAAGCAATTTTCTTCTGGGGTATTTTTCTCCATTAAGTGGTCCACTTAGCAGCACAATAAAGTTTTCTAGGCAAACGAAGTGTGGCCTGATTTTACATTAAGTATAAAAGAACTGGTTTTCAAATACACATGGAAAACATTATACACACCTGTGAATGATATTTTTTAATCTATATAAATAAAGACAATCAGACAGGTACTAAGATTTAAACAATAATTTTGTATCTTTTTGCAATTGGAGTCATAGGTATAGGCAATTCTTCATATTATATCAAATTAATCAATAATTTTTTAAAATTTTTTAAGGTTTTTGGTAGCGTTTTTTGCTGTTGCTTTGTTGTTCTGAGAGAGAACATATTAAAAAATAGGAAAAAGGAAAGTCATAATTCACTCAGTGTGTCAGCATGTATATAATCCTTGCAGATATATTTATTGCTGATTTTTTTTGGTCCTGTTTCTATATATTTCTACTGTGTTATTTTTCGTGTAAAACTCTTCATATGTATATTTTTATTATTGTGCTACAAATGATTAGTCAACAGAATTCTCTTAGAAGATCCATATTTACATTAATATCCATGTAGCAAACTTAATTGAGCAACACAAGATCGGTATTTTGTTATTGATGTCTTTGCTGCATCATGAAGGCAGCAATTTAGCACTAAACTATAAATAGAAAAAATAGAGTGGATGAAACTGGCTTGTCTTGTGTTTTTTAATATTCCCTTCAGGGTAAAGTATGACATAACCTAATTACAGTGGTGGAGATTTCACTGCAGGGAAAACCGCTGTTATTCCATTTGACAATCAAGTAATTATCTTCTCTACTGGATGTTTTACTGGATACTACTAATTAAGTCATCCACAAGAATTCATTTGAAATTTAGGAAATGGGGCTAGTCTTATAAAAAGTTGGCCTTCAAGAATGCCAATAATTTTTTAAAAACCCATTCATTTTTGTAGAGTTTTTTAAATGCTACCTGTCAGAGTGCTTACTTAAGCAGAAAGCACTTGCTCTTTCTGACTACATCACTGCTTTTTATTTCAGGGCATGGACTCAACTTGCAGTTGTTTCATTCTCCTTGGGGCTGTAGGACTTCTGCTGAGTGGGCTCAGAGCAAGTACTTATAAACAGTATTAAAAGTGATGACAGACCTCAGTAAGAGCGAGTAGATGATAACTGGCAGAGTTAGGGGGGAGACAAGAGGACTGAAATTTCCATTTAATTATTCAGATATTCCAGGAGAGGCAAAGGCCAGAACATGAAAGGATCTGCATCATGAAAGGATCTGCAAGAAACTGATCTGCATCTCTACTCATAGAAGAATCTGCAAGAAACCCTAACCTAACCTTAAATTTGTGTTTACAATTGGGTAATTTCATACTCCATCCTCATCCTCATCTTATTTCTTATTTCCTCTTCAGTTTTTCCTTATCTGTATAAAATATTTGCTCAATCTTTCCAGATTATACAATCTCAAGAGAAGCCAACCCTCTGATTGTATGAGCATAGTAGGTCAAATCTCTCAGCCTGTTTCAGAAATAAGGAACTTATCACTCATTAATTTGGGTGGCTTATTATCAGTTAATAAACAAAACCAGTAGTTTACAGTTTTCTTTTAAATTATCAGTACTGTCCTCACCCATAATATCTTCTTCTCAGGAAGATGCCTTTTTTTACCTTGCAGAGAATACATTTTAAAAGACTGCATCAAGTCAAATATTAACAATATAATTTGCCTTCTAATTTCCTGAACAGGTATCCTGAAAATCTACTGATACAAATATAGGAAAGAACTTTATAAAAACATCACCTGTATTTTATTAAAATGAATCTCATATATAAACATATTTCAACACACATTTCTTAATTTTTTTCTGAAATATATTTTCTTATCTTTAAACTATTTTATTTGTTATAAACTATTTATTTGATCACATTACTGGAAATGAAAATCATCACACTCTTCATTGGATAGACTAAAAGAAAAGAGGAAATTATTAAAGAGAAATATTTGAAAATAAAGTTGCCTGAAACAGTTTTGCACCTATTTTCTCATTGTCAGAAACCTAAAGAAAGGAAACACATTTCCATAAAAGTGCACACTGGAAAGGCCTCTGTTACAATCCTGACGTATGTACACAGAAGTTATACAAAAGTTATTTCTCATCTATATGTGCTCCATAAGCCTATGACATATAAATGCATTTCACTGTACAGATATAAAACACTTCAAGCGACAAAAACAAAAGGTAATCATATATACATAATTTATGCATTTCCCTAATGTAGCAAAATTGACATTGCAGCTCCTAGTTAAGTTAATGTTAGGAGTATTTAGAGTTGTAGGTTATTACCTTTTCTGGTTTTAGCTCTGTTGTATTTAAATCTAGTCAACACAAAATATACTTGGATTGAATTTGCAGTATTGAGTGTAGCATTCCTTTGACAGATAGATCATGATTGTCTTGTTACTTCAGTGTAAATTTAAGGGTCTTCTTATTTCTAGTAAGTGTTGTGACTCAGAGATTAAAATGTGCCATTCTTACTTGGTCCTACTTGAAAAGGCCGTGGAACTATCACTGACAAAAAAGAAGAAAATGTTTCATCACTTTCATTAAACTCTAATGGATTAAGATATTTGTGTTCACAAGTTTCTAGTACTTCTTGTTCAGCAACTACCTAAGACTTCAAACCGGGGATAAAACTGGACACCATTTAAAAAATAAAGAATAAAGCACCATGGAATGTTTGTCTCAAACCACAAAAAATATTCCAAAGACAAAATAGAATCTTTTTCAATCTCATATTGTCAAGAAAAAGCTAAATATACCATGTTTAGGAGTGAAAGGAAATGTATTATGACTCAAATTCTTTTTCCTTAAACAACAAACTTCTACCTTCCTCAATTTTTAAAAAGACAGCTTTCTTTGTACACAGGAGAGAATCCAGGCAGGTACTAGAAAGAAAACCTCCACTCAAAGGTCTGTCAAGTTAAACCAGAGATGCTCATGTCAGACTGCTGCTGCTACTGAATCTGTACCTGATCAATCTATTCCTTTATATGTATTCTGTATGTTCTTTCATCAGAAATAATGTACATCCTACTTGCAGAGAGGAGGAGTGGAGCATGGCTATGGTGCTGCTGCCTAACACGCACTTCCTTCCATGGGTGCATGGTTTCAGGAGCAAGAAAAGGATGAAAGTACACCAAAAGTGTGCCATTTTGTACTTTCTTCTTCAAGGAAGTCTCCAGAACCAGCACTGTGGACTGTATTCGCTTTCCCCAGTGCTGCTCATCTCTTCCTGTCCTTCAGGAGGATGTGGCTCCGGGCAGCGGATGCAGCTGAGCCTAGTAGAGTGCATGCACCACAGGCACCGGCGCCAGAAGCAGCAGCAAACCCAAGCCATGCTGAGCCTGGCCAAGTACTGCCAAACACAGCCGAGTCACGAGCACTGCACCAAGGGGACAAACACTGACAAACACAGGAGCAGCACAGCATGGAGTCAAACCCCAGGGCACTGGGCAGGGCAACACAGACATTTCAGCTTTTTAAGGGTTTGCCATTGCTCTCTGCTGTCTCAGGCTCAGGGAGGGGGAACACAGGTTGCAGACAGCATCCATCATCTCATTTTTTGCTCAGGAGGCCACATGGTGCATTCACCATCTTTTGTCTTGGGAAAGACTGCATCACTGCCAAGCTATAGGAATATCCGCCATCTTGTCTTAATCCCAGTGGCCACTATGAATTGTCATTGTGGTTGAGCACCTCTTTGTGTGTAAATCACCTTATTTTTTCATACACCTATATTATCAATATTGTTGCTGTTACTGTTCATTTCTCATCCCATTGCTGCTTGTTTTCAGTAAATTGTTATCTCAACCCATAGTTTTTGCCTTCGTTCCAGTCTCACCACAAGAGTGTGAAGGGGAAAGGAGGAGGCTTATTTAGACTTAATTTCCTAGCTGGTTTTAAACCAGCACAAAATAAAATCAAAACAAAAATCTCTGTGCTTCTATATTCTGTATTGTCTAATTCACTCATGAGTTTCACTGCAGTTCCTATAGTATCACTTTATTTAAGGTCTGTCCTATTTCTCTTCAAAGCAACAAATATGGCTGTATGTGGAGTAGTTTGATAACTAGCTGAATTTCATTTTCATTCACCTATTAACAACTTTGTGGATACAGAAATGACAGCAGTTAGCTTTAGAAGCTGGAATACAAATCCTCCACTACAGACCTGGTAGATGAAGTTCTCAACCTCCAAGTTAGAAGACCCTTGAAAAATGCCACTTAAATCTGCAGTAAAATTAACCCAGTTTTAACATTTGCACTGAGATCCAAAATTTTCTTTCTTTGTTCCTACTGGAAGTCTAAACAAGTACCAGATAATAGCTAGAATGTGTCTGTGTTGGAATGGTTAGAGGCAACTTCAACATGGGTATTAGAATGGAAAAGCCATATAATCCTTAACCCCTTAAAGAAATACTTGTCATGTAATGATCATGTCATGATAATTCAGAGTGATAACTTGGTAGAACAGGGGTAACCACCCCAAGCGCAACAAATCCAAGTCTGTAAAGCACATTGGTCACATTCCTCTAAGGTAGCTGCCATTTCAGGCAGCGCTTGAGATGGAATTTCCATCTCAAAAACTGAAAGAAGAAGACTCCCGCTGAGCTGGAGCAGATAGTTGAAATCAGTAAAAAAAAAAAAATTAAAAAAAAATTGCCCATTAATATCCTTTAATATAGTGCAATCTTGCAATCACATGTTCAGAACAAGTAAAAATTTAGGGTGGTGATAAGGGAGCAGAAACCAAAGATAAGTTGTAACCCTTTCCCTACTCCACCAGGACACTACCAGGGAGTATTGACAATACTATCCTGTTTATATCTCTAGTTCTTTCTTGAAATTTATAGCAGTTAAAGTATTTTTCAATGCAATCAAATTCTACTAAAATGAGCTACGACATCTGGAAGTCTTATGTATTTAAATAATATAACAAAATAATGTAAAATTCAGTGAAATTCTTTATTTACTTATCTATTTATCTTCTAGTATTTAAAATGGACAACAATTAATTTAGTGGCAACTATGCTCCCGCAAGCACATCTTTAAGGGGAAGCATAACATTCATTACTTCTGCTTCCAACTCATTCTTTTATAGCTCAGGTAATATTTTTCTAGTGAAACCTATTGTATAAAATATGTATGATGAAGCACTCTATCAAATATAAGATGCACATTACATGCTAGAACTGTTCTGCTTTATTTTACAGCGGTAGGGAGTTTTTAGATAAAAAAAAGATTGTTTCCTACGGTTTCAGTTGCATGAACTCATGTGATCAAAGTTACTCTTTCTCAATCATGACATTTACACACATTTTATGTGATTTCTGAAGGTTATCCTCTAAATGTGGAATTTCCTAAATGGATAAATTATAATGTCCAAGTCATTTCACTGCAGCCAGTGAATGGCTTTGAAATACAAAACAACAGGTTCTGTTTATTTTATCTTTTTTTCTACATTTTGAAAAATTAAAATCCTGTTTAAGGTATCTCTCAACTTTCAAGCTTCACAAGATCAGAAAGTTCTACTGATGCCATCAGAATACACAGAGTAGCAATTACAACAAATAAGCAGTGGTTTATTTGCAAATACAGTGACTTGAGGTTTCTTGGGGTTATTGTTTTTGAGGCTAATTTGGTTTGTTTTCATTTTTAAAAGGATTATATTTTTAAGCAGTTACGTCTAAAAGTTATATTGAAACATGAAAAAAGGAACTGGTAAGAATTCACAGCAACATTTTTGCTCCCCTCTCAGTTTTTTTTGAAACCTTTTGTTCCATCAGTAGCTAGCAACGCTTGCACACAAGCCCTAATTATATTTTAGGTACTCATCATTCCTTCATTCTTTGTAATAAGAGTCTAATGAAACTAGAGAAAAATCCCTTAAATAATCTAGATAAATGCCATGTTACCTAGAGGACTTGTTTTGCCTATTCTCTATTGAGGTTGTCATTCTTATCTTGGTACTGCTGAACATGAATGGAATGGGATGGGATCTTTTAAGTGATCTGATATGAAAAGAAAAATGTATAAAATATATACATGATATGTACTTCTAAGATGAAAAATGTTGTAGAAAATATCTCATATGTAAACAGATCTCCTTAGCTAAACTGAATTATAATTATGCTGTACCTTGTTTTAGGAAAACATGATCACAAATAATTCATTGACACTGTGTAGGAGCAACTTCAGAGCAAACAAGAAGATATGCCTTCCCACATACAGTAAAAA
This sequence comes from Ammospiza nelsoni, assembly GCF_027579445.1. Classification (NCBI taxonomy): domain Eukaryota; kingdom Metazoa; phylum Chordata; class Aves; order Passeriformes; family Passerellidae; genus Ammospiza; species Ammospiza nelsoni. Next base: position 39,742,505 of record NC_080669.1, on the reverse strand, counting down.
TACACAGTGAAATATACTGCCAAAGATTCATGCAAAGGCTAAAAGTGTATTGACCAAAACAATTAACAATACAGGCACATTCGTCCTGTTGAGTTACACTAGCATAGGAAGTCCTTACATTTTTAGTTGCTTCAACCTATGCCATGGAACGATCTGCACTTTGCTTCAGTATCTCCTTTCTGATTGCCATTAGTGATAATATACCAGGGTGCTCAGCATTACAGCGATCCTTTCTTTCCTTAACCTGCTGTCACTGAGGTGCAAGTTCTGGCTGCCCCCCAAGAGAAGGAAGCCAGGAGCTGAGAGTGAATTCAAGGCTGCCCTCCACTGACAAGGATCCAAAGCCCTGGGCTACAAGTCGGGGTCAGGGTCAGAGAATGTAGCTAGGGAGAACCTCAATTCAGTGACAGCCTGGTAAGGCTACTGGGGCAAAGCAGGTCTGAGGCCAGGAGAGAAAGCCACGTCCATGGCTGGGCTGGGATTGGGGTGATACAAAAACAGGCAGACAAGTCAATAATTATTTTAATGACCTGAGAGTGCTGTTTACACATTTCATCAAGCCGGTGGCCTTATTTTCCACAAGGGTACCTGTAGAGCTAAACACATTTGAGTACAGGGGCTTCACTGAAATATTCCTTATGGTGGATAATAAAACTCTCACTGAAAATTAAAATCAGTGCATAATATTCAATTAGGAAAAAACTCGTCAAATCTGACATTAAAAAAAAATGAAGACAGTTGATAGAATTCATTATCTTCATTATATCAAGACAGAAAGACTTCTTATGCACAGATTAGACAATATTAAGTGAAAGTTTACATTTTAGGACACAAGCCTTCCTGAACTAAATGTTATGTAAACATATATGTTATGTAAACTATATGATGGTTATAATCCAGTATTTTTCCCCTAATTTTTATGGGTTTATGCACTAAGAAAGACCATACATATCCATCAGGAAGTACCCTACATTTTGTGCAAGTATAAATTAAGCTGTAATAGGAACGGTGGAATTAAAATACTTCAAGATCCACAAAGCTTCTGTTTTGTCCAATCTGTGTTCCTCTTTACCTGAACATCAAGCCATTGTCAAGAAATAGATATAAATTTCAGACAATTGTTCTCTTTTAGGCCAAAGATGCAAATTCATTCTTTTCTATGAAATCTAGCCAATAGTATAAATTGCTTATATAATATGACTGCAAAGACTTAAGAAAAGAATGAGATGTATATATCACAACCTTGTAACCAAGGGATGTACCAGTGTGCTAGAAAAATCTCCCAAACAACATTCACAGAAACATGTTAGAGAAGCTAACTAGAACGGCCTATTCCAGTAAAATCTCAATTCTGAGTGAGTTCTTCCCAAAAAAGTGCAATGTGATTCTCTGGTTAAACTCTTTTTACCTGTTTTATTACCTCTGCTTTAATGATCTATTATGCATATGATATATACTGCTGTGCAAGAAATTACCATCAGGCAAAAAAACCCCAAAACAAAAACCCTTTTTATTTCACTTTTTAAAAATGTAATTGAAATTGCATTAATTTATTTTAAGAAATATTCATAGTATCAATACATCCATTCTTGTTTCATCATTTACAGTGAATTAATTTTTTTTCCTGGCAAAAGAAATACAAAAATTTCCTTTTTCTCTACCCTGAAATGCTTTCAAAGCACAAACATACTATCTCTATCAGCAAAATTATGCTGGACTCTGCCTGTAATGTGATAACTTGAGCATCGCTGTCTGTTCTGCAACTTACATACTACATACTTGGTAACATGGTAGAGCAAAAATAAAATGGTATTTAATCAATTACAATCCTTGTGATTAATGAAGCAATCACTTCACAAATGCAGACTTGGTCTCAGAGTTGCTTTACACCAGCGATCATGTGAAGGTTTTTGAATATTGCTTCAGTGTTACATGTAATCATTACCTAGTAGAGTCTCTAGAATCCAAATATCAAAACTGAGTTAAAGCAGATGTCTAGAGTGAGTTTTAGAACAATAAGTTTCAGATATAAGAATAGATTAGTGGAAACTAAGATTCTCACTGACTTTAAGAATAAACAGATTTACATGGCTTGTACTCTATATTACAAAGAAGAAATATGTTGACTGGGATGGACAAAGGAGGTGCCTATTGGGAAGCAAGCATAAAAATAAGTACTTCCATGAAGTTAATAACACTTTTTAGATACAAAGTATTTTCAGTTACAAAGTCATTTCAGTTACAAAGCAAGAGGGACTTTTAAAGTTTTTCAGTTATTATTTTTAAGCATACTAGCATGACAATTAACTGGACATATTTACAAGACTTTAAAGTTTCCTAATTTTCCTGGCCGTGGAAACGTTCTTTTTCTATGTTGTTTAGTTCCATCTCAGTATGCCCCAAATTTTACTTCTACTTTCACATTTGATTATTTTGTTAAGATTTTTGTTGGTTTTGTCTATTTGTCATAAACTACACTTACTAAAAGTGAGGTATTATTTAAGTGCTCTTAGCTTGGATTTGTTTTGTTTAAAAGGCCAGAGATTTTTCTGCTCTGCTATAATATTATGCCTGTGCATGACCCAAAATGACATTTTTCCACCAGCTTTTCCACCAATACACCTCGTCAGTGTACTCTTGGGATCTGTTTGATAGTTTTAAAGTTTCTCAGGCATGTTGACTTATGTGTATGTCTGTGGCTTGAAGACTTAATTTTTCCCATATTTTTTCTCCAAGAAATTTCCTGTGTATTTTTCCCACAAGATATATTGACAACTTTAATCTCTAACAAATTGGTGATTGAATTTGCTGTAACAATATTACTTTTAGTTCTTGCTTTTTGTTATCCCCCAATCTAGTTCAACTAGAGGTCTCTTGGAAACTTCCTGAATAAAGGTCAAAAGCTTGGCTCTAACCAGTGTAACTTGTGACCTTTAAAACTAAAATGTCTCTTGCTCTTGCCTATTGTTAATTATAGTATTTGATGACACTAAGCTGAGCAGTGCATCTGACATGGCTGAGGGATGGGATACCACTCAGAGGGATCTAAACAAACTTGAGAAGTGGGCCCATGGGAATCTCATGAGGTTTAATATGACCAAGTGCAAGGTGCTGCACCTGGGTCGGGGCAACCCCCAGTCTCAGCACAGGCTGGGGATGAACAGATCAGAGGGGCCCTGCTGAGAAGGTCTGGGGGTGACAGGGTGGGCATGACCCAGCCATGGGCACTCCCAACCCAGAGAGCCAAAGGTGTCCTGGGCTGCATCCAGAGCAGGGTGGGCAGCAGGGCCAGGGAGGGGATTCTGCCCCTCTGCTCTGTTCTGGTGAATGGTCCTTCTCCAGCTTTGTAATCCTCAAGACAGGAAAAAAGTAGAAGCGGGTCCAGAGGAGATACACAAAAATTATCAAAGGGAGAGAGCACCTGTTCTAGTGATGAGTTGTTCAACCTGGAGTAAAAACATGCCCTGTCACTATATAAAGAGGGCTTGAAAAAAAGAAGGGGCAGATATTTTTCTAAAACCTGTATGAACAGAAAAAAGGTATAAACTTTAAACTAAACCGGTGTAGATTCAGACTAGGTATAAAGAAGAAATATTTTTAAATAAATGTGATTAAACACTGGGACAGTTTACACAGAGGTGGTGAATGCACCATCCCTGGAAACACTCAAGGTCAGGTTGGACAGGGCTCTGAGCAACCTGATCTAGTTGAAGATCAAAAAACATTCAAACAAAAAACATTTAATTCTTTGATTCTATGATTCAATAAGTTGATTCTATGATTCTCAATTTTTCATTCTATGAGCCTTGGTGTTCTCCAAGGTTCAGCACTGGGGCCAGTCCTGTTCAGTAACTTTATTGATGACCTGGGCAAGGGTCACCCTTGAGTGCACCCTCAGTAAATTTGCAGACGACACTAAGTTGGGTGGGAGAAAAAACTGCAGAGGGATCTGAAGAGGATGTATGAATGGCCCAAGGCCAATGGGATGACACTTCACAAGGTGAAGTAGTGGGTCCTACATCTCGTGCACAATAACCCCAAACAGCGTTACAGACTTGAGGCAGAGTGGCTGGAAAGTGGTCAAGATGAAAAGGGCCTGGAGGTGCTGGTTGCTGGGGGCTGAACATGAGCCAGGATGTACCTGGCAATGGCATCCTGGCCTGCATCAAAATAGTGTTGTGGCTGCAGCTCTCTGGCCACAGAGAGCAGCAGGCACAGCCTTCCCAGGCATTGTCCTGGGGAAGGCTGCGAAAAGATCAGAGAAAAGAATGATAAACATTCCTTATCTTCACTTGTTGCGCCCGTTGTTGTGCACGTGTGGAATGTGTTATGGAGATTTGTTTACCAAAGGGTGGTTTCTTGTTTGGCTTATAGTGATGGTGTTTTGATTAATTTACCAATCTGGTCTGTCTGTGTTGGACTGTCTGTAAGGGCAATGAGTTTCTTAATAAGTATAGTACAATAAAACCATTGATCAGCCTTCTGGAATCATGGAGTCAATACTATCACCCAGCGTGGACCCATGCCACAACACAGCGTGGCCAGTAGGACCAGAACAGGGATTTTTCCCATGTATTCAGCACATCTGGGAGGTGTATTTGGGACGTGGTGAGGCCACATCCCAAACCCTTTGCTCAGTTACGGGCCCCTCATACCAAGAAGGACATTGAGGTGCTGGAGTGTGTCCAGAGAAGGGGAATGGAGCTGGTGAAAGGTCTGGAGAACAAGTCCTGTGAGGTGGTGGAGGGAGCTTGGGATGTTTAGCCTGGAGAAAGGGAGGCTCAGGGGTGACCTTATTACTCTCTACAAATACCTGAAAGGAGGCTGTAGCCATGTGGATATTGGCCCACAAAGAGCCAGGGGAGGTTCAGCCTGGACATCAGAAAGAATTTTTTCACTGAAGAGGTTTTCAGGCGTTGGAACAGACTGCCCAGGGAGGTCTGGAAGTGTTCAAGAAATGAGCTGATGTGGCACTTCAGTGCTGGGGATAAGCTGGCATGGTTGTGTTAGGTCAAAAGTTAGACTTGATGACCATGGAGGTCTTTTCCAATTTTAATGATTGTATGATTTTTCGGTTCTGCAGTTCTCTGGTTCCATTGCAGTAAAATAGAATCAACTTCTCTGTGAAGCTTATGCAGGGTTGCAATCTAGGGTATTCCTGCAACAATTAGTGAATCCATATTTTTGAGCTAAGCAAAATATTTGTGGCTAGGTATTAGTTTTGTACAAGTAAGTTAATAAGCCAAGCCTTCAAAAAATCATAATTGTTGCCTGCACAGGAGTCCTGATTCAGTAGTATTTTTATTGCTAGTGCTTTTCTCACAATTCCAGGGAAGGCACAACTCATACTTTTTTCCTGAATATTTTTTTTATACAATAGAGTAAGTCAAGCCAATATCTACTCTCTTGAAAGTTAGGCTAGTGTTAACTGCCTTCTTTGATGCTCTTTTCATCAGGTGAGGCCAAACAACCTTTCAATTATCATTGGTAGTTGTTGGAAAAATTTAGATTAACATGTCTTCTTCTCTATCTTTTTCAAGTAAATGTCATGTGTATATAATGAACCAAATCTCTAACCTGACTTTTTGGAAGCTACATGAGATGAAACACATTAATGTAAGAACAAGACACATTCAATTTCAAAATTCACCACCATGCTTCCTCAGTGATTTTTAATTCCATGTTACTGCAGTTTTCTTACAGTGCAATATTTCAACATGATGGATCTATCTCACTTTCCAATCTTTTAAATTATTTTAGTATTTTTCTTCAATATTAAGAAAAATAAGCTGTTTCATTAAAAAAGTAAAGATAAATCTGTCAAGTACCCTCTTCAGGGGTTGGAAACTAATTTTGATAAATCCCAGAACATTTTTCACACAATAATAGAAAGGTAATTATATTTTTCTGTAATGTATTCAGTTAGGAGTGTAATTGATACCTATTGTAGCTCATAGTTTATAGAATTGTGTCACTTTTATTTACCATTTTGCTTCCAAAATTTATTTGTATTTGAAGAAGATAGTGCTGTAGATTGTGAAAAATTAGTGAAGCAATCACAAAGGGATGAAATATTACTTACTGTTATTGAGCAATAATCTAGTACTTCAAGGTTAGACATTACAAAAGTCAGTGGCACTGGAATATTATCTTTATTATTTATCTACTAATACAAAAGATACTTCATCTCAGATGTCTCTCTGGAACTCAAGAGAATATTTTTTTCCAAAGATGCACTGAAGTTTGAGCATTTTGCTCTGATGTGAGATTAATGATACCTGCATGGCTTAGGCATACTGAAAACTTGCTAAAAGAAACAGGATTTAAGATGCCAGTGATGTCAAAGTAGCAGGTGGTTCTCCAGACTGTTAGAGAAAAATTACCTCTGAGGAAAGGCGGAACTGGTTATTCCTATTTTAAAATTATGCAGGATATAATTTTAATAGTAATTCCTGGAGTTGCTACTGAATACTTCCCCTAAGTTAATACTGCAGACAGGTGATCTTCACAAATTACTCCTATTTTTCACTCTATTTGTTCATGAAGAAAAAAACCAAATTATCACTCTTTATTCATGTTGATATTGTAATATTTTCAAGTCATGCTAAAGAAGAGCATTTGTAAATGAGTATAATCTGTGGAATGAGTGCACTATGGGGAAAAAAGTCTAAAAAGAAAGAAAGAAAAAAAGTCTCAGTCTCAAGAAAAAAAATATTTACTTAGAAATACACCAGATACTGTATACAAAATATTTACTGCCTCCTCTGGTCTGAAAATCCCTCAAAAGTCCATGTAATCCGCCTTGATTCTGATTTTAAAAACAGAAGAGTTTCAGTGGCTTTGAAGGTAATAGAATTGAATGAAATTATAAAAAAAAAAAATCTTACTGTGTCTTTACTTTGCAGAGAGAGGCAAGTTTCAATCCTGTGAGAAAGCCCTCTATGTTCAACGTGGCACTGTTTCTGCTGCACCTAGTGGTGTGTGGAGGCAGCATGGGTTCACTGGTCTTCTCTGCTACAAATACCACATTATCTTAGGAAAACAAACAAAGAACTCACTGTCACTTGATGTCAAAGACTGCCAGACTCCAGACATTGGCTGGAGTCTGGGGAGCCGTTTAGAGGTTGTGAGGATTGCTCCACACCAGTCCTGGTCCTGGTGATTTCTAGAGAAGCTAAGGACAAGCACTGATACAGACTCTCACCCTTATCTACATGAGGCCTTTAATCTTTCTGCATCTAAAACGTGTGCGTTTTAAAACTGAATAGCAGTGCCTTCTCATTTATCTATCATATTCAATATTCCTTTGTATTTTGACAAGGTTGTATTGGCGCTTTACACAACAGGATTCCTAATTGGTTTCAGTGGGTATGCAGAGACACAGGGCAGTGGAGAGGCACTGAAACGCACAGCTTTCAAGGAAAATCTGCCCACTGATAGACAAAGATACATGGCTCTGTCTGTAGGAGCAAATCAGAGTGCTGCTTTCTGGGACTGCTACCAAATTAACAAGACCTAAATAAAGTCAGAGCCTATCAACATGAGCCACATTTTTAGTTTGAATAATGGCAGAACTAGGTACTCCAGTATTTGGTGGTCAAGGACTTCATAAAATTCTCTACTACATGAAGTGTATCCTGAACTTTTCCATAACAGTAGAGCTAAAAGCACTTTAGATACTTATGTAATCTTGGAAATATACCTCTACCAACAACCCCATGATAACATGGTACCCTTAAAATGTTGTCAAATAGTTGTTCTTTTTTTTTAAAGGTGAGTCTGTCTGCTGATGTGAAAAGCATAACTTTTCTGATACAATTTGGAGAAACCCAAGTATTGTACCAAATCCTTTATCAACATTTATGCTATATTTTTAAATGTGTGTTTCTTCCTACCTAAAAGCTTCCTTATGAGAAAACATTCTTCTCAGAAGTTAAAACTGTTTGAAATTCAATATTTATTTAAATGTTCTTCTTACACTGACTGTGGGATCTTCTGTTACCAGAGAACTTGTTAGTAATGGTTTGCAAGAATTCATGGAAACTTAGATTATTTTAGGTTTTTTTGTTTGGTTTTACAGGACACTTACTCCCTTTAAGCATCAAATGAACTTTCATATGGTTTGATCCTTTCTCCTACTTTTATGCAAAAGATCATATAATGCCCTAATAAGAAATGAAACAGAAAAAATTGTATTTTTGAACAGGAAAAAAAATTAGAATGACCAGATAATTTTTTTATTTTAAACATTTTCATTATTTGATTGATTTTTTTCCTTTTTTTTTGTACACATGGAAGTTCTCTTCCCTACTTTTTTTTCCGCAATTGAGTCTTGATTATTTAGAGAAGCTATAAGAAACAGAGACACTGTTACAACCTAAATGTTAAAAATATAATAGAAGACGTTCAGTAGTTTTCTACAACAGTCTTTTTTGTTTGTGGTTTTTTTAGTGTCTGTGAAAGTATATAAAACAATGGGGAAATGCAAACAGTGAATTTGAATAGAATTACTTTTATTGCATCACTGCAACTTTTTTTACACGTTAAATTTTCTCTATGTACTTACCAGCCTAAGTATATGAATGTGTTCTAAATTTTTGTTTCATTACAATTTTTGCATCTTCTAAAGATTTGTAATGAAAAGAATTGTGTGATTCAGCATACTGGGAATAACATAAATTGATATTACTAGTAGAATTGTCTGGTCTTTTTAAAAATATGTTTCCAACAAAAATTAGTGACTGGCTTAATTGAAATGTTTGTATCAATTTTGACTCCAATTTTTTAATGTAAATGAAACTAGCATGAAAAGTGATGGATTACCTTTAATGTCATAGGCCTTAAGGATTAAATCAAATGTTTCCATAAATTTGCCAAATAGAGCACCCTTCAAAGTTTAAAAATATTTCTCAAAACATAATTACAGTTTTCCAGACACCAATAATTTTTAGTTTCTCTGCAGATGGCAATAGCTTAAGCAAACTGAAGTAATTCTTTCCATTTCAGTAGTTGGGAGACAACTTCCATTTCATTACATGAACTTCCTATGTTATGTTGAAAGTATTTTGCTTCCTAAGTCTCAAACCTGTGCAAGATCTTTCTTAAGAACCGATGTTTATGGTGTTTTTCTATAGCCTTCCAATATGGAAGAATCCCAGTCTTCCTCCCATCCCACTGCATTTTCCCATCTCACGGCATTTTTAAGTATTACCATTATCAGTAAGTACACACAAATAGTGCTGGATGTATCACAATACAGAATATTGACTTTTTTTCCCCTTCAGCTGCAACATAATGGACAGGGGTCTGACATTTCTAATGAAGCAGCTGATTGAAAAAATGTTTTACACCATCAAATTTAATTGGCAAGTCTGAATAGAACAACAACTTTATCAAATTTTGCGCCAACAAGTTTTGTTATGTAAGAGCAGTATTTCTGTTTCCAAATAGTTCAAATAAGTTTTATAAAGCTTATAAAGTATTATAAAGCTTATGAAGTATTTTAAGCTTTATAAAGCTTAAAATACTTCAATATGCTTTTTTCCCCCTTAAATTAAGCCCTTAACTTACCAAAGTAAAAGTCCACAAACTGGTTGTAAAATAAAAATTACATCACACTCAGAATTTTAAAAATTATTCATGTAAGTTAACAGTAAAAACTGTACCTTATTTTTGAAGAGCTGAATGGATTACCAGCAGAAAGGCTGGTGAGGCTGTACAGATGCTCAGTGAATGAGAAGTACCACAAACTTCAAGTTGTTAGCAGTTAAATCTGACCTCTTCCCCTCAAGAACACATTGTTAAGAGTTAAAATACAGTAGTGATGTGTAAGGAGTTCCAAGCAATAAGACTCATGCTTTTAGGCTGTTTAGTAACAAAAAATGTCAAAAGCAGATAGAAATGTACTAAATCCAGTTTCCAACAAATGCTTTCAATATTATAAGGAATCTTTCCAATTCGTAACATTATAGAAAAAATGTTCACATTAATTAGTCAACAACAAAGGATATGATGGTTAGAAAGGAGATTTAGAAATCAAAGAAGGAATACATCATGGGATCACAGAATATGCTGAGTTGGAAGGGACTCATGAGGATCACTGGCTCCCTAAGAGTCACACCATCTGCCCAGAGGATTGTCCAAATGCTTCTTGAACTCGGTCAGGTTTGGTGCTGTGACCACTTTCTCAGGGAGCTGTTCAGTGCCCAACCACCATCTGGGTGAAGGACCTTTGCCTGGTATCCACTGTAGCTGCCCTGACCCAACTTCATCCTTTTTCCTTGAGTAATGAGAGTGGCAAGTTTGGTACTTGTCCCTCTGCTTCCCCTCATGAGGATGTTGGTATTTATTTCTGTTGGATGAAAGAGTGGCACAAAATCTAACCAAGGTTCTGGGTATATTCTTCTGCCTTGTAATTCAACTTTAATGTCAATGAGTATTTGTTTTTTCTGTTATTCTCACCTGGTAGATTTTCTATCAATCTGTGTAAAGATTTAAGAAGAATCTGGGTTTCCTGGTAAGGGAAGATTTAATTACTTTCATATCACCGGAAGAATTTCTTTATGTAGTAATGGAAAGGTGCAGAAAATTTACAGAAATATCTGTATCCTCTTGCTCTCTTTTGCAACAACTTTTGCAGAAATCCTATAAATTGACATAATTTAAAATGCACACTGAGAAGAATGCATTTTCTAACAAGTGAATTCCATAGAGTTATGTAAATACTGTGGCATTTCGTAAGATCTATTTGCATAGGTCAGCAGCCATTTCAGGTCACATACAGATAAGATAGGAGACTAGTTGAAGTAATTTTGTTCTTGTTTCATTTAAAAGACATTACACATATATGTATGCATGCACTGTTGCAAAAGATTCTTTTTGGCCTTTATATACATAGTACTTACCAGATGGTTTTGCCTAATGTGTATGAAGAAAGAAATAGTACTCATTTATCTTAGGCTCTTCAAAAATAGTGAAAAATATTACATTAAATAAGACCAACGTTATGTTTTAATTTCAAGTACTATGGATATGCCTTAGATTTTTTTCACAGTACACAGAGTGATAGGATGATTGTAATATGGACTGTGACTGCCATCACTGTATCAATTCTTCAATGAAATCTTTAACAGTAATTTCACATATGGCACTGTAAAACCCAGAAGCCCACATAAATGAAGTGAGAAACGTTAACTCTCTACATGTAGCTAAGCCTCTGAAGAAAAAAGTAGTTCCATACTGCTTGTGACAACCCAGTCCTGAGGGGAACAGATGCTCTGCATTTCTCAGGCCCTATAAGTTATGCCATGCCATAATAATGTCTCTGAAAACCCATGGAGCAAACACTGTGCATTCGGGTTCTACAGTAGATCGGGCTCTACACCATCTCAGGGTGAGTCGATAAATGGAAGATGACCTTGAGACCGGAAACCAAGGTCAAGTTTTCACTGTGCTTTTGAATGCACAAGAGTACTAACATTAAAATAAAAAAAATCCTGTGAAAGGATATTAAAGCTACTCTAAGGAGTAAAAAAGGAAAATTAAGACGATTGCAGTACTTCCTTCAAATTTCAGAATCAAATAATTTTTTCTAGTTTCTTGATTTTTAAAGTTCTTCCAAGAAGGTTAATGAGGAATCCGAAAAGCATATTCCAGTTGCTGTACCTACCCTGCTCATGACCTTGATCACTGATCATCCTCAATATCTTCCAAATTCATGTGTGCAAATATGCATATTCACCCAAATACAAGAAATTGACTACTTAAATGTTCCTAGTCTTGACTTTTTCTAAAAACCCCCACAAACTATAGAAGTCAAAGACAGAATTAAAGATTAAAATTATGTGTCACAATTGTGTGTTGTAGTAAAGGTAATTGCAATGTTATAGTTGAGTTTCATTCACAGAGTCTTATGATCACCAAAAATTTTTATAATTCTTGATTATAGCCTCTGCTGAATCACCTAACAAGTGTAATACATTACAAAAGTGCAGATTTTTATGCCTTCTCTGAAGAAAGAAGAAATACCAAAAGAAGAGGAAAAAATTTAGAACCCCAGAGAGTTGCTTTTAAATGAATTGACCACCCTCTCACTAATTAACTCTCCTTAATCCCTTCTTTTATTTCTAGTCCATATGTCAGTGCTAGTCTTTTAATTATCAGATGGTATGTAAGCCTTTTGTACAGTATTTTTAAGCTTTCAGAGAGCTCTGCCAAGCTGCATCATGCACCTTTTCCTTAAGCAAATATAAAGAGGACTTACAACAGACCTGTTAGTCCTGCTAATTAGTTGATGCTTTTGACACTCTCTCCCTAAATGCCTAAACATTTGTTAAAGATGTTGTCAGATCTTCCTTCTGTATTCTAATGTCCTTTTCATCTGCACAGCCACTGGCCCAAACCAAAGTAAACCACCGATATAATCCTTTGAACATTTTCAAAGTACTGAGCATTCAAGATGAAATGTGAGCACATCTACAAGCACACTGCCGTACTCCAAGCATATGACTACCGTAACAACAAAAATATCCCGTAAAGGTTGGTGAAATTTATTACTGGCTCATGCGATCAGAAATGACACAAGGACTGTCAGATAATATATCTTCCACGAAGAGTCATCCTTCAGGAATGCTCAAGAAAGTCTTCTTCCCATTATAATGGATCATTTTACCAGATTTGTACATTTCAGTATATTTAACACATACTATGACAATTGTATTTTGCCACTTGAAAGCACATCTTAGAGAATCATCTTCTTCCGCAAAGGTATTCAGAAGTCTGCACTTCTTATAAATTTCTTTTTATCCAAGATTTCATTGGTGGAATGCTCTGGTTTAAGATTCAATATGAATATTTGCAGGTATGTATGTTTGCAATACTGACATACAAGATAAGGACATGCAAGGACATAAAAAACCCTGTAATCAGTTTTTGAAGTTTGTCCTTGTAGCAAAAGGACAAAAACACAGACTTTGAAAACTGCAACTCTGCCTGAAAACCAGTGTTTTCAGCAGACTTGAAAGGCCCTGAAAGAATAGAAGATAGTAATTACAGGACTGTTAGGGACTTTTTTTTCCAAGGATGCATTATTCAGATAATCTTCCAGGTGACAGTACCAAACTGCACTAACCAAAATGAGCACTTGTGCTTATACACAGATTAATACAAATAATTGTGAGGCATAAAGTCTTAATGAATGCACCTAAGAGATTTACAATAGCAATTTACAGTTATAAGGGATAAAATATGTGCCAATGTTTTAAATAGTAAATAACATTAGCACTACTCTTTGTAATATTTTTGATCCCAAGAAGCTTAAAGCAAAATCTTCCATTAGTCAAGGGTTAAAATAAAAATGAAAGAAAAACAAAAATACAGTCTTCTTGTTCAGTATTCCACTGTTTTCATATCAATCTGTGCCATCTCTTCTGGCTCTACATCTTATACTATTTTTATTTGATTCCAGTTACTCAATAGTTCCCCTGATTGTTTTCTTTTTACTGGTTCATTGCTTATACTCCCCACATATATATACACATATATTTTAGTCATTTGTCTGTCCTCAGTGAAATGCTAATCTCATCAATAAGAACTGTCTTTCCTGCATCATCTCCTCAATGCAGCTAAAAATTTGATACACCATTGTTGTACCAAAACTGTGTAATTACTTCTTTCCCAGAATCCAAAAAGAAAAATACTACCTTACTTCATCATTTTGTCTGAAAACAACTTTTTCAGTTCCACTACACAATTTTTAGGACAAGGAGGATTAGACGGTCATGTGCCATGCAAGATTTGGACAAACATAGAGGTGTACAATGACATGCTGGTGTTCATTTTTCTGCACAAATCCTGAATAATTGTGGTGGTTTGACCAGGAAGAAGTGGGAATTCTGGGATGTTGTGGTCAAACCAATGGGTGCTTGGATTTTGATATTGGCACCTGGTGTAGCCAGTGGGTTTTAGGACACACGTCCGAGAACACCCAGGGGTTAAAAGCAGAGCTTCGGCCGCGGGAGGCTCTCTTGGGACTTCGAGGGACCGAGGTCGGATCTCCCTTCCCCCGTCCAGCCGCTGCTGCTGGGCCGGGCAGGGGCAGCCCTGCGGTAGGCCTGGGCCTGGACAGACATGGGAGTGAGGAGGCCCTGGAGCATGGAAGGGTGGAGGAAGAGCCCCAGGAGACATCCCCCCCCCCCCCCCCCCCCCCCCCCCCCCCCTTGGAGACAGAGAGAGAGAGAGAGAGCAGCCTGTGTCGTTACCTTGAAATTCAGTAAATATGTGCTGGCAGCAGGCAGCCCAGCTGAGGAGATGGGGGGGGGGGGGTGCAGCCAGGAGTCCAGCCGCCTGGAGGAGTTTTTAACCCTTTTTGGACAATGAAAACCTTACAAAACATTAACCCTTCCTAGACGAGTGATAAGAGTGGAGGAGGACGAAGGAAATGAACGAGTGATGGAGATCTGGACCAGAGAGAGAGAGAGAGTGAGAGATGTTGAAAGAATGGAGAAGATAGAGTGGCATTTTATGCTGGACTCTTTTGTGTAGCCATGGACAGAGCCATGTTTCCGTGTGATACAGAGACTGAGTCCAGGGGGAGAAATGTCCCAGTGCCAGAGAAGATTCAGTGTGGGTACCCCTCGGCCCCAGGGGGTATATAAAATATGGGGGGGACGGATGTCCCAAAGGTGAGAAGGTGAGATACTGTGTTTTTCTGGAACTGGACAAAGCATCCTTAAAAAGACAACCCTGGAAGCAGCCCTGATCCCTGTTCGGTGGTGAGAGCACTGGAACAAGGACGGAAGAGGCCACCACGACACACAGAAGGACTCCCTCTCCTCTTGAGGAGCTGAAAGTTTGAGCAATCTAAAGGGTGGTGTTGGACCCAGAACTGGTGATTTTGGAGGATGCATTGTATTGGGAATTTAGGGGGGAGGAGGGGGAGAGTGTTTTTTGTGAGGTTTTCATTTTCCTTGTGTTTTTTTTCTTTCTTTCTTCTTTTGTGTGTAGTTTAGTAATTGTTTGTGTGTAGCTTAGTTAATAAACTTTTCTTTATGTTTAAGTTGGAGCCTGCTTTGCTTATTCCTGGTCACATCTCACAGCAGACACTGGGGAGAAGGTGTACTCATGAGGGCTCTGGCTTTGCCAGGCCAAAACCATAACAATAATGCTCCTCAAATTATTCTGAAGTTTGCCTTAACACTGAGTTATTTCTCCATTCTGAGGTATTCAAGGTACATGCACTCAAATGTGAGTATGATGGTGTTATTTGTGATGTTATTAGGACAATAAATCATTGGAGAAGTTTTCTGATGTCTGCTCATATTGTCTATTGTACTCACTAGCAAACAGCATGTGCTTCTGTTATTAGATCTACTTCCCTGATCACATAAGGTTTGCTTTTGACATACATAACTTTTTAAGTGTTTTTGCATCTCTTTGCTCTTCCTTCCATTGGTATGACTTCTACCTTCCCCTTCATTTCTACTTTAGCCCTTGGGTTCTGGTTACACTTCTTTCTTCCTTTTCTGCTAGACTCCCATTCTTTTATATTCCCTCATACCTTCTAATGGTTTACAGTGTATTTGATTCTCTTCCCTAGTCCAGAGAGTTCGAAAATTTTTATTTTGTTGCTGGCCTTTGTCCACTGGTAAGAGGACTACATTACACTACTGCTTCTCTGTACACATAGCTTCCAAGCACTTAATTTAATATTCTCTTGGTCCCACAGTCCCTGCATTCAGTTAAATAAAGCATGTTCTTTCACCACCCCTTTAAATCTTCATCTCTAGCGTCTCCATCATAACTTACCAGAGGCAAGAGTCAAGCTTAATATTTCAGTCACATCTGCTCTGTCCAGAGACATTTATTGCCCCTTGTCAATTCAATGCCTCAGTGTTTTCTCAAAATTTTTCTGGCTTTTACCAAATCTTTTTTAAAAAAAGGAAGAAAAATTAAATTTAATGCTACCTTTACAGTATCCTACCATGATTTGTTGTCCACCTTGAGACAACTAGTAGACTTTTTTTAAAATGACAATTAGCACCAAAAAGAGGGCTGACTGGGAAGTTGTGTGCCAAAGATGACAAAAGGCAAATAGTCTCTGAAAATGTCACTTGGTGGGTCTCCTTTCTCACCATGTCACATGATCCCTAAACAGTGAGTGACTACCAAGCAAAGTTAAAAAAATAAAAACATCTCCATAAAAAAAAATTTACCTGTTTCTCCTCAAAAAAAAAATTCTGACAGATTCATTTTTATTTATGTTTTATGTCTCAGTTAAAAAAAGGAGTGAAATGCAAGATCCTGCTGTATTATATTTCCCAATAACATTGTACTAAAGTAAAACTGAAGAGATTCTTGAAAGATTACTTCTTCTCTACATATTGATAATTCTCACAAAAATAATCTGAAATTTATTATTGTACAGGTTATTTTACCAAGTTCTTTAAAATTGCTATTTGTTCCTTACCATTTTTTATGGACCAATGTAGTCAGTCTTTGCTGGACTCATATAACTATGTTACCATACAGAGAATATGAAACTGCCATTTTAATTCATCAGGTTAAATGTTATGAAGTAAAACGATCCTTTCAGTTTTTCCTGATAAACATAAATTACCAATAATAAAATATGCTGGGTAGATTTCTAAATGACAAATGTCTTTGGGAGGAACTTCATGATGCTTGAGTTAATTTAACATGTTAACATTTTCAAGTGCTGGTTGCTTGCAAGACTGGTTTTTGGATGTAAAAATAAACTTGACTGAATTCAAGTATTTAAGTCCTTTGGTTGCAATTACAATCAAATAAACATTTGAACATACAATTTTGGGTGAAACACAGCAGCATTCCTCAACGGGTTGAAAATCAGATGACATATAAAATGAAGAGTATGTCCAAGTGGATTTTTTTACTATTTGAATTAGTATTCGTATTCACTGAATTGTTCTCCTGTTATAGATAAAACAGTAAAAACACCATTAGATTTTTTGGAATCTAAATATTCAAAATGAATGCCCACATACAACACAGTCTCTGCAAAATTAATGCATGTGAATCATGTAGATGTATAAAAATATTGTACATTAATCTTACAGTGTTCAGTGTCTCATTTTTTAATTCAAGGCTCTAAAGAATAGATTTATCATGAATGCTATGTGACTTTGGAAAATTAGTTAACTTAGTATTTTCAGATCTTATCTTGGAAACAAAACAAAGCTTATTTTTTTCCACAAGAAACTCTAGGTTAATTATATGATGTTACATTATAAGAAATTTTATAGGCTGTTACATGATAAGAAATTTTACACAGTATAACACACAGAAAGAGCTTTCAGTTCCCAAGAAAGAGCCTCACTCTCCAAGCCTGCTGTTGTCATTTGTTAAAGGAAGCACATTTTTAGGAAAAAAAAATTGATTTATACTCAACCTGCTTTTTCACTTCACAGTAGAGGATTGCTCTTTTGTTTCAATAAATCTTATAGAACCGTTATTAAAGCACCATGCATAGGCTACCTTGTCTTTATGGTGTAGAATTCTGTTCAAAACACATGCCGACAACTAATCTAAACTTTAGGATTAAAAATTATGTTTTCACAAGTAGAACAGTTATTTTCACATGGCTTATAGTAAATGTGCCATAAAGTGCAAAATCTAAGTTAACTAAATAAAAGCTACAATAACACCTCCGAAAACATTAAAAACATAAATTCACAAGCAATACAGACTTAATCTCATGTTCAATTAATTAACCACAGCAAACCAGTCAAAAATTTGTCTTTTTCTAATGCACCTACATGATTTTGGAATTAACTCACAAAAAATGTCTCTTCACCTTATGAAATGGGGCATTTACTAGGCCATGGATCTCATATGGTAAGTCCAAGATGAGTTTAATAACGACAAAGAATTAAGAACAGTGAACCACGTGCCAATTTTTGGATTATTGCATTTGAACACAAATAGTACCTTCATTTATGGCATTTTGAATAGCATTTTGAAATTCTTTCATGTAACAGATCTTATGCTGAAAAACGTAAGTTGTTTAATTTTTGTCACAACATTCATTTGACAAAAACCAACTTTTTACAAAAACCTTCTGCATAGCTGTGGTATTTATCTAAAACTGGAAAACATTTAGCCAACAACAATATTCTACTGCATTGAAATTTATCAAAGAATAAAAATACTCTTTTTAATTTTATGATAGATTTTCTGTCATGGATCCAGGATTTTTAGTATACCTTAGTATATATATATTTTTTTTTGTTACTTAAGAATCCTACTTACCACTTTTCCCTATAGCACAATTTCATTGTTACGCGCTGCCTATACCTTTCATGTACCTATCAGCTACTGATGGGACAGGATGTTTATCATGCTTTGGTCAGATTCTCTGATCACTGACAAATTAAAAAAAAAGAAATAGGCTTTAGAGGCAAATGATATAGAAAAAGGAAGATTCTTTCAAATGGTGGTGATGAGGAAAAGGAAAAGAACAAGGGAAGAAGTTTCTGCTGACTTACTGTTAGTGTCACCCCCTTAGTACATGGTTTCTCTAGAGAAAAAATTATTAAAATAATGACTCCATTTTAATCAGGTTATTCAAAGAAAACGGCTGCAACTATAAATTGCCATTTAGCCTGCAAATGAGATACTGAATTACTTATGAAATTTACTACTAGAGAGTCAGAAATGAAGAAGCCTTTTCCCCATTTTTCTGAACCAAGACTTGCTCATGTCTTTAACCAGTTAAAATACTTAAAATGCATAATATTTTATGTACTTCTCTGCACAGAAAACTTGAGGAAGAAGGCTTTGATAGGAGTGGAAAAGCTTAGCAGCATCTGCACTCTTAGTATAATCACAGCCCCTGGTAGTCTTCAAGCCTCTTTGGAAGTCTGCATAATTTAACCAGTATCACAGTGAGTTCATGCACTTGCAAAACACACTTCTAAAACTGGTGTGCTAATGGTTACATTATTCAAATTTCTGATTTCTGCCTTTCTAGACAGAAATAGAGGGTAAGAAGCACATGCTGCCTTTGGCCCTGAATGGCTATAATTTGGAAGAAGGACATGACTACCCAGGTTCATCTCTGGTTGTTTAGCTTCCCTTCACCATGAGGTAGCGACTATAAACTCAAAAGTTTTCTCTTTTCCCCATCATTTCTTTCTCCCGCCCATTTGACGTTACAGAGAAATTATGTATCTGATTATAGCAACTAAATTCATGACATTTCTTATCACCTGAAGTGGTAGCATATAGCCTATATAGGTCATTAGTAACCACTGAAAACGTTAAGAAAAGACATTATTAATTCTCCAATACCATGTCATGCAGTGAAAGTGCTGTAAGATATAAATAATCAGATCCTTGCAAATTAAATCCTGTTCGTACATTTTTGAATCTGCTGTACGTGTTCAATGAATACATGACATGTATTCATTTTCTGGGGTCTGACATTTGAATTTATTAATTTTCAATATATTAAAGATAGCATAATGTCTACAAAAGAAGAAGTATGGGAGATAAAAGTATAGTGAGACGTTTAAATTAATGTTAGGCTAACCTTGGAAAAAGAAAGAAACATCAGTTCTCTCTGTGAACCACAAAGAGAGTGATTTTAATTTCCAGATTCAAAGGCAAGCAATTATGATTTCTTTCTTACGAGCAGGGAAATTTTTTTAAAAATGGGCCTTCTTCTGTCAGCATTTGTGATACATGGTCTAACACTGAATTTCACTGACTCTCATAGTAATAAAACTCCTGATCCTAAATCCATACAAATCAATAGTGAAATTGATTCAGGCACTACCTCTGAGCTTATATCATTGCAAAAGTTGTATCCGTTGCCACTTTCTGACCTAAGTTGTCGTTCTAAATTGTAAGACAAAAAAACATTGAGTAAGTAACCATGTGATAGGTTACCAATAAAATTGCTTTAGGATAGCTGGAATTGACACCCACTTAACCTCACTCTTGGGCTTGTGTACATAATTTTAGTGTGGCAATGTTATTTTCTTTGGGTGCATGCAGAGAACCTTTGATGGGATGGGGCTATTGAGTCTTCATGAGAATGCTGTTATTTAGCTAATGTAGTAGCAATTTTCATTCCCTGTACATTGCATTGCAGTGGTGTGAGGCCACTTCTGTTTCACATCATGTAAACCACAGGGATGTTAGTACATAGCAGAGGAAAACTAGGACACAAATACTCTGGTGACTTCACTGGTCAAAAATTGCTCAGTAATAGGTCCACTACTAGGCAGTTCCACATCCTTTCATCTCACTGCTGTTTAGATACATTCATCAGAGGGTTCAGTTCCATGCTGCTAGAGTAATAAATAGTTATTATTCCAAGACATTTTGAACTCATGTATCAAGGCACTTTTTGGTATCTCTTTACATCCATCCACATTCCTTGTGTCCATTGTGCACATGAGATCTTACAAGTACAGCTGCAGAATCACCCTCTGAAACTGAAGAACTATGCACTGTTAACTATTTCTTTGGTTTTCTTAACAATTTCTTATTCAACTTTGCTATAAATAATTTCTGAGACATTGAATAGGATGCTAAAAGCTAAGCTCCCTTTTAATTTGCAATAAAATTGCTGCTAGTCACTAGCAACATTAATCTAGGATATCCTAATATGCTACATATAATTAGAGTTAATCTGCAAGCATTTAAACCATTAAAAACTGCTGTCTGTCTATTCAAAAACCAGCTATTAATTTATAAAGACTTTTGCCAGCAGGAAAACAGCTGTAATCCTAACAGGAATCCTCCAGATAGGGAAATTGAAAAAATTAGCAGACTACCTCATCGTTACAAAAGACCCTCTTATTTCTGAAGAATAGGAGAGAAGATGAAAGCTTAAATGAGATTTTACTGTCACCATGCCTTGGAAAGTTTGAGCAAAGTTAGCTAGGTCTGGAAAACAACTTATCAACTTATCAACTTATCAACTTATCAACTCCTTATACAAAGAGGCAGATTCAAAATTAGGCTAAACTAGGGGCTAAATTTACTTTACTTTCTGGACTTTCTTAGAAGTATTTTTTTTTTAGATAAGGTCAGGTATTGCACAGGGGAATGGCACTGGGCCTTTTATGCTGTATAAGGCAAGGAACTTGGAGAGTTCTAAGGTTGAAACTATTCTACACAGACTGTGCAAAATCTAAAGAAAGGTAGAGAAGTATAGTAGAACTTAATGAAGCAAGACATTCATACTCTAGCTTTATGAAGAGGTATCAAATTAATGTGAACACAAAAGAGCAAGAAGGAAAGTAGATTAACTAATATTTCCCTATCCAAAAAACAAAACTCCCGAAAATACTTTTCCCTAAGAACAACATTCTGTTATTAGGAATAAATTACTTCAAGCACTAAAAAACCACAGCTATAGCCACAATAAGGAACAAGGATTTTTTTTTTTTTTCATACCTGTTTCTTTTGACCTATTTCAGCAATATAACACAACTACTTTCTGTTCCTGTCATCGCAACTCCAGCCTCTAGTAGTTTATCTAAATCCCCAAATGGCTAATTTAAATGACAGTTGCAGTACCCTTTGCCAGAAAATAAAACATAAGATTCATAATAAATTTCAAAATTCTAAATATTAAACTGAGTACAACTTGATTTTGTTTGTAAATTCACCACACAATGGAAATAAATTAAGGTACAATGACTACAGTATATTACCTTCATTAATCTCTTCTGAATATGAATCAGCCTTACCTTAATAATTACCACGTGAGACTTGGTCAGCACGACTTTTTCACATGCTCAACTCCGTTATTAACATCAGAAATAAGAGATGGATGGTCTACTAACAGTAAGGAATGTGTTTTGGGCTTTTTTGTGAGACAAGCTGTATGATTCCGCAAAAAATACAGTTATCAGCTTGTGGAAATATTCTCACTTCCACAATGTCTGACTTCAAAAAATAAAATACTTTTCTAAATAATTACAGGAAAAAACAAATGAAATTTTCTAACACAGCCTATATAGGCCTGCTCTTGCTAGCTGGTCCAATGTACAAATTAACAAGGTCAGTATTTTAAGCAGGCCACTCAGTAAAAATTATAATCAGCTGGTGTTTCATTTCGATTTCTTCGGACAGAAGAATTCTGCTTACTCCTGTTTATCACACACTAATATCCAGAATGTAAGACTTGAAAAATATTAAAAAAAGAATAGGTAAGCCATGAATTTAATGGCGCAGGAGGCAGGCACATTATTCTGGACTTGTCCAAATCAGCAGGGTCATAACTCCAGGCCAATGCTGACTTAAAAAAGTCTACTCATAATGTTTAGCTAGGGGAGTGTGTTAAAGGTAATTTCAAGTATCTAAATTAGGAATGAAAGCTCCTTCAGAAACCACTGTAGAAGTACATGGCAGTACCATTAGTTATGTTTTAGTTATCTACTTCTGGTATATCATGTGAATAATTTGGTTTGTTAATTTTTTCTTTGCTTTAAGAAATTATTAAAAAGTGCCTCTCAGAATAAAGCCTGAAATTATAGCTATTATGTTTCCTTGACCTCCAGGGCATAAAATACGCAAATCTGTTTATATACAAGTCAGATATTTACGTTTGGTGTATATATGCAAGTATACATATATAATAAATTAGTTACATGTACATACAAGACATATAATATTTAATTTTGATAAAATATTTCCAAACTTAGAAAATAATCTGAAAATGTGTAATTTAGAAACACATGCATTGACTGTTTTCCTAATATAGTCCTTTTCTCACAACCACCGCAAATGAATAGCATTGACACTGAACCCCAGATATTGTAGAATACTTTAATTCAGAGGAAAGTTTGGTTTTTTAAAATTTATTTTAGAACATTTTAGTGTTATTTTGGTGACACCTGTTCTCTGATTTTAGTTAGTGTGATGCTGCTTAGGATCAGTTAAAAAATACCCTACAGGAGAAGTTGTCATCTTTTATAACCTAAAATATTTGCTCTGTTGTATACCTGCTGCTTTTCAGGTATCATATCAGAAATTTATTTCCCGTCATGCTTTATCTACACACCCCAACATTACCGACTTTGTCTAAATGAGACTTTGAAGATAAATAGAACGAAGAATTTAAATTCTGCAAAGACACACATATTTAATAATTGTGAGAATTATTAACCACTGTGAATTCATAGCCCCACTGTAAAGCAAGTTTATAAGTAGCTTTAGCTTTGCAGCTCTCAGTCCAGTCATGCACAGTCTTTGTAGATAAGTTTAAGCAGAAGGATATGTTAACTTCCAACATTAAATATAATTTTCATTTTGTTATTCATGGTGTAAGATCTTCAGCATAGAAGGACAGAGATACCTAAAGTAAGATCCTTATACAACTAATTTGTTTTTGATTTCATAGTTTGGCTAGTTCTCAACAATAATATAATACAATACAGATATTTACTGCATAATTCACGGATATTGCACTGTGTTCCATCAAGCATGGTAAATTAAAATATTCCATTAACTAAACAAATTTCTGGCGCCATAAATCAAAGCACACTAAGTAAATCATAGTAAGTGAAAACAGAATTGCAATTACATCACATTGATTAAGCACAGACAAAAAATAGTAAGATTTATCATATTTAATGGGCAGAGATGATTATGAAACACACAGTTTTGAGGTTTGGACTTTTTTTATCTTTATATTCTTTTTCTCAATTTCAAGTATAGTGTTTTTTTACTTCAAGGCATTATCAACACAAATGAAGACATTTTTAAATTTAGATGTTCGCAAACCTTTTATAAAACAAGCTATAGCACAGTGTGAAAAGAGAGACCGTGACAATAGAATCATATTCATGTCATGGTAGTGAAAAATGTCTGTCAAAAGTCCTGATATTTACATTGAGTATGTTCAGTATGGTCTCTGTATTCTCCAGTCAGGACCTACTTTGCATTTGATAAAACACAGTAAAGTAGGAAGTTTTCACTCAGCTGAGCAGCATTATGACACGAATTTCAGAACCATTTTAGGCTGTTGTATGGGTAAATCTCCTGAGGGTCTGTTAATAATGGAGAGTGCACCCAAGTCAACCAATCAAATTGAACACAATTTTAGTTGAACCACACAACAGTATTTGTACTCATTAGAGTTTTTTTAATGTAATTTAAATATGGATATTTAAATCTGCAAATGGGCTAAAAAAAGTGCAAATGGGTTATTACTCTCATTTATCACTTTCTTCTGGGCACATATTTTCTCTCACACAGGACTGACAAATACTGGAGGATTGCAGTACATCTGTTGTAATGCAAAAATCTGACTTATGACATGTTGACATATTAAATTATGACATCCATTACTTTTGTTCTCAAAATTGTTGCTAAAATGAACAGACAGGAAATCAGTTTATTTGGCAGGTTGGTTTCAGTAAGTCTCAGGAGTCATGTTTAAAACTTTGGTTTGAAGTGCTCTGAAACATTACTTGTAAGGTTTCTGAGCTGTTCAATTGAAATCTACTTCAGGTAAGGAGTTTGTCAAAACCTTTTTTTTTGTTGGATCTTTATATGCTGCTGCAAGCTTTTATGACATTAGCCTTAACCATGTACTTAATATAGTTAGATGTGTGCTTCAAGATCTTCCTGAAAGTTTTAGGCCTGAATTTCCTCATTATTTTTTGTATTTCCCTCATATTGTCTTTCACAGGTACCTGGCTAGCACAGCTGGAAAATGCCAAATATTTCTTTGCTTAAAAGCTATTTTAACTGGTTAAAAATTGTCTTACACTTTGTTATTCAAGGAGCTGGCCATATTGAAAATTATATTAAGTCAACACAATTTTGCCATACTTTAGAGCAGGATTAAGGGAGGCAACCTTGCTTTCTCTAAATAACTGCTAACATTTATTTAATACATTTAAATATAATAAGGATTAAGACTTGAAATTTGACATGGAGAGAAATGTGCCTTTCAGTAGCTCCCCTCTGTGAAAAATCTGTTGACATCTGTAAATTATAAGACTCTGGATATTCTTTTTGCAAATACCATAGAAAAATTTTCACAACTGCACAGAAGAAGTCTTTAAAAATTCTACCATGATTACCCATTGCTAATCTCAAGATTCAGTGTATAACCACTGTATCTGCTAGATGACTAAGCATTCTTTCCTTACTGTAAGTCAGTAATTAAGCGAACTTCTCTTCCAAGTACTAATTTTGCCAGCCAGGAGCAACTGACACATCAGGTGCGGGAATGCAGACATGAAAATCACTCTCCCAAGAAATTCCCAAAGGCTTTTGTCTGGCTCTTAGCTGCAGGAGGAAATAGAGAAAGCTACCTGGCTGGAATGCAGCAGAGTAATGAGCTGGACTTGTCATAGTAATTCCAAGAGGAGCTAGGACACTATGACTTAGGGAATAAGAGGTCATATTTTATGAAGAAAAGCTGGTGAATGTGAGAACAAATGCCTATCTTACTACACAAATTCACAGAATTACTGAAGCCAGAAGGCACAACTAGAAATCATCCAATTACTTTGGAGCAGCGTGTGACGGACGCACTCCTCCTGTGTGAGATAAGTGAACTTTGGTTCAGGCAGACGCTCAGCAGGTGGGCCTAACTGAAGTTAATCCAAGCCCCCCAAATGGTTTGGCTGACTACTAGACATTAAAGCATCCAAAACTTCATGAACTCAGAAAAAAATCAGACAGAAAACCAACCACTTAATCCTATAATTATCTGCAGGCAACAGGGTCAATTGAGCTCTCCCTCCATAGCAGCTCTCTGAGCAGTAGTGATCTCCTTTCCATGGAGATTCCTTACCCAACACTGGGTATCAGTGGGTTGGAAAGTGACCATGCTATGCCTACATGTCACATTGAAGATATGCATTGTAAGCTTACATAACAATATTTGTATCCCATATTAACTTTAATTTTATCAAATGGTATTGTGTAGTAAATAGTACTGACTGCCAATCCGTAATTATTAAATGCTTTACATATATAAATTTATTGATTAGGAATCTATAAACTTCTTCTCTTGCCTTTCCTTTCCTGCCCTGCCTCATTCTCACACAGATCTTTATCCTGAAAATACCCACCTCTTATCCTGCCATTTTAAAAAGAATTTATGTGCATCCTAATTTCCTAAAGCATGTGTTTTCTATTTTACCGTAACAGAGCCAATGTGTTCACACCCCAAATCACTGAGCTCCAAACATATTTTCTGGACAGTGTTGACATAAGTTAACACCTGTGTCAAAAATAGCTAATTGGAAAGCTATGCTGAAGCTAATGTATATATAAATTCTTCTAACTCTCCATTGATACTAAAAAGAATCACAGACGAATAGATTTACAGAACTGCCTGAGTTGGAAGAGACCCTGTCTCTTGTCCATTCCCTCTAACATGAGCCAGCACAGTTCCACTAGACTAGATGGTCATAGCCCCATTCAACCAGGCCTTTAACTGTTCCAGGGATGGGACACCACCAATTTCACTGAACAATTTGTTTCAGTACTTCACCATCATCTGAGTAAAGAATTTCTTCTTAACATCTAATTTAAACCTGGCTTCTGTCAAGTTAAAACCATTGTTCCTTCTTGTCTCATTATCTGACTGTGTAAAAAGTCCTTTGCCCTCTTTTCTACAAGTTCCCTGAAGGTAATGAAAGGCTACAATTAAGTCTTCCTAAAGCCTTCTCTTCTCCACACTGAAAAAACCCAGCTCTCTTATTGTCTTCATATGAGAGAAGTGCTTTCGGTGGTCCTCTTCTGCACTTGCTCTCACAGGCCTCCATCCTTCCTGAGCTGTCGACCTCAAACTTGGAGACAGTAATCCAGGTGGTATCTCACAAAACCAGAGAAAAGTGGGAGAATCATCTCACTCGACGTGCTGGTCACTCTTCTTTTGATGCCACCCAGGATAGGTTTGACTTTCTGTGCTTTAAGTGCACACTATTGGCTCCTGTTAGGCTTTTCATCTATGAGGGCCCCCAAGTCATCCCTTCCTTCTGTTGTGTCAACTGCATCGCTCAGCCCGACATCCCCTGGTTTTGCACAGCCTTGTTTTTGTAGCTGGGGGAGCCATGGAGGTGTCTCCTGTGAGAAGCTGCAGAAGCTTCCACCATGTCTGGCAGAGCCAATCCCTGATGGCTCTGAAGATGGACATGGTGCTGGCCAAAGCTGGGCCAATGAGAGAGGTTGGTAACACCTCTGTGATAACATATTTAAGAAATAAATCAAAACAAAGTGGGCATGGACAGTTTTTTCTAGCCAGAGAAGAAAAGAAGGTAAGAACATGTGAGGAAAGCAACATGACAGCACCAAGGTCAGTGCAGAAGGAGGGGAGGAGGTGCTCCAGGCACCAGAGCCAAGATTCCTCTGCAGGCCATGGTGAGACTCTGGTGAAGCACCTGTGCCCCTGCAACCCTTGGGGATCCACAGGGGTTGCAGAGGTCCATCGTGGGGGGTGCCCATGCTGGAGTGGGTGGATGTCTGGAGGGGGCTGTGATCCAGTGGGAGACCTGGTGGAGAGAGAGGGTCCCTGTCTCCAGGTTGGAGCAGCCTGTCCGTGGAGTTCTGCATCCCATGGAAGAGTGACCCATGCTGCAGACCTTTTGAGAGGACTGTGTGCCCATGGGAGGGACTCACATTGCAGCAGCTTTGGGAGTGCTGCTGCTCATGAGATTGAAGCCACACTAGAGCAGGTCAAAGAGAACCGTATCCTGTGGGAAGGACCCCACAGCACCACAGGGGAAGGACTCCTCTCACTCAGCAGTGGAATAAAACCTTGGGTGATGAATTGACCAACACCATGATGCCCTGTCTCCCTGTGCTGTCTGTGGGAAAAAGGGAGGGACCAGGGGAAGAAAAGGTGCTTTTAAGGGCATATTTTACTTCTCATTATCCTCCTCTGACTCTGTTAGCAATAAATTCACTTTGTTTCTTTAAGTTCATTCTGTTTTGGAGAGTTTTTCTCTCAGTCCTAATCTCAACTCACAAGCCCTTTGGTAATTTTTTTTTTTTCTCTCCTCTATCCAGCTGTGGGCAGAGGGAAGGGTGAACAAGCAGCTTTCATGGGTGTCTGGCATTTGGCCAGTTTTGAAATCACAACAGTGGCTATTCACCTTTCTCAAGTGGTCTCAAATCTGTTCTTTGGTTGTAGTGGAAGGAAGTTCACTCACCCAACCCCCAACAAGAGGATCAGAAAATTGAGACAAGTAGGGGTCCTGACTGCCAGTGGAGGTGAAGAGCTCACGGAATAACTCAGCCTTTTCCATACCAGGATCACCCTTCTTACCTCTCACTTACAGAGAAGGCATTTAAACTTGGAAAGAAAAACCAAAGAACTATATGACACTTTGACAACTTGAAGATTCAAGTGATATTCTGCAAAAATTAGAAGTGTCTATTGTTGTCTTGAGTCACTGTCATGAAAATATGGCAAAAGGTCTCCTTCCTTTACATTAAATCCAGAAACAATAACTTCCTGAAATAGCTCATTAATGTTCTAGCTGTCTGCCGATCATAAGTAAAATTAAGAGCAATATATTCCACAGATTAACAAGAGGATCTGGAGGCAAACAATAAAATCTAGTTAATCTTGAAGAAATATTTGTCTACTTAATTGTGAAGAAAGATTTGTCTAGTAGCAGTTGAATATTTTAACCTGTTATGGATAACTAATATGCATTTTTATATATCATTATATTTGCGTATGTGTATCTTCTGTATTAGTATAATGAGGTTAGGACTACCTGATTCAATCTCCACAATAAGGAGGAGACTCAGATAGGCTCTGTTCAGAATGTCAGTAGTTCCCCAGTAAAGTAAACAGAGAAATGTCCTCCAGCTTTATTTATCCATGTTGTTAAACTGCAACTGTAAAAAATTTACAGTATAACAGCTACAACAAATCAAAAAGAGTCCATTGGTAACACTGATTCTGAGCTGTCTGTATGTGCCACTTACATGGACAAATATGCCGTCAATTTAATTTGCCCTTTTGCTGATATATGCCTTTGTAATTGCTGAGGGAGGATTTTTGACCTGGTGGATGATTTGAAGGGTGCAATTATCTGTATTTAGCAAATAGAAAATGCATGCTTAGCGTGCAGGAAAGTGACATAGAGTACCTTAAAGCTCACACCCATGGTGAATAGCTGCCTTTTATCAAGAGGGCACTGTACACAGATCAACAAATCTTGGTAAATGAAGTCCAAATAGAGGTTTTCTGAAGAAAGAGTAGAGGGTGAAGATGGGACAATTTACAAGTACAATATTTTTACATTTAAGTCCAAGAAAAATATTTTATTTCAAAGTTGTTTTCACTTAAGCATATATAACCAGAAAAAAAAACCCTTTTTTCCCCCCAAGGAAGCCAAAGTGGATTAATTCTATCCCTTCTGTAGCTTTTTTTCATATAAAATTATCCAAAATCCCATAGAAAACACTAAATTTTTTTGTTGTTATGATGCCAGTATAAGTAGCAGTGATTAAATTCTGTGCACTGCTGCTCTTAAAGTAAACTAAGAGTTCAGTGAAGTGTAGGAACTAAAAGAAGAAAAGGATTTATGAGAGATTTTTTGAGGGAAGGTGAAAGAAAAGTACATTGAACAAACAAAGAAACACAAAAAACCACAATTAAAATTATAGTAATAAAATCATGGATAAGGTAAAATTAAAAGAAAGAAAAAATATTTTAAGGGTGTGATTAAAGCCACATCATAAATATTCCTAATGTTAGTGATTAAAGTAATTCCAAGCAGTATGCAGCAAAGTTGTCTCCTTTGGAGGAGTTTAAAACATTTTTTTTCCATCCTTAACCTCTCTGATGGTAACATAATATATGGGGAACTTAAGGTTATGTGATGATAAAACTCATTTCCACACAAGGAGCACTGAGGAGCAGAGATAAACAATGACATAAATACAACCACCCCCATGAAGAATCTCAGAGGCACAACTGTGCTACCGTGCTACTCCCTGCACCCCAGGCAACACCCCAGCACCCACCTGGCTCATCCCCAGGGTGTCCCAGTCAGCCTCCAGCCCCCTGGAATGGGGTACATTCTGAACTTTGAGGCTCTGGGATCTCTCCAGGTCTCTCCACTAACTGAGGGGTCACTGCTTGGGGGTGTGGGACACTTCATGGGGCGCAGGGAGTAGCACAAGAGTCACTGTGGGATCTGAAGGGGATGCACCAGAAGCAGGAGAGGTGGGAATCAGGGCAGTCTGAGGAGGAGCAAGCATGGAAAAGCTGAGGGGAATGAGGATACAGAGGTTCAGAGATGTGTAAGCAGGCCAGTGTACTCATGGGGCTGCACCCAGCACCATATTCACATAATCAACCCTATCTTCTCTATCCTGCTTTTTGGACAAGGAACCCTGTTCCACATTGCTGTGGGAGGAGATTGTGGGTCAGGGTCCATGCATCAGCCCTGCAGCCAGTATTGCTATCTGTGCCTGTATGTGATCACTAGCAAATGTGTAGCTCAAGACTAGGCTGCAGATGCCTGTGAAGGTGATGCACACGGGCGGTGTGGCTTCTAAAGGGACCAAGGGTACAAGCCTAGGATTGATGCATGTCAGCTGAGGGACCCGGCAGCTGTTCCACAGGTGTGCGAGT
Organism: Ammospiza nelsoni; assembly: GCF_027579445.1. NCBI lineage: Eukaryota > Metazoa > Chordata > Aves > Passeriformes > Passerellidae > Ammospiza > Ammospiza nelsoni. Next base: position 39,711,892 of record NC_080669.1, on the reverse strand, counting down.
GTACATGTGTGTGTGTATGCATGGATGTGAGACTGAGAAGAAGGATCCAGGGAAGTCACTGGAGACTCTTTCTAAGCTCAGCTGCCGGGAGGTTCACACTATGCATGTGTGTGCCTCTACACATGTATCAGTGGCAAGGATGAGGCTGCAAGCCCTGTCTGTGTCTCTGAGAGGGCTGTGGTTTCTGCCTGTGTGGATCTGTGCAGTTTGCCCTGTTTATGTGTAGATATGCACACTGTGTATGCTTGTATATGCATTGCTAGTACTGCATGCTCAGCCTCATCAGCTTTCTCCTTCAGCCAGGTGGGCACGGAGCTGTGGAAGGCTTGGCACTGTCACCATGACAGATTTCACAATCACTATCAGAAATGTAGGCTTCAAAACTCTTCAAAAGTTGTGAGCTAAGGATAAGGATTTTGGAACATTGTTATACCACATTTTCAGGATTAAGATGAATAATGTTTAATCATTAACAGAAAAATAACTGCTAAAGCTGGTGAAGCAGCAAAATAAAGCCATTATCTTGTTCTACTCTCTCAAAAACATTACATATGAGGAGTAGTAATGTGTGAAAACACACCAAGTACATCCCTGATAACATCTTCCCATGAACTCAAAGGAAAAAGGAAGTAGACACACCCTTTCTACCTCCCTTCTGTTTCGTCTTTCTTGTTCTCACTGTCACTTTCTTTCCCACAGCTCCAGTCTTCTTAACTTTAGCTTACATAAAATACAGCTTTGACCTTCCCAAGCACACAGTGACAATTTGAAAAATGGATCCATTTTCCTCAAATGAAGTATCTGATCACAAAATCCTTAGTGAAGCAAAATTCCAATTGGAGTCAATGAGTTGGAGTGGTGGGACCACTGAAATCAATGTAACCTTGTTTTGGCATGTTCTATGAAGCTGCAGTACATTTTCCCCACCTATCCCAGTAACAATGCACTTTTCTCAATTTTCAAAATAATTGACTCCTGCCTACAATAATGCTTCTGCATTATTCAGGAGGGACCAGCACCATAGCAAAAACCAAAATAAGAAAGGAAGACTGGCTTCCAGCTTGATATAATTCTGAAAATTTATAGGTAAGTAAATTGCTAATTTCACTTGTATGTCTCATGATAAATTAATTCTTGAGTATTATTACTCAAAGTAATGTAAACTATGTACACTGACCATTCCTTTTCCTGGTTATAAAATTGATGTCTGTAACCAGACAGCAAAACAAATGTAAAGACATGTACCCTTTTCCTTCTCCACATTATACCAGTACTTGTCTCAGTTGATTTACTCCTACAAAATAGTTCAGAAATATGGCAGCAATCTCTGAGATGCTTTCTCTTTCATATAGAATTTAATCTGTTAGTGCCAGACAGGAGTGTTTAAATTTGAAAGGTGTTTATCTAAAAAACTCAACAAAAATCACTGATTTGTGAAGAAGAAATTCCAGTTTTCTTCTTTTAAGTGTGGCAGGGACAGACACAAGAGCAATCTAAGGAAACAGCTGAAGATTTTTGTCTTTGCAGAACAGACTTTTAATTTCTGGAAGAATTTGCTCTGTGATTGAGTGGCAATTTAATTCAGTGAGATCTGTTGGGCTTGAGTTTAAAAAAAGAAAAACAAAAGGCTTAATTAATTATACAAACAACCGATGGTCCTGCCAAATTGGAAAGTAAGCTCAATAATCTTAAATTTAAGCTGAAAACAAATGAAGAAGCTAACAAACAAAATAGTACTCATAATACAATGGGAATACAATTAGAGATACATAATTGTGAAAGGATGGAAAATACTGTAAAGAAGGGAAAGAAATATGTGTGGTCACAGTCAGAAGAATTTTGTACTAAAAGAAAAAATCAACTTTCAGACACCAGCATGTTACTCCAGTCAGAAGGAGTCAGCCCCATCTCTGAGTCTGCTACATGTTATAGAGCAGATCCTTCTGGAAGCTCTACCAGGTCATATGGATGACACGGAGGTAATGAGACACATGACACATGGCATGACATCCCACACTGGGAAGGCTTAGTCAGGCACAATTTGCCTCTTGTGAAGGCTGATGACCTTCTACAATTGAGTGACTGCACTGGTGCATAAGGGCAACTGGTCTAATCTGTTTTTACTTCTGCTTTGACATGTGGGTCCCCTCCCCCACAATATTACTGTCTCTAAGTAAGATATCAATTTAGCAGATAGATTGTTACATGGGTAAGAAGTCGGATGGGTGGTTGCTTCCAAAGAGCTGCAGTCAATGGCTTCATATCCATTGGATATATAAAGGTGGATGCTTTTTGATGAGGGGCCTTCCTGGGGAGAACACTATATGGGGATGAGTACTACTTAGTGCCTTTGTTAATAACACAGACAGTGGGACTGCGTGCATCCTCAGCAACTTTACTGATGGCACTGCAAAACTGACACTGAGTGCTGCTGAACTGGATGGAAGCAATGCCATCCAGAGGGACCATGAGAGGCCAAAGATGTACAGTCAATACAAGGTCTCATGCCCGTGTGGGAGCATCATCCCAGTATCAGTATGGACTGGGAAGTTAATGGGTTCAGAGCAGACTTGAGGAGAAGGGCTTTGACATATGGGTGCGTGTAAAATCTGGCATAAATTGGCAGAGGGTTCTTGCACCCCAGAAAAGTTATATTATCTCAGAAAAAAACTGTAGCAAACAGACATGGGGAGGTGATTGTGCCCCTCTATTCTGCTCTACTGAGCCCTCACCTGGAGTGCTGTGTCCAGTGCTGGAATTCTCAGCACAAGGGAGATGTGGACCTGTCAGAGTAGGTCCAAAAAAGGCTGTAAAACAGCCCGGAAAAGGCTGGAACTCCTCTTCTGTGAAAAAGACTGAGGGAGTTAGGGCTGCTCACACTGGATAAGAGAAGCTTTCATGGACATCTTATTGCAGCCTTTCAATATGTGAAAGGAGATTTTAAGGAAGATGTAGAGAGACCAAGGCCTGTACTAACAGGACAATGGGCAACATTTTAAGACTGAAAAGTAGTAGCTTTAGACTGGACTTAAAGAGATTTTTTTTTTTTTTATTATAAGTGTGGTGAAACACTGCATCAGATTGCTCAGAGATGCTGTTGATGCTGCATCATTGAAAGTGTTCAAGATCAGGTTGACTGGGTCTTTGAAAAACCTCATCTACTGAATGACCCATGGCAGTTGGATCGGGACCAGATGATCTTAAAAGATCCTTTCAAACTCAAAAAATTCAGTGATTCCATGATGATTCAATGTTATAATTCTACATTACACAAAAAACACTGAAATTAAAATATTTTCATAACTGTTCCATGAACAACGCCAATAGACATGAAGATGATGCACAAAAGGAAAACAAAACAAAATAAAGATGGAAATCACTATATTTATAGTTTATCTTGTTCACTGTAGCTGATTTTATTCAAGTGAAGCAAGAACTGCCTTCTCATTAAACTTTTGAATTCTATCATGAAAGAGGCCTTCCACCACTAAAGACTAATGTTGTGCAGAAGCAGACTTGGTATTGACCCTTTTTCCCCCATAGCTCTTTGCAGAATCACAGCCAGTTTATCCAACTCCTTGAGTTTATGAAACACATTGATGACTGTGATGTGCTGAAAGTAAAACTTAACAAGAATTAAGAAGTGGATTTTTCATCTACTAGTGTATAGATTACCCAAACCTTAAATACATTAAACTAAATGATATATGATTTATACCCACAATTTTAGCAGATGCAACTACCACAGGATCACATGACAATTCAGGCTGGCAGGACCTGGAGAGGCCTCCAGACCCAGACTGCACCCAGAGCAGGCTCAAACACGAGTTTAGGTGGGGCTGCTCAGACTTAACCCAGTCAAGATTTGAAAGATCTCAGGTCAAACATGGACTAATGTCCCCAGGCTCTATCTTCACCTCTGGAATTTCTGCATTGAGGAAAAGCTTCTTCTTATCCCCAACCTAAGATTTCCATGTTTTAACTTGTGCCATGTTTCAACACCTTGCCCTTTCATGATGCATTCCTGTGAAGAGCTTTGCCTTTGTCTACTCCACTCCCTCCCAGCCTTCTGGTTAGTGCCAGCCATGCTCCCAAAGACATCCATTATCCCATTTGAGCCAGCCTTAGTGCCTTGGCATCTTCAGAAAGAATAAGGGCTTCAACCTTACTTTCTCAGTGCCCCTCCCTGAACCTTGCCCAGACTGTCAACACTTTTAAGTACTGTGTATCTTCTGTTATCTTCTATATGCCTATATATCAGCGAATTCTTCAGGCTTTCTCCAGAAAAACATTCTATTGGTTAAGTCAAATTGGTTTTTGGAACAGAAAAACGTCTATCAGACTTTAGTTTTTAAGCCATTTGATCACAAGGCTATGGTTGAGACAGTGCCCAGAAGAGACAACATGCTACCCAAATAATCACAAATTACCTCTGTAAAAGTTTACTTGAGCCTTGTTCTAGGTAATTCATTGTGCTCTGCCCAGTACTGCCCAAAATTATATTAAAGTAAGTTTCTGCAATATGTAAAAGAAAGGCCTAAGATCTTAAAAAAGTGAGTGTAAGGCCCCAGTCAACTCACTCAGTATGAATTTTGACAGGGCTTACAGTGGTTCATGGATGCTAAGTTGGGCGCATGGGGAAAAAATCAATAAGATATTCTCAAGAGATCAGCTTTATTGGTTAACATTAGAAAATCAGGGAACTTTTGCAAAAGGTTCAGGAAAATGTCCAATCAACATAAAACATTTCTCACAGCACTAACTTGGGTCATTCAGCTAAACTAACTTTAAACCCATCTGAGGTTTTTACTCAAAATATTCCAAGAAGAGGGATTTAGAAGGAAAAGAAAGAGAGAAAGACAGACAAGATACAGAAAAACACATATACAGCTACCGACTTCTGGGTTCCAGTGGTGTCCCCACAGAAATTCCAAGAGGAAGGTAGGATCAAGTATAAGAGCTGCCTCCTTGCCCTTAAATACCCACAGCATTCATGACCCTCCTCCTAGGTGGGACTTCTGGTCATTTGGCCACTCAGAAGCTGGGCTAGGGAAGAGCAGAGCCCTGTCTCCAGTGTGCCAATGATTGGCAGGCACTGCAGGGCTGGGATACAGGCTGTAGGGCAGGGGAGCATGTACAGCCGTTCACTGTTTTGCCAGGGCAAGGCCTTATCTGCCCCGCTCCCCCCCACACACATGCATCCCAAAATGTTTTGAGACATGAATGCAGTCTCTGACAGGCCATATCTGCCCCGCTCCCCCACACACACATGCATCCCAAAATGTTTTGAGACATGAATGCAGTCTCTGACAGGCCATATCTGCCCCGCTCCCCCACACACACATGCATCCCAAAATGTTTTGAGACATGAATGCAGTCTCTGACAGGCCTTATTTGCCCCTCTCCCTCACACACATGCATCCTAAAATGTTTTGAGAAATTAATCCAGTCTGTGACAGTGAGACATCATGAGAGTTTTTACTACACAGGGCTATAAGAAAGCAGTTCAGCGGTCAAAATTATTAGGGATGAAATGGAATATTTAGTTTGATCTGAAACTAAGTCTCTTTTGGATGCATATTTAGAAACAGTTCTTCGAAAATTAAATGTAGCTTAAAGTAAAAAAAAAATATATAATTATATGAAACATCTAGAATTTTCAATTTATTACAAATTTTTTTTAATGAAAGTTATGTGTCTGAACAAGCATTTGCAGCGCTAATGTGCATGTCATAGAGTTAACATTTGTAGCATTTTTTCTTGCCTTTATCAGGAATAGTGTGGCTGGCAGGACCAGGAAAGTACTTGGCGCAGGTTAGGTCCCACCTTGAGAACAGTATCCAGTTCTGTTGTAAAATGTTGTTTAATTGCAAGAATCCTTATATTCCAAAACAATTCCAGGATTTAATATGAATGCAGTATCAATAAAAGGTGTGATAGAAAGTCAGACTCTCTGACAGCAATTTAAAGATTTGTTCACTTCCACAGAAAGGCTACAGTTCAGGATTCTTGGATAGGAAAGCACTTCAGTATATTTTTAAGCATGGAAGTAGTCCCAGTCACTTCAAGACGAGTGTTATTTTGTCCCTCAAGGACACACAGGGTCTTAAAAACCTTTACTGATTTAGAATATAAACTCTTCCTACGAGATACTAAAGCCCACAAAATTTTCTTATGTGCAGAATATCATCTCAAGTATTGCAGACAGAAGCTGGCAAAAAAGAGATCGTAAATCTCCAAACAGCTTATTTTGTAAGAATACTAAATTGCAGTGTAGCACTTTGAAGACATTAGGTTTACTGTAAGTAAACACACCTGCCTCAGTATTAATTTTTGACTCTTTCTGACTCAGAAGAGTGTAACACACTGTTACGCATTATAAACACAAGGTCTAACAATAGATATTTCAAGGAAAGTTAATTTCATATCTGTAAAGAGAAATTATATATCAGATTTTACTTTAAATTATATTAAAAACAATCTATAACCATGGTTTCAAGGACCAGAGACAAAATAGACTTTGTTATAATTTTCTAATATTCTTTCTTATTAAATGAAGTTGAAAGTAGCTGCCTCCTTTGTTTCTGTCTCCTGTTGGTCTTTGAAGTATTATTTATATGCAGGTGATCACATTATGCTAAATTATATAGATTCTTGTGCAATGTCTCTTGAATTACATGTTGTGTGTTTATGACTTTCAATAAATCATTTATATTCTATCCATTCATCTACAAACTTTCTTGCTATTTTATTATCAAAGGAGGGGATGGACGAGGTGAAACTGCCTTTAATATTTTCATTTTGAGAAAAAACTCACTATTTTTAGAAAACAGTGTGAAGTTTTTTAGAAGAATAAGTGAATAGGCATGAGAAATACCGAATAACTCGCTCTTTATTTCCACTGGATCCTTTTTTTTTTCTTTGCATATATTGAGATAGAGAATACAGAGAAGGAGCATAAGACATGATCATTGTTTGATTTTCTTTGACAGAGAAGTTTACTGCTCTACTTTCTAGTGTATATCAGGCACTTTGAGTGTGTGTGTCATCCTCAAACAAATACACTTCTTCAGTATGATTCTTAAATCAGAAAGAAATATGTGGGCGCACATGTAAACCTCTGTATCTTTGATCCAATCACTATGGAGACTAAACTGACATCTTAATAGACTGCAAAGATGACAATTACAGTGATAGTTGAAGCAAACCATTGATTGTTCCTGGTTTACAGAGTGGAAGCGTTTAAATGTGGTAAGCAGTTTAATAGAAGAAACAGAACAGAGAGGAAAGGAATAGGCAGTAATTCAGTGCATGAATTGCAAAGAAGAAGCTGAAATTGAGATAAAGATCATGTGTTGCAAGACCTTGAGGACAAAATTGAACTTCTGAAGTTAATATAAATGTGCATACAGACTCAAACAATACTTACCTAAATAGAAACATTGCAATGACAAAAATGAAAAGAGTAATAGCAAGGCTGAAAAAAAATTAGAGAAGTTTCAGTACTCAAGAAATAATTTCAAACTTGTTGATACAAAGCAGCTAGTATGCAAACATAAAGGTTTGTCTGTGTATGTATCTTTTTTTGTGGCTCCAACAGGCTGTGACAAATACCTACAAAGAAAATGTGTGCCACACACCCTCTTAGAGTTTTGCTCAGTCTCACATTTTTCAATGCATTCCACCACTTTCTCTTCATCCTTCCAAAACTTTTTGAGCCTACTCCTTCCAAGCTTGGAAGGATCACATGTATGTTTATGCAGCAAGCTATCATGGCAAGCCTGCTGACTATATCGATTGTCTATCACATGAAAAGAGACATTTTCCTCAACCCTTTGTGTTTGATTGTGTTTGATTATCAATGCTCCAGGTTAGCTGAGACCCTTGTGCTCGACCATCCTGTCAGTGTTCTGTTTATGGGGACCCTTCACTGAACAGTCTGTCAGATTTGAGGGCAGTTTGACTGGCACTTTGAGGGTCACATGCAAACAGAAAAAACACCTCCATGTCCGCACCTTTAATTTTCCGTGCCTCAGGAAAAATTCAACACACACTAACAGCGTGAGAGGGTCTGCATGGGACTGCAACAACCAACTCTTACCAACTCCCAGCAACTGTTAGTGTCCTTGAAGCACTCACCTGTAACAGGTGTTACATGTAAATGCTTCTTACCCATTAATTGTCTCTATGGGGGAGAAGACAGGTTCAGCCTGTTAACAGATCCCAGAAGCTACAATGGAGTCTTCTCTCTATTCCTCCCATTTTTAACTTACTTTTATATTCATTTTTATGTTTATGTGGTGCTTGAATGATTCTAGTAATACATCATGTTCAGTGGGGGGTAGTTGTACTTTGGAGATTGGTAATATCAGTATTACACTGGATAACTTTTGGGCATGTAGGTGAGCATCTGTGGTCTTGGCATGGTTGCTGGTTCAACTGCAAGAAATCTTTTTTCTCCCTCTGTTGACAGCTGCTATGTGGCTTTTCAGTTACAAGGTACCACCATGTTCCACCTCTTGCAAGGATTTTAACAGAGGCTGACAATAATGTCTCCGTTCCACCCTCTCTTTAGGCCCCCTTAGCATGTGTGGAAAGTTGGGCATGCTGACCACATTCCATCCAGGGAGTAACAACCTAATTTTCTCCCAACATTTTTCTGTATTGTCGTAATTGTGTCTGTAACTGTCCACACATCTCCTTCCTCTCCTTCCTCCATTTTCACCCCCTGTAACATATATGCTGACTGCAATCTTATCTTCCATTTCCTGCCCAGGAGGTCACATTAATTATTTGCATATTTTTCCATTCCAGTAGGCAACTTTCTTTTCCATCATTGTTTTTTTTTTCTGGAAATAAATAAATACCAACTCTCCCCATATACCCCCCCCCAACAAAAGACAAAACAAAACAAAACAAAAAAACACCAAAACCCATCAAACTGAAAACCAAACAACCAACCAGAAAAACAAAACCCTAACAAAAACCCCAGAAAAACAAGCAATCCAGCATCCCCAAACAAACAAACAAAAAGCTCCACCAAACAAACCAAAGTAAATTCATTGCTTCTAGATATGACCCTGTACAAAAACATAGGAGAAATTGGAATTATTGCTATTCTTACACGCCTATGAAGGGAATCCATACTGTAAAATCTGAATATGAAATGATACTTTTGGAGACATATTATAAATATGACTTAATTTAAATGGACTGAAAAAGTCTTTAAGACAGAAAGGTTACTTCTTTATTACATATAGACTTAAGTATACTTAACATCTAGCGTGGATTATCTGAAATCTGTTTCTAAAATAAGCAAGGAAACAAAGAAACAAATAAAAACCCACAGTCAGTTTCACTAAAATGTGTACATGCGGTTTTACCCAGTAGCAGTTTAAAAAGTGAAGTGCAATGTATTTTTTGCAGTCATTATCCTGATGGGGAGAGCAAGAGCCCTGAGGTCTTGCAGGAATCTATTGTTTGCAGTATGTATCTGTGCAGCACAACTGCCAAATCATTAAACCACCTTCAAACAGAAGTCCTAGCTGAGACAGGTGTTAGCACAGTGGGTACTGAGGAGGGTAGAAGTGGTGTTGGATGCTGTAAAAGACAAATATTTTACAACTCAAATTATGAGTGGACTACTACAGATCTTGCTACAGCTGAGCAGGGTTGATGCCAGCCACTGATTTAATGTTTGCACACACTAACCCTCACTAATTCAAAGAGGCAAGGTCATTTTAATTCTCTTTGTATTTTCTTATTTTTTAATTAAAGCAGCAAGTGCTCCCAGGAAGTCTGCAAAAATGTTAAGTATTGTGTTTATATTTTAGCTTATCTGCCACAATTAGAAGACAGATTTCCTAGTAGGACAGGTGTTATACAAGAGTTCTTTGACTTGCAAAGCCTTTGACATAATCACAAAATTGTTTAAGTGAGGATTGGTCCAATGCACTGTAAAAAGAGATTAGTTTATTAATTTGATTACCAAAAAATAAGAGGCTAATTATACTGACAGATCCCAGGTTTTACTGTGTTATTGTGCTTTTTTGCATGTGGACTTAACAGATAGGATCTAATCCCAAAGACTTTCACCTTTTAGAGGAAATTAGTGTCCCTGTAGGGCAGTAGGTAGAGGTGTATGTCATGAAGTGTTAGAGAGAAGAAAATATATCTCCCATGAAAATATGACAACAACCCTTGCCTCTATAGAATTGTGAAAAGGGCCCATCAGCCTAAGTCAGGAATTTACGTATTTTGGGTGTCAACAGAACCCAGTCATAAGGGTGTTTTAGCTAAATATTTGTTTTATTTGAATATGGAAATCATGCCCCTGTTGAAGAGGATCTGAACATTTTTTGTAGGATCTTTTTTTCTTATTCAAGCTGGAAAATATAAGTATTGTACGTTGAGCTTGACAGGTCATAATACACAGACTGCTTCTGATATATTAAGGAAGGCCAGAAATAGTAGTTAACATGAAAACACCAAGTGAAATTAATGTTGTATGTACAGAAACTTAAGTTTTAAAGAGGTATCTCAGATGTGGAGTTAGATAGCTGTGAACAGCATCCCCAAGTCCTTTTCTGCCAGGTAGCTTTCTGACCACTCTGCTCCAAGCAGTTCCTGGGGTTGTTGTCGCCCAGGAGGACACTGTCACTGGCAGGACCCAACACACCGCTATATATATATGAACCTTGTACTTTTGGCTCCCAATTTGGCTGTCCAGATCCCTCTGTAGAGCCTTCTTACCCTCCAGCAGATCAACACTCTGCCCCAGTTTAGTGTCTTCTGTGAACTAGAGTGCAATTCTTTTGTCCAGATGATCAAAAAAGATGCTACACAGGACAGGCCCCCATACTGAGCCTTCGGGAACACCATTTGTGGCTAGCCAACAGCTGGATGTAGCTCCTTTCTCTGGGCCTGTCCAGCCAGACAGTTCTTAACCTAGCAAAGAGTGCACCTGCCCAAGCCATGGGCTGCCATCTTCCCCAGGAAAATACTGTGAGAGACTGTGTCAAAGTCTTTGCTGTCGTCCAGTTGGTTACATCCACAGCCTTTCCCTCATCCACTAGGGCAGGTTATCTGATCATAAAAGGAGATAAGAGTGATTAAGCATACAGAGACAGTGTCAAAAGCCTTGCTCAAAATTGAAATAGACAATATCCACTCATCTCTCTGTCATTAGCAGAAGGACTGTGTAGGCACTAAAAATTTAGCAGAGGTTCTGCTAGCACACACAAAGAACTGCATTAGAAGTCACAACTATTCTAATCAACACTTCTTCTGTAATAGTATTCTTTTTTTTTCTCTGTAAACATCATCTTCACATCTAGGAAAACAGCAATTCTTTGATTAGATGTTTTGATTTGGTTTTGGACAGGAATAAATTTTTGGCTTTGTGTAGCAAGAATGCTTCTTGGGCCTGAAAAGAGGCAGTCGAACAAATCAATGGAGAAGGAAGGTAAAAACATTTATTTTTAAATTGTTGAGAAATTAAATACTTGTGGTACTTTTTTGTGAGCAGACTTCTGCAAAAGACTATTTTGCATGTTAGTCTATGATAGTCAAAGACCAAGATGTGTGTGTGCTCATATGGTACATCTTTATTAACATATTATTAACATATTTAAGCATTTCCAGTTCTGCTTCTACAAATATATTTATAGAATATTTTTATTATTAATATTAATCCCACATATTGCATTTTATATGTTGGCATTTCAGATTTTATCCTTATGCTATTAAGGTACTGTTCCTGATTGATATAACTGTACTGGAGGTGTCACTATGCTGACAGAAGCAGATTTTGGACAGCAGAAATGAATTTATATCACTCTATAAATACCTGATAAGTCTTGTGAGACATGAAAAATAGCTTAGGACAGCTTGTGATCTATTGAAGATACCCTGTTTATGTCCTCAATTTTTAGAATTATCTGGTTTAAGTATTAATGTTAATTTTTACACAGAGTAATACTCTATCAATAATAACTGGTAAAGAGCTAATCATCTTCTGCAGTACCCTGCAATCCAATCTTCTACTTGAAGGAACCTTTTCTTCTTTCTGCTGCACTTTGTAGCAGCAACAGCCAAAATATTTCACCAGTACATTGTGTCAATTAACATTTAAAAATGCTATTTCTTACTGGCTACTTAATGTTAGGATTGGCGATGTGGTACTTACAGGATGGAGAGAATTACAGCAATGAGACCAAGTAATCGAATTACCTTTTCATCTCAATAAACCTCCTATGAAATACACACCGTGATTCATATTTGATAAACTTCCACTGAATCTTCAGAAACAAGCATTAATTGAAAATTTCAGTGTTCTGAAAAGATCTATTAAAAATCACATAATATCAGGGTCAGAAAGGACTTCTAGAAACATCTAGTCCAACATGCCCTGCTAAAGCAGGTCCACCTACAGCAGACTGCACAAGATCACATCTAGATGGGTTATGAATATCTCGCAGGCAAATATGATGCCACAACATATATGGGTAGCTTGTTCCAGTCTTGAGCACCTTCAAAAAACCAGAAGTTTTCCCTCGTGTTTAGGTGAAACTTCCTGTACTTCAGTTTGTGTCCTTGTCCCTTGTCCTTTTGCTGGGCACCACTGGTGCCCAGGACAGTCTGGTTCTATCCTTTGAAATGTCTAGAGGATGGGATCAGACTTCCTAAAGATAATTGTGCATATTGATAAGATCCCTGTTCAGTCACCTCTTTTCAAGGCTAAACTGGCCCAGCTCCCTCAGCCTTTTCTCATGAGACATGATGCTCCAGTTCCCCAATAGTCTTTGTAGCTCTCAACTGAACCCTCTCCAGTAGTTCCTCGTCTTTCTTGAACTGGACAGCCCAGAGCTGGACAGAGTATTTCAGGTGAAGGTTTGGAGTAAAGTACAAAGTGCAGAGTAGAGGAGAAGGATCTCCTCCCTCAATGTGCAGGCAATGCTCTTCCTAATGCCCTGTCAGGACACCATTGGCCTTCTTGGCCACAAGGCCACACTGCTGGCTCATGGACAGCTTGTTGTCCACCAGGAACCCCAGGTCCTTCTCTGCAGACCTCCTACCCAGCAGGTTAGCAGCCCCCGTGCTGGTGTGTGGGTTATTCTTCCCCAGGTGCAGGACCCTGCACTTGCCTTTGTCAAAATGCATTAGGTTCCTCTCTGCACAGCTCTCCATCCAGTCCAGGTCTCTCTGAATGGCAGCACAGCTCTCTGGGCTATCAGCAATTTCTCCCAGTTTTGTATCATCTGCAAACTTGCTGTGGGCAATTCTGTGCCTTCATCCAGGTCACTGATAAATGAGCTGAACAAGACTGCACCCAGCACTGACCCCTGGGGAACACCACTGTGGGCCTTCAGCTGGCTTCCACAGCCGGCCTCTGAGCTCCGCCATTCCCCTGATCCACCTCACTGCACTGACCCCGGGGGAACACTGCTGTGGGCCTTCAGCTGGCTTCCACAGCTCCGCCATTCCCCAGATCCGCCTCACTGTCCATTCATCTAACCCACACTTGCTGAGCTTACCTGGGAGCGTGTAATGGGAGACAGGGCCAAAGCCTTGTTCAAGTCAATGTTGACAGCACCCACTGCCCTCTCCTCATCTACCCTACAGCCATGCCCACAACAGAAGGTAACCGGCTTGGTCGAGTGTGACTTCAAAACCATATTGTTCCATTTAAAAGCAATTATTCTTACAGATTGTAAAGTAATACCTTTGACAATGTGAATAGAGTTTGTCTTCCTCATTGCCTTTGCGCTTTTGCTAAACTTAGTATCTTAAATATTAAGATACTTAAGATATTAAAGATATTAAGATATTTTCCATGGTTTTATTTAATTCCTTCAGAATGTTATTGCGTTCATGCAAATATATTGGCATGATTATCCAGAGCGTTGTAATAAAATCAATAAAAGTATTGTGAAAAATGAATAAAGGATAGACAGACTAATGCTGTCACTTCACTAGCAAAGCCCAAACACAGAAATGAGAACAGTTACTATTATGAAATGTTCTTTAAATATATTTATCCTACATATTTCTGAATATCTAGGCCTTCCTTAATATTTAAGTTCCTTCAAATAGTAACATGGGACTTGAAGAGTCTACATGTTTTAATTTACAATTATTAGGATTATGGAAGAAAAATACTGATGGTAATGCCTTAAACAATCCCATCAGCTTTTTTTCCCTTCCTTCTTCCTTCTTCCTTCTTCCTTCTTCCTTCTTCCTTCTTCCTTCTTCCTTCTTCCTTCTTCCTTCTTCCTTCTTCCTTCTTCCTTCTTCCTTCTTCCTTCTTCCTTCTTCCTTCTTCCTTCTTCCTTCTTCCTTTTCTTCCTTTTCCATATAAGTTTTTTTTGAGTTTTATTTTCTTTTAAGACAAGGTATGGAAGGGTTCACTTATGGGAAATGAAACAGAGAGTCCAATTGAACTGATAAAGGAGCCTGATAAAGCAGAAACTATGGAAGCGACAAACACAGATAACTGCTCCCTGAGGTAGATGTGATCAAGAAACATGTTGCAAAACTTTGTCATATGGTAATGATTACCAGCTGACTGATGTAATGAAGAATGTGTAGCAAATGAGAAATTGTTACCAAAAATAGAACCCTACAAGTAAACCCAATATAAATGCTTTGTATTCTCAATAAAATTAGCTTCTGATCCCAGCTCAGATGTCCACGTCCCTCCATTGCCAGTATTCACTAAATTGCTCAATTAGTTCTATGGTGTAGTTGACAAGGTGGTGATCAGTCAAAATTCAGCCTTCCTGCCCTCAAAGGTCTTTTCCAACCTAAATGATTCTGTGACTCTGTGATTCTGTGATTCTTTGAAGTGATACAAAATATTCTTTTTTGAATCTATTTGCAAAAAAAATCCTTTTAGGGGCTTCCCAATTTATTTTCTTTTCCAGAGATTTTAAGTCTACTTTGAGGAGTATCTTTAACCAAATTCAAGACAAGCAAATTTGTCTTGAATTTGGTTAAAGATGGTTAAAAAAGATGGTTAAATTGGTTAAAAAAGAGCAAGGCCCAGGTTGTGGTGCTGTTTGAGCTGCAGCATCTGTTCGTCCATAATGTAGAACGGAAAGCACACATTGTGCTCAAAGGTGGTCTCCTTAACACAATGCATTTAATACTCTGGAAGAAGTCTTTCTTGTGTTTGTGCAAGTATATTTAATATTTTATTTACAATATCTTTAAACTTTATTTGATTATGGCCAAAGGAGAGACATAAAATGTTTCACTGCTAAAAAGATATTGTAGAATTGAAAGTTTTCCTTCCTGGCAGGGCCCATTTGGTTATATCATATAGATAAGCCATAGAGGAAAGAATTTCATAAAAAGGATAAAAGTGGTTTGGTCTATTTCAATTTCATGAGTGTAATTTTTGTTCTCTTGTCCCCTTGCTTTCTGAACATCAGCAAATATTTTATTCTCACTATACTAAAAGCATTTATTTGTTTCTTCTTTTTTTCTTGTTCATTATTATGTCAAGTAAATGGCATAAAATATTTCTGCAATCTCTGCTTCGGCTTTGATACTGCTCCTTTTGCATATCTACATTAATATGCGTATTGCCACAAGTACCTATTTATTACTGCAGGTTCAGTGATCTGCACCAAAGACAAATTTGTGGAAAGCTTGAATGTACACAGACCTTTTCCACTGCTCTCAAGGTGCATAGTTTTATGAAAAAAGAGCTTTGAGATCTTATCCCTAAATGTAGTCATGCAAATAAGCTGAGTCAGGATTCCAGTTTTCCCAGTTCCACATTTTCACAATGTACTATACATCACGCATTGACTTCAGCAGCACAGTAAGATCCTCTGCTATAGCTTTAGGATGTATAAAGGAACAATAATTAATTAAATTGCCATAGGTTGCCAGTGTCATGTGTCACCTGCAGAAACCAAATTTGCAAGGAATCTCATTAAGAAATAATTAGCAAGCGAACAGATTCTACAGAATATCAACATCTCTAATCTATTGCATGTTTCCGTTGGGAATCAGAAGTTGACCATTTCTGTACTTTTACCAGTAAACCCAGTCTTTACATTTTCTACCACTTAAGGCTTAATGTACTAAGAACTGCAGTGATGTGACTAACACCAATCCCTCTGGCACTATCTTTCATAACTATTGTATCTCCAGAGTGCTGCAACTTCCCTTAGCCTGGAATTTCCTTGTCCTTTCTCCTTCATTATCCACTGCATACATTAAGTGTCTTGATTCAATTTGCAGTACAAAAGCAAAGCATTTACTCACAAACATGAAAATGGGCTAGTCCTTACTTTAGGATGGAGTATTGTTACAGCACACTAAATTGTTTTTCCCTGTCACTACCTTCAAAACACTAGAAAGTATGTTCTTAGTTTCTTCTGTACTAAAATACTGTGCATATATGCCTTTAAATATGATGTACACTGATTAATGTAATTGATTTGTTTTGAAGTAGGTTTTGTCACACAATAAATATATACTTATTTTCTCTGCAATTTCCATCATTTTATAAAAGCTCTTTAACAATGTCTTAAAGTGATTCAGGAAAAATATTTATACTGGGATTTTACTTTTTGTTTGGGTGAATAAGAAATTTAAGGACAATTAACATTGAAAGATAATTACCTCAACTAGAGAATTCTTGATCTGACAGGCCTATCTTTTAGCACCATGCATCATATTTAAAATGAAATGTTTTGTTTAGCATCTACAATCAATCAATTAATGTAAATTATCTACAATACATTAGTAGTGCCAACTTTCCAAGGGAACATATTTACTTAAGTTATTTTCCCAGAAGAAAATAAGGAGTTTCTGCTTATACGAAATAAAAAAGCCAGAAACGCCAGAGATATATAAAGTTTAAACCTAATAAAAACCTTCTAGAAAGAAGTCATCCTCCAAAAGAAAATTGTTTATTATTTATATTATTGCAGGGGCCTATTCACCTTTTTAGTTGATATTTTATGTGGTATCTATTCTCTCAGTTGTTACTGAATTCAAAATTTTTAATGATACTTTGTGGTAAAGACAGATCAATTCTGTTTAGCAGAAGGAAAAACAAACATACAAAAATCAACTAGACCTCCTAGATTTCCAAAAGGATTTTCTTTCAGTTTTTATTTCAACATTTCAAGCATGTAGGAGAGATTTAAACCAAACGCTCCATTCTTTTTTTTTCTGGTGCGTGAAATTTGTCTTAGTCAAAAGAATACCCCATTTAAGAGCTTTGTTGATTTTGTCTAGGAAAGAAGCACTGGGTTGTCCAGCTGTAGGAAAATGTATTTGGCACAAACACAGCAGCTGAACTCCAGAAATCAAAAAGCATTTTTAAGCTGGAAATGGAATTTCCCAATTTTGAAGTCTAGGATGCATAGACCTTTTAGCTTAAGATTTTATTCATGATGGAAAATCTAGATTTTACTGTAAAAAGATAGAAATAACTCAAGTACTAGAAGTTCTGATTTAGCCAATCACTACAATTCTGTTTATTAATTTTCCAGTTTATATATTATTTTATTACTTTTACATATATTAATATTTTCAAATTATTAATTATAAGCATAACATTCATTTTTCTTCATATTTCTTGGCATCTAGCATTCTTTCCAATGTTATTCTCTTAGAGCAGTTATAGGAGATTAATATTAAGAAAAATTATTCATGTTCTATGGAAAATTCCTGTAAATGTAAATTAACTATATTCAGGTTACAAGACATTACTATTAGTGAACTTTTCTCAAGAACCAGCAATTGCTAGCAAATTGTCTCATAAAATGGCTAAGGAAGTGCTCTGTTGTTATTTCAACTAAATATCTTTATAATTTATGCACAATATTGTCCACATGAAAAAAAAAACCCAACTGTCTGAAATCTGACATGATTTATGGCATGTTATTAATAATGGACTTTAACAAAGTGGACAGGATGGCAAGGTACTGATGGGAAGCTTCAGATTTTAACAAGTACTTAGGACACCTGGAGCACATTGGTTTAGAGTTTCATCTCTGTTCTGAAATCCTACTGCAAGTTGCTTATCCACACAGAAATATCTAGGTATCTTTTTATTAAATCTGGAAAGTCAAAAAGAACTAGATGTGATATTAGTCACATCAGAACTAAAGAGCTGTTTACTACAGAGACAGTTGCTGCTTCAGTAGACTAGTTGAAGTAGCCCATTAAATGGGCATGCCTTATTCCTTATATGAAAAACACAGATATGTGTCCAGGTTTTCATTTCCTCCTGACACATTTAACACAGAAATAAATGTGAAGCTGTAATTGTCTCCTTGTTGCCAGCAAATGCCTTTATTTCAAGAGAGGTGTGATTATATCTTGTGCCAAAAAAAGAAAAACTGATATTCATATATAATTGGACATAATTTAGTTGCTAAAATCAAGATTTCCAAATAAATTGCTACCTCACAGAAGTACTCTGATAAAAAGCATTTGAAAACAAAAAGTATTGTAATAACTGAAGTTTTGAAATAAGCAAAAATACAGCAAACAAATTTGTTTTGTCAACATGCTGAGGAAGTTTTTATTAAAACTCCATCCTGTCTTTGCAAATACAATTAAAGACAGCTGACAGTACAACTTTTAATATAAAACCTTCATCTTACACTCAGGTTCTCAGATACTCAGATACACATGACACTCAGATATGCATTTTTGTCCCCTGAGAAACTATAAAAGCTTTCAGTTTTAGCTGTATTACCTTCTTTTTAGTGATGATACTGGGAAAAAGACAAGGGAGGAAAAAAGTCTCAGGAAAATGCTCCATTATAAAAGGTAGGTGAAATAAATGTGGCAAAAAAGAATAAAAAGCAGAATCAGTATTTGAGAAGGCACATTGCTGCATCTTTTATGCATAGTACTTCCTACTTTTGCTATAAGAGTTGCACAGACATTTCATGCTAACCAATAGTGGAATATTTGTCTGAATAATAATAAGAGCTCCCATACATGAGAGGCATATTATGGAACCTATATTTCTGTGAGCATGGGGTTTTGGATTTTTTGTTTTTGAGTTGTTTTATATGCTGTCACAAAATATGGAGTCAAGTACCCTTGCACTTGGTATAGGTGCTATTAAATAAGACGGTTCTCTAAAAATTAACATTACAGAATACAACCTATATATAACCTATAGGTCAAGAAACTATGTCCTAGAGATCTTCAAATCTGCATGTGATCAAGCTCTTTGTAGCTGATGCTGAAGCTTCCTGTTAACATTCTTTTGCTGAAAAAGAAAGTTATCAGTTAATTTTCCCTTAAATACTATAGTGTTCTTAGGTTAACTGTTTCGTAAATGAAACCATTATTTAAAAACCCCATAATGGATTTCTTTATTAACTATTTTTGTCAGCATTGGACAGCTCATAATCCAGGTGATGCACAATGCCCAAAAATATTATAAGGTATGCCTGTAGTTCACTATAATTGCACTGAAAATTGACTCTGCTGTGGCTTTCTATGCTATTGCATTTATAATCGAGTAACTCACAACAATTTTATTCTAGGCAGAGGACTTAGCAGTTAAAAAAAAATGGGGAAAGAAGCATGTGGAAACAGACACACTTAAGCAGGGACTGACTAATTCACTACAATCTGTAGAAGGAAATTGGTCAGAATCATGAGCAGAATGGAAGTTCCATGGCTCTCGCTACCTCCCGCTAGCCACAGCAATGTAATAACTCAACTTTTCATGGCTAAAATAGTGCAGACTGTCCAAGTGAGACACTAGGACACTATTCCTTCACCTCCTATTATTTACTTTAAAATTGTTTATTGCAGTACACTGAAACCAGGAGATAATGGTTTATTCTTAAAATATTCTGAAATGTGTTTCAGGTGGTGTTAAGCTCACTTTTTTTTAACTTTCCTGAACAGGTAAGTGAGATCTATTGTGTCTGCACTTGTACATCAACTCTTAGTAATATTGCAAGGAAATATCTAAGGTAATATAAATCAGAGTCTGGATTGCTTCATAAAAAATGAATGATCATTAGTTTTGTTAATATTGAGTAAAGGGCATAGAAATAAAATTAGGCAGGGAAGAGGAAAAAAGGCCAGGAAAGAAAAGTACATGAGAAGGAAACAGAGACCTTAACAAAAACACATTAAAAAGAAGAAAAAAACAAAGCATGTTAGAGACAAATCATATCAAAATCAATGAATAGAATAGACATTAAAAAGAAAGTGATGTAAAAACTTGAGAACGAAGTTAAGGTTAATTCATGTATGATCATAACCTTTTAAGCTTCCTGTTGCTAACGGTGTGGTAGAAATTTGCATTATATCTTTATAACTATTTAATAATACTTGTACAATACAAATTATGTTTGCATATAGACAGAATATAAGATATTTCTCATTTCTAACACTTTTTATTCAGCAGCTTTTTAGAAGCTGGCATCAGTGACATGTGCTTTTGTTTGATCTGGTTAGAAAAGTTGATTACTGATAAAAGGATCATCAAAAATTCCACTT
Organism: Ammospiza nelsoni; assembly: GCF_027579445.1. Taxonomy (NCBI): domain Eukaryota; kingdom Metazoa; phylum Chordata; class Aves; order Passeriformes; family Passerellidae; genus Ammospiza; species Ammospiza nelsoni. The sequence continues at coordinate 39,691,387 of NC_080669.1, read as the reverse complement.
CAAACAAAGACTACTGAGTAAATAGAAATATTTTTTTTATTTAAAAGTGGCCTTGAGTTTTGGAGGAGAGGAGAACATACATTTTATAACATAATCCTACAGCAAACCAGTCTCATGACCTAAAAAACCCCACAAGTCAGGAAGGTTTCCCTTGAGAAGTCAAAACTACTAAATACAGTCCTTTATTTTCTTTCTCCAAATATACTTCTGTCCTAGTTCTTGGTAAATAACATTTACACATCTTTCTCTCTCTTAGAGGAGCCAGGCACAAAACAGAATGAGGGAAAACTTCCCTTGAGAACATAGTCCAATAAAAGCCATTGTAGAGAAGTAGAACTCAGACCTTGTGGACTTTGTGCCACTTAGCAGTACTACAGATCATTTCTCTTCATCTTTCTGATGGTGAGATCTCTGGGTTTACTAAATATGTTTAATAGGTGTATCATTCTTAAAACATTGGAGCTCTAATAACTCTGAAATTTCCTGGAAAACAGCTGCAGTATCCTGAACACAGTGTGACAGCAGATTTGTTTTCATGAAGTTTTATGAACAGTATGTTGTAAAAGAAAAAGAAAATTGTAGAAGCAGGAAAAAAAATTAAAGAAAAGAAATCAAATGAAGGATGTAACTGGTACTTTTAAAAACCTCTCAGCATGAATCCAGATGAAAAAACCAATGTTTCCTGTCATTCTTGTCTGCCAGCTCTAAACAGTTTTAAACACATTTGGAAGCATAAGCGTAAGACAGAACATCTGTCCAAGCTGCCCTCAAAACCCTGCCTGTTTCTTCACAATTTCTCTACTGCTAGATAATTTTTCATCTTGATTCTGCTTTCTAGGAAGGCAGCCCCTGAACAGGATCTAACAAGCTCTTCCTTGTCACCTCTGAGCCACAGCTCATTGATTAAAATGGTCTATAGCCTCCTCCCTTCTGCCATCCTCCTTCCCACACAGTCTTTAAAATTACCCTGGGAAAAATCTAAAGGAAGCTGAGTGGGTGAAGTGCTGTTCTGAGGACGACTTGAATCCCAAGCCCTAAAGGGCCTTAGCAAGATTAAATTTTCCTTGCAACTTGGATGTTCTGCACTAAGGTAAAAGAATTCCCATAAGGTTGTCTGGAAGTGAATCTCAAAACTGCTGTTATTCCCTTGCATATTACATTATTTCTAATCCACTTGCTCTGGAGGGGTAGAGACACCTCAGCAACTTTCCTCTTTGGAAGTTCCCATTTCTTCTATGAGTTTGTCTTAAAAGGAAGCAGCAGGTGTAGATACAGAAGGTGACACTGAAAACATTGCTGACACTGTAAAAGGGGGATAGGGGGATAAAGGATGATATATGTGTATATATATATATACACATGCATGTAAAAATTAATTACATAATTAATTCAATAATGATATTTATTATAAATTTAAATTTGATTTTTTAAAGATAGTTCATATGCAATATAAGTTGTAAAAAAGGAAGTTAAAGATTTCAAAACATAGACTTAAAGCTGCATTCAAATATTTTTAAGTACTTACTTATTTTGTACATTTGTACAGGTTTTGTTATATCCCTAATATTAGCTCTAGCACACTAAATACTGAAAGTTAAAATACTGAAAGATTGGGCCATAACCCCTACTTTTTAATCTGCATAAAGACAGAGATGACAATAATTTCTACTATATGTCTTGTTTATCAATATTTCTCTATAATAGTTAGCATTCTGTTTTCCTGTGTTTGAAAGATTTTGAAATTCTACCAAATCAAAAGACAGGAACAGCAGAATAAAATAATTGACTGTCAAAATGTAAACATATTAGTAGGTTTCTTTGATAGTAGTTTTCATATTATGAGTGTCAGAAAGTGGTTGAGATATAATTCAGTCAGGCTTCCGTGGACAGAAGATGATACAAACACACAAAATTTCTCTCCAATAGTAAGAAGGCCGTGAAAGAAGTCCTGAAATTGTAGTATGAATTCCAAAGGCTTCACAGAAAGGAAGACAGGTATTTTACTCAGGTCCCAAACAAGTGCTAATTCTCACTGATGACAGATGAGGCCAACAGAAACACAGCTGTATGTCTCTGTTGCCCCCTTGCCTATAATTTAGTCCCAGAATGTGGGGAAAACAGAAGTCCTCCCCATTTGTCTGGTGACATCAAATGAGAATCTGAGATACAGGGTGGCTTGAAATGAAATGTTTTCATATGAAGATAACAGTTGAAGGCATAGCCAAGAATAAAATGTTTCCTTATTGTGAGGTTCACTCAGCTTTGAATCCCAAATTTACTTTAATTCATGGGCAATCTAAATACATATTTAATAAAGGGCTCAATAAGATACTACGTCAGTCTTCTAAAAGTCCAGGCACCACAATTTCCATGGATGTAATTCACTTCCAGGTGTCATGAGACAGATTTCCAAAAACCTATTTTGGTGGGAAGCTTCTGGATGAGAACTTGAGAACACAGCTGTTGTTGCTGCCAGCCCAGCTGCTTGCTTTTGCATATGCTCCCATGAACCACGGGAGGCTCACAAATGTAGGTTTTGTAGCCAATGATCCACAGACAGATTGCTGGCAGTTTTGCAAGCTACAAGGCAGAGGGGACCACATGTGGGGATACTATAAAGATTATCATTATTTAGGCATATAAAGGATTTTCAGAAGGGTATTACAATCTGATCAAAATTTGTTTGCTTTCTGCTTTTTACACTCTTCCTTCTGAGACTCGCACAAAACATAAAGAGTTCAAACAAACTGTGATCTCTACAACCCTTCTCTTTCTTCTGGATCTTTTCCAGAGCATTGCTCTTTAAACATTGGCCAAACTTCATACATGGACCATAAGGGAGTAGACGGGAAGACTAAAGTTACATTGCATAGATCAAATGAAGAGAGTAATAGTGTTAGAGACAGTTGTAATAATTTTCTATTTCTATCTGATAGTTATGTTCAAGAACTGAGAGATAACTGTTATAATCTACAGAACATACATACCCCAGCCACTGACAGAGGGTTGCCCATCTTCATAGCTTCGGGGAAATCTTAGTAAATGACAGAATTTACAGACATGACAAAACTGCACCTTCCAATCTTGTGACTTCACTGCTGTATGAAACATCACTACTGTAGAGGACCAGTAAATATGCTTGAGACAGAAGATGATTAAAAATCAAGATACTAAATATGCTGATTAAATAAACACCTTAGAAAGACATCCACATGTTTGAGCTCTACAGTGGCAGGTCAGAGAAATCTATTGATATGCTTGATCCTCAGTTTGTCTTGATTTCAAATACAATTTAATTACTGACAGTAACACTCATAGAAAGAATTGATTTCAAGATACAAAAAAAAAATAGATGTCAATGCTGCTCCTTTTTTTTTCTTTTTTTTTTTTTTTAAGAGGACACAGAGAATGTGGTCTTATTTCCCTGATGTTTTCATAGACTCAGTACTGACATTTTCTGAATCTTGCTTGTTATATTCATTTACCTGACAATAGCAGCAACAGGAGAAAACTGTATAAAATAAGACTCACAATCAGATATTGATTAGTGTCTTAGTTATCCATCAAAGGTTTAGTATGCTGACTGTTGGAAAATGAGATGTGACTGACTGATACTGGTAGTATATAGGCTTTGCATCAACTTGTAATAAGATAGGAATGGGTGGGTTTTGGTCAAAATATTAAGTTATGGCTCTGTCTGGATAGTATGACATGTTTCCCTCAGTTACTGATGAAGTTTTATTAAGAGCATTTATTTGCCATACAACCTAGAAATAGTATACCAATTTTACTCTATAAATACCAGTCTTTAGCTAATTATCTACTCTTTCATATGTTTTTATTCGTATCAAACTATAAGCATTTAATTTAGCATATTTGCTAATTATGTAGCTCAAGTTGCAGTTTTTGTTTGTGCATCCCTGTAAAATGTATATAGTATGCTTGTACATGCATGATTTTATATGTATTTACATTTGCTGTACAGTATACACACATTGCAATTCAGTAATGCATACATGTATTTTGTGTTAGTTATGCACATACTAGTAAACAACTGGTGGAAAATAAACAAAAAACTAAGGAAGCACAGATTGATTGGTTGATCTCCCTGTCAGAGAATGACAACAAATAAAATGAAATAAGGATGAATAGGAAGCAAAAAGGAAGAAAGAAGAGGTTAATAAATGTAAAGCCTAAACCTTTAAAAACCCTCCCTACACAATCTGTACTAGACCGTTTCTCAAAGTGTGCATTGAACTATTTCTCTAAGGAAAAAACACTTGCATGTGTCTTGCAGATAATAACTTAAGTTCTAAGAAGAGCAAATTATCTAAGTTACAGCAACTATAGCCTATATTCTCCTGTTTTTAAAATTTATCAAAATTTTTGATAATTTTCTTTTTTTTGCTTATTCTACAACTCCTCCAGTTAGTTACAACACCTAATTACAAAGTATCTTACAAAAGATACTCTTCATTTGTGCAAATATATTCTATAACATGTCAACAACTCTTGAACAAGATTTATGTCAGTCACAAAATTTCATCAAGCAGAGCTGCAGGCAGGAATATTTGTGATGACATAAATACCACAAAGATTATATTACGATGTGACTAAAAGAAATATGTTTTCAAATTTTATTTTAGTTTAAAATGCAAACTTTATTTAGAAATAAACTCAGATGCACACACAAAAAATTGATTTCAAATGCATACAGGTAACCATGCACATATGTCTGTCTGTATGCACTTAACCCCATAAATTTGTGAACAAAATTGCTAAATATATATTGATACTAAAATACTGACTTGTAGCTTGCCTGTAGTAGAAAAGCTACAGAATCCAAATTACACAGACTTCATATACCTCAATTCATCATATACCTCATATACCACAGTTCTCAGATCTGTAGAAATCTTACTTTCCCTATGCTATGTTGTGAAATTGATAAAACACTTTGGATCCTCTGATAAGTGTAAGAATTTTTAAAAGATAAGTATTTTGTAGCTGTGAGACACATACCTTTTCACTAACTAGAAAAATAATTAAGAATTAAGTCCACTATGTAACAGTAGGAATGAGTTTATTACAATTCTGTTCAGGTAGATTTAAAGTGAAAGAGTTTTTCTGCAAGGGGATGTGAAGTATATTTCAAAACAGTCCACAATGATTGAGATAAAATGGATTTAATATTTGAAGACTTAGAAACAGCATTTTCAGCAAGCATCCTCTGGGGCAAAGACCTCTTTTTAATGATGTGAGTGGTAAAAATAGTCTAGATTGGGACTTTTTTGCATTTTTCAATCTATTTTGCAATGTGAAATTTGTTAGTAACCAGTCAGAACTTTTGTTTGAGAAAAAATGGGCCAGGTATGCTTCTGGTCTATTCTAACATAGCAAAGTCTATATTCCTAATGAAATAATGAACATTAAGAAAAACTTCAAGATACTTGAAATGTAACTTCTATTGTTGCAAATGTAGCTAGCAAGATAGTAAAGTATTCTTGAGGAGAACAAAACAGAGTGAAATGATTTAAAAATAACTACTGGTGTCACTTTGAAACACCAGAGTGGATACGATTGGCAATGATAGCCACAATTTCCTTAATAGCACTGGCAGTAGTAGCATATCTATCAAAATATCTATCAAAATGCATGTGACCAAAGGTGCCAACCAAGCTGCTCAACCACATGGAGATTGGTGAAGCAAGCAGAATACTCTCCCCTGTTCTTTGGTTACCAACATAATTTAATTTTCTTACCTAAAGATCTCAGGTCATTTTACAGGATTTTGTTTTCTAAAACATTTTTTTTTTCTAACTGCTACTAAAAGCAATTAGCAACTGCTAAGACAAACAATCTTTTAAAGACATAATTTGATGAAAACTAAGTGTAAATTTTCTTAGTAAATTCTAACCTGAGTTTTCTGGCTTATTTTTTTCACTACTGACAACTAAACTGGTATTAAAGGTACATTTTCTAAAAAATATCTAGGGATGCTATTCCAGGTCACTCTATTAATCCTATCTTTCATGGATGACATGGCCACAGGGATAATACATCGAGCACCAGAGGCTGGGGACAGAGCGGCTGGGCAGTGGCCAGGCAGAAATGGACCTCAGGGAAGTGACTGACAGCAGCTGAGCGTGAGCCAGCAGTGCCCAGGTGGCCAAGAAGGCCAATGGCATCCTGGCCTGTGCCAGCAATGGTGTGGCCAGCAGGGCCAGGGCAGGGATTGTCCCCATGTACTCAGCACTGGAGAGGCCACACCTCAAGTGCTGTGTCCAGTTCTGGGCCCCGAGATGAGGAAGTGTGTTGAGGCACTGGTGTGTAAAGAGGAGGGCAACGATGGTGGAGAAGGGGCTGGAGCACAAGTCCTGTGAGCAGTGGTTGAGGGAGCTGGGGTTGTTTGGCTTGGAGAAGAGAACACTCAGGGGTGACCTTTTCACTCTCTACAACTGCCTGAAAGGAGGGCGTAGCCAGGTGGGGGTTGATTTCTTCTCACATGCAGTCACTGACAAGACAAAAGGATAGAGACTTAAGCTCTGTCAGGGGAGGTTTATACTAGACATTAGGAAGAAGTTATTCACAGAAAGGGTGATTGGACATTGCGGAGTCACAAGTCCCAGAAGATGTTTCAGAAAAGACTGCACGTGGCATTTTAGTGCCATGGTGTAGTTGACGAGGTGATGTTTGATCACAGGTTGGACTCAATGATCTCAAATGCCTTTTCCAGTCTAGCTGATTCTGTGATAAAATGTCTGTATTTTAAAGCTATTTAGTCAAACATGGTTTTGCCAAATCAGATCATAGTTGTGAAGTTTAGGTGAAAGAGATCATTCCATTATGTCAGAGAGACAAAAAAAAACAAAAAGAAAAAGTGTTACAGTTGACCAAATAAACTACTTCTGCCTTCAGAACAGATAGGATCTGTAATTTTATAAAAGTTGCAGAATGCAATCCTGCCACTGTTGGATCGGAGCATACTTGGATTATAAAGACTGTTTTGAAACAATCCCATGGGAGCTATCTGGGGTGTCTCTGTGACCATACATTTTTTTCCAATATTTTGCATTTTTCTATAAATTTTATATGAATAACCTGATGTCCTTCTATGACAAGGGTAGGAACTAGATGATCTTTAAGATTCCTGCCAATCCAAACTGTTGTATGATGATTCTATGACTGATACTCTTCTATGAATAGGGGACCCACTTAGTAGATGAGGGAAAGACTCCAGATATTGCCTATCTGGAATTCAGCAAAGCCTTTCACAGCATTTACAACAGGAGTCTCCTGGATGAACTGCTCACAGCTTAGACTGATGCACTGGGTAAAAATCTGACTGGATGGCTGGGCCCAGAGAGTGGTGGAGAATGGAGCTACATCCAGATGGTGGCAGGACGCCGGTGCTCCTCAGGCTCAGTACTGAGGGCAGTACTGTTAAACACCTTTATCAACAACCTGGGCAAGGGGATCAATGGCACCCTCAGTCAGATAATTCATTGGTGATGCCAATTTAGGCAAGAGTGTTAATCCTTTTGTGGGTAGGAAAGCCCTGCAGTGGAATTTGAACAGTCTGGATTGACAGGCTGAGCCCTAGGGTACAAGATTCAATAAGGCCAAGTGCAAGGTCCTGCCCTTGGGTCACAACAATCCCATGCAGTACTACAGGCCTGGGACAGATTGGCTAGAAAGATGCCTAGTGGAAAAGAACATGGTCTTGCTGAGCCAGTGTGTGGCCATGTGGGAAAGAAAGCCAAAGGCATCCTGGTCTGGATCAACAGTAGTGGCCAGCAGAACCAGGAATGTAATCATTCCCTGACCTTGGCACTGGTGAGATTGCACTTAAAATCCTGTGTTCGGTTTTGGGCCCTTCGCAAAAGGAAGGACACTGAGGTGCTGAAGTGTGCCCAGAGAAGGGCAACAAAGCTGGTGAGGGGTCCATAGCACAAGTGCTGTGAGGAGTGGCCAAGGGACATGCCTTTATTTAGCTTGGAGGAAAGGAGGCTCAGAGGAGACCTTACTCTCTAAAACTACCTGAAAGGGACTTGTAGCCATGTGGAAGTCAATCCTCACTCCCAAGTAACAAGAAACAGGACAAGAGGAAATGGTCTCAAGTTGTGCTGGGAGGTGGAGGTTTAGATAGGATATTAAGAAAAGTTCCTTCGCTGAAAGGCTTGTCAAGCACTGGAACAGGCAACCGGGGAAGTGATTGAATCACTGTCTCAGAAAGTATTTGAAAGATGCATAGCTATGGCACTTAGCCGCATGGTTTAGTGGTGACCTTGGCAACATTAAGTTTACAATTGAACTCAATGATCTTAGAGGTCTTTTCCAGGCTAGGATTTGATGATTCTATTTGAGTTTATGTTTTATGTCACTATTTCACATTAATACTGCATCATCTGAGGTCCACAACCAATCTAAACACTGGTTTTATAATCATTTGTATTTAGCTTTATAACCCTGGAATTTTTGGAGTTATTTAAGTGTGGTAATTTCATATTCTCTTCTGTCAGAAGAGATGATTGAGGCTGAATATTCAGATTTGCCAAGTTTCTGTTGCACCTTTTGAAGGTACCACACTTGGAATAATTTGCTAACAATTTTTCTATGCATCAGATAAATTGCATTGCAAAGTGGTCAGCAACATCTACTAACATCATTCTTAGCTTTATGCTTCCAGAATAAGGAACATTCTAGAAATTGGAAATTAGACTTTAGAACTATAGAGAACTATATTGTTTCACATTTGTGCATGTATTTTCTGAAAATTTTCCAAACTAAAATGCAATATACTCTTCGTTTCTCCCGAGTTCTTGAAAAAAATCCTTGTATGCCAAATTCCATCTCTTTATTTTTTTCTTTTGATAAGAAAAATAGAGAAGAAAGTGGATCACCTTAAAATTGTACTTTAAGAAAAATATGGTTTGTTTGGATTTATTGTAAGGTGTATAATTATTTATATGTATTTTTTTAAAAATCTCTAAGTGAAATTGGCGACACTATTGTTGAATTTCAATTTTTAAAAAAACGTATTAAATTTGTAGTTTGCTTTTTGAAAGACAGGGAAATGTAGCCAAAAAATCTGTGGTGCTATGGTGTTATGGTGGATGGTGCAGGACTAAAATGTGCACTTCCTGCCTAATATTCATAATAGACACAACAAACTAAACTATATGATCTTCAGAAAAGCTAAGCTAAAAAAAGGTCTTTATGACTTGTTATAATCAAAAATGCATTAGCACTCCTCAGAAGATTAAGCTAGGTTAGATTTGAAAAAATGTCCAATTTAGGTAGTTGCAGTCTGGTCACATAAATTATTCCTGCACTCTCATGTTTTGTATTTTGTGGTTATTGTTATTTTGTAGGTTGATTTTTCATACTTTTTTTCTGCACTGTTTAAATGGTCACCATTCAATTCTTCATGTAGTGTACCTCGTGAATTAATACTTTTTGGAAAGCTTTCCAACTAAATGTATTATGAAATGTATGATGAAATGTAATATATTCCTCTTTATGTGAGAAATGAATGAGATATAATATCAGTCAACCATAAGAAAACACAATGAGTGAGGTCATTCAATTAGGCCATAATTTTATTAACTTCTCTGGGAATTTCACATCAAAAAATCTTATGGCCCAGCTAGTTATTTCTCTGTTAATAATTTGGCTTGGTGAGGGTCGCTATCAGCTCTTGTCAATATCCTACAGCCATCCTACTCTTACAAAGGTTAGAGACAAATTTACTCCTTCTTTTACTGTGTCTTTGTTTCTGATATCTACTCATTGACTTTCCTTCCTGCTTTTTATTAAGTTTTTTTCCCCCAAAGTCCATCAGGAAAGTAAATTGTGTTTAGAGAAATGGACACATTCTGCTCACAGTCCAGCATCTGTAGACAATATGTATCACTGGCTAATAACTGAACCCCCTCAGCCTTTACGAACTCAGAGAGTAGAGCTCCTCCTCGTAAGCAACAAGTCTACTGGTAAAATTGGGTCCTGCTCTGATGCCAGTAATCAATCAACAAGTCTGAATCTCCTGGCCAGCAATTGTTCCTTCCTTCTTTAAGGGTTTCCAAGTTATGCAATAGACTTGAACCCTGAGAGTTAACCACTTTATCTGTTGTGAAACTGTCTCAGGTCTTATTAATACAAAAATATTTAGAAAGTAACTTAGAGACCAGAGATTTTCTATTCATGATCAGTGGCATTTTTGTAAATATGCTGCATTTTATCTAGTTGTGCACTACAGAATGTATTTGCAACTAAACCAGTAAATTAATCTTCCCAGAATCACAAATATATATATTATGGCATGACCCACTCAAATAAGAATTCAAAAAGGAGCTGTGGTTCTTAGCTTACTTTTATGTTCACTTTTTCTAAACAATTGTGTACCTAGTGTTTATTTTAATTAACTATTTTGTATCTATATGGATTTCATAGCAAGCAGTGTAAAAAGTTTGGGCAAATCTAAAGAGTCCAGTGGAAGAGGGCTGGCTTAAACATCTTTCTTTCCTATAAACCACTAAATATGTGATGTCCTTTTAAAACAATATTTTGAAAAGAAGGCAAAGAAATTAATTTCTGTATATGCAAATTAATAAATCAATGTTCTCAGGGTAAAGGAAAACATTTAAGTACTGTGAGAGTTCAGATGTAAGGTACAAATATATTAGACCAGCAGATGCAAGAGTGAATGGATGAATCACAGTCAGAAATACCTTTAGGTTTAATTAGTTGCTGTAGGGAATTTATTTATCTTATCTTTCAGCGGGGGATAACCAGCTTCTTTCTCTCTGAACCACAGAGATCAGTCTTCCATCTTTATACTTCCACTCCAATAGTGGTATCCTCTGTATATTGTGCAAGAGCTGGAGAAGAGACCTTCTAGTAGGTATTCAAACCCAAACTCATGACAATGTAAGTTCATCAGGTCATTTAAGCAGACTGGATTGAAGCACTTAATCCCAAATCATCCACCATATTTCTATAAGAATGTATAAAAAACCCAGATGCAATGGTAAGAGAGCTGCTTACTAAGCCACTAGTTTCAAATACACAGATTTAATTAAAAAATTCTTTGTTTCCCTAGAAAATTAGAAATGTGTATTCCTAGTATTTGTCTGTCTACTTACTTATGTCCTATGACACTTCTAATGTGTTGCTCAATTTCAGTTATGTATGATGAAGATACAGAAAGCTTAAAAGTGTCAGATTCCTACATGCTTCACTAAAAGGCAGATACAGGAGTCTTATCCTATTGCCATCTTCTTGAAGAAAAAGTATACTTAGCCTTTAGGAGACATAGAATTTTCCTGGTTCTGGCCAAGACAAGGTTAATTTTTCAGTAGGCAGAAGGGGACATAGCTAGGACCTGGAGGTTATTCCATACTACCTCATGTCATTTTTTTTGGGGTTGCAGAGGAGGTCCTTTCCAGGTCAAGAATTGTGGTGGCAGTTCAGATATTGTTGGACTCCACATGGTGAACAATCAGGTGTGAAACATTCACCTCTTTCTTGTCTGCCTTCTTATTAGCACTGTTGCTGTCACAGCAATTAATTTTCTTATTTCATTGCTGTTTCCAGTCAAATATTCTTATCTCAACCCACAATCATTTTGTGCCTTCAATCCCTCTCTCAAGCCCCCTGCAGAAGGAAGAGCTAGAGGGAAGGGGTACGGAGTGAGGAGCACCTGGTTTGGAGGATTTCAGTAGGAATACTAAACTAGGGAACACCATTCCTAAACCACAACAAGGATCCACAAAGCACCTCATGACAGCTGTTCATGAGGCAATTTGATAGAAAATAACAATAAAAAATTATTTTGCTCATCCCACAATAATTTTTTAAATAATAATTATTGTCTTGTAGATTTCTTAATCTCTGCGTTGCAGACCTGATTTTTTCTATCAGGTAGAGGCATTGTGTATTTGCATCCCTGAAGCAAGTCTATAGTTCATAAATAAATAGTAACACTATTGCTTGGTGTTTATATTAAAATACAGGAACCTTGCAAAAATGCAAAGTTGTTAAACAAGGTCTCTTTTTGCCAGTTGTAGACATATGATTATCTAGTAAATCCATACTGGTCATTCAATTTTTTTTCCAACATAAACGCCCTTATATTTTGCATTATGGCAGAGCTCCCAAATGTTTCAGCAAAGATAGCATTGCATACCTGCCATATGAGAAAGAATATTGTAAAGACTTACTCTTGAAATTTTCATGTTTTCACTTTTCTTATATCAGAAAGGACATGTCCATTGTAAAATATCTGAGGATTGTAATATAAAGTATATTAATGATGCTGTAAATAGTACCCTTATTAGCAAACACTGCTTTTGTTATAGGCAGCTGAATAACACTGAAATAAAAGGAGAACAGAACAGGGGTTCTAAGAGCTAATTAACCAAAGCCATGGAAAACAAAATGAGGTCACTCATAGCACAGTCACTTTGTACCTGGACCCTGTTTGCACATGAGTATTGTAAGTGAAATCCAGTTATGGAAGTATTTATGTTTCTCGCAATTATGTATACTCAAAGAATTCAGGAGATTATTGTAGTAGGTTTTTCCTTCTAAATTAATGGTATTAAATATGTTAATTTTTACAATATATTTTTACAAATAGCCTTTGATTTGTCATCCATGAAGTTTTATAAAAGAGATTTTAAAAGAATCCCTTGGAAGAAGCTCAATGTCCTTACTCCCCTCCAACAGAAGTGGGTAGTAGACAGGAGGTAATTTTTATAGTTTAAAAGAAGACTTTTTTTAAACTTTTTCATAGTTTAAAAAAATACTTTGACAGCATTTGTGGACCAAAAGTTATATAGATTAGGTAATATGAGAGAGAACAGTCCTTTCATACTGAAATGATTTCATGCTGAGCCAGTTTGTGTCATTTCATGCAAGAAAGTTATGTCTGTGTTAGAAAATAATGTACCAGACTTTTCATTTCAATTGTACTTTATTGTATGTTTTCTCTATAGAAATCAATTCTAATGGATTCAAAAGGTGAAATATTTCCACTTAATACTTCCTAACATTTATGAAGGATTCTTCCAGATTATATAATTTTAAATGACACATATCTGATACTAGAAAAAAAATAGAAGATTTTAAAATAAAAATTGTTATTCTAAAAAGTCCTTTACCCTTTGCATTTCATAAACCTGATAATGTCCAGTATCTCTGAAATTTTCCTTTTGTCCCATCATATGAAAAAAGAGAAACTGAAGAGTCAAAATAATGGTCATCAACTTTGTATCATCTATGCTATACCCTTTAACTATTTTAAAGCAAAGAAATATGCTTTTATGTCTTTCTTTTCTAGCTTTTTATATCTTTCTTTTTTTATATATTTCCTGATCTCAGTTTTAATATTAAAAGAGAAGAGATTTAGAGTCACTCAGTATTTTTTCCAAGGAAAAAAAGTGTGAAGAGATTTAAAGGGGCTAATTTTAAAAAGAAATTTGCTTTTTATATTAATTTAATACATGTTGGGGTTCTGGTTCTCTTCAATGGCACTTTTAAATGTTTGACATTTCAGTGAGAGATCACACTTACACACTTTTTTGTGTGTAAGTTGCCCATGATAATTAGAATTATAGCTGCGCTATTTTCAAGGACATACTTTACATATTTTAGTGAAATGCTGTAAAGATCCTGTCACAAGAACTCACTGTAATATTGAAAAAATATAGTAAAAAATTTCTAAGATTTTTCTGAAAATCAGAAAATATTTACTTTCTGCTTCTGATTGTGTATTTTCTACAAAGTTTGACTTACTGAAAACAGGGAAGGGAACAAAATGTAAAGATCAGATTCTGTTAATTGTTTATAATTATTTTAACATGTGACTGCAGTGTATGCAAGCCAGATATTTCTCACATTTAAGTCATTATTAACTTAATGGATCCCATTGATTTGAACCAGATAAATTTAGATTTATAGCTATGTAACAGCACACACCTTGTCCCAGCCTCACCATTATGATAACTGCTCAAAATATTGTCACTTATGCTGGCTGAGGCAAAAAACACACTATTGAAGACAAATCATGTTAAATCCATTCTCACACCTCTTAATACTATCGTCTTCTGTCCTCTCTCTAGCCATATAATTTTGAGGGTTTCGTTTGGACATTAGGAAAGATTTCTTCATGGCAATAGTTGTCAAGCATTGGAATAAGCTGCCCAGGGAGGTGGTTAAGTCACCACATTGGGAGGTATTTAAAAGAAATGTAGATGTCATGTTCAGGGAGGTGGTTAATGTAACTTTGTAGTTTAATGGTTGAACTCTGCTCATAGAAGTCTTTTCCAACTTCAAAGATGCTATAATTTTATGAATTTTTGAAAATGTAGTGTAGGCAATGGCAGGTTTTGGCTCAGTTAGATCACTGTATGACTGTTTCTCAAGGGCACTCTTGTTCCATTATATAGTAAAATCTTCTTTCTTAAAATACTCAAGTATAAGGAAGTGGCCAAGAACACCTTAGAAGGCTTAGTGAAGAAGTCCTCATTTCATAGGAGATCTTACATCCTTTCCTGTGAAATAATTTTCTTGAACTCATGATTTTGTTTTATGTTAATCAGCAGTGCAGCGCAAAAATGAATTCAGCCAATTTTTTTATATTTTCAAAATGCGCCCATAACTGAAAAAACCCACATTTTTTATTTGCTTTCCAATATGATCTTAGATTAAAAGTCTGCAACTTCTCTAAAGTTTCTGACAGTAAATGTATTTAGTAAAGAACCAAAGAATTGTGGAATGATTTGGGTGGGAAAGTTTCAACTCTCTCACCAAGGGCAGGGGTGTCACTTACTAGATCAGGTTGCACAGCGCTCCATCCAACCTTACCTTGAAGACTTACAGGAATGGGGCACCCACAACCTCTCTGGGCAACATGTTCCTGTGCCTCACTGCTGTGTGAACAAAGATTTCTTCCTGACATCCAGTCTAAACAACTTTTCTTCTAACTTAAATCTATTCCTCCTTGTCTTATACCTATGGGCCCATGTAAAAAGCTACTCTACCTCCTTTTAAAAGCCGTGTTTAATTACTGGAAGGCTGCAACACAGTATCCCCAAAGCCTTATCTGCAACAGGCTGAAGTCCAGCTCTCGCAGCCTATTTTCATAAGAAAAGTGATTCAGCCCACTGATCATCTTCATGGGCAATATCTGGACTCTCTCCAGAAAATCCACATCCTTCTGATGTTGGGAGCCCCAGAGCTACAGACTGGGGCTCTCAGGTAGGACTTACAACAGACAGGGAGAATCGTCTTCCTCATCTTGCTGGCCAAACTTCTTTTGATGCAGCCTAGGATAAGGTTGTCCTGCCAGGCTGCCAGTGCAGGCAGCTGGCAGCAATTGCCAGCTCATTTTCAGCATTTCCTCCATCTCCCAAGTCCTTCTGCACAAGGCTGCTCTCAATGAGGTGTTCTCCCAGTCTGTTCTCGTTACAGGGATTGTAACATGGAGGCAGCACCTTGCAGTTAGACTTGTCAAACTTCATGAAGCTCTAATGGAACCACTTGTCAGCCTTGTCCAGGTCCCCTTGCATGTATCTTAACATTTCTTCCATAATGACTTCCTCTATTCAGTTCTGATTAACAGCCAAAATTATAATACAGATTTCATAAAAGGATAGCAAAGAGCGATTAGTTTCATAAACACATATATTATCCACTTTGGATATTTGTTGCTTTTTTCATCTGAGATTCCACTGACATTTTTGTAACTATCATGCTTAGAGCTACTTACCCGCTTCAGTTTTGTTTTAAAATTCTGTCCACCAAATGTAATGCGTGTTTTATTGGATTTTAATAGAATGATAATGCCTTGTTTAGAGCTAAGTTTAACAGGAGTGTAATTTATTCTTGATAAAGTATGGGTTGCTGGATCCAACTAGTAAATAAGTACAAGAACTCCATTTAAAATCCATGTCCTGAATGGTGTTCATATTCAGAAAGTAGATGCATTCAAAGAAAAGTAGAGGATAGCTTTGTACAGGTATACAATAAGAAAGAAGCGAGTATTGAAATGTTCAATAGGTAGGTCCTAATTACAAATTTTCTCTTTTGGTAGAAAATATGTTTTGTGTACTCTTCACATTAATTCTGTATGGGACATCACATTTTCAAAGTACTGTCAGGTTAACAAGCACATGTTATGAAAAAGAGGATCTATCATCTTTGAGAAACAAGTACTGTAACATGAGTTTAAATGCAGTAATGCAGTTGACCAAAAAAAAAAAAAAAGTTATTCTGAACATATGATTGATAGAAAGAACTTTTAAGTGGCAGCAAAGAGACTATCAGTTATTTAGCCATCATTATATATAACATGATAGCTATGACTAAGACTTCTCAGAGACATCAATTGGAATGAAAGCACTTCTTTACCAAAACATCACAAAGGTGCAAAACCAGAAGTGGAACATGCAGTAAGAAACCACGCGACGTGTACACGTAACCACACGCCCCCTACAAAAAGCTAACAGAAAACCACAAAGGAAATATAAGAAAGGAAAATTGTAGAGGAAGGTTACTACAAAAAACTAAAGGTATAGACCAGACTTCAAATCACATGACATAGCTAAGCATGTAGTGGAAGTGTCCTAAATCTCAGACCAAACCCTATGCATCATGTGGTCTGTATTCCAGAGAGCAGAGTCTCAAGTGCATTTGGTATCCTCTGATTGATTAAGCTATTAAAAAGACAATGTGAGCAACCAGAGTTCTCTTCAGTTCTTAATGGGAAAATGTAAAAAATATATTCAAATTAATCCAAACTACATTCATATTCATTTCTGGTTGCACTCAAGTAAATGAGAAGTAAAATTTTAAAAAACGTATGTTTTTATAGGGAGAAAAATTTAGCAGGAGTGATTGATTTTAGGCATTTATAGGAATAGCAAATCAAATGAAATTCTCTTTGTCCAAGTATTTCCTGGTGAAGATTGTTAATTTTCAGTATAGGAAATTGAAATTTCCAATACTTGATGTCCCTTTGGAAAATGCCACAGTCAACAAACTGTATATTTTCTGAAATATCCAGTTTGTATTATTTTTTTTTCTGTTTCCATTGGAGCAAGAAAGTGTACTTAGCTGGTTCATTTGTGGTATAGTCTTACTGCAGAGCTAATTGTGGTACTCAGCGGGATGATTATTGCAGTGTGTAAGATTTCAAGGAAGTGGAACAGCTCCAAACAAACACTATTGACTTACTTCATAGTCTCCTATGTTCTAATCACTATGTAATGCAGAAGTGTTTCCAGACTCTTAAAATCTGAAAATAACTAATTCAGAAGTGAAAAAAAGCACAACTGCAGTGAATTAGACAAATATAAAGCATTACAATTTACTTCAAAAACCTCTAAAAATCTGGGGGTTATATTTTGTTTCTAAAATACAGTGGGTTTAGAGTTTCCTAAGAAACTGAACAACTTGATTATTTTTATTTGAATTGGATCAAAAGATAATATCAAAAGTAGAGCATTCTCGGTGAGCCCACTGTGGTCTACAGCAACTATGAATGAGATTCTTTGTGAAAGACATGTTTATGCACAATAATATTTGACTGTAATTTTAAAAATTACTCAAAGACCCTGGATAACTAATGTCTGCAAGTGCACTTAAGCTTGTTACTCTATAATTTTGGAGCAAAAAAGAAATCTTTAAACCTTCAGAAAGACAGGAACACAGATTTGGTAAAATCTTTATCAAGTATAACATGCCAAGTCTGTGTTTTGGTCAAATAAATAAAAGATAAGCAAAGCCTGTAAGTCTCACTTCAACCATGCTTTTCTTTATATTAGCATTTATATTAGCATTGAGAACTTTCCAATTTTTCACATCTAAAGGGCATATATCTTTTGAAAAATATGTCTCTTTACAGCACATTTTCTTTCAGCAACATGCTTATGAATTGTTAGAGAGAAAGAAAGTTTTCCTCTTTCTACTGTCTGTGTTGGCTGGAATTTGTGCATTGGCACAAAGATTACATTACGAGTCATTACATGGATGAAGAGAACACAACTTGGCAACATCAAAATTCACTATTCAGTCTCCACGCACTGTTTTGATTAAAGGCTGTAGCCTTCAGTGCCATCTGGAAAGGATGTGAGGGCTATATTCCCTGTTCTCAAACTGCATGGTAAATTGTGAATGTAGATCCTTGTTCCAACCTCTGAAAGTGAGCTCAGCTGTATTACTTCCGACACCAAGGCCAGATCACTCTATTCCTAACCTCAGGTTGTGTTATAAAATTCTCTTTTTCAGAACAGATGAGGGCCAATATTTACTCACCATGAATGGATTAACCTCCTAATGTCCTGGTAGTTGTTGCCACAGTATCATTTTTCACCATTGATTTTTAAAAAAATCATTATAGCAATTTTTTGTACAATCATATGATCACAGAATGGTTTGGTTACTAAAATAAATCTACCGTCTTCTGTTGAAAACCATTACTCCTTGTCCTATCACTACAGGCTCTTGTAAAATATCCCTCTCCAACTTTCTTTCAAGTCCCTTCAGGTACTGGAATGTGCTATGAGATCTCAACGGAGACTTCCTTCTCCAGGCTAAACAACACAAACTCCCACGGTCCTCCCTCAGAGGCGAGGTACTTCAGGCCTCTGATCATCTTTGCCGATGTCCTTGCACTATGCCTTGTTGAACTTTATGATATTCTCATGGGCCTGCCTCTCAAGCCTGTTAAGGTCCCTCTGGATGGCATCCCTGCGTATCAATGACACCACCCATCTTGGTGTCACTGACAAACTTGATGAGGAGGCACTCGATCTCGCTGTCCATGTCACCAACAAAGATGTCAAACCAAACCGCTTCCAACGCCACCTCCTGAGGAACACCATTTGCCACTCTTCTCCACTTGAACATCAAGCTGCTGACTGCAACTCCACCCAGCTGCTTCCTATGGTCCCCCAACTGAACCATATGTAAAATCCCTGTCTCCTAAAGACAAGTTATGTCTTGCGTTTATGCTTTGTCTTGTGTCAAATGCTTTGCATCAGTCCAAATAGGTGGATCAGTGGCTCCTCCCTATTCACCAGCAGCATATCTCCATTGCAACAGACCTCTGTATTTTTCATGGGCAATTTGCCCTTAGTGAAGATATGTTGACTGCCACTAATCGTCTCCTTTTTTTCTATGTGTCAGCATAGTTTCCAGGGGGATCTGGCCCATTATCTTAATTGGCACACAGGTGGGACTGACTGACCTGTAATATTCTGGGTCTTTTTTTTCTCTTTTTGAAAGAGTTTTATCTAATCAGTGGGACCTCCACCAGACTGCCATAACTTCTCAAATATGATGGACAGGGGCTTAGCCTCTGCATTCACCATTTCTTTGGGAATTCACTGTAGAGTGTATAATTTTGCATAGTATAAATAATATTTGAAATCAAAATACACTGAATAATAATGGTGAGGTTAGGTGAAAACTGAATATGTAATACTAAAAATCAGAACTAATGTCTAAGAAATTTCAAGTTAATTGCAGATAGCTATATGTTAAAAAAATCCCCTTTGTCTGCCTTATCTCTTCCTTTCCTATTCCTCAGTTCTCAAAAGGAACAAACTCAGCTTGATTCTCTTGATCCCAGCAGGCATATCTGCATTATAAAGATATTAATAAGTATACAGGTATATAGATAAGCAGGCATAGTGGTAAGTAGGTAGATAGATAGATAGATAGATAGATAGATAGATAGATAGATAGATAGATAGATAGATTAAATAAATGATTTTTTAATATGTAAAATGTATGAAATAGATTATTAGAAATCTACATACCTACTTATATATTGGTAAAATATATTTACGCACACATTACTTCTTAAATTGTTTTTAGCTGACAAATAGGAAATCTAAGTAGTATATTTGAGCACTTCTGTCGTACAACAAAAATCAGTTAGAAAGACTATTTCAAGTAAGATTTCTGAGTGTAAATATACCAATACCTTCATAAAAATGGGCAAAGGAGTTTTTCTTAAATGATTGACTGGACTATATTTTCTGAAGACAGTTTTTCAGAGATCACTAAATAGAACAATAGTGTATAAAAATATTAATAATTGCTCCCCTTAAATTACCCACACCTACAACCCAAAACAAAGCGAACATCCCTTTTGCTTTGTCACTTATCAAGGCACTGGAAATAAAGAAATAACTTCCTGATTCCTGCAATGGGTAAAATTATTAGGCCACAAAAAGTACAGCTTATTTATTGATGGCAGTGACCTATTGTAGATCTGCCGTATGTAGTGTCATGAAAATACTAGCTTTGTCACTACAGTAAGCATTAAATTCCTATCTTATTCCCCTTTGAGACAGAAGACAGAAGAAAAGATAAATCTCCTCATACATCTTAATCTGACTTGTGTAGAGAGAAATAGCAGCAGTACATACACATGGCTTCTCAGCTTTAACAAAAGCCAGCTATGAGTGTTGTCTCTGATTAAAATTGGTAGTGCGGAGGATTCATACTGGATTGAAAGACATGGTCTCCAGAAGGGAAGCATCGTGACTTAATGAAATACCAAGGCCTCTCCTTATTCCTGTTCTTTGGTTTCACACTTTCCAACAGTCATCTAGGAAAGAGACAGTACCCATGTACAGAACTTTAAGAAAGCCAGGAGAACACATCTTTTCTGTAAACAAGCAAAAGAGAAAAATGTGTGTATTAGTTTGACACAATTCCACATTAGAATAACAGCATGTGTTCTATAAGACTTTACAGAAACTTTGATAAATCACTTACTATGCAGTGACAAAAAGAGTTAAATAAAGCATATGCACATTTACTTGAACTTCAGAAAATCTGTAAGAAACTTGCAAAACAATTAAAATCATACTGGAGGGAAAGGGAAAGGGAAAGGGAAAGGGAAAGGGAAAGGGAGAATGGAGGAACAGAGGAAAAAAAGGGGAGGATAAGGAAGGGAAATGGAAATTATACTGAAAATATAATCAATGAAAGTGCAGCATTTACAAAAAAAGGACAGGTGTCTATATTTAAAGTCAATCAGATCCAACTATATATTGTTAGAGATGTAGTTTGGGAAAACAGGAATGTGAATTCAACAAAGTCTGTTGAAGCAGGTAGAACCTCATAATGAATTAGCAATCTAAAATCACAAACTAAACAGCATGCAAAATTAAACTCTCTGGTCCATAAACTGAGACACTGAGTCCAATTGTGGAAGTTTTATAGATGTATTTCCTGATTAGTTTTCTCTTCTTTTTTGGATTCTCCCTTCCACTCTTAGGAAAAAAAAAAGTTAGAAAGTTGGGGGCAGATCTGCTATGTATTCAGAAGTGAAGAAGGTTGCTGCACTGGGGGAAAAGTATTTTTTTTTGTGTGTCCATCACTGTAAAATGGAACAGCAGCATAATACCTAGGGAAAGGCAAACAAGTGAGGAGAAGCTTCTAGTGATCAAGATAACTCAAGACATTTCTTGCAGATGTTAAGGAAACTTCAGTTATGCCTTTGAGAGTAGTCAATATTAAAAATTATCTTCAGAAGTATAGTTGATCCTTCTTTGGGACACATGAATGTGCTCAATTTTTGCAAAGTTTATTTCTTAGATACTCGTCAATACTGCTCTTGTATTTTTGATAATGTATTTAAGTTGAAATAATAAATAAGGAAATTCTTTTATGAAGACAAATACCACTACTCTATTGTCCATCTAATGGTGTTTGATAGCAACATGCTTTCTATAAACTATTTTAAATCACTGTTGCAAAGGACAGCAGGGCATCTTAATAACCAGTGATTCTGCTCCATGCTGCAAAAATGTAGTAACAATTCCCTGTAAGTAATCCTTCATGTCTAAATTTCTGTATTTCTACTACACCTGTCTCATTTTCATTGTCATAACTGAAAATAAAGAGCAAGGTTTAATATACAGATGGACTTATACTATTATATCGCATGAAAACTTTGTATGTACTTGCATCCTATGGTGCCTTTTTTTTTTGCTGTTCCTCAAAATCCTTACAGGATTTATAATTTTCCTTGCTACATAATTTTTTTTGCCACCTCTGTTTCATTTCTTAACCTCAGCATTTTCAGGAAGTATCTGAATATATGAAAACATTTAAAACCAGTTAACTATACTATCCATGTGCTGGGAAAATATTCTTTCCACACAAAATATCTTCCTCATTTTAATCAGATGAAAGTTCTTCTCTAATATGTATTCATACTCAGGAGTAATATTATATCTGAAAATTTAATATAATAATCTGAATGGCTGTTTCTAACTTTGATGTCTAATTACACTGGTTTTGGATATATATTGTAGAGGTGGCTTTCGGTAGATGAAATTGCAAAAGGGATTTATATCAAAATAATTTGCTTTCACGTTCCAGTCTGTTGTTGGATTGTAGTTTTGGGCAGTTTCTTTTCTTTCCTTGTCATTGTGGTGTTTTGTTTTGGGGTCTTTTGGGTGTTTTGTTTTTTGGGGTTTTTTTTGTTTGTTTGTTGTGTTTTGTTTTGTTTTGTTTTTAATTATCTTCATTTATGGCAGGCGGAGAAAAGGGGAAAAGAAAAAACCAGAATCTGAAAGATACCATCTAGTAGTCACATTTTGCTCTTGCCTCATTACCAATTAGATATAAAAATATTCTTAAACAAATTCCTTCATAGAATTTTCAGTTATAAGGAGATATTTTAAATTTTTTACTCCTATAATTTAACTTGAGTGCAGTAACTAATTTGCCAATGCCAAATGTTGATACTTAAAATTACAGATCTAATATATAATACCTTCTCAATAGGGCATATGTACTTTGCTAATTTTGTAGAGGAAGGAAAGAAACTGCAGTCATTAAAATTGAAGATGCAAACACTTTTGTAATACTTCACTTTTCTCATTTCATTACTTAACATAGCTGAGGTCTCTGGTTCAATTTCTCAAGTATGAAAGACTCATATTGTCAGCTCTGCACAAACACATAATCTGTAGAATAGAGATGTGTTTGTAACAAATAATCACTGAAATGCAGATACACAACAAAAGTTTATACCACAAAACCCATACAGGAAGAATTATGCAGAAGTTATGCCATATACCTTCTCTTTATTTGTATCAAAAGAAAAAAATGCTACTCATTTTCAAACTGTGTAAAAAATTCAAATCGTAGAATCCATTAAGGGATAACATTACAAGCCAAGATTTTATTCTGCATCAACATAATTTTCTGACTATTACTGACTATTTTTTCCTTTTGGAAAGGAACGTTTCATTTCATGCTGTTCTAACAGCAAACAGAATTTGACTGTAAGGTGTTATGTTGAAAGAAGTTCCTGTTTTCTTCACCCATTCTGAACTACCAGAAGAGAAGAGCAACAACCACAAATATTTCTCTTTCCAACAGTAGTTAATGTCTGCAATAAATTTCAAAGGCCAAGGAGCAGATCCTTGTAGGGAGCTGGAATGAGAAGTCTGAATAAATATAGTATTTCCTAACCAAAGAAGGCAGAGAGATCATTTGAAAGACAAAAAGTAAAATTTCTAAGAATGTGGTATATTAACTCTTTTTGTTTTGTTTTACTTTTTAGTAGAATAAAGCAATCATTTCAGGCAGCATCCAAGAATCTGAAAGGAAAGAATCTGAATGGAAAGAAAATATTTAGGAAGGATACACTGCAAAGAACCTGAGAATTGATGCAGCCTGCTGCAATTTAAAAAAAAAAATGGGGCAAGGGTACATTTTTTTTTTTTAATATTATATTTTTGTTCCTCAGAGACAAATCATGTCTAGCTGGGAAAATTAAGGTGTTTCCAGTGAGAGGTTGAACTGCACAGGGTGGCAGCAATTCTCCTAAGCCCTCTTCAATTCACTGGTGCAATTCTAATAAATAGTTTCATGAAACCCCGGGAAGGACACTCCAACATATGGATCTTACAATCACATCTTATTCAGAACTAACCTCAGCCTTTGGTCTGAACACTTTGAAGAAAGCAATATAGATGTAGCAGTGAACCACCAGCTTCCTATTCCCTGATCATTACCATAAATATCTTTTAAATCGTGTCCCAAATTGAGGTGTAGCTTTCATTTTGTATTTATGTGTATTTAGAGAAAGGTCCTGCACCCCAAATGTTATCTTTAGGCACAGAATAAAAAAAAAAAAAAAGCTTCATTTTGGAAAAGATCTGCTGCAAAAAGTGAACAGGAAATAATGATCTCCTATTGTCCAGACACTTTATTGACTTTGTTATGGTGTACAAGGGATAAGTGAAACCAAGGCTCAGTCTGATTCTGCTTCCTTTCTGTGGCCAATTTCTAACTTAATCTCTTGCTATAAATTACTTCTGTATGGACCTTGCTTTTCCTGTCAGGTGGGACTCAATAGTTAGTATAGTCACCTCAATCTTTCAGACATGTGAAATTTCTGTCTCTGTAAGGGTGCTTGAAAACACAGCACAAGAAAACAGAAACATGAAACAGATGTTTAAATCCTTGGGGTATGACATATCTATCCTTTCATAGGCCTGTAGGTTTGCCAAAGTCTGAAACAGAGATAGCTTTGCTTCAGTCATAGAACACTGCCTCATGTGCATGAGGCAAATACTTTCACGAAATCCCTTCATTGTGAAATTTTAATTGTGCAAGCTCTTAAAAAAAATGCTGCCAACAGAATGGGAAAGGCAGACATTAGTTTTATAGAACAAAAGAAAACAAAAAGCAATTTAAAACCAAGAATAACACAGCAGCAATTACAGAAGTTTCAAAACCTTCCCATTTAAACCTAATATTCTGCAAGAAGTGAGAAAGCTATTTTTGAAACCACAGATACATTTTCATTACCATTCCTGACTATTTGCACAAGTGTCCCAAATTTCCAAATTGTTAGCATTTTTATAATCAGCTTCAAAATTACACTGCATGGTACAACATACCACAATCTTTAGAGAAGTATCAATGGGAGATATTTTATCATTATCCACTTTTTGTGTTGCTTTCATTAAAAACTGCAAAGCAGTATTAGAACCTTTAAACCACTACTTGTTTCTTTTAAGGAATGGTTCTTTACCTTTCTTAGATCTTCTTGGTGCAGTCTTTCTTGTGGTTTTGAACACAATTCAAATAGAGTTGTTTTCTGGTTGTTTCTTTATGGTTTGGGCTTTTTCAGTTTTGGCTGAGATTATTGTTTGGTTGCTTTTGATGCTGTTCTTTTTCTTTTGGCGGGGCAGGGGGGCATAAGAGATGCATTAATATATGCTAAGGCTCAAATCCAGCTTTCAATTATCTCTAGGGAATATCAGAGACAAAAATCTTGGCAAGACTTGGAAAATGGACAGTAGGACAAATATTGTTCCACTGACAAATTGAAACACATGAAACAAGAAAATGCATAAAACACGAAAAACATGATTCCTTCACATTAGCAAGCTGCTGAATATCACTGTAGAGATATGTTCTTAAGAAGGATTATTATCCTCTGCACATTGCACTAAACTGAGCAGTCAGTGAAAAGAAAGGTATCTCTTTTTAATGAGTTGAACAGTCAATTCCACTGTTACTACACTTGGGGAAGAAAGGGTTAATATGGTGGGACAGACCTGAAAAGTTATTTGTGAAATAAATATATTGTATAACACATTTTGAATAAGAAGGACAGTGTCCTTAATGTGGCTGCTCTTCATCAGGATTGTTCACAGAGTCAGTGTCCAGGCACATTGAGTATTCACAAATGCTGATCTCAAAAGGAATGCATCCCAGGTTGTATCTTGTGTTTAGCAAAAACTGATGCTGAAAGTTGGGATCGGAGAC
Source organism: Ammospiza nelsoni (assembly GCF_027579445.1). Taxonomy (NCBI): domain Eukaryota; kingdom Metazoa; phylum Chordata; class Aves; order Passeriformes; family Passerellidae; genus Ammospiza; species Ammospiza nelsoni. The sequence goes on along the minus strand of NC_080669.1, from coordinate 39,665,569 downwards.
AATGGAGAGATCAATGAGAATAGTATGAAACACAAGAAGCCTAGACCTGATCAATAATATTGTTCTATACTTTAACATCTTAAATCGCTTACTTAAAAGGAAATTTCAGAAACTAAGAACATATTTATGTGAAAAAGTGATGCAAAATTTGATAGCTAGTTCTTATCTTTTTTGAAAGAAGTCTAGTGGGAGTGAATAAACTCCAAAATTAGTCTGCTCTTCTTTACACAGAAGAGAAAAAAATATCCTCAAAACTCAGAAATCTTTCTTATGGACGTTTCTGTACAGAGAAAAAACTTTTATTAAGCATGATTATCAACAAATTAATAAAAGATCCAAGTGGGGCCTAACTGTTTAAAGTTTTGAAGTTTGTCTATTAATTTTATCACCTGCAGCTATCTGTCACAATGTTCTATCCCAAATTATTTGCCTTAGGAAGAGAAAGGAAAAATAGCAAAAAGCAAAACATGTAGAAAAAAATAAAGGGAAAAAGAAAGAAAGAAAGAAAGGAAGGAAGAAGGAAGGAATGAAAAATGAGAAAGAAAAAAGATGGGGAAAATTCTGGTTCTGTAGTAACAAATTATGTACTTCATTGTTTTCACCTAGCTGCCTAGTGTTCAAGTGCCTTGTCATATACCAGACAGAGCATAAAATTATTTCATTTTTCATCATTTAATTGGCCAAAGCCACAGCAGCTGTCACTTTTCATGTGAATCAAATTTCTGCCTTAAAACTTGTATTAGAACATTGGCACCTTCATAGTGGTAGTACCATTATCTCTCTTTTTAAATCTATTTGGCTTCCTCCCCCACACCTTTGCTTTTTCCTTTTATTGGATCTGTCACAGAAACTTGTCTGGCTATTGATTCTGTAGAGTGTGCCTGTTCAGTATTGCAAGGTCACTCATAATTGCATCTAGATTGTTTTCTCTTTTTCTCCCTCCTCCCCCTTTTTTATTTTCTCAGCCCCTCCTCCTTTCTCTAAGGAAGGCAACTGTTCTGAAAAACAGCCAGTCTGGCTTACTGTGAGCTGGAATTTTACCACTAACAAAATGAATTGTGACCATTGAAGGAGAAAATGTGGAAGGAGAAATTAAACTTACTCTAGGGTGGTATCTCTTTTACAAATAGGACACTACAAAGAGAGGAACACAGAAAGGTAATGCCTTTCAAACATATTAACCAACTCAGTCTGTAGTGAAATAAAAGCTAAGGCAGACAGAGTTTTACAGCATCAAGGGCCCAAAATTTTCTCCCTTTGGGATTTTGTGATGTCAGTGTTTTGTGCTTCTCTTTCAGCTATGGACAAGGATGGCATTTGCAGCTTCATGCCCTCTAGTCATATTCACACCTAAATGACAAAGTCAGGCTTTATACTTTTCTTTATTTCCTCTTCACAGTCCACAGTAACCTTACCATAGATCTGCGAAGAAATATAAGGGACATTTTCTTCCTTTTGCCCTCCAGTTATATCGTGAGTGAGACATGCAGACATACTTAATCCCAACAGAGCCAGCCAGCTCTTTTGCCTTTACCTTATTAATATTTTAATTATTAGAGAAGAAATTCAAGTGGCCTCCATAATCTTAGCACAGTATATAGGGGAATCGCTGTCCAGATACATTGCCTGTAGTCCAATGACTCCCAGGGCAAAGAAAAAGTGTTCTCTAGGCACTTTATCCAATCACACTGATTCTGTCTCTTGCTGGCACAGGAGCAATGGAAGTGAAACATTTTTTCTAGGTACTATTTCACTTCTACATGGCAGTAAAATTTATTAATAGCTCTACATTGAATTCTGTAAACATGCAGACACCAGAGAGCTAATAAAATCCATAAAGCTAAACATAAGAGATTAGTTAGATAGTAAATGTGAATCCACACTTCTGGTACAGTAGCAGCTGGACTCAATGAATTTAGGGGACTTTTTCAAATTCGATGATTCTGTGATTCTCAGATACACTTTTAGTTTCTTTATTTTGTTCTCCAGTCCAATGATCCTTTGCACCCAAACTCACTAGTTCCTGGTTTCAGCTGGAATAGAAACAATTTTTTTTTTTAGTACCTGGCACAGTGCTGCATTTTGGATTTAATATGAGAATAATATTGACAATACTCTGCTGTTTTAGGGGATGCTAAGTTGGGCTTAGTCCAGTTCAAGGCATTTCATTTTCCCATGCACTCTGCCACCAAGGAGATATAAAAGAAGCCATGAGGGAGCACAGCCAGAACAGGTGGCTAGAAGCGGCCAAAGAAGTATTCCAGATAGTAGAATGTCATGCTCCATGGACAAACTGGGGGGAATTGTCTCAGTCACCGATCACTGCTTGAGGACAAGCTGGGGAGTCACGGGTCATGAGCAAATGTATCGTGCAACATTTGTTTATCTTGTGGTTTGTTCCTCTCCTTCTCCCTCTCTCTCCTTTTCATTACAACAACAATAATAAAAAATAATAATAAGTAATAGCTATTGTTATATAATTTTACTTTACTTCAATTATTAGCTGATCTCATCTCAAACTACAATTTTTTACCTTTTTCTGATTCTCCTTATCCCACTGCAGAGGGGTGTGGGGCGACAAAACAAGCAGCTGCATCATACAGCATTTGGCTGGGGCTAACACACCATCAAGTTATTCTATCAAGGGAAATTTCCAGAAGACATCCCCATAAAGTTAAAAAAGTAAAATTCATGCAGTGGACACAAATTTTTCATATTTATTTTTTGTCTTGTACTAAATTATTGCAAATGCTGACTCTTTTGAGAGTAAGAGCCCAGTGAATAGGAAATCAGTGACAAGGATTCTTATTTTAGCATAAGGAAAGCTAACTTTACTCTCAGATAAAATCATCCAGGCATAGATGTTTTAGCAGTGAAAAACAACTACCTGCCAGCATAGAATTAGTTTCTACCCTTCCAAAACCATCACTTCTTTAAGTAATTGGCTTGGCTGAGAAATCAAGAGGATAACAATTTCTTGTTCATGTCTTTCCCAGTACAGATTCCACTTTTATAATCAAGGACTAAAACCTTGCTCTTTTTTTGCCATGCTACATGCTACATTACCTAGTAATTCTTATCATATTTAGAATTAGATTTTCTGTCAAACTATTCAAATGAAATCTGCAATTGTTGTAGTGTGTTTTTAAGTTTCTCAGTTTGCTCCCCCATTTTATGTATGTTTCCCCCTATTGTTCTTTATAAATGGTTCCCTCCTCTCCAGTTCTCCCGCCACAGAGCTTTTTACAGTTATGTTGCTACGGTTACCCCTTCCCTTACAGCTGCCTGTCACTTAAGTTATGTAACTTCCCCTCCCCTATCCTACCTTATAAGTAAGTTTTCCCTCCCCCCTGGGCCCAGTCAATCCCCCTCCACTCCTCCCCGCTTTCGAGAACCTTCTTCCCACTGGGGGTTGTGGTTGGCTGGTGTCCCGGGGCCCCTCCTTTACTTAATATTTGTTGGATGCATCCTTATGTCAGTTATGTTAGGTACCTCCTCACTTGTTTTCTCATTGGTTAGCTGGGCTTCCCTCCCTTCTCCACCCCTTTGCTTTAAAATCTTGTTTCTCCCCCTACTCGGGGCCATTTGCTGGTGGGTTTTCCCATCTGTTGGTCATCTCAAACCTTCAATAAACTGATGTGTTACCCCCAGCAAGTGGTCTCCTCTTCTTTCGTCTCATTCTGCGCTATATCCAAGTCCGCAATCAAGCCCAGCCCGAGGCCCGGACGCCAAGGGGGGTTGGCTTCCGATGCGTGGAGGGTGTCGGCCATTTCTCCCTCTCAGCTAGCCGGACTTAGGGCCGCATACGCCCTAGCGCATGCAATTTCAAAATAAAACATAGGTGCTGATCGCACACATTCAAGTAGTTGAAAACACACAGAATAATCATATACATAAACACACATAACAATAAACAAGAATCTTGTTTATTGCCTACCAAGTCTTGTTTATTCCCTACCAAATTCTCCCACATTCCTTATTTTTGAAGAGGCAGTCCAAAAGCCAGATTGAAATTTTATAAGGAATATTTTTCTGTCTAGGATTTTGTGAAGAGGACGGTCAAATTACATGGTCTCATTTCTGTAACTGAAACTCATAGAAATTATTTTGTTTCAGTTCATTGAGTTCTTTATCATAGTTTTTCACTGTGTAAAGATTGGGCTAAAGAGCAGCCATTGTGAGACATTTTTGTCTCATTAATCATCAAATTAAATTTAAAAAATATAATTAAAAGGAATGTCTATGTTACTTCAATATATTTTCACTTTGAAGTCACTTTGGTGCAGAAAACATTGTGTGGTGTATCAGTTACACGGAGAAGCAGTAAAAGTTAATTATGAATGCAAAAAGATGTCCTGCACCTGCATCTGGTTATTGTATGATGTGAAAGATGTAAAGATCTAAGATGTGAAAAAAATTGAAGTAATTTTCTTTCTTTGACTTTCATGGTCTGCTAAGTTATGAAGACTACTTGATTTCATGCTCTTATTTTCAGTTCAATTTTTTGCCATCATTTTTCTAATGTAGTTTCTACTGTACTACTGAATTGTGATCAAGCATTTCAAGGATCCTAAAGTTGAATGCATTGCTGACAGCAGCTTGCTGCAATATCAGGAAAGTTGTGCAGGAATTCTTACTGAGTTTATATTGGTAAGTCTTTGAGATAGGAATATTTTTGCATTGGTCTACCAATTCAGATCCAGTCCACACTATGAATTACCTACAACCCTTAGTATCAGATGACCTGTTGCATGGTAAAAATTCACTTTGCAACAGTGTGGCCTGGTGCAGGGGTTGGGGGCAGGGGGGTGGCATGGTCTGAGAGCAGGAGAAGTAATTTTCTAGTAATAGTGTTGATAGGGAATATCAAGTAATTAACTGGCAAAAACACCTTTATTTTTAACAGTAGTCCTTGATGGTGACCCAAACAATTTACTTTTGAAGCTACTTGTGACAATTAGATTTAAATATTGATTATTATTTTGATCAGGCTAACAAAAGTGTAACTCCAGGAACATTGGTACATAAGCATCATTTTGGTCATTCCAAACTGGTTTCTAATGAGAGCAGAAATTGCAAAATAATTTCTACTCATAGAGAATTTTATAGTGACTTTTTGCTATAAACTTGTAAAATGATGACCAGATATTACTTCTCTAGTTCTATAATAAAGTGTGAACCTTTTGAAGGAAATCCATTCTTGATTTAAAATTAACAAATCCGAAGGTTGTCACACAGTTCCTAGGGACTGAATAGACCTATGCCAATTTTAAAGCAGATACGAAAGTCCAGCTTTTAGAATATAATGTACCTTATTAAGAAAAGAAATGAGGAGCCTGCAAACAAACTGTTAACTTTGAATGCTCCTTTAGTCTGATCTTGTCTGCAAGGGGTGTTTCTAAATGTAACTCGTGTCAAGTTCCAGGGAAATCTTTTTCTGGGGTAAATTCTTTACTAGGTTTTCTTTGTTTAGAAAATCTTAATATTTAATACTGAAGATATGATTACTTTTCTGTTCACACAGAGAAGAAATTTGATAAAATTTTTCTTCAAATTCTAAGAGTAAGTTATTTTCCCCAAATTTTCTTTTTTTTTCTTCTTTTTCTTCTTATTTTCCTTCTTTTTTGTTATTCTTTTTTTTTTCATTTTTCCTTCTTTTTTTTTTTTTCCTTAATAGTGTAACATTTACATAAATTTCTCCCAGGTTGTATTAGTCCTATCATCCTGGCCATGTTTTAGTACATAAAAATGATAATTTGATTACTCTGAGTCCATTGACCCATAGGTTTGGTTGGGTTTTTGTTTGCTTTGATTTTATTTTTTTTAATACAGAATTTGAGATATTAAACATGTTAGAAATGAAGAAATTTTATTTTCTGATGGAGAAGTTGAAATTATAAATCCTCATGTGCAATGTTTGCAGTTTGAAAATTTTGTACCTAAATCTACCTCAGTTCTGAAGAATCATGCTTTACTATGGCAAAGCTAAATGGAAACATTTCATACTATGGATAACAGAATTTGAACTACTATTTGTGTAGTAGTTTCAAGACACAACAAGTTTCTTGAAAATAATTCCCATATCTTCTTTTTCCAACACCGGAATCTCTGCTATACACAGCAGTGGAGTAAAAAATGAGTCTCAGTGCTCTCAAAAATTACACCAAAGATAATATAATATACATTATAATATACTTTTATATACCTTATAATATACATTTCACTGAGTTTTCTGGGTGTATATTAACCAGCATAAAATAGCTGCCTACTCAGTTGCTTATTATATTCTTACTGTTTTATAAATTAAATTATTTTAAGCTAAATACCTTAGCTTAATAATTTAAAAAGCATTAAAAAGTATGATTATGGTAACTAGTAGGATTACTCATGGAGAATCAGTTACTTAAGCCTGCAGCTGAAAACATTCATGTTAATAAACTGTGCAGATAGGACTAAAATGGTCTAAGTTGAAACACATTTTTATTTATACTTGAATATGCCAATTTAGCAGCTTTTTCTTGAAGTGTAAATATTTAGAACAGAGGGTAAGGAAAGCAGTAGTGCAAGAAAGGGACAAAGAATAAATGTCTACATTATATAGTGCTAGAATTGGAAAACAAATATTAAGTTCTATCATTTGGCTAAATTGATGTTTAGGATTTGTATGAGGTTCAAACCAGCTGTTAACAGCTGACAATAACTGAAACAAAGATTAATTTTAAAAAAGTTTGTAAGTAAAGAAAGAGACAATTTTTATTATGCAATCTAACTGTTTGTCAAAGAATGAATATTCCACATTGCACTTAATCTGCAGTTCTATTTATGACAGTTCTAAATATAAACAATGGACTGTTAACAGCTTCTGTTGCTCATTATTTCACAGATCAAGAGGCAAAACATGTAATCTTCCCATATTTAATATGTTTTTGAAACTCTTTGATTATGACCATATCTTTGAAACACTTTAATGACAATAATTATTGAAAAATCAGTTCTATTTATGAAGACCTATATGGGAAAAAAGAGAAAACTAAATTTGCATGACATCAGTGCTGTATTCTGCAAAACTTGTACTAATGAAGAACATCTGTGTTTAAAATACTAGATAAAGACAGTAAATAACTATTTTTAAACACAAACTAAAAAAGTACTCTTGAACCCAGAAAAATTCCCACTCTTTGGTAATGCCTTTTCTACTGATTTCTTTCTTTTTCATTATTTTTATTTGAGCACAAGATTAAAAAGGGTGGGAGGGAAGAGATATATGATCACATTTATAGTTAAAATATCTTTATTTGTTGGGAAAAAAATATGCAAGTCAAAATTCCTGAAAAAGCCCCTTAGTTATGTAATGGTATGGACTTCAGAATGGACATCACAGTACTTTCTGAAAAGTATGTTCAAAAATCCAATCAAATCAGATCAGAATCACTAGGTCATTGAAACTTTTCTATATTACTGAAAATCACATTACTGAAGCTTTGCTTCATCTTTTCATCAAGTTTTGAAGTGCCCTATCCCACAAATCAGAAATCCCACAAATATACAATATGAATAATTTGGAGAAGACCATTCATTGTTTTAGTTTCAATTCAGTATGCTCAGGTGTGTTTGAAGCTAAGCTTCCAAACTAAGCTTCAGTGTGTTAACACATTAACTGCATACTTGGTACTAAGAGTTCTTTCCTGTAGCCCATCAGTCATGCTCACTACAGCAACGACTCCTTAACAATCATATTCTACATCAGCAAGTGCACCTCACCATATAACTAAACCCATCTTTTTTACTGATGCGGTCCTTGGTGGTCTTAGAGGTCAGGGCTTGTTCTGCCTCATGCTGCAGGATGTCTAAAAGAGTCATTATTTTAGAGGGCAGCAGCAGTGTCTTATCCTCTTGCTATACTGTGTTTCTTCAGCATTTTGCTGAGTACTGTTTTCTTAGAGATAAAACACTTTTTTGCCCCCCCTGCTCCTCAGGCTATGTTTTTTTAATGATCTGGAATCATCAGTGAATTTTTAATGATCAACCATATTCAAAATGTGACCATACCTTCAAGGTCTTTGCTATTACATACCGTTTAAACTATATATCGTAGACTCATAGAGCCATAGGATGTTTGGGGTTGGGTTGGCAACACCCCTGTCATGCAGAGAAATCTCTTCACTACGTCAGGTTGCTCATAGCCTGTCTAACCTGGCCTTTAACACCTCCAGTGGTCAAGGATGCAGGAATTTCTGACCACTAGTACCAATGTCTCACAATCTTATAGTAAAAACATCTATCCTATGGTCCAGTCCAAGTAGCCTTTGGAGTGTCATTAAAGATGATGAAAAGTCCCTCTCTGTCCATTCTATAAGCTCCATTATGTATTGAAGGGCTGCAATAAGAGCTCCCTGAAGCCTTCTCATTTCAAGGCTTACCAGCCTCATCTCTCACACCCTTTCTTCACAGTAGAGGTGTTCTAGCTCTCTGACCATTTTTGTTGCCCTCCTCTGGATCCACTCTGATGGGTTGTTTTGGTTTGAAAGACAGGTGATTGCTAGGAAAGGGAGGAGCCTCCCTTGGAATGGAGAATGTAAATCCTCTCCCTTCAAATTATTATAAATTTGAAATTAAGGGGTTCTCAAGCAAGGATAAGAAGATAGGAATAACAGTTCTTTACTATTGTAGTATATGGTATGATAATTCATGCTATTAATGTATAAAATGCGCTAGGCATTCGGTGGGAATACCACACTCTGTGGCATCCCCAGAGTTCAGGCCAAGTGGAAAGGATGAATCAGACCCTGAAGGCGCAGTTATCTAAATTGATTTTAGAAACTCAGATGTCCTGGTTGAAATGACTGCCTTTAGCATTGCTTAATATCCAAACCATGCCTCATTCAGAGACGGGGCTCTCACCGTTTGAAATGTTATATGGAATGCCATACAGATATGGAATGCTGGTGGGACACCCCAGGTTTGAGGACTTTCAGATTCAACCGTTTCTGGTTGCAATCAACAGAAATTTGCAGGAACTCAGAAAACAAGGAATAGTGGCTCAGAGTGCTCCTCTGGGATTCGCTATCCACAAAATCCAGCCGGGTGACACAGTGCTTGTGAAAGTGTGGAAGGAGGTGCCCCTCTCTCCTCACTGGGAAGGTCCCTTTCTTGTGCTCCTGACAACAGACACGGCCATTCGGATGGCAGAGAAAGGCTCGACACACACGTCTAGGGTGCAGAAAGTCGAACATCAGGAGGAAACGCCCGAATGGAGGGTCACTTCTTCCCCAGACGACCTGAAATTCAGACGCCAATGTCCTTGTAAATGACCAATGGTGAGCGGACAAGTTGTATACCGTCTGATTGTGTATGCTATCCATTTGTACACTTTAAGTGTGAATATTGTCAAGGGTTTTTTTTCATTCATTGTAGAAGGGGACAAAGGCCGAAGGGGCTGTGCACTCAGTGTCTGGAGGAAGAGCTCAAGCTGACTGACTGAATCCTAACTTTAGCCACAAATTTGGGAATCATTGAATTAGATTCACAGGAGTGGTTTCAAATTTTTCAGAATGGGGTGCATGGGAAGCTTAGATCAAAAGCAGAGATTCTGGATGTGGAGTGCCGGAAATTCATCAAAGTATCGTGCAGTTCCGATACCGTCAGGGTTTCACAGTGGGGCGCTTTTAAAAAGAAGTATGCGGCTAGGTCCAAGAACGTGTTCCCTGAAGAATACTCTTGCTGCCACGAAGATGGTCTTCCTCGCCGCTGGTGGCACCCCAGGGGGCGGAGGCAAAGGCAGAGGAGTACGCCTGGTGGGAGTCCTGACTGGCCTGAGCCTAGCCGTGTGCGGGATGCAGAGTCTACACACTGACATCTCGATGGGAAGCGGAAATGAGAGCTCCACAGATGAGTGTGGGAATTGCACTCAGGTGGTCCCAGTTGTGAAAGGGAATGAGAGAACCCTCAGCATACCAAGCCCTGGAAGATTGTCTTAGGGAACCTGGCAGGTACTGTTGGAAAAATGGCATGAGGGTAAAATTGTGTGAATTGGAAACAGAGATTTGGTGTATCAATCCTGAGGCAGGGCTAAGGAACGGGCAGTCAGATGAGCACAAACACCAGATACGGAAACGAAGTGCAGAAATAATGTCAATCCCCATTTGTAACCAATGTAACCGAACCATGCGGGTCGGGGGAAAGACAGAACTGATCTTTGTCGTGTATCACCAGGTGAATCCATTGTGTTATGACAATGCAAGGCTGGGAATATGCATGATGAACGGGAAAATGTATTGGATGGGAAGAAATGTTAAGTTTGATAGAAAATTTACCTTGAACAGAGACCCACTCGTATTGGATTTGGCACAGGTGAATGATGATAGAGTGTGCCTGCAATATGACCGGGTTGTCTGCTTCACAAGAAATAAAGATGATGAGGATCCTGAGGGGAGGATGAGAGAAATAACTTAGGAACTGAAGTGAAGGGAATCAGAAATAAGGAGGACACAAGTTGAACAGGAAAGATTGAAAACACTGAGAGAACCGTATGAACTGTTGGAGAAACAATATGCTGATGGGGAACTACCTTCCCCAGACAGGAACCTGTTCATTGACCAGATGCAAGAAATTGCAACCAAACTAGGATTGTAAAATTGTTGGATTTGTGGGGGGGGGGGTGAAGTCAGCAGAGAAATGACCTTGGAAAGGGGAAGGTTTGGCTCCAAACCAGCTTCTGAAATGAGACAATTCGAGGGTCTCAAAATTGGCACAGAGACCTGAGGGATGGACCAGAGAGTGATTGGAACCATCTGCATCAGTCGAGAGGGAAAGGAGTACACCAAAATGGTGGGATACACTCTGTGAGTGTCTACCCTGACGATGAACTCAAACACAAAAAGCAAGGTCTGGCAGCCAGAACCCCCTTCAGGGTACTGGAGCCAGAAGAATGAGACAAATTGTAAATGGAACAAAAGAATAGGACAGTGTTGGGTCAAAAATCCAGGAGCCAACCCTTTTCAATCCTTGGAGGGCCTGAGAGAATACTGGGGAGACCCAGGGAGAATAAACATCATATGGAAAGCCCTGGATTGAATCTACTGGATTTGTGGAAAGAAGGCATACAGTGAGTTACCCCCAAGGTGGAAGGGATCATGCACTTTAGGCCTGATCCAGCCAGTGTTCTTTACTCTCCCTCAAACAAAGAGTAACCTATTAGGGACTCCACTGTACGAGACCCTGAGAAGGGAGAGGAGAAGCTTGAAAAAGATGATACCAGTGATTAGTGGTAAGCAAACCTGGGGGGAGGAAGAGTGGCCAGCAACAAGAATAATTGATTATTATGGACCGGCCACCTGGGCCCAGTATGGAAACTACAGGTATAGGACTCGAATTTACCTACTGAACAGACTGATTCGGCTGCAGGCAGTAGTGGAAATTGTATCGAATCACACCTCTGAAGCCCTGGATTTACTTAGTCAGCAGCACACCCAGGTACAAGCCTTTGTGTACCAGAATCGAATAGCTTTAGACTATTTGCTGGCCGAAGAAGGGGGAGTGTGTGGGAAGTTCAATGAATTGGAATGTTGTATTGAAATTGATGATTATGGGGAAACCACAAGAGGTTTGGCAGTCAAAATCAAAAAGGTGGCCCATGTCCCTGTTCAAAAATGGAACTTGATTTTACAATCTTCATGGTGGGACAAATTGTTTGATGGGACCTGGTGGAATAAAGTTATGTTTTTCGTGCTCTGTTCAGTAGCCGGAATCCTATTCCTGCCTTGTCTAATTCTGTGTTTTATTAGACTGATCCATTCTGTGGTCCAGAGTACGCAGATAGCAACAGTGCCCGAGGACCGGGAGGTGGCTTCCAGAGGAAACACATCTAAGATCATGAGACTGGGAGAAAGGAAGTATGCCAGCAACGCTGCCAAAGTACTGGCAAAGTTTGAGAAACGAGCAAAAATGAATGTAAATAATACAGAATATCAGGGTGTTCCACAAGGGGAGTACAGATAGGTTACTCTTTTTGTGAAAGACCCTTAATGGTGGTGGGTAGAAGTAGAAATTAAAGAAATTTAGCAATTTGGGTTCTAAAAGGAGCATGAAATAAATTAGTGATATAAATGGGGAGAGATTGTAGTACATGGTAGTGATAATTCATGCTATTAATGTATAAAATATTATAAAATCCAAAACATGTCTTTTGACTATCCTGGCCCGGAGCAACTGTCTTTTTCAGATACAACTAGTTCTCGGACGCATGTTAAGATAAACATCGACACTTTAATGTAAGAGCAGAAGCATCCAGGGCGATAATCGCTGGTTTCCCGAGTGGTCGGGACCACCCGAAAGCGATTACCACACTGCTGATTACATCTGTGGAGATAACCAAGGGCGCCATCCTGATACATGTGAATACATGGCTTCTTCCGAGTCGATTTACAACAACGAGACACCTGGACAGGGCTTTTGTCCACCTGTGCACAACAGCAATGCAAGCGAGGAGACACAAAGAAAATTTGGTCATCTTTGCCTCGGGCAGAATAAACTGTATAAAAACTCACTGTGCGAAGCCACGAGTGTGAACAGGGGAGACTCTGACACTCGGGTCAGATCCGTGTTCACCCGGCGCCGATCCTGGGCTCCATGCTGACCCTTGGCTGTCGAGGTTTCGAAGACCAAACCTCGGTCTCACAGACAAATTAATAAATCTTTGTTAATTTTTTAAATAAGATTGGCTCACGATTTTATCATTTATAACACTACTATGTATAACAAGGCAAACAAACAGAAACTATGGTATTAACAACAAACAGAACCAGGAACCCTGTGACAGCCTTCTCGGCCCAGACGGGCAAGGATGGCGAGGAGGCTTCGCTTCCCACGCCCCTGGGACAGCCGATCCCAGTGCCCCTGCAGGACTCTGAGAAGCACCAAGCTGAAACGACATAAATGATTTAAAATCCCGATGTATCAAAAGCTCTGGAGCTGTGGCGGGAACTGCAGGACATGCAAGGGGTGCGGGGCTACAGTGCAGTGAAAGCTCGGAGCGGTGCTGAAGAAGTGACGGGGGCGGGACAGGGGCAGCCCGGCTCCCAGCAGGGCAGAGAGGGGCAAGTCAAGATCCCGGGCACCCGAGCAGACGGTGACAGGTTCCTCTCTTGGTGAGGTGGGTGATAATAAGGTCCTAGCCCGATGGCTGCTCTCACGAGCAGTGGGTCACCGACAGAAAGGAAGAAGCAGTACAGAACTGGGCTCCAGCAGTGGCAGCGAATTCTCCCCACGGTAAGCAACACCTTGACTGGCCTTCTCTGATGCTGAGGACGAGAGAGCAGCTGCCCCCAGTCCTGTCCTTTACCTGCTCCCAAAATTCGCGATATCTTCCCCCTTGGAGAGAAGCTCCCAGAGAAAACGAAGTGTAGCCAGATGCTACACTCCTCTCCCGACCTGGGCCATTTCTTTTGTTTTTTCTTAAGTACCAATAAATATCCAGTAGTTAGTTTCCTAGCAACTTATAGGGAAAAAACTCTACAAGTGAAAAAGAAGGAAAACCAACCCTCAACACAGATCAGAACTTTATTGACCTGGGGACTCAAAGCTGGGTGCAGCACTCTGGATGTGGTCTGATGAGAATGGAATAGAAGGGAAGAATCACCTCCTTTGATCTACTGGCCATGCTCCCTGCGCCATTATCATAGATCATAGGTAACAGTTTCCGTCATAAATGTGGCTGGCTAAGAGCAATTGCAATTATTATTGTGCGTCTGGCAAAAAAAAAAAAAAAAAAAAAAAAAATTAGTTATACTACATTAGTGCGTTTTTGATTGAGTTCAAAAAAGGTAGAACTAACACCTGCTTCACAATGCTTTTACCTTTATGGCGGTAACTGGTCTTTATTCTTTCTGAGTCATTGTGAGCTAGTACTCCTAATTCAGACACAGGGTGTACCTTTAGTATGCATATGATATATTGTTTCAGTCATCATCCAGGGTAAGCAAGTTAATCGGCTACATTTATTAATGTCTTATAGCTGGTGTGATATCAGGAGCTGCATGGTTTTAATATGGGATGTAATGAAATAGGTGAGCAATTCCCAAATTCAGAAGTTTTTCCACCTCTTGTGCACAATACTGAATCACCCTGTGGAGATATGTAGACTCGGAAGAGGAAGAATTGTGTGAGATGGATTACTGGGCAATGAGAACTAACAGAAAACAAAAGGAGGAGAAAAGCTATGAGAGCACTGTTCTAAGACTGCAAGACCAGAGTCCCAGAAAGTGAAGTTTAAAATTTAATACAGCAATGTTAAAGGTATAATCCAGAAAAGATGACACTCTCAAAATGAAGCCCCAATAGTTTAGTCAGGCAGAACAGTGTAATGAAAGACAGTAGATGTCTCAGTCAGTCTTGTTTGTGGCAAGGTATCTAAGAGAACTAACTTTACATTCCAGTGTAAGTATAGTATTGAGGTCTTTTTCAAAACTATGATTAATATTTGCATGATCTCAAGGCCTAATATAAGCTAGGAGACTGTGCGATGTTTATATCCAAAGATATTAGAATAGGAAATGGAGGCAATATGGAAAAACTGCAAGCAATGAGATTAGCAAAGGACATGGCAGTAAAATTAAACATTGGCAGGTAGTACGTTCTGCCTCTGGTATTAGAAGTCCTCTGTTTTAGTCCCATAGCCTGCTGCTGAAATATGGAGAGATTTTAGATATATTCTGAATGAGATCAAAAAAATACAAGGGAAAAAGTTAAACATCTCTGTCAAATGCAATGGACATATCTGCTTCTAAACAACTATCCACAAAGATATGATAGACAAGGCAAACAGGGGTTGTTGGGACGTTCTCTCCTACAATCAGTTTTAAATGCTTCCTTTCTAACTATGCACAACTGGCTGATTAAAGAATATGATTTGAAACTCACTTTTGACAGACTTAGGCAGATACATAGGGGCAGCAAAACAGACCTAGCTGTCTTCAAAAACCATTTGTTTTCATTTTATGATATAAAGCAAGAAATTGTTCAAGAAAATTACTTTAACTGTACAGTTAAAGTACAGTTTATTTTCTATAATAAGCAGTCATGTACAAGAAAGAGCAGGGTAGCTCATTATTCTTGAAAGAAGGGATATTCCAGAGACAACAACTCATTTAAATGACAGTTTTCAGCCCTCATGCTGCACACTTTCCCTTTTCCACCACTGAGTATTCTATTAATCTTCAGTGCTCGTAAACTGTAGATGAGGGAGACACAGACTGAAAAGAAGGGATAATAAGCTCTAGGATAAGCCAAAATATGAGAAAGCAGCTTTATTTGGTTGGCTTACAAGAGTTAATGGAAAACACAGTATAGCCGGAAACAGTTTATTTCAGGGAGGATCACACAAGTGACCTTGGTCCGTACTACTTTTAATGCAGCCTTCACCATATTTTTGAAAAACAAAAACTAGCTAGCAGGTGAAAATTCATTTACAAAATAACGTGTAAAACATGTTGTATATGTCCATTCACCATGCTTATTACATTGAATGTTTTGGTGCCATTGCCAGGTAGGACACAAATATTAATAATGATATTTTTATGTTTTGCTGGGATGGTATTGTGCTCTTGAAACAATGATGTGACCAACACCATATTCTTTGTTCCATAAATACAGTTTTTTCTCTTTTGTTAAAACAAGATTCTCAGTGTAAGAATTGATCTTCTCTACCATATTAAAAAAAAAGTGTTCAAAGAAATTATTTTCACTAGCAAGTCAGACTTACTCTTGGTTTAATACTAGTCATTAAATGATGTCCTTCTATGTCTAATTTCTCAACTCATGCATCAGTTTTAAAACCAATTTAACTATTTTACCAGGCCACTGTAAGTTTGTGGACCTTGCAACCTTCCTGTGCAGAATGAGGCAATGTCCTGCAGGTGTGTTAGGTAAAAAAAATTAGAGATTATTCTCACACAAATTAAAAGAAGCTCCAAAATGCTCTTAATTTTGGGGATTAGAATTTAAAAAACAAAACAAACAAAAAAAAAGCATAGGCAACTGAAACTGGAAACCAATGATTTTGATAAAGCATACGTAACAAATTGGTCTGTGGATTTTCTAGTCACAGAGAAGTTTTCATCTGTTCTTGGCAACTGTAGATTATTGACACTAGCTGCTGAGCACTGATGGTTGCTGGTAACTGAAATGTGTTGTTAACCTGACTGTGGGTTTTGCCAATGCTTGGAGATAATGTGTTCTCAAAGCAGCACAGTATGAACACGGCAGGTATCAAGTAAAAGCAATAGTAAGAAATTGAACAGGTCTTCAGCTCTATGATTATTACTGTGGTCTAGTTTTCATTTGCCTTTTGGAAAGTCAGTTTCTTGAATATCCTTTGTTAGAAATGCCCTCATATTTTCTCTCCAGGCAGCAGAATTCAAGAACAGGAGGAGAAAAGAAGTATTCTAGCAATTTACTGGCTTCAGGTGATTTTTACTTCCAGTTAATTGAGTAAGAGAAAAATTCCTTTAAGCTACAGAAATATATCAGAAAATAGCGATCTAATTTGGTAATGTTATTGCATCCTTAAAAGCACTGATAGGACCCTAGTAATTCATAAGTACTTAGCTATCGTAAGCAAATAAGAAAGGACACAGGATAAGCCTTTTGACTTTACATCAAAGTGTTCACTAAAGGAATAATCTTGCAATGAAATTTTAGACCAAAATGAAACCACTAAATTACTTTAGTGAGACAAAAATAGCAGTCTTCAACCCAAGAAGGGAGAGAATTAGGTGAAACAATCTCAACTGAGATGTACACAGAATGGAGGAAGTCACGTGGGGGAACAGAGACAACAGGGACCTGCACTGGGGTGCAGCCATGGGTTCTGGAAGGCAGTGACCTTAGCAGGGGCTAGGCTAAGACGAAATTAGGGCTGAGGAAGCATCAGTCGGAGTTCCATCTTTAATCAGCATTCAGACTGTACGTTTTGACTCCCATACCTCAATAAAGGTGCATACATCAAGATTTATTTCATATATGGTAGAATTTAATTATCCTCTTACTGAGTGTAGCAGGACACAGCTTTTGAGTAACTGAATTAACAATGCATTTGCGGTTAAGTAGCATCATGTAGTCATTCAAACTTCAGTCAGTGAAACATTAAGCTTTTATGTTCCCTGAAAGTTCATTTTAAGTTTTAAGATCGACTTGGTTTTAAGATCGCAGAATTACAGAACGTGCTGAGTTGGCAGGCACACAGAAGGATCATCGAATCCAACTCCTCGCCTTACATAGGGCCATTCCCAAGAGTCACTCCATGTTCCTGAGAGCACTGTGGAAAAGCTTCTTAAGCTCTGTCAGGCTGGCGCGGTGACCACTTCTCTGGGGAACTGTTCTGGTGCCCAAGCTCCTTTCCCTAATATCCAACATAAACCTCCCCTAACACAACTTCATACCATTCCCTCAAGTCCTGCTGTTGGTCAGCAGAGAGATGAGATCATATCTGCCCCTCCTCTTCTCATGAGGAAGTTGCAAATTGCAATCAGATCTCCCCTCAGGCTCCTCTTTTCCAGGCTGAACAGACCAAGTGACTTCAGCCACTCCTAGTAAGGGCTCCCCTCAAGGCCCCTCACCATCTTTGTTGCCCTCCTTTGTATGCTCTCTAATAGCTTTTTGTCTTTCTCATGCTGAGGTGACCATACCTGCCCCCTGTTGTGGTGTGCTGTAATGTCCCATTTTAAACTTCCAGGTCACTTCCCCAGGTGTGCCTATACCTCTCTCCCTTCCCCCTTGCCCCCATGCTGAGTGAGTCCTGTCAATCAGGCTTAACATTCCAGCAAGGCGTCGTGTGGTTGGTCAAGTTCAAAGGATGCCCCTCAGGCCCAGGTTATTGGCCTGTCTAGGTGTCATCCCCCCCTGAGACCCTGCCCCTCTCACCTGGTTGGGTGGCTCACCTGTTCCCTCCCCTTCCGCTGTCCCTGAGCTTAAAAAGGTGATCAGACCAGGTGGCCGGGATTCTGTTGGAGCAGTTGCCTACATTCAGACCTCTGTAACCATGGAATAAACCTCTGGATTTAAACCCTCCAGCAGAATCCATCTCTTTTTCTCTTCACCACCGCCAGAAGCCATTCCTCCTGAGGTAAACGGAGTTCCTAAGAAGCCTGGACTTGTTCAGTGCCCAGCTGCAATCTCCAGCAAGCCAAGGTATCTCTGGGGTGATTACACCACAGTTGCTGCCTTTGGCCCAGCAGCAAGGGTCAGACTGGCCCAGGCACTATCTAACTGGTAATACTGGGATTCATATTTCAGTAGCCCCCAGCACTGGAGATGAGGCTGCCCCAGCTCAGAGCAGAGCAGGACAATCCCCTCCCTTGCCCAGCTGTGATGCTGTGCCTGATGCAACCCAGGACAGGGTTGGCTCTCCTGGCTGCCAGGGCGCTGCTGACTCATGTTTAGGTTTCCATCAACCAGGACCCCCAGGTGCCTTTCTGCAGCACTACTTTCCAGCATCTCATTCTCCAATCGTTCCCACATCCAGGGTTGACTCAGGTGCAGCATCTGGCACTTTTCCATTTGAACTTTGTATGGTTGGTGATTGCCAGCCTCTAATTTGTCTCTTTAGGGAGTCGACAGTTCCTTCCAGTTTTCTGCAAGCATGTTTAGTATTCCTTCTAGTCCAAGTAATTTATGAAGATTCTAAAGAGCACAGGGCTGAAGATGATGCCCTGAGGAACCTCACTAGTTATGGGTCACCAGTCTGATGTTAATCCATTACTATAACCCTTTGTGTCCATCTTGTGAGTCAGCAGTTCACTTACTGTAGAATGTGTTTATCCAATTCTGTGCTGGGCACTTTGTCCAGATAGGTACTGTGAAAGACACTATCTAAAGCTTGGTTCTGGCCAGGATTGGGTTAATTTTTGCAGTAGCCATGAGTGACACTCACTGGACCTGGAGGTTATTATAAATCATCTTCTTGGGGTGGGGGAAGTGGCCCCCGCTGGGTCACATAGTGTGACAGCAGTTGAATTGGACTTTTAGATTAACATTTTGCATGTGAATCACTCTCTTGTACACTTTTTTTGAATATTGTTTTGGTTAGTGATTGTTTTTCTTATGCCACTGCTGTTTCCAGTAAGTTGTTCTTATCTCGGCCTGTGACCTTTACCTGTTCTACCTTCAGTTCTTCTCTCCAGCCCTCAGCTGTAGGTGTGGGAAGGAGGGAGATGAAGCAGCAGTGCATGGTTTCAATGGGAGCGCTGAATCGAAGATTCAGAAGTGGCTCCTAAACCACAATATAAGAGAATATGATGCACAACAATTAAGGAGCCTTGTCTTGATCAAGCATGACTTATGTCTTAACCACACATGCAAAAAACCATAGGATGTGGAAGTCTGAATACAAAATGTATGCATTTGTGTGTAGATGGCTGTATTTGATAATAATAGTCATGGATGATTTAATAGCTTGCATTTTTACCAAAAGAACATTTTTTTAATACATGTTGATATTTGTTCTCAAAATAGTTATCTAGATGTAAAAGAATGATTGATAAACTTAAAGAAATCCTTTACTATGTAAACATATACCACTTCAGAAGAAGCATTAGCTGGAAGTCAGCAGTGAGTTTTCTCTTCTAAAAATACAGGGTAACAAACCAGCAGAAATTTAGTCCAATTAAAAAAAAAAACCAAAAAACCCAAAAAACAAGAAAAACGAAAAAAAAAAAAAAAAAAGAAAGAAAAAAGCATAACAACAACAAAACAACAAAACCAACAAAAAATCTGCAGTAAAAAATGTTCTTACTGCAGACAAGTCTTACTGCAGACAAGTCTCTTACTGCAGCCCAAGGACCTGAAGGCAATGACTCAAATAAGCTTTATAAATTTGGTGACTATATTTTCATTCACTTCACTTCCAGAGCGAAATGTAGAATACAAGAGTAAAAAGAAAGGAGGGAAAGTATCTGGTATATATTTACAAACATGATCTTAGGCATACAACAAAAAATGTAGACAAGAGCCCTAATGAAAATGTCTGACAAACTCTCTTCAGAACTAGCAGTTCATTTTGCTTCTGCTTACTCCTGCACTTCCCAGAACACATGTCAGCTATGAGATTGCCACAGTGTATGCTATAGTGTCAAAAAAGAAATCAGTTAATGATCATTTAGTGTATCACAAGGCATGTGTTTTTAATGGCATTGGTAAAATGCGTTAAGTTTTGTACAGGTCTGGCAGTGCAGGAACTTAGGACTTGTATTGACAGGTTGGCCCATGTCTTGCTTTTACTTTTTTCTTAAAAAGCATTTGGAAACATTCCTACAAACATGTTGGAGGACACAGCTCCAAAATAACTGTTTCTGAGCAAGACCTGAGTCTCCCAAGGAGGCCCAGTGCAAGTAGTAACTCCTCTTATATCTCTTGATGTGGGAGGAGATGGCTAACGTTCCAGCCTTCAGATGAGAAGCAATGAGAAAGAAGCAGGCTGTAACATGGAAATACAGTCCCTCTGGGACAGAGATGAAACCCCAGAATACACACCAGTCATTCTCCCAGTGAAAATCTCATGAGGCTGGAACTTGCCATCTTATGCCCCTTCCCCTGTGCTTCCACAGAAAGTGGGAACTGTTGGTACTAGAACTAGGAGAGTTGTTGGAAAGGTGAACCCAACACCAGAGCCAAGAGGCAGAAATTAACAAATTTCTGTATGACAATGCTTACTGTATTAGTGAGATTTTCCCCTTTTACTGAGCTAATTTTGAATAGTGTTGTGCTATTGAAACATTCATGTGATTGACATAATTGTCTTGGTTCCATACATCTCATTTTTTTGTCCATGACAATGGTTTTAGTGTAACATTAAATTTCAAAATACTGTCTTTAAAAGTCACACAAAACATATTTCCGTTGTATAATTGCACTGATAGTTGTATGTGAGGTACTCAGAATGATCAATAACCATTTGTAAATGATTTGGACAATTTTTGGCTCAGAAGTTAACACAGATATTAAATTCTTCTTGTGTTAAAGGCTGGGAGACAACAGTGAATCAAGTGCAGCATGCATATATAAAATTAAAAGAAAATCAAACCGATGTTTAAAATAGAAATCAGCTCCTTATCTAAGCTCACTGTAGGAAAAATCACTCTGAAACATTGTTTTACTACATAAAGCACATCTGTACAGTATTATAATTTCAAAAGGTATTTGTATGCGTGTGGTATCAGAGAAGTACCTAGGTGCAGAGAAATTGTGTGTGTAATTTTATTTGATAATCTCCTTTTAGGTTATCAGATGTTTCTTCTAAGACTGTACTAATGGTTCTTGGTTGCCATCAGAATAGGAAAACCTTTTTCCTCTTATCTCACCACCCTGTCATTCAAATGTTTTATTTATTTATCAAATACATTCTTCTCTTCAGTATCATGTTATATTTTAATAATATAAAATAGACCATTGAATATCTTTGTTCCTTCTTCTTGTTGTTCTAGGTTGTATTACTACTATTACTACTTAGAAAACCCCTAACATAAAAAAGGAAGCTCATAGAAGCATGCATGTAACACTTCAGTAAGTCTCATTTGAAATCTTGAACATTTAAATAATCTTACAAATTGAAGATGTACTTATTTAATATTTATTAAGTCCCCGGAGACTCATCTATTATTACAGTTCTAAAAAAATCCAAAATTAACTCTGATCACTTAATTCAAGATTTCTAATTCTGCTTTTTAAATAATTCTGTCTCTCCTGGAAGTCAGAGCTATGAAAGGATCAAGAAAACAGGCAGTTTATTTAACCCTATTCTAACCTAACTATAGGGAGGTAGGTTATTTATCAGTATGAATGGGTACTAAAAAAATATAATTAATTTTCTACATATTGATGCAACTGATTTCAAATAAGTTCTCAAAATTTTCATCATTAAAATATACTTTGAGATAAGACATCAAAAGGAGGCATTTAAAATGCCTACAAGTGAAAAAGAAAACATTTTGTCATCTTTTGCCGTAACCTTACTCCCATTTTTCCCAGCTCTGCAAAACATACTGCCATATTTGTAAGCCCATGTCCCCTAATTCCCATTAGTTAGTATTAAAATTGTTTGTCCTTCAATTATTTATGAAAAACGTCCCCACAAAGATTTCACCTTTATGAGAAGAATCATTTTATTTTGTGTTTGAGCAGTAACCACTCATGTCTTTGCAATTAAAGCAGAATGTTTCAGTTTAACATCTCTAACACAAGAGAACACTAAATGTGCCTTTTCCATTAGGGATCAAAAGTAAACTACAGCAATAAACAGGAAAGCAATTTCAGCGATGCATCAGAGGATCAGGTGTGCTGTTATCACAGACACAGACACATGTACACAGGCCCTGGAGCGGTCAGCTCTACGGTGCTGGGTAGAATCTGAATGAGCGAGAAATGGCACTTGAGCAATTACTGGCTTTACACTTCTTGGGCTCACTGCTACTCTGTAATTGACTTCATTTAGAAAGATTTCCTGTTTGTTGTTTTTAAAGGCTTTGTTGTTAGGTTTAACATAACACAAAACAATTAGTCAGACCTTTTTGTATTTTCGGTGCTATGCATACATCTTGAATAAGTATATATTATGTTTCTTTAGCATTGTTTCAGGTGATAACACATAATACATATTTACATACTTTTTTTTTTTACTTTTTTTTAACACATTAGGAAACAGCTGATCTATCTTAACAAAAGGTATTCTCTTCACTGGTGTTTGGAATAATATTGAGGCTGACTCCATAAGGTGGATTATCTTCCCCTTTCTGTATTAGCCATTTAGAGCCCAGCACACATAGTCAACTTTTAGAGTACTTGATTTATCATGTACCATTTTGTGATACTGTGGTCCAGTACTTTCAAGCAAATACTTCATCCATAACTTGGTTAGGAAAAAAAACTACCTTTCATTTCAACATAGATTTTGCATCCCATGTACTGCAATATTTAAAACCAACAATTTGTTTTTCTCACATCTCTTCATGGAAGAATAACAAAAATCAGGGCCAGTGCTGTATAGACATAAAGGTGCAGTGATTATCTCTGAAATTAATCTACTAGATTAACATTTAGCTTCTACAAGTGTAATAATGCTTAAATTAATATGTCTTGTTTTGATAAGAAGGGTTGGTGTTTGGGTTTTTGAGGTTCTCTTGAATGGATTATTAGTCAATGACTGCCACTGGGAGCATGATTTCAAGACTATCACACAGAATGAGGGAGAATAAAATGTGTTCTTAAAGACCATTCAAGAACTACTTTAAAAATAGAAGAGTATTCTGACAATGGAAATTATATTTATGAGATGTCGTATCAATCTATTCTCATCTGCCGCACCTTTTTACTTTCATTAATGTACTCATTTATTTTTGTCTCTTAGAAACTTGAAGGTTTATATACTTGAAGTTTGTGAGCCTTTACTCCAGTGAGACTTCCTCTACCAAGTCACACAAGATCTGGTTCAAGTTGGCAGGAAGTTTAAAAATTCAACAGAGAAAAACTTTGGAAATTAGCCCTTTCAGAAAAGAAGATTTTGTTTTATGAAAGATTCTGTCAGTATGCAAAATTCTTGCCCTAAACCCTACTTGAGTGTTTTAAATGATAAACGGTGAAATTTCAAAAAATATAAAATAAATGCAACTTTTATGCAGTATCAAGTACTCTGGATTATTCTTTAAATGATTGCTATTCAATTCCTTAAAAGTAGCTTACTTTGTGTCTAGTAGCAACAATGACCAGTAAACTTTGAAGGGTTTCTGTAGAAGAGTAAGAAATATTATCTCTAAGGCTGAGACTCTTCATTTTTCTCTTAGAACATGGAGTTTATTTAAAAATGAAAGAACTTCAGCAGAATGAATAGCGACTTGCAGAATATGAAATAATGTATGATACTTGAGAGTATTCTTTAAAGAAAGACGAAAAAAAGTAGGAAACCTACTAATAAATGGTGATGCAAGATTAGCCACTATGGCTAAAGAGATGTTTTAATCTAGATTTAAAACACCTTACCTTTTTTGTGGATACTGGAAGTAGAGTTTCATTTTACTACTTGATTCTTATTGAAAACTGATTAATTAATACATCGTCAAATGTTCAGATTTTTAGGATTCAGCTTAGGAAAATATTTCTTCAAGGAATTTTCTGCTAGATCTTGAAAGTCTAGATTAGTTTAAAAAAATCTGTTGAATTTACGGATAGAGAGTCACAAAGTGAAGTTGTAAGGAAAAAAATATTGGGATGATCTACAGTGTACACATAAGGTTTTAGAAAGGTTTTAAATTTTTCATTAAGTTCTAAAAGTCTTGAAATATTAATCTGTCGGATTCTTATTGCTAGCATATCTTTATTAAAGAAGCAGATTACTGAAGAATCTAGTGGTTTTCCTTTTTTTATTTTAATTTTATTAAAGGCTGTATTTCTGGAGGAACTTCATTTACCTCCTTTTAAAATTCAATTAAATACAAAGTACTTGAGAGTCCTACCTTTTGCTCTGCCTATACAGTCATTTCTATGTTCTATTATGCAAACTAACAAGCATCAAATGTTTGAAACACTTCCTCGCAGTAACATTTGCAGTCTGTAAATTAAAGACTTGAAATTCTCAGGAGTATTTTTAATAATGCTTTGATTATTCTATTTCATCCTATACTTTAGTTTTCAAGGTTGTGTGGAAACAGCAAATGACCCAAAAAAAGATAATTTAGGTCAAGTATATATTTGGAAGAGCTGTAAGATTTAGTGTGCCAAAAATTACAAAATAAAATATAGATGAAAATTAAATAAATTAAAGCAAAGATACAAATATATCAAATAATTGAGGAATTAATGCATTCAATGTACACTTTCAGCACATTATGTAGCTGGGAGAGCTCCAAAGTCATTTCCAAGTGTATGGCTTATGTTTTTAAGTTAACTGAGAAACTCATGAGACTTTGGACAGTTAAATTACTTTTAAGGAAGGAATATAAGCTTTTTCATAACTGTGGGGGTTTTTTCCTTTTCTTTTTTATTATGCAGAAAAAACTTGAAATGACATTTAAAAATATCTGTCAAATTCACCAGCTTTCTTTCTCTAGATCACTTCTGGGGTGGCCAATGATAAGTGGACTCATACATTTATAGGGCTCATATAGATGTACCTTTGCACCTGTGAGAGTCAAGACAGTTATTGATTAATGACAAAACATTTGGCCATTTGTGGAGGCTCCAGGGTGCTTTGCTCAGGTCAGATTTGCATGTCTTAAGGGGCTGTTTTTGGGTATGTAATAGCTAGTCTGCATACACAGAGGAAGTGAACTGTTGCTGTCTGGAGGCTACAAAGGAGACCTTGGGGCTGATAATAGGCAAATCCTGCAAGGCAAGATGGTGCCTCATATGAAGCTAATTGCACTGCCTTACACAACTCACTCAGTTGCAAAACTCCCTCTCTCCTTCCCAGGAAGGTCTGCTAGAGCTTTACCGGCTCAATTTTGATTGCCCTGATGTGAGGCAGCTGTCAGGTCTTAGAAGGTGTCATAAATCCTCAAAGATCACGCAAGAGCACCCAGACTAATTTCTGAGGCCTTCCGCCAGAGGACTGGAGGATCCCCTACCAAGACAGGTACCTAGGCATATTTTGAAATATCAGACTGTGTTTTGCAGGCTTTTCCTCACACTCCCAGTGGATCAAAACTTTGACTATGACGTCAACCAACAGACATCTAGGCTGCAACAATCAAGTCTCTCTACAAGATCTACAGATAATGATGTTTTTACTCTTTCTTTTTTTTCTCTCTTTCTTTTTTTCTGTCTTTCTTTGTTCTCCCTTTTAAATTTTCTTAATATTTTCATGCTTTCATATACTATTATTGTAGATAATAATAAGCGAAGCAGATCTGTATCTGCTTTCTGTTGCACCCGAATTGTTCTAAAATAAACTGTACATATATATAGTTTCAAACATTGTACATTCAGTGTCTTGTCACTCTGATCCACCCTCAGGGATCCATTAACAAAAACCTGGGTTACTCTTGCCTTCGAGAGCGGGCCATAACAACACCTCAACTTTGGTCAGTTTGGGATTTGTGACCTTTGTGTATCATTATTTTGTGGCCATATGAAAAGCAAACCTTCCTAGATGCTCAGCTTTTACGCTGCACCATTTTACTATTTCTTTTTTATTATTCGTTTAGCTATTGTTGGGACAGTAATTCCTAGTACCTGCAAGGCCACCACTGCCTGCCCCACTGAAGCCATAGGATGTCCATCTTAAAGGCCCTGCCCTGCGCAGCAATGGGCCCCACTGGCCTTGGCCTATCCCAGTCCCCAGAGAGATGTCTGATAACCTGGATTTGGGCTGTCACTGGATGCCCTTCATTCTGTCCTACTCTCTGTCTGGGGGCAATAGGATGAGCTCTGACTGTCCAGGTCCTGCTCTGTCACCCTCTCACAATCACAGAACCACAGAATGGGTCAGGTTGGAAGACACCACAGTGGGTCAGCTAGTCCAATCTCCCTGCTCAAGCAGGGTCATCCCAGAGCACATTGCACAGTTTTTTTTCCATGTGGTTCTTGAATATCTCCAGTGAGAGACATTCCACAGCCTCTAGGGAGAACCTGTTCCAGTGGGTGGTCCCCTGCTCAGTGAAAAAGTTCCTCCTCATGTTCAGGTGGAACTTCCTGTGCATAATTTTCTGACTGTTGCCTCTTGTCCTACTGCTCAATACCACTAAACCTGGTTCCATCCTCTTAACACCCTCCCTTCAGGTACTTATATACATTGATGAGGTCCCCTTTTAGTCAGCTCAAGATGGAGCAGGTCCCTCTCCCTTTGCCTTTCCTAGTAAGAGGCAGATGCTACAATCCCTTAACCATTTTGTCACAGCCTACTAGACCTGCTCCAGGAGCATGGTATCTTCTCTTGAACTGAGAAGCCCAGAACTGGACACAGTAGCCCAGGTGAAATCTCTCCAGGGCTGAGTAGAGGGGCAGGATCACGCCCCTTGACCTGCTGGCACCACTCTTCCTAATGTACCTCAGGACACCAATGGCCTTCTTGGCCATCAGGACACACTGCTGGCTCAGTGCTGTCTACCAGGATGCCCAGATCCTTGTTTTCCACAGAGTTGCTTCCCAGCCCGTTGTGGTGCCCGGGGTTCTTCCTCCCCAGGTGCAGGACCCTGCATTTGCCTTTGCTGAATTTCAGGCAGTTCTTCTGTGCCTCTCTCTCCACCCTCTGAAGGGCAGCAGGGCCCTCTGGGGTATCGGCCACTGCTCCCAGCTCTGTGTCATCAGTGAACCCTCTGAGGGGGCACCTGCCCCTTCACCCAAGGCACTGATGGGGAAGTTAAACAATACCAGGCCCAGTGTGGAATCTTTTGGGACAGCACTAAGACAGGCCTCCAGTTAGATTCTGTGCCATTGATTATAGCCCTGTGGGATCAGCCAATCACTCAGTTCTCCCTTCACCTCACTATCCACTCATCCAGCCTGAGTTTGCCCATGAGGATGTTCTGAGAGATAGTGATGAAGACCTTGCTGAAGTCAAGGCAAATAATATCCACTTCTCTTGCTCCATCTATCCACCCACAGGGCCCCCAAAGAGTTCCCAGGCCCTGGCACCATGACAAATTCTTATATTTATTATTTTTTTGTTTGTTTCTTTTTTTTTTTCTGTAATCTCTTTAATGAATATTCCTGTGATAATCTTGAACATTATTCCAGTACTGACAAAAATTTTGTAAAGACAATTTTCCTTCACAGAATATTTAAATTGCAAGCCATGTGAAGAAAGTACACGTACTCGTCAAGAGTAGTGTATATAGTGCACACATAAGAATGGTGCAACAGGGCAGCTGGATAAACAGCAAGTTTCTAATGTGTATGTTTCATTTGGAAATCAGAAATTTCTACTGCATTGGTAGAAGCAGCATATTCTTTGACTTCAAAATAGATCGGAAGCCCATATAAAGAGAAAACTACAGATTTTTCAGTTCTTGAAAGATAAAGAAAGCAACAGGCAAGAACTCAAATCAAATTACTAAATATTCTTTTTTGGTGCATCAGAGTTAGAAATATGAGATTTTCTCATTGTTATTCACCCCAATTTCAAAAAATTTTCAGTGGATTTATGTAGAAGGAGATTAAGCAAAGTTTCCCAAAGAAAAGCAAAAAGCCTAGTAATAACTAAAAATAATAAAATCACATATCTATAAGGGATTACCTGTGTTTAAGATAGATTAGTAAGAGAAGGGGAGTGGCAAAATATGAACATATTTTTCAATCATGAAAAACCTGTTGGAATGGTTTTTTTTCCATTGCAATCAAAATTTACAAGACATGTAAGGGTTTCTGATGGCCTTAAAAATAAAATAATATGATACTGAATTGATTTAATTTTTATGTAAATTGATAGAAGGCAAAACACTATTTTCTTCCATGCACAACACACTGTAAAATAGCAGCATAAAAGGAGAAGTAAACATAGCAAGAAAGAGACATTTCAATATTCTTGAAATTGAAAGGCAAAGCAGTTAGCTGGGTGCCATTTCAATGTCAGTTAACACTGATTAAAACCAAAACCTCAGATGACATGCACAGCTGCAGTAAATTAACTTTATCTGAGCTGCAGTAGTTAGCATAGATAGACTATCTGTTTCCCATGTTCTGCCTGAGCCTTTCCATATTGTAGAATTCTCTTTTTCACATTCCAGTGAAGTTAACACAGAACTTAGGATGCAGTTGCTCAAATACAAAGGTCCATGGAGACCTGTAGAAAGTCAATGCTTGAAATATATAAATCAAATTTCTAATTAAGGTACAGATTTTAAAGCAATTTGAAAAATGTCTTTCCTGTAAACTCTAGGAATTTAACACTACTACGTTTTACAAAACATTTTCAGCTCCTTGCTTATATGACAGAGAAACCCTGAAGCTCTTTAGGTTTTCAAATGTTATGGAGAATTTAAATTTCCCTTTGTAA
Organism: Ammospiza nelsoni; assembly: GCF_027579445.1. Classification (NCBI taxonomy): domain Eukaryota; kingdom Metazoa; phylum Chordata; class Aves; order Passeriformes; family Passerellidae; genus Ammospiza; species Ammospiza nelsoni. The sequence goes on along the minus strand of NC_080669.1, from coordinate 39,636,597 downwards.
ACCCCTTAAAAGAGGGGATTATCTCTTGTATAAAATGTAAAGAAATGGTGTGAGAAAGCACACCTCCACCAAAGAAGAGGAGACAATATGAAAAAATGTAAATTCACCCTAATTTTGAAATAATTTCAATACAGCAGTTACATGAGAATCCAAGGAAGCACCATTTAAAGCAAAAAATAATTGAAAAATATTACAAATAAAAACATTTATGATCAATTTCTGTAATCAGAATTTATCTATTTTTGCATTAGTGAATACATATTAATTTTAGTGAAAATAAACATATTGTTAAAGACTGCTAATTTGTAACTATATTTTGTGAAATGAGTAAATAAAAATTTGCTGGCAAGTCTGCCTATAAATTCTCAACAGTTTCGTGCTTCATGATATGAAAACTGTCTCAACAGTTTTCATTATTGATACTGATGAAGTTACAGGAGGCAAGATTATTGTTATTTTTTTCTTACCAAGCAGAGGCATGTAGACAAATATCCAATTACTTCCAGAAGAGCTAGTAATTTAAAGGTTTCGGTATTGTAGGTATTATCTCAGACGTAGCAGGATCTTTACAAAGCTGGGAGAGAAGAACGTATCAGTGATAATGGACACAAAATGTACAGAATTTATGGGCCACCAGGAGAGTAAATTCAGCAAATTTGCTGAAATCAGCTTCTGCTGGGAAAACACAATTCCAGCAGCGAGAAGATTGCAACTACTGACTCACAGCCCACCTACTCAAGAAACCCACTGACTGAACAGAAGAAAAAGACTAAACATGGGACTAATTAGGATGAGATATGAGGAAATCAGTTAGCCAATAGAATAAGAGAACTATTCAGCCAATGGGCACTAATTCCTTTATTAGCTAAAATGTATAAATAATGAAAACCTTTTAATGACAATTGGGACATCTACCACCATCTACCACCAAGAAGCCCAGGGCAAAGGACCAATGGCATGCTGCTGGATCCACTATAACAAGGTGATTACTGTCTCCTAATTTCTGTTCCCTTCTACCCCCTAGCCCGCACCTCTTCTAATTTTTTGTATTCTTCTACCTCATATTTATCATTAAATCAAATCCATAATTTTGACTTTTCCATATGGTCATGTCTGCTCCTTAGTTCGGGCAGAAGCATCTCTCACTAATCAGATCTTAAGAGAAGGAGAAAATGGCTTTGATATATTTTGAATATATTTTTTGACATGTATCTGTTTAGATGGGCTGTTTTACATTCTTTAAGTGTAAAAAAATAAAAAAATGTGAGGCAGAGTATAATTGTAAGAAATTGGATCTGAACACTCCATGATCTAAGCCCTTTGTATACTGTATGAACATGTGTAATGAGTGTGTTTGTACTCAATGTTAAATTATATTTTGGCAAATTTTCTTATGCAAATTTTAGTGAGCTGTTTCAAAGTAGCTTTTTTAATACTGTAAGCTGTTTTTATTTCCTGGAAAATTTCAATAGAATTATTCACTGATTTGAAAAAAAAAAAATAGCAAGTATGAAAAAATTATCTGAACAAAAATCTGACATTACGTGCAAACTATTTTTTTGCCCACCTCTATACAAACTTCAGCCCCCTTTCAATCATATCTGTTATTTACTGGCTTAAAAAATCAGCTAAATATAATGGACACTAACACCACTGTCAGTGAAAAATTAGTTAGACCTTTATACTAAGAAAGATTACCTGCTAATTCCATTGAGAAATTCATCAGATCATACATTTTAAATTAAAATACACTTCACATTCTAGCTAAATAAACCAGATAATCAATAGTTTAGAACATTCTTATGCCAGGTTTACAGTTATTTTGGTTGGGAGTATTTTGGTTTTATTTTTTGTTGGTTGGGTGCTTTTTTAATCCCGTGCAGTTAACTTTTCAAACTCCTGTAGACTAGCAAAAATAAGATAGTTCATTATAATTCTGATTTTGAGCAAAGATGGAAGTCCACACTGATAACAGGCACATTTATATTTAATAAAAAGTCTAGGTTCTTATGTGGCAAAAATTGTGTAGAAATTATTACCTCTTTTAAAATGTTTTGAAAAATTATACGTATTTCTGAAGACAGCTCACCATGTGAATCTGTATTTAAAAGGTATCATATAATTCTATTGAACTTTTCCTAAATAAACTATGTCTACCATTTAGCAGGTACCAAAATACCTGATTAGCATTGAAGATCAAAATTATCACATGACAAAGAATGAACAGAATTTTTTTGCATATAGGCTTCCCTCCAAGAACCTCACACTGAATACATTATGCCATTAACTGTACCTGTTAATGCTGCAAGGTGCTTCATACTTTCAGCATGAGGTCAGAATTACACAGGATTATTAATAGGGTTATATTTTAGTGCCATCTGATATTTACAGAGACAGAAACAATTATAAATGACACATTGAACTGCTGAAAATGTTATGATAAAGCCAATCGGTACCAACATACATTTATATTTGTGCATTATTTGTTTGCAGAAATTTTCATTATTATTCTACCACTTATTCAAACCAATCAATTCATAGAATATCAGTGCCAGAAATGAACATTTTTATCTGTTGTTTAAGTAAATCGATAAATGGATGGATTTTACCTGTGAAGTTTTGTTCAAAACTAATTTCACTAATTTTGAGCTGGAACTGTGAAAAAGGCTAGATTTGTAACACAAATATTTCTGTCCCACATAGCTCCTAATTCTTCATGTTTTATGGAAGTAATGTGAATTATACCAGAATAAGGGTTTCTTTCATTTTGCATCCAAGCTAGGTCTGATAGTAGATTTGAAAAGCTTGGAAGAGGTTTTCATTAGTTCTTTGGGGATTAAAAAGTAATCAGACACACTGAAAACATGGCTTTCATTGTAAGACAGACAGAACACCAGCAATTTGTTGCAAAGGTTCTAAATGCATAAGGATGGCACAGTTGGCCATATTGAATGTGTTTTGAAGACAAATAAACTGATTTGTATCCTGTTGAAGGACTATGGAGATTTAGCCACTTAATTTAGCAAATTTCAGATTTTCTTTTTTATATTTTTTTTAACAAATTGTGTATTTTCTAGCGTGCTTTTTTCACTAAATAGAAGATCCTTTTTGTCCAGGGACGAAGTGTATGAAATCTAGGTTGGGTAAGATGACTTAGATACTACTTATACATTTCTGAGCTTTACAGACTCTTAGGGAATGGTGGAGTCTCTTAGATGACATCTCCTTTGACCTTCAAGTAACTGCAGTACTGCTGAGGCCAGTGTTCATGGGGCAAAAGGTTCTTCTAAACTTAAATGCTATAATAAATCACATAGAAATAGGCATAGCAAACCAGATCTGTGGTTCATTGAATCCAATATCTTGTCACACTGGCATGCAATAGTGGTTTCAGAGGCAAAGTAGCAAGATACACCATTTATTTCTCCAAAGTGCAAGTTGTAAAATCTGGCTTTTACTCTGCCTTCACAAAAGCATTCTCCCTGGCATTGTGAGAGAGTGAATAAAGTGCCTGGCACATAGACAAGATCTGCAAAATCTCTTGGGACTTTACTTACCCTTTGCAATTAAGGCGTAATTAAGCTGTGTCAGATCAAATGCCGAACTGAGCTCTTCACAGATACTACACACACATATGCGCACACACAGAGACATATATAAATATACACACACACAAAAATATAATTATCATTAATAATAATACATATATTTGACAGTTAAGAAGAGATGATATTGCTGTTGGAGCAGGCATTTGGGAGTTAAACTTCTGCTTTTGGATGCTCTGAAGATCTTCTCACATAGTTCTCACTGTCTCAGTGTTTTTCTGAAATAAAACTGAGTCATATTTGTTTGTCAAATTCCCATATGACTTAGCTGTTTAGCAACTGTAAAACATCTGGAGGTATGCACTTTCACCTCAGAAAATATTGTTACAATTTACAATAGCCAGTACAGTCCTGAGATGAAATTAGACTCTTCTGCAATTAACATATTTCTTGACATAATTTCAATTAGAAATCTTTCGTATCAATGCAGATAAAGGATCTAGAAATAATGTTTGACTTCCAAAACCCATAAAGCATTTGAAAGGCTGAAAGTTGATAGGAAGTGGAAGAAGTCTGATTAAAATTAATCTAGGAGCCATTGTGAGGTTCCAAGTCATTCTAACTTCCTATACTAAACCTTGAATTTTTCTCTTCCATATAATATAATACCACTTCTGACAGCAGAGAATGAATTGCATGAGGAACACCCCTGATGAAATACTTATAGCAGAAAAGTGCACAGAATTTCCAGCAATTATTTTCATGAGCAACATATGTCTTTTCTATTTCTCTATCTTTATTGGTAAATTACAAAGAAAAACAAGGGTTATGCAATGCATTTGTTGAATTAATGACCTTCAAAGCCTAACTTTGTTGCAAGACAAACAACCATACAAATGTTCCTCCTATTTCATTCAGAATAGCTATATTACCCTGAATTTCATTCAGGATATTAGCTATAAATGAGAGGAACTGTAACATTGGTTGCTGCTCCAGCACTTCATCCTGGTGCAAACTTTATGTGTTACTGGTGCCTGGTGGTAGTAAAATGCTTTTCAGCCATGCTATCAACTTCCATATAAAAAAATAAAAGAGAAAAGAAAATGCCTATTTCCACATGTGCAACTGTCAGCATCTTGTCCAAACCTCTTAGTTTTGCTTGTGTACAGATTACAGCTGATTGGTTTTCAACACTTTAAGAGCCTAATTCCTGGTTTTCAACACTTTAAGAGCCTAATTCCAGCTATTGCCCATTTTCCTTATCTCAGTTTATTATTTTCAATGTTGAAATGCAGCCTTTTGGACTGGAAATAGGTAACTAATAATTTAGCATTGAACAGTGAGAAATATTTGCCAGAAGGGTTTGTTGTGGGGGGTTTGTTTGTTTGTTGGAGATGTTTTATCTTGATTGTTTGTTTGTTAAGTTTTATGATTCTCCAATACTTTCTGCAGAACAGATGACTGACATGTGTACAGCAAGTCACACATGTAGGGGGGAATAAGTCAGCCACCTGGCTTCCTCACTGGTCACTGAGCCAGTAATGCATCCTTTCTGGTTAGTCTAAAGCATCAGTATATCCATTCCAATTCCCTTTTAGGCAAGATGGCACTTGATTATCCTTGGAACCACCTATTGCCAGACATTGAATTTACCTAACATATCTCTTTATAATACAATATGGTCTTCCTTTGCATGACCTACTCCGTTCTATTTAGATGGAAAGTTTGCGATAACTTTTTATTGTGCCATTGTTGCTTTTTTTTTTTTCTTTTTGTTTTTAACCTAAAAAATGAGTAAGAATGAAGGGAACATTTTTGCTTGAATTGTTTTCACATCCCTGGTTTTAAGAGATGGATTTAAGCTCTGATGTTCCCTGGTGTCTTGAATAATTGGTATGTGGAGCACACATATTCTACTCCAAAAACGAGAAGAAAGAATCATTTACTCTACAAGTTAAGACATATTTCTTCAGAGTGATGACTAAATCATTAAATTTATAGTGCTTTATAGAACAAATCATTAAATTGACCATATTTTAGAGAGAAAAAAATTAAATATCCACATTTATAATCCCAGTTCAGGGTCAGTACTCATGCTGATCTCTGACATGAAGGTAAGCATAACACGTCTTAAACAGGCCACCTTTTAAAGCTGTTTTTAAAAGATGACCTAAGTTGCTACCTCATAATGCCTTCATTTCAGTGACATTATTCTGTTTCCCTCATTTCCCTCTGATGACTGAGTTAGATAGGGTTTTAATATCTATTTCAAAAGGAAAGGGAAAAAAAAAGTGCTAACATTTTAATTTTCCTAATTCTGCGTGGCTTAAATGGATATAGGAAAGCTTTTCTTCAACATGTTAGGTTTGAAACATAGATTCATTTCTTGATACAGTCCAAATAGATAGAAAAATGCATGTAGAGCCTATATGTTTGAAGTTAGTACCAAAACTGAGACAGCCTGAGCTTCTCTATATAGGTGTATACAGAGGCTCTACATATCAGGTTTATGAGAGACTAGGCAGGGGCGAGTGCTAAGGAACTTCAGTGAAATGTACAGTAACTCCAATCATGCTAGTCATTTCCTTTTAAAAGAAAGCTGAAAAGCAACTACACTACAGAACTATAAGAAGAGGTTCAGACGGTCATCTCTTTTCTGTATCATGCACTAAAAAAGGATGCAAAAGACAAAATATAAAGCACTCCTGGTCTGTGATGTGGGATTGTATTTTTCTTTTCTTTTCCCCTTCTCCTCTCCTCCTCCAATAAAAAAATTGGAATAAGCAGTATTAGAAATGCGTGGTGAAAAATATGAAATTCTATTTAAGAATGTGGTTTAGCTAAGGTCTACATGTTCCAGTAAATTCTTTCAAAACACAATAATTGACAATACTTTACAAGAAACAATGAGTTTTAGGAGAATCTATAACAGGTTTCATTTTAAAAATTCAGGATACTTTAACTTTCAGGCAATAATTTCAGGAAAAAGCAAGGAATATCCATCAAAAGTACTGTAATGATCACAGATAGCATTCCTGTTGTAATTCCTAGAGTAAATTAATTTATTGAATCACTCTTTTGTGATAACAGATAAAATTCTGTGCAATGAACTCAACTTCATATTCACCTACCTCTGTTTCTCTGGGAAATAGTGGTGTCAGGGCACTGCTTTCTGGTGCTTTGATATATCCATTGCAGGCTACTTAAAAGCAGTTTTGATGGGGCGAAGGAGGAAGGTTTTCAGACTCTCCTGCCATATTAAAGTCTATGATGCAGCAGCTGTCCATGGAAACACATCAAAGAGGAATAAAAGGGCTATCCAGGGGAATACAAAATGGCACAAATATGATACAATGGCACAAAAAACCCCCAAACATTGAGGAAGATTTTTAACCTGCCAAACCTACTCTTTCCAGAATGTTAGCTCTAAACCTAACTCTAATCAAAATTTCTGGTAGCTAAGAGACCTCTTTCTCACCTCTTCCAGGCAACATGCAGTCAAGTTTCAGAGAGTAATATCACAACAGGGATTTTTAGAAGCATTTCAAGGGGAATAAAAAAAGTAAAATTGTGAGACATGCATAATTTTCATTGAAGCTTCCCTGTTTAAGCAAGTAATTTGGTCTAAAAAGAAGTATATATGACTTTGTAGCAACTAATTCCTTAACAGCTTAATAATCATAACAGCAGTATACACATATAAAATGTTTTTCTTCTTGAAGCAAATAAGATGACATTACAGTTCAGTATTGAATCATAATTGAATCCTGTGCAATCTCACAGGAATTCCAAAGTATGCAATTTACATATTTACCTAACAGCACAGAACTGAATTGAAAAGACAGTAAAATTCTGCCAATGTTTGGCTGAAATATGTTATGTAATATGGTTGATCCTGCAGTACAGTTAAACCTAGATAAAACTAATTTTGTGTGCTAATCATTTTTATTCAGGCTACATCAGACAAGTAGGGGAAGTTTAACAAATTATTACATTTTTTTATATCCTATATTTGTATATTTAAATTTAGGACAGTTTTTCATCACTAATGATTCTTGTTTTCAACAGCAACAGCAGTAGAATATGTAAGAGGAGAAAAACAAAGGAAGCAATAAACAGTTCAACAAGCTTGAGTGAGAATATTTGCTTTGTTTTCTTTTGTTTAAAGTTAAAAAAAAAAGAAATCTGCTGTAATGTTAAAAAGGAGCTCTAGGGTATAACAAAAAAAAGACAAAAACGCAAATCAAAATCATATAAGCTATATTTAAAGCTAAACTTTGTTTAACATCCAGTTTTAATCCTTTTTTCTTTAGAAAAAAGACACGGTTTAGAGAGGTAGGTGTAGAGACACACTACCATGGCAGATAAGGATGAAATAGATGACTGCTTCAGGTTTTGTCCAGAATGCTAGTATATATGATCCCACACTTCCAAAATAACTTCCACAAGCACTAGCTTGAGAAGCTTCCTTTAAAAAAGCAAAGAAAGCTTTATCTTTGCACTCTATGACTCGAGAAGCTGTTCTAATAGATCCCAAAATACCAGTATCATGATGCTAAACTAGATATATTCTTAATAAGAGCAACAGTGTTATATTGAAAAGGAGGATTATACAGTTTATTTAGATTATCTAGATTATTCTAGAGAGGGGTGGAAATGCCTAAAACATTGATTAGATTTTACTTTGTCCAATGAGAACATTGACATGTCATGACACTTTTATCAAATTCTCATTTAAAGCAGATACTGACTTCATAGAACTACTTTTTTTTTTTTTTTTTTTTTTTTTTTTTTTTTTTTTCCTTTCTCTTTTTATTTTAGTGGTACTTTGTGAGAAAAACTTCATGATGTAAAATAAATATTTCCACCCCATTTTGTGGCCAGATCATATTTTACATTTATTTACTGATAATCAGATTATACAGCATTCTTCTTATTTCACACAAACTTTTATTCCATCTCCAAGTTCCAATCAAGTGTATTAGATCAATATTTTGATAGCTAAATGTATTTTCAAATAATGTTAATATGTTAAGGAACTTGAGTGACAATTCAATTCCAGTAAGGCAGAATTTATATGACTCTTCATTTTCCCATGGTTGATGGTATAGTTAACGCTATTAAGGTTTAGAAACCATCCATGGAGTATAAGCCAGGCTTTTTCAAAACTAAACAAAGTATATCATACTCTAGAGAAATTGCATGTTCTTTGCAAAACCAAGTAGATTTCATTTCATCAGTTACATTCTGATAATTTTTAAAACACTTTACAAAGAAGAATAACAATTGCTAGATTTTGCTTGTTCGTTGCTTTCTTGGCTTGTTTGCTTTCTTGGGTTTTTTGGTTTTGTTTTCTTCTTCTTTTTTTGACAGGTTATGAGGTTTAGTTCTCCAAGAGAGTTTCAGAAAGTAGCAAGCATCTCTTCCACACATTTGAAAACAGCAAATGTGCAGAAATGTGTACAAACTGTATAATTTCATACTTTACATAAAAAACCCTAAAACATTGACATCATCCTAAATAAAACATATTAACTAAGAGTCAAAGATAAATGAAAGTCTCTGAAAAAGCTGCGTAACATAAACCTTTCAAAAATGGCAAGGCATTTGCCAAAATAGACTAAAATATCACCATTGGTATGCTTTCTTTATAGTTTCTTTGTGTTCCCACATGACCGGTAACCATTGCACACTTTCAAATGTCACCTATTATAAAGTTTGGATATCTTAAATTCATGACACAAATAGACAAAAGCAAATTATGCCCTAGAACAACGCTTTTTGATGTCTGACAGGCAACCAGACACGAGAGACAGCGTAGGTTCCTTGCAGCAGCTACATAGTCTATCAGATCACTAAAACATTCTGAAAATAGGCTATATCAATAGTACTGGATTTTTGGCTTCATCTTTATAAAGCATTAATTCAATCTTCTGCTTGTATAGGATAGCTAATTGAAAGCAGAGGAGGCATGAGACAAGAAACCAATATTACACCATGTTTGAGAAGGGATCTATGGGTGATACCTTAATCGACAAAGCCATAAAATAAAATTCAGTAAAGGCTAAAACTGCTAGAAATGCTAGTCATCCAAGCCATGCAGGACAGATATAGAACTGTAATTTGATTAAAAATAGCAAGCATGGATTCACAAAAGGAAATAATAGTACCTCAGAATTTTCAAAGAACAAGCAAAGAATGTCTTAGGAGAAATGCATACGTATCTTATTTAATTTTTCTTATTGTATTTATTTATGTTTTCATACAATTCTCCAGAAAAGATACTTTGATATTTCTTACTGTATGTAGCCTGCATACATTCTGTATACATTGCTAATATAACAAGTTAATTTTTAAACTGTATATTCTGTTTGGAGAGGGAAAGGATATTAAAAACTAATTTCCTCTTCAGGAACATAGAAAATTGTAAAACAAACTTATTCAGATTTTAAAATAACATTATTCTTTATTTCTGTGAGTGGGAATAAGATCCCCTTGTGGCATTTAAGAACCTGCCTTTTCTGGTTTAGATTCCACCAACAGGCAGGGCACAGCAATCAAGTATTAGCAATCATGTGTTTTTTCAAGACAAGACATAATTAGAAGGCAATACATCACATAGAGTTTATTTATTGATTTGAGAGTGATGTGTGTGGGTGTGTGCGTGTGTGTGTGTGTGATTGTGCATACACACATATTTGATTGCAAACATAAGGTTCATTTATTTATTCTCAAAGTTCTGAAGATGTTTTTGCTATTTCTCCCCTTTTATTAAAAAATATGCTTTTCATGTACCCTCCACTTTTTGGGAATAAGTACTCATCATTCTGATGAACTGTGGTCAATTTTTCAGATTTTCTTCAGATGCATTTTTATTGTGTCTCTCCTGTGCTTTTGAATTTTTGGTGTAAGTCTTGTTTGAAGTTAGCTGAGCACAGTTTCAGCATAATTAGAAAATCGTTTTAAGGTAAAGGAAAATGTGGCTTACAAGAGTTGCACCAACCTTCAGAACATGTTTCTGAAACAGATATTGTAAATTGACCAAGAGTCTTAGATACAGCAGAGCTTTAACTCTGTACCAGGATTTGTACCAGAAATATATGTATGAGATTAAATGGACTTTCAGGGTTTAAAAGTGAGGAAAAATGAGATTCACAGTACAAAAAAGCACATTAAAGTGCTGAACTTCTAGCAGCTAGTTGTAATGTAAATTTTTTAAGATAAACTTTACTTTTGTTCTTCCGAGGAGTCACTTATTCCCCATACTTATAATTACTATGTGACATTGTCAGGTTGCAAGTGAGAGAGAAAAGCGTCCATATGAAATTTTTGTTAAACTTCCAATATGTTTTAGAACCATGAAGTACCTTGGAATGTAGCAAATCTAACACGTGCTACTTTCTCTCAGAAAAGCTAGGGAAGCTTTTGACAACTCAGAGTTTTATTCAAATGTGAGGCTTTTCTTTCCAGCTTGAGAATTTTATCATGTTCAGGTATAGTTCTCTCCACAGATAAGTGTGACAACTAATACCTCATATTATAATGGCTCCAAGTGTCTGTTGTCTTATATGTCATCTTTTTGTACTGTTGAAAAGACTAGGTCATCTTTTAATTGCCTAATCAGTGTCCTGGAGTTACTTACAAATGAGACTCCTGTCTTACACTTTACTTTTCTTAGTTCTTGTGACAGTTTCTTTATTTATTTTTTTCCTCTTCCTTGTTTTGTAGGGAATTGAGCTATTAAAATTCTTGGTCATGACACATTTCTTCTTTCAAACTTTGTAGTATGTTTAGAACCCTAAGGGTTTAAGGGTTCAATTTCTTGTCAATAGGATGGAAATTAAGAGAGGCATTACCTTTCTTCTGTGATTCAGTGTCCTGGTTTCAGTTAGCATAGAGTTAATTTCTGTTACAGTGCTCTTTTTTTGATTTGGAATGAGAATGGTGTTTGTTTTTTTTTTAAGAAGTTGTGTTTGTCTTAAGTGAAAGAATTTTCCTTGTCTCATGCTCAGTGAGGAGGTGAGCAAAAGAAGCTGGCAGGGCGCACAGCTGGGAGAGGTGACTCTAACTGTCTGAAAGGATACCTATGGTAGGATGTCCTGCCAAGTATATAAACTGGAGGCAGCTACCCTGAAGGGGCACAGTTGGGTTTGCTTCTGGCATTGGTAGTGGGTGGTGAGCAAGTGCATTGTGCCTGACTTATTTTTCCTTTCTTATTGTCATTACTATTATTACAATTTACCATTATTACTGTATTTTATTTTAAATTAATAAAGTGCTCTTAACTTATGAGCTTTTCTTTGATTCTCCTCCCCATTCTACTGTGGTGAAGTGGGCAAAGAAAGGGGTGTTTGAGTGAGTGGCTGTGTGTTGCTTTGATTTCCAGATGGGCTTAAACCACAACACTGAGTAGTAAGCAGGCAGTAATATGAAGTAATAGGAATGGATTTAAAGAAAGTTCATAACCTGTTCACCACTACTTGGTAGGCAGCAGTGAATAGAGGTACACTTTAAAGATATTTTTCAGCCTTTTCTTTTTTATTTGGGTGGCCAAAGTTCTAAAGGAAGAGGAACAGTATATCTAAAGAATGACTGAGAATACACAAAAAGGTCTCATCTCTCCAGCAATCAACAAATGTATCTCTGAGAACTCACTTCTAAAAGACTACATGAGCTTCCCTTATAGAAGCAAAAAAGCAATTTTTTATGCTTGTTAGGCTTAAATATGTCTTGATAGCCTGGATACTAGCAAGATTACTTTTAGGTCATAGGTTGGACTTGATGATCTCAAAGGTCTTTTCCAGCCTAGTTAATTCTGTGATTCAGTGATGCTTTTGTGAAGACTCAAACTCTTTCACTAGAATACTTTTCAGGTAATAGCTTTGAAAGGGAAAGTATTTTTTATTTGTTTTACTTAAGAAACCATAATTTAACACAAAGAGAATGACATGCCCATGTTCCCTTAAATGATCTCTTATCACAGAAAATAAATTATTAATTTCAGTAAGAATAAAATTGTGTCATGGAAATAAAACTTTAACAGTATTTTCATGGTAGAGACACAAAATTAGAGAAGCTCTCTAAGTTTGTGGTGGAGTTTACATCAACAGAGAACTTTGAAAAACTGATTTTACAAACTTCTACAATAATCAATTTCAAATGCTAAATTATTTTTTATTACTATTACTGTTCTCAGAAAAGGAGAAAGGAGGAGAAAATAGAGGAAGGATGCAAGCAAGCAAAAATAGTTGAGGAAAAGAGACTTTTTCTCATTTTATATTGGAATACTTTTCTAAAATAGATTCACTGTTACTTTGGAAGCAAGATATTTTACCAACGAAGTTAATACCTTCTGGTCTAATGTTCCAAACTGAAGCATACATATTTTTTCTGTGCCATAGGGCTAAAATGCAGTTTGGAATTCATTGAACAGAAATTTTGTGCTAAGTTTATGCTATGAATGAACCCCTTCCCTTCCCTTCCCTTCCCTTCCCTTCCCTTCCCTTCCCTTCCCTTCCCTTCCCTTCCCTTCCCTTCCCTTCCCTTCCCTTCCCTTCCCTTCCCTTCCCTTCCCTTCCCTTCCCTTCCCTTCCCTTCCCTTCCCTTCCCTTCCCTTCCCTTCCCTTCCCTTCCCTTCCCTTCCCTTCCCTTCCCTTCCCTTCCCTTCCCTTCCCTTCCCTTCCCTTCCCTTCCCTTCCCTTCCCTTCCCTTCCCTTCCCTTCCCTTCCCTTCCCTTCCCTTCCCTTCCCTTCCCTTCCCTTCCCTTTTAGCTATTTGATTCAATTTAGAATTTAAGTAGCAGACATACATCAATAAGCTTTTTTATTTTATTTTATTTTCCTTGCATAATTCCTTTGAGTTATATAGAATATAATTTAGATTCACTAATTTATAAAGAAGCGTACAACTTCCCCCAAAACTGATGCTTATGCAGAGCATCTCCGCTTCACATCTTGAGGGTAATGTACTTAATATAAACCAAAATACACTTCTCAAAGATGTATTCCAAATGTCCAGCTATATTTTGCATCTTTAACTTCATCTCATTAAAAAAGAATCAACTCCTTTCCCTGGCCAAATTCAGTTGTGGGAAGAGTTGGTGGACCTATAACCAATTCACATGGCTATTGCAATTATAAAATACACAGATATGGAAAAAATTGTTTTATTTCCCTGTGTATTTCTAAATGAACTGCTATTAAAATAACAGTTGTTTATAAAAATGGTTAAAAGTTATTTTTTGTTTCCTGACTTTTGTTTCCTTGACACGCAGACCTTCTAGGCATTTTGTACTGGTTTTCCTGGGATAGAGCTTTTTTTCCTTATAATTACTTGTGTGGAGTTGTACATTGATTTGTGGCCAAAACACGTGATCACATTGATGCTTCAGTTACTGCTAAGCAAGGCTTACACAGTGTTAAGGACTTTTCTGCTTCTCACACTGAATAAGCTGGGGGTGTTCAAGTTAGGAGGGGACGCAACAGAGACACCTGACCTCAACTGACCACTGGGATGTTCCATAACACATGGCGTTACGTCCAGCAATTAGAGCTGGTTTTGTCAAGCAGATTTTACCAGAAGTTCTTTTGTAATTTTCACTAAAATTACTAAATCTGTGTGAATGTTCATGAAATTGGGACCTTTCTGGTCATACTCCTTTCCTTTTTCCTTAACTCTAGTAAAATAAACTTTTTTGCACTTGAAACATATCTGGTAATTTTATAAAGTCCATAGCATGCATGATATGTAGAGGTTTGAGGACTTCACATCTTTGAAATGCAGCCTCTTCCTAAAACTGTATCCATGAGAATGCTAAACAAACTTATCCTGCTCTACTGTTCTAATTGAAAACATATGGCTTACTATGGGTGATGTTTGGAAAGATTTCTCAAATCAGCATTATGAATTAGGTACTCAGGTTCTGGGTAGTCACGGGGATTTGGGAGTCTGAAATCCATCTGTTATGTTTCTGTAAAATTGTTTTCTTTGTAGTGTGGTTATAATTGAAACAGGAGGATTAATTAACACATACATGCAGGAGAGAGGTCAAAATTCATGAGAAGTTGGCATATAAGTCTGTTATTGTTTCACAAAAATTCAGAAATATTTTGAGCTCTGTAAAAAATAAAATTAAGTGTAACTGAATACAACTATCTGTCCAGCTATTAACTTTTTAAAAGTTCTGCTATAGGGGCACTGAAATACCCAAACCAACTATACTTTGTCTCGAGGTCAATCATCTGGATTGATTTTATGTTTTATTTAGTGCCACAGGACAAAACTTATAAAAATTAACATATAGCAAATACCTTGGACAAAATTTAATTTTTGAACTTAAATAAAAGCTAAGATTTCAAATAGTGTATATTTTGCATCAGTACAGAGAAGAGACTGTTAAAGCTAAAACAAAAATACATCCTTTAAGAAAATAAAGTGGAAAGAATAAGACAAGAAATTGCTCAGATAACAAAGGTAATAAGTCTGCTTCTCGTTGCATGAAGTTAGCAATAGTCCACTGTCCCATAAAGGAAAAAAGGAAGCCTACCCAGTGTGAATGGAGTGGTTGGCACCAAGCAATTTCCAGCTACATGACTCAGCCTTGTTGACTTCTGCCATGTTTTATGGGGAAAGAATCTGAAAGCAGCTGGAAAACAACCTTGTTAATATCCTACAATTAAACTAGACCTTCATGTCGTAAAACACCTAATATTCTTAATATCTCTTTCCCAATTCTGGCTGACTTCAAATCCTTCTTAGCAAGTTTTTCCTTTATTCATTATCCTGCCTAATATTATTAGATAATTATTATTAGAGATTAATATTATTAGACAGTGCTATCAAATGGATTGAGAATAAGCTGAAAATGTTTTCCTTTCTGTCCATACAGCAATAGCAATATGTATAAATATAAATGCACACACAGAGAAACACACTTAATCCCACCTGCCCCATACGCATATGTAAGAATTTATAGAACATGGAGTCAAGACCTAACATTGTTTACATTGTTTAAATTTGCCACAAACCTGTGCACAGCAGCGTCAATTTTGGTAACTAAATTTTCTCAGGCAAACCACAGAACTGTACTTTTGTTCCAAGCATCCTAGAATTTCTGAAGTGTTGCAACAAAGAGAGGCCATGCTGTATGTATGTACTTAAAAGAGAGAGAGAAATCTTGACATATAGACCAGAATGAAACCTATGGAAATAGACTCTAAATCCATTGATATGCAGGCTTGGTTCCACTTGAAATTAAGATCATACGTTTTGACCAAAGAACACAGCTTCTGCATGGATAATTAAATTGCACCTGAGATTGTATCAAAATTCTTCTCCACGCATTTGTTTTTTTGCAATGATCACCATATGTTTCCTTTTTTTTTCTGGAAAACATCTTAGAGAGTGGGGGAAGAAAGACCAAAAACTGTGTTGCTTTTATAGAAACTGACAAAAAAGTGGTTTATTTCCTCATTAGTTTTGACAGTGGTCTCCTTTTTTATTTTTATTGCTAATGGGTGGGTAGCTTGGTGCATGCCTATGGTTGATCATCTTCACAAAGTCCTCAGCAGAACTAGTTCCCTGTATCATTTTGGGATTGCTAGATATTCATAAGGACATGTGTCTGTGTACTTGAAAGCAAAGCTGGAGCTGAATTTCTCACAGCAATTCTCCTAAAATATGTTGATAATTGCTAGCAAAATCCTTGCTGTGCAGCAGACAAAAAGAGCCGAGAAAACCCAGACCACAGTTGAAAAAGACCATCTCTCTACACAATACACCTGAAAGCTACTGGCTCAGTATACATGGGTTCAGCAAAAAGAACACTGGAAAAAGCAGTGGGTTGTGTTTCTCTTACACCTTAGATAGTAACTGTCCTATTGATAAAAGGATTTATATCCCATTTTCTCTCTGAGAAGCTTGTAAGGCCTCAAAAAACTCACTGAAAGGGGTTTACGTTCTAGTTATTTTGGTAAAATGCACAGGAGAAATACCTACCAGATGTTTTCCAGGGGTCAAAATAACACAAAGGTTTACTGCCAAACTAAAGAAAATCAGAGAACTCTGGTAAATTATTCTTCTAATCAACATAAAACACTTCTCAAAGCATTAATTTAGCTCATCCAATTTAGCAAACTTTAAAACCATTAAATTTTCTCAAAATGTTTGAAGTAGCGGGAATTAGAAGAAACAAAGAGAGAGAGAGAAAAGAGGAAAGGAAGAAAAGGAAGAAAAGGAAGATACAGAAAAACCACAAATATAGCTACCAGCTCCTGGTTTCCAGCAGTGCTCACATTGAAACTTTAAGAGGAAGGTAGGGTCAGGCTATGCCTGCCTCATGCTCAGCTTTAAATACCCCTTGGCTTTTGGGGTCCCACCTCCCAGGTGAGACTTCTGGTCATTTAGCCACTCTTAAACTGGACTAGGGAAGAGCAGAGCCCTGTCTCCAGTGTGCCAATGACTGGCAGGCACTGCAGGGCTGGGATACAGGCTCTAGGGCTGGGGGCACGTGTGGCAGTTCACTGTTTTTCCAGGGCAAGGCCTTATCTGCCCTCCCTTATACCCACATGCATCCCAAAATGTTTTGAGACATCAGTCCATCCAGTGTCTAACAAAGCTTCGTATATATGGAGATTTAACCACCATTTAGTTAGTGATTTGACTTTTGAGTTTAACTGAGGTTAATGAAGCTACTACAAGTGGTTGACATGGTGCTTGACACTGTTTGCAGAACTGGGCTCTTGTAGGTTCCTCAGCAAACATATTATTAAACTGCTGGATGCATGATACCATTGTTGTTTGTCTCAAATCAATCCATAAACAATGATTCTTGTTTTCTGGGACAGTCTGGGTTCGATCTGTTCATGGTGAAGAGAGCAGACAAAGCCAGTCTGAGACAAATAATCAGTTCTCTTCTGCTCTTGCTAGACCTCGCCTGGAGTATATCAGCCAGTTCTGTAGCCCCCAACATAAGTAGGATGTGTACATGTTTTGGGATGTCCAGAGAAGGATCGCCAAGGTAAGCAGAAGGCTGGAGGAGCTAATTTATAAAGAAAGGCAAAACATTTTATGCTGTTCAACCTGGAGAAGAAAAGTCTTCAGGGATACCTTGTAGGAACCTTCCAGCACCTAAAT
Organism: Ammospiza nelsoni; assembly: GCF_027579445.1. Classification (NCBI taxonomy): domain Eukaryota; kingdom Metazoa; phylum Chordata; class Aves; order Passeriformes; family Passerellidae; genus Ammospiza; species Ammospiza nelsoni. The sequence continues at coordinate 39,618,919 of NC_080669.1, read as the reverse complement.
GGAGCATGCAAGAAGTCTGTAGAGGGACTTTTTACAAAAGCAGGTAATGGTAGGACAAGGCATAATGTCTCTAAGTAGAAAGAGCATAGGTTTAGATTAGATATTTACAGTGGGGATGGTTAGGCACTAGAACAGGTTTTGTAGAGATTCTTCAGACCATTGAGTCCAACTGGAATAGTTAACTTAGCATTGCCAAGACTACAATTAAATAGCATCCCTTAATATCACATCGACATGTCTTATTAATACCTTCAGAGGTGGTAACACCAACACTTCCCTCTGCAGCTCGTTTCAATGCCTGACTAGCCTTTCCCTGAAGAAATTTTTCCTAATAACCAGTCTAAATCTCCCTTGACACAACTTGAGGCTATTTCCTCTTCCCCTATAGCTTGCTGCTTAGGAAAAGGGGCCAACTTTCACTTCACTACAACTCTCTTTCAGGTTGCTATAGAAAGCAATAAGGTTTCCCCTGTGCCTCTTTTACTCCAGCAGAAAGACTCCTGCTGTCTCAGCCATTCCTCATAAGACTTATTCTCTAGAACTCTCCACTAGCTCTGTTACTTTTCTTTGCACACACTCCAGAATTTTTATGACTTTTTTGTAGTGAGGGGTCCAAAAATCAGCCCAAGATTCAAGGTGCAAGTTTAAAGATGGATGGAGAGGACTGAAGTAACAGAAGATAGTTTGTGGATACAGTATTAAAGCTGGTGGCTGGTAACAGTTTTACCAACACAAATTCTTAACTATAAAATGAAGCCTAGCAGACAGTAAGGTGCACACTATACAGTAGAAACCTAGTCAACTAATAAATCCTAGAAAGCTTGTTTTACCATGTTTTCTGTTATATGGTAACACAACTAAACAAAGCTAAATATCTTCTTACACGATACCTAATACTTACTGCCGAACACAAAAAGAGCCTAGATCAATTCTCTGTGAAAGGTTAAGTTGACAGCAAGAAGATTAATACAAATAAAATAAAATTAAAAGGTGCTCCTCCACATCATGATAAACAACTTGGTTGAAGACTTAAAGGTATACTAAATCTGCCAATCACACTAAATTGAAAAGAGCTGTTGACTCCCATGAAGAGGAGAGGCCCTGCAGAGAGTCCTTGATAAATCAGAGAGCTAGGAAATCACCACCTGTACAAAGCTCAATGAGGACAAGTGTCATATTTGGAAGGGGAAGCTTGGATGTATGGACAGACTGGGGAATGAGAGGCTGGAGAGAAAGAGGGACCTGGGGGCCCTGGCAGATGGCAAGTTGAACCGGGGTCAGCAGTGCCTGGCAGCCAGGAGGGCTAACCCTGGTGTCCTGGGGGGCACCAGGCACAGCATCACAGCTGGGCAAGGGAGGGGATTGTCCTGCTCTGCTCTGAGCTGGGGCAGCCTCTGCCTCTGTCTCACCTCAAGTGCTGGGGGCAGTTTTGGTCACCTTGATAAAGAAGGACATTAAGGATTTAGAGAACATCCAAAGAAGGGCCACAAGGCCACAAGGATGGTGAAAGGACTAGAGGGGATGTCATATGAGCAGTGGCTGAGGTCACTTGGCTTATTCAGACTAGAGAAGAGGGAGCTTGAGATCTGTATCACAGTTTACAATTTCTTCATGAAGAGTACAGATGAGGCAGGCACTGATCTTTTCTTCCTGCTGACCAGGCACAGGACCTGAGGAAATGACATGAAGCTGTGTCAGGGTAAGTTTAGTTTTGATATTACAAAAAGGTTCTTCCCCCAGAGAAAATGGGGTACTGGAACAGGCTTCCCAGAGAAGTGAATACAGCATCTGTGACATGACAGGAGTCAAAGGAGCATCTGTAAAATGCTCTCAGGCACAAGGTGTTGTCTTGGGGCTGTCCTGTGTAAGGCCAGGAGCTGATCTTGATGATCCTTTTGTGTCCCTTCCAACTCAGGATATTCTATGGTTCTATGAAAAAAAAGTCTGATGAGACTAAGGAGACTAAGGAATCCTAAACCAGCCATTAATCAATACAATACTGAAATTGAGGAAATATACAGGTAAAGGAACACCTTCAAGCAGGCACTTCCAAAATGTTTTCCCTGGTGAGATTTAATATTCCATTTTCTTAAGAATCATTTATTATGACTAGAAGAAGTGGAAGACATAAACTTTAAGACCTGTATACAATTCTTATTGTCTTCTAAAGTGTAGAAGACAAATAGGATAAAAGGATAAACCATCATTGTCATTGTTAGAAAGCAGACTTCTGGACGTACCAGAAAAGAGAAGACTAGTACTAAAATCTACAAAGTTCACAGCCAAGCCTTTCCCAACAATCAAAAGAACTGACTGGTGTTCTTCCAATACCAAGTTTTTCTATTTTTTTTCTTTCATATTTGTATGGTTTAAGGACTTATTCCTTATGCTGTTTTCTTTCTATGAAGTACCTGGATGAACCATCAAAACTCCTGTGCAACAATATTACAGAACAATAGGTAGATAAGTAGCTGTATGCTGTTAGGCTTAAAACAGGACTATATCAGTAAAATTTCGTTGTACCTCACAATGTAGTCTGATGCCTTAGCCCCATCACTCCAATAGTGGTGGTGAAGTGAGAAGAAAACCAGATTTGCACTACATAGAGGGCAGATGTCATATGACCATGTTAATTCTGGTGTTTTCACTGTTCATTTATTAGCTCTGCAACTTTAGTAAGCTCTTTTGTAATGCATAGACTATGTATTTCTATGTCATATGCAAAAAGAGACTATGGAAATCGTGGACAAACACCTGGAACATTGGCACTAAGAAAAACAATAATTGACAGAGAAATAATGTCTTATAGGAAGATGTGAGAGAACGAGAAGGAAGTAATAGATTATTGGGTGATAGAGCTGTCCTATTCATGTTCCTCAGTGCCCTGGATGTGAAGGGATGATCTTTAGGTTTGCTGCCCAGAGTTCCCCATGTCTCATGAAGAAACAGGAAAGGCAAGCAAAGAGCTCTGCTTTTTTGTCAGAGACAAGTCCCTGATTCAGTACAATTCAGAACACAATATAATATTCCCTCTATGCCTTGTGGGCAAGAAACAGGCAGTAACACCTCTGTCAGTGTTCACCAGCCAAATAGTTGATGTTCACTGGGGAAATATTTCACACCCTTCAAGATGTGTAACTGTATGACTGAATTCCTAATTAGCAATCCAATTTATTCCTTAATTTTTTTTGTATCTGTTTGTAATTTCTTATCAACATGCTTATCTTCTGCATGCCAGTTGCCATGACAACTTCCTATTTTGATGTCTTCCATCACTGTTTTCGTCGTAAAAGTTTTTGGTTTAAAGATAGGTTGGATCCTTCCAGGATTGTACGGAGCCTGTTGATTCTTTGCTCAGGAAAAAATTGATCTTTTCTGTTTGCCACAGGTTAAGGTGGTGATTTAGCCCCTGGTGGTAATTTTGGTATTTATTGCAAAATAGCAGAGGAGCCCATATGGACACATCTCCTTGAAAGCAAATAAAATAGAGCATCTGTTTAAAATATATTTTAGCATGCATGATCTGAATCTGACTCAGAGCCTCCATAGGAAGATAAATTAACTACTGAAACTGCTACAAAGTGGTAGGGTAATTTCATCAACACTTGACTTGGAGTTTGACTACTAGAGTTCACTGTCTTTGTTAAAAATGGAGTTTAGTACAAGGAGTGATTGCAGAGGCTGTAAAGGGCTTTGCTGAGCAAAGCCCAGCGGACCATACACCCATTTGGTAAGAGACTTTTGAGTTCTCTGTGGGATAGTGATCTGAACAAACTAGTTTTTGTTGGCTGAAATTGTAAAAGACAGATAAAACCATCATGTCTAACAGCCCTGTCAACTTCAGTGCCAGCAAGGTCAGAATCATGTCCATGTCTCTTTGGAGCATTATACTTTAACTGGTCTTGGTATAATAGTCCCTTTCTTTCTTTGCCTAAATGAACAATTTTCCTTTAAGTAGGAGCTAGTTATTACCCTACAGACTCGTTGTTGCAGAATTGCTTTATTTTTTGAGTAATCATTAACAGATGTCCATTTACTGAAATTGCCATTAGAGAACAACAGTGGAAATTTAATAGTTAAGGGGTGAGTAGGAGTATTAGTACAAATAAAAATAGTTAAAGTAACATCAACAAATAGAACACGTCCTTTAGTTTTATTTGTAAGAAAATAAGGGACAGCTATTGGCAAGCTTTCAAGAACCACAAAACTTAACAATGCAAGTTGGCATTATTCTTTCTCTATGTTATGTGGGTGAAAGTGCTTGTTATTTGTGTATTTGCATTTTAACTGGCCCAGAGAAAGAGGGGTAGAGGGATAGTAACAGACTCCATTTAACTCAAACAAATACAGGTTTTGTTTCTCAATTAGAACTTGTATTCCAGACCAGTTGCAGAGCTATTGCTGTGGGAGGAAAAAATATAGAAAGGAACCTAACTCTAAAAACACGTGCTACATTCATCCAAATAGTTTTAGTACTTAGTATGCTACAATAATTGTCTCGGATCAAGTAGGTAGGCTTTCAGGTTTTTTGTTGTTGATGTGTTTCAGCCAGGATAACATCACAAGGATGAGCAAATTCTCTTTGTAAAAACTGCAATACCAATCAGAATTTATGTCTAACAGTCATTTACTCTTGCATCTGCTAAATCTTGCATCATTGGTCTAATTACAGGAAGAAGCAAGGAAAAAGAATGTATAGAGATATATATATGTATATATATATATAAATGTACAAATAATTCAGTTCAAATGTAATATATAGGAGATAAAAACACCCAAATTCTTGAAATTTAACAGAACTCCCAACAGCTCTAATGAAAGTAAAAGCAAAACATATCCCTACATGTGTGTTCAAGTAAATTTTCAGCATTCTATTTAGAGAAATAATTTTAATTACTTTAATTTAAAAAAAAACTTAGAATGGCAGATATTTCTAGATTATTCTAAAATAAAATCATCAAATTATATTTCCTTTGTTGTTAATTTTTTAAATTCCTTCCTCTGGCTAGAACATAACAGATACAACATAATACTTCATTGGCAATAAAAATAAAGAAAAGGAAAATTCCAGTATCAACTGAAACTGACATATTACAAGAATGTGTTAAATAGTTATTTTTATGGTAAAGTATTTACAGTTTTTTTGCCTATAGGCAGTAAATTTTGGATTCATTTTTACTGTTCTGTAAATTAGTTATCAACAGCTGTAATAGTTTAATCACATTTTATCTCTATTTTTCAACCAGTTTCAACAGCAAATAGATGGCAAATCTTGTCTATAATTTTAACACCCTGTTCAGTTAAGATATTTTACATTAATGAGCTCCTGATTTTTACATGTAACTTCCTTCCATACTAACAGGAAAAAATATCTCCATCGAGAAGTTAAAGAGAGGCATGTAATAGGATGATGAATATATTGATAGTTGCTATGAACTGTAACTTTCTTCTGCTTCCCTTGAGACTCCCTTGGGAAACTTCTGTTATAGATGCAGTTCTCCCTCCAACACACCTACAGATGCATCTGCATCTTTTGGAAGGCATCTTTTAGAAGCCATCCTTTACTTGTTCAGCAGCAAATAAAACTCTGTTTCTTTTAGTGATAAGCCATATCACCAAGACAGTTGGGCAGGTGACCTTGACAGGCCTAGAACTGCCGTAGAAACACCATTCCTACATGCAGTTCCTCCTGCTGCATCTATTGAATTGTATAACATGTAAAGATAAACATAGTATTATAAAAGGCTCCTGAGCCCTTTCTTCACCAAGCTTTCATACCCTTCTGCTCTACTAGCTAATATTTTTATCTGGAAAGAAAAGAGTTTAAAAATGTTTTCTCATTCAAATCTCAGCTAGATATTTTCTGGAGGGAAAAAATGTTTGTTTTATTTTGTTTTATATGCAAGATAGAGCAAAATAGTTTGATTTACATAAATATTGTCAATACTTTAAAATACTTGAAATATTTTTTCAACAACATCAAACATTCAGAGCACTAGCACTTTTCAGTTATATAGTATCCTATATGCTTATGTACCTTGAAAGTAAATATATGTAAACATGAAGAATGTATGCAAATGTGCATAAGCTTTTCATTCTTGAAGATATGTCTTGGTAGACTGCAGAATGAAGCAAAGAAGGTATTTTGCAGCTCAGCTCCCTCAGTGTCCTGTGTAAATTAGTTCCTAACCCTATTCATTAGAAGAACCTCATTTTCCCTAATCTTCCTTTTGTCATCTACCTACTTACACAAGGCTTTATTGTTGTCATTTACGTTCCTTACCACATTCAATTCCATTTGGAGAAACAACAAACTTCAGTTTCAGGCCTTCAATGGAGAAAGAAAGATCACAATATTACAGTGTTGAGCAGAAGGTGCTGAAATGGTGCATCTGGATGCCCTGTACTGTTCAGCATAGCTGTGGGGCTGTGGCTGGCTCAGCCATGGCAAGAGCCTTTTCTAGAGATCAGACAGCATCCTCAGCACTGGTGGGTCTTTTGGACATGGAGCATGGAAGTTGGGCTCTTCACGCTGGTGAAGAACAAAAAGAAATTCAGGATGGAGATAATAAAAAATCTTTTCCCCACAAAAGTAGCCTATCCATGGAGCGAAGGCCAAGGAAGGCTGGCTGTCTCTGACAGTGGGTGGTCCAACATCCTGACTGTGCAAAGCCCTGAGCAACCTGGTCTGACCCGGTGGCTGAGCTTGCTCTGAGACTGCAGACCTCCCCTAGTGACCTCCCAGCCAGCCTGAATTTTCCTGTAATCCTAGAGCAAAGTGAAATATTCTTTTTGCAGCTGCAAACTGATAGAGTCAGGAACTGAAGTTTCTTGATAGTTGTTCAATAATGAACAGATGAATCATTAAAGCTCCTAAAAAAATCATCAGAAAGCATAACTTCAGTCTCTTGAGACCAAATTGTTTGTCAGTTACACATGTATGAAAGCAATAATAAGGTAGTCTTTGCCTTAGAAAACTTAATTCTTACTGTCCATATGATTTTTTTTGCTGTGAAATTAAAGTAAATATAACCTAAATTGCTTTGCTGAATTAAGAACCTTAGCAGTCAAGTCCATTCCATCTACTTCATCATTCTATGCATTCTGTATATCACATTTGGAAAAAAGTCTCACAAAATAAAACAAAGTCAGTAAAAATTAGCTTTCTCTAAATGAATAACTCACCTTTATATATTACTTTATGGGCAGTAAGAAGAAAATTATTCTTATTTAAATGACTGCTGCACATGCAAACATAACAGAAGTGAATATGTAAGTTCCTCTTCTCTTTCCACATTTATGCACATTTTTGCTCCCTTTCCACAGCAAGATCTTTTGAGAGTTTTTTGGTGATCAGCTTTTTCCATGTAACCGTCACCTACTTTGAAACAGTATGTTCCCATTCTCTGTTTTGTAGGAAGTGAAATATCAGTTAAGAGAGGATAATAAAAATAAAACAGGTCAACAATATATGTGAAAATTTTTGGTTTATGTAGTTATTATAAATCTCAAATTGGTAAATGGGAATTGTAGGCAGATAAATGAAGCATAAGATTAATTGTAACAATTATTGGGGGAAATCCTGCTCCTAACAGATGTGTCCATTTGGATGGTGTGATGAGCGAAAGCAAAGCAAGTGGTTCCTGACGCTTCTCTGGCAATAAAGCCATCTTGCTGATGCAGGTTGGCTAGACTAGGAGGTGTGCTACTGAGCATAAAACACAGCACAAACTGGCAGAGATCCTGCAGGATTAGGGCACTGATTCTTTCACCCTCTTTCCTTTGAAATCACCTAGAATAATTACACAATTGTGAGAGCATTAAAGGGTCTTTTTCCTGATGATTCTTGCAAGCACAGTAGCAGTGCTCATTCACATGAAATAAATCTCTTTGCAAAAAAGCATAGAAACAGGATAGCTGAGGTCTATAGATAGAGGACCACCAGGTTACATCCACAGGACATCAGCTATCTGCTTTAGTATGAAGAAGTGGGTTTAGCTGACACGAATAATCTGAACTTACTAAGAACATTTTTAGAATGCCCATGTAGGAAGAAATTTCTGTAGGTTCAGAACTATTGTTAATAATGGTACTGAAAGTGCATAATAATGTTGCTCTTACAGGAGGAACAAAAGTAATTTGATTAAGACTTAGAAAGAGGATGATTCCATTTGATAGATATTGATTTCATTTAGATTTGCTAAGTATGGGTAATTGGGTGGGTGTTGTGAATAATATTAGAAGATGTGAATAACAAGGGCATGTGTTAGAGATGTAATTTTAATGAATAGAAGAAGACTGAATTTTAATGACTAGAAGAAACTGAAAAGAATCAAGAAAAACACTTGTAGTTTTCGCTTTAGTTTAACCCTGGTATCCTGGATGTAAAAGTGAAGTTTAAAATGACATAAATAGAATTCTCAGTAACTTGAATGAATAATAAATTGGGTCAAATCCATTTTTTTTTCCCTTGGGGAGGAACTCAGTATTTCAGTATCTGCATATAGACTAGATGCAGGCTAAAGAATCAAAACAGGAAATTATACTTTTAACATCAACTATTGTCAAAATAATTTTTCCTTACACATATTGTACTCAAATACGAGGGCTGAACCTGTATGACTTATAATTATCTTACTTGTAATTATCATGACTGTATAGATGTACAGTTCTAACAGAAAATCTAACAGAATTTTCCCATATGGTTTTAAGACAGAGTAAGTGCAAAGCAAGAGAAACTGGAACAGGGGAGGATAAATGTTCATGTGGAAATGGATTAAAAATAGAATCATGGAATCACAGAATGGGTTGGGGTGGAAGGGACCACAGGGGTCATCTGGCCCAACCTCCTTGCTCAAGCAAGGTCATCCCAGAGCACATGGTACAGGATAATAGCCAGACTGTTCTTGAACACCTCCAGTGAGAGACACTCCACAATCTCCTCTCTAGGCAATCTGTTCCAGCGCTCGGTCACTTACGCTGTAAAGTTCCTCCTCCTCTTCAGGTGTTCATCTGTTTCTTCCTATTGCATCTTGTCCTACTGCCTGGCACCACTGAGAAGAGCCTGGATCCATCCTCTTGAAGCCCTCCCTTCAAGTACTTATGCACTTGATGAGGTTCCCTCTAAGCTGTCTCTTCTTGAGGCTGAACAGACTCATCTCTCTCAACCTTTCCTCTTAAGAGAGATGCTCCAGTCCCTAATCAACTTTCTTGCCCTCTGCTAGACCCTCTCCAGGAGCAGATTGTTGTCCACCAGGACCCCCAAGGCCTCTACAGAGATGTTTCCCAGTAGGTTGGCCCCCAAACTACACTGGCGCACAGGATTACTCCTTCAAGAAAAAATCTGTACTTAGTAGACCTTAGTCACCTTGTCAAGCATTGTTAATGGTTGGATGCATATATAAATATAAAAATAGAAAAATAATGTAAATATATAATAGATAAAAATGTACATATGTAAACTTAGGGGAAAAGTGAGGAATAAATCTGAGGGGAGAACTCCTTCCCCCCCAAATAAAACCATAACAAACAAACCCATAAGCAACAACTTAACTTACCTGCAGATAGAGGAAAAAATAGCTAATTTCAATTACAAACTCCATCAATCTCTACTTCATCAGCGATCTATGAATATTGCTCCAAAATCTAGATGTAATACACTTAAAATTTTCAAAGGTGATATGTGTTTTCTTTGCAGCTGCTACGTGTCATTGATTGTTGTTTCCATAAGACACTTGCATATGTCCATATGTACATGAATCTGTTACCTGCACATGTAAGGATTAACATGTCCCTGCACTCATTTAGATAAGTTGTTGACTATTAACGCATCCTTTTATTGAATTAAAAATTTTATCTGGAAGAAGAGAGACAGAAATGAAACTGTATATATGAGTCTTTTTAAAATGTCAAATTCATTTTTATAATCACCACGACCTATTTGTTTCTCCCACATTATATCTTCATTTTTCAGAAAGACACTTTTCACTTGGTCTTCATGGCCATAGCCCGTCAATACTACAGATCCTATGAAAAGAGATGTTCATATCCATATTGTATAGTTAATGTAGGCATCAAGAAAACATCCTCAAGATCTTGTATAACTTACAGAAATCCTAATGTTAACTATCAGTGTATAGTAATTTTAATGCTCACAAGGAGTAGGAATAGCTGTGCAATTATTTTTGAGGGGGGAAAATGCTGCCTATATTAACTTTTGTTTTAAATTACATTCTGAAGAGGAGAGAATAATTTTTTTTGAGCACACATGTATTCTAATGGAGCGCTATTTTTTTTCATTTATTTCCCACACTCTAGCAATGATCTACAGGCTGTTCTAATATAATTTGTTATAGTTCTTTCACATAAAATTCCACACAGAATTTCTGGTGTGGCATGATTAACACAGTTGAAGACAAGGGTGGCAACCATATCCAGTACAAGTGTACTTCTCCTAGTTACCACAGTACTCCTAATTCCATTTGTGATATTGGAACATAAAAAAAATTAGTAGTCCACTTATAAATATACACAGGAAAACACTGTAGTACAAGGCTAACGTTTTGAAAATGCCACAATGATGTAAAAATTGTAGCCTCATTTGTGTAAGTAATTTAGATTTTGTAGAAGAAAATAACAAGCTTGCTAAAAAGTGCACTTTAGAGTTTGATTCTGTAACAAGAACAATGTGAATTGCAAGAACTCTTTTCAACATAAGAAATGCATTTATGGAGTGTCCACAAAATCTAATGAGTAGCACAAGCTGTGCCATTACAGTACAAATATATCTAGACATATAATATATAGATACTGAGCAAACGGTGATTTTTTTAAGAAAAAGAGAGACTCTTTTTTGTGGTCTTTTTGCTCATATTTTGGACTATAACTTTTTTTTGGACACAAGGTATCTATATTTTCAAGACTATAATAAATTCATTGCTTCTCTCATTGACAATGAAGGTTCCTAACAAGGAAGGCTCCCTCTTTAACACAATGGATGGAACAAATTGCCTTAATTAGTCTTTCTTTTTCTTCGTGTTTTTGAGATGTGGTACTGTAATCATCATCATCATCATTATGAACAGCATCTAGGATCTATGATGCAGTGAATTAAACCAGAGGAAAAAAATAATTTGATGATATCTCTCTCTACCGCAAATTAGAGATACCGCATGTTTTCTTCTGAAATCACCAAATTACACTAAAAAGCTACCATGTCAAATGATTTCAAGTTAACAGATGTAAAAATAAGCAGGCTTCTCAGCATTGCAAAGTACATACAGAGGAGATACAGTGCAAAATCACTAAGCATTTGATGCATTACTGGATAGTCTTTTCAAATATGTTGACAATAATTTCTGCATAAGAGTAGAAGGAATTTTAATTTTGAAACATTTACCAGTTTTGGAAATAGTGAAACTTGCTTATTATATTTCTAATATCTTTCCTATCAAAGATTTAGTGGTTCATGCTGAATAATATAGTTCACATTTATATGTGCATACTCTGAACGTGTAGTAGGGCTGTCTTTTTATTTCTAAATATATTCACATATATTTTGATGATGATTTTTATGGCACTGTGTTGTACATAGGGTCCTGTAGCAGATTAGTATAATATATTCTTGCATGTTTTTAAATGACTTTAAAAGAAAATAAAGAAATTAAAGGAAATGGGTGAGTGGATATAGTAGTTAGGAGGAAAACTACTGTAGATACTCTGCTGTGTTGTTACCCATGTAATCATGTAGTATTTCCTCTTCTCGCTCTCTCTCTCGCTACCATTTCTTGTGTCTTGTATTTTGACTGCAAACTCTTTGGAGCACAAATTCTTTATTTATTTCTGTTGCTTCTATCCAAGAAAGTTATGGCAGTGGCAAACATTCTTACTGAAAACACTGAATTTCAATACACATTTCAGTGTAAGCCTGTCAATGCCTGACTATTCCATCAAAACTACTAAACAAGTCAGATTTTCTAATATTTCCTTCTGTATGAAAGTTTAGTTCAAAATGCTGCCCTGTATGCTTTTTCTGATGAAGACATGGGACTTTCGGCCACTACTGTTACTATTCTTATGTTATACACCCATGAAGATTATTACTCCAAGATTTCTCCTAAAGGCCATAGGAACCATTTCCAGAGAAAGAGAGAAAAAGAAAAGAGGCAAAAACAGCACTATAAACTAAGACATAAGGCCAGACAACTAGTTTATTTGAATTCCCATGACCTTCTTTTGGACTGTCTCCTCTTCGTGATTCATTATGTGGTAAAGGAGCAAGAACCACCTTGTAAATAAGTACATGTTTGTTCATTGGTTGCACTTAAAATATTCTATTCATCTTCATTGCTAAACAGAGCACAGAAGTAAACACACACAATTAGTAAAAGCTAAATACTAAAGTAATTCTGTTGTTGACACCAAAGATGCAGCAAGCAGCAGAACTTCACACACTTTTAAACTTACATCTGTTCCTTTGTCCCCTTAACTATTAAACAAACTTATGAAGTCCCCAAAAAAATTCTGTTTCAATCTCTAATTTTTCTAATCTTTACACATTTGAATAGCTTCAGTGGAATACAACAGAGAACCTTTTGAAACTATGATTAGTCATACCTTTGGTAGGCTAAACACGTGAGAATTTCAAAGCATCTGTCATTTACTGGATAGTGACTAAACTTTCCTGAATAAATTATGGAAGAGTATCAAATGACAGGCAGGTGATTCAAAACAATTATAGTCCTCTAGATGATTTCATAATTACCTCTTTTTTCACAGTCTATGTTATGTAGGCCTCAGTATAACATATAAAAAATCTTCTGTTGGGGCCTCTATTAATTCAGACGGCAAGCGCACAAGTTAAAAAAATGTACTAGTGCTCAACAGATAACAAAGGCCCTATTTTTAATTTTCCATATGTCTGTATATATGTGTCCTCAGTTTGCAGCTTTGCAGGAACTTAATCACAGTCTTAATATGAATAACAGAGAGATAAAAACATTCTATGGCAGCATCAGCCTGGAGTTGGATACCATATATTTCCTAGGAAAGCTACCTATTCTTTAGGAATATTGAGGAAAACTCTACAATTTGTAAATCAGACATGCATTTGGGCTATTACTAAAGTAATTTAGTCATGTAGAGAAAATATTTCAATGGCACACTTACATTTAATGCATAATGTAATTACTGATTGGCAAGTCATACTGGTTTTTCATATGAATTTTAATGTAATGGCTCAAGAAAGAAGTATCAGTTTATCAAGGTGAAATATTGTTGATGACTCCATAGGACAATGTACTTATATGAAACTTGCAATGACTGCTAGGTAGCAGCTCTAAGGAGCCATCTCCATCAAGATCTACAGCAGTCCGACTCAAGTAGAAAAAAGATCACTATAGAATGGGAAAAAAGAAAAATTGAAAGCAAAATGCTCTTATCAGAAGTGTTACTGACAGATCTTTCAGGAAGAAAATTTACTTTTGTAGTAGATCTGACATAGTTCTCCCTTATATGTGGAAGCCTGACTTATTCTCTACCTGTATGATGTTTTATATATATAAATATATGGTAATATTCTGAATCAAAGCCTTGAATGATATTCAAGACCATACTTTGTGAAAATACATATTTACAAATAAGAAAAGCCATTTTTCAGAGAAATTCATTCAGCCTTCTAGATTAAGTTGATTTACATAAGCATTGTAGAAAGGAGAATTACCCCCTGGTGTTAAATTCAATCTCCACAGATGGTCTTTTTGATCTGTTAATCAGATTTCCTGTATCCTTAGACAATATCTTAATTGCTTATGCCCTCGTATTAAAAAAAAAAAAATAAGAAAAAAAAAAAAAGAAAAAAGAGAGAATTTTATTAAATTATTTAAAGGAGATATTAATATGCTCATATTCATATGCTTTTCACAACAATGTGAAATTTTATTAAACGTAGTTCACCAGAACAGAAGAGTTGCATTTAATAAGATGGAATGGATGGGAAGGTCTATAGGTTTTCCGTTACTGTATTTTCTATATCAATTAATATATCAATTCTAGAGGAAATATCCTCTTTAATTGCACCTATATTCTAGAAAATTTCTTTTGTGACATTTCCAAATTATGTGGATTAGTGTAGTGAAATTGCAAAATGCAAAACAACTCCACCCATTAGAGACTTTACCATTGTATAACACAAAATCTGCTGGTTCTCTTTCCACTGTTCTAGTAAAATCTTCAAAAGCAGTCAGATATTTTAGTGAAGAAGCACTGTGGGTTTTTTACTCATCTACAATATATAAAGAAACACCACCAGCAGCACCAGTGGCTGACATTAGTCAAAGGCTGAGTTTTAGATTAGGCTTTACAGGGTCATTTCTTTTTTCTTTTCTTTTTTCTTTTCTTTTCTTTTCTTTTCTTTTCTTTTCTTTTCTTTTCTTTTCTTTTCTTTTCTTTTCTTTTCTTTTCTTTTCTTTTCTTTTCTTTTCTTTTCTTTTCTTTTCTTTTCTTTAATTATGGGTTTTTTTGTTTGTTTGTTTGTTTTGGGTTCTGTTTTTTTTGGTTTTTTTGTTTTTTTTTTTCATTCAGGGACAGTCAAGCAGCAGCCTAGAGCCTCGTCAGAACCTGGAAGTTCACTACAGACAATCAGGCAAGAAGGTCAGTGCTGGGGGCACTCTGGGAGATATGAATGGCTCCAGGGGGCACAGAGTGGGAGTGGCATTCCAGAAGGGCATGGCACTTTGCTCAACAGTGCACAGAGCAGTACCGTGTGGTCTCCCTCCCATCAGTTCAAAAGAGCTCAAGAATACCTCCTATTCTGCAGGGTGCTAAGCCATCTGTACCTATCAGAAAGGATGTGGCAATGAAAACAGAGGTGTTGTGGAAACGTGAAGGTGTCCATGTAGCAACAAAGTGTAATAGAGATAACACATGTGAGGCAAGAGCAGGTAGATGATCTGCTGAGTTGTGTGGTACAAACGAAAGAGGAGGTAGAAAAGTTAAGGAGTGTTAGAGGACCTGAGGAAGGGATTGTTTGGCAGAACTGTTCCCTACTTGCTCTATGGCAAATGGACTGGCCAAATGCATCTCATAAGTGGAGGATCCTCTCTTCTCTCCACAGCACACGGGAGGGAACCTTGGAGATGAGGCAGAATGGAAATAGGTTCTTTCTTGGGCATCCCTCCCCATGATGTGAGGGAAGAATCTCGTACAACTCATAATATGTATGAGATTCTGGAAACTGAGGACCAGGAAAATAACAATCTAGATGAAGTACCATCTAAAGGGTTGCCTAAGCCAGTTCAGGTGACCAAACACATTGTAACAAGTTCTGAAAAGACAAAGACCAAGGGTAATTGTTGTAGAAGGCTCCCTGCAGAGTGAAACAGAGTCTAATATGCAGCACAGATCCAACCCACAGGAATTTGTTCTTTCTCCCTGAGGTCCATGTAAGGGGAAGCTTCTTGATTTTAGTGCATCCTTCTGACTACTACCCTCTGCTAATTTTCTCAGTGGATAGAAACAAGATCGAAGGAAGAATTCCCAGGGTAATCCAAAGGGACCTCAGGGCACTGGGCTATTTGGTTAAAGGAGTAGGTGCACAGGTAGTATTCTCTTCAAAATTCCTTCAGTGTTAGGGGAAAATAATGAAAGGAACAGGAATACTTGACTGATCTCTAGATGGCTAAGAGGCTGGTGCCATAGGTGCCATGGGGATTTTTGACCATGGGTTAGTATATATAGCACCAGGCCTGCTTATGTTGGATGGGGTACATCTGACTCAGAGTAGGAACAGGATTATGGCCTGGGAGTTAGCAGGGCTTATTGAGCAGTCTTTAAATTATATTCAAATGGAGAAGAAGATAAAATGAGGCTCATTAGAGACCATAATGATTGTGTTAGCCTAGCTGAAGAGCATCTATGCCAATGCATGCAGTCTAGGCAGCAAGCAGGAGCTGGAAGCCATTGCACAGCAGGAGACTCCATGCAGGTGCCATCACAGAAACATGGTGGGATGACTCTCACAACTGCAGTATTAAGAGAGATAGGCAAAGCACAAAGGGTGATAATGTGGTACTCTGTGATAGGTAGTGTTTTGATTATATTGAAATTAGTGCTGATGATGGAGATGACAAGCTTTATGCCTATGGGTAAAGATTGGGAAATGTCAGCAGGGCAGACATCATGGTGGGAATCTGTTATACACCACCAGCTAGAAGAGGCAGATTAGGTGTTCTTCAAGTGGGTGGCAGGAGTCTCACAGTCACCAGCCCTTGTATTTGTGGGTGACTTCAGCTTGCCAGATGTCTCCTGGAAATACAGCACAACAGACAGGAAGAGCCTTAGAGGTTTCTAGAGTGTGTGGTAGACAACTTCCTAATACAACTGATAAATGAGCCTTCAAGATGAGATGCCCTGCTAGACTTGCTGTTTGTGAACAGAGAAGGACTTGTACATGATGTGGCTGTTGGTGGCTATCTTGGGCAGAGTGACCATGAAACTTTGGTGTTTCCTATACTGGGTGAAATAAGGAGAACAACCAACAGAACTTCCGCATTCAGATTGGAATTCAGATTGGCAAACTCTGGACTGTTTAGGAGATTGATTGACAAAGTCCCTTTGGAGCCAGTCCTGGAGGGCAAAGGAGTCCAGGAAGGCTGAATGTGCTTTAAAAAGAAATTTTTTTGATATTCAGGAGCAGGCTGTCCCCATGTGTAGAAAAACAAGTCATCAGGGGAAAGGCACAACCTGGTTAAACAGAGAACTTAGGCTGGAACTTAGAGGGATAAAAGATAATCTGTCATCTCTGGAAGGGGAGATAACTTGGGAGTATTATAAGGATGTTGTGAGATCATGCCAGGAGAAAATTAAAAACTAAAACTTAATTTGTCCACTGCACTTAAAGACAACAAAAAAGTTTTCCTATAAATACATTGGCAGCAGATTATAATCAAGGAAAGTCCATCACTTATTGAATGTTAAGAGTAGTGTAGTGGCAGGGATGAGGAAAAGGTAGAGGTATTTAATGCCTTATTTTCCTCAGTCTCTAACATCAAAACCAGTTGTCCTCAGGATACCCAGCCCCCAGAGGTGGATGTAAGGAATGGAGAGCTGGATGAGGCCTTCATAATGGAGGAAGAGATTGCTAATGACCTGCTGTGCCATTTAGACACTGAGGAGATCCATGGGCCTTGATGGAATTCAGCATCAGGGTGAATGAGGTAATGAGGGAGCTGGTTAAAAACTTGCAGAACTACTCTCAATCATCTGGTAGACATCAGTAGTCCTTGTTACCTGGAGAAGTTCCAGAGGACTGGAAATTAACAAGTGCAACATCTGCAAGAAGGGTGAGAAAGATGATCTAGGGAACTACAGAACTGTCAGCATTACTTTGGTTCCAAGCAAGAATATGGAAGAGATCATTCTGGATGCCATTACATGGATTGTTTAGGACCAGAGTATCAGGCCTATCCAACACTGATGTACAAAGGTCCTTCTGAACCAACCTGATCTTCTACAGCAAAGTGACCAGCTTAGTAGATGAGGTAAAGATTATTGTCAATATGGTAAAGTGTTTAACACTGTCCCCTATAGCATCTTTTTAAAAAGACTGGTTCCTTGAGACTTGCTTGGGTGATAGGTGAAAAATTGGCTGGACAGTCTGGTCCAGACAGTGGGTAAAGAGACCTAAATCCAGTTGGTGTGTGGTCACTAGCAGTGCTCGCCAGAGCTCAGTTTAGGGGCTGGTTCTGCTTAAAATCTTCATTCATGTGGGGATCAGTATTGCACCCTCACTAAATTTGCAGATGACGCCAAGTTAGGTGGGACTGTTTTCTGCTTGGGGGTTAGAAGGCTCCACAGAGAGATCTTGACAGACTAGATCAATGGACTAAGAAAGCTGCATGAAATTCAGTAAGGTGAAGTGCCAGGTCCTGCACTTGGTTTTCAACCCCAGACAGTGCTACAGGCTAGGAGAAAAGTGGCCTGAAAAGTGTTCAGCAGAAATGTACTTGGGAGTGCTGCTCGACAGTCAGCTGAACATGAGCCAACAGAGTGCCAAGGTGGCCAAGAAAGTCAGTGGCATAGTGGCCTGAATCAGGAATAGTGCTGCCAGCAGAAATAGGGAAGTGATTATACTCCTGTGCTCAGCATTGTTAAGGCTTCAGATTGAGCACACTGTGTTCAGTTTTGGGCCTCTCATAAGACATAAGGAATGGGTGAGTAACTAAAGGGTGTGTTTAGTCTCAAAGAGTGGAGGCTCTGGAGAGACCTCATCTCTCTTAAAAACCACCTGAAAAGATTTTTTAGTGATAAGAAGGCCAATTTCTTTTATCATGCCTACAATGAAAGGACAAGAGGAAATAGTCTTAACTTGAGAGGGAAGGTTCAGATTAGATACAAGGGAAAAAATTTCACTGTTAGAGAGGTCAGGCTTTGGAATAGATTTCCCAGGGAGCTGGAAGAGTCACCATCCCTTCAGGTAGACACTGGACCTGACATAGGAGGATGTGGTTTAGTGGTTACAGTGGCAGTGCTAGGCAGATGGTTGGACTGGGTCATCTTGAAAATCTCTTGGAATCTTGATGATTCTGTTTGAGATAACCACCACTGTTACACTACTAGGTGCAGTATTTTGCCTTTCAGCAAGAAAATATGCAAGACACAGAATACTAGATTTCCAGTCTAACTACTTAGCCATGAGACCTTTCTTCCTCTTTGTGCTGGTTGGAGGGTCTTAAGTGATTTGATTCGCATAGAACTATTATAGTAATTTCTCTTTCCAAATCAATTAGTGTTTATTTATAGTCTTTCTTCACTCCTTTCCTCAGTATGTATTCTGTAGGATTTCCATCAAACCTAAAACAAGATTTGCATTCTTGCAGACAATTTCAAGGGATTAATTTATGCACACAAAAATTCATGCAAGGAGGATAGAACATGACTATTGCATTTGGAAAAAAGTGAAGCAACCTACATGTATGGCAGCTTGTAAAAACGAAAAACTGACTTAGTAACCATAACTACTCTATATGCACCTGTTTATAATGCTGATTCTGAGTTGTTGAACAGCTGTCAACATTAGAGTACATACTCTTAAATTCAGGAATGTATCAGCCAACTAGTGCATTAGCCAAACGGACTTCTTGTATTAGTCACTGAAGTTTTGAGAAGCATTTTAAGTCATGGTGATGATTAAACATTATTAGTCAAAAAAAATAAGTATTTGAATCATAATAGATTACGCAGGATACTTCTTTATGTCCCCAATTTATCTGCAGCTGATAGTTCTAAAATAAGATTATTATATTAGCAACATGGATTTGTTTGAAAATTAATGGGCATGTTATTCTATTGAAAGGGATCAGTATCTGTTAGATTGTGTGCTTTTATATTTGGTGAATATGCACTATCTCTGCATAGATGAGTGACCAGGCACTTTTGCAATTCTCTTGACACAAAGACTCAAATTAATTGATCAAACTGATTGAGAAGTCCTATCCAGTACTCAGTAAATGAATCCATTTTGGAAAACTTCCTCAAATTGACAGTGGCACTGAGGTTAATACTTGAAAATTCAAACACTATATAAATGTCCAAAATTTTCCTAATAGCTAGCATATAGATTTTTATTTTTACACCCACAGTTTGCATCAACACGTATGATTTTTTAATTTGTTAAGCACAGCAAAAATTGTCATAAAGAAAAAATCATAAATGCATAAAAGGAGAAATTATATCCTCTACTCAAAGTTGTATACTAAAATCAGTAGACTATAATTTATAGATGGATTTAACCGTCCTTTATAGAAGGAATAGGAATTCACTAGTGAATAGGATTTCAATAGTATCCTATTTATCTTATCAAATTTCATGGGTTGTTTATATTATTGATCCTTGAGATTTTACATCTTTATTGCTTTTGAAGGTTGTAGTACTTTTTCCTGTGATTTTGCAAAGCACATGCTCCTTTAGCATAAGTAAAACACAAGGATTTCATATTCTTTAATTTAATATCCTGCAAATGAATTTGTTATTAAATGTTTAGTGTCCATATCCTGCACTCAGAAATTATAAGCTTATTAATTACTTAAGCAGAGAATAATTTGAGATGCTGGCAAGAAATATCACTCTCATATGGCCAAATGGTGGTATCTGCACTGCTTAATCTAAAATATGTGAGCAGCACCCGTCTCACTTTCACTTTTCAGCCATCTCAGAAATTCTGTTGAGAAAATAAACAAAAAATGAATATTTTGACTGGATTTCCCAATATCTTGGATGTCACTGACTGTACATAGAAAACATATACATCTTTAGAATTTTATCTTTCCACAAAAAGCTGCAATTAACATAAATTCTGCACAAATTTAAAATTTTATCTCATGTAAGGAGCTGCATGGCAATAGCTTAATATGAGTAAAAGAATAGAATGCCAACTTCATCATCAAATGTAAACAAGATGCTGTCTGTGATGCGTTTCTTTGGAAGGGTGGCACATTAAATATGCTCAAGTGGAATGAAAGTGATTAAAGGGTATCAAGAATATTTTATGCCTTTTTTTTGCAGGCAATGCAAAAAAATCAGTATTTACTTATAGGTTAACACCTCTGTAGGGTTGGGATAAGTAGTAAAAAAAATTGAAGACTTTTGTTACATTCCGTGAAAGTAATTAAAAAATAATTTAAAAGGTGTAGGGAATTGATGAGATTTTAAACCAGTATTGTTTTCCCCCTTTAAAAAAAAATTACTTTCTCCTATATCAGCATCTCTAGGTTTCCTGTATAGCTTTAGGTTACATAAGGATTCTAATATCACAAGGCAATTTAAGAGTTGTGGTATTTGGTAGACCTGAAGGTTTTATACAGGATTTTTAAACATCTTTTTCATTAATATATAAGGGTAAATTATCATTTAGTCCAAATACTGCACTGGAAATTGCAGGTATCTATCTGATCCCTTACATTTGTAGAGCCAATAATTGCTACAAAACAGGTCCAACTTAGCCGCACCTTGACTACATTTCAGGGGCTATGGCTCTGAGAATTTAAAATACAGGACAGAAGAGAAAAAACATAGGCTGTTGAACAAAGGGTCCAGGATTGTAAATGGAGATTTTACTGTTGCAAACAGTCTTCTGTTGTGCCTTTAAATAATTTCAGACTGGGAATGGAAAAAAAATCAAGTTCTTGTTTCCCTTCTAAAGACACCAGTGTGATTCCATGAATCTTAACACCACAGAAGAACAGTTAAAATGTGTGATGCCAGCAAAACTGAGTTTATAAGAGCATTATTATTATTATTATTATTATTATTGTAACGTTCTTGTTGTAGATATTTTTCTTGTATAGTAGTATGCCTTTCTTTTATTTTCCATTTGTCTTTTTTCTTTTACCTAGCTGTGAAATAATAATAATAACTATTTGAATCTATATTTTAGTTTTACTAACGATTTTTGGCTATATATTGAGTATGTTTGCTCTCACATGATTTTGATCCAAAAAAAAGGAAAACCAATTAAATAAACAGGAGAAGTGGGTGACATGGTAAATGATTGGATGACACTAGAAAAATAATGCTTGGATGGACAGGCACACAGAGATCAGGCACCATAAACTTTATATGGTAAACCTTTGGGATTGATGGATAGGGAAGATGTGCCAAAGAGACCCCAGGGTTTGTTGGCAGCACTTGCCAACAGGCCTGGCTGTGCTGTGACAGCAGAGCCACCTCCTTGGATTCACTGCAGCCCGAAAGACCATAAGCAAAATATAATGCACATTTTTAGGCAGTGGTTCTGCCACTTCACCCTTACAGTTGATCTGGGCCTGCTATCCATTGGGGAATGTGTGCTGGAGATTGAATTCTGCTAGACAGCCATGCAGTGGGTTGTAGACATGCTTAAGAGTGACAGCTCGTGTGTGAGTGCAGAGGGTGTACGTCTTGTGCTAATAACTGTTGCTCTTGATTTTAAGAAGCACGTGTTTTATTACATTTTATTACCGCTTTTTTGATTTTATTTAATAAAATATTAATTGAAAACATGTCATTTGCATGAAGGAAAGGCTAAACTGTAGCATAACCACTGGCACAGTAACTGATCACTTGCCAAAGCACAAGATAAGAGTTTACTGTGCAGTGTGTACCAGAAGGCATTAGAAGTTTTGAGAGCTGAAAAGTGATTCCTGTGCTCCAGCACCAGAGCTTCCTCTACAAATTTGTTAAGAATGTTACCAAGAGACTTGCCCAAGATAACATAGGGTGTTTTAGGTAACTTACATTGGTAGATTATCACTCTGTCACCATTCAGCTTTGTTTGAGTTTTCCCTGAAAAAAAAAAAAAAAGAAAATAAGAGCATCCCATTTTGATGCTTAAGACAAGTTATACATGTTTGTGATGGGGAAGGAGGGAAAGTTCATTCTCTGACTTCTCATCCAATCTCAAATAGAATGGTTAATGGAGTTGAGAATATTAGAAAAACAATACATTTTTGAAAAATAAAACACAAAGTCACACTATATATGATATAAAGAGACTGCATACTGTGCTTTTCCAGGAGTTTAAAGACATTTCATCTTGCTTCCTCAGTAATCAATTTTACTACTTTTTTCTATCCCCTCAGTTTTTCCTTAGTACCTATGCTGGTAGATGCTGTCAGGGAGCAGAATGCTCCCCTCATTATCCAAGAGCAGGCACTCAGAAAACTGCTGAGATGTTTGAATGTTCATAAATGCATGGGACCAGATGGGATCTATCCCAGGATGATGAGGGAGCTAGGAGATGAGCTTGTGAAGCCACTTTCCATCATTTGCCAGCAGTCCTGGCTCACTGGTGAGGTTCCAGATAACTGGAAGCTGGCCAGTGTGACACCCATCACACAAAGGGTGGGAAGGAGGACCCTGGCAATTATAGGCCAGTCAGCCTGACCTCAGTACCAGGTAAAGTCACAGAACAGTTTATATTGATTGTCATCACACAGCACTTACGGGGTGGGCAGGGTATCAGACCCAGCCAGCATGGGTTTAGCAGGGGAAGGTCGTGTTTGACCAACCTGGTCCCTTTTTGTGACCAAGTGACTCACCTGGTGGATGCAGGACAGGCTGTGGTTGTTCTTTGTTTGGACTTCAGCAGGGCCTTTGGCACTGTCTCCCACAGCACACTCCTGGAAAAGCTGGCAGCCCCTGGCTTGGACAGGAGCACTCTGTGCTGGGTTCAGAACTGGCTGGGTGGCCAGGCCCAGAGGGTGGAGGTGAACGGTGCCACATCCAGCTGGGGCCAGTCAGCAGTGGTGTCCTCAGGGGTCTGTGCTGGGCCAGCTCTGGTCAATATCTTCATTGACATGGATGAGGGGATTGAGTCCTTCATTAGTAAGTTTGCAGATGACACTAAGTTGGGGACATGTGTTGATCTGTTGGAGGGTAGGAGAGCTCTGCACAGAGACCTGGAATGGTTGGATGGATGGGCAGAGTTCAATGGGATGGAAATTAATAAATCCAAGTGCTGAGTCCTGCATTTTGGCCACAATAACCCCCTGCAGTGTTCCAGGCTGGGGACGGTGTGGCTGGAAAGGGACCTGGGGGCACTGGTGACAGCCGACTGGACATGAGCCAGCAGTGTGCCCTGGGGGCCAAGAAGGCCAAAGGCATCCTGGCCTGTGTCAGGGACAGTGTGGCCAGCAGGAGCAGGGAGGTCATTCTCCCCTGTACTCAGCACTGGTGAGGCCACACCTCGAGTGCTGTGTCCAGCTCTGGGCCCTCAGTTTGGGAAGGACCTTGAGACGCTTGAGCGCATCCAGAGGAGGCAACGAGGCTGGAGAGGGGCTGGGAACACAAACCCTGTGAGGAACGACTGAGGGAGCTGGGGGTGTTCAGCCTGGAGAAAAGGAGACTCAGAGGTGCCCTTATCACTCTCTGCAACCCCCTGAAAGGTGGCTGCAGTCAGGGGGGGTTGGTCTCTTTCTCCAGGGAACAACTGACAGAACCAGAGGACACAGTCTCAATCTGCACCAAGGGAAATATAGGTTGGATATTAGGAAAAAGTTTTTTACAAAAGAATGAGAAAGTTCTGGAATGATCTGCCTGGGGACGTGGTGGAGTCACCATCCCTGGATGTGTTTATAAACAGATTGGATATGGTGCTTGGTGCCATGGTTCAGTTGAGGTGTTAGGGCATGGGCTGGACTGGATGATCTTGAAGGTCTCTTCCAACCTAGTGATTCTGTGATTCTTTATAAGTATTTATTCTCCTATTAAAATTTCAGGGTTAAATCTACCCCTTTTCCCATCTCCTTAACTCCCAAGACCCTTTCTTGTTTAATAAAATGGAAGGAATTTTATGACTGTCATTCCTTTCTTACTTTAATGCTTCAAAATAGAAGATCACATATGCAAATTAAAAAACCTGTATAAGATTTTCAGTGCGTTACCCATGGTCTGTCTTACCTTACTAGTTGTAAAAGTATTTACAAACTTGCTTCATAATATTGGTGCTGAGAAGAAACACTTATACTCCTTACTACACATAAACATTTGAAAAGAAATATCCTTGCTGATAAATTTCCTTGCTGATAAATTTCCTTGGTTTTGCTAGAAAAACTGACAAGAGGAGATATTCTTTGTCCATAGATTTGGCTGTATTTCAGTAACAATCAAATATGAAAATGTTTAGAAGAGTCTTGCAATACCTGCTAGGCTACACTGGTGTTAAGAAAATAATGTCTACAGAAAGATAGAAAGTAGTAGGAGAATGGTTTCTTGGTCTCTTGGATTTTTTCTTTTTTGGGGTTCTTCTCTTGTTTGCTCAGTTTCAGTTTGTGAGTTTGATTTTGCTTTTCTTTTTGGTTGTTTCATTTCCCTCCACTTGCAGTGGCTTATTACTGCCTTATTAGGAATCTGAAAAGGGAAACTAACGATTGACACTGTTATTGTGTCTGAGTTGTGAAAGAACATTGATACTTTTAAAGAAATTACACATTAATTTCCCTGTCAAAACACTTTATGATTCCAAATAAATGGTTTCTGAACAATTGTTCCTATGCACATTTGTTAAAAAGATCATCAAGTTAATCTATAAAATATTACAGATCTCTATGTTCTTTTTCCCCTTGTGAAAGATTTGTTACTGCACCTGACCTTCTGTGATGTCATGACTGGTTGCTGAATTAGGACAGAATAATGTAAATACCCACATACTCACTTATCACATGGAGAGATTTGGGTTTTGGGAGCTTTTTTGAGGTTTGTGGGTTTAGGTGGTTGCTTGGTTTGATTTTGGTCTTAAGTAGAAAGAAAAGAAGAAAATTGTTCACTTCTTTATTTCTACTATGGTGCCAATACTGCTCTTCTGAAAAGTAGTATCAGTGCAAACCTACCAGAGTTTTAGGTTTTGTGCAAATTTGAATGCATCAAGAATTATTTTAACTGGTATTTACTTATCAGTGATCTTGAATATAGTGATGTATGAAACTAGAGTTTCTTGAAACTAAATTTTTTGCCTCATGTGTGAGACACCAAAGTGGTTAAATGAAAGGGTTAAAGGTTAATGACACCAACCATCAGCAATTTGCAAAAGCAGTAGGGTGCTTTGCTGCAGCCAGATGCACCCACTGCACCCCTGAAACTGGAGGGGAGGTTTTGGGGGGTGTAATGGCAAAACCTGAGACTTGCACAAGAACAGCCCAGGCGCAGAGGGAATGTGCACTACCACTAGAGGATGATCATAAAAACTGACCTTTGCTTGGTAACAAGCTGGAGTTTGAGCCATTTAAGGGGAAAGGTTGAAAACAGGCAGATTCTGCAAGATGAGGTTATTCTTTTAATCTGCCAATTTACTCCCTAACACAGCTCACTCAGGTGTAAGTCCCTCCTGCCAAGGGGAGCTATTAGAACAGTCACATGTAGGCCTGAAAATATTCGCCCCTTCTGACAAGGCAGAATTGAGTCAACTACAGTGAGATGAGAAACAGCTGTCGTAACTAGGATGGGTCATGAGCCATCAAAGACTCCCAGAGGGCCTCTAGACCCATTTCTTGGGTTTTCCAGCAGAGGATTGCTCACGGTCCACAATGTTGCATGGTGTTGCATCAGACAGTGCGAAACCATTTCCTTACCAAGGGCGGCACCTGGGCATTCCCATCTGAACCTGAACACGTAGTAACTCACTGAACCTTATGTTTCACAACCTTCACCCAGTACTGATGGAGCAAGGCTTCAACCATCACTTTGACCAAAGGACATTGAAATTGCAACAATCAAATCTCATTGCTCAGTCTGTGGATGGTGATGACTTTCCTCTCCATTGTCTACTCTTATTTGTTTATTTTCTTTATATATTTTCCTGTGTAGTATCTTATACTTCTTTATATTTATATTTCTATAAATAATAACCAAAAGGCTTCATACTTCCTTTCCATTGCAACCAAATCGTTCTAAAGTAAACCTGCTATCTATCTATCTATTTATCTATCTATCTATCTATCTATCTATCTATCTATCTATTTATGTTGTGTATAGATAATTAGATGATGGATGGATGGATGGATGGATGGATGGATGGATGGATGGATGGATGGATGGATATTAAAAAGCTGGTAATTCAGCTTTTATCATTTCACAATAATCTGCCCCAAGCAACCTACTTCAACAAGACCCTCAATTATATTTCCTTCACTCATGAAGCCAATTATGGTGGCAAAATTAAAATACAATGTTTTTATTCTGATATTTTCACTCTCCAATAATTGAATTACTTTGCAAATGAAGGATTTCACATTGTTTTGGTACTTTATATTTCATTAAATTAAAACAAAAAAAAAATTAAAAAATCAGGAGAAACGTAGGAAGAAAATCCCCAAAACCTAACCAAAAATCACTCCCTACCAGGTCTCTCATAATCTCCCAGCTTTGTTACAGCTTGGGTTTTTTGAGGGAGAGAGCTTTTCTGGTTTGTTAGGGGGTTTTGTAATAGTTAATTTATCAAAACCCAAATTGTGGGTTTTGCTTGTTCTAGATGTTAGCCGGCAAAATGCAAATTTGTGTCATTACACTGTTAGATCCCATAATTTCTGAACTGTAATTTGATAATAGCTGCTATGCCATACAGGTGAAGGACTTGAATACAGCTGCTTGTTTTGATCAAAATGCCACAGCATTCTTTTGTAGCTAGAATGAGAATTCACTCTGCATTCAGAAAAAGAGAAATAAAGAGTCCAAAACTGAAGTAGATGCTGTTATTTTCTAGATTGCAGCTATGGGGGATATTTGCCTCAGATTATATGGCATTGTCCCAATCCAGAAATGCATTCTAAACCATGAACATGGAGCAGAGGGATAGTTTGAGTATATCCAGGGTGAGATTAATACACAAATGAGGTCAAACATTTGTAATCAAAATCGTATTTCACTTTTATTCTCTTTAAAAAAGAGAGCAAGGAGAAAAGATAGAAAGTATGGAAAAGCGAAGAATTGCAAAAAGTGAGAAAGGTAGAGTCCACCAGGAATCCGTTCATCCTGTGAAGATCCTTCCTTCCTCAGCTGGTGGCCAGAGCTCTGTTGGGAATGCTGCCCACTATCTTGGGTGGGCGCTGCTTTGTGGCACTGGCTCAGCAGTTTCACTGCAGTGGGGGAGCCATGGCAATGGCACAGGAATCGAGTCCATCACATGCCCAGAACATGCTCAGTTCTGCAAATGCAAGTTGCTCGCCTGTAATGGTTCATCGCTGCTACCCTGGAGGGTCATGGCCCATTATTGGCAGATGATCGTGGCCCATTGTCACATTGGGTTTTCAACTACAGTTCTTATCAATGGCAAATGGCAATGGCAAAATAAGTCACTCTTTAGCAGTCCTTTAAAGGCAGTACAGTAGCACTGAAGCTGCATAAGGAGAAAAGAAAAATATAACCTTTTTAAAAGGCTATACTTTGTCTACTAGAGTGAGTGCATTTTGAGTTTTCAAAAAGGCAGGGGCATATAGAAAAACCTATACAAAATGACATGTTGGCACACAATTTTTCCTGATTTCTTTGGGGTTGGAGTTTTTTTATTTGTTTGTTTTGTTTGGTATTCCTTTTCCTTTTCCTTTTCTTCTTTCTTTTTAACATTCTTTTCAATGTTACCATTAAGCAGAGGGAATTGACATAGTGAAGTTTTGAAGTTTGATGTTTTGAGTTGGAATTGTAATAGTTTCTGTGTTGTATTGGGGAATAACTAAGATCTCAAGTGCTAATAGACTGTGAAAAAAGCCATAATCATCTGTGTCATTCCCTTATCACACAATTTTATTTAGAGTTTTATACAAAATATTCCATGAGATGACTGTTGATTTGCTTCCACTGCTGAACTGCATTTTCTACCAATTTTGTATGCAACATACAAGTCATACGCAATAGGAATGCAGTCTTCTGCCTGGAAAAGAGATCGAATATAGCTGACAATTGAGCTATTCAAAGGTATGTCAAACAAGTTATATCTTGTAAATTTTTTCTATTTGTTTTTCAGTTGTATTTACTTGTATTATAGCTATGCATTTTCCTTTAATTACACCCTTAAGTGTCCTTAAAAAACCCCACTCCACTCCAGAGGATGTGAATATCAAGGTCTCAAAAAATTTGCAAATGCCAAGAATCAGTTCTGCAAAAGAAAGTCAATCCAGTTCACAAAGAATATAAGGTTTGACTATAACATTATCAATGCCACCATGTTCTCTTTCTACTGCTCTGCTTCTCTCCATTTGTTTTGCAAATATTTTATTAATAGCAACTGCTGACAAAATGATGCTTAGTGATAAGGTAAGGTAAGATAAGGCTTCAAAGTTAAGGTATCATAGCTTATAAAAAATGAGAACAAGAAAAAAAAAAGAGAAAATAAACCATCAACAAAAGGTCTAGCAGCTAACCAACCTAACTCTTTCTGTTATAATTTTAATTTCTTCTTGATCAAAATATTACAACCTTGATTTTCATGTTGGCATATACGGTCAGGTATGCAACCCTTGGGATTTATGATTTCCTATTTTCTGGGCCCAGAGAAAGGCTATAAAGCTGGGAAAGAATCTAGGCATTAAGTCCTATGAAAAACAGATGAGTGAGCTGGGGGTGTTTGGCCTGGAGGATAGGAGAGACCTTATTACTCTCAGGAGAGAATTACTCTAAGGCTCTAAGAGTAATTACTCTAAGGCTTAGGAGAGACCTTATTACTCTCTACAATTGGTCAACATGAGGTTGTAGCCAGGTGAGGGTTGGCCTCTTGTTGCAGGCAACTAGTGACAGGGCATGAGGACACAGTCTTTAACTGTAGCATGGGAGATTTACGTTGGATATAAGGAGGAATTTCTTACAGAAAAGATTAGACATTGGAATGGGCTGCCCAGGAAGGTGGTGAAGTCACCGTGCCTGGAAGTGTTTAAGAAAAGACTGCATGTGTCACTCAATGTCATGGTCTTGTTGACAAGGTGGTATTCAGTCATAGGTTAGACTTGATGATCTTGGGGGCTTTTCCAACTTAATTGATTCTGTGATATATAGATATATGCTACATATGTAGCAGAAGATGTCGAGAAATAATTTCTCTGTGGAATGCAGCGGCATAGCAGCGGGCACATCTAATGTACTAGAAGTTCAGTAGTGGCTATACTAGAATTTGAAAAAAAATTCTGTCCTGAAGTCCTGTGCTACAATTTGCTCCAAACTAGTTAATCAATGTACTGATTAACTATATGCTTTTATGTAAAGTTGCACAGGTTTTTGAGTACATTTAATACTCAGACGTACTCACAATGGCTTTTATTACAAATTAATTTTATTAATTTTAACTATTCCCACAATTCTAAATTATGCATTAAGTTTAATTTTCTACATCTTAGATACAAAAACTAACAGTGAAATGACATGAAATATGCTTAAGCTTTTAGTAAAGCTTTTAGTAAATTGTAGCACTTAAAATAGTGTTTAGTAAATTGGTTGTGCACTCTGTAGAATGCTGTAGGCATCTTACACAACAGCTCTACCCAGTAAAGCATTTTCCAATATCAATGCGTAAGTTTACCTAATAATTTTAAATATTAAATTTTCTTTCACTTAAGCACTGTTCATGACAGCAACTCTTGAAATTATTGTCAAATACATCTGCCAGTCTTCTGTTCTACCTAAAAATGAAAAGATGCATCATTGGAACATTTTTGTTGCAACATTCTTTGGAGAATTTTTGTTTGCTTGTTTCTACACTTCAATTTTTTCCCTTACTTGTCTCCTTGATCAAATTTTTCTTGGTTTGATTTTCCTGTCTTCCCTAGTTTTAATTTTGATTTTATGAGTTTGAATTTATATATCTTATCATCAACAGTACTAGGGGTCTGCAGAATGACATGTAATGTAAATAATACTAGTGAAAATTGGGGTTCTTTCATTATTTTCAAGGACTAAGCACTGAAATGAACAATTTTTCAGAAAAATAAAAAACAAAATATAAAATACAAAATGAGAGTAAATTCTACAAAATGGGCTCAAGCTATAATGAAAAAGTAGGAATAGATAAGTTTTAAAGATCCTCTGCAAATTAAATTCCATCAGCTTCCCAAATGATGAAAGCTGGTTTCCATAGGCAGTTGCCCATCCCACTAAATGTGTAGACACCTTGCAACCTGAGGTTATCATATGACTATTAAGTAGACCTTCAAAATTTAGGGAGATAAAATAAAATTTTATCTGCTAGAAATAGCAATATCTTTTTTATAAGCAAAGATATTTTTTACCTATCAAGTAATTCAGAGCTCTATTATTTTAGAGTCATGCTTTTCCATGGACTACATTTTTTCTCTTCTTTTTGTGCATTAGTAATACCTTCCCTCTGATTTCTTATTCTACATATGCAGAGGACTACCTTATTTGTTCTGTGCAGCTTTCTCTTTCACTTTCCCCATCTTCACTTCACGTCTGTTTCTGTTCATGCTGATACTAATTATTCTTACACTTTCCACCAGTTTCCTATTTTCTCCTCTGTCCTGGGAATGTTTTTTGCTGTCTCTCTTACCATTTTACAGAAGTCCTGTGATACATGGCTCCTCAGAAGACCTGAGATCCATGGCCCCTCAAATTCAAATGATTTATCTTAAGGATATGTACAGTTTGTCTTAAGCAAGAGATAGAAAACTGTACAAAGGAAATAACGTTTGAGAAATTTATGTGCTATCCATCTACATGTGTATATAGCATTAACAAAGATAAGCAAGTTTAAGATTAGGATATTCAGTTTCTTATAAGGAATTAATAGGTTTAAGTATGAGAGGTTGCCTGCTTATACAGTGAACTAATCTTAGACAGTATGGAGTTTTACAGACCGTTTTAGTTATATTTGCCATGCATCTCTTTATAAAATGTTATTCTGTCCAGCTGGTACTAATTTGCTGAGAAATATGGGTGTGAGGAAAATAAAGGTTTCCTATGAAAAAAGAAGGAAAAAAAAAAAGAAGAAAGGAAGCAGTACTTTTATGTCTTGCTATTATTTCTCATCTGTACAAGGCCTAAGGGTGTTATGTGTATAAGGACAAAAGTGAGCAATGCAGGAGCAGTACTTTGAGTGGCACAGAAACTAGAAAAAATCAGAAATCTGAAAAATGGGACAGTACAGCCCTTTGTAGAATCAAATTGTTTGGAGAATGGAAGAGAAATTAGACTGAGCTGAAAGTCAGAATGCGTGAGAAAATGGACACACTGATTTTAAAAAATGCTTTATTGGGACTACCATAGGATCTTCATGGAGACAATATTCAGTCGAATAATAACTTTGCAATTTAATACATAAATACATAAAATACAACCAAAATATAAACCAAAGCCCATTTATAAAAAAGGCAAAAAGGGAAAAGCTTAGGTAAGACATTGGCTTACCTTAGCTTTTGTAATTTCTTATAAGAAATAAGCTTACCTTGGTTTTGTAATTTCTCCTGGCTTTTTTTTTCTTCTGTTATACAAGACAAAAGCACTGCAAAATATTACAGACAATTGATTAACACCAAACTCAGTCATTTAAATCATTTTCGGAAGAATTTAAACATAAAAATTTCCTCTATCTGAATAATATCTTCCTTTAAGATTGGATGGAGCTGGACATATGTACATGTGATTAATTTGGAGAGATTTACTACAATTTTGTTTTTATCTTTCTCTATGTTATTTTTTCCTGGAGCACACTTTCTTACATTTTGCAGTACAGCTAGACACACACGTGGCAAGTCCACTTCGATCATGTTTTGTCCAGCCGTGTTTCTCAGCAAAGAGGAATTATGTCATTGACCATTATTCTTTGGTCTCCACTTTAAAGCTAGTGGGAGGAAAATGTATAGAAATGTTAAGGATGTATAGAAAAGAATCTCTGCAAATATTTTAGTTTAAGATATCTTTTGCTTTTGGGAAAGCATTCTGTCATGCAGTTTTTTAAGAGAAACTGTGTTTGTGGAGGCATACACACATTTTGAGTGGATGGAATGTGGAAAAACAACACATTGTTATGAATCATGTTATAGATTTAAATTAGAAGTCAGATCTAGTGCTCAAGTTCAAGTTCAGGTGAGAAATATCCTTATGGTTTTCTCTTAACTCTTCAAATTCAAGTAAAAAAAAATCAAAATTTCAAACTGTGATTTAATTTATAGGGCTTTTTCCTGCAATGTGTTCACAGTGGATATAGTTTTACTTTACTTAGAGGGGAAGAGAAAGCGTGATATTCCTTGGTGAAATTCCTTTGAGGAATTTCTTGTTTTCCAGCAGCTGTCTATGCTTGTGTCTCTGAAATACTGTGACATTGAAAAATACAGCCATTTTTACAAGTGGGTTGAGCGTCATACTTTTGTTACTGTTGAATACTTACCTGAGAAACCTTTAAATGTCATAAATCTGAATGAAATAATCTCTGTGAAGGATTATTCATTTTTTCTAACAAGGAAACTTATTTGTATGTAAAGTTATTAGATATTATGATTTATGTTAGGTAAGTGTCTATCTCAATCTTCTTCACTTATATAATAGGAATATCAAAGATCAGACTCTCCAAGAATCTAAATGGTATTTAATTATTTATAGTAGTTTAAAATTAATTTGAATCCATACCTTTTGTTTAAGAAGTTGTATACTGGCTTTGCTTTAAGGCAACTTCAGTTTTAAAAGTAAGTGTGGCAAAGAGACTGCATTTAGTATACCTATGTCATGGTATCATGGGTATCCCACTACTAAATTGTGTACACATAGAGCTAGCATATAAGACTTTTTCTTATTTCTCTGATATAATTCTTGGGCATTTATATATGATAAACTTTCCTTGAATTAATATTTTTAAATATTGCATGTATGCATACAGGAGTCTATACCCAAGTGTGAGAAATAAGTTTGTACTGCAGTAACCTGCATCCATTATAAGGTACTATTATATTACTCTTTTTTTGGCAAGTCTCCATTAGGGTGTTTTGGATTTTTTTGAACTTTGTTTCTGTACAGAGCAACTTACTGGCACCAAAACAAAAATATCGAAATAACCTTGAAGTAAGATGATAGCATTATCATCATAAATTTGGTGGCTTTTTGTTTCATGAAAATGCCAGTTTTTGGAATGAGAAAAGCCTACAAAAGGCCACTTGAAATAAATAAGAGCAAATATTGTCTGTCAACCAAGTATTAATGTTATTGTAATGATTTTTAGGAAAAGTGAAGGTTAAACTTATCTCTAACATTTTGCACAGCAACAGCACATCTGTGTACCTAAGTGTCGATAAAGACAGATGGTACATGGAGTAACAGATGCCGATGCAAAAAATGCAATATGCAATGTAGGAGTTTAAAAGAAATAATTTGGGCCAGATCAAAATACTAAGGTAAGTCTACATGTATCACAATGTGTCAAGATTGCTTTTCTAAAATTAGAATCAAGATCCTGAAATAAGGCTATCTGAGGCAGATTAGAAAGGTTTTGAACAATGCAGCTCTTTAAAATGGAGTCATGCAAATGCTGCTGAGGATCATCAGTCTAGCACTTGAATGCTGGATAGAAAACAGCACTAAGAGACAAACAGGGCTAGGGGTTTGAACCAATGACTAGAGGCAATATTTGTTTGTTACAGCCTCAGGGTCTGACTGCTTTTAGATGAAAAGTCATTCAGTAAGAGAGCCATGGCAGGATCAGTGGCATCAGCTTAATATATTTCCAAACCTCAGCACAAGGAAACTCCACTTTTGAACTAAACCCAGGTTTTGATATAATATCTTACCTCAAGCATTATGAAACTGGTGAGAAAACCGTTCTGATTAGAAAGGAAATAACAAGATGATATGATCAAGAAAATTACTTTCAATGGGATTAAACTTTCTGGTGCTCTCAGTTTAGAAACTGAAATAATATTGTTCATGCCATTGCAAAACAGGAAAACATGGCAGTGTGATAGCTAGGATAGCAAGAATTATATTTCGGCTCAGGAGGGAAGGATACAATTCAGTACAATTCGGTACGACACAGTAGTGAGAAAAAATGGGATGTGAACTCTTAGTAGGTGTCTCTTCTTAATAGGTGCCTTCAATAGAAATCTTCAAGTATTGTCAGATGTACAGTAGTAGCCTGCTATTCACTTACAACGGCCAAATGTGGTGTTCTCAACATGATATAGGGATAAATCACAGAAGTGCCAATTAAAATGGAACGCTTATAGTGTCAACCATTTAAAAGCAATGCTAAGCTCTCATAACGCTCTTTCAAAAATAAAAGATATAATAAAAGCTTTATGTGCTGAGTTTCCTCTTCATATTACTGCCTCCTGATAAGAGGGCTTCCAACAAGTGTGATTATAATAGAAAATCCATTGCTTTTTCATTTTCATGTTTCAGAATTTCAATGGCTCCAATCTATTCTTCATATGATAAAACTGGACTCAAATACTGTCTCAGGGCATTGTTGTTATAAATAATTGGCATTTACTGTATTTTTTAATTCTCAATACAGTCTCTCTCACATTCACTCTCAAAAAAAACCCCAGATCTCTGCTCACAAAACAAAACACGAAATAAGATATAATAAAAGTGGAGAACAAGTATCTTTGATATTCACTATGAGGATGAAAGTAGCAGTTACCAGTAAGAATGGACTAAAAATTTGCCTTAAAATGACCTGCTCTTTTTTCATCTCTGTGTTTGCTAGTCTGCATGTTATTGGTCTGAGAGAAGTTCAGATATGGCTCTTTGTTACCACTGCAGACCATTTAAAAAAAATCAAATAGTTTTCTAGTTTTTTATCAGAAGTCTTTTTCATATCACCCAATTAATCATATTTATGCCAGTCTAGGGTAGCATAGCTGAGAAGAATAAGAGCAAACGGGTTTCACCATGGGTCCTATGTTTTTTGAGACATTTAGGCTCCAAGAGTTGCATGTAAATTCTCATTAAAGGAAGGTGTTTCTATTTTTATCTGATCAGAAGAGCTTTTTCCACTAAACATTAAAATGTCTCTTTTTCATTCATATTTTTAACTTCCTCTCATTTGAAACATGCAATTAAACTATTCTGTAGCTCACCAACACATTTGTGCTGCAGCCTACTACACAAACAATGCACAATGAAGAATTATATATTACCATCAATATTTTTCCTCTCTGTTTAATCAGTGCTTTGCTACAGAGGTAAGCCTTTCCTTCTCTCCTTAACTTCTTTCCTTATGAGCTTAGGTGTAGCTGCATTTTTATTAGAAATGTTATGCACTAATCATACATACTGTACTATGAGCAATGACATGGCAAAACAGAATTAAGTCTTCACCTGAATTTGTTTCCTTTTATGGATTTTTGTTAAAACTATAAGTGCATCACAGTGTGTGTGGGTTTAGCCACGCAATTCCCGTTAATATTAAAAAGAATCACGCAGCTAAGTCCCTGCACACCACATTGAAAACACTCTTTAACGTTATTTTAATGAACATTCTTTTATGACTAAATTATTTCAGAGTAGCTGAGCAGTTATTATCTTCCTCAGTAACTAGTGATCGCCCACAGGGTAAGTTTCTCTAATATTCTGTTGCAGCCCCTGTGCCTTTGCCATGTTGTTATGGGACCTTTCTAGTTATAAACGATTTTCATTGCAGTGTGCAATTAGAAACTAGCCAACAGAGTAAAGCAGCAAAACTTGATTTTGGCTGCAAGTTGAAGTTGCCCCTGGGGGTCTTTAATTTATGCATAGCCCTTTTTTGTGTAATCAAGGTTTTTTTGAAATGTGCCCAGTTTTTTCCTTAGAGGGAACTTTTCTCTCCTTCTTGAAGTTCATTCCACCTTGTCTGTGGTATACAAATCTTTCAAGGTTGTTTTGGATAGTTAGTCACATGCAAAATGTCAACATAAATCTTGAATGAAACTTCAAACCATAATTTCCTTATTTTTGTGCACTTACCTTTTGAAACTTGGTAAGTTACAGCCAGAAATTCATTGTATAGTTAATTAGTGACTGTGAACTGTGTTTTTCCTTCTACACAAAAATTACATTCATTAGCAACTACCTTGTCTTTCTATGGAGGTGGGCGCCACCACAGACCTTACAACATGCATGTCATCCTATTCCTCCACTACCCATTCTCTTCCTCCTCCTGCTCCAAAGAATAAGATAGCATTTTAGTCTTGTCTCTGTATGAGGGAGCATTACAGACAAAAGTGTGTGGATTGAAGTGTTGCTAATAAAACTCAATTAGGAAAAAGTTGATCTGATCTTTAAAAAAACCCTGGAAATTGATATATAGTTTTTCAGAAAGTATTTTTCTTTCTTTTTTTTTAACCAGTGATTGTGTATTGTGTACGCAATCTCTGCATGTTACTTAGACTAATTACAGGTACTGCTAATATTTTGCTAGTTCTAAAGCTTTATTTTTTGTTTATCCCCCTT
Organism: Ammospiza nelsoni; assembly: GCF_027579445.1. Classification (NCBI taxonomy): domain Eukaryota; kingdom Metazoa; phylum Chordata; class Aves; order Passeriformes; family Passerellidae; genus Ammospiza; species Ammospiza nelsoni. The sequence goes on along the minus strand of NC_080669.1, from coordinate 39,582,034 downwards.
TCTACTGGACTCATCCTTCTACTTAGGCCTTGTGACTCAGGCTTGGCTAATACATATGTAAAATAAAGCATATGTTGAACTGCTTCCTTTGGATGGCTGCATTCTCATCATATGATGATAAAATGTAATCCATAACAATAAAAATAAAAATACCATTCTGTGTTAAAGAAAGCTGCATCAGTTTTATAATTTTTATAAAATTATTCACTGTGGAATTACTTTGATAGCCATGAAACAATAAAAGCAGAGAACTGTAATGTTGTGGGAATTTTTAGTTCTGTTTTCCCAACTCACACCAGGTTTCACTGTTTTACCTCTAGGAGAGGTGAAAAAATCTCTTCTATGGCTTATGTGATTATTCTTCCTAGGGACTAATATAATAATCTCAATTAATCTGTAGACTATTATAACCAATGGAATCAAGCATGCCATTTAAAGTTTCCTTGCTTTCCTCAGTATGATCCCACATAAATGATTTATTTGAGATTATGTTCTAAAGGAATAGAATGTTTAGCTTGTGAATATATTGAAATTTATTAACTCCTATTGACACTGGCTGATCTCACAAATTTGTTTCTTTCTGCTTACTAATAAAGAGGTCATGTGTCACAGCCTATGACAATAGTAATGAGGATTAAGTAAATTAGCTGCCCCCAACTGGCTTTGTTATCTCATTACCCTAAACAAAGGAATCCACAAAATCAATCAGTTCAAAAGAACTTTTTCAGCAGTCTGAAGAAATAAAAACTAGACTAATTATTTCGTCTAGTTTGGATTCTTTCTTGCTTTCTTGCTTACTTGTTTTCCCTTCCCTCCGCCACTTTCTTCCACCACTTCCTTAATTCCTTCCTTTGCCCAACTACAAAATTTGTTCTGTTCATTCCAGTCAACCGTGTATCAATACATATATGAATATGCTTTAAACAAAATTTCACAACTTTATTAATTTCAGTATTCTGTTTTATTTTTTAATTTCCTTTGTTGATTTCCAAAAAACCAGAATTATAATTGATTAAAATATGTATACTGCAGCCAATTTTGATATTTCATTTGCAACTGGCTTTGTGTAATGCACTATTCCTTTGATCTAATAATGAAAATATGCCAGTATATAGTCTTTATAGAAACAAGGTAAAGTGGTTCAGACCTCCTGGGACAGTATGACTACAATATATGAATTTAAATTGCTAAGCTAAAAGCCCCACACTGCATGAGAATTTAAAGACTATGAAAATTTTTTGGCATTTCTGGAAACTTCAAATAATTTTTAAAAAATCCCAAACCTACAACAAACCAACCTGAGGTAAAATCTTCCACTTTATATAGACTAGAAGGATAAAGTACTGAAACAGACACCCTAATTCTGCTGTAATTTATAATTTAGATTTCAATAGAAAAATATGTATCATTTTATTTGGTCTTGGACTGAATTAAACATGACAAGACTGATGGTAATGCTATGTAAACTCACTGTTATATTGGGCAATACCAATATTCTGTTTAAAGAATGTTGTTTCTCCTTTCATTCCTTGTTGCCAATACCAATATCCTTACATAGTATTTCCAAGGGTTTTTTTTATTTCACTATTTACATGTGACAAGTATTGTACTTTAGATTTGTCTTTCACACAGAAAATACCTATCTATTTGCAACTTCAATTATACAAATCAAGAGAAACCTTGGAACAAAACAGGCAAGCAGATGAAATTTTACTTAAAATAATGAAATTGTAATGCCATGATCTCTGACTTCTAGTACTGTGAGGTTGCTACATGGAGTATTTATTCCTGAATGGAAGAGTTTGAAAAGGTAGTCAGAAAAAGCTTCCAGTGAAAAAACTTTGTGCTCGTCCCAGCTATCAGCTTTGGAGAAGTAACATGATTTCAACATGTGTCAGACATATTCGTAAACTCACTTGTCAGTCTTAGAAAGTCACAGCAAAAGTCTTGTTTGTAGAATATGTAGAAGGTGACTAAATGAAACAGTATCAGGGCTGGTAAGGTTTAAAAGTTTTACTTTTTTTTTTTTAAATAAAATATGCTGCTGCACTATCAAATATTGAGTTTTGGAAAGTATTAAAATTTCTTAATGTAAAGATCTTATTTTTAAAGTACTTAAAATTCAAGAAGAATGTACTGCAAATTTTTATAGTCTGCTTGAAAAATAATTTCTTCCATCTGGGCCTTTTCTTTTTGTAAAGAAACAGGAGTTTCAATATGTTGGATGAATAATATCAGCCTATAAATAGTACTATTCTGTTTGTTTCATGTTAACCATTTAAGGTGCTATGCATCACATATACTTGGAAGTTGGCAAGAGGTATTTCAGTGGTTTTGCAGAAGTTTTTAAGATGAAGTAAAACTGCATATTTTAAGCCAGCATTAAATCAAGTTTTTAGAAATAGAATGAAAGTCAATACAGATTTTCAGCAATTTAAAATTTAATATTATAGAAGTCTTTCTCCTGAAGGCCTCCAATGACTGGGATTGCACAGCTTTCTCAGTACCCCTTCCAGTGCTGCATTATCACCCTCATGAATTTTTTCCCCATAATATCCAGACTAAACATTGCAAGACAAAATTTGTGGCCACAGTACCTTTTCGATCACCGACTACTTTCTAGAACAATTCTGTTCCATTACCTTAACATCTTCTCAATTGTTTGGAGATCTGCTGTTCTCTTCTTCACCAGGTTAAACTAGTCCATTTTATTCTAAACTGCCTTTGATCTTAGTAGTTTCTATTGAACACGGCCCAGATATTAGTGTCCTCCTTCAGATGTGCGTGGTGTGCAAAACCAGGTGAAATGTTCTGTGTTAGACCCTGCTGCATAGAGGACTGCAATTTCCCTAAATCTGTTGGCCACACTCCTCATAGAGGAGATAGGTTTGTGTTTTGCTTTACTCACCACGAAAGCACGCTGATGGCTTGTGTAGAATTCAGCACTCACGGATCCCCTGGTCTTTTTCAGCAGGACTTGGGCAAACATTTCCCTGCCCTCAGATATAAGCCTAATTGGAGATTTCTTTTCTCCCTCTTCCAACATCAGAAAGGTTCTGGATTTTAACTCTGGCTTGGTCCTCGAGGTATTCCTGATCTCTTAGAATTGAAGTGCTACATTCGACATGCCAAACACTGCTACTGAGCTAATATCATAGATAAAGTTGCGGAGAGCACTTTCGATCTTATCACCCATGCAGCTGATAAAGTAAATGCACAATATCAGCCCCAGTGCCAAGGCATTTATTTTGATAATGACTTTCAAGCCACTGATTAATTGCCTTTTAAATTAAGGGTCCAGACCATTTTCAGCAGTGTAGCTAAAAATCCAGCCCATAACCCCTGTGCTTCCAAAACTGAATGCTGTGGGGAATAAGGTCAGCGGCATTAATAAAGGTATGTTACAAATTCTTGTTAACGAAGCTGGCCATTTAATCATAGCAGGCATGCATGCTGATTAAGTGTGATTGCGGTGCTACTCTTTCTATTTAGCATCCAGTCTTGCATATGTTTTGAAGTACGTTATTTCCCGTTTTCTTTTTCAGTAGAAAAGTAAGACTGACTGGGCTTTAGCTACCTAAATAAACCAAGGGTACGTGCCAAATAATTTTCTTCCATTTGTCAGGTATCTGTCTCAATCACCATGATACTTTGTAAGACTTGTGTAAAACTTTCTGGTCTTGCAATCACATCACTGTTTTTTCAATGCTCAGATAAATTTCTTCTGTCTCATGAAATCTGGTAACCTCTAGCTTCCTTGGTAGACACTTATTTGTTGTTCCCTGTTGGTGACTGTCCTTCTCAAATCATGGTCTTTATTTTTTTTCATTTGGAAAATCAAATTATGTTCTTTACATTTTGTCAGCTTTATGCCTCCAAAGTTATTTGTTTTTGTTTTAGAATACCAAAATATAAAAAGTCCTTCTAAGGAGTACAGATGAAGGCAAACAATCAGGAGATTAGGTTCGGTATTATGTAATTGACACAGAGAGCATGAAGAGATTAGAAAAAATATTTAAATACTAATAAAAATGGTTTTTGAAAAATGCACAAGAAGTCAGAATGCAGGGCTAGCATTTTGGTATTCAGGTGCAAAAAGGGGCAAAAAAATGCAAATAGAAAAATGTTATTAGTACTTGAAAAATCTACATCAAAGTACAGGAATAAAAAAGCTGTGCAAACTGTCACACTGTAGACCTATAATTTTAAATGAAATTTGAGTTTTCTGAGAATAGAATAAAATATCACTGTAAAAATCCCAATGAAATCCTGTGTTCATTTGCAACAGTAGTTAAGAAAGGTAAGAACTCCAACCAAACCACAAAAACCCCGACAACCAAAATAAAAGAAAATCAGCAATAGTTTTGTGAATAGCATAAAGTAAGCTAATCAGTTTCCTGGAGCTTCAGTGAGTAATGCCCAACTATCAAATTCTTTTTGATTGTTTAATAATGTATCTGAGTTCATAGAGAACAATTAAAGTGAACAATTAAGGTGAACTTGTTCTCTGCACCCTGCCTAGAAAGAAGTCTATTCATAAAATTGAAAGTACTTATGTGTATTTAAGATATGTCCCATTAAATCTTTAATTTCTTTGATCAACATTTTTGTCAGTGATGTGGACAGTGGGATTGAATGCTCCCTCGCAAGTTTGCTGGTGACACCAAGCTATGTAGTGCCATTTCCTCTTGTCCTTTCAAACACACTGGAGGGCAGGGCTGCCATCCACAGGTACCTTGATACGCTTGAGAGATGGGTCAGTGTGAACATCATGAAGTTCAACAAGGCAAATTGCAACATGCTGCAGCTGGGCCAGGCAATCCAAAGCACAAGTACAAACAGTACAGACTGGGCAGAGAATTGAGCGAGATGTTGGTTGCTGAGAGGCTCCACATTACCCAGCAATGTGCACTCACAGCGCAGAAAGCCAGCTATAGTCTGATCTGCATCAAAAGCAGAGTGGCCAGCAAGGGGAGAGAGGTGATTTCCCCCTTCTACTCTGCTTTTGAGAAGCCCCACCTGGGTTACTAAATCCAGCGCTGGGTCCCTCAACATCTCAGAGAGAGCCCAGAGAAAGCCCAAGGAGTTGATCAGAGAGATCACTTCGGCTATGAAGAGAGCTGAGAGATTTGGGATTGTTCAGCGCGATGAAGAGAAGGCTTTGGGAAAAACTTACAGCACCTTCCAGTACATGAAGAATTCTACAAGCGAACTAAGAGAGACTTTGGATAGGGGCATGTAGTGATAGGAAAAGGGGCAATGGCTAAACTGAGAGTGTGTAGGTTCTGATTAGGTAGTAGATCTCATCATGGACCATTATGCCATGTATTTATGCCATGGCACTGTATTTTTAAAACTGGTTTAGAATATGAGTGTTAAAGACTGTAATTACTTGGTGTACATATATAACCAATTTAAACATCACTGAGCAAGGATAAGCGAATTCAGAGGGAGACAGAAACAGCATGAACTTTCAAGCAGAAAAAAGCATGAAAGCCCCTGTGTTGCGTTGACCTGGCCTACAGTCACACAGTTTCTGTGTGGTGGATTGATTCTGGCTGGACAGAAGGTGCTCACCAAATCAGCTTTAGCACTCCCCTCCTTGGCTGGAGAGGGGACAGAAATTATGACAAAAGACTGAACTAAGGTCAGGGAGAGATCAGCCACCATTTACTGTCATAGCATAATAAACCCAAGCTGGGAAAATTAATTGAATTTTTTAATAATCAAGTCAGAGTAGGATAATGAAAATGTAAAACAATGGTTATAATGTCTTCCATGCATCCCATCCTTCTTGGGCTCAGCTCCACTCTGAAATTTTCTACTTTGTCTCCACCAGCAATACAGGAAGATGGGGAATGTGAGTTGTAGTCAGCTCATCAAACATTGTAGTCAGTTCATCAAACATTCATCATCTCTACTGCTTATTCCTTCTCAAAGCCATCCCCTTCTCCAGTGTAGGGGTCTCTCCCCACAGAAGACAATCCTCCATGAACTTCCTGAATGTGAATCCTTCCCATAGGCTGCAAGAGCTGCTTCAGCCAGGGGTGCAGTCCTTCAGGAGCAGCCCCTTCCCTTTCATGGGATGCAGTCCTTCAGGATCAGCCTGTTGAAGTGTGGGTCACAATTCCTGCCAGAAAAATTGCTGCAGCATGGGCTCCTCTCCCCATGTGGTCACAGGTCCTGCCAAGATCCTGCTCTAGCACAGGCTTCCAATGCAGTCATAGCCTCCTTCAGGCACATCCATCTGCTCTGGTATAGGGACCCTTGTGGGCTGCAGGTGGATCTGTGCTCCACCGTGGCTGTGCAGGGGCAGGGCACCTCACCATAGTCTTCACCATGGGCTGCAGGGAATTCTCTGCTTTTGTGCCTGGAGCACCTTCATCCCTTCTGCATTGGCATTGGTATCTGCAGAGCTGTTTCTCTCCCATATTCTTACTCCTCACTTCTCTGGCTGTAATTTAGTCTTGGCCAGTAACTTTATCCTTCCTTCTTAAATACACTGCCTCAGAGGTGCTATCACTACTGCCACTGGGCTCAGCCTTGACCAGATATGGGACCATCTTCAAGCAGGCAAGCATTTGCACTGTCAAACATAAGAAAAACTTCTGTCATCATCTCATGGAAGCTAAGATGTGACCTTCTTACAAGCAAAAATTTTCATGCAAACCCAGTATATGTTTGATGATCCCTTTTGCCCAAAGAGAAGGGAGAAAACAGAAGGTGAGGACACTTAGGGATTGAGATGGTGAAAATTTAATAGCTAAAGGAAAACCTGTACATGCAATCAAGGCAGAAAGAGGAATTCAGTTACTACTTCTTCTTGCAGAATGTTTATCTGTTTATAGGTTTAGACACTTCCAGGGAAGTAGGGTATGACCATATGTAATAATTATTTGGCAAGAAAATTACAATAAGCATGGACATCCCCATGTCCCTAACCAGGGACATCCCCCTCCTCCTTTACCTGAGGTTAATTTTTTTTTTCCATGTGGCAAATGTGATTCAGTTGCTCAGCTATATCTCCCTTTGAACCTCTTGCTCAAACACAGCCTACTCACTGGGAATGAGTAGAGCAGATTGGGAAATAGAGAAAGCCTTGACACTGTAGAAGCATTGCTAATAATTAAAGAAATATCACTATTAGACTAAAGACAGCATATATTTATGTACTACTGGTAATATTTTAATCTGCCTTTTGCCTGTTTCTAAAAATTACATTTGGCTAAACTATCTGTTTGCTTAAAAAAAAGTAACAATTATAAATATGTTTTATTTAAATAGCTTAGGTGTGATGAGCTTTTATAACCTGAGTTTTGTGTAAGTAGTATCACAAAATTTATTTCATCGAGTTCGCAGAAACACAGAATCATTTAGGCTGGAAGAGTCATTCAAGACCAAATAGTCCAAATGTCAGCATCACCATAATCACCCCTAAATCACACCCCCAAGTGCCTCATCAAGGTGCCTCTTGGCTATTTCCAGTTACTTCACCACTTGGTAACTTACTCCAATGTCTTAACACTCCTTCAGTGAAAAAGTGTTTTCCAGTATCTAAGCTGAATCTCCCCTATTGCAAGTTAAGGCCATTTCCACTTGTCCTTTCAAAAAAAAAAAAAAACAAACCAACCAGGAAACAAACTAGGCAAAGCAGTATTCACTTTAAAAATACTAAGGAAAAAAAAAAAAGATTTTGTATAAATCTCATGTGATTTATAAAAAAACCCACAAAAAACTAGGAAAAAGAAATTAGAAAGCTAAGCCTGTGATTCATCTCCTAAAATTAAGTTGAATTGCCCAAAAGAGAAACATATTAATTTAATCCAAAAAAAGACTACAATTTCTTTCCCAAATAGTGGCTGCTATTTGGCAGAGCACTTCATACAGTCATATAGTTTACTGACAGTCTACAGGCAGACCTACTTAGAGACTTCCAAACAACTATTTTCCTCCAGAGATTAATGAATATTCATACAAAATGTAATTTGATTTATTAATAATAATTGTAATGGCAAAATCACTTAAAAGATCTCTGTCTGCTTTATTCTCTAACCATAAAGACCAAATTTTTAGCAATGAAACAGGTTTGGATTTTCTCTACATCCTTCTCTTCTGTCATGAAAAGATAGCAGGCACTCTCAGGGCTGCCAGGTGTCATATACTGGGTTTGCTTCATTTAATGACTCCCCACAGTGTCACACCTGTCTACAGCCCAGCTTGTTTTAGTGTATCTTGTCACTTTCCTAATAAAAGGATCTTTATGTTTCCAAAACAAGGCTCCTTAGTCAAGTATTTCTAGAGATGCTGCAGATAGCACTCAGTCTGAGTTGTTATATATGACCATCCCGAAAGTCTTCTCCTCTGAATTCCATTCCTCTCTCTTCCATGAAAATTTTCAAAAAATTTTTGTTAACTTTTTCATTCTTTTAGAGATGTCTTCTTTACTTCTTGTTATTTTGTGATAGCAAGGGATAATATTTTGGGAACAGAACTTTGAAGTATGGAACCTTGCAAGGAGGCCTGACTCTTATTGCTAGCCTATTCTGGTTATCCACTGGAAACTGCAAATTCATCAGGTCTAAAACAGTTTCCTCAAACCCTTCCATGAATCACTGGTTGGAAGATGTTAGAAATGCCTTCTGGAGTCAAACATTGTCACCCAGAACCTGTTTGTCAAAGACCAAGTCCAGACAGCTTTTGAGTATTTCCAAGGACTCCCAAGATGAAACATTGTCAGTGCTTGGTCATGCTCGTTGGTAAAACGTTCGGTTTCAAACTGCGGCAAAACCTCTCATGTTTCATTGTGTAACCCTTGCATCTTGTCCTTTCATGGACACTACTGAAAAGAGACCTAGACCATACTCACCTAGACCATACTCATAAGTGCTCATATAGACCACACTTCATCAGGTTGTCTAAGAAACTCTTATGGGAGACCATGCTGAAAACCTCACCCCAGTCTAGGCAGAAAATAGTTGCTTTCACCTCACCTACAAAGACAGCCAAAACAGAATGTTACCAAGTTAGTCAAGCAGGACTTACCCTTACTAAATCCATGTCTACTAGTCTTTAATGTCTTTTTTGTCCTTTATGTCTCTCAGAATGGCTTCCATGATTAGTTGTTCCATCACATTCCCTGGGACTGAGATTTATCACCCTGTAGTTCCTTTGAATCTCTTTCTTGAATTTGAAGTCAAAGTTCAGCTGGAATCCGGCCTGAATTCCTGCTGGATATTTCCATTTCTAGGGACTTGAAAGCTGCAGACCAAATAGAATAAAATTATAAAAAGAAAAAGAAAAAAGAAAAGGAAACCTTTTTACTAAAGCAGGTTTTACTGTTGCTGTATTGTATTTTTATTTTTATTTGTAATTTTGCTGTTGGAATAAGGAATTTTTTTTTTTGGTACAAAATTTTCTTGGACTGTCTTGTATATGACTTCTGTACTTTCCTGACTTTATTCCTCCTATTTTACCTGTATGGGGTCAGTTAATGAATGTAGTCTAAACTGCCTTGGTCCTGGACTTGTTGTTCTTGCCTTCTGAAGTGTATTCTTACTCCTTGAGTCTCTCTTTGTCACTGTTCTTCTATTCTCTGTTCCATTTTTGTTGTTATCCCTAGCCTTTCATTAATAAATTCAATGTGTTCATTATAAATAGGACTGCTCTCCTGTGTTGCCTTTTTGGTAGTTAGATCTATGCCTGTTTTTCTCGCATGCGGAAACCTTTGTCTCTTGTGTTACAGAAACTTCTTTTGCTTGACATTATCTCAGTTGTTTCTGCCTCTTAAATACCATTTTCCCTGTTAGCTTTTAGATTTATCTCCATGGACAAGAAGCACGCAATTTTTTCAGTTGTGCGGCTCTTGCAATGTGCTGCATTATGATCCCCAAGGTGTCACTTGGTGCTGTGTGGTCAAAACTGTTCAATAGTTCTCCTTCAAAAAGCAGAACTGCTTTACTTTATAAGACAAACTACTGGGTTTCAGTGAGGCCTTCTTAGGGAGTATCTTACCACAACATCACCTACCAAAAAATTAATTCATTATTAGTATGTATTTTCTTGCATAAAAATCAACGTGACATTAAAAAACCCAGACCTAAATTTCTTAAGAGATTTTTTTATAGGATCTCAAAGGCATCTTTGGGGATGTAAAGTGCCTTCTATCCCTATCCTTCCCCACATACATTCTCTCTTTACTACCCAGTTCGTATAACTAGCATGTTGTTGGTATATTTCTCATGTCTCTAATCCACACACAGAGTGTGTATCCTTCTCATGATGTCATATCTAAATTGTGTTCTGATGACTTCCAATTCCCTTACAAAAAAATAACTTACTTTGCACTGAATACTAACATCTTTCCTAGGAGTGAGGAATAAGTTCCTTAGAGTCTGGCATTGTAGAACTATTATTTTTCATATTTATAGTACCTCCTTTTGCCTAGAAGCTTCCTAAATAGTTTGTCACCTGATATACACAGGGATAGAAGAATTCCATTGAAAAAGCAAAGGCTTCTGTTTTAGGTTGGTATTCCCTGCCTATTTTGTCTCATGGAAAGAAGGCCTCAATTTCAAATTTTTTTTTTTTGGATACATGTGCTTAAAAGTAGTATATGCTTTTACTAGTACAGGCTCATGAGTTTCTTCACCCTGACTTTATGGTTCCAAATTAAATCTCCCTCAACAATTCCTTCTCTTGTAAATAGGATGTCAAGAGCTGTGGTTTGTAGTCTATAGCTTCCTCCATCACGTTGGATATCCGTGGACATTCACACCTGTCAAGGTTTAGCGAAGCCAGTCAAGAGGGCTGGACCTCAACTAATGAGTATTCCATAAACTATTCTTAATGCTACACACAACCACAACTCTGTCCTGGATACACCTGATTGTCAAGTTCCATCTTTAGTAATGTGCACTCACTTTAGTGCGGACAGTGTCAATCATTGAAAACCCTCAGTTCGTAATGTATCTAATTTTTTGAATAACTTTTGATCATTGCATGTATGCAGTTTCTGTCATCACACATTCAACAGTCCACAAAGGGAAATTGTATATACCTATACCAATGCCTCCTTAGGTGGCTTTTATTCCTAGAATGGATTCAGACTTTTTTTATCTGGAATCTCCTATATGTTTTGTTTGTGTGGCTGTTCATTTTTTAATCCAGTTATGCTGCACGTGATGATTCATTCTCATTCAGACCACCTTGTAGAACATATGCCTATGAAAGATTAAAATTTACAGGACTATTTATGGTTCTTTTGGGGAGTGGTTGAGAATACTGGAAGGACAGGATCACTTTTGCACTGAGCTTTGAGTAAAGGCTTCCTCTCCCACCATACAAAGGGACCTTTAGTCCCTATCACTGACAGTTTTTCTGGGCGTTTAAGGAGACTGATGCTGAGCCAATAGAAGCAGACAAAGAGAAATAAAATCAAAACAAGATGACAACAAAAACATGTCTCCAAACCCCACAAGAAGACACAAAACATATTTCAATTTAGTTAGTTTCTTAACACTGGAAAATTTTAACTGGAGGATTGCACAAATTAATTCCAGAAAGAAAAATTGAACCCCAAAATATTATGGCATTCAATATTTCTGAGGTTGTATTCAAAAGTGGTCTTCCTTATATATTGAGTGTAGATGTTAATAAAACAGGTTTTTTATCGTTTCATAAACTGTAGTGGAAAATATTCTCTTCAATATTTGGTTGTCTATGCAACTGGCCAAATGATGTTCATTAGTGTAGCTGAGGAATGGTAACAAAAAATTAATGGAGTAATGTATTCAGAAAATATTTTTGCATGTTAAATTGCCTCTAATCACAATAATAATTCCTGAATTCCATTAAATAAGTGGGGTTTTTTTACTCAGTCATTTTAGCCTGAACTCTAGTAGGAAAAGTTATATGAAACTTACAGTTTTCTCTGTTTTTAAGTCCCTTGACTGTTTCTCTTTCTAGAAGTTAAAAGCAAGCTTCAGCTCACGAATGTTAGCAATTAGTTTGGTGTTTCCCTTTCCTTATTCTGATTCAGGAAACATGTAAACAAGTTTAAAAGCCTCTTTTAGAATTTATTGTTTAAATATTCCACTCAGTAACCAGTAAGATCCCGAAGAAACTTAATTTCAAGTCTTAATTATTTTGAGATGTTCACTCAAATTGTGTGGTTATATTATAGGACTGTTTTAAGTTTGTACAGCCTGATCAAGCTCCAGTAACCTCTGATGGATAAGTGTTCCTGAATATAGAAACATACTAAAAAACCACAAGCCACAGAAAAAGAAAGAGCTTATTCAAACTTGTTGAGAAGCTGTAATTTAAAAGTAGAGCAATGCAATTTACAATACAAATATTTTTCTGTTAATCTCATTAAACATTACAGGCAAACTTATTTTTATAATACTTTCTCTATAGAAAAACAATTCATAATTGTAATATAATTAATGTAATATAGTTAATGGGACACAAAGTTCTCAGTATGGGTGTGAATCCTAAAAGTATTGTGAAAAATGTTCTGCATTAGTGAGCATATATGTCACCAGATTTATCTGCATAATTCAAAGCCCCTAAATACCTATAGACACGATCAACTGTGATACCTGTAGTGATTTAAGAGAAAAACTATATTGAAGTAGCATTAAAGACTTGGCCAAAATCTGCCAAAACACAGAAGGTTTGAAGATACAGGAAGAATATTCTTCCTTATGTCACCCAAGGGTAATGCAAATGTACTTCCTAATTGAGAATTTTGAAAAGGATTGTGATCTACTCTCTATTCGCCTCATTCATAGTAGATTGCATCAAATGCAGAAATTCAAATATGCAGAAATATTTGCTCCCAGATAAGAAACTAATGCAAGAAAACTCGGACTATGACCTATGCCCTTGAATAGGTCTTGAATTCTGAATCACATTATTATGCCTGGTGTTATTTAATCACATATTAATTTGTAAAAAATGGAAAAAAAAGTGTATTTTTGCATTACTTATAGTGTTTTTGTCTACCGATCCAGAAATTCCATGTTTCTTTTTGATTCATGAATGTTACAGATACAATAGGCTAAACTGTTCTGTGTAACAGAATTTTCACAACCTTCATTAGGAATTTTTGTAAAACTAGAAGGAAGAAAGAGATGGGACTAATTTCCGAAGTGCTTATGCTGATTTTTATACCTTGTCTTAGGTCCATATCTATTTATTAGTATGACTGATAGTTCATGCCATTCTCAAGTCTAGTAATTTACATTCTCTACAGAGAATGGTAAAATTCCCCTCTTCACTGAATACTTCTGGGATTTCTTAACCAAAAAGATCAGATGGCAGCCAAAAATACTCAATATTTCTATTTTATATCTTTCTATTCTAATGGTAATGGTACTGGAGCTGTTGTCACAGGAGAATAATACCATAATGTCTTGGAAAGCCTCTGGCACTGTTCTCTGTGTAATGAATTTATAAAATAAATTACACCTTTTAAAATTACTTGACTCATCAAGATGTTGTGTCAGATACACTTAATGCCAGCATTTTTTGCATGCTCTGATATCAATGTTAACATAATCATGTATCACATCATATTTATAACAAAAAATGTATTAAAAGCAAAATATATAAAATCAAAACAGAGGATCTTCAGGAATGGCTTAAGATGAAATAAGCTTCTGGAGTTACATAATCCACTTGTAGGTAACATGGGCTTTTTATGCACAGAACATAATAATGTAGGGGGGTATTAGAACCCTTGTGCATCTCTAATGAAGCAACAATGGTTTTATCATGCTGTTTTACCAGGCAATAATCCACTTGCCTTCTGTAAAACATAAAATTCAAAATTTAGCTTATCCAGTATTTCAAATAAATCTTTGTGAGGGTTCTAATAGCATTATTATCAGTATTTTAAGGAAAGCTCTGTTTGCTTTTTGTTTTAGTTTTCGGTTGTTTTATTTTAATAATGTTTTATAAAACAAAAATATAATTACAAAATAAATGAATGGCAAATCATGTGAAAAGAAAAATGGAATGGTACTTATTTAAGTGCAAGGAGATTTTGCCACTCTCAAGGGTGAATGAACAGATGAGGTGTAGTAAACGAAAAGTTTTAATAGGAATAAAATTTGCAGTATGCTGGTTATTTTAAAATATTTCTCTGATAAAAGATTGCAAGTCTCAGTATCCTTATGCCAGCTACTCAATCATATAAGCTTTCCAGAAGGACTCCAAAGTCTGACTATTGAAGGAATTTTGATTCATGAGACCATTTGAGTATATTTATCTTCTTCCTTCTTACCAGTTACTTACTTCTCTAAAAAACCCCACAACATTTCAAAAACTCTAAAGTTTGGTAGAATGAGATTGCAAAACTTAAAATGGGATTGATCAGTAAAATGGTATTTTCTGTCCAAGTAAGAAAAACTGGGTTTTCTGTAGTCAGAAAGAAAGACTAAACAGACCACTTACAATATTGTCCAGAAATTCCTTCATTGTTGAACAGATTCTCAAGAAAAAACACCAACTACAAAATCTTCATAATGTACAAAAGGCTTCAGTAAGACAGAATACTAGAAAATATGCTATACTGACAAAAACTACAGTGATGAAAAAAATGAGAACATACAGCATTGATGAGAAACCAAGTCTGAATTGGCAGGTTAGGTAGACAAGACGAATTACTAGTTTTTCTTTGATGTGCAAGTTATTATTTTGGCAATCTAAAAACATTTGGGAGTAAGTGTTGAAAGCATTTCAATAGATGATTTTTTTTTTCTTAATTGCAGAATGAAATGTATTAATGGAACTAGGGCATATGCTCTGATCATGCACTCCTGCATGTTGCTTATGTACATTTTTAAGAGTCTTTTATAGCTTTAAAACAAACAGTAATTTTTATCTGTTTTAAAATGACCACATCAGCAAAGTTTATTGAGTTCTGTTTGTCTGAATCCACTTTGTTCTCTATGCTTTTACCCTCTGTGTATAAAGAATGCAATAAAGGAATAAATGCACCCATAAATACACCCACCTTCATTCAATATATATTCAAGTGTCTGAAAAGGAAGGCAAAAAGAAGAGACTTATTCCACGTAGCGTTTCCATAAAGCCAGCAGAACCAAGCAGAGTATTTGGGAAGACCCAGCAGGAATGCTTCTGTTCATCACATCTTTAACAGTGTGCTGTGGGCAAGATGTTGATTTTTCAGATTATTTTATCCCAGATCTCATAACCCTTTATAGATTAAAGCCATCAGGAAGGAAAGATTGTTCTGTGCTTATCACCTGAAGGGCTCAGAATATCTGTGTTAACAGCTCTGCCAGAAACTGTCCAAGCAATATCCCATAATGTCTGCAGTTCTCAGTCTTCAAGACTAAAACAATTAGTCTTCAGTCAATCACAGATATTTTAAGAGGGTAAAAAAACATGTCTTTTCTGTGTTACTGGAGGTCTATGGAAGTATTTACACAGGGAGAACCAGCACTTCACAGTCTTCCACCAGCCCAAGACTGAATTCCACTAATGAATGTCATGGAATTATAGAAAAATATATCCGTCACAGGTCTCCGTTTCATTCATCTCTTAAATAACCAAACAGCTTGATATTCCTTGTGCACTCTTTCCTGGGATTCTATTTTTCAAATATTTCTTTCACTAATTCTTTTAGAAAGGCTCCTTTACTTTTTAAAAATTATGAAATATAGGCCCACCTGACATACAAAGCTGGGTGAATTAAGGAATACTTGTGTCCATGGATCTCAGCCACCGATACAGCTCATACCATTCTAGAAAGAAATAAATTAGTCTGAATTGCAGAAAAAATGTCCTTTGTTACAAATCCCCAAAACCTATGAAATTTAGTTCTCCGGACATAGTCAGCATCAGTTATCAAAAACAATTCACATTTTAATCACTCATAGATTATCTATTCATTTTACTCCTATTTCATTCTTCTAGCAAAGTAATTAGACATAAATTGTAGCTGGGAATATGTTTTCAAATTTTGATTTCACTACCTAATTTTTTTTTCCCTTTCTCTTTATATAATTTTGTGTTGGTTCCAGCTGGGGTAGGGTTACTTTTCTTCACAGTGGCTGGTATGGGACGGTCTTTTATATTTGTGCTGAACACAGGGTTGATAATAGAGAGATGTTTTTGTTATGGCTGAGCAGGGCTTGCACAGAGTCAAGGCCTTTTCTGCTTCTTGTACTGCCCCGCTGGAAGCTGGGGGTGCCCGGGAGGCTGGGAGGAGACGCAGCCAAGACAGGTGACCCCAACTGATCAAAGGGATATTCCAGACCCTGCGGCATCATGTCAGTATGTGAAGTGCAGGGAAGAAAGAGGAAGTGGGGGGATATTTGCAGCGATGGCATTTGTCTTCCCAAGTCACCGCTGCACATGATGGGGCCCTGCTCCTTGGAATTGGCTGAACACCTGCCTGCCCATGGGAAGCACTGAATTAATTACTGGTTTTGCTTTGCTTTTGGGCATAGCCTTTTTTTTTTTTTTTTTCTGCACTAAAATGTCTTTTATGTCAACACATGAGCTTTCTTCCCTTTTCCCTCTGATTGTCTCACCAGTCCTACTGGTGGGGGAGTAAGTGAACGGCTGCATGGGGCTTGGCTCCTGGTTGGAGTTACACCATGGCAAACTCTCACCTGGCAGACTACAGAAATGTCATTGTCAACTTCGACAACAACACCAACAATTGACAGTGGGATTACAAGTTACTCCTGAAATCTTTCCAAAAGTGAGGTTTTGCAGAGCCTGAATGCTTCTGTGCAGGACGAATTTTGAATGCTTGAACAGTTTTTCTGACTGACATTTTCCATTTCTTCCCATATAATTTCTTTGAATTAAAAGATATCTGGTTATGCATTCACCAAAAATCTTCCATTGGTTTAGTTGGTCATAACATATAGGTGCAGAGCCTTGTAATAGTGAAAAATGTCCAGTGAAGATAATTTTTCTACAACATCAACATATATGTTGATGGAAAAGGTAATTTCTTCCTGACTATACAGCTTGCTTTCATTTCAGAAATATTTTTCTTTAAATATCTGACAGCCATTGATTAGGAAAGCTAAACTTTAAATTTTTTACGTGACAAACACTTTCATTTTTTATGTTGTTACCCAAAGACTCTTCCTTCTAGGAATTTCTTCAATCTCCATGAGCCACTGCTAAGGGACATAGATAGACAGGTAGATAGATAGACAGAGAGATGATAGATAGATAGATAGATAGATAGATAGATAGATAGATAGATAGATAGATAGATAGATAGACAGATAGATATCCATAGGTTGTATACTTTATCCCTTCAAATACTTGTCTCAATAGTTCTACAACCTCTGTTTCCAAAACATGGTCAATCAGCATAAAAGTAAGGGACAGTTTGCTAGCACAGGAAACAAATAGGCACATTAGTGCTCCTTCTGGTCAAAAAGTGTATGTCAACTTCTATTCCCATAAACTGTATTTTAACTTTGTAGAACTAATTTTAAAACTTAAAAGAAAAAGAAAAAACACTGTTTAGTTTTATTATTTGACTATTATTAACTTACAGTTCTTGTAATGCATTGGATCTGCACATAAAATGTTTACATTTAATTTTGAGGCAGATAATTTACTTCATGATCGAATTATACCATTTCAGTAGGAATTGTTATAGTTGTAAACCTGTGAGGCTCAGAATTTTTGTCAAATTCCAAATAGCTTATGCAGCCACTTAGTTTAGAAGAAGAGTAAAACTTCATAGTTCTTGTAAAAATGAAAATTAAGTTACTTCTTTTTAAAGCAAATTAATTCTAATATTTTATAGGTGCATTATGTTGCTATTATTAATAGTAGCAACAGCTTTCTTACTGAGAAAAAGCAAAAACAGTTCTCAAAGAAGATGAAGAAAGGTAAGATATTTCCAAATAATTTTCAGTTTCTGAGAATGTTCTCAGAACAGGTCATGAAGTTCTCAATTTTCATGAATTGTTCTGAAAAGAACTTTGGTCTCCTAAACCTAACAAAGATCACTTTAATATTCTGGACTAAAATATCTGAATAAGAGCATTAAAGTGAAAGTGAATGAGTCTCCACACGTATTTATGTATTTAATTTTTATTTTTATGGCATCATTTTACACTTTTCAAGATGTTGTTTATTCTTCAGATTGAAGAAATAATCTTTTTTTGTTTTTAACAATATAAAATTATGGATTTTTTTTTCTAAATTCATGTAAGATGTTAAACTTAGGGGACAACAAAACATAAGAATATATGTGCTAGATGCCTTTCATTAGAAGCCCATTAAGGAAATATTCAGAGTTTTAACATAGGAAAAAAGCAAGAGAATACTGCCAAAGAGTTTCAGCACTCCAATATTCTGAACCTGCAGTCATCACAATGTATTCATTGTATCCAAAGCAGTAACTCCAACAGGAGGAGAATATTGCAGGGAAAAGAGCATTGCTGTCTTCAGGTAAGAGAGAAGACAGGGCAAGACTGACCATAGGTGCACAATGATTGGTCAAAGAAAACAAAACTTTTGGATTTTATGCAATGATTTTTCATTATCTTTTCCTTTTCATTCCTCCTTCCTTTTCCTTTTCCTTTTCCTTTTCCTTTTCCTTTTCCTTTTCCTTTTCCTTTTCCTTTTCCTTTTCCTTTTCCTTTTCCTTTTCCTTTTCCTTTTCCTTTTCCTTTTCCTTTTCCTTTTCCTTTTTTATTTTTCTTTTTTTTTTTTCTTTTCCTTTTCCCTTTCTTCTTTCCCTTTTGTTTTTCTTTTCCTTTTTTTTCCTTTTCTTTTTTTTTCCTTTTTCTTTCCTTTCCCCTTCCACTCGCATCCAGCCCCTAGTGGTAATCAAATGCTAGCAGTCCTCCTTTAGAAGGAATCCGGGCTAGAAAGCCTCCGGGTGTATATTCCAACATCACCTATTCTGAAGTTATATCCTTTTATGGTACCTCTGTAGAAGTAAAAGCAGTAGTGAGAGGGAAAGATCCAAGAGGCCTTTTCACCCTGAGGTTTATCAGTGACTTGGTCTTTCTGATACACATTCCTTTTTAAAACAGAAGTATTCAGCCGAGCTGAAGAAAATGAATACAGATAATTCAACACTGAAAAAAACTAAACAAAACCAAAACTATGAAAAAGCAAAGAAACAAAGAGTAAGAAAGTTTTAAGCACTCTCAAGATAAGACTGCTTTAAATGGGAAAAAAAGACTACTAATAATTTCAAATATGAAAAGACAGAATAAAATTTCAGTCAAGTTTTAGATAAAATTTAACAAAGGTTAGAAAAAATGAAGCAAAATTGTTTGCCAAAATGCCTAAAATTATATAGGGAAAAATAATAAGGACATTGATACTTGAGATATCTGGTCAAAGGATTTAAGGATGACGTACATACTACTGGAATCCAGTTGTATCCCTGGTTAACAATTCATGGAGATGATTGCAGCCAGTCCACACAAGTTTTCATGTTTACAGGGATGAAATAGTTTATGAAATGTTTATTACCATGTTTATGAAATGTTTATTACCATGTATACATATATACATATGTATATATATATGTGTGTGTATATATATCAATATGTAATTCTTGAATATGAACATCACATTCACAAACATACAGTATACAAAAAGCTCAATAAAGAAAAGAACCACTAATATTTTCAGATTCTGTTATGACATTAAAATCTTGCTTCTCATTGTGATAAAAGTATAAAGTAACAAGAACCTAGGCAGAGCAGCTGATTTATGCAGCTGCTACAGAAAGTGCTTCAATCATATTTATTCATTGTTTTACAGCAATTCACATGTGTATAACATCGAGATTTACATGCTGAACTGCCAGTTTTTAGGGTTTTTTCAACTTATGAATATCTAATATGAATTGAAGACCTTTCAAAAAATGTAATTATTTTCTCCAAAGTGATAGATTATATAGATGGTATCATATTACAAACTTCACACAAATTCAAATAGCAGCTCTAACTGTTTTAACTAATTTGGTTTTGATTTAAGACTTAGCATTCCCCATAAAATTATTGCTGGAAAATTTAAAAAAAAAAAGAGAAAAGAAAAAAAGAGGAAATAAATTCATAGCAATTAAGTGGTCAGGAGCAAAGTGAAGTAGCTACAACTGCACAAAAGAACACTGTAACAAAACAAAGAAGATCTATCTTGTTAAAATATTTGAAGACTTTAACAGCCGAAATACTGAACAGGTTTTTCAAACAAAGCAAAGGAAGTCCAGTTTGACCCACAGTATAGAAGACCATATTCTCTAGCACGTTGTTTTTGAATTGCATTTAAAAAATAAGAAAGAAAATAGTTTTTCAAACATTTTGGGCAAATGACTTGCAAAAGCATCTATATCTCGGCACTAATACACATCTCAGTATATGTTGCTTTACAGCATCTGATATTGCGGTCAAAGGAACTTCTCTAGCATCAAAATTTCACTTGATTATATAATTAAATGTTAGCTGGCAAAAATAACTGTTGGCTAAGCAGAATGCTATATTTAATAGCCATGGTCATTGTAGAATTCAAAAAAATCGTATTTTTCCATTTCCAATTGATCTCTGTCAATGCGTTATGGCTCAGCATAGAGACAAGTCTCTGTGTACCTGTGACATTTTTGACCTTAAACTCTTTATTTTGTGAGTAGATCAAAATACTCTTTTATGCTAGCCAGAACATGTGATAGCACATGATCCAAATCATAACGTGTTGCAGGACAACATTTTTTGCAAAAGTAGCTGAAAGTACACTGAAAATACACAGAAAATTGCATGAGCTGTAGAGATGATGAATCTTCCTCTTTTATGAACCCTTCTTATTTTAAGGGTATTTCTACAACGCATTCATAAAATAATCTTAATATTAGAACAGTGGTATAGAATTCCTTGGAGTATGAAGATAATGGAATCCAGTAGCTCTTCATATTGCCAGACCATACACATCTGCCAAAAACAGATGCGTATTTCACTTTACCCAGAAATAAAAACATGCAAGCATGGAGTACAATGAATGTTAGAGACTGCAAAACAGAGAAAATGAGACTAATTTTCTCTTTAAATTTTCCAAGCGTTCATGGTCTTTTTACCCCTATTTTTTTGATTATTAGGTTAACATTTAGCCCATATTGTAATGTTTACCTCAAATAAGTATTAGCAGTAAATTAAAACATAGTTGATTTTCAAATTAATGCAGAATTGTTTATACCTGAGAGGGGTTTATTTGATTTAAAGCTTATCTAATTTTGCTATCATGTACTTTACCACTAAGATTGATTTAAAAAAGGATTGCCTTGGGCAAATTTAACAGTCAAGCGAAGACAGACAGAGGTGATTTGTACCATGTCTCAAGTAGTGTTGAGCTGACACTGAATAAATCTGTCTTTTAACATTTAATGATCTTTTTTTTCCCCTGTGCTTAAATACTTCGTAACTGAAGCACTACACTGGCACACTTAAAAAAAAACCTTCCTAGCTTTGGTTGCTTCAAGAGAAAAAGTGAAAGGAGTACAACTATTTAAATGCTAGGAAGAAAATTTGAAGAAACAATTCATTGCTCATTTCTTTGTATCAAGTTCATGACTGAAAAATGACCTTTTTCTACTTTTACTGCAAATTTTACTTCAATTTTTGCTAGCATGTATTTTTTATTTTGCCCTTACCATCATGCGTGTTGGAGCACCATTGACTAATAAGCAGTCAAGAGGAGTTTCACATTTTAGTAGGATATATATATAGCTTTGAAAGTAAGCTTGAAGAAGCCAAAGGGAAGTTCTAGGAATTTATCAACCGACAAAGAAAAAAAAATAGAAGGAAAAAAGCATAATAAATAAGTTATATTAAAAATTCAAAAAGCAGCTTGATTTCAATAGATAATAACTAGAGCTAGTGTAAATTCTGGCTGATTTTCAACTATGTGCACTGTTTTGTCAGCCTTGGTCAAGCTATGAAGTCATGTAACTCCACATTTATCTGTATATTTGGACAGTGTACAAACACCTACTGTACAAACAACAAAAGCCCTGTGTGATGCTCTAGAATTGATTGGATAATACGTACCCATCTCTGAAGCTGGATATCATTATGTCCTTGTTCCTGAAAAGATTGACAGCTCCCTCTGCTGTTCTAATCTTGAGGTGAACAAAGTCTTCCTAATTTTTCTGCAGAAAATATTGGACTTTGGCAGTATCTCAATAAATGGCTGTAAGACTGGTATGCTTTAAACACTGGCTGACATTCAAATGCCTGATGGCACCTTTAGGACACCTGTTTGGACAACCAGCCTATATCAAAGCAGAACTTGATGGTGTTACTAAAGCAAGGTATGAGAACCAAAACTACTTTTTTTCCCCGGGTTACTTGCTTTTTGGGTTTTTCCCCCCAAACTTTCTATTTCTGTTTGTACAGAAATAGAAAATTTTGGTAAATCTTGGTCTATTTACCGCAGATGCAGACTTATGAAAGCTATGCTGCTTGGCAATTGATTCTGACCACAGGAACTGACTTTAAAACATTGCATAGATGCCATAACATGCTACTCACCATTTTCCTTAAATACAGAAATATCTTCCTACTTTTCTCTGATTTTTATGTCTGCTTCACCATGTTTTATTTCTTTTAAATAATTTTAAGTTTGTGAAGTTAAATTGGTAAACAAAGCGTCTCCATTTAATTTTTGTTATTTTAGGTGTCATTTGCTCATTCTTTATGATGAAACGTATAGGGTAGATTAGACAATATGCTCCACAAAAACTAAAAAGCAGAAAAAGAGGGTGAGTGATGCTTGTTCTTTAGCATGATGCTTAAGCAGTAATGATACATGCTGGACTAAATTTCTCAGGCTGTAATTATCTATGAAAATTCAGATAGTACTGAATAAAACAAAGTCCCTGTAGTGATTGGGAATTTCTTTATCCTAACAAATCCTGTGCAAAGAATAACAGCATGAATCTACATTTTGCCTGTTGACAAATTCAATGTATGATTTTTTCCTTATCAAACTCATACATAATTATGCATGGTTTGAAAGCATTAAAGTACTCAGCAGACACAGTACACTTATATTACTGCCCTACACATTATATACTTGCTGTGTAAACCTGTTGTACTACATATAAGATTTCTTGTACAGAAGTTTTGAAACAAAACCTTCTTCTTCTCTAAAAAATTCAAGATACAGATCAACATTTTCAAAAAGTACTGCTGAATATTCCTTTTCATGATCTAGTTTATCCTTTGTTTCCTTATCATGCAGAACCCTTCATGGCATTGACCATAAAAGAAAAATAATACAACTAAGAACCATTAAAATTTATATGAGATTTTTGCTTTAGTGAAACTAAGAGGCAGAGCATTAATATCAAATACTGCAGACACATGAAGGGACTGCCGCCTTCCTGTCTTATAGTCTTAGCCAACGAGTATATCTGGCAGTATATATATTTAAAATATCAATAATTTTAAGTTTTTGACCATTGTACAAAACATTTCATGTTATTTGAAACATTACAGGAAATTTCAAATTTTTCTTTTAAAGTTTTCTGTTGGAGATGTAAACTGGGCATTCAAGGGCTGCAATATATTAACCTCACCATTCTGTTTCCACAGTGACTTCTACTAACGAGATATTTTGTCACTTAGCATGAATGACAAAAATGTTCCTTCTGGCACCCTGGAGGGTGGGTCTCTCTGCTTGCTTTCTTGTGACTCACCACAGTTAAAAGTAATATTAAATCTGTTAAAGATTTGTCTGCTGCCTTGGACATTACAACTTCTGAAGGGTATTTACAGACAAGTTCTGTATTTATTGAATATATTTTTCCCCCAAGCACAAGTACTGTTTACCAAGTAGGTTCTTTCAGTACTACTGCATCTCAATGATGTCCTAGCAAAAGTGCTAAGTTAATTCTCATATTTAATGTAATTGTCTCTTTCCTAGAGTGAAAGGATAAATCAGCGAAAGCCAAAACTTTTTGCCATTAGGTATTGTGAAATGGAGGGACATAACAATTATTATTAAACAAGAGCAGTTCTATATTAATGAATAAAAGTTGTTGCTTTTTTCATCACTGGTGGCACTGCGCAAATTCCCTTCCACGCTTTAGTATCTAGGAGACATCTCTTGTATAGAACTGTGCAGAGTAAACTCAGGCTGCAGACTGGCTCAATGCTGAATCACTGCCTGATTCAATTACATCGACATGTTGCGTATTCAAGAAAGCTGACTAAAGATGCTGCCAACATGCTGCTATATCTCTGAAATTCTTTCCCAGATTTTAATTGATAATTTATTAAGTCAATGCTGTGCTGTTACAGCTTGTGTTAGACTTTACTATTGCTTTACACTGTCCATAGTAAAATGCCTATTTCC
This sequence comes from Ammospiza nelsoni, assembly GCF_027579445.1. Classification (NCBI taxonomy): domain Eukaryota; kingdom Metazoa; phylum Chordata; class Aves; order Passeriformes; family Passerellidae; genus Ammospiza; species Ammospiza nelsoni. The sequence goes on along the minus strand of NC_080669.1, from coordinate 39,557,653 downwards.
TTAAAAGGCAAGTAAAACATGCATAGATCTCTTCTACCCTCTATTTTGCTGTATGATGAATTCATATTTTACACTGCCCTCCACCGTTAGCAGGTTTTTGTTTTCCTGTTGTAGCTTCCTGAGTTCACACATCACTAGACAGGTTATGATGTTCTTCTATTCAATGAATACCTACTTACCCAATGATACTGAGTGGTTCTAAACCAAAAGTGAAAGAATTATGCTTTTCAGATGTGTCCCCTGTGCCCCAAAATGCACCACTCTACTTTGAATTGTCTACTCTAGCATCTAATTCTGCTTACTCTGTTTTTGAATTACTTAATACTTTCAGAGTAGAAATGTCTCTCTGTTCTCCCTTTTCAATATTATGTCTCATTCTACTCGAAAATTTTACATGCTTGCTCCTTTTCTATAGTGCGATTAACTTGGGCTTTTTATTTTCATTAATAAGGCTCTGGGTAGTATTTTTTAACTAGGCATTCTTAGCAAATACTTTCTTCTCTAAAGTGTAAATTTGAAGTAATAAATACTTTCAGCTAACATAAGTTTGTATCTATAGTTTACCATTATTCCTGTGTCACTATTGCAGGATTATCCTGATTTCTATTCTGCATTGTAACTCTCATTAAGCCTTAGGGTCAGCATAAGCTTCCCATTAATCATGTTTTTACAAGAACCTAACAAATCCTCTTTAATTTGTACCTAGTTCAGTTTTATAAAATGTGAGGTGGCCAGTTATACATACACAGTGTTGAAACCTTTGCAACTCTTTATTAATATAAATTCATTTGAAGCCATATTTCATTTGAGATCTCCAACAAAGACATCATGTAAATGCAAATGGGGACAATTGCCAAATATATCATCAGTATTTGAATTTTTCAGCCCATTTGCTTCTAACTTAAAGAAATAAACTTATTAAACCATGGTTATACAAAAATTGTTCTCTGGGCAGTGAGCTTATCTTTAAATGGAATGGTGTGTCAAAGTTCCCTGAATAAAATAGACCTACATTTATAGTCTCTTCTAACACAGAGAAGTGTGCACGCATATGCATTATGATTCTTGCCCTACTTTCCCTAACACCTCTATTCAAAGTTGCAACCTTATCTTCACTGTTTTCCTCCTTTTTGCCTATTGTCTTGGATAGAGAGGAGAGACAGTGGATTTTTCAGTGGTGTTTATTCAAAAACCATTTTAGATCGTAGCCGTGATCTCACCCTGCTGCGGGGTGGGAAGAGGCCCAGGAGGAGGGCAGTTTCCAGGTGACTACACGGACACTGGAAACAGAACCTTACCTTTTGCTCCATTCACACAAAGGGAGTGGCACAGTGAACCTTTCAAAACAGGGAATGGAAACACAGAGGACCTCCTCTGTTTTCTGTGGGCTCCCAAGGGACTCATCAGGGGGTCTCCGTGCCACTATCCTGGAAATGACATTTTGCAGTCCGGAGCGGCTTCACAGCAAATTTCACAACACGTTTCTTGCTTTTTTCCACTTGCAGGGAGGGGAGGGAGAGGGACAGGGAGAGGCACAGGCACAGGCACAGGAAAAGGGACAGGAGGAGGGAAGAGAGCCTGCCCAATCTCCACTTTTTTGCTGCTGCGCTGTGAAGGAGAGCCCCTGAACCCACACCACTGTAATAGGAGTGAGCATTTTGGCAACAGAACCCCCTGATTCAAACAAAGTAGCTCTGCAGGTTTTGTTTTGCTTCCTTTGTTTTCCTGTTTTTCCTGGGGCAGGGAGGGCTGAGGCAGGAGAACCTCTCCCCCATCTTTTCTTTGTTCTCCTGGGCCATGAGGAATTGCCTGGGCATAGCAGTCATCCTGGTGTTGCTCTAAGAGCAGGTGGGCTGCCCAGGAGGCAGAGGCCGTTTTGTCTTTGCTCCAGGGGCTCTGCACAAACGCCTTGCTTTTATAGGCTAAACCGTTTTCCTCTTTTGTACAAGTTTCTTTTCATTGTTCTGATTACTGCTGTTTGTTTACCTCATTTTGGTAAAATTGTGACTCCAATGTTTTTAATCTCTTGTAGTTTCCCCTACCTAATTCTTTTTTAAATATATTTTTCCCCTCTTTGTGTTGGGGGAAGGGAGGGGTTTAGACAGTCTTAGCTTTCCCTGCTGTGAAACCATCACACCTACACAGAGATTAATACAAATATGACGCAAGAGCAGCCTTGAGGAAAGCAAAGCAACAGCTTAACAAAGGATTGTTCTTCTAGGTGCAGAAGGAATCACATAATTGGAATAAGGGTGTAAGATAAGCATGGACAATAAAAATAATTCTATCCAGCATCTCCCTTGGCAAGGAAAGGAGGCGTTTTGACAGTTTTCTATCTGCTCTACTTATAGGCCCAAGCTCATGAGACTGCAACTCTCAGATTTTCCTAACATTTAATACTAATTCATTAATGTGGTTGCACTTCCTCCTTTGCCCTTTCCTCATCAGGTATTTGGATTACATTTTTTTGGCAAGTCTGTGGATGAAAGCTATCTAGGCATAATTCCTAAAAAATTCTATGAGGTACTCTTGTTTTACTGCAGGTCATAGCTCTGTACTGAAATAAAACAAACAAAGAAACAAAACCACCAACCAAAATCTAGCAAAAAAACAAAAACCAGAAAAACTAACACAAAATCACAAAACCAAAAAAAAACCCAAAGTAGGACTGGCCAAGAGGTATGTTTATCATATGAGGTATCATTATGAACAATAAGAATTTGTGAGAATATACCAATTTGTAGTAGTCTGTGATTGCATCATGAGAGACTACCCAAAAGTTTCTACACATATTAAATTTTAAGAAAGTTGCCCATGGCAAAGTGTTGGCAAATGATTATATTAAATGAAGTCTCATATTTCCTATAGCAAAAGAGCATATGCCTAACTGCTGTAATGTTAATATGCACTTACAAAGCAGAGAAAGTAATATAGTGTAAAAAAATTTTATGGATGGTTGACTAGGTATGTTGACAGTAGAAAAATTCGCAGGGATGTAAGCTTTGTAATACTGTCATGAATGTCATGTACATTTATATTAATAGATTAGGTGTGATGACTAGGAAGAAAAAATTACAGATTCTGTGTTTGTTCTGTGTAGAATGGATTCCTTTTATATTTCACATTTTTAAACTATTACAGCAGTTGTAACTACTCTGTGGCTTTCAGACTGATTAAAATAACAGGAATCCCATAATGATGGATCTTGCACTTAGTTAAGTAAGATTCTATTTACTTCTGTCTCCTCATGTAAACAAAGACATCCCAGATGTTGATGGAAAATGCCTGCCAATGCCCCACATGCTGTTGGAGAAAAGACCCAGGAAAAATGTCCTGAAAAAAAATAACAAGGGGAAAAGGATGTGGACTAAGGAAATGATGGAAAGACATTTCAGAGAGATCTCCAAATGTACCTAAGGAAATACAGACATGAAATGTTATGTGCCAAGACAGCAGGAAAATGTCCCTCAATAACAACAAGTCAGTGCAATGAATGGACAGGGGATACAGCTCTTCCAGTGACCCATTATTGTAACAATGCAGCTTAGTAGTGTGAAAGCATCATGCTGCCTTCTGTTTTGATTTACAGGACAGGACAAGATACAGTGGAGAAAACACAGTTGAGGGTGTGAATTATGATTGCCCAAAGATTTCTTTTCTATATACTCAAACAACAAATGAAATCCTTCCACGGTCTTAGCCACCTTTGGACTTTTTTTCCTCCCCTTCCTTTTCTTAAAAGCATTTCAAGATAGCAAGATAGCAAGTGTCTGTTTGTGGAGGAAGGCTGATGCATTTATTTCAGGAGCACATTGATCCTTGTCAGGAAAGTGTATTTAAGTGCTATTGCTATTCCCCTTTTTTATTTTTCATTTTCTATGAGATTAGGGTTTTGAGATTAGGGTTAATTCATCCCATTCCTGCAGATTGTTAGCAGAAGAATCAAAACCAGATTTTAGAACTGATCTAGACAAATAGATTAATTTTCAAAAGAGCTTTAGGAACATAAATGCTACTGATTTTTTTAAAAAAATTATGATGATAAATAAATTTTTAAGTTCATTTATAAACTTTTATAAGAATTCTGTGTTAAATTATATAAATGAGAATGTGCTTTTTCTTTCTTCTTTCTTGTTATCCCAAGGTAATTCCAATACACTGTCTATGTGTAATTTATTAATTTATATTAATTTCATAAAAATTGCCGTAATGTGTATTGAGTTAGCCAGAGACTGACAGGAATCCTGACATATGTAACCTATTTACAGTGAAAGAAACTTCAAAGAAAACTAAAGAAACATTAGATTTAACAATGGAGCTCTGAGCATGAAAAGCCAGGATATAAATAGAAACAAAAGCTCTAAGTCTAAGGAAAGTATTTGTTTGGCTTAAAGAACAATTAACAATAATGGACATTGCCCAAAAGACATAGAAAAAGTTATATATTTCAGAGAAGAAACCATTAGCAGAAACGTTTTTGAATACTGAAAGTTGTTTGATTAATCTCTAAGTCTATAGTAATGTGGTTTAAAAATCAAGTATAGTAATGACATACAAGCATTTTAGTCTTTTATCAAGATTCAACTTTGGAATTATTTGCCTCATATTTAAGCTATCAGAAGTTACCTGAAGGGTGTATCAGGTTGCACTATCTTACTGTGGTCAAACACAAACTTTTAAGAGATGAACAGAGTATTCTTTAGAATATGCTATGTTTCCTTTCTATCTCCTGCAGGTGAAAAACAGTGTGTGTTGAATTTCTGATTGGAGAATACCTTATCTCCCTTACATGAGCAGAGCCATCCTTACTTGAGATAAGCATGAGGAATATTGCATGATGAGTCCACTGAGACATCCAGCAGAGGAAGAAGTAATAGAGAAGGGAGACTTAACAGTTAGAATGTTAACAACTCTTACAGGACATTTTTTTATGTCTTCTGTCTGTATAAGATTTGTCACAATTTCTTTTCTTAATGTAGCTGAAGAACTGAAGGAGAATAAATTCCCAGTCATGTTTCTAGTTTGTATGGCATCTCATTTTGCATTTCAGTATCACGGAAAGATACTGAAAGTTCATATTTTTTAGACTTATTAAGGGAATTTGGGGATATGAGCAGGCTGATTGTCTTTTTGCTTAATTTTATTTTAATATAGCATGCAGACAGATGAAAATAAAACCTTCTGTTTAATCAAAGAAAAACTGCCTTTCACTGGAAAATATTAATTATATTATGAAAAAAAGAGAAAAATATTCCCATTCTAGGATCTGTGTCTAGATATGGAAATATCATATTACTGGAAAGAATTTGAAATAAAAAATTTGTTTAAAAAACTAATAAACCTCTCCACCCCCCAAATTGTTTAATCATATATGTCAAGAGGACTCTGCCCTCTGTGGTAAAATGCTTCCATTAAATCTTTTTGAAAAATTTATAGGTACGACTGTATGACATTCTTAAATATTGATCTGTTCTAAAAATGCTCAAGAATTTAGCCTACAACCTGTGATCATTGCTGGTAGATGCTTTACTAGAACAAAAGGAAGACACTAATTATCTCTACTATGTCTTTCTATTTATTTCAATTTTTGATTCATTAAAGATGAAAAATAAGATGAAATAAGCACGCTGGAGCCAGGCCAAAGAAAAAAACTTTATTGAAAATGCATTTTGCCTTTTGATTTTAGTGTTATGCCTCAGTCCAATTGGTGGCTTTAGGGGTAGGTTGTTAGATGCACTCTGGATGGTGTGCAAGAGAAACAATAAACTCTCAGGAAGATCAATAAAAAACTGTAGCATGCAAATTTTAGAATATTAAATCAAAATAAGATACTTGTTAAATTTTAAAATGACATCCAAAGTCGAGGCACTTCACAAACTTTAACTTAGCTAACTTGAACTTGTCCATCTTTAGTTTCTCCAGATATAACAAGGCACCTAATAAGGCATTGATTGGAATTTTTTAGTCAGTCTTACATTATATCTTGAGAAGACATTAGGAACAGAAACAATGAGGGAAAGAAAGAGAAAGAGAACGAGAAAGAGAAAGAGAAAGAGAAAGGATAGTGATGAAAAGATGCCACCACCTGTGGGTCCAGCAATGATACTTGATTGTCACAACTTTGAAGCCACGTGTTGCTCAAAGTGACGGTCAGGCTTGACCATCCAGGCTGTATGAAGCCCGTGAAACACAAACTTTAATGGCTCAAGATACACTCAGGCTAGATGGGAATCTCCAAGTACCACCCCTGGCGTGGAGACTTTTTTGCTGCCTCACGTAAATCCCCTGAAGTCCTCTGATGGAAGGCTGACGAATGATTATGGGATATTTGATGGTTTATGACACCTTCTAAAGCATGACAGCTGCCTCTCATGTGACCATCTGCATAGCCTAGCCAATTATTTACATTTCTGTTTGTACCGTTTACTGTTTTGTAACTCTGTATCATAAATGTCCCTCGCAGTCTTTCTTTCAGCTGTAAGATTACTTAATTGTTCTTCATACAAAGCCATTCAATAATTCAGAGCGTATTCAATTTTTCTTGGAAAATTTTTCATTTCTACAAAGAAATTCTTGAAAGAGGATACAAGAGTAACACTCAGTGTTCAAAAGGCCAACAAAAAACCCCTAAAAACTATCACAATGAAGTCCTCTGTTATGCTTCCAATCTTTTCCTGATGATTCCCACAATTTCTATTCCCTTTTTTTTTAATTTTTGTTCCTGCTCACCAAAACATACATTTTCAAAGAATACTTCATTACACTGCCAAAACCTTTTGTGTGACCATGGAAAAACAGAGATGGTCACTTCCTATAGAAGATGTTTAAATTCCTTGGCAAATCCATGATGCTGAACTTAATTTGCAATTTCATTTCCCAGTCATTTGATTTTTAAGATTACTTTATCCTGAAGAAGTTAGCATCTAACCTGAAGATAGTTCAGGTATCAGAAATTTCTAGGGAAACTGCTGGTCTTTCTTGCTTGCCCTTTTATATTCTCATAGACCAAGGTACTCCTAAGAAAAATCTTACACAGTCAAAAGCAAAAAGTAGTCTAGCATCATCCTAGTAGGGAAATCAAATAGCTTTTGCCAGCTTTTCTTGTTTAAGTATTCTTGATTGGAAGAATTATGTTTCTTTTACGCTGCAGGTGTTATATACAGTTTGGTACAGTTCACATGTGAGGAAAGAATGCCTTTTAGCTAGCCTCAGAGCATTATTATTATTATTATTATTATTATTATTATTATTATTATTATTATTATTATTATTATTATTATTATTATTATTATTATTATTGCTATTGCTATTACTATTACTATTACTATTATTATTTCAGCATTTTTCCACTTTCTTTTCTTTTCTTAACAGTACAAATATACTAGGGAGTGAGTTAAAGTGTTAGCTCCACACTATCAGTCAAATGTGGCTAACAACTAATGCTGTCATAAAAAGCCTTTGTTTAAATATTACATACTAAGCTCAAGAGGAAATCATAAGCTGTATTTCTATTCAACTCAGGAATACCAGAATGGATATTCTGGTATTAATCTTATGCATTGATTTACTGAAATAATAAGGCTTCACAACTGTTCCCCTGTACTGCACCAATTTCAAAAGACTTCTATTTGGAGAAAGACTCCTAAGTCCAGCATGAAACAGGAAAGATCAGATGATTTCACACCTATGGGTTTTACTGCTCTGATCTTCAGACTTTTCGTAAGAGTTTTTACATGTTCCTTCCTCTCCTTATCATGAGATATGTGATTGCTCATTTATCACAAACATACATATTTTTTTCTTATTCAGGGCACATCTAGTTTAGAAAAGGCACAATACTTTGGGTCTTGTCATATAAAATTGAAATTTTCACTTGACCCATTTTTTTAATCCAATTATTCTTTTGTTTCTGAATGTTGGGAGAGGAAATTTTTCCACAACAACATGACAAATATAATAGCTTAAAAGCTTCATGTTTTCCAAAAGGAATTTATGAAAAATGAACCCATGTTAAGTTTATGCTATAATTTTCATGTATTACTCATATTACTCACAGATCTTAGTCATCAGCTTGTGAACATCCACAGAAAAAATGTATGTGTAGAAAAAAGGAAAGCTGTTACAGCTAAAGCCCAAGTGAAAGATATTCTTGTAATGAAATGAAAATTGAGAGATTTTACTGGATTTTAGAAGTGCTGAAAGTGAGTATTTGAAGTTAAATTCCTTCCTAATATAATTCCAAAGGATTTAGTGGACTTCTGCAGATAATTTGTTTCTTAATCTACATAAGCACTTTCAGTAGGAATTGAACTATACCATTAAAAAATAATGAAACATTTTTTATACCTGATAAAATTGCTAATACAACTTAGGTGTTAAATACTTGGGATCACTTTCCATTTTGATTTGAAATGAAGATTTGAATGTATTTTAATTAAATATATTTTAAAGAAATATTCTGAAAACCAGGCATAATTCTTGATGAAAGAGAAATTATTTAAACAAAAAGAAGACCCCTAAAATTTCTAATAAATGTCACACTTTAAAAAAAAGAAAAAAAAGAAAGATAAATTCCCCCAAAATTTTTTAGCCAGTGTTTGTGAAAAGATGTGTAAAATCCCTTTTTTCTTGGTTACCACTTTCCTGACACTACACAGCATCTTCCAGTAAAGCAGACAAGTTGCACCGGAAGATGTGTTCCAGAATAAGTAGCAAATACAAAGTCTGATGTACATAAAATACACTCCCTCATTCACAGGCAAAATGCTGCAAGATGCAGTATTTGCTTTACAGCTCAAGGCTCAAGACTTTTTACATACTAAGGACTGTGTTTTTTTAAAAAAATATAAAATCTATGTGTTTACAAACATGTGAACTAATTAAACAAAATAGTACACATAGTACATTATTGATGAAGTTGGGAGTTTTTTTGAAGAAGATTTTAAGGAGCAATATTACTTCACAAATCACTGTGAAGACAGATAGTCAAATCGCTCATTACTCTAATGATCTTTAACTCTTGTTATCTAGTGATAAGGACATCTTCAGGGACTATTGTCAGCCAACGTGTATATTAGCTATAGAAAATTCTATGAGGTCCAGTCTGCAGATCAATAGGTACTCCTTTGTTATGGCTCTGAGTTAAGCAAATAAATTTATTGATTTGCAAAAATATATACTCATTCACATTTATACCAGTAATTGGATGCCAAATTGTCCAAGAGATAAGACGAGGTAACATGTAAAGAAAGTACTTTATTTTAACGACTGCAAAAATGTTCAACACTTTTTCCCATGTTCAGTGATGAATTCAGGGTCTTAAAAAGAACTGTTCACAAGTACTTATTTTTTCTAAGTTTTATTGTGAATATTGATTACCAAGAAAAAAGAGGAGGAAGACTGGATACACTTAATTCATTTTTGATCCCAAATTCTGCACTATTCTTTTCTGCCAAGAAAGAGGGACATTAATGAAAAAACCAAAATATAATACCGAAAACGTAATGTTTATGTATGTACGTGTATGTACATATATAAAGATGGAGAATGAATGTACATCTAGTACAGTCTTAGATTATCATTGGAAAGCAACATAGCACTAAAAGACTTCTGATTGATTAATTTTTGGAAAAAGATAATGGATTTGATATGTTACTTCCAGGATAAGGAAGTAATAACTTTAAAAAATTTTGGTAATAACTTTAAAAAATAATTCTAATCTTAATACTAATATCTGAAAAGGTAAGAGAAGAAAAGTTCAGACAGGAATAAATAAAATTAAAAAGTAATAAAATAGAAAAATATTTAATAACTAATAACTTTGCACAAAAACCCATGAAGTTTAAATGACAAAGTATTTTACTTTACCACTGAATTATGGTACAAGGTTACATAAATACTATAAGACATGCTTCAAATGATGACACATAAAGTCAGCTGAGAAATCTATATGCAATAATTTTGTTTGTTTCTGTTTAATTAGTTTCCTGTAAAAGAGGAGAAAAAGCACAGCAAAACAAAAAAATAAAACAAAAAAAATATCTAAAACCAAAACAAAAATACGAATTCTAAAGAGAAAGAGAAGTAATGGAGTGTTAATGAGATTCAAACAATAGAGTTATGATGGACTGTGGATAAAAGAAAAAAGCCAGTTTCTGTGCATTTTAATGAGTGAGATCACAATTTTGATGAGCACGCCAGAGGGACACTCTTGTTCTCTGCTTCTACAGTGAATGAAAAGAAACAAAATGAGCACTTTTATATTGAACATTTAGTGACAGATGATGCATCCTTTGAGATCAAAATTAGAACAATAGGGAAGTAGATGCTTGCCTAGCAAGAGGCATGCTACAATATAACTGCAAGGAAAGACAAATATCCAAGTGTTATTATTAGCAATATTTATTAATACCTTAGAATCTAATTTTATCATTTATAATTTTAAATCTGTTGTAATTTCAAGTAGTGAACTATATTTGTGCTTAAATAATTAAGAAACAAAGTTAGAAAACACAAATGGGAGAAAAAATCATCATTCTGCAATTTTTCCCCTTTATATCCCAGTTAATCCATGAAAAACATTCTGGATTTCACATATATGGAAAAACCTTACTTTAATAAGGCTAATGTGGCTGCAAAAAGATAACAATTTGTTTAAAAATTAGTTGATTCATGTTTTTAGGCATAAAGAGGTCATACCTCTGCTCTGGAATTAGCCATTGTGCCCAGTAATTTATGGATTATTTTATTTTGCCAATGTCTTTCTAAAAAATAGTTTAAAAAATAAAGAAAAACAGATCAGAAAACTTGAAACACAGATTGGAGAAATGGAGTGAAGAATAGTGAAGAACAGCACTAGTCAAAGCTCTGATATTAAGAAGGACATTAGGAAAAACCTAAACATCAAAAGTAATATTGTGGCTTTGATTTTCTTGTATAAAGTTTAGGGAGAACTTTGAAAATGACATTGTTGTTTTTAATAAATGACACTGCAAGAAACACTACTGAAATAGCTATTTAGTTGACACAACTTTAAATATCTGGAAACATGGATGGGAAAACATTGAAAGGGAAAATGGACATGAGAATTATATGAAACCTCTCTTACAATAAGATGATTGAAGAAATTTTCAACATTTATTTTAGCTTTTTAGTGTCTAAGGAATTTATAATGAAAAAGTCACTTCACCTATCTTCAATGTAGTGCTGCTTCTGAGGTAAAGTAAGGCTTCATTTTAACAATATAAGAAGTGTTATAAATCAATCACTTAATGACTTTGGCATGCAATCAAACACTTCACAGATGGAGTTGAAGGGAAATATTTCAAGTTTAAGAGGACAGCTATGTCTGAGTCTAGGTGAAATTATTCAGAGTTTGATGTCTCTGTGTAACTGAATGGAAGGTTTCATTAATGTCAATATAATGGAGATTACTTTATCTCCCTACCTTAAAAGCATGTTGTAATAGTTCAATACAATTCCAAATAAAACTGTAGCACATTACAGAAAGATGCTAACCTGAAGATGTTGCTATCAGGCCTCAACTTTAATTTAGTGTCTTTAGCTAAGGTCTTGAAGCCCTTTGATAACTAAACAGTTGCAGGTGCGGTAGCAGTACAAGGTATTGGATAGTCAAATTATAGCTATGAATATTGAATTTTGACTGAAAATAGCACACTTTTTGTATGGATTAAATATTTTTTTGGTATCCTGAAGAAAGGAAAACAACAGGTTTATTATAAAGTCAAAAACTTACACTACATATACACTACTATATACTACATTAATGTAACACTAATACACCATTAATGCAAGGGTGAAGATGAACAGAAACGTGATTGTGAAAAATTTTTATTGGAGAAACAGTTGTTCAGGTGTGTGCCACTTGTAATGTGGAAATGAGACAACGTGCATATACAAGGTGAAAAAATACAAATATTTTTGCCATTTTAATTAACAAAAATTTTACAAAATGTTATTTTACCAAATGTTGTGGGTTTTATCTCTGTATTGGCCATTGACTTAACAGTTGGGCTTGATGGTCCTTGTGAGTGCTTTCTAATTTAAAGTATTCTGTGAATATTCTGTAAAGTAAAATTAAGTATTGATTGCAGTACTAGAGAGCTAAGCTTCAGGCAAAAGGCACAAAGTTCCCAGATTTGCAAAATGTTCTGTGAGGTATTACATGCTCCTGAGAGATCATACCTTTATTCGTATGTCTCATTGAAAGATGGCCTCTCAGGCAGAACAATGAGTATCACTTGGCTTGTTTACTGATTGACAGGGAAGTGTGCCACTAGCTGAATCACCCACCCACACAGATGAGAAGGTGGCAGGAATGGAAATAATAAAGTAGGTTGACCTGCCAAGAACTGCAAGAGCCAACCAGGCTGTGAATATAAGATTCATATGAATTACAATACATTTCTGTGACTTTCTGAAAGAACCTTAACAGGAGAGTTCCACTTGTTTAATTCAGTTGCTGTTACGACTGAGTAGAAAGTCTGAACTTGAGCTCTTAAAGCTTTTCTTTTGCTGTTTCCTCATGCTATATAACAATACCTAAAACTGTAAACATTAAGGAAGATTGGGTCAAAAGGTTATTTTCTGTATGATTCTAATTAAAAAAACATGTTTTTCTATTTAAAATGGCACTATGAATTTTCTGCATGTAAAAGGAAAACAGATTTCTTAGGTATTTTTAATTAGTAGTCTTGTTTCTCATAGAGGGTATACTAACTAACTACTTCTAAAATATTTTAAGCAGAAGGGTAGTCACTATGGAAACAAATGATATCAGGTTAATCAATTAAATTACATTTTGGTGATATAAAACTTCCCATTCTACCCATCTTAATGGTTACATTGGTATGTTCCTTTGCAATTTTGAGGAGAAAAGTAAACTCTTATTAATTTGGAGCACTTAGGTAAGAATATCATGAAATTAAAATATTTACTGTAGTAGCCAGCTCTGAAAAGTGCTCCTAAGAAAATCCTATGTATCTTAAAAAAGGCAATGCCATAATGCTTAATGTTTGCACTTGTAATCAAATCACAATTAGACAACTTCTATTAAACAATGATGTTAACATTAATTGTTTGCACTGTAGTGAGAAAGAAATTTTTCAAGCAATCATGACAATAACCAGCATCCTATCTATAAAATAAAATTCCCTGGGAACTAATACAGAATGAATCATTCAAAATCTCTAAAAAAGAAATGGGAGACCTGTGAAAGAGCCATATTTTTATGTGACATAGATAGACACTGTTGTAATGACTCACAGTCTATCAATAAAAACCTTTCTTTAAACAATAAACTGATGTTTACATTTATATATATATATATGTATATCACTATATATGACTTAGAGAGAGAAATATATATAATATCTCTAGTTGTTGAAAAACTTTCTACAGAAATATTGATCAGATTGATGCTAATCTTTTCTTTTTTTGAACCACCACACTGCTTAATGCAAATCAAAGATAAATAATGAATAATCAAACAACTCTTTTATTATTGTTTTTTGATGGATTAATATAAGAAGGTGAGTTATGAACATATAGTATGGCTACCTTTTCAGCAAACCAAATAGTGAGTAAGAATGTCATGTGAAGAAAAGACCTTTACCCTTGCACCTGGGTAAATCTGCACTCCGTTGCACTGTCTCAAGCATAAGTTCCAGAAAATGGAAACCCTGACCTTCTGCTTGCTCAGGTCCATATCAACACAGACACGCAGACACAGACACAGACACAGACAGACACAGACACACACGCACACACACACAGACTTTCTGAGTTGATAAGAATTGAGGCTACTGCTGGCATTATCTACTTCACCATGACTGATTAGCAAAAGTTGCTGTTCCAAGCTTAGTGTATTTTTGTTTCACTAGTCTAGTTAAAAGCTTTGCTCAACAGTGAATTACCCTGTCTGGAGGGAAAGAGGCTTGGAAAAATGAAGCCAGAGCTATTGTAATTATTTGTACTGGCTCTTTTCCTCAGTAGCCTTAAAAAAAATTTCAAAATTGACTAAAAATCCTTCAACTTAAAGGTATCTCTTCATATAGATTAGAAGCAAGTTATTTAGTTCCTATGAATTGTCATCATAAATATGGGATTTGAAATCCATTATAATGATTGCCCATTTTTTTGTTTTCAGGAGAAAATCAGCTGAGTCAGATGAGTCCCCATTTGCTCAGATATGATGACCATTTTCTTCTCAAGTGACTATCCAGAACTCCCTCAGAGAAACTGTCAAATCTACTGGAAAAGAGGATTGTTTCACAATAAACTAGGAATTAGTGGGCACTTCACTGATAACTGTTACTACTGCATGAGTCAGGAAAAAAGGCATATGTGTGCAAGAGCTTTCAGTCATTCCTTTTCCCGAGTACTTTCTTTCTTGTTGCTGTTTTAGAAGATGTTTTTGTAGTTACATTGGAAAGTTGCAAACACTCTGACTCAAGTCATGTCCCTTTTACTTTCTGGAGTGCCTCACTCTGGGTCTGTTTATGAAGAACCTTTTCAAAGAAGCTGTTTCTCAGACGTTTTATAGCAGCTTCCTTCCCCTTTGTACTGCTGCTGTCATTTTTGAAATGCAAATGGCTGCATTTTGAAACTCTATTTCTACTTTCCATGTTTTAGAATTTTTTGAGTGTAGAATTGCATAATAATCTTTGTTAATTTAGTTTATATTTCTGTCAATATTCAAATACTGCTATGAAATATCTTGATAAATTATTACCACCTGTCCTAGAATCATATCAGTAGTGAATTTAATAATGATGCTTTCATAATTCTATAGAAGCAGATCCAGAATTTTCTCTGTTAAACTTTATAGATTGGCTCATTCGCTACTGAAACACTGGCAAGGTTAAGAATGAGGAATATTTCCATTACATTGACCACCCCATGGGACAATACTCACATAGAGCAAGGGATGGAACTAAAAAGTGAAACTCCTTCTTATGTCTTTCACCAGTATCTCCCTGGTAGCTGCACCTCAGTTTCTCATATATCAGTGGTGTTGGCTGGAAATCTGCTGCACCTAAAGGAGATAAAAAATACATTTAAGCTTACCCACAGCATTCTGGCATACTCCACACTGAGAAAGTTACTCATAAGCTGTTTGCATCTTCATTAAATTTCTGAAATTCCAATACACTTTTACTTTTTTGTTAAATATACATTCTACTTAGGAGTACTATAAATTATCTGGCACCCCACCTAATGATAAATTTAACACTTATAAGTGAATATTTAACAGTAGGTACTGTAGAGAACGAAGAGGCAAATGAATCAATTTCCTGTTTTTCAATGTAATGTAGCCTATAGACTATATTTAATATATTTTGTATAATATGTCTGTCAGTTCAAAAGATAACTAATCAGATCTACATTCGTTTTAGCAGTATTTCACAAAAATTTCCCATTAATTATTTTGTTCCCCAAATATAGTCTGGCTATCAAAACTCATTTTCTCTGATTACCCACTATTTTAGCTTCAATGCTTTTACATGCAAGTTTGTCAAAGTGTCTCATTGTATGCTAGATTTCTGGATATGCAGGATTTCAAAACTGCAATATTATCGAGCTAGGCAGATACCTTGCAATCTAAGTGGCACTGGACAGTCAGTCCTACTGTTATCTGTTTTTGCCTTTTCCTTTCCTGATTTTTCTCACTTAAAAAAAAATAGTACAAGTCTGGTTTTGGTTTTTTCTTTAACCTGCATTCCTCTTGGGAACATTTGATGGCTCTACTGTTTGGTGTTCTTACTTTTAGCTCACTGATGTACTTGTTTGTTTACTTTGTGTTGCTGACAATACTTTTTTTTCAATGTACCAACCACACATTTAGGTGTCAGATTATTCAGAAATTTGCAGAATATGTTCCTGAAATGGAACATGTAATATTTAAAAGAGACAGTACAAAACAGAATCAGAAAATACAAATACAGTGTATAGATAGATAGATAGATAGATAGATAGATAGATAGATAGATAGATATAGATATAGATATATAAAAGGACAAATCTCATTCCCACTCTACAATGTTTTAGCTGGTATTCCTGGAAAATACAGACACCATTTATTGCCATTATTTATTCCAATTGGCTTTACTTATTTTCATTTTTGCAAGGCTCAGAGTTTTGAACAGGATTTTTGACATATGGCTTGCAAATTTAAAAATGGCACTGTAATAAATTTTTGGTCACTGATCACTCCAGCAATCAGATTTCAAAAACTAATTCAAGTTACATCAAGCTAAATTCAGTTCTGTCAATTCATTATATTACATAGTTTTCAAGTCCATTTCCCCCAAAGTTCGTTTACTCTCACTGTAGTCTTACTGATATTTGCTTTGTTCTGTTGTGGTTTCCTGTACATACTGAATTTTTGCAATGGATAAATCTTAAATGTCAAGTAAATAATAAAAATTAACAATGAAAATAGAAATTGCAATTCTAAATTTGAAAAATAGGTACTGTTCTCATTGAAAAATTACATTATGTTGAAGTATTCTAATGATTAAAAATTACATTAGTTCCTTTAAGTCTTTTTGGGTTTGGTTTGTTGGTTTTTTTTTGAAAAAGCAGTGAACTACTTGCTTTTAATATAAGCTGTTCTTACAATCCAAATAGGTAAAGGATGATGCTTTATCCAAGGGTCTTTAAGGACATATTCCTACTTCTGCAGTACATTCTAATTTTAGGAAAAACCCTGAACAATGCTTCTGATCTTTTACAGAGTGACAAGGTTTGAATATGCTCACAGTTCACGCCACTACTTCAAAAACATAATTTGCAGCACTTACTGTGGAGAGTTTGGATTTGAATCATGAATTACATCACAGAATTTTAGCTGAAAAAATGCATGATACAAGCTACTTTTGCATAACAACAATTTCCAATGCCTTCTTCATGACCTTGCTCCTCTTGATATATTTCATTTCCGTTGGACAATTTTTGCAACTCTGCTTGCCACAACTTTCTGGTGATTCTGTACTAGTTCAGACAAAAGGACATACTATAAATATCCATACTCACTGACCAACTCCAAATGTCAGCAAATACAGCTATTTTAAATGTGTTACCCAGAAGCATTTGCTTTAGATGGGCATTCTGCAACAGCATTACCACAAAAAGAAAAATTTTTCCTCATTGGAAAGGCTCACATTTGTGCAAGCAGACTCAAAATAGATAGAGCATAATTTCGGCTCAGGGATAAATGTCTTATCTTCTTTGTTCCTGAAGAATTTGAAGTTAGGAGTGCCAGACTAAGGCTTCAAATTTAATTTTTGTCCCTTTCCTATAACTAGAAGAATTTTGCTGTTTTAATGAAAGAGCAAAGTTTTAAAGTGTCTCTGTTTACTGATGTGCAAAAAACATTTCATAATTACAACTATTGGGTAAGGTGTTTTTCTATTTTTTAATTTTAGTGAATGATTAGGTAGTTTCATACTTTTGCAGTTTGCTTATTTAGCTGAGTTTACAACTGCCAGCATTTCTACAACTATCCTTATTTTAATCTTCAGTGATGAATTCATCTGGGAATCTTTATTTTGGGAAGGATAGGGCTGGGAAGAGACAAGTAGTGTTTTTTAGGGTTGGGCAGAAGCAGGAGCAGATGTCAGTTCTGTGCCTTTACTGATAGACTTTCATCCTGCCCTCAGTGAATATTCACTTTTCTAAAAATATATTCTTGATAGCGAAGTTTGTGTATTTCACCATTGAATTGTACCCTAGTATTTTGATCTTTCAAGTACAAAAAAAATTTGGTGACATTTGTCCATTCGTAATGTGGTGAGGATGAAATTCTCTGCGAGGTTTACAGCTGGATCAAGGCTTATTCTCCACTATTCGTGCATGCTTTAGTGTCTTATTGCAAAACTCTACTTTCCATTTCTAGATAGAAATTTTGTGAGAGGGAGTTGTATTTAATTTTGTTTGTTTTGTTTGTTTGTTGTTTTTTCCCCCCACTAAAAGCCAACAAGCGATATAAATATCCACAGGGTGCTGCTTCTTTAAATCCAACCGACAGAACAATGTTCCTCTGTGAGGTCAGTCTTACTCAACCTGAGTTATATTAACAAAGCTGCTAGTTTGCCCAGCATGTGGATCAGGTGGTGCTGCGCTGTATTTTTCCATCTGTAAGAAGAAACAGGAAGAGTGTTTATCTCAGAGCATGATGTATATTTCAAGATATTTGGCTTGTCCCCCTACATTACACTGCTGCGTATCATTTCTCCAGATGTCCCATTTTTCTTCTCTTTTTGTTTTATTTCTACTATATTTTCATAAATCAAAGTATCAGACTCAGTTTCAGAAATCATACTCTTTACCATCTAGCTCAAGGACTTATGAAAGTCAGATATACAGACTACTGATGTAAGATGTTTCTCATCACAGAAGGCTTTAATCCCTGCAATAGATTTCTAGCATCTTAAAAAGTCTTACTTTTCAAGGCATTTAGAAACGTCTCCTAATCATAAATATATCAACTTGCTAAAATTTGTAGTTGTATTTATTATTATTTATTATTGTATAGTCACTGAGGTGTCTTTATTATTATATAGACACTGAGGTGTCATCTCAAGTTAATGTCGCTTCTAGTTTCATTCTTCTCTAAAGATGTTAAAAAATTATAAAGATCCCTTATTGGAATGTCATGACATACACATATTTATGTTTATTTTATGCCTTGATAAAAGAAAGAATTTCTTTTGAATTTTTACTTGCTGTCATTTTCAGAATTAATCATTATGCACAATATTATGGTCTTAACAGACAATTGTATTAATATAAACCATTCACTTTCTTAATTAAGATCTGTGGTATACTGTCTGTGAACATTTGGAAATCGTGGTGTGTCTAATATACTTGATAACTGACTAAATTTTAAGCACAAATATTTTAACTTTTAAAAAGTGTTAACAGATTATTATAAATATTATTATAAATAGTGCTTAAAATTTATTCCTATAGAAAACAGCAACAAAATAGAACTGAAGATATGGTTCAATATAATCATTATTAAAACGCCAGAGTCTGCTCCCAAATCTAGTGCCATAAATTATCTACCCAACTTAGGTTTTGTTTTTCCAGGAGATATGGCTAATATGGCATATTTGCAATTTACCTTTACCTTTTCAATTGTGCAGGTTGTGTCTAACTATTTCTAAAGTAAAAAGGTAAAAGGTGTAGACAAAGAGTCTAGAATAGTCATTTCTGAGGAGCTGAACCAAATTGCCCCAACTATAGATTTCTCAAAGATGATACTGGGTTCTGCTGAAGTCCAACACAAGCATCAGGCATGGTCAATGTGATCAGAAAGGGAAAATCCTATCTAATTTGATATCTTTCCACAATAAGATATCACAATCCTGCTGGTGGATAAAGGGAGCAGACTGAATGTAGTTTATCTGGATTTATGTAATGTTTTTGATACTGTCTCAGAATAGTCTTCTGAAGGAGTTGTCCACCTGCAAAGAACTGGCTGCATCTGACCAGCAACGAGCCACTGGTGTTTCTCAAGCATTAACTTTGGGGAATGTTCTGTTCAACATTTTTATAAATGGTGTCTATGCAAAATCTGAATTCACCATCAAGTTTATCACTGATGCTTACCTGAGAGTTGCTTAAGAGACAGGAGTCTTTGCAGAGAGAGCTGGGTAGAACATAGCATTTGATAACCAATGACATGAAATTTAATAAGTGTCAGATTCTGCATTTGAGACAGAGTAACACTGAGCGCAAGTTTTAATTGGGAGAGGAGCAGCAGCTGGAGAGCAGCCCTGGGGTTATCAAGTGCTGTATCACCAACTGATCAAAAGAATTGATTACATTCAGTGATGGTGTGGCCTCATCTTGAGTACTGTATGCACTATGGTGCTGGGCCTCAAAATTAAAAAATTTTAAGGTCTTTGAATGCATTTGGAGGAGTGCAACAAAGCTGGTGAAAGCACTGGAAAGCATGTCCTGTGAGAAGTGACTAAGTCTAATCACTTGTCTAGTTTGGAGAAAAGGAGCCTGTGAGGTGACATCTTTTCTTTCTCCATCTTCCTGAGTAGGGAAAATAGACAAGATGCTGATCTGTTCTCCCTGTATCCAGGCACATGTTCTATTCTATTCTATTCTATTCTATTCTATTCTATTCTATTCTATTCTATTCTATTCTATTCTATTCTATTCTATTCTATTCCATTCCATTCCATTCCATTCCATTCCATTCCATTCTATTCAACTTTAACCCAACAGGGTAATGTCAAGTCAAAACAGGGAGGCCTCAGCAGAGCAGGCTAAGTGTTTAAAGAGTAATTAGGTATAAGTAAACGTACAGACATTCAATTCTTCTTCAAGACTTCTCTGGTGCTCATCCAGGAGCACTGTGATAGAATACTGATGGAAAAATTCTACCATTTTTTCCAAACTACAAGGAGGTTTACTGTATTCTCATATTGTGTCTAATGAAAACTTCACAAAGAAGGCGGGTTCAATGGATGTATTTAGTTATCTGAATGACCAGTGCACAAATCAGAAGTCAAAACTTGTCAGAGAAATACCTGAAATCATTTTTCTGAGTGGGAAATAAAATGAGGAGTGTAGTAAAGCTGACCTTGGCACCCACAAAAACCCTTGCTCCCCTCTGCAACGGGTTCATGGGTTGACGTAAAGGCTTGGAGAGATCGCTCAATTACCAGTAACGGAAAAGCAGGCTTGGCTTAGAGTAAACTTATTGCTAAGAAAAAAGCAATCAGAGCAGGATAATGAGATAGAATGAGAAGCAAAGTAAGCCCTTAACAACACCTTCCCCCCACCCCTCCTTGTCTCCAGAACTACCTTCTGCCCTGGCAGCGCAAGGAGACAGGGCATGGTAGTTATGGTCATTTCATCACCTGTGGCTTCTCACGCTGCCCAGGGGGAAGAGTCTTTGTCCTGCTGCACTGCAGGGTCCCTCCCATGGCAGACTGTTCACTGAGAGCTGCTCCAACATGAGTCCATCGCACAGACAACAGTCTTCCTCAAACTGCTGCAGCACAGGTCACCCTTCCGCGGGGTGCAATCCTGTGGAAGGACAGGTGGCTCCAGCATGGGAGCAAGGCCAGTCTCTCCATAGGCCTCCTGCACGGTCACAGCCTCCTCTCAGGCACTTACCTGCTCCAGGGTGAGGCTTCTCCACAGGCTGCAGGTGGATCTCTCCATCCCTGTGGACCTCCATGGGCTGCAGGGGCACAGCTGCCTCACCATGGGCTGCAGGAGAATCTCAGCTCTAGTTCAGCCTGCAGCACCTCCTGTCCCTCCTTCTGCACTGTCCTTGGTGTCTGCAAAGTTTTTCCTCTCACTTGTTCTCACTCTGGTCTTCTCAGGTCACAATTTCAAAAGCTCAACAACTATTTGTATACCTTTCTTCTTAAACCTGTTATCACAGAGGCATTACCACTATTTTCAACTGGCTCAGACCTGGCCAGCAGCACATCCCTCCTTGAAGCCACCAAGTATTGGCTCTGCTGGATATAGAAGAAACTTCTAGCAGCTTCGTACAGAAGCCACCACTACAGCCTCCCTCTATCAAAATCAGTAGTCATGCAAAGCCAATACGAGGAGAAAAGAAAGATTTGAGACAGACTTTAATGTGGCAGGATTGTTGGTGCTATGACACAAAGACTTCTTTCAAAAATTGAAGTGTTGTTCCTGCTTTTATGTTAGCATTTATAAGTACATATCAAATTAGTATGTATGAAAAGAGGATTAGTACGTATTAAAATTAATTAGCATGTATTAAAATAGCATTTATAAGTACATATCAAATTAGTATGTATGAAAATATAACTGTTTCATACAGTTGGGAAACAGTAAGAAATTTCAGTTTCTTTAGTATATTAGAAAGTATATTATTGTAAAGGTAGTGCTTGGGGAAAGACAAATAAAAAGTATTGTGCCATATGGGTACTGCTGTTAAATTCAGACTCACAAATTAACAGAATAAAGCAGAAAAGGAAGGAGTTCTTTCACAAATGAATATCTAAGAGCTATATCCCAACTTCCAAAAGGAATATGCATTTTATCAATTTTTTTTCTGGACGTGGCTAGGCAGAGAAAAATAATATATAGAATGAAAACAACACTCGTAACTCAAAATTAACTGACAAAGCCATCATTACTATGACATGTAGTATAGCTATCTAACTAAATAAATAATAATGCAAAATATTTCCACTAACATGTAAGATGCTCCTAGAACTGAAAGTTTAAAAGGAGACATAAAGGTAAGAAAAAGCAAATTAAGAGAATGTGTTGTTTTGGTTTATTTTTTATTTTTTTCTTTTCTGAGGTTCAAATGTGTTTTCAAGGCTAAGAGAGGCAATATGATGTAGATAATACCCTTTCAAGCCTCTGCCTCAGAATTTGTCATAAATTTCTGTATTAGTTACATTTCTTAATGCATTATTTTTAAGTGGTTAGTGATTTAAGCTACCTGAACTAGTAATTTACCTAAGAAAAATTTTCAGTAAATGTTTCCTGCAGTGAATTATGAGAAAAAGGAAAAAAATATAGTAGAAAGTAAAAAGGTGTTTCAAGAGTCTTGTTTCCTTGCTCTAACATTTTGAAGGAAATCACAGAATATTTGCATAACTACTATAACTCCTAATACATTTGAATTACTTCTCTGCACAATTCAGACTGAAGGCATGTCTTTTAATGTAAAATTAGAAAATCTTTTTTTTAAAATATGTTTTTATAGCACTTGTGCTGAAAGCATTAGAGTGCTATTGCCAGCATTCCCCTGCCTCTCTCTACCCACTGTTTGAACGGGAGGTATAAGGAGTCAGAAGACTCTTAACTTTTTTCCCTTCATTTCAGGAGTAGCACAGCTTAAATTTAAGTGTGGCATGGTTTTAGAAGGTGCAGCATCCAAAAGAAAGGGTCTTTGGGCAGAGGAAGATGAGTGACAATTAAAAATTTAATTTTAAATATTTCGGTTTGTTTTCTTTTCTTTAAAGGACAGGTAGAGAAATTATATTAACAAGGTGAATAGAGTAGAAATTCATTATTTAAAATGTCTTTTCTCCGTGGCTTTCCTGATTTGGAGAATCCATGTTGTTTAGTCTAAAATGTAAATTCCTTGTGGCTTCCCTGCTTTATGCAAGAGCCACTGTTTGGTTGAAGGTCACCCTAAACTGAGCTAAAACTTAGTTTAGATTCCATAAAACTTACAGTGCTTCAGGGAAGGTCATTATTTTTAGAATAGTGTAGAATAAACAATAGTCCGTAACTCTTGTAGTGCTGAGGTGCTTAGAATAAAATCTTTGAAATTTATAATCCATCTAATAAACATACACAATTGTCTTTTGTGTGTGTTTTAGACCATCACATTGACCATGTGCCTGAAAGCCCTGGGACTCTTGACAGTCAAAGATATTTTAAAGTCTGCATGTGTCAGAAGAACATCATTTAAGTTCAGTTAAAACAAGAGTACATGGTAAAATATGCATAAAGGTGTACATGCTGGTACACAAGGGATGCTTATTTCAAAATGGATGGAATATGTGAAGGCTCTTGGCTGGCAGAGGCATGCAAGGTGCTTTAAGAAAATGACATGCACATGGTCTGTCGGGTAATATAGGTCAGCTAGCTCTCTTGGTTTATTAAGTATTCCAGTGCACTTTGGTTCTGAGGACAGATAGTGGCATGTTAAGCTTGCCAGATGTAAGGCGCAGCCAGGACTGTAATGAGAGCTGGGAGCAGGAGTGCATGTGAAAATGAGAGAGCATTTATCTTTTGGGAGGAAGAGAAAATAAGGAAAAGGAAAATGGGGTAATGCTATCTACTTACAGAAAATAACAGGAAAGGGTACACTTCTTTTCTACACAGGAAACATAAGAAGATAACTATGAATTATTATGTGGGAATGATTGTATTATTTTCTGGATTAATATTTTCCTGACAGTAGAAGGGTGCCCCACTTCCACCCACAGAAACACATAAATGAGTGTCTGAGTTCACATTCACAACACCCAATCTCTCCCCCATGCACCATTTAAAGTAGGGAATATATCTAAATATTTGCTCACTTTAGAGCCCATCATGCTACTCCTTATAGGATTCCAAATATTGTGAATATCTGAATTTCTGTTCTTGCTTCTGCCATTTGTCTATCAAGTGACACTGACATTTGTCTAGCACAAGACCCAAAAGACCCCAGTGTGTTGCATTCAGGTCTTTTTTCCTAAGACTCTCCAACAGATTAAGCAGCCATATCAAAGACACAGTTACATCTCAGAACAGAGCATAGATATTTCTGACAAATAGAAAAACTGTAAAATAGTTTTTGTGCAAAATTGTAAGCCAAACTCTTTCTTACTGCATGTAAGAAAAGCAGACATCTAGACACTGCCAACTTAACTAAACATTATTTCTGCCCCAGCTTGTTAATGATGACAGAAAGTCACTGGGGTTTAGCAGTGAATTTTATGAAGTATCTGATATTTCTCTAATACAGATGGCTTCCTCTTTGGAGTTGTGTAGTATGTCCCTGCTTAGCTTGTGGTCACTATTTGAAAAAAATACTGTTCTGTATACCATGATAACACAGTCATTCTTCTTAAACAAAATACCCAGTTTCACTACCTTCTTGTTGTAGCAGGTTCCCTTGGTTCTAAATGTTACCAGAGATATCTTTTTTGAGAGTTTTCAAACAACTCCCATTTTTTACAGTACACCATGATTCTCCTCTCTTGATCCAATCAGCTTTCTGAATGTTCTTCATCTGACTGCATAACTGCTAAGATCTAGTAAATTAATCAGCTACTTTTATGTACATTTTAAATGCCATGATTTAAGAACTCCTGAGTAGGAGAGTCTCTCAAATGAACTGACTGTTTTCTGAGACCCAGCAGTGACTATACCTATATTTTTTGAATAGTCTGATAAAAATTTTCTATTATTAGCCAGGATTCATGCAGGAAAATAAAGCCACAGCAATGTGGATATAAACTACACATTGAAGAATTTACCTGTCTCCTCTATATTAGGAAAATTTTAATAAAGAATAAATGGAAATAAACAACAATGTCCCTTTTGAAAATAGGGTATATAAGGCTGTTTCAAACATTTTATTTTTTCTTTCAATGCAAATTAAAGGCAAGCTTTATTGAAGATAAATAAAAAAATGTCTGATGGTATTTGGTATTGACTGGTGACCAAGGCAAAATTATTGCTCTTTTCCTTCTTCTTCTGAGAATGCGTTTGCAATTATAAACTTAACTATATATTTCACAGCAATCAAGCTACACTTATATCTATCCAAATGTCTCAGTGACATGTCATGGTCCAAGCCCAGCTGGCAACCAAGAACCACCCAGATGCTCTCTCACTGCCTCTCCACACAAATAGGTTGCATTCTTATTAGAGCACATCCTGTAACATACAAAAGAATCAAAGAACTTGCAAGCTAGGGGTCCTGAAAAATTCTCTTGATTTTGCTTACAAGAAGGGAGTGATGCTGGTACCCTGCGGCTTGGCAGTGGTATCTGTTTCTAAACAAATCCTTATGATTTACTCTTCCTTGGTAAATCATTAGCTGAAACTTGATTTCAATTTCTGTAAATTTTATTTGAATAAAGTTTTCTTCCATTCATCTCAGTCCAGCAATGAAATAATTATGAATTGCATAAAATTGACTGTATTCTGAACTAGAGTTATCAAAGGCTTATACACAATTTAGTTTGGGTTTTTCCTGTGGCAATTACTCCCTTCTAGAGAGCAATATTGTGCACAGGAAAGGGTCTTCAGCTGTATTGGTGTAACACTGAAAACAGGATAAAGAATTAACCTGTCAGAAAAGGAAAACAGCAGCAAAAAATATCCACAATGCCATTGCATTTGCTATGCTGGCTCAATATATTCTTATTCCAGACTACATTGACCTTACTGAAGAATGATCTTCACCAGTTTCTATGACACTTTTCCAGGTCTGAGCCTTAACTGGGGAGAAGGATGCTGCTGATTTAGATTCCAGAATATTCAGTCAGTCTGCTTCATTCTGCATTACCCTGCATGTACTGTATCTAATCTGTTACTTGGAAGGGCCTGCAGCTGCTGTTAAGTGATTTATCTCAAGTAACCTCTGTGCCATGACAGCTCTGAGCTACTAGATGGTCCCAGCAGTGATAAGAGCAGCCACACTCAGCACAAAGTGCACAACTGCATATTCATGTCAGACTGGGGTTTGCCAAATAAAATCTGCAATGCTGTGATTAATCAGACAATTTCTTTTCGTACACAAAATTCATTAAGAGAACAATGCAATCTTTGATATCTTGAGGCAACACAAGTGTTCTTTCATAAATGGGCATAAATTTATAAGACATATAGAAAAAGACAGAAAAGTTTCCTTTTTTTGGTTAAACATATTGTTATTCAAATGCGTAGGTTTGTACTAGGAAAATTGATCTCGTTTTATTTTGCAGCCTTGACCTATATCCTAACACCAACAATGTGAAACATTATGAAAAAAAGCATTATTGGTGGAGATTCCAGAGATCCATAATGTTTGAATATGTTATTTTACACTACACACTTTTTTTTTGGGTGTATTTTATATGTCATGACCATATTAAAATAATCTTTATAGCATTAAAAATCTTTCTGAAGTTCTTAATAAAATAAAAAAATAAATGCAATGTATGTTTAAAAGGGCATGATGATAAGAAGATATTAAAAAAATTCCTGAGTTGCATTCTAAAAAACACCCCCAAAATTAACAAACACTTAAGACATCTTCAATATGCTTGAATTCCCAAAAGACAGAATTTTTTTGGCTGAGTTGAAACAGGTGCAAGAGATGTCTTATGGTTGACATTACTTCAGCAAATGTACCTCTAAGAATCAGCTTTCCCCTCAACTAAAAGTACTGAATCTAGTAGGGTATCTCTTCCATCAAACCTAAGTAGAGCTGTCCAGGTTTCTGGTAAAGCATATCCTTGCAACATTAAATGTCAAATTGTGCTGAACTTTGTGTCAGTGGATTAATAGTATTTACAAATGAGCTGAAGTCTTATACTGAAGTCTTCCAGGAAGTGATCATTTGGGCTTTGAACTGATATTTAGACTAGAGAAGAAATATACATTTTGCCTTTTACTGAGCATCAAATCTCCCTACTTTCTGACTTCATTGATGAGTGTATTGGGTTTGCATGGCAAGGTTTTGGTGGCAAGGGGGCAGACGTGGCTTTTGTGACTTCTCATAAAAGCTTACACTATGTCTAAGAGAGACAGTGCTGGCTGGCTACAAGAGAGACGCATGACTGGCCAAGGATAAACTATCAGTGGTGATGGCAACACTGCTGCAATAATACGGTTTAAGAAGGGGGAAAAAATTGCTGTGAAGCAGAAGCTGAAAATGAGGTGTGAGAATATGTGAGAGAAACAGCTCTGCAGACACCAAGGACAGTGCAGAAGGAGAGGGGAAGAGGCTCCCCAGGCACTGGAGCTGAGATTCCCCTGAAGCTGTGCTGAAGATTCCCCTGTGCTGAAGACCATGGTGAAGGAAGCATGCACCCCTGCAGCCCACAAAGATCCTTGTGGGAGCAGATATGCACCTGCAGCCTGTGGAGGAACCCCATGTTGGAGCAACAGAACAGGATGTTACCCCAGGATGTGGAAAGACCACACTGGAGAAGGGTTGCTGGCAGGACACGTGATTCTGCAAGGGGTTCACACCGGAGCAGTCTGTTCCTGAAAGACTGAATCCTGTGCAGAGACACCCACACTAAAGCAGTTCCTGGACGACTGCCGGCTGTAGGTGGAACCTGAACAGGAGAAGGGGGAGAATGTGAGGAAGAAGCAGCGCCAGGGCCAATGAACTGTGTACAACCTCCGTTGCCTAACCCCTGTGCCACTGTAGAAATAGAAATTAGTGAAATTGAGAGTGAGGTTGAGCTTGAGAAGAAGGGATCGGGAGGGGAGGAATATGTTTTTAGATTTCTTTTTACTTCTAATTACCCTACTCTGACAATAAATTTAATTAATTTTTGCAAGTTAAGTCTGTTTTACTTGTGACAGTAACTGGTGAATTATCTTTCCCTGCCCTCATTGTTACATTTTTGTTTTATTTTCTCTCTCCCCTGTCCAGCTGAGGATGGGGAATGATAGAGCAGTTTAAAGGACATTTGCCCTCCGGCCAAGATCAACACACCACAATATCTTAAGCAAAAATTTGGAAATAGGAATCTTTAAGTTTTTAGTAAAAGTTTTGTACAAACCTAGAGTCAGATTCATTGGCATAACAAAGATGGTATAGCATTGGTATAGCAAAGATGCAATAACTTTAAATATGGAATACCAAGACAAAGAATCAGAGTTCGCAGATGTCTATAAGCTTTCTTTATAGATAGTGTACAAAAACCATGCCCACCAAGAAAGCCAGTACATTCAGTGAAGAATATAACTTCAAGGAAAGAAAAATGTATGTTTAAAATCCTGTTGGTATCCTGAATTTAAGCATCTCCTACAGTAAGCATCTACATGAAAATAGAATTTGCAACTTAAATATGCTTTTTTAAGGTATATGACCTAATCACAAATTGTGAAACAAATGCCTCAGCAACTGTGTGAATCAGTTGCCTCAAAACTTTTGTGCTTTGTGTGATCCAGGTCTCAGTTTTCAAATGTGTCAATATAGAAATTATATTCTACTTCAGTCTGTTTGCAGTGATGAATATTTTTGTCACAGAATTGCGAAGACACATCTTTTTCTCTTTGGTCTTTCAGTTTAAAAATACTGCAGATTATTTACCTCATTCTTATAAATGTGTATATTCAAAAATTGTGATAAATTATTTGATCACTTTCAACCACAGTTACAGCAAAGCAGTTGCAGCATTTATGCATAAATCCATTTGCTAAAATGATGGAACCTTACATGCATATTTCAACAAGTTAACTGCATTCTTTATTGGTGCCTAAAGTGCCCTCTCATGAAAATATTTTTTGAAATTAAGGTGTTGTAATTGTAGCAGGCTGAAATTTCCTTTTCTGTCATCTTTATGTCATCCATTATCTTCTTATTTTTTTTCCCTGGCACAATTATATATACAGCAATTATGAATGTTAATATTAAAGTTAGGTTGATCAAAACTGCAGAAAGAAAAGTCAGTAAGTAAATAGCACTGCACAGAAAGTGTTCTGGATTGAATGTCTGATTTCTAAAAGGTTCCATGACAGACATCTGTGGTTCAATCTCTGTAGATTTCCTACTAGTTCAGGACCCTTGTCAAATTTGTTTGTGTACATTTATGTGACGAATGCTTAAATGGAAAATTTCTGTACTGCTTGCTAGTGGTGAAAAAAAGCTAAGTTTAGCTGTTGTTTTTTAATTTGTCAAAAGGCACTGGATATCAACCCAAATTGCAGCATCATTTCTTTCTACATATACATGCCTCTAAAGTTTAGATAAAGTGAATTGTTGTAAAGATGCTCTGCCATAAATTATAGCTGACAGTGGAAGTGATTAAGGCACATAGTTTGATTGCATGCATTAATCTCTACAACTTTCATCAAGTCTAATTTAATTACCCACAGGTAAAAGTTTCTTTTTAATTTATTAGCTTTGTCAGTAATCAGTTGCACTATATGCTATTCCTCGCAAAAGGCGAAACCCAGCAACATGCATGGAAAAATCAGACATTGAAAGTGAAATAAAAGAAGTGAAGTGCCACAGCCCTCAAGTGTACAGTAACAACGCTAAACTCACCTATGAAATGACACTATATATTTAATCAGGAAGGACTAACAGTTGTCTTGATTGAGACCAGCCATCTTCCAGGAAAAAAACTTTTGAGAAGGTTTAATAATTTT
Organism: Ammospiza nelsoni; assembly: GCF_027579445.1. Taxonomy (NCBI): domain Eukaryota; kingdom Metazoa; phylum Chordata; class Aves; order Passeriformes; family Passerellidae; genus Ammospiza; species Ammospiza nelsoni. The sequence continues at coordinate 39,527,788 of NC_080669.1, read as the reverse complement.
TCAGAATTTGAAACTGCTGCTGTTGTTAGAATATCCTGTTCAGGTGTCATCGAGCATACAGATTTATATATTTTTAACTGATTTTATGCCACTATTTGTACCTGGCGATTTGTTGCTTAGCTGACAGTGATCATGAGCATGGATGTTAATTTTAATAACTACTGTTGGGACCCAAATATTCAGCATGGTCATCATTTTAGGTCTCATATACGTGTTATCTTGAATTATCTTTTAAGACATTTTAAGAATTTTTATATCACAGAAATGCCCGTTTCAGTACTCTATTGCATTTGTAGACAGTTACATTTGCAAGACTACTCAAAAACATTGTCCAGTCAGTATTTTGAATTTGATGTTACACAGTCTCATAAACATCCATGTCTTTTACTTACAAAATCCCTAACCAAAAGGAATATTGTAGAGGTTTGGAGAGTATGTGTGTTGGGGGGTGGGGTTGGTGTTTTTGTTCATTTGTTTGTTTGTTTGTTTGTTTGTTTGTTAGGTTTTTTAATTTTTATTTTGATTTTGTTTGTTTTGATTTGGGGATTTTGTTGCTTTTTTTTGGTGGTTTGTTTTTTTGTTTCTCTATGCATTCTATTATCCCAATAACATAGACATAAATGAGTTTTGTATATTTTGTTATAAAACTCATTGTAATTCTGACTAAAACATTAGGAAGAAGATTGGTTTATGTTATTGATTTTTTCCACAATCACATGGAAAAAACAAAGGAAAAAAAATCATTTGGTACCAGTGTGTGATTAACTGTCAATATCTGAGAGCCAAACTCTGCTTCCTATACGTCAATTAATAACATTTTATACTGTGAAATTCCTCAAATAAATGTATTGCTGACAGAGGAATTATCTTTTTTTTTTACATATCTCAAGAATTTTTAGTGCTTACTAGCCCTTAAATAATGCACAGTAAACCATTTCAAACAAATATCATGTTGAAAAGATACACAAGGGAAATAAAAGAGTCTTCCTAAATTGCACAGTACATGCAATTATGATTAAACTTGTTTAGTGAAACATGAAAATAAACTGCTTACTCGTGTCAAATGGATTTAATTACTGCACTTGCTGTCAGACAAAAACCAGCCTTCCCATGATGTAAATCTGTTAAACTACATGGCTATAAATTTAAGAAAATATTTTTTAATGTAGTGCATGTACATTATTACTGTTGATGAGCAGTTAAGCGCAGTAGCTCCCAATCTGTGGGAAAAAATACAACTAATTAGGACCTGCAAAGAAGTGCATGAGTGCGTTCTATGGCACGCCAAACGCCATAAAAGAATATATGGCGCGACTCTAAAGCAATGCCCACACAAGGGCTGAAGGGAAACTTTCAGTATGAAAACTGTATACAAACCATATGATATACCTAGCAAGTAGTAGAGTGACGTGCATGTTTTATTTTTTCTTTTGTTGATCTTTTTTTCTTTAATAAAGGCATTGTTCCATGGAGTTTACTCTAAAGTAAGCTCTGTAATAAAGGCACTATGCCATGGAGTTTACTCTAAAGTTGTTACTTTCCATGAGGCTAAAGGATCATAAGCATTTTGCCTGACTGAGTGGGAAAAGAGCAGTTCCAGGCAGGGGGAGGACAGGCTATTCCCCTGTTGCAGCTCAGATGGCAAACCCCAGGCTAAGTGAAAATGCAGAGAAAGGTGCTGTGGGGACAACAAGAATTCATATTGGACTGCCAAATTAAAGAAAATGCTCATCAAGGCATAAAACAATAATTTGGCCTAAGGCCCTGTTACATGGGAAGAAAATCCATAAGTTCAAAACAAGATAGAAAGTGTAAAATGGATAAAATCAGAGAACAGGCACAACCGTTCTCAAACTGAGAATCAGCATAAGAAAAAAATCTGAAAATACCTAAAATGAAAGTTCTTCATAAACCCATACCATCGTGTAATAATTTGCATTTATATATTTTTCAACTGTTACAGTTTCACGCAGAAAATTACTGCTCCATTGGGAGACAAAAAAAAGAAAAAAAAATATTGCTTATTCATTAAAGCCTTTAATACTTTTGATCAATTTACAGAAGTAGCCTTGCAATATAAGATATCAAGAGACAACTTTAAACCCACCTGAACAAGAAGTTAAAATGTTTATATTGATTGGCATAGTAATTAAAAGCCAATATATTCTACAATAGCTATTCTGTTCAATTTCTCCATGTGGTCCAAAGGTCTAAATCCATTATCTTTAAGCCACCATGGATTATGTGGGTTGTTTTAATGTTATGCTGTTAGCCAAGAAAGTTTTTCACAATTCAGAAATCTCCTCTTTATTTCTTTTCCTTTCTTGTCTGTACAGAATGTTGCCAGAAACATTGTGGGTGTTGAGATCAGTATTAGTTAAAGGCAAATAATGAGAGATAATGAAAATAAAGGTGAGCAACTGATACAGACTTCTACAAGAAATTGCAGAGCTTTAAAAGTCATGTTTCAAACTTTGGAAATATCACAGAGAAATAAACAAAATATTCACCCAGACCATTTAGTTGTGACTTTACAGTCAATTATCTCATTTTTTGCTCTCATGTTGCACTGGTTTTGGCTGCAGTAGAGTAAATTATCTTCACACTTGCCAGTGTGAGTGTATGTTTTGGGTTTGTGCTGAACACAGTACTGATAACAGAGATATTTTTATTTTCTCTGAGCAGACTCTTTCTCTGAGCAGAGCCAAGACCTTTCCTGGTTTGTGTCCTGCCACACTGATGAGGAAACTGAAAGTGCATGAGAAATGGGAAGGGGACACAGCCTGGACAGGTGGCCACAACAAATCAAAGAGGTCTTCCAGATTATATGACATCATGCTAAGTGTATGAAGTGGGGAGAAGAAGGAGAAGGGGGGACATTTGACTTCCCAAGTAATTTTTAGGATCAAAGGAGACAAATAGGGTATAATACAAAAGTTGAATAAAGCTAAAAATGGAAGTGGAAAACTATTTGCCCCATCGCTGTGCAACATAAGATGTTCTTGTTGGCTAGTCATATGAAAACGTAGGCATGATGGGGCCCTGCTCCCCTGGAGATGGCTGAGCGCCTGCCCGCCCATGGGAACCAGTGAATTAACTCCTTGTTTTCGTTTGGCTTGTATGTGTGGCTTTTGCATTCCCTATTAATCTGTCCTTATGTCAGCCCATGGGTTTTCTCCCTTTCACCCTTCCAATTCCGTTTCACTGGTGGAGGAGTGAGACAGAGGCTGCATGAGACTTGGCCTCTGGCTAAGGTTAAAGCATGACAGGTGTAGGTAAGGTCGAATATATGAAGACAGTATAAACAAGGGAATTTTGACTCTTCAGGTATCAGAACTGAGCAACAATGAAGAACCAGAAGAAACACTGCTTATTGGATTAAGTTATTGCCTGTTTTCCAGAGATGGGGTTAGATGGTCTCATTTCACATTCCATTGAATGAAATAGGTGCCCCTCACATTCAAGAAACAGATGAGAAATGTTTACTCTGATCCAGGTTCTTCCTTTCTTCTTCATGAGAATTCAAAAGAAGTATTTAAACACCACAATAAACTAACTGTAGTGCACACAATAAACTAACTGTACTGCAAGATTATTTCTGAGATTAATTACCACTCAGAAGTAACATTAATTATAGAAGAAAAGCATTTAACATGTTCAAGAGCAAATTTTACTTGCACTTTTTTACTCTAACAAAATTCTAAAATATGAGGAAAACGAGGATATGCAGATATTCTAGCAAGGACCCACTTTAGCCATCTAACTAATACTGCCAAGTCTCTTCAGAGACCTGCTCTAAATCAAGAGAAACTGGGTATATTGCTCTGTATAGTGCAAAGTCAGCTTCTGTTGTCTTATTCAGAGACTATGCAGTAATATCGGTCATCCCTTTAATATATGTATTCATGCTGTAACTGTGAAAATGTCCAGTGAAAGTCAATAAGAGAAATTAGATATTGGTGACTAGCAAATTAAATACTGACACTATGTACAAAAGAAATATTGTTAATTTGCCATGTATTTTGTATCTACAATAAAAGAGAAAATAAGAAAAAATAGGTAATTTTTAGGAGCATAGGAGACAAATAGTATGCAATACAAAATTTTAATAAGGCTAAAACTGAAAGTTGAAAGGTGTTTGCCCCAGCCCTTTGCAGCACAATACGTTGTTGTTGGCTAGATATATACGAAAAGTTTGACTTCACTGAAAATAGACAGAAGGATGTGCTTTGGTAAGCGACTGCATTGATTTGAAATTGGAAAAAATTTTAAAAAACTCTCTCTGCAGAACAACTGAGCACTTTGTTGAGTGCAACAACTGAGATCTTAAAACATGTCTTCAACAGATCTTTCAGGTTATTCTACAAATAAGGTACCTTTTTTGAGTTATAAAAATAATTTAATTTATAAAGGAAATTGATGTGTTTATAATGGATGAAGCGCTTTTCCTTAAAAATGAAGGTCTAATGGAGAAATGCATGGGTCATATTAAACACAAAACTTTCTCTTGCTCAGAGCAAATGTCTATGCAAATGGTACGCTGCCTACATAAAACAAACAATTACCAAGATATAGATGTTTCCTTTTTCGGTTCCTTGCTGTAACTTCAGAGGGAATGAGTGGTCTTTTTCCACCAGTAATTCCTTTCCTGGAGTAATTCAAATATGTTCAATTTTCAGGATGCCTTGTTGTTAGCGGATGTTGCTTTCAAATCACTGCATTTTCAAACAGGCTGTGCACTGAAAATGGAAAACATGGAAACTGGAAATTGACATGCTTTACAGAAGCCCGGGACAGAATGTTTCTCTACTTAGTAGCTCAGGCAGAACATGTAATTATTTTCACATCTTCCAGGAACATTGGTTTACTGTTAGATTGCTGTAGCTCTGTGCATGTGCAGTGCATTTTAGCTCTGTCATTCAGAACTAGCTTGCTGAATATGTTAGATTTACTTTGAAATTTCATAAAAGATTACTGAACAATTCTATCCATGTAGAAAACAATTACTTTCCAGTCAAATTTGCCATAAAGTTTTCTCGCTTCATGTCTCCCTATACTGTACAGGTTATTTTCAAAGAGGGTATTATTGCAAGAGTCAGGAAGTTTGGTTGCTGCCCTCACAAAGCTGTTTTAATTAATCCAATTGTTTTGATATATACCATCTTTTATAAAAGTTTATCTAGAGTTATGATATAGATTAATACAATCTGTGGACACTAATACTTCTGCTGGACAATACAAAGTTAATCACAATTTATAGAAGAAGACTTGTTTTGACAATGAAATTTTGAAATTACAAGATTTTGTATTAACAGCTACATATTCTCTTCATAAGTATTTACCTCTACTTTGTAAATACTCTGTGATGAAGGACATTTTTGTCTAAACCTTATATCCAGAAAACTGAGGCAAATGGAAGATTAAAGTCAAAAAGGGAAAGACCCTTAGTCATTGTCAGCATTGCAATGCTATTGTGATAATACAAAGTTCTCATTTTGATGCCTTTCTTTCAGAAAACATCTTTCTGGAAGAGCTAAGTCAATAATGAGGCACAAAGATAATGAATTCATAGAAGCAGAAATAGCTTCTGGTACATAAAGGACAAGAAATCACCTCAAAAGCTAAAAAGCACAGAACAAGCCATAGATGTCTATAATTCCTATGCCATTGATATTAAATGTCCTTCATGGGACTCCTTAGAAAGATACGTAGAAGTTCATATTTCTGCACATATTTAATGACCACTCTATGTAATGATTTTTTTTTATATTTCAGTTTAACTTATTGTTTTCTCTCAGAAAATGAAGGCTTAAAAAATGTAGCATCCTACATTATTTAATATATTCATTGTAGTATCACACAGTAACTTTCAGGTAAAGTGCTGAGATATCATTAGGTTAGATAGAATGTAATGTGAATTGAGAGTTGGCAAGACTATGAGGATCAAAGGTCCATGAACAGTGGCACAGCCCAGCTGGAGGCCAATTACAGTGGACTTCTGTCACAGAGCTGATCTGGGATCAGTATTGTTTCACTACTATTTAATTATTTGTTTCGTTGTCTTAATTACAACATAGATGGATAAACATCAAACTCAGCAAATCTGTGGATGATAACTAGCCTGGAAAAGTGGTCAAGACACTGGAAGACAGAGCTAATATACAGAGGGGCACAGAAAGGCTGGAGAAGCACGCAGAAGGAACTGCATGAAAATCATCTAAAGCAAAAACAAGCAATGCCCAGCCCCTGGGACAGACAAATTCCTGCAGCAGAACAGGCTGGGGCTGACTGGGTGGGAGCAGTTCTGCAGAACAAACTCTAAGCCAGCAGGTTGGCAGTGTCCCCATGCAGGAATGTGGCCTTTTGTCTGGGGCTGCACAAGCAGGGATGGAGTCAGCCAGTCTGGGAAGGCATCTTCCCCTGGCTGGATCTCTCCTGCATGACATTTACATAATGTTGTGTGTCCCTCAGAAGCCACTGAAGCAACCAGGATGGGAGCACTGGACATTCAAAGAGAGGACAGCAAAATCTGGATGTGTTCAGCCTTTAGGAAAATGAAGGGTGAGAGGAAGCATTGCTGTCCTCAGGTATAGAATGTGCAAGTATAGAGAAGATAACCTCTGTTTCCATACTTATCAAGCAGATGAACACCCAAATGGGACTGCAGGACCAATGTTTTTGCCATTGGAAATGTCAATTTCATGACCACCTGGAGAACCTGAACGTCCTAAAATATTTGTGACACCCAATGAGATGCATCCCAGAATTGTGTGTGAATTGGCTGATTTAGTTGCCAAGCCACTCTCCACAATACTGGAAAAGTCATGGCAGTCTGGTGAAAACCCAGGTGACTGGAGAAAAAAGGAAAACATTCACTCATCTTTAAAAAGGGTAGAAGGGACAACCCTGGGAACTACTGACCTGTCAGTCTGCCCTCTGTGCCTGGGAAGATCATGGAACAGATATTCCTAGAAGCTAAGGCTCATGGAGGACAGGGAGGTAATTTGAGAACTATGGGTGTCACTGATTTGAACTTCTGTAAAGCCTTTGAAATTGCCCCCCACAACATCCCTGTCTCTTAAATTGAAGAGATATGCATTTGATGGGTGGACTGTTCAGTAGATGAGAAATTGTTCGTCAAGTGACATCCAGAAGGTAGTGGTCAATGGCTTACTCTCTAAATGGAGATTAGTAACATCTAGTGTCCCACAGGGGTCTGCATTGGGAGAAATCTTCTTCAACATATTTGTTAATGACACAGGCAATTAACAGTTTCGGTGCACCCTCAGCAAATTTGCAGATGACACCAAGCTGAGTTGTCTGGTTGACACATCTGAAAATGGGATGCCACTCAAAGGGACCTGGACAAGCTTTATAAATTGGACCATGAGAATATCAGGAAATATATGAAGACCAGGTGCAAGGTCCTGCACTACAGCTGGGGCAACCCATGGTTTTGATAAAGTCTGGGAGATGAACAGGTTGAGAGCACTGCTTGTTGGAAGGTCATGAGGGCACTGGTGGATGAGAGGCTGGGCATGACCCAGCTGTGGGCACTCCCAGCCCAGAGAGCCACACGTGTCCTGGGCTGCATCCAGAGCAGGGTGGGCAGCAGGGCCAGGGAGGGGATTCTGCCCCTCTGCTCTGCTCTGCTGAGAGCCCACCTGCAGGGCTGCATCAGCTCTGGGCTCCCAGCACAGCAAGGACATGGAGAAAGTCCAGAGGAGGGACACCAAATGTGAAGGATGGAGCTCTTCTCATAGAAAGAGAGGCTAAGAGAAATTTGATTGTTCAGTCTGGAAAAGACAAGGCTTCAGGGTGACCTAATTATGCCTTCTGGTATTTGGAGTGAGCCTACAAGAAAGATGGAGATAAACTTTAGAAGGATATGTAATGACAGGAGAAGGGCAATTGGTTTTAATCTGAAAGAGGGTAGTTTTAGATTAGATGTTAAGCAGAAATTCTTTACTGTGAGTGTGGGGAGGCATTGGAGCCGATTGCCCAGCAAAATTGTCAATTCTCAGTTTCTGGAGATGTTCAAGGCCGAGTTCAATGAGGCTGTGGTTTAGTAAAAGGTTTACTTAACTGTGGCAGGAATGTTGGAACCAGATTATTTAGGTCCTTTGCAACTCAACCCATTCTATGATTCTTTGATTCTATGGACACATAGCTGTACAGTGAAATAAGAGAAACATACAAAAGAAAAGTGAGGTATTCACCTACATATAAAAATAAATTATTTGCATGTTATGGGCAGTCAGAAGAGGTTAGTCATAACAGCTTTGCAACAGCCACCTTTGATTTTATGCAAAAAATGGGAAAAAATTCTTAAAAAATTGATTGAGTTGTGCTTTCTTTGAGCATGGGACCAGATGACCACCAGAAATTATTTCTGATGTATATTTTTCTATGATTCCTTATTAGAGAAAAATCATCTCCAGTGTGGATATTTTATGTGGCTTGTTTGCAACATGTTGCACTGTCTAGAATTGCATCTACATTTGACAACCACATGAAAATTTTTTATTTTCAAGTAAGACATCTCCAAGGCTTACAGTTCTCTCAATTCTCTTTTAAAAGCTACTTGCACTGTACAAACATGCATCTGGGACTAAAGTCACTTTTTATACAGTGATGATGCAAATGCACAAAAAAGGGGAGAAATCCTTTTGAAGATGAAGTATGTTTTTACATATTTTAAGTATTATGGGGTTTTTTTCTATGACATGCTTTCTCAGGTACTTCCGCCTAATTTTTGCAAACTCAATGACACCCTAAATATCCAAGATGTTCTCTAATATAATGAAATAGTAAGATTACTGCCTTTTGAAATAGAATAAAATGCATTTATATTTCAAGAGACAAGACAAGAACTATGTACCGTACTGCAAGTTTCAAATTTTAGGTATCGCATTGTGACACCATGTTTATAAATTATTAAGTAATGTAATCTCATGACTTTCTTGTTACCAAAACTGGAAACTAATTTAAAAAACAATGAAACCACAAATAAGCTTTCAAGCTGGGGAGAATTATGTCCATTTTGCAAGGCATGTGGTCTGAAAAATGCCATCTATACTAAGAAGTCAAAATGACTGCATAACATAAAATTAATTCCCCAAGTTATAATTAAACACTGCACTCATCGGTGATTTCTGTATTGACAGCTCAACTGAAATAGGACCACATAGACTCCTGATTCCTGTGATTACCTTTGGGTACCCCTTTGCGACATAATTTTAGAATACTGCCAGTCATTACTCAAACCACATGGTCTCAAGGAGCTTTTAAGCATCATAAAACAGATGAACTTGAAAATGTCAGTATTTGGTGGGATATGGGTATATGAGACCTTAAAGGATTAAAAGATATTAGCAGACAAGATGAATGAATGACAAATGGATACACGAATGTGTGAGGAGACTAAAACCTCTGTCTATCTCACTGTATACAAGTTATTTATGTATTATTATCTATGTATTATTTATTATATTACTCTTCCCTATGTTTTTCTTTTTGCTTCCACTAAGTTTGTTTTGGGGGATGTGTTCAACAGCATTAAACTATGACCAACCAAATGTAAGATATCATTGAAAGAAACATTGCAAGGTAATTAATGGTTTAACTCACTCTGAGTTTTCAGTAATAAATGACAAGTAGAATTTTACTTCTCTTGCAGGGGAGACAAACATTGACAGTTGCATTTTGCTGCTGCAGGTTGAAAGATTGAGCTATTTGCTCTCTCTCTCTTTCTCTCTCTGGACATAGCTCAATGAAATGAAAGCAACAATGGCGTAACGTTGTCTGATGTATCGCAATGTGATACAGAAAAAGTTTTCTTCTGGGTATTTTACTACTTATTTGGTTGAATAAAAGATGCATGATGTCAGACACAAGACCTAAATCACCTTCTGTTCAGGTGTCTTCTCTCCTTACTGATCAGCAGCCTATGAGATAGAAAAAAATCCTTGAGAGATATCTGCTGAAAATTATTTGTGGCAGAAGACTGTTTTTCCCTGCTGGCTTTGCACAACAGTTTAGTATCGTTTTCAAACATTTCCCTTTCCTTATGCAGAGCTTCCTTCAAAGCTCCGCATAGCATTGTTCTTACTTTGCAGCAAAGGACAAACCTCTAGTGATTTGAAGCTGCTGACATCTTCTTTTAGCAGCCGTGTGATGGTGATTATTTTGCATCACAAAGAAAGTCCATATTCATTATAATTTATACTAAAGGCTGCATCATTGTCTGTGGATTTATAGAAGAATTTAAAAATTCAAACTGCATAAAAGAAATGCATTTCATGGACCTAATATACTATAGCCAAAAAGGGAAAATCTTAGCAGTTTCAAGCAACTGGATATTTTTTACACAATTTGTAGAAAACCAATAGATTTGACTGCCTAGGGGAGGCGAAAAGATTAGAGGACAGAGAAAAAGAAACTTATCAAAGATGTCTTTTCAGGATCAGAACTCATACAGTATTTTTCATAGTATTTCTACTCCAAAAGCATAATAAAATTTAAAAATATTTCCTTTATTTCTACATTTTAATTGAATTATATTTATAGTCTCTGCCTCCATCAGCTGTAAAAAATTACAGCAAAATAAAATAAAAATGTTCCAACCACCTGAAGTTGGCATCAGTGGTTGGTGGTCTGAAAAAAAATCATCTTCCTGCATAAATTTTATACAGTTTTAAATTGGTCCCCTATGCTAGTCTTTGTTTGGTCTACAAGGTACCAACTCAAACATCTGACATAAACAGACCATTCTAAGAAAAGAAAAATCATGAGAAGATTAGAGATTACTCTGTTGGGCTGAGATATTTTTAACTACCAATATACTGTTTGTTGAATATGGGATAGGAAAAGGTTGTTCATCTCTTTATAATGTGAACAGACGGAAGTATTAACTAGTGTAAATAAAGCTATGATCTCTATTTTAAAAATTGATATAGTATTATTGAATTGAAGAGGTCATTTCCATGGTGTTTTCTCAAAAATAAATGTAAGGCTGACAGATGTCATCAAAATATTTACAACAAATTACTGCTTCTTATCAAGTTATTGAAACTACATGTCAGTATAGTATTTGCTAAAGGTAAATAAAGCAGCACTTTATTCCAATACCATGATTGCCAAATGTTTCTCTGAAATTAATCAAAAGTAAGCTTCTGGTAAATACTATAAAGAGATATTACAGCTATATCTTATCTGAAATGCATATTTTAAATTCTCCAGATTTCTAATGCAAAACACTCCATCCAGTCTGACAGCATAGTATAAAATTCTAGATGTCCTATGCTTTTATAACAAATGGTTACAGATCATCTGCTTGTCTATAATGTTCTCCATTTTGCCCTCTTCCTGTACTTTTCTGCATCTCAGGTGCCTATACTAATCAAGAAATGAGAAGGCAAAACATGAGAATTTTGAAATAATGAATAAAAAGAAAATATATAACTTTACCTGTTTCTGAGAAAGGTTATTGCAGTAACACAGCAAACATGGCTGCAGTAGTCTGAAAGTTAGATGGGCAAATGAAGATAAACCAAACATGTTTTGATCTGGCCAAACTCTCCATTTGGTTTAATAGTTTGAAACAAACGAAATATGGTTATCACTCTTTGATCTGATGAATTCCTTAGGCTTGTACATATTTTGTTTCTAATAAAATGGTATGCTGATGGTGGAATACGTATGCCTCTAGATAAAGTGGAAAGCAATGAAGTGTGAATAAAGACTTCCTGCTCCACCAACACGAGGTACCAAGAAACAGGTGTCATTCACTTTACTACTGGCTCTAACTATATCTCATAAAGCATGAAGTTTAAAAGTCCTTTTTTGTCAGATTCATGAAGCTATGATTATATGCCTTGTAATTCTCCACTCTTTTTTTCTGTTCCCAGTTATTCTTTTGGTGGTGGTTTTCTGATAGATCTATCACAGAATCACAGAATGACTGATACTGACCAGCAGACCTTCACATTGTCTAGGCACATCCAGGAAGGTTTCAGTGTCTCCATGGACTGGAATTCTACCATCTCTTGAGGAAACCCGTTCCATTGTTTGATAACCCTCACAATGACATCCCTTTCCTTTCTGTTTAGAATTATTTTCAAGTATCTCAGTTTGTGTCACTTTCCTCTTGTCTCTGGACACCACTGAGAATTTTGATTCTTTCTTCTTAATGCATATGCATAAATATGTATACACCTAAAGAAGAGCCGCCTGAGCCTTTCCTTCAGGACATACACTGAAAGCTCTCCCAGCCTCTCTGCCTCGTGACAGATGTTCCAGTCACTTTGTCATCTTCATGGTTCCCCAGAGGAGTGTCTCCAGTATGAAAGAGTGCTAGAATAGTTTGAGGTGGAAGGGACCTTTTAAAGATCATCCAGCAGTGGTCAGGGACACCTTTGACTAAATCAGGTTGCTCAAAAGTAACCCTGATGATGAATGTTTCTAGGGGTGGGACATGTACCACATCCCTGGACAACCACTGCCTGTGCTTTACCACTCTTATTGTAAAATACTTTTTTCTTATATTTAATTTAAATACAAGTTCCTCTCCAGCTTTCTTTTAGGTCCCCTTTAAATCCAGGGAGGCTGCTATAAGGTCACCCTGGGATCACCTTCCCTTCAGGCTGAAAAACCTTAGCTCAGTTTATCTTCTGTAAGAAGAGTCTGAGTTCTCCTCTGGACTTGCTCCAACTAGTCCATGTCTTGTACTGGAAACACAGGACAAAATGTTTCAAGTGGGATCTTGTGATAGTGGAGAAGGGGAGAATCACCTCCTCCAATCTGCTGACCAGGCATTTTTTGATGCATGAGATTGGCTTTCTGGCCTGGGAGCATACATCTCCTGGCTCATATCCAGCCTCTCATCCACCAGCACCCTCATGACCTTCCTGGCAGGACTGCTCATAATCTGTTCTTCCTCCAGATAGCATTTGTACTTGGAGTTGCCTCAACCTGGGTTCAAGACCTTGCACTAGGTCTTGCAGAACCTTGTGATAGTACCATGTGCCCACCTCTTGCCAAGTGTCTCTTGTCCCTCAGGTATATCAAATGAACCAGTCAGCTTGGTACCATCTTTGAATTTGCTGAGCTGTATCTCTCTATGTCATCCATAAAAACATAAAAAAGTACTGGTCTTCAACCCCAGAAGGACACCCTTTTTCACTGATGTCTGTGTGGATATTGAGGTACTGACCACTAGCCTCTGGGTATCACTTTCCAAACAATTTTTCATCCACTGAATATTCTATCCATCAAATGCATATCTCTTCAATTTAAGAGACAGGGATGTTGTGGGGGGCAATTTCAAAGGCTTTACAGAAGTTCAAATCAGTGACACCCATAGTTCTCAAATTACCTCCCTGTCCTCCATGAGCCTTAGCTTCTAGGAATATCTGTTCCATGATCTTCCCAGGCACAGAGGGCAGACTGACAGGTCAGTAGTTCCCAGGGTTGTCCCTTCTACCCTTTTTAAAGATGAGTGAATGTTTTCCTTTTTTCTCCAGTCACCTGGGTTTTCACCAGACTGCCATGACTTTTCCAATATTGAGGAGAGTGGCTTGGCAACTAAATCAGCCAGTTGCTGATTAAAATATCCAGTTGCTTGAAACTGCTAAGATTTTTCCCTTTATGGCTATAGTATATTAAGTCAATGAAATTCACACATGATTCTGGGATGCATCTCATCAGGTTTTATAGAGTTATATAAGCTCAGGTTCCTCAACTGGCCACGAAACTCATCCTACAGTGGGAGGGCCTTTGCTCCCCCAGTCCCCATTCTGAGGTCCATTCACTCTAGAAATAGGGGGAAAAAAGCTGCAGCTGTAGAATAAAGCAAAAAATCTGTTGAGTACCTCAGCCTACTCCTTGACTGTTTTACCAGTTTACTTTCCTTGCTCATTATGGGGATCACGTTCTTTAACCTTCTTTTTCTGGCCAGCACACATACTGTTTTTTGCATCCCTTACCAAGTTCAGCCTCACCTTCGCCTTGACATTTCTCACCTTATACACACACAGCAGGACTGCATCCCTATACTCTTCTCAGTATATCTGTCCCTACTTCCACTGCCTGTGCCTTCACTTCTTTCCCTTTAGTTTGACCAGTAGGTATATCCACGTCCCTCTTGTGCAAGCCAGCCCAGCACTGAACACTGCACCCAGATGTGTCTCATTTAAGTTGAGTACTGGGAAGGGCTGCCTCTTTCGATCTGCTTGCAGTGGTCTTCCTAATGTGTCAGGGTGGTGCTGTCCCTCTTTGCTGCCAGGGTATATTGCTCACTCCGGTTAACTTACTGTTCCCCAAGACCAAAGGGTCTTTCTCTGCACAGCTGTGCTCAAGCTTACAGGACACCAGCACAGGTTTATTTCTCCTCAGCTGCGAGGTGTGTCCCTTTATTTGGTTGAGTTCAGTGTGATTGCTGTCTAACCATGTTGTCAGCATTTCCAGATTTCTCTGCGAGGCAATGCATGCATCTGGTATATCATCTGCTCCTTCCAGTTTTGTTCCTTCCATAAGAGATTGTAATCTCTTTCTAATATAATCAGTGACTTCATCTCAGTGACTGTTGTGCTGCTTCTTACAAAAGCTTGTGGTACTGCATATTTCAGCTTCTACCTAAAGACACAAGCTTGTGTTTTCACTTATGGCTATTATAATTTCATCTGTCTCATTACACAAAGGCATTAAATGGCTTCTGCTACTTTGCACTGACAGAAAGACAGTTGTTATGCTACCAACTCTGATGAAATGGAATCCAACTCATTCCAAATCACAATCCACTATTTTACTGCAGCATTTTATGCTTATATTCTGCACAAGTCTGTCAAGAATGATAGTAAAAATCTTGGCTTTAAATTTGCTTGCATTGAAATTAACAGGCATCTTACCATTAATTCCACTGGAGCATCTAAGCCAATGGTAAGGATTTAGGAAGAATCCTGCCATATGTGACTTTTAAATATTCATAACTGAGATAAGAAGAAAGATATTTTCTCTTCAAGACTGTGTTAGTGGGTTTTTTTGGGGTGAAGGCTCAATTTGCCCCAATATTCTGTATTAAAACAGAAATCTTTTCATCATTCTAGGGTTTCTCAGAATATGACCATTCATTTTGCTTTTCAAAAAAATATTTAAGAACAGAAAAAACCTTTGCAATTTTTTAAGAACAAGCAAAAAGTCTCAGACCAGGAGTTTTAGACAAAATGTGATATGGAATTTGAGCATAAAAGTGCAACTTCCACTTCTATGCTACACATATGATTGTACATCTTGGGAATATAGTCAAGATACAGTTGCTATTTCCTTCTCTATCCCACAATTTTAGAGGAAATCTGATCATTTATCATGTCTTAAGAATACCATTTCCCACACCCAGTTCTACATACAGCCTTTAAAAATTATTTTGTAGTACAATCCAAATAAATAAAAGCAAAATTTTAAATAATAAACTATAAGCAGCGTTTCTCAACTTTTTATGTTTTATTCCATGTTACTTTTACACTTGAAGCAAGAACTACAAATTATATTTTTAAAATAGTTTTTGCTTAAAACAGTTGTTTTAAGAATATATTTACTTTCAACATAGGAACACCAGAGTAATTTTTCAGTATCAGAATACCTCAGCTTATATTTTGGCAATATGAACCAATCAACTTGTTGACAGGAAATCAAAGTAGATTTTCAGTCCTGTTATTTTCCTGCATCTTGGGGTTCTGCCTTATTTTCCTTGAAGAATAGGAGAATCAACAATCACACATCCTATTCAACAGGTAATTCACAAGCATTAAGAAAACGCACAAAAACCGTATTTAATGATTTTTAAATATAATGGAATTTTGCTTTATGGAGTATGAAATAAATACTCTGGGGATGGAAACATGTACTTTATATTGTCAAATTTGGATTTGTAGATTTTTTAACTCTTGGTTAGGAGAAAAGCAGCAGAGAAGGTATTCCATTAGGTTTATCCTTCCTAGTTGTTATTTTATTGCATTGAGTTGTTGCAGTTTTACCTATCTTCGAATGTTATTACAGGTTAATCGATGTCGACACAGAGAGTTCTGACAGTAACTACATTCTTCTTTTCCAGCATCTACCAAAACCTTCCAAGAAAAGATCACCCTTTGTTGATTTCCTCTGATTATTCTGAGGAACAAGCACTTCCTAGAAGTTGAGGTAAAATCCTCTTTTCTAATAAAATAAGAAATTTCTGACAGTGAGAAGACTGTTCCGTATGCTCTGTTTTAGAACCAGTGCCTGAAGTCATTATTTAATTATATGTTTCTTAACACCCAGCTGAAATAAAACCAAATTTTGTTTTTATAGCCATTAGTTCAAACTGGTGCAATCTGTTTATAGAAAGTATTGTCAGTTTTTCCCATGTATCAAAGGGGCAGAAAACAGCTGCACTCCACCCTTAGTGATTTTAAAGCAATGTTTCTCTTTAGTTTTCAAGTTTTGAAGAGAAAATCACTACATCAAACTCATATCTATATGATATTGCAGAATTATTCAATATTTTTGCTTTCTTCATGCTTTGCCTCTGCTTATCTCAGTGTTTTGGTTTTGCTGCCACTTGAAAGCATGTGATTGACTGATATAAGGCATGAAAGAATGTGACAAAGAAAGTCGTCAAGTGCCTTTATATCAGCATCTTTTCCAGACAACGTGCTAAAAAAAGGCTCCGCATAAGGAATAGTGTCTTGAAGAGAATATATAATCTATATTTACACTTTTACTTGCATTTTAAGAAGTTCTGCACTTTGTAGAAGCAACATCTATTTTTAAGTTGTCTTATTTCCTTTCAATTTCATTAGTTTCCTTGTCTCCCTCTTCTTCTTTTCACACTCCTGAAATTAGAAAGAGGATTAAATATATATTTGTTGTGTTTGGTTGATAAAGATACAAAATTTGGCTATATAGGCAGTGATAATTTAGCTGCTTTTATGTAAACTGGAAAATAGAAATTTCTTTCTTCAGAATTCAGTAAACACCTCAGACTCTTTTAAATGCAGACCCAGTTTTTTTCTCTTTTATAATTCTATGCTATATTGATTTTTGTTTAAATGAAAGCTTTTGCAAAACAACAAAAATCTCTATTTTAAACTCTAGATATAAAGAAAAATATTTCAAATACTTTGAAAAAAAATTAGTGGATTGCATGAATTTGACAATGATCTTTTGTCTTGTTTATGCGTAAGTAACCACAAAGTGGATATATTTTAGTTACCAGCAGAATAAATACAGCCTGTGCCAAAAGTTAGTGTGACAGAGGACTGCACTGTAGATTTTATTGTATGGTCAGTAAGAAACACCACTACCAGAGATGCTCAAAGGTCCATCTAGAATTAAAAGATTCACCTTGAATTCAGACAAGAAGGTAGATGAAGGAGTAAAGGGCAGACATTTTTTGGCATTACTACAGTGACATGCACATGCCACACAAAGTACCCTCTAGAGCTGACTAATCAGAGGCAGGCTTTCTTCTTTTACGTAAATTTTATTGCATTCAAAATTTCTTAAGTGATTTGCTATCAGATGGCAGGCCACACAAAACAATTTTTCAGAACTACTTAATTATGTCCTGTTCCTTGGGTGAATTTTCCTTTTCAAATATTGCAAAATCTTGCCTCATGAAATGCATATGAAATTATAAGCTCCATTTCTAGCTTACCAATTCGTCAATGCGGTTTTGTATGTATGACCTTTTACTTTTACACTGTTAACTTGCTTTTAAACTTGTGCTCCTCCATACTAAGGGTTAGGTTTCAGCAGCTGGCAGAATCAATTTAAGATGTCTGCAGAGGGAGGTTTTCTTATGTTGTATGTGGCTTGGTAATTCAAGGTTTTTCTCTGTCTTGACTCTGCTGCTATGCAGCCAACATAGCTCAATAACTTATCAGAAAACTGTGTCAGAAAAGACAAAACTCTACTTCTTCTTTATTCTGCTGAACTGACTCAACAGTATATATGCAAATACTTTAATGAGAACAAGAAAGAGACAGTTGTGAATAAAGATTATACAAAGGCAAAATTAATACATATCTCTCCTAACTCATAAGAAACAGATTCACATACCTGACCATAACTGACAAAAAGGACTGAAAATCATGTGAGCAGAAAGCAGAATGCCTTACACATCCTACAGAAAGCATATTTTGGAGTAAAAACCAGCATCACACAACTGAAGCGGGTACTATATAATCTATCTATGTGACTGGTGACTTTTATTTCTTCCTCCTTACTGCTTTCCACTAATATCAGATTTAAAGAGTAATACTTTTATAGTATCTAATTTCCAAACAAAAAATAGAGATTGGATACTTTAACTGCAAGTGTATATTTTACAAACCAATCAGGATTGGAAAGAAAATCATACTCAATATTTATCTAAGATCATCAACACAGGTATAATTTTACACTTTGATCTGGAAAAGTTTAGAACGTATTAAAAATCAGTACTGAATGTAAAAATAGAATACTACTTATGAAGTGTTCCACAGAAGGAAGATAATTCTACTATTCTTTACCACACCATGTGTTTAATGTAAATTTTTTAGTAAGGAAGTTTTGCGAAGGGACTATATATTGTCATTAGGTCAAAGAGAAGATGTTGTAGTAATGACCACCATAAATTTATTTCTCTTTAATAACATTGTCACTCCAAAATCTACTAACATGAGTTTATCACAAATATCAGCTAAATAAAATTTTTTCAGAGAAAAATAAAATATGTTTTTTAGTTCAACACATCCTGTTTTAACATTCCCATTGGATTTGGTGTATTCTAATTTTATGGAGAGATGGTTATGGAAAAGGATGTGCTTTTTTCTAAAGCCAACACAAAGAACAACAGCAAAAAAGATTATTAATAATATTAAAGTGATCAGCAACAATTTTTTGAGTCAGTTGAAAAACCATGAATACCACAGGCAGACCTTGAAAATTAGATTCCAAAAGTCATAACAGCTGTGATGAAAAAATAGCATGGCAGATCAAAATCAGATCACTATACTGTTTTTTCATTGAAACTGGTAGCTTTTACTGAAATGTTTATGTTTCAACAATGTTTTTTCAGCAGTAATATTCTTCAGGTATGTGCTGGCTTTACATCAAGACTACTACCTATCATGGAATAGAAAGTAGTCTGGTGAATATGGATGGAATATATGAAATTATGATTCTGAACCAGGGAATAAACTCCATTACTCCATTGATACATTGGATACACAGGTATTACACAATCCTTAAAATGTTTTAAAGTACTTTGTTTGGGTTTTTGTTTTATTTTGAAATGGACCAAAAACTATTTTGAAACTTTAGAGTGCTTTATTGAGGGAAATGATGTTTCATGACTTTTGCAGGGAAAAAAAAAACAAATGAAAATGAAAATGAACATGAAAATTATTATTATTATTATTATTATTATTATTATTATTATTATTATTATTATTATTATTATTGTTATTGTTATTATTATTTTTGTTGTTGTTGTTGTTGTTGTTGTTGTTGTTGTTGTTGTTTCTAAAAGCAGCAGACTGCCAAAAACACCCCAAATCCTGATCCAATAGAAAAATCAGCAGCTAATTCTATGACATAAAACTATTACTGCTAAAATGTAGATATAATTGAAAGACAGAATCCTTTGAATAATATGCAGAAAACATACACTGATGTTCTGAAAAGTGTGTTAAGCCAGTTAACAGAGAGACAGAGCAAATAGAAAACCAAACATGAAGACATCAAAGGGGAACAAGATGCTAGAAGAACAGCAGTCAACTATGCTAAAGATGATGCACTCTCTAACCCCTAAGTAGGAACAAGTAACCTGCTACCAGTTACTTTGGTGCACTTCAATGGGCCAAAGTAAGACTAAAATATCTAGAATGAGACTGTGGAAAATAACTGAAAAGCCCAGTAATGCATTTATATGCTCTATGCCTAAATGTGCACAATCTATTCTACATGTAGATTTTCTGGAACTTGTATTGTTAAACAGTTCACCTCTGAAGGTGTTGCTGTCTTGTGGATGTAAATCAAAGCTAAATGTCTTATTAGCTTCTATGACATGGAAACCTTTCCGAGGTTTTTTCCATATCTGAATTTTATGAAGCATCTGTAGGTGGAGTATACTGATACATGTGCCAGAAACAAGATTAAATAAACTAAAGGAATCTCACAAAGATTTGTAAAGCATTCAGTTTGGAGTTTTTGTTGTTTTTTTCTGTTTGTTTGTTTTTGTGGAGTTTTTCTTGGTTTTGTTTTTGTTCGGGTTTTTTTGTTTTTTTTCCTGCTGTTGTTTTGGTTTTGTTGGTTTTTAGTGTTGTTGTTGTTGGTTTTGTTTTGGTTGTCATTGTTGCTGTTTTTGCTTTATACCTCTTTGTATGCTTATACATACAAAAAAACCAAAGTGATAAAGAATTCCAACATTGAAATTACTAACTAATTTCATTGCATAGCTCCATAAAATCTGGCAGGATTCCATCAGAAAAGGTCTGAACACCTGTGCCATGTGGGCACAGAGAGGCTGCTGTGGACCATATGCTGGGAAAATGGCCCAGGAAGGATTACCAATCATTGGATAGGCAGCATGAGAAGCTATGCAAGAAGAATGTCTATCAACCACAGCCTCACAACCCAGAACTATCAGCATTTGAACTAACTGCTGAAATAATCTGGTATGTACAGCCTGGTAAGGAAGAAAGGCCTATCAAACCAAATGGTATCTGAATGCATAATTCATAGACTTTAATTGTGAAATATCAATGCAATCAAGGTAATTTACAAACAGTCACTTTTAAACTAAAATCAACTACACATGAGCTAAATAACCAATAATCTGCTTACAAATTATGCAAAGTATAAAATATTGACATTATTACTCAGAAAGGACAGAAGGGGTGAAGATGAGGCTGTAAGGAAAAAGGTAAACAAAGGATACAAAGACTGCAAGCCCATATGCAGTCTTTGCAAATGTAAGCAGCCAGTTCTATGCAAATGCAACTGAAAAGGTGAGATTCCCTTCTTTCTTTTAAATACAGTATTAGTCATGAGATATTCACGAAGTATTCAATACAGAATGCTGTAGAATTCTATTAAATAGAAAGGATAATTCATAAGTATGGTAATAATTTAGAAGGAAAAGACATGTTTTAAGAAAAACATAGTAAAGATACAGAAATTCAATCAGGATTATTTAATTTTTGGGGTTTTTTCCTATATATTTTAATTACAAATTAAATTAATCCTTTACTTTTATTTTATAGTTCAGTAGGTGTATTGCTACCTGAGTAAACATACAGTTTCAGTGACCTTAAAACAACATTAGTTAGCACAGCACTAATGTAATGGCATTTTGTGTGTCAGACTTGCTAAAAAACAGGTGCCTAATAGAGCCTTTCACATGGGTTTCCTGGCAGAGTTTTCTCATTAAAAAAAAACTAAAACTCATACTTCTGAAGACATTATTTAACTGTAACTTTTCCTCACTCTCCTTTGAAGCAATTTGTCTGGAAAAAAACCAGTTTTTATTGGCACCCAAAAGAGTCATGCCAGAAAAGAAAAGATCATATGTCCTGCTGACAAGCACTATAAACTAGTCCAAGTAAACAAGGATTGTCAGTGGTAAAAAGCTTTCAGCAAACCAACAGGAAGGTTATAATTTCTTGCTTTTCTATATTTATATGTAGTTTCTTTATTGCCTTATGCTCTTGCAATTCGTTTGCCTCTCTTTAACCCCAAATATATCACTGTCTCACAGATGTGGTGATAAAGAGACCTTTTGAGTATTATTAACCAAATTTTCAGTTTCCACAAATAAGCTTGAAGAATTGGAGAAATGATGAACCTTGCAAGAACAAATAATGACCTTCACAGGAGTGAATGACACTCTTCTATTATTAACTCACATTAAGTGTACCTTTATTTTAGACATTGCACTGAAAAAAAAAGTTTTTGTTTATTTTTCAAATATTATACTGTTTCCTTCTTTTCAACCTTTCATTCTCATTTTTAACCAGTGCCTGGTTAAAAAAAAAATCATCACCACAAAAAAAACCCCAAAAAACAAACAATAAAACAAAACAAAACAAACCAAACAAACAAACAAACAAAAAACCACCAAAAAAACCCCAACCAACTAAACAAAAAAACCCCACCCAAACATTAGTAGCTCCCAAGGCAGGGAAGTTAACCCTGCCTTTGTACAAATGAATGGTTGGCTTGAGCAGCTCTGCAGTTGTTCCTAGATGCAATCATTGCAGAGAAATATGAAGTTTTGGTAGCAGTATTGTTCTGTTTCCGAAGCCTTATCCAGAATAAAGCCTGTCTCCTGGCAGCTATTTAAAGCCTAACCCAGCCTAACCCAGAATAATCTGATAGGCAGATAAATTTTGAGATCTGGATCCAGAAAAAGCAGTTGAATGGCCAACTGCCGCTGAAAGTTTAAGGAGAATCACACCTTTAAATCAGTCAGGTTTTGGAAACTTCAGTATTCATTGAGTTTAGTGAACATTGAATGAACCAGCTCTTCCCTTCAGAAACATTAATGAGGAAAAGTCTCTTCATTTGATACAGAAATAATAATGTAATGCTCTGCCAATATGTGGATGATTATGGAGGGAACGGAAGCGTATTTGCTTTCATTACAATCATGCCAAAGGCGAAGTGCCTACAAACCCACTCACCTCATGTTATTAAGTAGCAGAAGGAAACTCATAAATCACTATTCATTTTGAATCACATAAAATAATCATGTCTAATTGGGACCTTATTATTTCATTATTCATCTTGTTTTGTTGGGAGTAGTCCAAAATATTAAGTCATAATATATAGTCTATCACAAAACACTCTGCTATGTGCTGGCACATATATTGGTTTCAAAGATTTCCTTCCTGTTTTTCATTTGTATAGTAGAGACTCTGTTATTTAAGTGGAAGGTACCTCTGCTGTGGACAATACAGTGTTCTGTGTGTGCAGTCAACATAAATGCCTTTTGTTTTGGACTTTGTGATTGTTTGATATTGCATGAGTTTCCAATAAATTATTCTTAATAGTTTGGAATTCTGGACTGATAATACTCATTTTTGTGTTTTCCTTTTCCCCCTAAAATTTTATAGGCAATTTTGTAGCCATTAAATGATTGCATCTGCTTCTTTATGAATAGTTATACTATCCTCCTTATTTGTCTGTGGTTTGGAGGGAGATGTATGAATTTGTTTTAAAACTCTTGACACCTGCCATGGTTTCTGAAGTCCTTCATCTGTATTACAGTTGGATAGTCCATTTCTGAGAGGCACCATTCAGACCCTTTAAAAAACCTGACCTATGTGCTGTAATTCAAATGATCCTTTTAAATTCTCTTCAAGATCACTGAGATCTAATTTCTTAAGAGAAATGTTTTCATATTATCACTGGTTACAAATTATTTTCCTTGCACCACATTTTCTTGAGCAGCACAAGTGAAAAAAAAATAGAGAAGATACAACAAAACATTCAACTAAAAAGGATAATAAGTACCATTTCAGCATTCACAATGGAAACTGAAAATAATCCCCATTAAATACACTCAATAGGAATGAAGAAAGTAGATCCAGAATTGATGTAAAATTGGCAGAGCTTCCCTTAAGTCAGTGGAATTTTGCTGAATTACATCACCTAAGAATTTGCTTTCCTGAGGGGAGCAAAAAGTACTTTAAACTTAAAATAATAATGGATGGGTTTTCTCTGAGAGGACAATAGCTTTTCTATAAAAATCTTCTATCTCTTTTTCCTTATAAATGTCAGGTGAATCAATCATGTAAAATGTTCTTACTTGTAAAATGTAAAATAACATACTGAGGCAAAAAAAGGATAGCTAGTTGTAGAGCAAAATGTAGTTGTTCATTGAAAAACCTATGGATGAATTTTTCTACCTGAAACACCCTTGGCTAATCTAATAAATGTTGCAAAAAGAAAAGAAAGAAACTGCAGAACTAATGTCACATAAAGTGCAAAAGTCTTCAGATCAATTAATAAAAACACCATGAAAAATTTAATTCTCAGGTACTTCTTAGTGATGAAAAATTTGCTTCTCTATCTAGCCACAGTGTGCTGTATTAAGTCATCAAATGCATCCAATACTATTTAAAGCAAAATTAGAAAAGTTGCTTTTAAATAAATTATAAAGATTAAACCACTATACATGCTTCAAAATCATCTTCAGGAAATGTCATGAGGAAAAAGATCACATACCATATTGAATGTTGTATCAAATATGTCTGTAGGCACATTTGATTGTTAAAATAATTGCCTGTTCTTCCATGGTAACATGAATATTCTGTATCTAAATTTTTATAAAAAAAGAAGTTATATGTTTCTGGAAGAATTCTGTAGCTGTCCCTGACTTTTAGTAGTCAAAAAGTTAGTACGAACACAGGAACTTCTCCACAAATGTCCACTGGGAAAATGTTACTTGGTCCTTATCGGCCTTTGCATAATGCTTTAAAGTATTTCTTATACTTGTCACATGTCCAAGGTAGCAATATTTTTAGGGGCATACTTACTATGACAAAGACTTTTCCAAGGCCACTGGAGCTTCAGAATGTTCTAGTGCTGACATTTTGAGTTGTACCGGTTCCAATATGGATTTTTGCTTACGCCACAATCCTTTCAGGGTGTACTTGTGTGATGTGCACATAACCATGGCCACAGACGCTTTGAAGTGTACCTCCTTCCAGGTGGACATACATCCTACTTCACACTGGAGTTCCAGCCTGCCCCCTACAGCAGCCGACAAAAAGCAGTGAAGTCCTAGTCAGCTCCCAAACCAGGCAACAATTAATTGAAATCACCCCAGTCACAGTAGGGCAGATAACAAGGACTACAGCAATCAGCAAAAGCAAATATAATGTCAAGCAACCAAGCCCCATGGAAGCACAAGACCCTTTTAGTTATTAATAGTTATAAATTTGGGCTACCACACTCCAATCAAATCTATTATCTTTAACCCTAGAGCCCTGTTGGGTTCCTAAAATAGACTGCTGTGGTTTAAGCTACATTGACAGCTAAGCACCATGCAAATGCTCACTTACTGCACCTTAGAAGTTGGGATAGAGAGCTGAAAGAGTAAAAGTGAGAAAACTGATGGGTTGAGGTAAAATAGCTTAAAAGCTGCAGAGCAAATTCTTTCTAAAAGCTGAAAAGGAATGCTTTCACCACTTCTGATGGGCAGGCAGGTGTTCAGGCATCAGGAAGGCAGAGCTCCAGCATGTGATCATAGTGACTTGGGAAGATAAATGCCATCACTCCAAATGTGGCCCTCTCTCTTCTTCTTCCCAAGCTTTATTTATTGAGCTTGATGCCATATGGCATGGAATAATGGCCTTTGGGTTAGTCTGGTCAGTAGTCCCAGGTGTGTCCCCACCCAATCTCTTGTGCACCACCAGCCTCCTCCTTGCAGGGAAGCATGAAAAACATGCTGTTGTTCAGCAGTAACTAAAGCATGACTATGTTATCAACTCTGTTTGCACTGGAAATCCAAAACACAAAACCATGTGAGCTACTATTAAGAAAATCAGTCATATCCCATCCAAAACGACTACAAAAAAGAACAGTAGTGATAGGCAAGGCACCATGGATTATTGATATATATTCCATGTAGACCAATTAAACAGAATTTTGATTCAACAACCTCTCCCTACTTTGTTCCCTCTCAGTCATCACTTTCTTCCTGATGCTGTGTTTATTTACACTTTACAGTTACTGTTCAACATACTGTCCTTCCTGCATCCCATTCATGCTCTGTAACCTTATCTTCTTTTTCCTTACCATTTTTTTATGTTCAAAATCGTACTGATAAAACTTCATGGGCAATCTCGTAGACCACTGTGCATAATGGACGCCAGGAAAAGAAGGCTTCTCCTACTTTTTTGACCAAAAACATATTTGATTTCAATTGAAATATCATACGGATATTCTTATGTTGTCAAAGGATGTGCCTGTTGTAGCCTTGGATATGACTAAAGCTATGAAGCTTTAATTGCTTTTTAAAAATCAAGTAAATAAAACCTCCAATTCTTTCATCTCAGTTTGAAGGTAATTCCCCTGCTAATAAAGGAAGAAAATCTTCAAAATTTCTGTAACATTTTCTTGTAAAAACAAAGATGGTAGTAGTGGTTTGGTAAAAGAACTTACGTTGTGGCATCTTTAGGGTTCCATACTTGACTAATTTGGGGTTTATTTGCCAAATATATATTTAATACCTTTGGATTGCACTAATGAATATAAGTGTAATCCAAAGTCTGAGGGCATGTGACCTTATTTTTGAGGTTAAATGAACTAGCTTGTTGGGACTTCTACACCTTCATTTCCATGTGAAAGGAATTAATGAGTCCTTTATCTCCACTGAGCTATCCTCTTGCTCAACATTGATGCTCATGGCTTTCAGTTTGCTTCATTCTCTTTAACTGTTTTATCATATATATGTTACTAACCTCTTTAGTAATGGATTCCCCTTCTTCTATTTTATGGAAATTATTTTCTTCCTTAAGGTTTATTTTATTATTTAAACTTCTAAATTTTTTCCCTCACTTGGGATTCATAAATACACTTAAGAATCTAACTAAATGTTTGAAAAATAGCTCCCAAAAATTTTGGATTTCCTTTTATTTTTTTCCCCATCAGATCAAGATGTTGCTTTGTTTTCAAGTTTTGTGCACACTCAAAAACATTTTCTGTGAAACTCTGAGAATTAAAGTAATTAAGGATAATATCCAGCTGAATGAGAAACTATTATGACCATTTTCAAACCTCAGTCTTCACATTGGCAGTTGATCATAATGCTGAAGAAGGGTGTGATAAGACTGGAATATTCACATGTGGATCAGTATTTTCTGGGAAAAAATTTAATGTGTTAAGACACGTTTGTTAAATTTTCTCTCAGTTACAACCAAAAGAAAGTAGCATGATAAAAGTGTATCTGGCTGAGCTGGGGTTCATTTTCCCATAGCAGCCCTCTCCAGCTTTGCATTGGCAGCTGAAAGAATGTAGGAGATACACCAGTGTTTTGGCTACTGCTGAGCAGCACTGGCACATCATCAGCTCTGTCTTTCCAACAGCGCAGGGATTTGGCAAGATCCCGGCAAGGGACACAACAAGGAGAGCTAACCAAATTGGCCAAAAGGATATTTCATGCCATATTATGTCTACATAGCCATAAAAAACCAAGAGAGAGGAGTGGGGGCTTTGGGGAAAGGAATTGAGGGTTGCATCTGCTACTGATATTTGCTTTCCAGAGCAACCAATATGGGTACTCAAGTCCTACTTCTCAGGAAGGAGAAGGACAACACCAACTGAAGTGAAGTAGAGAATAAACATTTTGTTTTTCTTAGCTTCTGTGTGCAGCCTTTATTTTTGCTTTATTAAACTGACTTTATCTTGACTCATTGGTTTTTTACATTTTATTTGCTCCTTGTCTGTCCTGCTGAATGGCTTGGTAGGCATATGCTTAGGAATGTCAGGAGATGACTACATTCATTTATTAGCAAAAAAAAATAGTGAGGTAAGCACTGCAAGGACAATACAATGTGTTATTCTTTTCTATGCACTATCATAATCTGCCTGTTAGTTTTCATTCCAGAATCTTTTTTGTGGGTGATGAGGCAAGAGACAAGAAGAACTGAGTTTGTTTTTTAGAGAAAGAACAAGCATGTATCTCTGACAGTTAAGAAAACCTGTATTTAGCTTACAAATGAGTGAATTTGATAAGAATTCAGTGAAGGAAATAAACAGGAAAAGCAGATATCATTTTAGAGACGCTATTCTTCTCCTCTCCGTCTGTGTCTATCATGCTTGAAGAGTAACTGAAGAAGTTTGAATGAGTGTCAATTTATCCTTTTCCCTCGTGGCCATCTGATCAAATCAAAAAGGGCTGGGCAAAAACATAAGCAAGTGACATAATGGAAACTAAGCGACAAATACATATGATGTTATATCCAAAGGTGAAATGAGAATGGATGCAACTAGAAAGAGTTGGAAAGATACAGACCTCATATTTAATAGCGGCTGATGGTTTAGAGGTTTTTAACTTTCCTATTTAAACCAGAAATTAGAGCACTTACCAGAGCAGTTTGGGAGGCGTTACTTCTACACAAAGTGGAGTGCAGTGTGACAGTAAGGCAGGTAAGATGGCACAGCTTCCACAAGAGATGTAGCTGTGACAACATGCAGACAAATTAGGCTGTACAGTCTGTGTTCCTTCTTCTGGGCTGCTTCCACTACTAGAGCTAGTGTGTATGACTGCTTTGGATATGTGTGTAATTTTACTTGAGCCTGAAACTGAGAGACCTTGAGAGCACATAGACAGGGAATAATGGCAGGTGTTCAATTCAAAACATAACACCAACCAAGAAAAGACAATCTTCACTTACTAAACTTGCACAGTCCCTGGCAGTCATTCAGTGCAATTAGGACAGCAGAGATAATAATAAAAGAATAAAAGAAATATTTTTCATAATAGTGACAACCTTCAAAATTTTATTGTGAAAAATGTGAATTAGGAGCACACTATTATTCCTTAATATAGAAACTTTCAGTTAAATGTAACAGCTAAGATAACTATATATGTGAAGGCATTCTTCCTCTTCTCCTCATTGAAAGCCTGAGATTCCACAGTCTACTGCTACCTAAATAACACAGGTGTTCTAAAAATATATTTTTAGGTCACATACTCTTGCTGAGATCCTTGCTGTACAAGTTCTTCTAGTTTAGAGCTCTGGAAGTGCAAAAGAAAGATGATGCAATTAAACTTGTTAGAGGACTAGGAAAGAGATATAGAATTAAATATATGTAATTCTTATCATATGGCAAGATAAAAATGCCTTATTCATAACTTCTTGATTACATTCCTGTTTCAAAATACAAAAGTACAAAATTAAAGTTTAGGAAGCACACTGATTTGCAGAGGTGATTCATTTCAGCAAGGGTCAACTTCTTAAGTGATATTTCATTGTCTTTTCATGCTGGGGTCTGGATATCATAAAAAAATATTTGTGACAGACATTTTAAGGTAACCTTGTTTGTTTAAAGGTAAGTATCAGGGATAATTTTAAATTACACCTAAAGCTAATCAAGTAAAACTACAGCAAATATTAGTTAAGGGCAGCCACTGTTAGATCACAGAATGCCAAGCTAATGATAAGATATTAATATCTTATTAAGATATTAATAGTTTCTTCATGCTATAGCCCATCCATGTCATGTCCCTCAGAGATAATGAAGATATTTTAAATTATTCCTCTGTTGTGATTTAAATCTATTCCTCTTTTGTGAGAAAATGTTATGATTTCTAAAAGATGAAATAATATCAATAATGAAAATTCATGCAGAAGTAATACATGAGACCAAAAATCCTCCCATGATTTCATTTCAGAGATGGCTTCTCTGATGCCATATGTCTTTTAATTCTTCTATAAATACCAAATAGGTTATGAAGAATTTGAGAAAATTAGCCATCTTTACCTAATGAAAGGAGCTGAGAATTCCAATTTAATTTAGTAAGTTGAGACCTTATAATGAAATAGTGGGATCGTTCTAATGAATTCTGATATAACACTTGACATAGAGCACCGGAACTGTGAAATATCTGATTTTTCATTTGAAAAGCCAAATATGTAATTCAACACTTACTGACTTTTTCTTCCCCCTAATTTGAAGCCACTTTTAAAGAGGAAGGTTTATCCATTCCTCTTGGTTGCTGATAATTTTTACTTAGATCAAAATAAATTTTATTTATGAATCAACAAGTTAATCATTATTTTCTGAAGTCACTACTTGCAAATATGTTTCAAGATTTATATTTTCATCTGGATGAGTTCTGTACAAGGAACATGTTATGAACAGAGCAGAATCCAATAAGAAAAACAAGTCTGTGTATCATTAAAACTGGGGTACTAGAAAGAGGGCCCTGGCACTTTAATATAATTATTGCATATTTTACAAGACAAGTCTTAAAAAAGCCATCTCAGCAGCATTTACAATAAACGTACACACACATATGAACAAAATAAGCAGCTACAAATACAAAGAAAAAAATAAAGTCAATATATTTCAGGTTTACTCTGCACATGTACAGGCTTGACTGATATGTAGATTTAGGAAGAGTTTGTGAAACTTCATTTCATGAAATGAAAAAATTATGAAAAAATAATATTTTATTTTATTTCTTTTTTAATAAACATGGGAATCTGTTCCCCTTTAGAAAGCTTTTGTATTCCTGGAGTGGGGCAGGGGAAGAGAAATAGTTGTGAGTAAAAAAAAATATTTAAGTGAATCAATTTGAAATTTTATTTAAAATTAAATTAATGGTAGATGCAATTTCTAGACCTGAGTGTTCTGTTTCTCATAGCTTCACAGGTAAAAAAGAGAACCGTGGAGACAGGATCGTGCAACACACCCAATTTAATGCATAATTATTTTTGACACTCTTGCATGTATGAGAAATCTACATTGTTATTTAACTCACTTTTTGGAGTAACTGATTTACCATTGAAGTTAGGCTACATTCTTATATCAATCAAATCTGAGTAGGGAGGCATTCTCATTGAAATAAATGCACATTTCATTCAAGATAAGAATGAGAAATGGCAAAAAATCATGCTCTATGGTATTACTGTGCTGAGGGAGAAGAATGGGACTCTGAAACTATTTTATCAGAAATCTGGCAAGATCTTACTGCTGGCAATATATATACAAATCCTGCAGTGAGAGTGCAAATGTCTGAGATGGCAGAACTTAAAATGCATAAAAAGTAAAATTGGATAGAGGAAGTGCAAAGGGATACTAAATCAGATACAGTGAATTTTTTAATTTTTTTTTTTCTATTTTTGTCAGGAATCAGAAGATCTTTATAGAGACAAGAGACAAAAGCAACATCCCTCCTAAAAAAAAAAAAAAAAAAAAAAAAAAAAGGAAAAAAACCAAACAAACCCAAAAAACCCCCAAAAAACCCCAAAAAGAAACAAACAAAAAACCACCCACTTTTAGCAGTTTTTAGTTAGATGGTCAGACTCCAACTTTTACAGTGAGCTGGTTGACATGAAATCAGTAGATGGTGAAAAAATGCACCAGGTGTTCAATTTATGGGAAAAATATCTTCTCTGGGGATGAGACTTTTGACCTCCTAATTCAATAAATTAAACTAATTGAAGACTAAAATCCTGGCATGCATAAAGATTATCACCATCAAATAGTAACACTAGATGTATGACACTGAAGATTACTTCAATACTTAGTTGGTTATGAGGTGTTGAAATATCAGTAGTTAAACAGTTTAAGACTCATTTGATTACAGCCTATATTGGATGAAAAAGCATATGCAAGCAATTCTACAGTTGCTTCACAGAACTGGTGGATTTTGGCTCTTCCAGTAAAAAATTGGATGACATCCCTCTCAGGTCTGAAGATGACACCCTTCTCCGGGAATAAAATATATTGAAATTACACTTGCCCTCCTATTTTTGTCTCAGAAACTAAGAAATCTGTCATCCTACTGCCATTATTTGTGCAGCAGAAGTTGAATTGGATTTTTCCAAAACAAATGATTAATGTATAAGAGTTTGCAATTTAATACTAAGGTTTTTTTTCCCTGCACAAGCATCTTGGATCCTGTTTTCAGCAACTGATTTAACATATAAATTGGCCAAACTTGGCAAAAGTCAAGAATATTTAATAGGATACAGATGGTACAGCAGAAAGCAATATCTAGAGATTTGGGTGACTTGAATGCTCTTTAGCCCTCTACCAGCTGCTTTGGCTCAAGTGTGAATGAAGACCTTTTAAGAATCAATAAGTGTATCTTATGTTGTGCCTAAGCATTGCCCACCCAACTAAGCTGACACCAAAAACAAAAGCAACCATATGGTTTTAAGTATATTAATGAACAGGGCACTACAGCTTAATACTCAAGTTTAAATATGTTAATTTAATACCATCAATTCCTTGCACATTGCTAATTTCCATTGGCCATCTAATACAAAGAAATGTAATTCTCTCCAGATTTTCAGTTTCAATGGTAACAGAAAATAAAACAGACAGCAATCGCCTGAGGCTAAAAGAAAATGGAAGAGACACTCAATTTCTTTCTTTAAAAACCATAATAAAATCACAGTCAATAGATTTTAGTTATTGGAATCATAAAACAACACTAGCTGCAGTTAAGAATTAAGTCCTTTGGGGCTGTAAGTGCTCTATATGGTGTTTTCAGCTTGTAATGAATGATTACTAATTACAAGGATCAGATTATATTGCAAGCATTTAAGTGCTGATGTCCCACTATAATAAAGCAGAGAACCTCGAGCAGTGTCCTCCTTTCTCTTTTATGCAGCAGCACACTGCATTTGATGAATTGATCTTCAAGTTCCTAATAAACACTAAAACATAAGTGATGGAGTGGATTCCAATTGTAAATGGATTCCTGGGGCATTAGATGCTGGAGGCAATATCCTAACAATACTCCATGCTTTCCTCTACTGTTGACTCGTTATTATGTTCAGAGGCTCTTGTGGTTGTGTATATCAAGAGCAGCATTATTGCCACAGTTCAAACTATATACAGCTGTGAAATCTTCTTGGCAAAAATAAAAGAAAAAAACTGGAAGACGAAAAAGATACTAATCTATCCCATCACAACAGTACCAACAATTATGATCAAACAAATAAACAAGTAAATAAAAACTGGAACATGAGAAATTCTGGCAGAATTCTGGAAAGGGAACTGTGGAGGTGATTAAAAATAACAATACTCAGAGAAGCACTGATCATAGCTCTAAGCCACATGCTATCATGGGAGCTGCCTCAAGCAGGGGCTGGGGTTGGTGACCCAGCTGGTAATCTGAAGATTCTTTCCTACCCATGCTATGACTGTGGTGAAATTTCACTTGCATATTTCCATTACAATAAAGGCGTAATAGCTTGTATTCTGCACAAAATATCATACTCTCCATCGCTGGATCTGAGTCTTCCCCATGCGCAGGGGCACAGCACTCAGCTACAGCTGTATACACAGATATATCTCTGCGGTAAAAGACAACAGGGAATTATCCCTTTCTGCAAGCAGGGACCTACTTTGTTTCCTGGGGGCATTGCTGCCTCCTGTCCTGAGGCACCAGATCCTTTATTGCAGAACTGCTTCTGACTGGTCAGCCCCACCATGTCCAGCTGCAAGGCTTTATTCATCCCTAGTATCAGGCTTGGAATTCAGCTTTGGTGGACCTTGTAAAGTTCCTGACTATCCACTTTTCCAGCCTATCCAGGATCCTCTGCAATCCTGCCTTCCTGCATATTAACCCCTTGCTCTCAACATAAACTAATCACAGGCCTTTACTCAAAAGGTCAACTGACTCATTGCCTCAGAAGTTAGTCATTCATGTTATTATCAGCTTGTCACATCCATATCTCACCAATTTGGTTATAACATACTAAAATACAAAAGACACACAATGCTTAGTACTTTTAACTTCAATTTGACACAGTCACTTTTATGACAAAAGAGAGAGAATATAAGCATGTTTACATATTTTAGAATGGATCAAACAGAATAAATATATGGTAAAATTAATATCATTTATGAAATAAAATAATAAATAGATCAGTACTTTTGAATTTATGTTTCTTTTTTAGACATATAAAGTAAATTAAGTAAATTATAATTTTTATACAAACTAGCTTCAAAGAGTATTAAACATTTTCAGCAAATGTGATTAAAAGCATACCATTATAATCACAACTTTAGAGTTTACAAAGATTTGCTTAACTGAGCAGTTAAGCAAAGAAAACTTTTGACAGATAAGGCTGAAAGAGACATTTCTGCATTTTGTAGGTTTTTTCCTTACATCCAGCATGAGTGTCTTAGTTTGTTCCCACTGCCTCTCATTCTCATGCCCTGTACCACTACTACTAAGCAATATAGTTTAAAAAATCACATGAATTTCACAAGTACTTTCATCTAAAACATCTAATCTACATTTTAAATAACTAAAGACACAGAGTGGGCTTAAACACATCTTGTCCCAGGTGAAAATCCATAATAAAATCTCATGTATAGAATCTCTTGTTTAAACTCGCAATTTCTATGAGACTGTTTTTGTGTTGGTGCCTTTCCAAGAGTCACAAATCATGGATGAAAGAGGATCTAGGAATCCTTATGGATCTAGATCCATAAGGATCAGAATAGAGTCAGAAAACAGAACTGTCAAAAAAGTCCAGTGACTCTTTGGATCACAACTGTCATTATGAACAGGTGATGGTGACTTATTAGCCTTGGTTTTCCTAGTAAAAATAGAGGTGTTTTAAAGTGCTGCTGATAGCAGTGCATTCATGTTGACACCTCATGTCAAATATCATCAACACACCTGCACCTGTCATGAACTACAAAGTGTGCTTCTCAAAAGTTATGAAAATCTTTTCTGATTTCATGACATCATACATTATATTTAGAAAACAATTCCTTGCAACCTTTTTTTTTCCCTTTTCATCATCTTTCAATCAAAATGGACTTACAGGAAAATTTCTTTCATTTTTCCTTCCTTCTCTCTTTTCTCTAACTCCTCTGACTTATTTCAAACATCAGCTTCTCACAGTATTTATTTTTTTCTTACTTTTTTTAAAATTAACTTCTCATTCTCTGCTTCTCTGTTGTGTTCTACTTGATCTGAACTTACTTCATCTAGGCTTCTCCCTTATACCACTGAAGAAAACAAATTCTGAAAGCCAATTTTTCCCAGTTAAAGGAAAAATCACTGTGATTGTCTCCTCCTCTTCACCTCCTAATAATTTTTAGTGCTACAAATAATTTTACTTTTTAACTTTTTCACCATTCTTCAAAATGCAGTGAAAATCACAGACATAAACCTTTGTGGTTAGCTAGCATTGCCATATGACTGATACAGTTTTGCAAAATAAAACCTTGGCTTGTATTTCACTATTGTTTCCTGCTCATCTCTAGCTCACACTTTTCTCCTTTAGGCAATGGGGATATAATCAGTGGACTAGCTTAATATAACAGAATGAAAAATTAAGGATTTTCCTGGTGCCAATATCATTTAATAAATTGTCATTTATTTTCCTCACATTAGGGTTAAAAAAATACAAAAGAGCAAGCACATGCTAAAGGACGCTTAAATGTTCCAGCTTCAACATTGTGCAATTGAGTTCACTGAACCTATTAGTGCCATCTCTGAAATTAATAGGCAGGTTAGCTACATTTTTAAAAAAAAATATATATTCAAGAGATGTAAAGATTTAATGGCCAGATCACCCGTACTATTTTATTGTAGAAATAAAATTGCAGACTAACAGATGTGTCAAGGTTTATGCAGGACAGAAAGAAACTGAATATTTAATACTAAACAATTAATGGAAGACAATTATGAGTACAAAAAATAGTAAACTATTCAGCTGCAGATATTCAGGAAATTGTATTCAGAATTATTTAGACAAATAGATATGCCAATTAAGTACATATGGTGGGTAAAACTAGTATTCACCACATATTATGGCATTAGTATAATATTAGATATGCTAATTTGGCACAATTAACCTTTTGTAATTGCTTTAAAGACCTTGTCTAGCCATGCAGAATATTACTTCATTGAAGAAATAACTGATCGAGTATAAAACTAGAGGCAAGGCTTCAAGAAACTAATTATACTGTCTGGACACAGTACATTTTTCCTACTAAGGTTTAAGTCACCTTTATACATTCATATATTCTTCCAGACAATCTTAGTAATGGAGAACGATTGCTCAAAGTTAAATATTTGGTTTTCATTTTTGTCCTCTGAATTTGAGCTGTGAAATGCAACCCAATACTTTCATGGGTTGGGACAGAGGGAAGAAAGATGATAAAAGTAGAGTGTAGTTTACAATTGTGTGTTAAAATTAAGGACACTATTTGCAAATTTTGTGCTTCATTGCCCAACATATGCTGATGCAGACAAAAAGAACTAGCACAGATGTTTTCCCAGTAATATGTTCCGTAGAAACTGGCCAAGTGGCAGAATGCTAGAGATCAATCACTTGAGTAAAGTGACTGTGTGCTAGTATGGGTTTTGAATGAGGTAAGCTACATGGATCAGATTTCCTGAATTAGAATCTTACTCTATATAACAAAAAAGGGAACACAGTTATTGAAAAAAGTTAGCCTGAAATAGTTTTGCCTTTTGATAGTACATCAGATCTTTACTCCTTACTAGGCTGTTATTATTGAGAGGTAGCCCTGCTCTTTAGTTTGTGGTAAAGCCTTTGACATTTAGATTCTTATTGCTGGAATCATTTATTAGTTTAACAAGCACACAGCCCTTAGTTCCACTTTTGAACATTTTGTCTAAAATGCTTTGGACTATTTCAGTGCCATGTGACTCACATGAGAAATGAAGAAATTAATCCAAGAGAAATGTTCATTCTGAAAGCATAAATTTAGCTTCAGAGCCTTGGAGACTTTGCTAGTAAGTACTTGCTAACTTTGCTGATATCCTTTGCAAGTATATATATTTGCAAAGACAGAAGACTAATGTCTTTGTTTTCTTTGGGAAAAAAAAAGGCATATAAGATTAGCACCAAACACATTTCCTATCTATTATTAACATTATTTAAAAACTTTACAAGTCATGTGCTATGACCTTGTTACTGAGCCCTTGCTCAGCTAGTAGCTACACAAACATGAGTAAGTGCCAGTACTGAATCTTGAGGCCTAATAAATGTAGCCAAACAAATAAATACAAAAGTACAACAGTAAAGGAAGGAAAATGTTTTTTGAGGTTTATTGTTCTATTGCCATTTAATGTGAGATATGTCTTGCTAAATTCAGAAAAGCTTTTGTGCTAAGTGGAAATATTTTTCTTGGAAGAAGATTTCCAAGTAACTTTCCTGTTAAAAATTTCATATGGCTCACAAATACCACCTGAATTTATTTGTAACACAAAACATGGCATAAAAGCAAGCCCAGTTAGGTGAACTGAAATACTTAGTCATTCCTCAAGAGTTTAATTGAATCTTGAACTGACATTCCAGAAAAAAATTAACCAAAAATCATACATAGCCATGAAACTTTTGACCTGCAAATCTAAGCTATTCCAAAGGGCCCTATTAAAGACAAGAATATGCTAAAAAATGGAAAAGCAGGATTCACAACATATTTTGAATTCTAAGAAACTGAAACTTTTCTGAACTTTTAAATTTTTTAAGCCTCCAATGATGCTGCACAGAAGATAAAACTGTTGCAACAAATCTGTTCTTTACCTCATCTCTTTCTAGTGGTTCATCCAAATGAGATGAAAAAGGAAAAAAATATGCAGAGGACTGTTCTTTTAACCTTAATCAACAAAATACAAAGTAAATATATTTCTGAATCATGGAAATCTTAATTTCAAGATTAAGTTGCTCTTTTCAATCCTGTTGGCTTTGTCTACCCATATTTCAACAAAAAATGATAAAAATTGCTTTTCAACCCACCTATTCCTTCAAGTATGCAGCTGCCTTGTAGAGAGATGAAGAACAGGGACACAGTGTAGAACATTTGCACAGCTACCTACTGTGCAGTAGTAAGGCTGGACAAGTAGCTGGAGGAGTAGTGCATATTCCAGTTACACTTGTAGGTTCTCTCTCTGTGAAGAGTCAGTAAATAATTACCTTTGGATTTCCAATACTGACACCATGAACGAACATCAGAAATTTAGAAAATTTTACTGAAGAGGAACGTTCCATTGTATTTGAAAAGTCATGGCAATCAGATGAATTCCCAGTGCCTGGAAAAGAGAAGACAACACCAGTTAATATAAAGGGTATAAAAAGGGCCTTTGGAAACTACTGATTAGTCAGCCTCACCTCCATGCCTCATAACATCATGGAATAGACCCACCTGGAAGCCGAGCAAAGCACATAAAAACCAGAGATGTGATAGAAATAGCTAACATGGGTTCACCAAGGCAAATCATATCTGAGTCTGAGTAAGCTGGTGGCTTTCTATGCAGAATGATGGAGCTGCTGAATAAGGAAAGAGCTTCTGGTGTCCTCTCCCTGGACTTGAAATGATGCCACCCACATTTTGTTGTTATGTTGAAGAGATGTGGATTTGATGGATGAATTGTTAGATGGATAAGGAATTGATGGAATGGCCCTATCCAAATTGTTGCTGTCTCAATGTGCAGATGGAGATCAGTGATGTACAGTGTCCCTCAGGGGTCTCTACTGGGCCAGTGTTGTTTATTGATGACATAAACAGTGAGATTATTTGCATTCTCAGCAAGTTATGGCTTACACCAGAATGAAGCGCAGTTGATGTACTAGAGGGCTGACATGCAGAGGGACCTTGACAGACTTGAGAAGTGCGTGTGAACAGCTTGATCTTGAACAAGGTCAAGTGAAAAGTTCTGCATGTGGGTTGGGACAATCCCCAGTATCAGGACAGCCTGGGGTATGAATGGGTTGTGAGCATCCCTATGGAGAAGGACTTGGAGATATTGATGGAGGAAAAAAAGTACATTTGCAGCCCAGAAAGCCAATGGCATCTTGAGTTGAAGTAAAAAAATTGTGGCCAGTAGATTGAGGAAGATGATTTTCCTCCTTTACTCTGCACTGGGAAAACCTCACCTAGACTACTGCATCCAGCTCTCGGGCTCTCAGCACTAAAAACCAGACGGATGGGTCCGAGAGGGTCCAGGTGAGGGCTTCGAAAATGGTCAAAGAACAGGAAAAACCCTCCTGTGAATAAATTATGAGAGCGTTAAAGTTGTTCAAACTTTGAATATGTAAGAGATATGTGGTCTTTCAATATAAAAAGGGAGCTTACAAGAATGATGGGGAGTGGCTTTTTATCAGTACCTGTAATAAATAACAGGATTAGGGATAATGGTTTTTAAATGAAAAAGAGTTGATTTAGATCAGATATAAAGAAAAATTTTGTTTACAGTAAGTGTGGTGAGACACTGGAGCAGTTTGCTCCAAGAAGATGGAAGTATTCAAGGCCAGATTGGATGAATCCTTGTGCCACCTGCTCTCATGAAAGATGTCCCTGCCTGTGCCAGGGAGGATTGGAACCTAAAGATTCCTTCCAACCCAAAACATTCTATTATTCTTGAACCATGAGTCCAAGAACCTCTCTGAAAGGCATTAAAATCATCTACAGAAAGGTGTTACTTTTCTCAATGGACTATTGAATCACACCCAATAAGGAGGTATAAGATACCTCATAATTTCTATGTGGCACAATAAATAATAAATCATGAAACAACTCAGAAAATGGATCAGCTTTTTGCAAAATCTTTTTTTCAATCCAAAACAAAATCTGTTACCACTCCAGGGCCCAAGAAATTGGTATTACTGTTTTATACCATGAACCTGCTCTTTCTTCCTGTGGAAGCCACTGAGATTTGATAGAATCTGCACATCTTGAAAGGGACATAAATGGTTTTGCTACTTAATGTCCTCTG
This sequence comes from Ammospiza nelsoni, assembly GCF_027579445.1. Classification (NCBI taxonomy): domain Eukaryota; kingdom Metazoa; phylum Chordata; class Aves; order Passeriformes; family Passerellidae; genus Ammospiza; species Ammospiza nelsoni. Next base: position 39,488,310 of record NC_080669.1, on the reverse strand, counting down.
AAATCACATAGATTATAGTAATGAGATGTGTTTCAATGATTTCTTTAAATCTGCATGATATCTTTCACAGCAGAAACACAGAAATTTTCTGTAAGAAATCAATATTTCTATTATTGCTGCTACACTCATAAATCCTTACTGTCAAAAACAGAGAATAAGACAATGGATTAGCTTGCATACTTGATGGAAAATCATCTGAATATTTGTTCTCAGTCAGGTAGAGGCAGTGCAGTTAGCTCTAAGAGTAGTAATATATTGCTACTCTTAGTTTTTTAACTGACATTGTTGGGTAGCTCATACTCAAAATTATTCCTCCTTCACACACTACATAAAAAATTTCATCTAACAGATGTAGAGATACAGTCAGATTATAGTTCAGTGAATACTGCACTTCAAGAAAAATAATGGTGTTTTTCTACTGAAAGAGTAGTCACAACCACTCTTCTCCCACTTATGAGAAGAACACTGCAAGCAGGATTTAGAAAAATTATAGGATTTAGAAAAATTTATTACTGTGGCAATTCACCTGAAATGCAGATGATTCCTTAGCTCTTGGTTGATTCTATTGGTTCTTCACTGGCTTATTTCTGCCATTGCTCCTTTTTAGAGGAACAAGTGCAGACAATGATTTGGACACATGACAGATATGCATCTGGAATTATTGTATTGGTGAAATACCTTTTGGAGCTGAACAATTCACCACACCACTGAGCTGTAACATCTAATTATCACTAGCGGCACAAACTACTGAATTGTTCAGCTCGTCTACAATGCCACTTTATGCATTGCTTCTGTTAAAATGTTCAGTTGTCAATTACTTACAAGCTGATGGATGCCTCCATTCATCAGTCATTTGAAAGGAATACTTATTTGGAAGGAACGGATTACTCTGGGGTTTTGAAAATAGAAAGCTGAAGGGGGATTATGGTCTCTTTTACAGACCCCAGAAATCACCTGGAAAATGGCTCTTGGTTAACCATCTGCTTGACACTGATAAAACATAAAAACACCTCTGAAAAACAAATTTTTGGGCTAATTTCTATAACTTTTTAAAGTGTAAAAGATACACTCCATGATAAAGATACACTCCAGGCTATTTGCCTGTTCTTTGGAGTGACTTAATCTCTTCTGCACTGCAATGCTCTGCAAGCTTGAATTTTGTGGAATTAATTAAATAATTGTTATAAATTTGATATTTCTTTCATATGAAAAAGCATATTTGAAGTTCTCAATTAAAAAAACAAATCAAAACAAAACAAAATCCAAATCCCCACCTAAACTGCATTATGTTATTTATTGTGCAGACACATTTATTTACAAACAAGTATGTCACCCAAGCATGATACAAGAGTTACTTTCTTATTTCTTGAAAACATTTTTTAAACATCTATAAGAAAATTCACAATTATATTTTCTTAGAGGTAGAATCATAAGAAAAATCAGTAGATGACATATTTAAGTAAAATGCTTCTATTTACCATAAGTGCCTCTTAAGTGACTGTGTTATTCTGAAACAGATATATTTTGTTGGGCAAGATAATTTCCCAAGCTTGCCCTTTTTGCTTTGTTTTTACATGCCCTTTTGTTTTGTTTATACAGATACGATTTTGAATTATTTAAAGCATGCTGTGGCCTCCATATTTTCTTCATATCACTTGTAGGTTATAAAAAATGTTTATTTCTTAAACAATTGTAAACATCTGACTCTCCAGTATAAGATGAGACAAATATCTCTTAAAGACACAACTCAGAAGTAGGTTCTATCTATTTCTGTAACCAGCTTATTATTTTGTTAGGTGTGTTTTAAGTGTTATACATTTTCAGTGAAAAAAAAGCCCAAAGTTCTATTACTAAATAAAATCTTCCATTTCAACAGAGGTTCAGTGAGCATTGGAAACCCTTTCATGCTGCCTGAACAGAGCTTCTGTGAGAGGACAGAAAGTACTTCTTCTGTTCTGACACATGGGTTGTAACTAGGAGTGGAAAATATTTTATGAAATGGTTCTAGGAATAGACTTTGTACACCAAATAGAATACATAAGAAAAAGTTTGTTTCAAGTAATCTTTTTTGAGACAACATTTTTTTTTTAATTATGAAAGACCATAATTTATTTCACAGTCTAGATATTTTCCATTTTCATTCTAATGAACTCATATAAGAAAATTCTCTTTACCTTTATGGATGCATCTTTCATCTGTGGAACAAAATATATTTTGCCAAGTATTAATATCACTCATGAAAGTGATAAACTTAAACTTCATTAGGGAACATGAAACATGCTTGCAGAAAGGTGGCTTCAGTCTCTTCACTTTACACTAATACCAGTAATGCTAAATAAGTGTATTAAATAACGTAAAATAAAACTAATTTGTCAATAAATGAAATAAATGAAATAATAAATGAATGCTCAGTGAAAATGCAAGTCTTCATTTACTAAAATTAGGCATTGATTGTATCTAAAAAGGCAGCTAGAAAGAAAAGCTTCAATGAATTTGGTTTGTGAACAACAAGACCCTTTAGCAAAGTCAAATACATCTCTGTTCAGACCCAAAAGGGAGCAAGAAAACACATGAAGAATTATATTGACAGGATCACGGCATACACAGACTTATCTCTCATTTAGCAAAGTATTTTAAGTGGTTTTTATTATATGGACTCTTATAATTGACTAAATGGTTTAAAACAAGCAGCAAAAATTGAAAAACCCAGGGAAGGTATCAGTGCACAGTCTCCACAAAAGGCTTTAACCAATAGCAGCATTGGTTAAATACCAATACCATCCAATATATATCAGTTGTGTTAAAGAAAGGGGAGGTAACTTTTTTTAGTTTCCTCTTCCTCCCTGGGAAGTATCCTAAATCCCTGACATAAGATTGGACCTTTCAATTTTTTCAGTACGCCATTTTACATACATAAATATTTATGTGCGTGAAAAGAGAAGAAGCTTTCTCCAGCCTGGAAGTTTGGACTCCCATCTGGGAGTAGGGATAATCAGATTTTATTCCCTGGTTCAACATTTAATTATTTGTGCAAAGTGAAACAAAATGTGAATGGATGTAATTGAGAACACCCTACTTTAGAGATCCTTATATGGTCATGATTGGGAATCTTTCATGTGATGAAGTTATAATCTTCTCAGAGGAAGGAACGGTATCTCCTGTTTCTTCCCCCAATTTCGCAAGTCTGTTTCTTTGTGTTTGTATAATAATGAACACCAAACAAGTTCTCAAAAATTAAATTATTTATTTAAAAGTAAGAACTACTTTTTTTCTTAACACCAAGTGAAAAAAAAATCAGGAAATCTCTTTGGCGCTTTCTGACTCAAACATTTGTTTAGCAGAAAAGATCACACACTCTCACTCAACTCTTTGCAGAACATTCAAGATTGGAACCATCAAGATTGGAAGAGACCTTCAAGATCATCTAGTACAACCATCAACCCAGCAGTGCCATGATTACCCCTAAACCATATTCTCAGGTGCCACATCCAGAGGCTTGAACACGCCCAGAGATTGTCATTCCATCACCTCCCTGGGTAATTTATTCCAGTGCCTAACCACTCTTTCAGTGAATTTTTTGTTTTCTAATATCTAATCTGAGCCTCCCCTAACATAACTTCAGACTATTTCCTACTGTTCTTTTACTTGAGACATGGCAGAAAAGTCTGACCCCCATTTTATTACAGCCTCCTTTCAGGTAGTTGTAAACAGCTATGGTGTCTCCCCTGAGACTCCTTTTGTCCCAATTAAACTTCTGCTTCTCTCATAGGACTCTCATATATTCTGGACTCCTCACCAGCTTTTTTGCCCTTCTCTGGAGATGCTCCAGCATCTCAGTGTATTTCTTGTAGTGAGTTTCATGTTTGAAAACTGGAAACATTACTCTGGGTGTGGCCTCTCCAGTGCCAATGTTGCATTCTTCTGTAGGGAGCTGCAAGTTCTTTTAAAAGGGATAGTCTAAGATGTAATTAAGCCAAACAAGGCAAATATTATATCTGAGAATGGTTTATTGGTAACAAACCATGCACAGCCCTAGCAAAGAAGAACAGAAAAGACAAAACAGAAGGAAGGAAAATTAAAAAAAAAAAATAGAGGTGGGTGGAGAGGGAGAGAGGAGAGAGAATTTGGGAGCGAGCTGTCACCATCCAACCAGCTGGTGGAGTGCGCATGCTCCCTGCTAGAGGGGAGCCTGGGCAGCTCTCAGAGAGGCTGCACAGGCAGAGCTCCCGCAGCGATGGGCAGCTGGAAATGAGTTAAAAGTGGGGATCTGGCAGGAGATGCAGAACCCTGGAAAAGGTTGCAGGAGGGATTACAGTGGTGGGCAGACTGGATTGGTGAAGCAGTGTGGAGAGCAGGTGGTTCAGGCAGGGATGAAGGAGATAGAGCCATTGGGCAGGAGCACAGGGAGACAGGACAATTGAGGGCTGCAACTGGCCAAGGAGAAGTGGTAGAGCAGGACACAGGCTGGGCACAGGGCTCGGAGGAGATCTCACGTGGTCAGTCAGCAAAGTGAAGTGAGAAAGCCAAGCCAAGTGTCCAGCCAAGCATCCGGCAGCAGTGCGTCCAGCCAAGCATGCCCCAAGAAGCTCATAATGCAGTCGCACAAGATCTGGCTCCTCCCAAGATCTGCTTGGTGGCAGGAGAACATTGGCCAGTCAAGTGTTAGACTGTTGGATTGCAGTCCGTTGGTGGAGATATTTTGCCATCCAGTTAGAGAACCTCTCTAGATGACAGTGTCCTTGGCAATCTCCTCCTCCTCACAGGTAATGACTGCCTATGATTCCATGTGAGATATGAAATGGCTGTCAGGCAAAGTCTCCCCAGAGACATCTTTGCCTAGCTGCCTCCTGGCAGTGGCACATGTGCAGCACCCCCTCCCCTCCCCCTCCAACACCTCTGATCAAACAATGTTGAGAATAAAAATCAAAATTAAATTGGTTCTCTGTTGCCTGCAGGGGTAAAATCATTTCCCTCGTCATGCTGGCTGTACTGTTGCTGATACAGGCCCAAATGCCTTTGGCCTTTTCCACTACCTGGGTAGTGATGATTCATGTTCAGCTGGCTCTCAATCAGTGCTCACAAGTCTCTTTCTGCTGAGAAGCTCTCAAGCTACTCCACCCCAAGCCTGTAGCACTGCCTGCGATTGTCGTGACACAAAGGCAAGAGTTTTTTGAACCTCATGCAACATAACTTTAATATTAAGTCAAAGTTAATTCAGTTAAGAGATTCACTACTAGAGTTCTCCATCATGTGAAAAATATACTGAAAATTATACACACAAATAGCTGAGTTAGAATTATATTTTCCACTGTAAAGTATTTACTTAAAGGAACTTGAAAGGGAAGGATAGCACACTAACAAAGCATTCTAAAATTTAAAAAAGAAAAATGAATGTGATGAATTATCCAGCCACAGGCTATTCTAATTTCTTATTTCTATGCTAGGCTTAAATATTCATGTACTTTCAGTCCTTATAACCCTCTCATATTCAAGTGAATTAACATGTCAGCAAATATAATGAATATGTATGCAATTAAGCAAGGAGTTAATTCAATCTTTATTTTCTTTCATAAAGTACTGGACTGATAAAAATATGCTTTGGACAATGTAACATAGGAGATAAAGAACAAGGCATATAACAGAACTGCAGAAATTCCAGGGATTTACCAGACTGGGTTGAACAATTCTGCAAAAGTAATGACTTCAGGGGCTTTAACATATGACATCAGAGTCAGCTCTGAACATAAGTCAGGATTTACTGACTTAGCTTCTATGTGAGGTTCATGTGCAAGAGAGTTCTTTCTTGCCAAAAATACAGTATTTCAACTGTAGATACTAAAGGAAGGTTTATAATGTGGATACTGATGGTTTCTAATTTAGAGTTCACTTTACATGAGTATTTTGCAAAATCAAATGACCCATAAACCCAATTTGGACAATCTTACTAATTCACTCACTAGAGTAATCTCAGGCAGTACACCTAATAGAAATAAATGCAACAGAGAATTTTCTAATATGACAATATTAAACATAAATTTGTCGTTAAATGTAAATGTAAATCTACCAGATCTCCTTAAAATTCAGTATGTTTTAAAAGTCAAGGTTTCTCTGACAAGGTAACATATATTTCCTGCCTTTTGTGATGGGTCAAAATATTCACTAAGAGTATTCAGTATATCCAATTAGAGCAGTCAGGTTTTGTGTTTGATAGCTGCTTCTATGGGCTACTCAATTTCTTTTAGAACCATAGATTTCTAATTTCATCATTATTAATACAAAAGATGCTTCAATAGGTACCAACTGAAAGAACTGTACTAGGCGCAGCCAATGCATTTAGCTGAAAACAGACTCTCACAGGCTTCAAAAGAAAAGGGGGGGATGGAAATTGAAATGGAAGTTCATTTTGTGAGTGGCAGGTTGTGGCACAAAATGATGGGTGCCAAAGGCCAAGGCCAGATTTCTGAGAAAACAGGTTCTGTGGCTGGTAGCACTCAAAGATAATAGTCTCGAATGGTTTGCTCTGTGAAATGCATGGCCTGGTTTTCAGAGTAGTTCAGCACCCAAAGAAGAAAATGAGACTTTCTTTATTCTATATCTCAAAAGTATAAGCCAAAGCTTATGAAAAATCTAACTTTAGTGACGAATTCTGGCTACTTTATCAAATCTATCACCATGTCACTTTGTACAAGGTCACATAAGAAGTCCATCAGAGTGTCTGGAACTGAACCTACATGTCCAGAATTTTAGCATAGTATTTCTTCTGACATGCACAGAAATTCAAGGAAAGCACTACACCATAAACTACTCTCAGTGAATGCATTCTCTTGCTATGAGACAGTGAAAAGATAAAAAATCAGAAGAGAGATGTTGCATCAGCATTTTTTAAAAGAATTTATGCATCCTATTTTTATTTAGATTCAATATGCCTTTATAAGTTGGGGTGAAGAAAGTGATTTTTCTTGTTTGTTTTCTAAGAGATGTGCTAAATGGCCAGGAAATATAGAATACACTAGAGAGTATGGAGACTTCTTAATTCATTGCCTTGGTGTACAGTAAATCTATTCCTTGAACAGCTTTATTTCTTTTATCCAGCAGGATTTCACCTAATGGATGACATGGATATAAGATGGTGACTGTGTAGTGAGTGATGTTACTAGGGGCAAGACTTATCACTGTGATTCAAAGTAAAGAGAAGCAGCTCTTTACAAATAAGTGCTTTGCAAAGAAAATGGGTTTTAAAACAAACATGTCTTTCCCACCTGCAAACAAGTTCATTGCTGTGAAGGATGTAAACTTACAACATTGCTTTGACCGAGTCATTCCACTTCACTCCCACCCAACAACTCCAATTCTGGGTTCATTCCAATCCTGAGTGAAGGAAGTAGGTGAAGCAAGCTACTACCCCTGACGTAGAAGTGATAAATTGTTCCAAATATACCTATGTGTTATTGTCAGTATTGCAGATTTGATGCAAGCCCAAACTGAATTGAAGGTTAGCTTGTCACATTTAAACTGATGTGCTCTTTGATGGCATTTGGCTTCTAGCTTAAGCTAAGATATCAGGGCTTAAGAATAAGACAGATATTAAAGAAAAATGGGGGGTCAGGAATTGTTTGATTGTTTGTTTTTGTCCTAGACAAACAAGGAAAATTCTGCATGTGAACACAATATAAAAAAAAAACCAAAAAAGATATTTGCCTCCATCTGCAAATAAGAGATTCTGGACTCTGAATTCTCCATATCTATTTTTTTTCTCCTTGAAAATTATTACAATTATAAGGCTGAAAAGTCAATAATACTAACTATGCCAAAGGTAAAAGAAGAAAGGTGGTACAAATGACAACTTTAAAGTTTATAATTTAAAACTGGTTGAAGGAAAGAAATTCCAAAGAAAAATTGGGCAGAGAGGGCTGCGGGGAAAGACAAAAGACAGACAGTAACAGTAAAAATGCAAAGGAAAAAAGGATAAAGAGGTGCTAGATGGGCAGTAGCAGCAGTGTGAGGATGGGCAGGTAGTTTTCACTAGTCAAAGCTTAATATGACATTGCCATATAAACTAAACATACTGAGATCGCTTCAAGAATTACCTTCTACCTTTCTGTGTAAATCTGATGACACCACTACAGGATTCTGTACAGTCTCAGAGAATACCAAATGCTCGATTTTATTCTCAAGAAACTGTGGAGGTGAGTCAATCCTTGAGAGAAGTTTTATTTTTTTGTTTAGTGACAATGACATCAGCACGATTAATTCATGGCTGGGCTAAGTTTACCAGTTATTGTAACGACCTTGCAACTCCCTAAGTGCACGGACACACACACACATATGCAGAGACCATAAGGGTTTTACTGCCTGTAGTCAAGGCCATCTTTGACAAGATAGGCTGCCTGGACCTGGTTTACAGCTGTGAGAAAAGGCTGTGAATAATGCCCCCACTCCCCCACCTTGTCTAGGAGCCTTTGCAGCTGTGCCAGCACCTGGTGATATACAGTGCTGGTCTAGATTGTGACTCACAGATTCAGCTCCCTGACTTGACCTCTTGGTCTCAATGAGAATCCTGGCCAGCCCTGGTCACCATGAGGGACTTGACCTGGTCATCCTGTTCCCTTGAGGGTGAACTGCACCTGTTAGGGTCATTTCCTGCTGTGCCCTGCCTTGCCCTGACCTGCCCTTCCCTGCCCTCTGTTGGAGTTGCCCTTGGTTCTACTTCCCCTGAAGAGCACCCTTCCCTGCCATTTTCTGAAAATATGATTCTAAGTCTCCCCTTACTTGGCTGACAAAATTTTGCCTTGAGATATGAAGCCCTAGATTGATTTTTCCAGCTTGCATTGTTTCTTCCCCAGTAGGAATTTCAAGGGCTGGTTTTGCTTCTATTTCACACTGTATTTCAGCCCAGTGAAGAATTTTATGAGATAAGAATCATAGCATGTAGCTCTCAAAGATCCTCCCCGAAGGTAACAACATGGGCATCATCGAAATATAGTCAAGATAATATGAATTCCAAATTCTGATGAAAAAAGGCAGTCGTGTTTGTAAATTGACTAGTCAGATGACTGGGAAGCTCTTGAAAATCAAAGTACCCAAGAACAGAAGAATTCAGGGATGACTGGAAAAAAATCAGTGTATTCCCAGTAGAAATATCTTATGGCTGAATATAATTCATGGACTGTAAGGTTTTCATCAGTTTTCTGTTATTATTCTGTGCAAAAAAACCTTGCCTTTTATAACATGTGATACAAACAAAAATAGACATTAAGCTGCTGTGGTAACTGTGAGTTTATTGACCTGTAGCCTAAATCCAGAATAAATGCCACAACGTCTGTATCCATTGAAAACTTATTAATACAAAGTCACCAACAGTGAAATTAGAACAGTGATGCATAACTTCCCAAATATCCCTCCATGAATGTGGTCATCCAAAGAATTCAGAAAGCTGACTGGTGATAGTTATGGCTTTCGGCATATCTAGGGTGCCTTCATATCCAGAATTTCAAACAATATCTCATACACTTTGTAAAACCTAATTTAACCAAGATTTATAGCTTTATAACAGAGAGCTAAAGTATATAGAGAACATTTTAGCTATCACACACAGAGAACAGCTGCCAATCAGTAAACTAAATTAGTGCTTCAGCACATCTCTAGACCAGAAAACCATGAAAGAGTGAGGAAAGATAAGATAAGAAGGAAGAAGGAGGCAAAAGGGAAGGGAAAGGGAGAGGGTAACAGTAAAGGGAAGGGAAAGGGGAAGGAGGAGGAGAAGGAAAGAGGGAAGCAGAAGTGAAACAAAAAGGGAAAGTGGAAAACCTCACCTCATCCCAGAGGTTCCTGCTTTCCGGAAATACTTTGTGTTGAAACCATGTAGGATACACTTCCCCTCCATCAATTGTTTCATTGGTAGTACAAGCATGGAGTCCCAAAGAGCCCTGGCCTGTCAGACATGAATATCACACAAAATTGTAGATATAATGCTGACTATTGAGGATATCAGAGCATAGATCTCACCTGGAATATTCATGGAGATAGAAAAAAAAGAGTAGACCTGGTACTAGAGAACATTATAGCTATGGTTAGAAATGTCACATAAACATTAGTACATTCCAAATATTTACATTGGTGGCTCAATGGAAGGAATTTTCATTTTCCTGCCCTTTTCAGCAATTTCACTTCTTTAAATTGGTTGGCAATATCTGGCCATGACCCTTTAACTTTTCATTTTCACATGGGAGACCCTTAGAGAACAATCTTCCTCCACAGATTTTAATTAAGTTTAAAATTTTAAGAGAAAGATCAGTCTTATGCTGTGTTAAATACAGAAAATTCAGAAAAGTACAGGAAGAACAAATAGATTCAGTAAAATAAGTATGATACTTTGAACACTTGGGAGAGAGAAGGGTCATAATGGAAAGGACCTTAGAAATCCCTTTTCTTGCTTTCATTAAAATGCCTTTCTCCTACTTAGTTACTGGATGGAATGGTGCTCACAATCTGGGATTTCAAGACTATTATTTTACAACCATCAGCTTCAATACATTTCATGCCCTTCATAACTGTACTTCTGATTAATTAAAAGCCTTTTAAAATTATTCCTTTCAGTATTAAAGCATTGACAAGAAGAGTAAATTATTGTCATTATATAATTTAAGTCCTAGGGTAAATTCACATGCCCTTTTCCCAATAACAACACAGAAAACTGATTTCATGGAAAATAACTGTTTCAGGGTAGCACCTTCCCAGTATGACCTGTTGATGAGTCCTGAAAGTCCTTAATGTCACTCAACACATTTTTAAAGGAGTTATCCAGGCATCTTGGCAAAAGAGGATCACTTTGCCCATGCAAAGGCAGATTTCTACAGCAGCACATTAGTTTTCAAAATTTGATGTAAGAGAGGTTTTCAACTGCAAAATATTTCTCATTAGGATTTGTGTTAGAAGCAAACCTTCTTAGAAATGTTCACACACACAAAAGAAGCCTACAAAACACTCTATTTTTTTTCTTATTTTGGTTTGGTTTGGTTTTTGCTTTGGTTTTTTGCTTTTTGTTTTGCTTGGGTTTTATTTCTTTTCTATTGTTTATTTTTCTTTTAAACTTGAACAAAAATTTCTTTTAAATGTGTCTATTTCACTAATATATCGCTATGAACTTTTTCAGGGGATTTTCCTTATGTTATTTTAATTTTTTTTTATTTTCCTTTTGCCTCATTAAAAACACCCTGAAATTTTTAAAGGAAGACATAACTAATCTTTAACAGTTTCATTTTTTAATGTGAGCTTTTATTGTGTATTGGTATTTTTTCTGATTTTCTTCTGGAAAAATAACTCACAAACCTAAGAAATCCGTATCTTATACTTAGAATGTTGATGGTCAGTCTCAGTCCAGTATGCGAGTTATAACCCTGGATTGGGATCCCATTAGAAATTTTTATATATGGAATTAATGAACCAATAATGATAATATAGGGTTTGTGGTTTCAAACATGTACAGCTCATAAAGTTTGCAAGGTCTAAGGGATTTAGTTTCCAAAATTACTGATTAAATGTTTAATTGCCTTTAAAAAGCAGCATTCAGATAATAATTATACATGTACACAAAATAAAAAAAGCCAAACACAAGCAATGTTCACAATAATACCTAAAATCTTCGGTGATTTTTCATTTTTTTCAGAAATAATATATTCTATTGTATTTATATTTCTCTGCAGAAGATTTTATAATTCAAGGGACAAAAAGAATGGCATAAAATGGTACCTCCAGACATGCAGGCAATTTCTGAGGAGTAAGCCTTTTCTTGTGGGATGAATAATACTTGAGGCATTATTCTTATGTAAATTATGATAAAAGCAGAAATATAATAAAAGTTAAAAAGCATATGTCATATTAAATATATATTACAAGTACCAAATATATAAATTACTAGAATCTATGAAAATAATAAAATTTCTGTTATTTGAAAGACATCTATCCATTGGAAGCACATTCTGGTCTTACAAGAACTTTCCCTGCCACTGCAGTTTCTGATGGCTCCCTGGGCAAAAACCAAAGAAACAATGCCACCACAAATAAGTAATAATTGCTTGAAAGCAGCTGCCTCAGTAAACATGGGTTTTTAAAGTTACTATGATTTAGGCAGATCTAGAGATGGTTAAGGTTACTTTTAGCCTTTTATAACCTCAATACCTTACAGGTGTCTTAGATTTAATATAGAAAATGGAGGTATATCTTTATAAAGTTAGACTGCTTTTTTTGCCAAGCTAAATATAACATGGGACTATTAATTGGATGTCTTAAGTATTTTCCATACAAAACAGAAGCTGTTACTTTACAGTATATGTCTAAGGGCTGAAATAATTAATAAATTGTTATTTGCTTTTAGGAATCTGAAGGGAATGTAATACTCTTAAGAAACCTAGGCAAATATTATGCTTAATCCAAAGTTATTCTGAACCTGAAGCTTTAGCAATTTGAAAATGTTAATTTTCAGGCAAATCCTAGTGTAATTCTGGATAAAAATTTGTATTAGCTAAGGATTTAGAATTAGTTTAAATACACATAGATTCTGGCATAAAGAAATGAACCATAGGTGATTTTGAGATAAAATATTCTGTCCTTAAATAGGCATAAAGTTAAAAAAAACCACGTAAGCAAATAAAAAGTAGAGTATTTATCTTGATAAAGGTACAGTTTTAAAATATTATCAAGCTGAAATATTGTAAAACAGGATTTACTGCAACAATAATTTAAGGTAATAGCAAAGATGTCATTTAAGCAATTTGCAAATCGTATATTTCCTTGCTGTGTTTGCAAGATTACCTTGTGAATCATCAGGAACCATAACTCAAAAAGCTTTTGATTTACATTTTCTTGAGACCTAAAGGCAAGAAAGGACACTATGGATAAGATGAATAACTTGATGATCTACTAGCTTCAATAAAGAAAATGCTGCCTTTTCCCAACTGGCTCAAGTTAGCACCTGACACATTCTTGCAAACTACCATATAGATATACTGCATGGTAAAAGACTGTCTGGATCAGTCTGTGATAAGTTTTTTCATTATATTTATAAATAAATATAATTATGGTTCTGAGAGTGCAAAACCTGAGATGTACAAGAGTTCTGGTTCAGGAATACATTGGTGAAAATAATTTTAATAATTAAAATGTGGTATTTAGACTAACTTTGTCTAATATTTCTGTCTACATCACAGTTTATTTCTGTGGAGGCTGCACATTACTGCTGAATGTCTGCTTCATTCCATTCAGGTTCATCTCTGTCTGCAATTACTGAAACATCAGTGTGCCTTCTTGTAGCATATTAAGTAGTGTGGCTAACATCTGTTCTGTATTTATTTGTTCTTTTTTCTTCTCAAATAGAAAGAAAATGAACACTGGATGTTTATTTATTTATTAATTTTATTATTTACCCCGTGTCTTTCTGGAGATTTCCAGAATATGCTGCTATGGATTTGCATTAGAAATCAGGATCAGGAAAGAAAGCATCCCTACACCTGGATTAGATAACCGTGGGGATCTTGTTGGTCCTCAGTTCCCAGGGGACACTATTCATGAGAATAAATAAACCACAGGATTTAATCTTAGAGAGCAAACATACACTGTGCTAAAGCAATGGAAGTGCTGACACCAGCTTTCACTGTAGGGTTAAAGATTACTTTTTCAGGAGTTTGCGCATAGTCTACTGAGTTCCATGAAGACAAGGAACGCATCTGCAAATTTGGCCATATCCCATCTGGCAGCCATGTAAAAAGGGAAAACAGGTGTGATATTTTCAAGTAATCTATGCTGTAGGGAAATCTGTTATGTGGGTACGTAAAGCCCAACGACTTGCTTCAGTTTGTGTAACTCTTGCAAATGTACACGTCATAGAAGAAAGTATATTTATTCTGAAAAACAGTAAAAAATTGGTTTTGATAAAAACCTGTGGTTAAGAATACAATCTATGTGAAATGCTTATGCTAGAAAATATCAACCAGTGGTCCTCAGAAAAGAGGTTTCCAGTTGAAATTCAGAATACTTTTTACCTCTTCTTGGACTAGAATAATCTTTGAATAACTATTCTACCATGGCTGGATGCTTAGGACACACATACATTGATGGCACACAATGTCTGTCCAATCCCTTCTCATTTCCCTACAATTCAATTGTCTCATCTTTCAATTTCCTGCCATTCCTTCTCATTTTTGGGTAGGAAAATACAGTTACAGCATAAATATACCTTATCATTTATTGGAATCTAGCAATTTCTGATGCTCAGCTAACTCCAGTATAAATCTCTTCTGCAGAGTCTACAAGGGTTTGGTGTCATCTTCAGATGGTTTAAAAATCCTGTAGGAATTGGGTATGATAACAAATCTTTCCACATTTATATGAAACTCAAAACTTCCCTTTGAGACACTATTTCGTAGACAGTAGCAAATTTAAAATTCCTGCTATTCCTACTACTCTCTCTAACAGAAGGCAATAATGTAAAACAAAGTAATTTCACAAATGACAGTAATCTTATTAAATTGTGAACTTGAAAACTGCAGTGATAAATTCAGTGCAAGAACATTCTTGCACAAACTGTAATGTAAATGTAAATAATTGGGAGAGTTATCTACTCTTGGAAAGCCCTATATTTTGTAACTTCCTAGTCCTAGATGTACATGGTCCACTTTCCACAAAGCAAAAGTTTTTGATGCCTTTTTTTAGGAAAAGAAAGGAAGAAAATGGACTCTGCAATTTAGGTTATCAAAAAATAACAAAAAACCAAAACCAAGACAAACCAACCAAACAAAAAACCCCAAACAAACAAAAACAACAACAAAAAAAAATACCACCAGGACACCTTTACTAAAAAAACAAGATCATAAAAATCCAAGCTCTGGTGTCTTTCATCAAATGGATGGCACTCACTACTGAACATGAAATTACAGGATTAAATAACTGCTTCATGATACTTTGACCTTGATTCCTTCAAATATTTTCCAACACTCCCTACAAGGAAACACCAGACTTTAGATCGTTTTAAGAAAATAACTTGTGGAACATTCTGGTCATTTCTTTTTCAACAAAGATGATTAATAGAACCTTTATTATGAAATTTGTAATGTCAGGAGAGGAAACAATGCTTGCTATGATAAGAATGAATCTTCCAACATTTCTTTCAGAACAAAAAGCTACACTTCAATCTTTAGTTAGGAGGTTTTTGCGCTGCTATTATTTTTTTCCCCTAAACCTGTTCCCTCACTGGACTCGTGCTACATAATGCATTCTAGGAAAAAGTCAAATGCTTCTTGGTAGCACTTAATAGAGTCATAGTGGTGAATGAGAAGCAGTGATTACATGCTAACTTAAGAATAATAAATGAGACTACTGCTCCATAAATTGGAGAATTCCACCATTTCCAAAGAGAAGCACTTAACAGGAAAGGTTGACAAGTGCAAAAATATCCAGTAATCATCCACAGATGTCTCTGTGGATGATGTCTTACACTTCAGATCTTCAAGAGACCTCCCAGTAACTAGGAGCTTAACAGACAAACTGATGGACTGCTCCAAAGAAGTTAGTGCAAATAATTTGTCAGGCAGCGATGTGTTATCTGCAGGTATCTCAAAATACCTGGCACACAGTCAAAAGCACTTTGAACTCCAAGTTCTATTATCATTTTGGCAAGCAGAAACTTTTCAAAGTGAGTTCTTAGAACAAGAAAAATCTAAGTTTCTCTGCACAAATGTCACTTCTAATGGAATGTTTCTGACTTAAAACTTGTTTTGGAGAATTCATTTCTATGAATAATACTCAAGCCTCTAAAACAAACTGCTGTACTAGAGGCATATATTACAGATCTTGGATAACTCTTACAATAAGAAATGCATCAAATCAATTATATCATCAAGAGAAAGTCTTTGGAGTAACACTTCCCCATATTTATTTTATCTGGCTAGCCACTTGTTATTTCTTCCCAGCAGGCTCATGAATGCAGATTATGTAAAGGAAAACACAAAATCAGTGGGTTGCAAGAAACTGGATTTTTTTTTCCTTCATGGATATTGACCTGGAGCTGTCTGAATTCCAAGAAACTTATTCAAAATTTTTAATGAAAAAACAAATTTCCTTTGATTGTCTCCCTTTTCTATGAAACCCAGTCTGAAATTTTCTTGTCTGCATATGCAACAAAGGTTAAAATAAACTGACCGACAGAAAAACTGACCAACAATCTGACCAGATGAGTAAACTAAATATCAAGAATCATAATACAGTTGCTGTATTTTTCTGAGTTCCTAGAAATCTCCCTAAAGCTGTGATAACCTAGATTCAAGTGTTAAAATTCTACAATGGTTGTCTTTGCACATAAAGAAAAAAGAAGGAAAAACAAAGACCTGCACCATCAGCAGTGAGAGTGAAGACTCGGAGGTAAGAAAGAGGGAAGAAGAAAAAATTATTCCACTAGCATTGAAAATTACCAAATATTCAACCATATTTATGAACTTTCTGCTCTGTTTGGAAACACAGTGACAAGCTATAAGGATGAGGAAACAAAAGAATTGTACCAAAAAGAAAACGTATTCCTTAGTTGTATGTTGTTAAAATACTTACAGGTAAATATTGATGTAAAGTGATTGTGATTAGTGACACTTTTTGTGACAACGCAGTATTCTCTTTTCCATATTTGGAATATGTACCATAAAACTGAAAACTGCTGTTGATTAATTTCAATTTCTAACAGAAAACTTCTCAACTACCAACTAATTAGAAATGGATTTTTTTGCAGCTGTAAGATACTGGAGCCCTCTGACAAGACTCAACAAGTCCTTCAAAAACTTAGGCAAAACTAGAAAATTTAACATGCTCCAGAAAGCAGGACTGATACAGGGAACAAGGGGGATATGACATGCAGATATGATGTGCAGCTGGTACCTCAGTTGATTTCAGAATGACAGCAGCAGACAAACTGGGGAGGGGGAAGAAGCCTTCAGCAACTCTGCAGAAATGCAAGAGCTTCTGTGCCATTATTTGCACAAAATGGTTCTCAGTCTTCTGTGGAGAATACAACCATAATTTATAGCAGAGGATCTCAGAAGATTCAGAAAGCCTTTGGAAAATTCTCTACTATTGTAGGGGATATCATGACTACTGTGAAATAAAGCATAAGCATAGGAAAAGAGTTGAGTATTAACCACTGAAACATTCTCAGATATATTTTTAAAAAGTGAGGTCACAATAAAATAGAAATGGCTGTATTTATGACTTAGATCTTTTATGGGTCAGATGTTCCAGAAGTGCAAAAGATTAAATATAAAAGAGGAAGACTAGAAAAACATATATGCTTACCTCAAAGGTTCTGGAGATTAACAATTAAGAAGCACAAATGGAGGGAAAAACATGTGATGGAGTTTAAGAACTATTCTATGATCTAAGCACTTAATGATTTTGGAAGTAGCTCTGGGAGTGCTCTTTCCAGCAAACGGTTTTCCTTCACAGCCTTGGTGGTTCTAAAAGTGCCATCAACCAGAACTCCTTTTGAAGTTTTCTTACATCATGTTGTACAAATTCATAGATTGGCAGAGACTGTTCTTATTCTTCCAGAGAAGTAGCCTGAGCCCAATCTAGCTTTTCCCATATGACAGCATTGAAAAAAAAGCAGAGAAGATGAAGTCAAACAACAAAGTACACATTTCCTTAAGGTTTGTCGTCTTTAATTTTTCAAACTTAACTGTTAGATTAGATGCACAACTTTCCCAGATGAAGTTTTACCTCTTCATCTTTGTGTCCTTTGTTATTTTGTTCTGACCACAAGGGAAAAAGACAGTAAGTTTAGAAAATTTATGGTGCTGATACATGTGCACATCAAAGATGCCGTAACAAAAGCATTATCTATCAATTGTATCTTGAAAATGGAATAAATAACCTTATTAGATGTCTCAAATTGCTGGTTGGTAAACATAGAAAAATGTCACATGACAATGAAATTTGTCATCCACTGGCTTAATGGACAGACAAAAAGAGGGACATATCAGTTTTTGTATTTAAGTAGGGACTGGACAAAACAGGTCATCTAACTACCTTCTCCTATGAGAAAGGGGAAAAAAATCTGATCATTCAAAGTTTTGGAATCCAAGCAAGGGACATTCATTTTACTTAGTGATTACTTACCGAGAGGAAATTCTTTCACTTAAAGGCATTTTTTTTTCCACTGAGTTCTGCTCCCTGACTATACACAATATAAGTTTGTGATTTCCAGTGAAAAAACTCCTTGTTTAGCCCTATTTCTTCCTGTGACAGTAGTCTCCAAATTTGCATGAACACATGAGATGACCACTATATCCTGAGTCCTCTCACGATGCAGGCTACCTGCAGAATATGAAGAAGTTATCTAAAAGTCAGTTGTTTTCTATTTTCTTTTTCTTCTGGATAAAATATGGGAGTGAGCCTAATTTCCTCCTTACCCTGAAAATAGACAGTGGCTCAGCAAACCTATGTGACAATTTTAGATTTTCGTATGTGGGTCAATTTGTGTAAAAGCAGACCAGTGTAAAAGGAAGAAGTATCCTCTCTAGCACATTGTGATTGCCTCAAGCAAGTGAAAGCTTGCTGCATTTAAATTGAAGGCTTTTTCCTCTGCCTCTAAAAAGCTTTATTTTAAGGCGTGAGAACAGAGAGTGTCTGTAGGGAAAGAAGAAAGAAAATTTGTCTGGGTCTTCAGGAGGCTCTGTAAACCTTTGGATGTGGAATGAACTAATATCACCTATTCATGAATTTTTAATAGAGTTCCTTAAGCATCAGAGCACACACAGCATTTACCATGAACATCCAGAGACCTGGCCTTTGATGGGAATTCATCTCAATACTTTCAGCAACTGCACTGTACCTATAATGTGCAATTTTGGCAACTTGATTCCGCTGTTACCAATCAAGGAACTACATTTTAAAAGTACACATTCACATTCACTTCTTAATTCCTTGTCTGGCTTCTGATGAACAGAACTTGAACTTCATGACAAACTTGTAACCTAGTTGTGAAAGAGTGACTATTTCTTACATGAGCCCATACTGCATGCAAAAAAACCCTTCTGCCATCAACCATCAACTTTCAAGTAACTTAAAAAAGAGACCCATCTACTTTTTTACTTCACTTATTACCTTAAAAATTAATTAAAAAAAAAAAAAAGTGTTCTTTCTATGCATTATGAATTACCAATGAAGTAAATATAAAAACCCCACAGATCTGAGAAACAAATGAGAAGGAAAACTTCCCTTCATCCCCTGTTTATCACAATGCTCAATGATTTGAAATCAGTCCATCAGAAGTAGCACCCCTAAACTAGGTTTTTGGTTACCACTTCTGAAAAGACAATAAGGTCCATTGTAAGATGCAGAAGCATCCTGCGCTGTCACTGAAAACTTGGACTTGTTTGCTTAACTGAAATAGCTCTGTCCCAAAGAAGGAAGTACTGACTAAAGAGTATTTTGAATTAACAAAAAAGGTGACAAATATAAGGGCTTCCTTTTCTATAAGGGTTTTCCTATGTAATACCAAAATACTCATGCACATGCAATCCCAAACCATGTGATTATCCATTATGACAGCTGTTTCCAGCAAAACTGTAAATAACTGTATCTATTCTAATCATTATATAGTATAGTATGTATAGTACATAGTATCTGACTTGAAGCTCAGTCTGTGAGGAAATGAAATATTTCAACCATTTTTCAATGTAGAATTCCTTAAGTAATTTTTGAAGCTTCCCACTTGTCTTTCATTACTTAACTACTGTAGATATTAATTTTCCTAATGACTGTATCTCTTAAATGTCCCCTTCTTATGTTATTTTATTTAATAATATTAACAATTAAAACATTTTATATATGTTAATGTATTGAAATGTTAAAATTTTATGTATATTATGTCTGCATAATGTTATTTTTAAAAGTAGATTCATATTAAAGTATTTAAGAAAAGTGAACTCTTGGTGCTTGAAAAATGTTGACTTGTTTTCCTACAAAGCAAAGGAAATTCAAAATCATATGGCTATGTGAGATATCACTTAGTCAAAAATGGTATCTTGTCTGTAAATAC
The DNA here is from genome assembly GCF_027579445.1 of Ammospiza nelsoni. Taxonomy (NCBI): domain Eukaryota; kingdom Metazoa; phylum Chordata; class Aves; order Passeriformes; family Passerellidae; genus Ammospiza; species Ammospiza nelsoni. The sequence continues at coordinate 39,468,236 of NC_080669.1, read as the reverse complement.
AATTTTGCAGCAGTCTCTGGAGAGCTACACTAGCTGGCTTGTGTTATGTGAAAGGAAGGAGAAAAAAATCCAAGACATTCATAATTAAAAGTTTTGTCAGAAGACAAATATGAATCCTAAATTAAAAGAAAGAAGTTAACAGAATTACAGAAGTGGAGAGACAATAACTAAACTGTAGGGGAAAATACATATTTATTTAATGGCTTTTGTAGAGCTTTGACTTTCAGTGCTTGAGGATTAGATCTTCTGTTCATATTTGCTAAAACAGTTTATTGCTGTAATAATTACCAGGCATCAGGAATTAAAAATTACTTAAAATGAGAATACAATACTATCCCATCAAAATATTTGATCATATTTTATTAGTATGTTTTCAGGATCAAAAAACAGACTTCCAAACTTCCTTGAGTTTTCCACTGACTCAGTTTCATCTTTGTTTTTTTTTGTGTTAGAGTGCTAAGAAGTCTGAAGCCAGTACACCCAGAGCCTGGGCGCAATGAAAGTAGCACCCAGGAAAGGGAAATCAAACACATGCTGCCAAAAGATGACAGTTGCATAGGTGATGTTAAGTTTTTTCATAAATTAATTCTGTTTACCAATGTGTTCTGGAGATGCAGAAGAATCCCACCCCTTTTTCACATATAGCATGACAAAGGAATTAAGTAGACATGTAATTTAAATTTCTATCAAGAAATTGAGATTAAAAGAGATATATTTTTCATCTTGAATTTTTGTGTTTAAATCCTGAAATCTCTTTAATTCCATCCCCCAAACTTCAGATAACCATATTCTAAATTTACCAACATATTTTCTTATCTGTTTCATATATCAAATTTGGTGTTGTTTGGTAATTCAAATAAAAAACCATGAGTGCATTTAGAAATTTTAGTGCTATATATGTCAAAGGCTATTCATGGTTGCCTTGAGAATACCATCTATGAATGGAAATTAAACAGAATGCACATTATATCAGATCTCACTAAGCACAAAACATTTCCTAATATAGCTCTAACATGTGAATATGTTGGAATAAATGAAGACAACTTATATTAATTCTGTCATTTTATTTGTAGCTCACATCTCCCTTATGGAGAAGTGGTATATTTCATTTGCCCATATTCTCAGCAGATTCCTTCTGTACGTATAATATATGTACATGCACATTTTTTCTTCTTTTCAGTGCTACCCTATTACATGATTTTCCTACCAAGAGATGGCTAAACATATTAGATTGATTATTGCTCAGTCGTCATCAAAAAAAAAAGCCACTTTCTTGAACTACTATTTTTGTCAATAATCAGTACGCTATGGCTGCTGCACATTAACATTTCATTATTGCTCATCTCTCTGTGCTTGAGTGTAATGGTGTGTGTATTTTCTCTGGAACAATTCACTGAACCAGTGAAAAGTTGACTGTGCCAGAGAGCACTGAACAGTTAAAGCCAGTACACTAAGCATTAGCAGTGTAAGGCATATGAAAATGAGGAAAGCAGGGCAATGGATGCATTCTGTTGGCTTTGCTATTTTCTGCACACCTTTGAAACTGAGAGGAAGTCAGCATTCTTATTTTGCACAAACCACAGGACTCACTAGTCCCACTTAGCACAAGTTTAGCAAAAGATTAATTTCTCCTCAGAGCTGATCTAAATGTGTGAGGTTTGTGTTACAATGTGAGGGGCTGCTACAGAAATATGGTCTTGACAATGTGCATGGGCACTCCTGAAAGACTCTAAGTCTTGTTTCAATGTCTTTTGGATCTTGGCTGTATGAAGTTCTTCAAAATTTGCCACTCATTCAGTCATTAGGAGCTGAAATAATTAGGCTAATGTGTTTTTTCCTTGTCATATTTCAAGTGGACTATATAATGTTTCAGTCCACGACATTCAATTCCTACTGCGGTTACAATAAATTTACTCAAAGTGTAAGCTGTAAGACATATATAACTTATATACATACAGCTCATATACCTGTAACATTGAATTTCTACATTCAGGGTTTGGGATGTTCTGTGGGTTTTTTACTTGTTTCTTTTAAGAGTACTGCTTGCTATTCATACTAATGAATTATTACCTTGACAAGACCTTTGCATTAATTCTTCTGACTATTTGGATAAAAACCACAAAATGCCCTACCTTCTATTCTGGCTAGCCATACAGCCAAATTATGAGCAGCATACCTCCATCTGTACAGGACACATGCTTCAGTGGCAGACAGAAGCACAGCATTATAGACACTACAAGTGTAGTCAGCTAGAATTTTAACTCAGGGGAACCTGTGTCAAAGGTGGCACAAACAATGCTCTGTCCTAGAAGGCTGAGAGACAATGCATAGTATTTTGTTTTGCAAGCTCTGTACACCGTTTAGTTTTTCTTTCCTAAAAGGAAAATGGCAATGAAGAGGTGACAAATACATAGTTGTAATGCTAAAGTTGTCACTACCAAATGGTAAGAAAGCTAAGAATCGCACTCAGGACCAACTGTAAGTGAAAAGTTCATACACAGGAAAAGCTCCTAAAACCTGTATGGTGGCAAAGATATTATTTAGCCCTTCATGCATTAACCTGAGTCTGGGAATTCTTAAGATAGTGGAGCTCACAGAAAGACTCTGAAAGTGATCCATTTTTGCATGCAATTATTTTTCAAACCCACTTTCATAAACAAGATTACCTGTCTCCCTTGGAAGCTTTGTAAATGCTACATTTTTTGTACTGGCAGAAAAATTTGGAATGTATCTGGAAGCTCATGCGTGATATGAAGTGTGTTTGGAAATTCATGTATACTCTCTCTAATTAAAACACAAATATAAAGAACACTGGATTTTTAATCCAGTTGTGTTTTGGGAAGTAATGCTTCATTTAAGAAGAATAAACAATATTTAGGGGAATAATTAATTTTTCTATTTTCACGTGCCTTGAAAAAGTTAATTAAATCAGAACTAAATCTTGACAAAACTAAACACCACCAAATGACAGCAAATGTTTATCTACTTTGTCCCATTAACAAGACTCGAAGTAAAAAAAATGAGAATGTTAAGTGTGAAAATTTTCTTAAGTGAAGGTTTTTCCAAACTGTCACATAACATTTAAAAAATATTTTTAAAGTTCTCATGGTGGATAGAGCTCTCCAGAAAATTCATTCTATAAGCTTGAGTGTGTTGGCCTTTAGTATAGTGTAAGATTCTATCTATAGACTATTTGAAATAAGTCAATTTTTCATTGTCTTTAGCTTATTTGAGAAGTCAGGTTTTATATTTGTTCACCAATATGAAATTACTTCATTCACTATTTAAAATTATTTCATCAATTATTTGTATTAAAAAGAAGAAGAGTTTTTTTCTACTACACTTTCATCAGCTACTTAATGTGAATATTTTAAATTCACTGTAGCTGGTCTTTAAAGTTACATTGTTCTTATTCTATTCTTTGGTGGAAAGTTCTAATGCTTCCCAAGCTTAAAAAAAACAGTCTTGCCGGTATTCTTTATTTATAGTTGAAAATGAAAGTCACTTAACAAATGCAATTATTCTTGATCAATTGCATTTATTCCCCATCCAAAAAATAATCTCAGACTTGAATGTGGCCATGGGCCTTTGCAGAAACAGTTGGTTTAAGCTTCAAAGAAAATCCCTCTTTCCCCTCCATTAGCACGGGGATTTTTTGTACAAGAGAGGATCTTACAATGCCTATGATTTGGCAGAATGGCACTGATTCTGTGGTTGTAGGACACTTCCTAGTTAAATAATTATCTTCTTAATGACAGCTCATATAACAACAGGGTAGCAATATGAAAAGAAAGCAGTATCAAGAAGAAAGTTTCTAGAGCAATAGGTTTTTCTTTTCAATAAATGTGGAGCACAGCCATTCCTTCTCTCTGTCCCCTCTTTCATGAGGAATTTTGTCTTGGACAGGCTTGGAGTTACCAGTCTTTTAAGTACTATTCAGTCCTTTAAGTACTATTATATGACGCTTTCCAAACCATGGAATAGACATAATGGCAAGGAACAGATACCTTTTGTAAAGGATAAACAGCACAGTGTAGTGTTTAAGTCATGCATTATTAAAACTGTTTCCCAAGGAGCTGGCTCATTTAAGTAATTAGAAACTAGTTTGTTAGTTTTCCATCCTAAGGCCAAGCTGAGAATGGATAACTACCTAATAAAGCTTTTTGCCATGAAAATGGCTGCTTCCCTAGGTTTGATTTTGAAGACTTAGTAAATAGTTTACTATAACAATGTTTAATTTTTGAAAAATCTGGACATGAAGTATAAGAGAGGTGGAGTTATTAGGAACCAATTATAAGAGAAAATTAGTTATGTTTACGAGCCATTACAAACTGGCTTTCTATTATTCAGAACATAGAATAGTTTTTATGTAATAGTTTTTATTTGAGAAATCATAAGTAAGTAGCTTCATCTTTCCTTCTGCTCTGTGATATTTTGTCTCCTTTCAGCTGTCTAAGTATTTAATGAACGGACCAAGGTCATCTCTTGCTAATCCATTATTATTTAAGCAACATGTACTTCCATTCTTACCTGGTCTAATAAAACAGGGCAGAGGAAGTAGCTAGGGGTGGTTCCTTACATTAAAAAGCATTTTCACCTTTTAAAGAGTGTTATGAATATTCAGAACAAAAAAAAATGTATCTAAATAATCCATTGTTGAAAATAATATTTTGGCAAGCCAATGGGTGAAAGTATGAACTGAATGAAAATAAGTACGCAAGAAAAGAAAGATACCAGAAGCTTGTAGATAAATTACTTCATTTAACTATACTTAAATATCTGCCTACACTTTTGTCATAAAAAGAAGCATATGGTAGTATCCTCATGTTCTATGGCAATATGACAAAATTAGACACTGATTCCACAACAGGAAAATAAAATACTGGAAATTTTTAAAAGTCCTGAGAACATTGTATTTTTCTCTTTTAGTAACCAAAGTTTAAATTAATGCATACTGTTATTTGTAGTTACTTCTTGAGACTTACACCAGCCTCTAATCAATTGTTAACCTTTCATATCAAAGTGAGCCTAAGAAATCACTGACTCCCTCTTTTGCAAAAGTTATGTAGTATAATTAAATACTTGTATACTTTGGATTAAGAAAGGCAGCAAACAGCAGAAAACAATAATGAAATTAATGATTCTCACAGTAAGTATTCATTGGCACAAGCCGAGATAAAAGAACACCATACAGTTTTTACAATAACATATCTTTTCAATTTATTTCTAAATTGATGTGAACAACAGTTTAGTCTATCAAAAGAAAGTGTCAGCACAGACTCTTGAAGAAATTGTGTTTTATGTGCATAAAAACATTTATTTAAATATATATAAAGTATGCAATTTCCCACAGGTGTTTCTTTTTTGTGTTCTTTATTCTTTCTCAAGGTTTTTATATCCAATAACAAAATAGAAGAGTATTAACTGATAAAAAGTGCAAGAGATTAGGAAATCTAAATTATAAATAACATAGCAAATAATTAATGAGGAATGACTGGCTAGAATTTGTACATCTAAAACAATGAAATATCTTTGTGTAATTTTTTCAAGTATACAAAAAGATTGCAGTTGTTTCACATACAAATTTTTAACAGGAAAGTAAACTAATAATTTTTAATACGTCATTCATATTGAAGGGTGCACCTAGCTGTGATAATTGTCTGTCCATATTTCCTTGTGATTAAAACAAACAAGATAATAAAAAAATAACCATTAAGCAGATAAAAGAAAAACTGAAATTTAGACTGTTTTGAAGACATGGCCTGTATTTATATCTATATATATATATATATAAAATGGTCTTTTATATCCAGGAAGACAATGAATGAACTCCTCAGGACTGTTTTTCCTTCTAACCAGCAGCTAAAAGGAGGAACAACTTTTCTCACACTTGCAGACACCAGTTCTCAAATTCTGCTGCCATATGTGCTAGAAACTTTTTTTGCTTGCATTTTACATAATCATCCAGTTTCATAAAGGAGAATCTGCTTTCTGCCTAACCCTTTGCAATGTACTTACTTTGAAGGGATGGCTTTATTTTGATATACTGACATAATTTCATATTTGGAAACTTGGAAGGGGTTACTTTAATCACCAGGGGAAAGCATTCATAATATTTTTTAGTTTAAAATCTGGTCTATATGTTATACTTCTTGTACATATTTTTTTTTTCATTGATTATAGTTTATGAAGACAGTAAACCTCAATGAAAACACAAGAAATTGTGAACTTTTACCTCTCATATCAGCAGTTAAAATAGACAGGTTCTAGGTACATTTAGAAGGATGTGGGTTTTCATGTAAAACTGTGTAAGGAGTATCTGAACTTAATATTACCAATTCTACTTTCAATTAATATTGGAACATGAATGTTCTTTGGAGTATTCATTTAATTCCTCTATTAAAACATTGGTTTTGATATAAACACTCTTCTGCTTTATTATATCATGTCAAAAAAAGGCTCACTTCTGGGTGATAGTGATAGATCTCAACATGTGCAACGGGGTTTTTGTATTACAGCTTACTTTCTGATATATTGACTTAGAGAGCAGATCTCTTCAAAATGAGCCCCTTAAAGTAAGTGCATTCTTCCTCTCATATATTTACCATCTTTGATAAATCCAAGTAAGACCTCATGATAGTAACTCTAAAAATATATTCATTTGTTCCGTGCCTGCTGAATATATGCTCTACAATGGATAGCACAGAGCTAATTTTATGATGGTTCAGATACTTCTGGTCTAGCTTTGAGAAAAAAGGAGAATATTCCTGGCTACTTATGGTCAAAGCTATCATTCTTGCAAATTATGAACTTGGATGCTAGGGTTTGTTGCCTTTTGGTTTCGGTTTGTTTTGTTGGCTTTTTTTTCCCCTTTTTATGATTTATTTCTTTTGAACAGACTTTATCTTTCACTTTGGAGATAACCTAGTATGGTCACATTATCTCATTGCAAGTCAAATAGAATATAGTAGTTATCCTTGACTGGATAAGATGCATCTCAGTTAAGGAAGAAAATGTTGGACTACAGTGAGGAGCACCTGAAGGTTCAGTAAAGCATCAGGCAAGCATACTCTGAACATTTACTGTGTCAATGTCTCCTGCATATATGGACATAAAAATCTCCTAGCCTTACAAATATGTCTTTGTAGACATAACTTTATTTTCCAGGCTCTTATCCTTATGTGGAAGGTGGACTGCCTCAGTCATCTAATGTATTGTGATTAGGCATATTACTAAGTGGCTCATAACAGACAGATTTCAAAAAATATCCCTCTGCATATTTCCTTTCCCACAAACATGAGCATTAATTTAATGCTTTAGTGGAAGGTACAATAACTGCCTTTATGTGCCCAAGATAGCCTTGGATTTTCAGATTTCCCAGCACTGAGGCCCTCATTCCAAATTGCCCAACTGTAAACAAAAACAAGTTCCCAGAGGGAACTTATTCCCCCTAACACTATGTTGAGAACTACAGCCTTCCATCACTCGAAATTTCAGGAACATCTACATATTTTCTAAATTCTTTCCCTAAATCCTTTAGGGTTCAGCTCTCCACAGGTTCCCCAAAAATTCACAGCTAGGACTTCCAAGCAAAAATTTCACATGTATTTATTCAGCACTTACTGAGAAAAGATGATCCAGCAGTTTCTTATTCAACTCACAATGTTCTTCTGTACAGCCATCCAAAATGTAAAATTGTCCTGATATAACCCGTCTGCATTTTTTTCTCAGTCTGTAGATCTGTGGCAGTCTTTCTTGACAGATAATGATGCCCTATTTTCCAGCTGCACAGGAGATCTTGTAGGTAAAATGTTCTCATTTTCATGTTTCTCCCATAGAAACAGGATGTTTTCTTGTTCAGGGGATCATGTTCAACATTTCTGATCAGTACAAAATGAAGCAGTAGAGGAAGCAGAATTCAGTTAAGAGTCTTTGGCTCTGAGTAATCATGAAGAGCCAATGGTGCCAGGAATAAATCACATGAAGAGAAATACTTTGAGCATAAGAATGGAACTGTGAAAACCTCACTAGAATTGGAATGCTCCAGAAACACAGAGAACAACTGGAGAAGATTTAAACAGCACCTAACTTTTGGGTACAGACATAGAATTACAGAATGAGGGAATTATTGCAGTTTTAAAAAGCTACAAAGCTTCAATTCTAAATGGCTGTCTGCTCCTAGCTCATGCAAAACACACTAAAATATATTAGTATAGGAAAACTTGGAAGTAGAAAAAAAAAAAAAGAAAAAAAAAAAAAGCCCAAGCCAAACCAATAAACCCCAATGTTTTTTTCTGAGCCATAAATCGTTTTGAAAGACAGTTCAGGGATATGCACTAGCCAATACTCCATATTCCACTTCATTTACAAAGACAGTTGCATGCACAGATACACTGAAATGCAGCTCACAGGTCAACAGTGGCCTATGTGTTACCAACCAAGTTATTGCAATCTATTGTATACTGATCTATGAAAATCCTCAGCAGGGGGCCCTGGGAGGGACTTAAAAGGTACTATCAGATTTTATGATATCTGATTTTGAAGATATTCTCTTTCTTAGAATTTTCCAACTTACTGCAAGTAAACTAATTATGAAATTAATACCTGATTTCTATGAGCAGAAATATGTATGTTAAACATGTAAGCAACACCCACCTCCCCCACCAAGAACTGCAAACCCACATCAAAACAGAAAAAAACAACCAAAAGACAAACAGTGAAAGAGAAGACAGTAGAGATCCAAATTTGCCATTTTGAGTCTGATGAAATCCTATATACATGGAAGGTTTTGTTTGGAAATTCATACACCTATATGGCTTTGAATAAGCTACATCATATTCTGGTTTGAATCATTTGATATTTGATACCAGCTGAGAGAGAAAAAAAAAACAAATAAAAATGTAAGTTAAGTCTTCTCAGTCCTGAGGTGCTGAAATTATTACCTGCTCGTTGCTTGCATTTACTGGATGCTTAGCACTCCAAGCTGTGAGGTGAGCTCAACTATGGAAATACTTTTCAGGTTTTGCTGTAGCAAGGATATAAACCTACAGCTGAAAAGCAAGTGTGTGCATTTCTGAAGGAAAACCACCCTTCTCGTGCTTTTCTTTATGACACTGAAATGTGACATTCATTTAATGCAAACTTGTAATTTCTGGGTGTCTTAGGTTATAATGTATAATGTAAAACCAGAAGTATGTATTTTATTACCATCCTCTTAAGCTGTTAAAAACATGTGGAGCAGTGTTCTTTATCTCTTCCATGACTTGTCCCTGATAACTCCCTCTGGGGCTATCTCTGCTAACAGGCCATCAAGCCTCAAAATTACATCATCCCACTGGGAGACCCTTCACCCAGGGGGATGAATCAAGCACTCCTACCTGGATATAATCTGGACTTGGAACACCATGGGCAGCACTACCCACTGGATTCCAAGAAGAAAAGAGCTTCATGATCAATACTGGACCTCCAGAAAAGAACCAAATTCACTACAAGATCACCACTTCAACAGAATCATATTCATCATTCCAACTGGACTGCAGCCATCATTTAATTAGACTTCTATTACCACCCTGACCAACAGGGTCAGGTCATATCCTGACTGCCATTTTAAAGTCAGTGTTTCTGTATTATTGTCTTTGTCTTGATTTTCCTATTAAATTCTAATTCTGACTAGGCATCTGCTGCTGGTTTGCTTTCAAACTAATACACTGTGACTTCTGGTATAGTCCAGCTATCAAATGTAACACTTTGGGAGTTGCAATTTAATGAAATTTGGTTTTCTGAACCAAACCAAACCAAACCAAATCAAACCAAACCAAACCAAACCAAACCAAACCAAACCAAACCAAACCAAACCAAACCAAACCAAACCAAAAGCAGTCTTTCTGTTCATTTCTGTCTCTAAGGTCCTAATAAGTTGTTCAACTGCAGCCACTTCAGAGATGGACAAATGAAGAACTAATAATGGTATTTTTCCTGAATGGGTGACAAAATATAGAAATATTAGTTTAACGAATATAAAAAATGACTGTGCAAAAGTCACATCAGGTAGATAGTGGAGCAGAGTTTCTTTGGCCTTCAGGCATTAGCATTTAAAAAAGAAAATAGGAATAAAACCTTAAATAGTGTACATAAGGCAAGATACAAAAGAAGATGCAGAGATTTTTCAAAGTTTTTTCATTCTGTTTTATGTTTCTGTCTGGTTGCCAAGGTTTAAATAGGACATCTAGATTAAAAAGAAGAAAAGTTAGAAATGCTTTGCTTCTTATCCTTTATTTAAAAAAGAAGAAAAAAAAGTTTGAAATGAGAAGGCAGAGGTTAGAAACAATATTATCTACTGATAGCAAGGTAGAACAGGGATAGCTTTTTGCGGGGGGGATAGCTTTTTTTACTGTCTGTTGAACCAGGAAATACAGGGTAGAGACTTTACATTTAATTGGTAGTGTTTTTCTGGATTCATTTCTTGTCCAGAGATTTTAAGGAGAAAGGAAATTATATTTTTTTATATTACATTTTTCTAAATACTTTAAAAGTAAAATTAAAATGCACTTCAAAGAGAAAATATGTGCCTTCAGAAGATGCTTCTTTTATCTAGATAAGGTAAGGAGATGTTGAATGATAACAGGAAGTTTTTAAGGTGATTATTAGTTGCTCAATGGAACATCCTTTATTATTATCTGCAAAATTTAAAAAACAGTTATTTTTTAAGAAAAGGAAGTCTAGAGACTGTCAGAACACATTCACAGTTTTAAGTTTTTGGAAAGTACAAAAGCCCAGACACTAGTCATACCCACACATCTGAGAATAGGCACAGAAACCTCACAAAACATGTTAAATACCAACTCAGTAATAGCATAGTGGAGACCAGACACAGCAGACAGTGTCTGTGTTCTCATAATGCTCAATACTGGCATGGTTAGAAGGTTCATACCCTCAGTTGTGGCACTTGACCAGTCTGAAAAAGCTTTTCCTTGTCCAATAGCTTGAAGCTCAGGAAAATTATGACAAGCCAAGGGACAAGGACCTGCTTCTACAATTAGAACAATACTTACATGAGTTTTCAACTATGTAGAAAGGTGCAACACAAGACATGACTCTTCCACATTATACACACAAACATTCTCTAGATAAATACTATCTCTTCTTCAACTTCTTTAGCATAAACTCTTAGATATTGAAAACCTTCTTTCACATTAAATTTATCACTGATTAGTATTGTTCACAGAGAAAGAAAATTACATTGTTCCAGTCACTGTATTTGACCATAGTGACCACTGATAATAAAAAAATAATGCCAACTTTTCAAAATGCTAAGAAAAAATTTTTCATAGGATGACCATCATGGATTTACTGCTTGCAAATTTCCAGATTAAGGTTATCAAGCATCCTGTGCTTCCAGCCTTGACATCTACCACTGTCATAGGCCATGGAACTGTAAGTGTGGTAAGAAACTATCAGAACAGTTCTGATGCTTCTGTTCTTTGAAAGTGCAAATTTCAGCTTACTGCTGAACACCTTCTGAGTTCTATTAAAAGAATGAGGACACATGCCAGACTAGTTCAGAACTGCCAAGAATCTATAAGAGTGATTTAGAACTAGGAATTTCTATCATGGCTATGATCTTAATCTTGTCTTGAAACTAAAGGGCTATATGCAAAACAAAACAAGAATTTAAAAAAAACCAATCTGAAGATAAAACACGTAGAACTCATTCATTTCATAAAAGAATGTATCCAGTTCCTTCAAGAAAATTATACTGCAGGTAACTTCCATTTCAGTCTATATACAAGTATCTAAGGCACACAGAGGTCACAGGAAAAGGCAAATATTCCAACATTAGTTGGAAGCACAAGGAATGGTGCTGCGAAGTATGCATGTTGCTTCAACATAATTTCTTGATGAATGAGGACTATGTGTACTTGAGATGTCTCTACAGGAGTCTAATAATATTTTAGTCACTAGGGTATCAATGGTAAAGAGGAGACTAGAATAGAAGAACATTTAAGCTAAAATACTTGAGTTGAGTGAGGACTTCTTTTAGCGTCTATGTATTATCTGTCTATGCAGGTACTGTTTTAAATCACAGTACAGGAAGAGATTAAGCATCAATTTAATATATACCAAATGACAGAAAAAACAGGACCTTTTGAAGAGATTTTGCAGGTAATGCAAGCCCTTCTTTCAGCTTTCAATTGAAGAAATAGTTGCAGCCTAGAGGACATTAGTTGTTGGAAGCTGTGTCCTTGACAGCTTACATACAGTATCTATCACTTAGATATCTGCCATCAGGGACTGGCAGGCATAGAAAAGAAGGTGTTCAGACAGTTTTTAATGCTTCTGGCAAGTACAAACTCCTTTTGGTTTAAGCCCACTGAGGACTTAAATCAGTAACATCCACAATGCAGACTATCCTGACAGTACAAGTACTTGATACTGTAATTTAATGGTTTTCTGGTGTAGTTGAGAATCCCATACTTCTGTGCTGAAATGTCTGTGATATTTTTGTTGGTATTGTTATTGGGTAATTGCTTGAGAGAAGCTTGTTCGTTTGGGAGAAGGGTTATTAGAGGTTAGGACAGTTAGATTTGCTTTTCAGTTTGTTTTTTGGTGGTGGCAATTTGCTTTGGTTTTTTGTTTTTTTTTTTTTTTTTTGTTTTGGTTTATGTTTATTTGATTGATTGATTGATTGTTTGTTTTTTCTGTTTTATATAAACCTTTAGACACTGAAATGGCCCTCTTGATAATTCTGCATATATCAATAGATTTTGTTTTCATAAAGCAAATTAATGCTTTAGGAAAGTGTCATTTAGATGTCTTTAAGGCAGTGTCTTTGTAGCAGCTCAGCACCTTTCTCTCACATGCATTGATTTCACAGAATCATTAGGTTGGAAAAAACCTCTGAGATCATCGAATCCAACCTTTGACCAATCAACATCTTGCCAACTACAGCATGGCACTAGACACCATGTCCAGTCATTTTGTGAACACCTCCAGGGATGGTGACTCCACCACCAACCTAAGCACTCTGTTCTGGTGCTTAAAAACCCTTTCAGTACAAAAATTCTTCCTGAGAGATGTAGAGGGATAAACTATATTTCTCAGTTCTTCATGGCTGTTGACTTAGTTTGGTATGAGAAGTAATTTCTTTTAATTTCATGGATTGGCCCCCAGATCCTATCAGCTTAAAGAGATTTTTAAATCAGATATTTTTAAAATCTGATAATACAATATAAAATTTTAGTAAATTACAGTCTGTAATACGCAGAACCTGAATTTGTCCAGTGTTAGACAATACCACAGCAACATTGTATTAATTGCACTAATTCAAATCCGCAATCAATTCCTTAAAATGTGTTTTTTTTCCTGTGCATACATTTGATGCTTCTAAACAATGTCATTATCAGAAATGACATAGATAGGAATAGTGTTCTTATAAATCATAGTGTAAAATTTTTAGTTTGTCTTGCCATGTGGTTTCAGCTTGTTTACCAGACCTTTCTATGGAAAAATTTTCTAGTAAAAGAAAACTAGATGGAGCTACAGAGAAATTTGGTGAATATTTTGTTCACAGCTCAGTTATATTCATATACTGCTCTAGTGACTAGAGACAAGTGATAGAGGTCAAAACATTTCAGGCCTTTTGGACACAATAAGTTCATTCAATCTAATTAGAAATTTTTTAGAAACAAGTCTCAAGTACAGAAATATTTTTTCAAACTCCCTAAAAGTATTGTGTTTGCTCAGTGGATTGCATTTAAGAAATTTGATATAAATCTATGTCTTGTTTCAACTAAGGACTCTTTTGAACATATATATGTGGCTCTTGGTACTGCAGCATATGAGAAACAAGATAGAGCATCTGGTTTCTATGATTTGTTTAAACAGTTCAATGATTATATCTTGGTGTTCAATGTAAATGTGAAATTGATTACTCTAATCCCATATATTTACTAGACTCTATTTAAATGGAGCAAACTTTCTTCTCTGGTAAATGATAGTTTCTGCAAGAGATGGCAGAAGTTGCAGTAATATATATTCTGAAGACTTCTAATCTTTATTTATCTCATTGCAAAAGTAATTTGTTGAAGACCTTCTCCAGAAGTAGAAGCAGGTTCACTTAATAGCTCCTTCCAGTACTTTGAAGCTGATTGATTTTATAAAGCAGCTGCATGTCCCTAATCTTTTAACTGCCAAAGGATACTGCTACAAGGGGAAACTGAAATTCTTGCTCACATTTGTTGCTCAAAAGTCACCACCTTAGATAGTGACTAAGGCTGCAAAACCAATGGGAAAAGTATTAAATTACACTTTCAACTTGCCTTAAAATAAAAGTCAAGTACAAAATAATTGGGTTTTTATCAGAGTAGCAGTTAACAAAGATAGATAGATGGAATAAAATATGTCAAATAGCACTTTGCAGATTTCATTGTCTTGGCATTTGACAGTTGCCCTATGCTTGCCATTTACTACAGAGTATTTCTTGCTTACATAGGAGGTAGCTACAAATATTCAGTCTGAATAAAAATAGATTTGGAAAAATTACGATCAAATTTTTGGTATAGAAGTATTTTTAGGATTAAATGGAATACAAAACTGCCTCTTGACGAAATCCTTTTCAGCACAATTTTTTCATGATCTTCCACACACAGCTGTTTGTAACGTGGGGAAATTTGGATAGCAATCTCTTTCAATTTCCAGATCCTCACAGGTATATCCTTATTTCACATTTTAAGAGCTTTAACGATATTGTCACACTCTGTTCTTCAGGAAATATTATTGTATACACAATACAATCATTGGACCTGAGGAATTAGCATGACTGTACAGTTATGAACACTTGAAAGTCTTGTTGTGTTCTGAAATCTTTTTTTGAGGACAGCTTGGAGATCTTTTGTGGTACCTTCCTCTGCTAATCTTCCAAATTAAAATTTCACTTTTGACCATCTAAAATGGTAAAACTTAGCCAAAATTGTAAATCCAAGTTGTATGCTTCAAGGACATTTCCTAATTACAGGAAGATATGAGTCTAAAAACAATAGCAGTAAATAAAACAAACTTGATATACCTGCAGAGAAAACTGAAAAGGCAGAATAAATAAATAAATTCCAAGGAAGGGAATGACACTTGGAGGCAGAATTATAAGGAAGAATGTTCTCTCAGTGCAGAAAGCACAGATATGAAGATGCAGACCTGATCATTTTCTCTCTAGCACAAACTCCCAGGGCCATAGGTGCCTTTGAATATGGGTGAGGGGGGCAAAAAGGGTAGTAAGAGGATTTGGGATGGATACTCAGGAGGAGATCAACTTTTTGTTGTGGAAGAGGGAAATGAGGAATAAGAAAACAAGACTGTTATGGCTCACTGCCAGACCACAAAAGCCTTGGGACCTAAAAGCAACTCTATTTGATGGGCACTCAGTACTAAGAGACCACAAGTGTCTCTTTTAGATTTATCCAAGTCCAGTTAAGAGGCAATTAGTTTAATTAATGAGGCTAAATAATTACTTTTTCTTTGGCAAGATTTTCAGCACAATAAGAAATTGCTCAATTTTATTCAGAACAGTGATGTAATTTCCCAAGTTCTACACAATCTGATTTGGGCACACCTAATTTAATTTTATGAATGGTCCCTAGTGTCTCGTACCTATCCTGATACTGCTAGATACCTCTAAAACACAATCAAATACCTTGCAGTACAATATTTTAATTTTCTTCCTTTATTCTTCTTCTTTCACCTGCAGTCTGAGGCCATATATAGAAAAAAACTCTCTTGTAAACAAATATAGAGAATTCTTCCACAATAGTCTGTGATAAGTCAGCTCTAGAAAAAAATTTACAGGAATGTTTTGCTGTTTTGTAGAAAAATACCTGCTGGAAAAATTCTTGATTAAATTGCATCTCTTAACTTTATTAAAATTCCACAAACCTGATATGTGTAGTATTTGTGAATAAATTTAATTATGTCATAATTCATTCTGTGATAATGTTACATTCATTTTTTCTTGTACCAAATATATTTATATTCAAGACAGAGTTCAAACTAATTGTATGTCTTTATCAATGCAATTTTACTTGTTCTGTACACTAAAAATTACGCTGAAAACAAATGGGAAGTTTGGGCCTTTGCAAAAGAAAAAAGTAACAGACAGTAAGGAAGAAGCAAAGACTGAATGAAGACTTTTGTCAGCTTGGTCAGAAATACTTACCAAGACTGGAGCGAGTAATTAGTTTGTCTCTAGTTACACCATTAGCATTGTGTGAAACAGGTTTTGTGTTTCTGAGCAACACCACCTTTCTGCCAGTGTGCTTTCTCTCTCCTGCACATCACTATATACTCCATAAGGAAAGTCAGTATACCTAAGTCTTGATAGACGTGGAGGACTTCTGGGCACATCCCCAGAAAAACTGCAAAATTATGCAGACTAGCACATCTACAATGAAGAAAAGAGAAGAGAGACAAGACACTTTGAACTTCAATAAATATTTTCCGTTGATGTCCTGCTTCGTTCTGGTCTGTGACCATTGGAGGAAAGTCTTCTTCATATAAATATATTTTGCCCATCTAAGAATTCCCTTTACTTTCTGTTACCACTATGGAGCCCAGTATGCATGCAAAGTCATGCCTGAAATATCAGCTTGAATATAATTAGAGTTCAATATAAAGAAAACTGCTATTTCAGCTTTTAGGCACAGACAGACAGACACACACACACACACACACACACACACACACACACACACACACACAGATCTGAAGTGATAGAAACATTCCTCTTTCTGCACCAAACCTTTCTAAGGGATATTAATCAGAGATTATGATAGCTCTGATTTCTCTGATGGAGAAAAAGCTCCACCCTGTAGTAGCTGTCATTTAAGGCAGTTTGACAGTTCATAGGTTTGCTTGGTTTCTCTGATCAAATCATCCTGGTACACAATGTCAAAAATTTGGGTCACATAATTTGTAATGTGTAATCTTGAGAGACCTGAAAGATTTGTAGTAGATATGTTTTCTAATATAGTTGTACAATAGTGTGTAGTTTCATTTTGAATAATTTTCAAAAAATATTTTAAAACTCTCGTCAGCCTATACATACTTTTTCAGAACTACTAGACTAAATTTCCCATGCTATATTCTGAAAAAGTCACATAATTGGACCAACATATTCCAAAGTTAAGTTTATTCAGCTAGCTAAAAACTGCACGCAGTTTTGTAATATATTTGTATCTGTAAAAATTTATATCTGTAAATATATTCAGATAGCTATAGCTTAGGTGTAAATTTTAATCATTTTTTTTCCTGTTCCATGAGCAAAAGAATAGAGGAAAATAAAATTTCCAATATATTTCTAGTTAATTTCTTCTCCTCATATATATTCACAACTCTCTCTCTCAATCTCTTTTTCTCCTCCCCTACCCCATCCCCCTCCAGAACTTCACTACAGAATTCTATTTTAAGGCAGTTCCTAGTCTACTCTCTGTCTCTACAATAATTTCCATTGTTTTTCAGGCTTGTAGAAGTGTATCTGAATGGCAAGTCCAAGGTCTGAAAGCTCCTGTTTTACATTAATGTTTCTTACATTCAGTTTTGTGGGTTTTCTTATACAGCTAATATTGACGCAATCAGTTCTTGTAGATTTTATATTATTCCTATTTTAAAATATATTACCTTTTTCTCATGCAATATAGTCAGAGCATAGTGATTCCCCTCCCCCCAAATAGGAAATAATTTCAAAGTTTGAGCATAACTTTCCTAAATCCTCCCTAGCTCTCTGCATTTTCCATCTAATGTACCTCAATGTTGTCTACAAAGTAGATATTAAAAAAGCTAGCAGCAGTACTCTACAAAAATACAATATCCTTCCTTCACCTATCCTTATAAATGTTCTAGTTGAAAAGCTCAAGGCATGGGACCTGCAAAAAACTAACCCTTTACCTCCTATTGTCTTTTTTGTGTCATGAAAATATACCAGTGTTACAAAGTATTTGTAAGGAACTATTTTCTCAAATATTATGAATATGAACCAACTTTCTGTGACTATTAAGAGCTATGAAACTGGCATGACTTTTCCTTCAGTTTTCCTGTTCTTGGAGAACTATGTGCACTATAGACTCTAGGAGAAGAATACCTACCTCCTTCTCAGGATAGATACATTGTGTAAGAGCAGCTCTGTAAGTCTCATTTTCCATATGCATCAAGGCTCAATACAAGATTCCCACTTCGAAGGGGGAAAATGAGGAAGCAAAAGGGGAGAATTTCTTTTTCTTTCTTCTTCCATTCTTGAATACTGTACCACAAACTACTGCTCTGGAAGAATTTAAATTAATCCCAGGAGTCCTCAAGAACAGATTGTTAGGTTTTTATGTGTTTTCTCAGTATTTTCATCTATTTTCTCAGTATTTTCATCTATTTTAAAGATAAAATATTCTAACACTCGGAAGTGAAATAAACTGTCCAAAGACAAGTTCAGGGCGGAGCTGGGAAGATGAACATGAATATAATTGTTATACGGCAAATTTGCCTCCCATTTTAGTACCCACCCATTAACACAAAATACTAATTCTAATACATGCTCAGAATAAAATAAAATGCGACACAATGGGTAATTTGGTTAGTAACTTCCAAGTTTCTTAATGCATCTGTAACAGCTGTCTTCTACCCCTCATTCTAATAAGTAGTATTTGTTTTCAGTAAGGCAACTGTTAACCAAATTTTTGTATCAGTTGTGCAAAGAGAACTGAACATAATAATCTGAAAAGTTCAAAACAGTGTGAATTGATTTTTCTTTTCAACATTTCAAGACCAACAAAGATAAAAAGTGACGTCATAAAAAGTTTGATAAAAAACAAAACAGAAAATAAAACCCAAAAACCTACAAGTTAGCATTTTGTTAAAATATGAAGCTTGGGAAAATGAGATGCTTGCATAATTTTGTGCATTACAGAAGCAACTCTCTGTTGTATTTTTCTGCTGCGGCAGTGCCCTCTGTCTTTTAACATACCTCTATACACCTAATTATCACATGATGTACAATGGTTTTGTTTCTTCAGAATCAGAGCAACTTTGGCTCATATTTTTGTTCTTCAAGGTAAACTATTTATCAAATAAATAATAATTTTAAGTCTTCCCATAAACTGGGATTTATTTTCCATCTTCTTATATAAATTCACAAAGTGTTTAAGCCATTCTTTTTCCATGAGACAACTGGTTAAATTCTAGTGTTTATACTATCACAACTTAAATGTATCCAGTTCAGCAACTGACAAAAATTGTACAGACTAGAAAAGAAATTTCACTGACAGTGTTAAATTGAAACTATCAGATGATTTATTAATATAATTAAATGACTGGTTCAGTTGATAAGTACAACAATGTACAGAAGTGTTATTACACTAATTATCACTTAATAATTAAAACTGTTACTGTTAAAAATCCAGAGAGCTTTATGTTGTTTAATATATCTCAGAGAAATTCCTATCCTATTTGTTCATATCATAAACAATATTCGGAGAATTTGAAATTCTGGTCTCAGACAGCCCATCTGTAATATCTTGGCAGTATATTATTGAAAACAGAGAGCACCAGGATATATAAATTATTTGAGGCAAAAAGCTGTTTTCAGTGGAGAAGAGGGTCCCCGGCTATATATGGAAAGGAAAAGGTTAGAAAAGGCAGTGCTGAAAATACCTTAAAATGGCAACGTTCTAAAAATACCTATGCACTTTGCTTTTTCATAAACTGTGAGCTTTGAATTCTCTTATAAAAACATATGTTCCACTTTTGCTTGAGAAGACTCTGTTAGTGTGTCAAAATGCTGCATGCTGTTTTGTATAAGCCCTGTGCTTTTGTATGTAACACATACAGGTGATAAATACAACATGCCACCACTTATTATGCTCCTTTTTCATGGGAATTCATTCCTTTTTTCCTCCACCCTTTTCCCTCTCCCGTTTCCTCAGTATTACAGTTTCACCCAGGAGAGCTCTAAATGATGCATAGCTAGAACAAAGGGAAGGGAATCTAGGGCAGTGCCGCAAGACTAGACAGCCTCAGATTCTGCTGTAGCGTGTAACAATGCAGAGTATTAAGCATTTACACATCTGTTTTTTATCAGAATTGCTTATCCTGTACTTTTAAAAAAATAACTCTTTTGATTTTACTGTAGCATGCAATCTGCTCCTAGCAGGAAAAAAAATGCAAAAGTAATATTTCCCACACCAGAAAAATCTTTTTGCTACAGAGATGTATGTGTATATGTAAAAAAAGAAAGAAAATCATAAAGAGCAAAAGAAAAAAATTAGATGCCATGGACAAATTTCTCTTTGTTGTCATTCTTTCTCACTCTCCAAAACGCATTTATACAGGATTGTTTGAAATAATTACTCAAGCAGAGGAAAAAAAGCATAAAATTTTAGAGGTTCTATGGCTATGATTAAAAAACTACCTAGATTTTCCTTCTTTCTGAAGCATTTATTTTTATTACTATTAAAGAATTCTCATGGTGCAACATGTCAAACAATATGAAAACATCTCACTAGCTGCCTGGTTCATCAATTTTTTACACGTTTTCAAAAAATAAGGTGATGGGTGAAAATTTGAAATCTAGTGATGTGAAAGTTCAACATATCAAAATGCCTTGTGACAACATATTTTCAGTTCTGTCCCAGCATAACTAACAAGATAAATAAAGCTGCACTAGACCACCTAGTTGGTTGGCAAATTGCCATGAGCATGACAGAGAAGGTGGTAATAGTGATTTAGTACGTGGTTCACTGCCACCTGTGTGATAGTGATGAACTAATGATATCACACAGTATGGTGCAATGCTGTGCTGAGAAACACAGCTAGTTACCCTGAACCAGTCAGTAGCTGGAATTTGTCTGCCAGGGAGTCCAGGGTGCTTTCATGTCAAATATGGGGAGTCTGGTGCTCAGCAGCACTCCTGAACTGCAGTCCATTCACTTCTGTGGGCCTCTTCCTACCTTACGGGAAGGAAATGTGCACCACAAATGGATGGCACACACCAAGATGTTTCAGTGACAGGTATGTACAGATGGTACTCATAGTCTAGGCTCAATGTTTGCTTCCTTCCCGTGCTTTACAGTAGAAGTATTAATCTGTGGCATGGAATTAAAAATTGTACTCCTGTGAAATGAACTCTTTTCTGGATGCAGTGTTTAGATTCCTTCTGATTCCAACACCTCCAGGTGTATTATAGAGCAAAACAGGCTGATACAATGAGAATGTTTTCCAGATCCACCACAGCTTGGGGAAATTGATTTAAGTCCGTTCATTCAATTCAAACTGTTAGTCTAAAATCCAAGGAAGCAAAACAAAATCAATATAGCCATTTGAGAAGCTGCCAATGCTGGCACCTAAATTCAGGGATATTAGAGTACATGGTCAGCAGCTATTGATCTATGTGCAAAGATCATTAATATGATGCAGTTTCTTCATCCTTACCAGGATTTTAAAATTTCAAGAAGTATATAAGATTTTATTTCCTTTTGTGTATAAAAAATATGTCAGGTCAAAAGGGTTAGGCTGAACAGTCCATTACAGATATAGAAATTACACCTAAAATATTGTTCTATGCCTAGATTTTCTTTCTGGATAGTGTCTCCAGAAAGAAGAAACCAAAACAAAAAAAAATAAATGCCACAACCAGCAAACAAACAAAAAGAACTTAAAGATTTAGCAAAATGTCTCTTGACTATGCAGAATATGTAGATGTATCAACAACATTGCTGCTTAAATATGTTGATACATTTATTAGTTATAACCAAAGAAAATGCAAACTGAACCAAAATAAAAGAAAATTTTAAAAATTGTTTAAAAGAAAGTTTTCTATAGAGCAAAGCTTGCAGCAATGTCTTTTTAACAAAACCAGTGCAACCTCACTGGTTGTAGTTGAGTTGTTCCCTCATCCTGATGCAATAATAGAAAAGCAAGCCAAGCATCTGTGAGAAAAAAGAAAAATTGAAAGACATGCATATTTTTCTTACAGTATGTGATGATATATCACTTAAAGTAAGGCCAAATGCTCTCTTTTCTCCCCTCTAATTAAAAGATCATCCCACTCCCTTTCACTTTCCATGAATGTGAAAGAATTGTTACTATAGTCAAAATGAAAGTGAAATTCAGTTGAAAATAATACCAGACTTTCTTTTCTTAAATCAAATGTGTATTTTTTTTTATTATAAAGCCCTGTCTGAAGTGAGTGTTAGAGTTTGATCTTGAGAAAAGTCCCTAGTTAACCCTCTGGTTTCCTTTTATGTTATAAGGAAAAATAATTATTTTTCACTCTGATGCAGTGAATGGTCAAATATCTGTATTTAAATAGAGTATTTTTAAAACTGTTTATAAAAAAAGAGCTAGGGGGTTCTGGCTTCCTTGAGTGCCAGGAAATAGAGGTTGTTTATTTTATAGAGCTCATTTGTGCTACTGTTCTTGGATATGAGACAAGAAAGTTAAAAATTAGAACTGCACAGGAAGGAAAGCTCAGAAGCATATAAATACAAGCTTAAAATGAGTTATCTGAAAGTCTCATCAAAGGTCTTGGAGAATAATAATAATAATAATTATTATTATGATGCCGAATTTTGCCCCAAAAGGCGAAAATAACTGCTTAAGAGACTCAGCCTAAGTCAGATAAGCAGGAGGTATTTTATTACGACGCGTCGGAGAAATCACGAAATGGATTTCTGAGTTCACATAGCAAAGGCAAGCCTTATATACAATTTTGTGTATAGGATTACATCAGATCAGATACATAATCATGCATATTCATATGGGGCGTGGTGTAGGCGGAGCGTGGGCGGAGCGTAGGTGGAGACATCTCTTTTGGGGAATTCTCAGGTGGTCGTTCCTGTTGCCTTCATCATAGACGGGGTCTTTCCGATGAGTCTTCCTCTTTAAACTTTTGAACCTCTTCCCTAATTTGGTTAATTCCCGGTGTACTTGGCTTGGTCTCTATAGCTTGGCAAAGTTCTTAGGGTCAGTTTGACATTGTTGGCTCTGAACATGCTTAGCCCATCAGTTCCCCCTATCCCTATCTCCTTCCTGTCCTTGTGTTTCATGCTTTAGCTGATTAATTGCTCTATGTGTTTCCTAATATTATGTCTTCTTCAAATGCCTCACATTCTATGTTTTAACTCATTGTTTCTTGGAGGCTATCTGCTTTGGGGCTTCATTCCCCCCTTTTCTTATAGCTTACGAATTCTTTCGTCAAGTTCTGGTCTCACAGGACACTGATAGGCTCGTGCCATTGCCCAAATCATTTGGGTCCTCTTCATTATGCCTCTTAGTCTCCACCACAAACAAATGTTTGTAAGAGTTAGTAATAACAAAGCTATAATTACTACTAGCATTGGGTGCACTAGGTAATGGAAGACCTGTGTAGCTGTTGGAGAGTATCCTGTAAAGATGTCCCACCAGTGATGCTGGCCTACTTGTTCTACTTCGGTCAGGACGTTCTTTATCCTTTCTGAATTGTGTTCTATCTGCCATACCATTCGTTTAGTTGTTTGGTTCACCTTTTGCACCAATTTCTTTACTTCAGGGTGTGCAAGCATTGCTTTGAGAATTTTGACGTCCATCCCTATTTGTAATTTCGGTATCTCTTGATATAGGTTGAAATTTGCGTTAATTAGCTGTTGGGTAGTTATTGGAACAGTGTAATGAAAATCACAACCTATGATCTTGGTAAAGTTGCATGCACAAAAGTTAGTATTGTTAGTTTCTGCTAGGCAATTATCTATAGTGACGTTGTCACAAGCTGTCCTTACACAAGCACATCCATTTCCTATATAGTAAACTTGTGATTGTGTTTTATCATGCGGAAGCATTTCTAAGGTACATACACTATTTTCAGCATCTAAGCATAAATCTTCGGCTTCTACCACAGCATTTTCGCAAACATAGCCTAATTGTCCTCTTGGGATGCATGCTTCTGTGCTAACCGATTGCCACTTGTTTTTGGTGTAATCATAACTGGCCCAAACGTTATGATTTATTGGCCTGATAATGACATCTTGATGCATTGTCCCTAAAGTGAGGATGGGAAAGATACCTCTTTCCTCTGCCGCACTAATGGTGAGGACATAAGCTTCAACGTGTTCTCGTTGAGGTTCGTAAGTGAAGTTCACTAACTGCCACCAAGCTTGATGGTCCCTTTCAAATCGTGTAGTATGATTGTCCTTTAGTATTGTTTCCCTTATTTCTTGAGGTAATATACCTGCCGTTCCTTCTCTCATTATTCCTGCCGCTACCGACTGTACCCATTGTTGCGTCTGAGAGCATTGAATAGCGAGTGCAATGTCTTTGCCAAGCTCCCCTGTGTAGTTAGCGAGCTTCACAAAATCCTCTGCAGTGTGGTTCGCTACCATGGTCAGTAATTTCACCACTAGCGATTGTGTTTCAGCTAATGTAAGCATGGATGTACTGAGAGGCACCTTAAGCTTTTCCAAGCTCGATGTGACGGTACTTAATTTGTTTACTAATACCTCTTGATCTATTGTATTTACTATACCAAATCCGGTGCCAATCCACCCACTTAGATCTCTTTTTGTTTTTCTGTGATGAGACCTTGTCGCTAGCCATGCATTCCATCCCTTAAGGCTTTGCTGTATAAATGGTCGGCAATCCTTCTGCAAATAAGTAATATCGGTGTGAATGTTCATTTGCACCTTCTTCAGGGAATAAGTGGGGTCTAACAATAATTTTAGTTCGTTAGATTTTCTTATCACCTGAGGCCCTATAAAGGTTAGGTTGTGTACTGCTTTACACTCCACTGGTAGGGTGGTTTCTTGAGGCAAGTCTAAATCTGGATACAATGGGATCACGTCTTCTGGTAATTGTATCCTATAATCGACAGCACGCCCGAGAGCACGCCCGAGGGAGCTAATATCCTGTCCCAGTGTTTTCAACTCCCTTTCACATGTGAACGTCATTGACTGATCCAATCTAAATGCCATCTCACACAGTGCTTTCCCTCCCTCAGGACCACTAGATATTACAATTTCTCCCGGAGAATGGAGAAGAGGGTGAGGGTCATAGGTTATGTTTTGAGGGCGTAGCTCCCCAAGTGAATCTTCTCTATAAATCACCCCCTTTATCGGTTGTCGTGATCCGGGTGGATCCTCCCTGAAGTCGCTCCACTGACATGAAATTGGGCCTTTTTGCTGGATCCAAACTGTGGGCCTGCCCATTTTCACTGGACTAAAGGTAATTAGGTTATGTTTAAAGGCTGGCATCAAGGGTTTAATTGTTAATACTAGCCGCCTTGTTTTCCCTTCCTCTGGGTCGAGTTCTCGACACCCAATTTGGACTTGGTCTCCCTTGTATGCTACCATGGAGGGCTGATCCCACACCTCACTTGCATATGGCTGATTGTTTCGTAAGGCATAAACCTCGAAATAGGGCCCTCTCATTCCCAACTCTGGGTGGATACACTGGTGCGCATGAGACCATGGGTCTATTGGGGCAGAGCCTTGGGGAAGCACTATCGTTAGTCCAATGATTAGAGTTGTAAAGGTTTGGGGTGGAGTCGGGGTCATAATGTCTGGCTGTCAATTTTGT
Source organism: Ammospiza nelsoni (assembly GCF_027579445.1). Lineage (NCBI taxonomy): Eukaryota > Metazoa > Chordata > Aves > Passeriformes > Passerellidae > Ammospiza > Ammospiza nelsoni. The sequence goes on along the minus strand of NC_080669.1, from coordinate 39,442,661 downwards.
TTCTTTTGGCGTTCTTGTTGCTTGGTGTGAATTTGCTTTACTCGTAAAATAATCTTTTCTAGTTCAGTGTCTAGATCTCTTTGTTTTTTAAAAGGTCCAATTTGGTCACTTATTAGTGGATGTCGTGGGACAGAAGAATAGCAACGGGTCGATAAAACCTTAGAACGACTAAGTTTCAAACAATATTGTAACCAGCGGTGTACTTTCCAATGGCACCACCCTAATACAATTTGTTCGGGTGCTTCAAACAATTCCCTAGCCTCTAAAATGGATCTGTTGGCGAATTTCTCTAAGGCCAAATAGTCGTCATTCTCCCTTGCTTCTTTGCAGCTACACTCATAACATTGGAGGTCCAATAAACAACTTTGTACGTTCCAAAATTTTCTATCACAACCTCCACAAAGAAATCCAATTAGTCCCACACAATTTCTTTCCCCACACCCAAAACACGGCTGATCGTGAATAGGGTCCTGTGGGTCAGGTCCTTGTTGACTGTATGTTTCAACCCACCTTGTCCACTGTATTGGCGTGCTACGCAATGCAGCTCTAGCTTCGGCATTAAATTCTGCTATGAGGGATAAAGGTTTTGGCAAAGTCAATGTTAGTTTATGTTGAATTCTCACGTGATCCTGCGGAGACAGCTGACTCAGAAGTCTGTACATCTAGGGCAGGTTTGATCTCCTCTTGTTTGTTTTCCGGAGCTCTCTTGACCCGTGAATAGTGGATCCACGTAGGTCGCTCCTTGATCCGAACCGCGGTGAAGGTAGTCAGCAGCACTTGGAAAGGTCCCTCCCACTTTTCTTGTAGGGGTTTTCCTAAAAGATTCTTAACATATATCCAATCACCGGGGTTAAACGGATGCAATTTGCAATCAGGTTGCTTAGGTTGGTGCTCTATTACCACAGTAGCATTCTTATCAAACTGTTTCCCCACCGTAATTACATAATCATAAATATACTGATTACCGATTTGGTCTATAACGTCCCCATTTACAACTTGCATTGCATAAGGTCTACCATACAAAATTTCAAATGGGCTTAACTTCTCTTTTGATCTTGGTTTGACTCTCAGCCTAAGCAAAGCAATAGGCAAAGCCTGATACCACTGCAAATTAGTCTCCTGGCATATTTTGGCAATTTGCTGTTTGATGAGATGATTCATCTTTTCCACTTGCCCACTGGCCTGTGGGCGATAAGGTGTGTGTAGTTGCCATTTGATTTGTAATGCTTTGCTTATTGCTCTCACCACTTTTGCACAAAAGTGTGTACCTCTATCCGAAGAAATGCTCTTTGGTACCCCAAACCGTGGAATAATTTCGTTAAACAGTACTTTGGTCACTTCCCTTTCCTTATTTGTCCTACAAGGGAATGCTTCAGGCCACCCAGAAAATGTATCAGTTAATACCAACAAATACCGAAACCCCCCTTTTCTTGGGAGTTCAGAAAAATCAATTTGCCATACTTCACCTGGGAATTTACCTCGATTTATGGCTCCTTGATGTACCTTGGTTCCTGTGTTCGGGTTATTTTTCAGACACCGCTCGCACTGGGACGTAACGTGTTTTATAGTAGTAAATAATTTTGGTCCTGCTATTCTGGTCTGCAAATATTGGTAAAGCGAATCTAGGCCCCAATGGGCCTTCTCATGTTCTGCCTTCACAAACTGCCACATCACGTTTCCTGGTATCACTAACTGTCCTGTTTCTAATCGACCCCAACCATTTTCTAGTATTTTGCCCTTATTCCTTTGAATCCATCTATGATCTGATTCTTGGTAATCTGGCTGGATATTGATATCCAGCTCCCCTGGTATTAGGGCCGCTATTTCCGCTTCCCTATTTCTTGTGGCCGCCAATTTAGCTTCTGTATCTGCCTTCCTGTTCCCTATCTCTGGTATAGTGTTACCTTTCAGATGTCCTTTACAATGCATTATGGCCACTTGTGCTGGGAGTTGGACCGCCTCTAGCAATCGCAGAATCTCTTCTGCATGTTTGACTGTTTTTCCTTGTGTAGTCAATAGTCCTCTTTTTTTTCCAGATGGCCCCATGAGCATGTACAACAGAGAAGGCATATTTAGAGTCTGTCCATATATTAATTTGCATGTTTTCTGCCAATTCCAGGGCTCGGGTCAGAGCTATCAGCTCTGCCTTTTGAGCTGAAGTCCCTGCAGGCAAGGGGTTTGACTCAATTACCCTTTCTGTAGTGGTGACTGCATAGCCAGCCATTCTTACTCCTTGCTTCACGAAGCTGCTGCCATCTGAGAACCAGTTGTCCGCACCTTCGAGCGGCTCTTCTTTGAGATCTGGGCGACTGGAATAGACGGCTTCAATTGTTTCCAGGCAGTCGTGTTCGATGGGTTCTGCTGGGGCTCTCCCTTCCAGAAATGAAGCTGGGTTCACAATGTTAGTTACCTGAATGGTTACGTCATCTGATTCAGCCAAGATGGCCTGGTATTTTAGGAATCTGGATGGGGACAACCAATGGTTGCCTTTCTGTTCCAGTACGGCCGACACAGTGTGAGATACTAACACAGTCATCTTTTGGCCCAGTGTGAGCTTTCTGGCCTCTTCTATGTTAATTATCACTGCAGCCACTGCCCTCAGACAGCCTGGCCATCCTTTACTTACTTCATCCAGTCGCTTGGAGAAGTAGGCCACAGCTCTCTTGTGTGTTCCCAACTGCTGTGCCAGGACTCCTAGGGCCATCCCTTGTCGCTCATGGGAGAACAGCCAGAATGGTTTTGATACATCTGGGAGACCTAAAGCCGGTGCCCTCATTAGCTCCAGCTTCAACTTCTTGAAGGCCTCTTCTGCCTCGGGAGTCCAAACTAGAACATCCTTGGTTTCTTTCAACAAATCGTACAGTGGTTTAGCAAGTATCCCGTACTGGTAGATCCACAGCCGACACCAACCTGTCATTCCCAGAAAGGCGCGCAGGTCTCTCACCGTCTCTGGTTTGGGCATTTGACAGATGGCCTCTTTCCTAGCTGCTCCCAGGGATCGCTGTCCTCTGGAGACTTCGTATCCCAGGTACACTACTTCTTTTTGCACCAGCTGTGCTTTCTGTTGAGAGACTCGGTATCCACTTAAACCCAGGAAATTTAACAAGGAAATAGTCCATTCAATGCATTCTTCCTCTGTCACTGTTGCTATTAAAAGGTCATCTACGTATTGCAGAAGGGTGCCATCTCCCAGCGGCCTTTCCCACTGTTCTAATTCTTTGGCTAACTGATTCCCAAAAATCGTAGGGGAGTTTGTCCATCCTTGGGGCAATACCGTCCAGGTAAGTTGGGTCTTTCTTCCTTTATCTACAGATTCCCATTCAAAGGCAAAAATCTTTTGACTCTCGGGAGCTAAGGGAAGGCAGAAAAATGCATCCTTCAAGTCTAATACAGTGAACCAGGCCAAATTATCCTTGAGTCTAGTTAAAAGCGTGTATGGATTAGCAACTAAAGGATGTAATATCTTGGTTATTTCGTTTACTGCTCTCAAGTCCTGAACTAGTCTGTAAGCTCCATTAGGTTTCTTTACTGGCAAGATTGGTGTATTAAAATCCGATTCACATTCTACCAATAACCCCAGTTCCAAAAACCTTTTGATTATGGGCTCAATCCCCTTCCTGTCTTCTATTCTCAAAGGGTATTGTTTTCTTACCACCGGTCTTGCCCCATCTTTAAGTTCAACAACAATCGGTGCTGCTTGTTTTGATTTTCCAGGTATATCAGTAGCCCATACTAATGGGTATGCCTCGCTCAGGATTCGCTCAAAATTGTGATTCTCAGGTTTAGGTTTCACACAACTGATTGTTAGGCTTAGGGCTGTAATCAGTTGTTCTTCTTTTACTTGAAATTCAAATCTGTCCTTTTTGAACTTTATTATGGCTCCCAAGTTTTCTAATAAGTCTCTCCCTAGTAGAGGTTTTGGCGAATTTGGCAAATACAGAAACTGGTGTATTCCCATTTGTTTCCCAATTTTGTATTTGATAGGTTTCAAAAAGTAAGCCTTTTCTGGTTGGCCTGTTGCTCCCACAACTTGTACAAATTCATCACTTTTAGGTACCAATTCTTGATTTAAAACTGAAAAGGTTGCTCCCGTATCAATCAAAAAGTCCAATTCCTTTTTACCTTCCCCTAGCTCCATTTTAACCAGTGGGTCTGCTAGGGTATGGCCCACCGGTCCCCCTCATTCACTTTCTTGCTGTGTGGTGGTAGTGGTGACCATTAACCTTCTCTTTAACTGGGGGCATTCCTGTTTCCAGTGTCCCGTCTGTAGGCAGTATGCACATTGATCTGGCCCTACTCTAGCTGGGTGGGGTTGGAACCTTCCTCCCCCTCTCACCGGGTAGCCTCTACCCCTACCCCTGGTTCCAGGTTCCGAGTGACCTGTCTTCTGAGCTGCCACTGCCACAGCCACTACTCGAGCTATCCTCCTGTCCTCCCTTTTCTTCTCCTCAACTTCTCTATTATTATATACCTTCCATGCCTCATTCAGCAAGGCCTCCAGGTTTTTATTTTCTGGATGTTCAAGCTTTTGCAATTTCTTTCTGATGTCTGGGTTACTCTGTCCCATCATTAATCCTAACAGGTGTTGTTTCCCTTCTTCCGTTGCTGGGTCCAGGGGTGTGTATTGTCTCATGGCTGCCCTAAGTCTATCCAAAAACTCTGACGGGGTCTCATCCTTTCCCTGCCTAATGTCATATAACATCGACCAATTGATAGCCTTAGGGATCGCATTACGCAAGCCCATCGCTATCAGCTTTCTGTACTGCACCAATCGTCGATAGTGCTCTTCGTTGCCCGGATCCCATTCTGGTTTACTACTGGGGAAATTATCTTCTAGTCTCCCTGATAATACTTGAGCATGTCGTTTTCCTGTTTCCAATACGAGTTCCTTCTCTGTATCTGTCAATTCTGACAACATCACCTCTATATCTTCCCAATCAATATCTAAATTCCTTGCCATTAATTCAAACCTCTTCGCTACTCCCTCTGGATTCCTCCTGAAGTTCCTTGCCTCATCCCTCCAATTGTTCAGATCACTTGTGGAGAACGGTACCTTTACCCTGGTCCTTTCTCCTACCATCGGCATAAGTTGTCGGAGAGGAGCTATTGTATGGTTCCGTTCCTCTTCTTGCTTTGCTTCCCTCCGTGCCACAGATCTGGTATAATACGAATGACTAGTCCCTTCCCCAGGATCTTCCTGTGCCTCAATGTCTTCCCTATTCTTTCTTTTCTCTTTTCTCTTTCCCTTTCCCTGTTCTTCATCTTCACCTTCTATTTCTGTTAACTCTTTTCCTACTACCCCCCTGGCATGGTTTACACAGTCCAGCCGCGCCTCGCTCTGCATCTGTCGCCTTTCTTCCCGCATCTGCCGGCGCCTATCCTGTTCCGGGCTACTGTCCTCATCTTCTGTTCCCCTTCCATCTCTCTTATCCTCTATCTGAATTATTATATTCAGCTTCTGTGAGTTGTTCTCTACCTCCCTTTCGCATGTCTCAGTGTCATTTTTCTCACTATACCTTAGCTTAGAGACGTTGCCTCCCAGTGAGTTATCCCCAGTCCTCGGTGTGCTAGTTTCTATTCTACAGGTACCTGATTTCCCAAAACCTCCACTTTTGGGTGTACTACCATCCCCATATGGACTTAGTTCGGGGAGGCTGCGTGTCTCCCCTCGACTCTCTGTTCCATGTGGGCTGCCTTCTTCCCTCTCAACTTCTAATCTGGGTGGGCTGTCAACATCCTTGTAGCTTCCCGACCCCTGTGGACTATCTGGTCCCTGCGGGCTGCTTTCCTTCTTATCCATCCCCGATTTTAATGGGCTATCCTCCTCCCAAGTGTTATCTAGTTTCTGAGGACTGTGCCCAAACTTAGATTTCCACCATCGTTCCAGCTCCTTTAAGGGGCTAGGATCCCCTTGTTCCTCCCTTGGCCTGGGAAGAGGCCCTTCCCGTCCTGGGGCGAATGGATGGTATTCCCACAGGCTTATTTCGCTCTCCTTTCCACTATCCCTTCTTGTCAATTTAAGACATTGCTGCCCAATGCTACATGCATCACAGCACCGTTCTTTAGGCTTTGAACCTTTCTTATCTTTTTCCAGGGCTAGCACTAGGGGGTCCTGAGGTGCTACATTTACCCCGCACTCTTTTTGCCACTCCGGTTTATTTCTTAGGGTAAAGAACATGTCAGCATACATCACTTCATCCCATTTGTTAAGTCGGCGAAGGAAAAGCATCAATTGCAAAATAGTATTATAATTAGTTGTTCCCTCTGGCGGCCATTTCTCATTGTCATCTAGCTTGTACAACGGCCACCACTGCGTACAATATTTAAGGAGTGTCTTTTTACTTATGTTTCCCCCCGGGATCCCTCCCAAATCCTTCCAGTGTCTTAGGATACATCCTAAGGGGGTTTTCATATTTACGTCCTTACTCTGTTGACTTCCCATAGTTATTCCCTGTGTTGGTTTTAACACTTCACACAATTTTCAGTCGCTTTTGTCCTAGCTTCTCGCGCCGCAGCGATGCTGCGTCTCATTCACTCTCAACCATACACTCACACCTTTATAAAGGAATTCCTACCTTATGGTCTATATCAAAACAGACTGTTACCGGGTTTGGTCACGCGAGGTCACCTACAGACCGTGAGACACCAGTTTGCCAGATTCGTGCAATCGCAACCGTAGACAGTGTAACAATTGCAGGAGGTCACAATTTTCTTCCGGATATCTATCAACTTATTCTCTTCTAAAAATTATAGAGAGAGCAGCAAAATATTTTCTGTAAGATTTTGCCACAAACACATAGAACAGACACAAAAGATCACCGGCTGACAGACCTCTTCAGATAGCAGTTTCAGTTCTTAACCCTTAATTCACAGTATTACAACATCAAACACAATGTTAAAACAGTTTCCCATACAGACCAAAAAAATACCAAGATAAACAAACACTTCTTTCAGCAGGACTTTTGTCCTTTTCTTTACAAAAACAATGCCGGGAATCTCCTGGCAAACCAATGCTAGCAACAACCCTGGCAAACCAATGCTAGCAACCCAACGCTAGCAACCCAATGGGATTCGTTACCGGGGCGTCCCCCAGCTTTCCCTTCGGGCGGTCACGTCTGACCCCCGTTTCCTTACCAATAGAACCAATAAACAATTAAAATACCTCTTAATTGAAGCAGGAGATGCAGGGAACCCTCCGTCCACCAAGGCGCCAGTCCAGGGGGGGTCTCTTCTTGACAAAAATTCGTCAGGGGCGCCCAGAGAATCCCGACCCCGGACCCGGCCCGGGAGGACCTCAGGGCCCGGATCTCCTGTCTGGTCCCATCTGGGTCGCCAGAAAATGATGCCGAATTTTGCCCCAAAAGGCGAAAATAACTGCTTAAGAGACTCAGCCTAAGTCAGATAAGCAGGAGGTATTTTATTACGACGCGTCGGAGAAATCACGAAATGGATTTCTGAGTTCACATAGCAAAGGCAAGCCTTATATACAATTTTGTGTATAGGATTACATCAGATCAGATACATAATCATGCATATTCATATGGGGCGTGGTGTAGGCGGAGCGTGGGCGGAGCGTAGGTGGAGACATCTCTTTTGGGGAATTCTCAGGTGGTCGTTCCTGTTGCCTTCATCATAGACGGGGTCTTTCCGATGAGTCTTCCTCTTTAAACTTTTGAACCTCTTCCCTAATTTGGTTAATTCCCGGTGTACTTGGCTTGGTCTCTATAGCTTGGCAAAGTTCTTAGGGTCAGTTTGACATTGTTGGCTCTGAACATGCTTAGCCCATCAGTTCCCCCTATCCCTATCTCCTTCCTGTCCTTGTGTTTCATGCTTTAGCTGATTAATTGCTCTATGTGTTTCCTAATATTATGTCTTCTTCAAATGCCTCACATTCTATGTTTTAACTCATTGTTTCTTGGAGGCTATCTGCTTTGGGGCTTCATTATTATACAAGAATAAAGGTCTTGGCTGTCCAAAATTTTATAACTTCAACTAAAAAAACCAAAAAAACAAATCAAGACAACCAACCAAACAAATTAAAAGCAATCTTAGAAAACCTGCACAGAAATAGCTGGGTTTATATAATATCATGTGCTTCCATTTTGCTAAATTAATTAACTTTTTCTATTTGTTACCTCTTATGATCTGAGTCATGTCTGTAAAGACAGAGCACTAAGGTCTCATTTCATGAAGCTTCAATCAGCAAGAGATTACAAAGTAAGGAAACCCACAACTCCTTAAGTTCTCATTAAACAATGTCAATATAATAAAACCAGAACCTTAGATATGTAATTTCTTGTCAACAACACAGAATGAGTCCTGACTTGGCCCAATGAGGGTAGTCAAGCTGTAAACCATGCCAAGGTGTACAGGGCATCTAATATGGTATCCTTCTTGCTATTCACCAGCAGGTAATGACAAATGAATATAAAGACTGGTATAGTACTGGGCTGACAATAGTAAAATGCTGGAATCAAAAAGACAAATAAACAGAAGCAACTGAGTCTTTCATGTACTTTAAGGAAATTATCAGTGGTACATTAAGAAGATGAATGAAGAGCAGATGACAGTAGAAAGTCTGGCACGGTCAAACTGAGAAGGAAGGAATAGAATTTCAGTTGCTGATTTATCTTTATCTGTTGTACATACTTAAGGATGCTTCATGGCATGCAGAGGCCATATGACAAGAAGGTCTTGAATGTCAACCAGTTTTGGACCTATTTTAGAAATAAAAGTTTCAATCTAAATATTTTGTGAATAAATTTATTTTAATATAACAGAAAAGTATTATGAAGGTCAGAGGCTTGGCATAAGGAAACAGAAAAGAGATATCAGAGGAATTTCATCCCCTGTTATTAAATGTTACATTTTCATTTTGTCTATCCAGTGAGGTTCCATTGTCATACCAGTCTGAACCTATTAAGTGTTAAAATTGGGCAATAATTAATACAAGCATATTTGAGAAACTATTTTCTACTAACAATTGACATGACATCTCAGTATATGAAACTCACTCCCAATAAAATTATGAGCATGAAGGCAATAAGGCCTTTAGTGAAATGAACTGAGATAGGCTGTAGTGGTCTGTTCCATCTGGTTTTGGTTTGCTTGCTGGTTGTTTTGTTTTTTTCTTTTTCACCTCAAAACCTTTCCTTTTCCTTTTTCCAACAAATATAATTGCTATAGTCCTTGAGAGAAGTGTAGTTTGAATCAAGGTGATAGACTTCCAAAAGGAAAGGAAGAAGAGGCAAATGTGTAGGAAATTTTATATGTCCTATATAAATGGCTATATTGATTTTGTTTTTCTTCCTCGGATTTTAGACCAACAGTTTGAATTGAATGAACGGACTTAAATCAATTTCCCCAAGCTATGGTGGATCTGGAAAACATTCTCATTGTATCAGCCTGTTTTGCTCTATAAGATCAAACCATTTATGGAAGTACAGGGGCATAAGCATTTGCAGAAGAACAAACCGATCTGCATGGTCTATCACTGCCACACCATTGCACTGCCAGGAGCAATTCACCTGGTACCCAACTTTAGATTCTTTTTTCTTCTTCCACATGATTCTCATAGTCTTAAGTTTCATTACCTATATAAACTTTGATTTTAAGGAGTATAGAAATTTTAGTAAGGGCTACACAGACTTTGATCTTAAAGGGTATGGGAACTTTAAAAAGTTGGTATAGGCTCCTTTGATTTTAAAATGTATAGGAATTTTAAAAAGGTCTATCTCCCTATTTTAACTTTGAAAACTTTCAGTTACTCTACTGCCTTAAATCATCTGTTAATGGTCCACAGAGATCATATTCATGCTCATATTTATTAACCAGCTTTTGAATGCCCGTCCCTCTTGCCATGTTTATTTCATTAGTAAAAGTAAATTTATTGCTTGCTTTTCAGTTACACCTTATTCACTACAACTCCCATTTCCACACCACTCTGTTGTTGCAAAACACTAATTCTAGAACAACCTATTTTGTTTTCATTAGATCCTGATGGCTCCTATCTGTGCCAAAGTGCCATCATTTTTTCCTCTGTTAACTTCCTTGTTACATCCTTTTATACATAGTACAGATACAGAATTGTGTATTTTATTTGTAAATCTCTAATTATTCATGTATATTCTCACTTATGAGTCCATGTATTTTCCTGTAGATTCTGAAGCAGTAATTGAATCAATTATAATGAGCCTCTGCTTGTTCATTTGTTCTGTGATATGACTCATCAAAACAAAGAGAGGAATAAGGAGCAGAGGTGTTTCACCAAAGATAAATCTGGACAATTTTGAACTAAATACACAAGGTCCTTTAAGGCACCTAGCACTATTATTAGTAACAGAATCACACATAGCTACTAATTACAAACAGATGGTTCTCTCTGCACTGTGACAGGCAAACAGTGAATTAGAACAGTATTTGAAGTCCAAGCAAGTCCAATAAAGATGTAAAACATTGTTGTGACTCTGTTTTTAGGTCTCTGGTTTTTTCAAATGGATTCTATTGCTTTAGTTACCCTGTAAAAAAGAAAAACCAAGTTACAATTGAGTCACTTGACTTCAGCTAACAGAGCACTATTGCTTTCATGCACACAATTTATCTGATCCCCCTGCAGCAATTTTCATTATGTAACTTGAAAATGCCCCCAGATATTCCCACGGGGTCCTGGCAAGAAATTCTGTAGTACTTTCATCAGTTTTATTTTACAGATATGTATGGAGTATGACCAAGAAGACTAATGATTTTAGCAAGCCAGATCCCAAGGCTGTTCTTCCCTCAGAATAGGCCCTGGGCCAGACTCTGACTGGCATTGCTACCAAAGAAGAGAAAAAGATCATAATGGTATTCTCTTCCTACACAATACTCCCATGAGGATCCGACACAATTGCAGATCCTGGGTTAGGCGAGATCTGGAGCACGAGTTCAATTCTACAGGAACTAGTATGGGAAGATATGTTAAGAAAGAAATAAAAGCAGGGCATTACCCTTATGTTCACTTTATTCTTTGTCCATTTATGTTGCAAATTCAGCTGGAGAAAATGCCGTGCTATATATGTATCTACAGTTTTCACTCCAACAGGCCACTGCTCCCTGTGACAGTCCTCAGCAGTCATATAGTCCCCACCTAAATGACCCCTTGTATTCCTCTTTGCTGTTCTCTAGTCACAATTCTTATCTGTCTATTCAACAGCCTTGAGAGTGGAAGTTTGGGTTTTTTTGTTTTTTGGTTTTTTTTTTTTTTTTTACTGCATAGAGGGATGTAATCCTGAAGTGATTTTGTGAAAAATGATGAATGTTCTGCAAATGCAGAAAAGTACTGCTTCTCATAAGTGCAGGTAGAAGAGCAAAATTACCTGTAGGTACAATGAATTCTGCTACTATTTGTGGTTTCAGCCAGAAGCAAGTAGTAATCTATTACCATACTGATGGAGTCACCAGACTTTTAGGAAAAGATAGTAAGAAAAATTGTTGAAAGCAAACTATTGTCAGCTCTAGAATTCCTTATCTTTTATTTCTGGATGTGTTTTAGGAGGAGGTCAGGGGATTTTCCTAATGTTTGGGGGAGGGGAAGCAATTCGTTGTGGGCTTCTTCAATCATTGATATTGTTTAATTCTTCGTTTAGTGCAAATTAACATAAAAATCTTTGAAAATTATTCAACTGAGTACTCCAGTATTCTTCGGTGTAATTAGACTGTTCACATCCCTGCTCAGGGGAAAATGAAAGATACAATCATGGAATTGTTATTCTGTCTCCGTTATAAAAATATCTGGCATAGAAACATTGATACAGGCAAAACAGATGGAAAACGTAATTCACCTAGCATTTCCTGTCACTGGAAACTAGAATGCCTGAACTCACAAATAGCTTATTTAAGGGAGCAAAGTTATGTTCAGCTTGGTGCAGATTGCAGAGGGACAACCAGGAGTGGGTATGAACTCTTGAGATAAAGGTGCTCCCAATCCCAGCAGTAAAAAACCCCAAAATTCTTAGATTACTTTTTGGGAGAAAACAATAATAGCAATACTACATACACAATTATTCAGGCGTGCAGTCTACAAAAACATCTGTTGAACTAGCCAGAATCACCAGCTTTTACTTTTCTGTTTTATTTTTTTTTTCTGTTTTTTCTGTTTTCCTCTGTCTTTTTATTGTTAAAAAATGAAGCAAGTTCCTAATCTCCAGCACTACCTCCAGAAGAGAGCTTACTGCAGGCTTCTGGGACATGCTTCTAGGACAATGCAAAGACAAAGTGACTGAGAAGATTTTTCCTTTTATTTTAATAGTAATAAACAAAATAAACAAAATTTTATAATAAAAAAAAACCAAAATTGATTTCCAAACATTTTTGTTTGACCCTGCTGGAACACAAGTGTTAGAGAATTTGAAGGAGAAATCAGTTTTCTGATTTTCTGAAGTGACTGTACTGAGTATGACAGCCATAGATTTTCTCCTTCTCCTCCTCCTCCTCCTCCTCCTCCTCCTCCTCCTCCTCCTCCTCCTCCTCCTCCTTCTCCTTCTCCTTCTCCTTCTCCTTCTCCTTCTCCTTCTCCTTCTCCTTCTCCTTCTCCTTCTCCTTCTCCTTCTCATTCTCCTTTTATCCTTCTCCTTCTCCTTTTCTCCTTCTCCTCCTCCTTCTCTTCTCCTTCTCCTCCTTTTCTCCTTCTCCTTCTCCTCCTCCTTCTCTTCTCCTTCTCCTTCTCCTTCTCCTTCTCCTTCTCCTTCTCCTTCTCCTTCTCCTTCTCCTTCTCCTTCTCCTTCTCCTTCTCCTTCTCCTTCTCCTTCTCCTCCTCTTTTTCTGCTTATGACATATTTGAAACATATAAATTCTGAAGCAAATAAAGATCAACACTTACATCTGTCTTCTTCCTTTCTAACACAAATATCTCTTGTCCTCATTTACTATTGCTAGAATTTTAAAGTATATAGAGTTTAAACTCTCCTATATACACAATCCTACTCCCCAGCCAAATGGGATAGAAGCTTTTAACACTCACTGCTCTCACAGAAGACAGAGTATTATTCACTTATAATCACAGTAAAAAACCCCATATCTGAGCTGCCTTGTTTAGTCAGTATTTCTTGAAGATTGTAGTAGGTCTATACATGCAGATAGATTAACAGTTTTTCAAATATTTATTAAAGTGTTCCCCTCTTTTGATATTGCCAAGATATAATTAATGCACCTTTAAACATGACCATTTGCAATGCAAAGCAGGAAAGGAGCTTGTCTGAATAATATCTTTTAAGTCCTTGATTTAGTTCTGCATAAACTGATTTTTATACAGAGAACACAAATTGTTGCTACTTCATCAATGCCTCATTTTTCTCTTAACAATGAACCAGCAGTGATTAATTTCTGAAGACCAGTAAACAAAAACATAGCCTTGAAAATGATTAAAGCTTAGCTGTAAAATATGTGCATTCACATACTAACAAATGACTGTTATTATAAAGTCAAGCACTGCTTCAAAAAAGAACATTCAAATGGAAGGGAGTATGCAACAATAGCAGAAACTGTGCAGTGCCACAGGGGTCCTTAGGGATTTTCATTAATACCAAATATACATGAGTATGATCCATTGAGAATCTTCTTTTGAGTGACATTGAGAGGTAACTATATGAATAAATTAATTCCTGATGAATTTGGTACAACTCTGCAATCATATTGTGTGAATGTTGCATGTATTTTTCTATCTGGGTTCCACTACAATAAACACATTAGCCTAAGTAACCACAATGACCCTTGCTTTTGTAAACTACAATCCTAAAAAGACAGGGCTTGTAAGCCTTTGTGTACTTCTTGATTCCTAATCTGAATAGAATATTTTGAAGCATAATATTGTCAATTTCAATGGTATTTGATGGAGTGTTATGATTAAAATAATAAAAATATTTGTTTAAAATATATTCAATAGCTTGTATACTATTTCACATCTAATTTTTCAGTATTGAATCAAAACTATATAAGATATAGTGACTGTGAACACAACATCCCATTTATTTTGTACTGTCATGAACAATTTGGAGATGAAGGATTAAGAACCTGAAGAGTATGAAGATACAAAGAGAAAAGAATACTAAGACACTTAAGAAATACTTGAGTCCCAATGGCAGCATTCTGTGCAAGCACAAGTTGTTCTGAGAGAGATAATGAAGTATAAAAGCAGTTTACCACAAAAACCATAGAGCTGTAGTATATTTTGTCATTTGGAAAGACCACTGGTCTTAACAAGTTAATGCATAGGTTGTATAAAAGGTTGCTATGCAAAATTAATAGGATTTAGCAGATGGTGAATTCAACAAAACAAGCTAAAAAGAGAGTTTCTTTTGATTTAGCTACCAGTGATGTACGCTGTCATGGAATATAAAATAAATGAAGAATATATAAGAAAAAATTTGCTTAAACAAATCAGTGAAGATAAGAAGGCAACAATAAGGGAAAAAAAATCTACCTCTTATTGACATAATTTCATATTTTGTTTTCTGGTTTGCTTGATTAGACTGTGTTTACATTGAAAATTTACACGCTCATTTCTTAACTGTCAGGCTTGTTTTTAGAAATTTGCTCTGTGATAATGTTAGGCAGGAGGTATTTTCTAGTGATGTATGTGTAAAAATATGGAATTTAATCTAAAATAAAATAAGAAATTCCCAGTAAAATACTATTACCTTTGGGCTTTCATTCCAATTTCATAATTTTTATTATTAGTTTTAAATAAAAACATTATTTAAGACTGTCTCACAAATTTGGGATGATTGCACATGACTTAGAATATATTGATGAATCTTGTCATTCAAGCAGATATTCAACTAAAAAGTTGAAAAGATGCGTTTTAAATATAGCTATATATTTATAAAAATTAGTATCAGGGGCCAAAAGAAAGAGTCACTTTTAGAGCAGATCAAGAGAAAAGGCAATAACTGGAAAACTGAAGTGTTTGATTACCTTTTCTGACAAACCAAAAAATAAAGGAATTTAAAAAAATTACTTTCATCAAAATCATATACCTAAACCCTTTTTTTTTTTTTTTGGTGATTTGTTTTTGGGGGTTTTTTTTACATTTTGAGAGTTTTATTCCTTTCCAGTGATCTGTTCTAGAAAGCAATGATTACATTAAATGAATTCATGACAGAACACCTAAACAACTGTGCATTAATCCTAAACCTCATGCAGAAGAATAAGACTCCAATTACATGTATGACTATGTTGCTCGAATTTTTAGAATTGTAAGATCTCAGAAAGCATTCACAGTACTTAGGAACGCAGCTGCTCAGGCACAATACACCCACTCACATATTCTACAGAAGGCATTTATTTTTTTATTTCCCCCTCCCAAATTGCCCTCTTTAATTTGTTCTAAGAAGTAATTAGTTTCAATTAGTCATCATGAGACTTGTTACCATAGTTTAAGTAAAAGAGTAAAAACTCCAAAAACCATAAAGATTGTATAGAGATGAATTATTGAATATTGAATAGTTCCAGCATAATAGGGTTGAACATTCTAGGTTGAAATCAACAACTGAGATTTGGCTTTCTTGTAGAAAGACAAGTGCATTGCTTGAACATCAGGCAGGCTATTACTTTTTTCCATTGGGAATGAATTGTTTTCTCTAGTCAAAGATTCAATAAAGAACTCCCTTAGGCTGTCTATAGCATGCTTGCAAGGAGCTATGAGCTGTATCAGAAAGAAAAAAAAATTGGAAGTGCGACAAATTCAGGAGTATTCTGAGTAAGGTAATATTTCATTCACTTAATGATATAAAGATTGCTTCCCTGATAATTCATCCAAATTTGAAGTTAGTCTGCTATGCCCCTTGTAAGAGATGTAGGCCATCCTGCTAGTGAATTCTTGTCTTGCCTTTTGGTGAATCTTCAATATTCCTACACTCTCACAGGTTTCCCAGAGGACTGTTTTGCAGTATTTTGACTCCTGCATCCCTACATTCTTCCAGAGTAGTCTGAGACTATTTTTATCTTTATAATCAGTAGGAATAGGTTAATAAGCCTAACTTTCCTCAATAACTTTTGGTCATTCAGGAATTACTTTACCTATTAATTCCTGAAGGCTGTCATGCCACAGAAACAATATCCTAACACCTATTATGGAAAGGAGCAAAGTCTGACCAAATTCCAGCTTTGGGCTACAATTTCTAGCTTTGCAAATAGAAAATGCAACCATATTGCCTTGATTTTGCTTCAGGATTTATCATCAAAGAGTCTGTGAAAGCAATGCAAAGCTCCAAGACAAATGTCCTTTCCATAATAGATTTGATTTGTGTACCCACAAATCTCCCTGTTGTTGGAAAACCACATACGTTTCTCAGGAAAAGACAGTAAAATCGCTCTGCGTGTTCCATCTGCAAATGGTGATCCATCTCACTAGCACGACTGCACAGTAATGTTCAGTCTGCACCCTAATGAGTCCCAGATCAATGGCTGTGACATCCCTGTTTCAATATCGGTGAGTTTGACCCTGGAACTGCTGCTTATTTACACTGTCTTAAGTGATGCCACTGTCATAGGACTGGCAACAATCAATATTTCATTAGCAAAACCTTTGGCTTTTTCTGACTGGTCAGGAAACCCAATAGTTTGTGTATTGAAAATATGTTTTTTTAAATTATCTTTATGATTTGGTACCTTGAATGTTGATCTACACAATATAAGGTAACTATAATTTCAACTCTCCAGAGTTTAATGCCTAATATACAGGAGTTATGAGCACTGCCAATATTGCAAGATATCAAGGAGAACCAGAGTTATCTAAGGCATCTCATGCTGAGAAGATAAAGTGCAACATAAATAAATAAATAAAGTTGAAAACTATCTGTGCAGGAAAAAGTCAAGTAAATTAGCAAGCATTTAAATGCCTACCTGTACATTTGTTCAAATATCAACACATAAAACCCAAAGATATAAAAATATAAATCTCAGTAAGTTTACATTCTCAACATAGTCCTGCCTCAATTCTTTCCTGCTTTTCCTTTACTATAAAAATTGGGTTTTGGTCTTAATTTTGGAATATATAAGTACAGTGACAATTACAGCCTTTTTTTTTTTTAATATTATCTTAAAAAGCTGTTACTTGCAATAATTTCTTTATGGGTTCCATGTTGAGAACTATTTAGTACTTGGCAATAATATCAAAAACATTTTCAGATTTAGGAGCAAATGTATCAATGCCATGATTACTCAAACATCTAGAAGTTAATTATTCATTATGTAGATGTTATCCATTGAATGTAAATTCTGGCAGATTACAGAATATTTTCACTATTGTGAAAAACTCTTGAATTATTAACTATGAAGAACTTTAATACAAGAGCTTTTTTTCTGTCTAAGATTTGAGAAGAAATCATTTATTGCAGTATTTCAGTACATATGCTGTGGTTTTAGAACTATGTAACTTAATAAGAAATAATCAAACAAGAAGAAGGTAACAAATCTTCTAAGTATAATACAGAGGAAAAATAAGATGCATGTGTCTGAGGGATGACTTTAAGAAAATAATTTTTTAGGTTATTTTTTGGACACCACTAAAATAAATGCATGACTAAAGTCAACTATTTTAAAAAAGGAGACAATATTTGCAGAAGATTATCTGTGTGCCTTTTTCTTTTAAATAATACAAAAAATTAGTTAGCTTACTTTATTTCATTTTTGGGTATAAAACAATTTACATTCTTTGTTTAAAATTATAAACTCAAACAATCAGTTAAAGCATCTGCATCTGCCAGGACAGACTTTTCACAAACTAGAAATAGCTAGTTTAGCTAGAAAAAGCTAAAAGGGTATGCTTTCAGGTTCTCATTCACCTAAACTATTAAAACTGAAATATTTTATCAGAGAAGAAAAAAACCTAAAATTCAAAAAGTTACCACCCTTTCCCAATAGCAATTTTGAAATTTATGTGAGATGGTCCTAGGTATTTCATCTTTCTCTAAATTACACAACTTGTTCTAACTTCATCAGCTATTCGTAGATAATCACAAATGTTTATCTGTTACAAATAGAACAAAAGTGAGAAAAGGGGCTGAGAGAAATGTATACTCTTAAAGGAGCTTCTGACCAATACGAAGAACAAAAAAAACTAGAAAGGATTATTTTACACACCAATAATGGTAATATACAGGGTGTAGGAAGGCATGGAAAAACAATCCTGTAGTAAGAAGTAGTAGAGATAATACCAAACAAAAGTAAAACATTTATGCTATGATGAGAAAGACATGAACAAAATAAATTTGTTATGCTGAAAATATGGATACTTAGATGATCATAAAAACAGATTCCAACCAATTATTTTTAATGAAAAATGTTGTAGGCTGTTGTCTGAGAAAAATAGTGAAGTTAACATCTATCAGATTTAATTGATAATTTGCAATTACTGAAAGGATAAGCCATGTGAAATCATTTGAAACAGCAGCAATGTATGTTAAAGAGTTGTGATTGTATCCTGCTGGAGTAAACTAGCTTAAAATGGGAAATTTTAATGAAGATATCTTGGTAAAGAGAGCCACTCTGTTTGTATGCATTTTGTGGAAGACAAGTCGACAGAACAGAGCATATGCTATTGAGAGCAAGGAAGCCTTCAGCAATGTAACCTTAATGTTGTCTCTTTTGTTTCAATAAGTAACACCTGAAGGCAGGTGCAAGTCTTCTTTCTGTGCATAATGAAAACTGTTTTCCTTACCCATCAGTAATTGAAAAAGACAATAATTGAAGTAAAATGGCTTGCTCCAATTCCTTATCTTTAAAGCAGAGCTCTGATATTCAGCAATACTATTTACACAGGTATCTCCCTATAACTTCAATGAGGATAAGCAATAAAATATACAAGCCATTTAAGTGAAGCTATGAAGAACACCTAGATAGTGTATTAACAGTGTATAACATCGAACATTGTGACACCTCATCTTCCCACACCCTCCCTGGTGCCTTATCAGCAGCATAGACAGATGGCCAACACAGCTCTTCTGACACTCAGTCCACAGACTGACATTGTCAACAGAGACAAGATGCTGCTCACAGTGCTCAAGCCAGGTACAGACAAGTCTTCAATCACACTGCTTTTGGTAGAGCCAAGAGGTTGTGCAACTTCTACCTACATCCAAGCAATTTTTGCATGATTGACTGTTGGTGTCAAATGACCCCAGACATAAAGTGTCCCTGACAGTCCACCAGAGCTATGGCATCACTTACAATCCCCTGTTTCCTGTCATTGATCGCTGTAGGGGTGTATTGTTGCTCATCTTTCTTACTGACTCAATAAATGTTTGGTTTTTAACACATTGTCAGACTCTATTACTGTTCAGACCACACATTAACTGCTAGATCTTTCTTGATGAATAACACTTTAGAAGAAAACCTAAGCTTAGTAGTCTGGTGCTCTGGCCTGGATTTCATCACCACTTTATGAATCAGATTCCTACACTTAAAATTCCCATGCTGTTCTGAAAAAGTTTTTTATAATAATCTGAAATATACTTTACTAGGGAAGATGCAGGTTTAGCTAGGCCAGTTTGCTTCTGTCTTCTCCATCTGTTTTTTTTCCTGAATGGCCTCCTTTTCACTCTCAATATGAGTATTCCAGTCTGGGTCTTCCTTTTACAGAAGGATTCAAATAAGAATAATGTTAATTTCTTTGCTTTTCCTTAATGCTGAGAATAGCAATCAAAGGACAAAGGAACAGCAAACTGACTCTAGATAAGCAGCAGGTTTAGAAGACTAATTTGGCTGATGAGCAGCAGCTATGGTTGTTACTACTGCAGTTCTTTGGTTGCACCACAAAGGAAATGGATATGATTTCCTGTAACTTAGCTACCATTTCTGTGCTATTTTAAAATATCACTGTGAACATTAAAATTGAAAGAAAATGTTTGATTTTTTTTTAAAGATCATACTATTATCATCATACTATTATTTGTACCATTGTTTATTTCCTGTTCACCAGCCAAGCTCTGCAATGTAACTTTCAAGCTATTTACAAGGAATGTAACTATGATTGAAGTCAAATAGCAGTAATATGCTTAGGAATCTTATATTTGATTCAAGCAATGTTTCAAATATCTTCAATTTCTATATTTAAAAAGTAGGGCATTTTAATAACTTTTTTTTTCCACTATAACAAGCTGTCTTTACTGAAAGTGGGTCTCCTTCTGATTTTATTTCAGAAACATTCTGATGAACCAAATTCTCGACTGTTTAATAGAAGACTGTAATTTGACTTGTGACCACAATTGCGTACATTGTGGACATTAGAACACTTCAGGTAAATCAGACAAATTTAAAATGAAAAGCTAAAAAAATGCAGTCATCTGAAACAATTAAAATTTGGAGCCTCATTTCAGAATTATCTGCAGTCATATCATATCTTTCCTACCACAGATGATGCCATAATTCTTAGCCCTAGCAAGAAAAACATTTAAGTATATATTTAATTGTTAGCATATAATCAAGTACATTTGACATCAAAAGGATTTGTGTCTGCTTAAAGTGCTTGTCTGAACTAGGGTCCAATAAAACAACATTAGAAAAAATCTAAAATATGTTTGTAATAACACAGCCTTAGAACAGAAGCAAACATCTGTCAACAAAAGATTTGATTATTTTCTGGTTCATATAATTTTTAACTCTGACACTGGTCAGTAATGTTGCTCAGAATCAAAAAGTGATCCATGGGACATGGCAGCTCAGTAGAATGTCCCTTTCTCACATCTTCTTAACTAATTTTTCCCTACTTAGTGCTTTGAAAAAGGTTCTTTCTTCACACATAACAACTGAGCAGCTAATGCTATGATTAAGATATTCAAATGATCTTATAACACATTTTCTGGAGTGCAAGCAGATCAACTCTCCATCCATTTTTTAACAAGTCTATACCATCTTTGATGCATGAATGTGGTTGTAAATAAATTATAAACTAAATAAATTATAAGATTGCTTATCAGATAAAGCCAGTGTCTATTCTTTTCACTCTCTGTGACCTACTTTTTCTATTTTATAAACTCACTCTACCATAGTTCCTTTCTCCCTTCTGCTTATTTACATTCTATTTGCATGGTAATTTTTTCCTCACACAGACTATTTATTTTAAGATATGTCTAATTTTTCTGTTGAAATGCACATTTAGTATCTGAATTTTTATGATGCCACCAAGGCATAGTGAAAAAACATGGCTACTTCAGAGGAACAGAGGCTTTAAGAAGTGTTTAGAACAACAGAGCAGAGATGCAATATCCAGTAAGGCCTATGCAAATTGGAAGTCTAGATTCCATGCCAATATATGTTGTGAAAGTGATGTAAGCCTATTCAATAAGTACTTAATTACTCCTGATTTAATTCTGAAAAGAAAAAGAAAAGAGTTTTCAGGTTTTAACCATGAATTCCCGATGTACTTCAAGTTAGAGAGAAGAATGCAAAATCATTGGTGCATCATATAGCTCTAAAAAAAGGCCAAGAGTACCAAAATCTAAAACTAACATAATCACTGTAGATTTGCCTCCTTTGGGCTTATTTGTCCTTTACAGCAAAGTAAGAAAAAGTAAACATTTGTGATTCAAAATGCTGGAGTGTAAAGGCTGAGTTTTTGCAAGGTAAATTACTTGAGGGAAATATAGTCCCTCAGTTACATCCCACAGGTTACAAACACACAATAACTGACAAGTAGAACATAGAAGGAAAACACTATGCAGTTTTGGGTATCATGACATGACATAGGAAGCACATAAAACTTTTAAAAAGCATCCAAAGAAGAGCTATGACAGCAGTGAAATGCCTAGAAAAGAAACTCTACAAGGAGCAGCTGAGGTCATTTGACCTCTTTGTAGTCCACAACTTTTTCGTGAGAGGAAGAGATAGACACTGATCTCTTCTCTGTGGTGATCAGTGACAGGACTCGAGGGAATGGCTTGAAGTTGTGTTGTGGAGGTTTAAGTTCTCTACCCAGAGGGTGGTTGGGCAAAGGAACAGCTCCCCAGGGAAGTGCTCACAGGACTAAGCTGACAGAGTTCAAGGGCCCTTTGGACAACACTTTCAGGCACACGGTGAGACTCATGGGGTGTCCCATGCATGACCAGGGTTTGGACTCAGAATATTCTACGACCCTATGATACTGGAGTTTTTTAGGTGATTTTAAAATGAAAACATTTATCTAAATTTAACATAATAGTTCAAGAGAATTATGGTTTGTGTTTCTTCACTTTTTTTCATTTTACAGGAGGATAGATACCTCCCTTTGCTAAACTCTTATGGAATAAGACAGCTCTTAAAAAATGTTTTCCTCGGGAGGTATCAGGTATATTGAGTTGCATAGACTGTGTATCTGATTGCTTGTATCTGCATTTTAAGTAATGTTTAATGTTCTTATTCAAGTATTGAATTGACACCAAATCAATTTAGAGTCTTAACAGTGAGTTATAGTTCCAGTAATAAATTACATATATACAACCATATTATTATTTCAGCATTGTCCTAGGATGACTTTATGATGCTTGTATCCCCAAACATCTGTTCTGTTTATGCTGGATTTTAAATTCTGCACCTTTAAGACTGGTTCTGAGAGCAAAGTGGGGGGGAAAAAGGTGCACAGTTTGTTTGCAGAAACTGCATTCGCTTCTCTGCATCGCACCTCCTAGATTGTGTTGTCTGCAGCATGGACAGACAGTGGGAGAAATCTCTCCTTTGCTTTTCAGTTAGGTTTTTTTCAGTTAGCTGAGGCAGAGAAGTTCCCTGGCCTTTTTTTTTTTTCAGTTTTTCTTGGAACAGATTGGCCCTGCTCTGGACTGAAAACCCAGAGAAGCATCAGGAGCTCACGCCTGTGGCCCACCAGGGCCTGGGACAGAGCCTTTTCCAGCAGGGTCTATTAACAGACTGAGCAAGCTGAGCTACAGCCCACGAAAAGGACCTTCTGAATTCACCATGTCTTCAGAACAGCGAGAGGCTTTATTGTTTAATATTACTCATTTTTTTATGGTCACAATTATTCTGCTTGTTAAATAAACATTTTTTTTCCACTTTTCTCCAAGGAAGTCTTTTCCTGAACTGGGAGGGAGGGACCTCATTTGGAGGTTTACTCCCAAATTTGCCCTAAATCGGGATAAATGTAAGTATGAAGGTGTTATTTAGTGGCTTAATGGAGTGAAAAATAATAAAACTCTTCCAAAACCATGGAAGAGTTAAAAAGAAAAATCTCTTTCAACGGAAAAAACCTCAAATTTTTTCTTTTGCAAACACTTTGTATAAAAATCATAGCTGGTTTTACATACTCTGACTTAATAATTCACATATCCTTTATTTACCTTGACACTATAGATTTTTCTTCCTTAATATTTTGCATTGCTCCAAAAAATAAACTAGATATTTTAAATATTTTAAGTTGTATGTAGTCATAAAATATGTTTTTTAAGCTGCTACTTCTTCAGAGTGCTGACCTTGTTTTAAACATCTCCTGTGTGTTAGAGAGTTTTTGTTATCTTACAGAAAAGGAACAAGTTTCCAGGTTCTTTCATGCATTCCCATATAGCTTTCCTCAGACGCCATACAGGGGAGGCACAGTCAATGTCAATCCTATGTACCACCGCAGCACTGCAAAGCATCCCTACCAACAGCTCATTACAGGAGGAAGTGCTGCTGCTCTGTCAGGCAGTGATGAGTTACACTAACAAGATGGAAAGTGACTACTGTCACTACTTTGTGCTTCATAGTTCTTGAAAGCAAAGAAATACAGACAAGAGTCCACTGTACTGTGACTAGAACACGCTACACTCTGCAGGGCTTGAGCTTTTGTTTTGGGTTGCTTTTATTTGTAAAGTTGCTCTATGACTTAGGCACTTCACAGACAAGGTAACGTCTCACTGTAACAGTTCACAAAATAGAAGTTTCTATGATCACAAAACTGTGCATCCAAAATAATGTGCATTCAATTGGATTTTATCAGAGTCAAAGTCCTACAATTAGGCTGGCTACTTCAAGGTGTGTGTACAAAACAGCCTATGAAAAATTTCCACAAAGCAGTAGGAGTGCTATAATCCTCCCATCAGCTGAAATAACCCTTGAAAAAATAGCAAGGAGACTAAAGTGACCAGGAGTCACTTTAATTGCTCTGATTTCCACATTTCTATGTATTTTTCTTCCAATTACTACTAAGCATAATGTGTCTTAAAACAAAGACATGGGTATTTAATGTACCAATGCTGTTAAAACACTAATTCTGAACCCATCCAAAGATTATTTTCACTTGGAGTGAAAATGTAATTTTGTTTTTTCTGATTTATTACTAACCAGTTCTGGATGAAATCAAGAATTCACTGAATTGATTTTAAATTAAAATTAACTAAATTATTTCTTTTCTGTCAAAATTAATGTAAATATTCCTTCGACACTCATGTAAATAAGATCAGTTCAAGAGAAAGGGTGCAATTCTATTTTTTTTTTAACAGCAGTCCAACTTCCTATCATGGTTTTCACCTTCCAGCTTTATATAACTCTCTCATCTTCTATAACTGATTTAACAAATGAAATTAAACTTCATTGTTTTCATCAATTAACACTTCATTATGTTCATGGATTAACTAAATGGTTTAAAATTGCTTTAAGTTCTCCAAAAATCAGAAGTTGTAAGAAGTGATGAACACTTTGCCATGTCACATGCTAAAGAGAAATTCAGTTTCTCCTTAGCAGGACGTCTGTGTAATGAGGATAGTAGAACATGATAATAATTTTTTTTATTCTTATCAAGGGAAAAAGAACAATATAGCCTTAGAGGAGCAGATGAGGCTGACAAAAAGGAAGCAATGAAAAATGCAAGCAGGATACCAGCTCAGCTCTGCAAGGCTGACAAGGCACAAATTATGTAAAACAACAATATTACACTTATTCAAAAGAAGGGGTCAAGGAACAGCCACCTAAAAAAGACACTGAACGTTGAAGACCACCAAGAAGACCCCCAAAGAACCATACAAGGATTTCCAATAAGGGGTATAACCATGTAAAATAAACTGGTATATATGCATCAAGTAAGCAAAGATAGCTAGTGAATATGTAATCACTGTGTATGATAAAAGCTGTTTTCCTAACACTTGGCACACTTGATTAGAGGAAGGACCTTCCGAGTGACCAGCATGCTGTAATAATGAATGCCTGCTTTCTAATACTCAAAACTTTGTTAGAAAGCTTCCATCTGGTCAATTTCAGTATTAATGATCTTCCATTGTGACTCCATCCTTACTACCCTGCTTATTTGGGGGATCATTTTAAAGGCTATTACCTCCTGGATATGAACAACCGTGTAAGTAATTATTGAATTTTAATAACCAGTCTAAGTTAAAACATACTGAAGCATCCTATTTTCTTAATCTTATTGAGATCCTTATGGTGCCTCCGTATTTATAAGTTTTATATTAGTTAGGTTCACAAATATTTGGGCAGTAGAAAGGTGAGCAAGACATAACCCAAAAATTTTATGGGAATTGTGAAAACTTTAAAATATCAGTCATCTGCCTATAATGAAGTTGTCTTAGCTAACAGAAAGAATCCAGGGATTTCAAGAAAAATAATGGCACGCTTTTGCTTTTAGTTCCCAGTGCTGGTACTTTTGTATCTTTTGTACTATAGATAATTCCTACTTCTGTTTCCAGTAATGCTGGCAGAAATTAACTTACAACAACATGAAAGGTGACCACACGTATTTTCTATATAGTCAAAAGGTCTATGGGTATATCTTGCTGCAGAAGAGGAGACATTTTTTTTTTCCATTTCACATTTTTGTTTCAAAATGATCTCTAGCTACTTCACTTGTGTGTATGCCAAAATCGTAGTCATAATTGCTTTAAGGTTCTCACCCAGGATCATTGTCATATCAGACAACTCAGTACACACTTTCTGTTTCAAGATCAAGATCATTCTGTGGTAGCCTACCATGTGTGTGAGTAAATTTTACATCGTAAGCTGGTTTGCCTCCTCCTTCTCCCTTTCCATTTTAATATGAAGCAGTTCATTTGCTTTTATCATTGTCTTCCTTTTGCTTCTGTTTCCACATCCTGTCTTCTATTACTCTTTTTCAACATTAATGGACTAACACTGGAAATCTCATATGGATCCAAATGAATTGCCAGTATTGATCTGCATTGAAAAGCTCCTACATAATGTCACCTCAGTGACCGCTGTATTCCCACAATAATAACCAGCTACATTTCCTGAGGAAACATTTTTATACTTAGTGGCAGATAGAAGCTTTAAATACAATACTTTACAGACTGTGATACTCTACTGTGATGCATTTACAGAACACAGCTGGCTGCAAAACTTTCAAGCTGTATTCCAAGCTCCAATATTGAGATATACAGCCACTACAGTTGACAAAGTTTGTCCTTTACCACATCCAGTCTCAAAACTTCTATGTTAATAGCCTGGAAATGTGAACGTTTTCTGGTAATCTTGCCAGTGTTCTAAGTTCAAATGGCATTACACTTGCTTATTATCCACTTTTCCCTATTATATTGTGGCAATAAGAGAAGATTGCTGAAAAATTAATCCTCCATGCTACTTGGACCTAATTATGGCAAGTATGTTTTATGACAATTGTCAAGAGTTAGTAAGAGTGGATGCAGCTCATACTGGGTGAAGGACTAAGTGATCAGCAGTAAAGGAAAGAATGAAAGGAAATAAGAGACTCACAGTATGAAATCACTGCTGTAAATATTCCAGGGGTTCCAGTTGCTCAGCTGTAATTAAATAAAAAAGACATACTGATATAAAATGATTACCACTATGCATATGGATAGATAATTTGAGAATCAGAGCATGGAGAGCTTTCAGCTTACTCACAGGTATAGTTGCTGTGAAATGTCTCTGACTAAAGGAAGAGTACTTTTGGCTCATACCTAATAAATATTCTAGACAGGCTGGCTAACCTAAAGGGCTAAAATTTGCATGATAGAACACAGGATATCATCACAACTATCCTTAAGTTCTTTCCCAAAAGAGTGAGCATAACTCTAGAACAGCTTTATCCATTACCAATAGCAATTAATTGAGTAATAAAATCTCGGTATCATAAATTCTGAGTTCTTCTCAAGTATCTTGGTTCATACCATTGAAGTGCAGCAACCCTTGACAGAGCCTGGTGAACTGGTGTAGTGAGCCCAGCCCTGTGGTCCCAAGTAACATCAATAAGATTCATAGTTACTAGAGATATATAGTTACCAGATATGACCAAATTCACAGCAAGGTCTTCAGAAAGTTTCATTTCCTTCTCCCACATGACAACGAAATGTTTTTCATTTTCTTGTAAATATTTGTTGCATGTAAGTAACTTCTGTGTTCCTTTCAGGGTTTCTAAATGTGGAGATAATTGTGTGTTTAATGAATCAGTGACAATAAATCATGAATAACTGATTTTCATACTGTGAAGGGTTCTATCAAAGGCCATGAAAAATAAATACTTAGAGTATAAAAATAATCTTTCTTAAATAATTACCATGATTACCATGACAGTTTGTTTTGCCTGACTCAAGGTACATCACATTTAGATTCAGCATTTAGATTAAAATACTAAATTATTTGTGTACATTTAGTCTACAATATTTCAAAATACAAAATAAGTCTACAATATTTCCTTTAAATAAACCTATTATAAAATTTACACAACCCTTTAGTTAGCCTAGAAATTAAGCAGAATTTATTTATTATGAATAGTCTTAAGAAGTCCTGTTTTGTTCTAATTCTCTGCATAAGGTAAATTTTTGGGAATTTGGTTATTTTACTAATTTTTCTGAATTTAATTGCTTTCAGATTTTACCTCATGTCCTGGTTTTGCATCACAGAAGTCATGCAAAGAGAAGCTGCTAGCAGCTTCTCCGTGTCTGACAAAAAAAAAAAAAAAAAAAACCAATCAGTAATTAAGCTTTGAGAATAGACAATCTGTTAAACCACTGAAAAAGCTGATACAACTCTGTGAAAAAAAAAAAAATTAAAAATCCCGGGAAATCTCTTTTTCTTTTCAGGTTGGCAAAGAGTTTACAAGGCTGGCCCAGCCCCTGTGTCGGCCGGGCTGGGCCGCGTGAGGCCCGGCTCCATGGCCGCCGGGCAGGGCAAGGGGAGGCCGCGGAGCCGGGGCCGGCCAGGCCGCACCAGCTGCGGTGCAGGGGCAGTGGAGGCCACCGCCCACGAAGTCCAAGCCTGGCTGCTGGGATCCATGCCACTCCCCCTGCTCCCCCAGCGAAGCCGGCAAAAAAAAACCCAGAGGCGGCTCTGCAGCCCGTGCAGAAAGCAGCCCAGGGCGGACCGACTCAGACAGGATTCTGCCACCGCTGAGATTCACCCACAACCACGGGACGGGAGGGAAGAAAAGCCATCGGCCCTGGCCATGCTGGTTGCTGTTTCCGAGCCTGGCTGCTGGGATCCTGGCCCTCCCCGCAGCGCGGCTGATCCTGCCGCCACCCCAGCACAGACACTGCAGGAACTTCCATCATAAAACAGCCCAGGCCACAGGCTACCCAGCCCGGCTGCGGTCCTGTGACCATCTGCAGCCCCTGGACGAGATATTAACTCTTCCAGTGCTTCAATCCTCCCTCGGCTGAGAGAAAAGGATAAAGTGAAAACATTTAGAGAACCAACATAAAGACGCCAAGGTCAGTGAAGAGTCAAGTCCCAGATGAGAGGAATGAGGAGATGCCTTGATCTTGGGGCTGAAATCCTCTTGTAAAGCTATGGAGAAGGATGCAATTGGTACATCAGACTCTCTTTTTCCCTGTAACCCATTGAAAGTATGGGGAGATGACTTGTTGAAATTGTATATATATCTAGCAAAGGCCTCCATGCTAAAGTAAGCAAATGAAGTAACTGTAATCCCATAAGAAGTTTGAACAGAGAAGGAGAGAAGAGTGATAAAGACCCTGTGCCCCCAGGGAGAGAAGAAGACTTCTGTTCCTGAGTTGGTTTCAGAGATAAATAAAGAGAACCTTTGCTGTTGAACATCTTTAAAATAGTACCCCATAAGCTGACATGGCCCATAAACGCAGCTGTGAGAAAAGTTGTGAAAAATAGGAGGGACTGATTACAGATTTTTTCAGGCGTCCACTATTCGCAGAAATTAAAAGCCACACAATAACTATTTTCTTGTAGAGAAGTCTCCATGAATGTACTAGAAGGACTCCTTTCCCTAAGTGAACTACAGGAAGACAATTCTAGAAGTGCTAAACTAACTGAATTGTTTCTGTAACTTTTGAATGGGAAAGAAAAGATTGTGGAGGGAGAAGTGCTCTAAAAATCTTATTCTGATCCTTATTTTCCTTTCTTTTTTTGTAGTTACTGTAAACAAATTTCATTCTATTCTTTTAAAGTTTTGAGCCTGCTTTGCCTTCCTCCTAATATCTCACAAGAAATGAGTAAGTATATTCTAGTAGGTGCACTGGCATTTGGCCAGCACTAAACCACCACACCACTTTAAATTGATTGAAAATGTCTTTATTCCTGGTAACCAATTGGATCAAATAATTTTAAAAAATTATAAACAAAAAAGAGAAAGTTATCTGAATGCATTTTTTACACACCCACAAGAACTTTCCTACAGAAGATATATGGTTCTGTTTAGCATACAAAATTTTTCCCAGAGTTCTGTTGCCAACTTTGTTTAATTATTGCTTGGCAGTGATAGATCCCAGCTGTTACATGCCTTTGCAACACATGCATTGAACTATTCAGCATATACAGACCTTTTATTTTTTTTCAGGCAAATGGAAGATGAATTTACAAAATGTATTTTAAAGTATTTTTTAAAGAAATTTTAACAAGGAGAATGAAATTAGTAACCCTAAACAATATTTTTAATTACCTCATTAAGAAAGAAAATTAAAACAGTTAGTTGAAACCAAATTATACTAAAACTTGAAGCTGTAAAGAAAAGAGTCTTCAAAAACTTTTGTTGTTGCTGCTTGTACTGTATATATGACCAGCATAAAGCGTCTGTCATTCCTTAATACTATTAATTCAGCAGCTATTACTGGCTTACTGGGCAAACCACATTGAAAACAGTTCTAAGCACTAGTGAAAAGGTTTTTGCTTTCTTTTTCATTAAACAAATTCCCAGAGTTTATTTTGTTACTGAAGACTCCCCAGCTTCCACCAGCCCTAGTATTTTATCAACCTGATCTAAATTCAAATCTTCTGCTTTGTTGTATATTGTGTTCATAGACAAGCAGGCTGATACCTTAGAAATCTGCGTTAAGGAGTTCCCCAACGATGTGTATTACACACAGCACTGTTGTTAAGGGGGTATTTATGGGCTTCTAAGTCAATAACTGAATCCAGGCTCCATATGCCAAATATAACCCTGCACCAGCTGGTTGAAAAGCTGTTTCTCTCCCTCTAAGGGAGAGCTCTGGGTAAAATATTCATTACTTGCAACGAGGGCCTGGAATTTAATGCTTTTATAAACCGAGAGAAAATTAATTCTATGCTTAAAGGATAAAAGAATCCCTGTAAATTTATATTTTCCTTTTTCTGTACTAGCCCAACACAAATAGTCACTCTGTAGATTTATGCTACTCATGTCACTTGTCTAGAAAAAACTTCCTTTTTCCTCCCAATTTATGAAATAAACACCTGAAATTCGAATATTTTTGTCTAAGTACAAAAAGATGATATTAAATAAGGGTGAATGTCTAAATGTTCATATAGATTTCAAACCTTCACACATTTCATTAGAAATGTTTAGTCTACTAGGCTACCAGCAACCAGGAGGATAAAAGTGTGTGGGTATTTGTGTGTGTGTATTTGTGTGTGTGTATGTGTTTGTATTTTGAGTTCTCAGTTGCTCAAACAGAAAACAGCATCATGTATTGTTCCATGAAGAGGCAGTTCTGTTTTGAGTTAAAAATCAAATGTTAAGCTGTTCCGTATCTTCTAGTGAAAATGCAAAGTCACTGTAAGGTTTTGATTTATTATAATGTTTACATTACATAGGGACTAGGGGAGTGAGAAAAAGGCAAGACAAACCAAAGTAAGCTAAGACAATATAATTCAGCTGGTCTTAACTGAAGAAAATAACTTTAAACATAAAAAAGTGCTTAAACTCCCCAAATTTTGATGTGGGTATATGTTTTCCTCATTTTTTAATCAATTTTTTAGTAAAAAAAACAAATACACAAAAAAACCCCCATGTAAATGCCACCACCCCTCACCAATTATTTGGGGACAAAATCGTTTAAGTTCTCAAAACTGATTGTTCTCCATCTGTGTCTCACATATGTTTAACATCATAAAGGACTTGTTGAATGTCCCCTCTATTCTATTTTGAAAGCTGTCAAATATATTTTCACCACCTGATCTCAGCAAAGCAAAAATAATAGTAAATTTCAAGATGTCTAATTTTTCTGTAATTTCTGAATTTTCTCAATCACCAAATGCAAATAATTTTCTCCAACTAGATTAAAAAGAACCTATTGTTCTATATGAAATCAATATCAAAAATCTGCATGTAGTAAAGCAAACCAACAAAACAAAACAACCTACCTTCTGAATATTACATACCAAGAAACTATCTTAGCATTTTTCCATCAATGAATAGTTTTCTTTCACACTTTAAGGGCCTAATTTAGTACTAAGTTTTATGTTGATCAATGAGATATTGATCAATCAATATTTATAGTTTTTGATCAATGAAATATTGATCACTATTTCTATGTGTATTTTTGAGATAAATTCTTAGACATGTTTTAAATTATAAAACTCTTAAAGGGCCCAATTTGAAATTTGCTGAGTACAGATCACGCTGTGGCAGAACTGATATCCCTAACTAAACATAGGTATCATGTAATCAATTGCCTTTTATCTTGTGACACAATGCTTTGGCTTCAATGAAAAAGGCAATGCTGTGGTCCATCTCCCTTCTCACATCTCAAACTATAGAGCTACCCTGCTTCCACGACGACAATTACAATTATATCTTACAACCTAAGATAATACCCAGCTGCCCTGCTACATGGGAATGAAAGCAGTTCTAGTTTCATCTACAGCAGCCATTGTAGCTGCAGCAGATGAATGCAGAGCTGCTTTCTTCCAGCCAACAGGATGTTGCTTCTTCCTCCAACCTGTACTCTCCCGCAGATTTTTTTCTAACTGTTTTCAGTTTAAGAGAGACAAAGTGGCTAAAACTTGCTTTCCACATAGGTGCAGTGGTCTGATTTTTGACTAAAACAATTTCTGTAAATGAAGCTTCATAGCTGTCAGGTGTGAGGCACTGGTTGTGAGAAGCTGTGGGCAGTAACTCGGGCATGACTGTAACAGAAGAGGATGTGTGCTGATAGCCTTGTTCTTCTGAAATAACAGGGAAGGAATTTCAAGTAATCAAAATGGTAGAATTTGTCCAGAAGAAAGCTGCCTGGAAGAATACAGGGCACCATTACTGAGAAAAAAATTTCTTGCCTACATGAAACTTTGTTCTAAATTAAAAATGAAAGAAAATGGGTAGAGGTGGGAAAAAGAGAGGGAATGTCAAGCCAACAACAAGCAAACAAATAATTAATAGTGCCTGCAATAGGTTTAAGTACTGTACAGAGTTCTCAGGCTGAGTAAGATTGGAGTTAATGATCTTTGGCAATCACATTGATTCTGATCTAGCATGGTGCATCTTATCTGTTTTAGACAGATAGTTAAGGGTGCTTCAAATAACCCTGTTGTCTTTATCATCTCAGCTAATTGCTCATTCTTTATTGTAGTCCCAACTTTTATCACAAGGACAAAGCTACTGTCAGTGGAGATAAATATATAAATAAGAGGGACTCAATCACCAATTAATTAGGGTATGTCATGTAAGGAATTCCAATCTGCTGTGAAAGACTAGCATACTAGTTTAAAGTAATACAGAGGCAAGATTCAGTTAAATATTTTCAAGACTACATTTTCATGGGGAAGAAAATAATGTTTTAAACAAATTTTATATTATGCTTATAAAGTATTAGACCTAATGATGATCTAAGTGTATTATATCTGTATCTACTCTACAGGGCAGAAATAGAGAAAAAGATGAGCAATTAAATAATGAAACAACAAGAACTAATATGCTTTTCATAGAATCATGGAATGGTAAGGTTGGAAGAGATCATTGAAGGTCTTCTGGTCTAACATCCCTGCTCAAGCAGGATCCCCTAGAGCACATTACTCAGGGTCGTGTTAAGTCAGATTTTGAGTATCTTCAAAGAATGAGGCTCCACAACCTTTGTGGGCAACCAGTAAATTTCTGTGAAAGCTGTAAACTCATGAATCCCTTCAATAACCAAACAAAACCAAGTCTCTGTGGTGGTTTAGTGGCAGGTAGTAAGTCCCCTTCTAGTAGCACAGTCACTTCCCCCCATGTGGATGGGGGAGAGAGTCAGAAGGGCAAAAATTTAATAAACTTTTGGGTTAGGAAAAGGAAAATTTAACAAGTGGAGGGAAAAAAAAAAAAAAAACCAACAGAACAAGAAAGAAAAAGTAAAAGAGAAGTGAGATAAAGGGAATAATTTCTTAGTAACTTGAGTGATTGGCAATAGTCAGCTACTCCAGGAGTACTTACCTTGGACCCCTGTCCCCTTCCCAGTATTATCAATTTTACTTCTGAAGCAAATCTCATATGATAGAGAATATTCTTTTTGTGAATTCAGGTTAGTTGTCCCAGCTGCATCCCTTCCCAGCCTCCTGCCCACCCCCAGCCTACTTGCTAGCCAAACAGAGTGCGAAACATGTTGTGAAAGCACTGTTCAGCAACAGCTGAGAACATGCATGTGTTATCAACACAGTTTTGGTCACAAAAACAAAACAAACACCATGAGATCAGCGGAAAAATGAAGTAAATTAATCTGTCCCAGCAAAACTGTGGCTGTTTTGCTGTCTGATACACTTCTTGCCACAACTAGTAAGGAGACACCACTATACTATCAAAAGGAGGAGGGGAGGACAAGGAAAGGGAAGCAGAAGAAGAAAAAAAATGAAGAGAAAAAACTGAGGAGGAAAAGGGGAGAAAGGAGGAAATCTAAAAGCAGGGAATGGAAAGGGAAAGGGAAATTCTTCAGTAATTCCAACAGTTGTTTGAAAAAAATAGATAAATAATTCCCTTTTAAAACTGGAACCAGAAAGAGGCTGAGGGCCATTTTCTTAAGCACCTTAAATTGTAATGTTTAATCTCTAAAAGACACGGCTATTTTACTGTTGGGCTATTTTTCTTACTATTTGAATTTTGCTGTTGGTATTTCAGTAAATATACTTGCAAGTTTCCTTGTAAGAATGAGTTGGGATCTTGCGAAACAATAAAACCTTCTACATCCTATTATATACTATGTATTGCATGGAATAAGATGAAACCAAACATTACAGTACAAGTTTATTGCAAGTATAAACTTGGTTAAGGAAGCATCACAAACTAGCTGGTACAGTTATCTCTGTTATTAGGAGGAAATTATATAAAGATACATCTTCTGCAGCTCAATTTGATTCTCTATATTTTTAAGTTTTCCTTTTACTTGTTTTCTACAAGGTTTGAAACTGCTTTTTTCAGTTATTTATCTGCTAAACATTTTCTTCAGCATGTTGCTGGTCACCATTCCTCACCAAAGTTCTGATAATATTTTATTTTTTACTTTCACAGCTTTTTCTTTCATGTTCTGGGACTTCAAATCTGACATGACATTCTCTGTTAGGAAGAGATGATGTTATTACAAGGCACCCTCTGGGTGGGTTCCCCTGTTGAGGTTTGGAAGAGTGCTCACGGTATGCCCTCAATATACGGTATGCCCTCACTGGGGAGAAACATGCCCAGCTTTCCTGACTGTAGAAGTCTGACATCAGTATGTTCAGAAAAAGCCAAGGGATGGTTATAGTCTCCACTATAAGCTACAGCAATCAACAGTAGAGCTGATCTCTTACTGGCACCCCTTATATACCCTTTTTTTTTTTTTCCCAAGAAAGAAACATTCATATATTATCAACATATCTACTCTCATCATTTCCTAAATAAACACACCACCTTTTTTATTCTTCTTCGACTGCTTTGACACCATTTTTTTTGAATTTAGGGTTGCCTTGGTAATTTCTGCTTAGCTTGCAAACCATGAAGTTCTTGTCCACTTTCTTGTAATCACACCATTATCTTGTTAGCATAACTAGATGGCTAAGATTAGCTGTCTACTGTGATATCAGGAGCATGTCTGTGATATCAGGAGCATATGGCAACTTCTCATGTTTCTCGCTAGCTAGAGTAGCCATATAGTCAGAGCAGACTCCTTTTTCTATTATTTAATAGCTCTGACAAAGTGTCTGATACTGTGTTCTGCTGTCTTCCAGAACCTGAAGCAGCTACTGAGCAATTATGTGCCATACTTTAACCCCAGCTGACAAACTAAGTACCATGCAGACATTCACTTTCCATCCCTGCCCTCTCTGAATTTCAATGTCAACTCATCTCTTTCTCACAGTTATGCTTCTCACCAGAATTGACAAGGATAAGATGTCTGCAATGCCTCAGGCCATTCAGATATAATTCCTGAGAAAGTCAGTGAAAGTCTTTGTTTAATGATAATTCACATCATTTTTGCCAGGAGTGTAGTAGATTGTAATTTATTTAGAGCAGGATTCTCTTGTCAAAGAGTACTTCCTCATAGAGAGGTGGATCATAACTGTGTTCATTTGTCTTTTCTTGTTTGGAAGAAGAGAACAAGGTAGAGAAGAATATGCAATCAAGAAAAACAAACTCAAATATATTTTCTCAGGCTACTGGTGCTAAGTTTGAGAATGACCCCAAGTCAGTGAAGTAAGCTTTGCAGCTGTATTAAGTCCTTTCAATGGTGGAAACTCCAGGGGGGACAGTGAGAAATAATTTGTCTATAGTGGTATTGTCTCTCTCTGGGATGGGTAGAATAGTGCATGAAGGAAGTGTTAATTCGTTGTTAATTTGGTGTAAGGCTTCCTGATTTGCACTGCTTCAGCTGCTGTGGCTTGAAGCAGGGCCAATTCATGTATGTTTGCAGCTACCTCTACAGAAATGATTTTAAGGTTTCTTTCAGGAAATAGTCAATTACAAAAATATTTTGTATCTTTCCAATTTTTTTGACAAGCACTTGTTGAAAGTGATCTATTATGTAGTGAAAACAATATGTCAAGAGCAGAAAACAAATGCAAAAATCTTTTAACAATAATCACAAAAAACACAGAATGGGTCTGGTTGGAAGGGACCTGAGCTGGTCAGCTTATCCAACTTCGCTGCTCAAGCAGGGTCATCTCAGAGCACACTGCACAGGATTTCATCCATATGGTTTTTTAATATCTCCCGTGAGGGACATTCCACAGCTGCTCTGGGAAGTGTGTGCCAGTGCTTGGTCACTCCCACATTACAGAAGTTCTTCCTCATATTAAGGTGAAACTTCCTGTGTATCAGTTTCTGCCCATTGGCTCATGTCCTGTTCCTTGACACCAATGAGCAGAGTGTGTCTCCATCTTTTTGACACCTTCCTTTCATATACACTGTAATTGTAGTGTCCACAAAAAATCATAAGAGTCTTATGTTCAGCAGTTTCTTTTAAGAAAGCATAAATCACCTTTGAGATTCTTGTGACTGGAAAAAATTACTCTATTTAACTCTTCATATGACAGTATGAGAAAATAATGTTTCCTTACAGCTTATCAGCTAGGTTACCCTTGATTTCCACTTCCTGGAAGTGCTGACTCAGGATCACTGTAGTGAACTATGGTGCAAATCTCATAGCCGTTATGCTGAAAGGCTGACATAATATTGCATATATATTTTTTATGCTTATGAATAGAATACATTATGACTATTTTAGTAGACTTGATTTGTAGCAGAGCTTAACAAATGCTGGGACCTTTGCTATCTATTGTGAGTCATAGAGAAATTGTGTGTACTGGGAGGTAACTGCATGTCTTAATAAATAACCTTATAAAAGTTAAAAGTCAGCATTTGCTCTAGTGGCTAAAATAAAATCTTGCTAGTGTAGTTCTTCAGTGTTGTAAGGTTAACTGCATTCTTTCCAATGTGGATTGAAAATAAGACTGTTAGTTTTATGCTATACCAGAAGAGCTGGGCAATCTGTGGATAACTTTAAGGCATTTTATACAGTCTACTGGCTGCAGTAGGTACTGGAGTCAGAGTTTATTCAAGAACTGGCATGTTTTTCTGAAGCATTCCATTTCATGGGTGGCAGATCACATTGCAATACGTTGCTTAAGACACTTCACCATCTTGCACTGTGATATGTCAGCATATGGTAGAAAGCTGCATTTCATCACATGAATTGTTGTAATGTTTCCTAAAACGTAGCATGAAGGAAAGCTTTGTGACAGCTCACTTACCCATTAAGTGCTAGTATCAGATTTGTAATCAAACATGAAGACAAGAGCAGACAGTAATATGGTTCATCAAGTAGTATAATTATTTCTGAATACCAAGCACACCTCTGGAATCAGTGAAGTATTTCCCTTTTTCTTTCCTTGACTTTCAATTATGGCTATGGTTATCAAAAGTGACAGCTGATGGAACAAATATTTCTGTTTATGTTGTTTATAGTATTAGTATAATTAGCGGTATCAGTCATAATAAACAGGCACAGCATGCAGCAGTGACACAACTGCCATTAAGCAACACTAATGCAGAAGCAAAAAGTGCCGTGAAGAACACTGTATCCAAAGCTGGCTGAAAGTAGTTTCTTGAATCTATGTATATATGCAAGTTTCTGTAACAGACTGCTTTACTGTGTGTAAGTGTCAAATGTTCTGAACAA
This sequence comes from Ammospiza nelsoni, assembly GCF_027579445.1. Classification (NCBI taxonomy): domain Eukaryota; kingdom Metazoa; phylum Chordata; class Aves; order Passeriformes; family Passerellidae; genus Ammospiza; species Ammospiza nelsoni. The sequence continues at coordinate 39,404,895 of NC_080669.1, read as the reverse complement.
CTGCCCTATGATTCAACTATATCTTATGACTGTTGCATTTCCAGACAACCATGTTATTTATACTTATTAACGTCTATGTACATATACATGTACCAAAAATATACAAAATTAGAGAGAGAGAGAGAGAGAGAGAAATGTAGAGATATATGTCTGTAATATAGCATACTGTGCTATAAATAGCATCTGCCTTTTGGGGTTGTTTTGGTAATGATTTGTAGTTTTCAGTGCTGGATGAATACTAGATTTTTCTGTTCTTCCTCAGGTCTTTGAGTAATTATCCAAGAGGTGATCCAGTTTAAGTCAATAAAATTACCTGGGAGACAAAGCAGCTACAAACATCTATACGCATAACAACACAACACAGCCACACATGGGTATTGGATTAATACTGTCTGTTAAGCCCAAGTAGACACAATACAAAAAGGTCAAAAGGAAAAAAAAAAAAAAAGAGAAAAATCCAAAACCAGTACTCTCTTCCTTTTATAAACCTGTGCCTGCACTCACAAACTATATAGGTGTCAAAGGTGATTTTCACTTCAGATTTTCTGAACCTTGTATGCAAGCATATCCTTTCGTGTAGTGGGCAGGAAAACTGCATGTCTTTATGCAAGTAGTTTACATGCAATGTGAGATGACACCAATGAAATGTCACATGAGTTGATAATTCCTTACTGATCTGTGTTAAATGTCTTGATGAAGAGTTGTACGCAGGCAGATATACAGAAAACCAAAGGATCATTAATAGCTCAATTTTGCACATTTTTGGGGTTTTCCCACTCAGGCTTTGGTCAGGATTTGGCTGAACTTTAAAATTCTTCTCAGAAAAGCAAGTACTGACTCTAAATTGTCCGGAAGAGGGGGTTGGGATGTAGTAGGGATTTTCATTGTTGCTTCTGAGTTGTACCTGTTCTTCTATAGGCCACTGAAGTGTTAAGCTGGTGCTTTCTGTCAGCTCTAAAACCATTTAGAAAGAAACTGTTTTACAAATAATATTCTGTCACCTAACAGCATTTAAAATTATTCTAAGGAATTCATGCATGCTGAGACTATGGAAAATTAGCCTTCCCTGCCAAATCTTTGCAGTGCTTAGCTCTGCCACCTTTTGACATGAAGTGTGAAAATACAGAACAGGAAATGCTTAGTTAAAAATGGATGTTGTCAATGTATAAGTAATTGACAACATCCTATGGGTTAATGACTGCTCATGCACATGTTACTCTTTTTGGCAGCTATCAGCAAAATACTAAAACAACTTTGAATGAAAATATGCATTGTGTGTTCTTTGACAAAATGTTACCAGCCATAAAGTATCAAGATCAATTCAATAAATCCAATCTGCAAGGACAATTTAGATTTTGATTAGACTGGAGACTAGGCGGTTTGGGAATTTTCAGTTTTAGGAAAAAACATGTAGTTGCTTTTCCTTTTGTCCATGCCTTCTTATCCCTTCAGTCTTGGGGGATTAGAAAAAAAAAAGGAAAAAAAAAGATACATTATGCGTTATGTCAGTTTACACATGAGGATCAGTGAGCTAGAAAAAAACCCAAAAAAACAACCTCATCCTATACCTCAAAGTTGTTCTCATTGTTCCCATTTGGATCCTAGAAGCTGGTCAGCAGCAAATGACTGTATAAAATGTGGGAAGTAAGGTAAACTCTCTGGCAAGTCCCTCTAGGGGCAGAAGTAACTACCTTTGGGCTCAGGACAAAAAATAATGAAATATGCCACTAGAGAATTAAAAGGCAATTATGCCAATTTTATTTTTCTCCTGAATTATTTGTTCCTTATTCAGTGTCTATAAATGGAGAATAAGAAATAAAGCAATTCACAGGTAGGGCATTTCTCTATTTTGAGGAAAATTTAAGGCTTTTCTCAGTGTGCCATAGAGTAACACATATGTCATTAAAGAATGTAATTCCTAAGGCAAATGACATGCTATAAAACATGCCATGAGAAAAAGTTGCATCTTTGTGTAAATATTTGGAGATATTCTTCTGCTGGTATCACACAATCCTCAGGCAAGATCCTTTCTCTCTGCGTTACAGAGTAATCAACATGAGGTGTAGGAGCTCCAGAATGGTCTGCCATATGATGTGGTGTCAACAATTCAATAAAGGAGAAGAGAAAGTGGCAAATCAACTTATTTCTTGATGAAGAAGGACACCCCTTAATCCAAATTATTGTTTGGGATCTTTGTAGTATCAGCTACCATTTATTTAAAAAAAAAATTAAAACTGTGCCTATAAAGATGCTTCAGATTATAGTGTTCCTTATTTTGCTACAGAATGGACTTCCAGGGAAGCAATCAAATTTAGGGACAGAACCACATGTTAGGATCTTAGATATTATCTGTGGAATGAGTGTCATTGATTCACTGCAGTCATAGGACTGCAATATTGGAAGGTAAAGTGGTTTTCAGTCACTTTACTTCCAGTGATGGAAAGAAGGCTTGCATACTTACCCATTGTTCCAATAAGACATTAAAATATAGGAATTCAAAAATTCCATTGGGAAAAGAAAAAACACCCCTGTCACATGTATAAAATATGGCCTTTACTACTGAAGAACATTTTCTCAATTTTCCAAGCACATATCCATCATCAGAGATGAAAGAACCAGTCCTGGTAATTATAGCTGCATGGTTTTGGGGTTTTTTTTGCTTTCGTTTTTTATTCAAACACCAGAAGAAGATACTTCTTTTTGCCTAAATTCCTCACACAATTGCACATAAACTGTTTCCTTCTCAGTTTCACACTCAGGTTCTCTGAAGTGTGGTAAACACCTGCAGCATTTCCCCCTTAATCTTAGCCATGAATAATGAGGAGAATTAGACCTAGTGCTCCTAAGAAATATCTGTGAAATATATGATCTCTTTATGTTGCCATATAGGTCAATCAAATCACTTCCCCTCACTTCTATGCAAGGAAATTTGTGTTTATGGTTAGAAATGCAAGTGCTGTACCAAAGACAAAAGTTAAAAATTACAGAGCATAATGAATGCAAGGGCTATGTTTCAGATTCAATTAGTTTGGATAAAATGCTTATAGGAAAACTAAAAATAAATATTAACACAAAAATCTCAAACAAAATCCCAAGTTAAGCAAACAAAACCAGAATGTCGAGTCAGAATGCTCTTTATTTGGGGACAGAATTGTTTTGGTCCAGGTATGATTTCTTGTGTGAGAGTCCAGCATAAAGATGTTTCAAAAGGCATCTTCCATCATTCTACATTGGTGTAGGAGGATCTTTGAAATGTCTTCTGATAGCTGAGATGCTGAAAACAGATTATGTTAGAACAGCACTCTGCTCTGATTTCCAGAGACTTTGCACTGCTTTAAGCCATATAAATAAGGGTAAGTGCCAAAGAGTCTTTTAAATCCCTCATACTCTAAATCTTCTTTAAGTTTCTAACATACTTGTTTTTTGCAAATTCATTGTGGTATCTAAACCATGGAGCTTGCACTTTCTTCTTTTTTTCAATATATGCTGTGTGTAGACATTAAAGAAGTTGTAATGCAAACTGTTTAATACTTCTTTAAATACTTACTTTAAATACTTCTAGCGCAAAATAGACAACAATCTAACCTCTAAAGAAGAAAATATAACTTAATAAAGAATAGTTAATATACACCTGTTAGGTGTTTCAATAAGGCCATTTCCAGGTGATCAGAAATATTTTGCTGTGGAAGAATCATACAGAATCAAAATGTTACGAAAGCATCCATAGTCAATCAAAGCAACAGCAGAGGAAAGTAGGGAAGAACACATCACAGAGACCCGGCTTGATGTGACCTTGGTGAGTAAGGCTAAACTGAGCAATGGATTGTCTAACAGTAACACATCTTGGAAGGAAAGGTGTCTGAGCAACATCTTAAATCGTTAAATCAAGTCTCTTGATTTAAAGAGTATTCTGACATGTGAGGAGTATTCTTCTTCAAGTGAGAGCAAAAGGGAGTGAACATTTTTGTGACTTCTAACTTCAGTTAGAAGTCTTCTATATAAGAAGTCTTTTTATATCTGAGTGTTTAGAAATTATAACTGTATTTCCTTGAACTGCCCTGGAAACAAAAAGTAGTGTGTAGTTATAGAGTAGGTGCATAGTTGCAGTATGACGACTGCACTTCAACACGACAGGCAATTCTCTTCCTTCTCCTACCCGGTTTGCCCAGGAAGGTAAATGTACTCACCTAAAATTCATTGTCAGGACAGTATGAATCATCAAGGAATCTGTGAATGGACTAAATAAAATCTCAAGTAATTTTACTTTTCCTATGGGATAGCCTAAATATGAACAAAAGTCTGTTTAATCTTTCTTTTAGCAATAAGCATACTTAATGAAAGCTGTACTACTTTGGGATTCACATATTCTGACAGAGGGAATTATAAGAGAATAGAAGCAAATGCATAAATCTTATGTATAAATGTATAAGTGAAATTACTGAGTTACATCTCATTAGATAATTCAGATACCAAGTAAATAAAACTTATATTCACAGTAATTAGGTACTCCCTCTGCAATTTCTGAACCAACTTCATTCTTGCTAAAACTAAGCTAAAGTCATGGTGTTAGCTTTCCCAGTGCAATAAAACACCCATCCTGACATTTCTTACTTGTCCCATGACTCACTAGCATAGGTTTGAATGGCAGTTCCATATTATCATAATTGGAAGTAATGGTTACTCCTACAAAGGCTATATTTTATTTCCTATAAAGGAGAAAAAATTGCAAACCAGACTTAAGAGTAACATTCTAGAGTATTGCTTCCAAAATCCTGATTGACTTGCTCTCCATAGTAAGCACATAATTACCCCAGTAAATGACATAAGGACCATTTTAAAAATAATAACACCAATATTGGGAAACTTTAGTCTACATAATAATAGGATTTTCTGTGTAATTCCTGTAATTTCGAGCTACCTATTTCTAAAGCTTTTATCAAGTTCTATTCTTCTTTTGTTTTTACTTGGCACACCTGGACTTGTAGGAAAAAATTTAAAAGATAAAATAAAAAGAAGTTTAAAAGTACTCAAAAATTTGTCCTATCTATGCAAAAGGCACTCTTGTAGAAAATCATATTGAATTTCATAAACTTCTATTTCTGTTAAACTTTGTTGACATTTTACCAGAGTTCAGATCTTTGGAATTCAGGAAATGGCTGAGTACTACTAATAATAAAACAGTAATAATAAAAATACACTGGCAATATATTAATCCAGTTTTTTTAATGTGTGATATTTTCTATTAAAAATTGCACTAAACTCAGTGGAGCTGTTGATATAACAAAATGCAGTCAGTTATGCAGACAGTGAATTAGATTTTGGAAGAGATTTTGATAATATTTCTATGACACAGTGACCAGCATGTTGGGAGCTGCACCATGCATTCTTTTTTTATCTTAGATATCTATCATTTGAATCACCTGAACCATGAGCACCTTCCTTAACAATGACTTTATCATAATTTCTGAGTCAGGGACTTCAAGCAACTTTTGTCTGTTCAGTTCTTTATGACTCTGAAAGTTCTCCTGAAGGAAGAATAGGTATCTTTATAAAAATGAGACTTTTTTCTGGTCCATCACAGATTCCATTCTAATACATATAGATTAGAGACTCATGTTGTATAATGAAAATTTGAACTGAACCTCTAATCTCCTTATTATATAGATCATATTTTTTTTCAGGAGTGACTAATTTGTTTAACTACCTAAAACACAGATGGATAGGTACAATTTAAATCCCACCCAGCCATTTTCTATTTTTAGCCAGGACTCCCACTGATACCTGAATACCAAAGATTTTTTTAACCATCTAATTTTTTGAACATCTGCTTTTCCAAGTGAAAAATCAAAACAAACCAAAGCAAAATACGTATTTTTGAAACGTGTTAATTTCTGGAAAACTGCAGGATTCAAATGTAGTGTTATTCTGTCCTAAAAGTGGTGGGATCAAAAAACTGCAATATGCTCAGAAGCACTCTAAAACCATTATGCCTAGAAGAGGCCAGAGAATCAGAAGGTTTATATGACTACTATTTATTTAAATATCCCTGCCATAAGTATTTGTTTTTGCACCAAAAATGCTAAGAATTGATGAAACTCCTGACAGAATAAAAGTACTCAGAAACAGAGAAAAAAAACTGTTACAGCTCTGCTATTCCCTGTGACTGAATCTGCAGTTTGGTGTTTAGGCACAAGATTGTAAAACAACATTAGCAGCTGTTAGAAAACAGGGGCTGGGGCAATAAACAGCATTTACAAGTATTATGTGCTCAGTAAAATTTCCCAGTATAAATAGTATTTCAGTCCTCTTGGGCCTATTTCATGGAATTTGAGTTGATTACATAGTCTTTATGGGTCTCATAGAGGCTATCAAATAAAGGTTTGAAAACCAAATTTTTGTATTAAACAGCAAAGATAGGCTTATAGTATTTACATTATAGCATATTTTACTTATTAATCAAGTACTTTTTCAGGTTTATCTAACAGTTATAAGAAAAACTAAAGCATGTTTTTATATTGATAATTTTAATAGAATGGATACTTTATTTATGATACAAAAATATTCCCCTAAATGAAACTAGGTTGTTCTGAACAAATACATAGATGAATACTTTTCAAATAATAAGTATTTCGGTTTTCAAAGAAAAGAGCTAGTGAATATGTTTTAAAGTAGGTGCTTTCAAACCATTGTGGTTAAACAACTTTTCTTAAATCAAGCATGAATGTGATTGAACCATTACATTCAACCTCTTACAAATACTTTTATAACGCATTTCTACTGCCTATGTATTTGAAAAGCTATCACAATAATATACAATGATATTACAGTTTCCAGGTAAATGGATTACTGAGAAAAAATAACCATTCTGAAAGAACAGAATGTTTCTATCTGTGCATCAGGAATAATATTAACATTGGAATGAGTATTTTTTCAGTTTAATTTTTACAGCTTTTAAATTGAGCTATGTCAATAATTGTGAACAAATTTAGAATCTCAGGATGGCTTGACAGGTGTTTCAGGTTAAGTCTCTCTTGTAAGTCAGGTTTCCAGTTGACAAAATCAATGACTTTGAGAATATCTACATGGCTGAACAGTTTGCAGGTTTGCCATCCACCTTTGTGTAGTCAGGTTTAAATTGAGAGATCATCTGGAAATTGTAAAGGAAGGCTTTTTGCATTCAGAAAATAATTCTTGAAGCTAAAGGAGAAAAATGTTCTTTTTCTTGGCCTTAATTTTTCTAAACACAATACTTAGTAACAAATTCAGCAGACTTGTGCTTCAGGCAAATACTTTAATAGAACTTTTGAACTCCTTTACAGTCTTAAAACTGAAGTATATTAAACCTAATGGAATATATAAATACTTATTGCTATTGTAGTTGCCTGATATTAATAATTTATAGCTTAAAATACAAATCATGAATGAAACTGTTAATTATTTATTAACAGTAGTCTGCTAATGAGAGGGTAATGACAATGTTCAAAACAAGACAGTGTGTCTCTTAATAATCTGGAAAAATATAAAAATCACACTGATAGCTATTTCTGCTTCAGAGATTAAAATTTTGTTTCATTACAATGTAAGCAGAAAATTGAGATGCTCTTTCTTAATTCTTAACACTTACATTTTTCCCTATTGATGACTGACAGAAGATAAAAACAAGCTTCAGTTTAGAGAACTGCAGATTACTTTTTTCCTCCTGTCCGGTCCTAATATAGTTGTAATTTATACTGATGCAGACTTCATTTTTCTAATAATTATGACCTGATTTAACATTTTACAAGAGCGTCTGCCAAAATCTTTTGACTTTGATGCTGATTGGTGTAAAATGTGGAATTTACAAACCATTGAGAAATCATTCGATGCCATGCCCTGCAATTAAGAAGAAGTCAAGCAATAATAAAATCCAATTAATTGTATGCCTCCATTTAAAATTTTCAAGCTATAGTCAGAAAAAAGAATAGAAAGTCAAGGGCAATAGTTTAGCAGGACTGAGCTTGGGAGCACTTAGGGGAATAAGAAAGCCTAAGCATAAGAAGTCCCTCTTTCTCTGTCTCCATATAATTTCTTATCTTCTGTAGCCATTTTAATTAAGATGTTAATAAATTTGCTCATAGATTTAATACTCAGTGACAATTATGGGTCATAAACTGAAATAAAATTCAATGCAATGGATTTGTAACTTGTAAAAAAAAACCCCAACTTTGTTGCCTAGTCAACTAGACTAGATTTTTTTTTAATTTTTTGTTTAGTGTTTAATTTTTTTTCCTCCCTGAAGGGAAAGATTGCAGTTTAGAAAAAGATTTAAACTTTAGCCCCCACATATTAAGCAGAATTAATGATCTATTTGCTTAGACACCATATATTACTTCTAGTTTATCCATCCACTGGGTAAACGATAGGCACTACTTGGTCACAATGATAGATTTGAGTGCAGGCTGGGACATCAATCAGTGCTGGCAACTGATTAGTTGTTTGTGTCTTTGACAAGCTCTTCCATCTCACTGAATGAAAGCTTGCTGATTGCTCTCACTTCTCTCCACATTCATTGCCCTCCACTGCCACTATATTATATGGTTAATGCTGATGGTGGAAATACTCCTTGACAGCTAACACTGAATATCTTCCATTCCCTTATCATTACATATACGCTCTTCCGTGTTCCTTCGAGGACTAGAATTTCTAAGTGAGGTCATCCATGCCATTAGATATACAGAGGGCTGGCGCAGTAAGGCTGGGACCTGCCGATGAGAGAGATTTTGTGTATCAGGAAAGGAAAAAAAAAAGAGGTTGCATAATAGCATTATATGTGCCTGACTGTTCCCAATTTAAGAACTGGTTATTGAATACGAGAAAATTATGAGTAAGAAGAAAATTCTTAAGAATGGAAACAGCTGGAAGGCTCTGCTCTGCAGCAGGGTAGCTGCACGCGATGTTAAAGACACAATTAGAAATCCAGTCTCCTTCTGAATTTCTCAGTGGCCAATGGCAAAAAGCTGGAATCTTGCCTGAGACTTTCAAAACTCTTCAGGAGACCTAGTTGATCCCTACCAACAAATAGTATTTAAAAAGTTTCAATCTTTGACGGTAATAGACTAGATTTATAAGATAACTTCAGCATCACTGCATTATCATCATATTTGCTTTTCTGCAACAGATGGAGAGAATACATTAGCTGATGTATTTGAGGAAGTACAGAAGATATGAATGTTGACTTTCATGACATCCAACATTGTCTGGCATATGTTTGACATGTGTGATTAAGCATCAGGAGGACTGGAACAGCAATAAAGATGATCAGTGATGTTTTAATCGATTTTAAAATGCATACTGAGGACAGGACAACAGCAACATGCTTTGAAGAGTCTTTTCGTACTTCTAATAGGAGATTCAAAGTGAATATTTACACCTGCTTTCAACAATAGCAAATTTTTTGATGAAAGATAAGTGGGAATTTTTAGTTGTGATCAGGGTTTCTTGTTTTGTTTTGTTTTGTTTGTTTTGGTGTTTGCTATTATTATTATTATTATTATTATTATATTTTCTTAAGATAATATTTCTAAATATGAATCAGGTACAAAAAAGTGAATACTGTTTTACATATGAAAACCCAGATGATATTGATGGATGTATAATGGAAAAGAAAAACAGGTGTTATTATACCTGGTAGAGTATCTATGTAAAGCCAATTGTAAAAAAAAAGCAATGAAGTTTACATTATCTCTAAGCTGCACATATCAATTCTCTGGAGGCAAATAATATTTCATTTGTCAAAGGGGAAACCTGAAGGGGGAAATGAAGAGAGGATCACTCCATACATCTAAAATCATGCAAATAAATGCATGAAATTTCAGTATTACTAAGTAATAATTTAATGCAAAATCACTATCAGATCTGTATTCCTGCTTTCATTGGGGAATAGATACACATGGAAAACATATCTGTGATTAATGGTCTTCCTTATTCCAGGCACACATTGAAAACCAAGCCTGAGCTTCTGGTCACTTCCGCAGTGAGTGACCCCACCATGACCCCACCTCCTGCTTTGGCGTTCCTCGCTTATATTCTGGTTGCCCTACTAGGAATGCTAGAAAGGATGGTCTCTGCAAAGGGAAAACTATTTGGTGGTGATTTCTGATTTGCCATGGTTCTTTTTGATATATTACATCATTGAAGGCTTTATAGCCCTTCAGAGTAGATTTTCTAGTTTACAGATGGATTCTTACAGACATTCAGAGCGATGAGATGGTTGGACAGAGTAATTTTCTCTGGTTTGTGCAAGCTGTGACAGAGGATCAGGAAAATAAACAGTATGACTGCAAGAGCTTTGGAATATCAGATACCATTTGGTAAAGAAACAAAACAATAGAGACTGACAAGATTAGTACTGCAGCCAAGTGAGTTATGGTTCAAAAAACATCAGCTCTTGTCCTGTATCCATTAAATGAACACTGATAACAGCCCATGCCATTCATACTTGTTGTGCTTTATTACTCAGCTGCAGTCAAGGAATTCAAACATTGTGCATTACTCCTAGTTCGTAGATTTATCTTTAAAGAAATCATCGGAATGTTTTTATACCAGATATTATTTTCCACATTGTATATTTCAGATATCCATTAATGATTCTAGTTATGGGGAAAGGCCATGAAATCCTTTGCATCTCGCAGCTTGAATTGCAACATGGACCTCTAGTTGCTACTGCTCCTATGTGTTTTGCACACTTCTTGTGGACACTTGAATCCATTCAAGCTCAGGTTTCAGATTTTCAATCATTCTAAGACTTCAATGTCATGCTAAATACTACTTCCTATATTGCACTACATTGCACTGCACATACCATCTTGAACATGGGTGTTTAAGACTTATTATTCCAACTGTGGTGCAAAATGGACATGATGTTACAGAAGGAAAGGCTCAGCACAGACCCCAAGGAATCTATATTCTAAATTACAGGGTTGTCACAGTATACTTAGAGTCATAGAACCAAAGAAATGTTGAGATTGGAGAAATCTCTAAGATCACAGAGTCCAAACACTGCTATGTTCACCACAAAACCATGTCCCCAGCAACCTTTTGAACACTTCCAGGGATGGTTATTTTACTACTTCCCTGAGTAGCCTGTTTCAATGTCTGATCACCTTTTCAGTGAAGAATTTTCTCCTAGTATATACCCCATATATTATGTTTCCTCTCTCCTGTCATTTCCTATATGGGAGAAAAGACCAACCCTCACCTCACTACACCCTCCTTTCAGGTATTTGTAAACAGTGATAAGGTCACCCCTCAGCCTCCCTTTCTCCAGGCTAATCACCTCCAGCTCTCTCATCTGCTCCCTGCAGGACTTGTGCTCCAGACCTTTCACCAGCTCTGTTTCCCTTCTCTGGACACACTCCAGTGCCTCAATGACCTTCTTGTAGTGAGGGGCCCAGTGCTGGACACAGCACTCAAGGTGTGGCCTCACCAGTGCCAAGTACAGGGGTCAATCCCTGCCCTGCTCCTGCTGGCCACACCATTGCTGGCACAGGCCAGGATGCCATTGGCCCTCTTGGCCACCTGGGCACTGCTGGCTCACGCTCAGCTGCTGTCACCAGCACCCCCAGGGCCTTTTCCTGTGGCAGCTTTGCAGCCACTCTGCCCCAGCCTGTGGCACTGCCTGGGGTTGCTGTGACCCAAGGCAGATTTGGCACTTGGCCTTGTTGTACCTCATCTCATTTGCCTCAGCCCATCAAAACAGTCTGTCCAGATCCCTCCGAAAATTTTACCGCCTTCCAGGAACACGCCAATCAACACTCCAATTTAACTAAGTGTCGTCTGCAAAATTACTGCAAGCTCACATTTTTGTAAATAATTGCTCTTGCAATTTTGCATTTTGAGTTAAAACCCCCCAAATTTATTTTTTTCAGTAAGAATTTTTTAAAAAAGTTTTTTACCTGAAGCAATAACTATTATGTAAAGGGTCAGACTATCTATATTTTTACGCACTTCTTTAAAATGTCAAAGACGCTTTTATGTCTGTCTAGAATGTAATTGTGTCTATGAAAAAAGTATTTACTGGAGCTATGTTTCAGCTCAATGTGTTTAATTTTAATTTTATTTATAGACTATTGCTTGCAGATTAATAATAACATTGCCTATATATACATATCTGAGTAAGGAAACAGTACTACATCCTCTTTATTTCCAACTTTGTTTTAATTCTCTTTTATTTAATGGGAAATTATGACCTTGAATTTAGATTTCCTGTTGGATTAAGCTCTAACAATGTTAATGATACTTACCAGCTCTTTTAAAGCTGACTAATATTTTGAAAATATTAGAATAAAGGACAGAAAACCTTTATTCCCTTCAGCATCACCTCATGGGCCCACTATTTAATAGAGGTATTTATTAACCTGATTTTGTGGAGTGTTGTGTTGCTATATTACCAAGCTTCTTTGGTATCACACTTTACATAATTGACTTAAAACTCAACTCTTCTTATGGAACATTGCAGATCATTAAGTATTGGAAAAAATACATTTAGAATGGATATTTTCCAAGGAGTGATCTGCCTTTTATTGCTTTTCTACTCTGCGCAGAATACTCAGAAAATTTCTTATTTTAAAAAAAAAAAAGAACAATAATATACAGTTCCTGCTGGAAGAGGAATGCAAACATTTTAAAGATTTAATACAAAGGAACATGTAACTTTGGAGTGCAAATATACCTTTCATTAGCTAGTTATCAAATTAGTGTTTTGTTTTTAGCTTGGAGTCTAAAAAGAAGCATGGAGAATATATTTTTTTCACTTATGTATAAAACAAAAATGCTTGAGAATTATGTCGAGTCTATATTTTCACCTTGTGTTTCTGTTTACTCTCAATCACTAAAAATAGAATGGAGGTAAAAAAATGTATGTATATATAAATATATCTTCTCTACAGCACAAAAACAACATCCATAGCTTAGGTCAAAAATGTTCAATGACAATTTTCTTTAAAAGAAGCAGTACACTGCAACTATATAGCATTTGACAAGGTAATGACAAATTACTTTCAGTTTGGGAAAACTGGTGAAGATGCGGATTTGGAAACTGAAACACGTTTTAATAGTTTCTCTCTTAGTTTATGCTTTGACTGGAACAGGTTTTGAACCCCTCACAGAGACAGGCCCTTTAAAATGCTTATTACTGTTGTAGAGACACAAGCATTGAAAAGCATTGAACCAGATCTTCTTCCTGTAAAGGCTACTGGCAGTGCTGTCCCTGAGTTCACTGAAAGTAACTTTATCCATCATGAAGAGTCATATATGCCAATGAACACTGAAGCTGGATTGCAACACAAGTTATTTGGGAAACTTTTTAAAGAGTTGCAGCTGCTGAAACTTCCTGCGATCTAATTTACAACTGAAATTAGTGTGTCAGATTGCAGCTCAGCCAGCAGTACTGTTACAAGTTTTATACGGTAGATTTGAGCTATTTTGTGTATTAATTACACATCCCTTCTTTTAATGTTTCCATTACCAAAATAAACACAGTATTAAAATGCTTTCTAAAAGTTAACCAACTTTGCCATGAGCTACAGAAAAAGGCCAGTAGAAGTTTACTTTCCCATAGTGTAATCAGTAAGTTATTGTACATAATACATATGAAAATCCAATGAAAATTTGCCCCTGTGTGTTTATTCAGGACACCAGCTTTACTATATCACCTCCACTCTCATCAACCAGGTGGGATCACAGAAACTCTATTTATTGGCTTAGATCTTCAGCTAGATTCTGGAATATTTATTATGAGGAAATGTCCCAATTTCAATGGAATTAACTCTCTGAGTACAGTTTATTTTGATGAGGTATCTCATTCTAGTAGTACCTTGTGTCATTTTCCTCAATGGGAACAAATCACAGAGAACTACAGTACTCATCTCCTCCTCCTTCAAACACAAAGATACTTCATTTGCCATTGGTATGAGACATATTTTCAAACACATTGCAGTACCCAAGCTTATATTTTTCTAAATCCTCCTGCTTGTTAGATATCCAGCTGTGCTGATGTCAGCTTCAGAATTTTCAGAAGCTGTCCATAAGAAAAAGATTATGTTTCAGAAACATCTTTATATGCAAAGTAACTGCAGTGTATAAAGAAAAACAAAATAAGTGTCTATATTGCCCTTGCCTGTCTCCTCTGTGCTGCATATATATTTCAGACTTTTATCCTGTATCATTTAGCATATTAAAATTTCTGATATTGTTAACAGAGGAAAAAAAGGTAATTTTTTTTTTAAGTGGGCAAAAAAACTACTATTCTTCAAAAATATTTTCACTGGAAATTATTTCTCTTATAAAGACACCATAATCTAAATGTAATGATAAAAACTTTTAAAATGGTAGATAATTATAAAGGAGAATGTGGGACATGAAAAATTATTAGCAAAAAATACATTCTTAAGGGCACATTCTTGTGATTTTGAAAATTTTAATGCATTTTTAGTCCTTTCATATCCTTAATTTATGGAAGGACAGATGAGAGATGTCATTTGATGGGGACATCTGAGGGATTGTAAGAGATGGTATGGTTAAACATGTTTATATGGTATGGATAATAGTGTTATAAGCAGCACACCAATTACCATACAGAAGATCAGCATGAGAAAAATCAGGGAAAACAAAAAAGACTGTAATGAAAACTGATTTTATTTGTCTAGCAGGAAAAAAAAAAGAGATAAATGGAAAGGCAAAGCAGGTCCAAGAAATCACAGAGGGCTGTGATATACCTTGGAAAAATGAGCAAGACACAAAACAATGAGTACATTCAATGAACAGTCCAGAAGAAGTCATCCAAGGCACACAGATAAAATAATGGATTTTTTTCTCCTCTTTTAATAGCATGGAAAATATTTCGCAATGGTCATTCAGTGTTGAAAGGAGATCAAATGCTAATAAAATATCTGACAAATTTCACAGGGTATCTTTCTTGTTATTGTTGAAGGCAATCTTTTCTCCCTGGTCTGGGTCAGAGGCATGGCTAGCTCCTACCACTGTTAAGGGCAGAGCCTGCTGATACCTAAGCTCAAGGTCAGATTTCTATGCAGATTAGCCATATGCAAATCACCTAATCAAAATTGCACAGGGAGCACACCTGAAACTGACAGCAATTAATGCTGCTTCAAAGAAGGCTGCAAAATTCAAAGGAAGTTAGAGAGAGAGATGGAATTAACAGGGTACAGAAGTCTGTGACTTCTGCTGACTCAAAAGCTTCTGTGTGCATCTAAATGTTACCTAATAAAAAAGGTAAAGCAGGCTAATCCACTTCCTGACAAAGCTGTACTCCATGTAATGATGGCTTTTGGAACTCTTGTATTGTTGTTTTAGAATAGGCAAAGTGCAGATATTTGATATTAGAGTTTAAATAATTGCATTCTTTGAGAAAAAAATTGGATTGGTAATGAGTAATTTAACTGAATTTTACAAATGTGACAGCTGTTTCCATTCATGCTTCTATAAAGAGGTCAATGTCGCTCTAGAGTTATTGTCTCCTAATAAGATGTAAATTGTAAACCTCAGGCTGAGCAGGTTAAGATGAATCCAACTTAATATATAATGATATTCTGTAATGAATAGAAAAGGTGACATAACTCCCTGATAAAACTAGCAGTACACATGACCAGATATCTCTCAAAGTACAAATTCTGTATTCATTGCATAGCTGCATGCTCACTCTGTATTCTGGAGCCATTAAATTGCTGAAAGTGCTTTTTCTCTTGCCATGCTCCAATAGGAAGATAATGCTGCTTCTAATCATGGATTCACAAAGTAATGGGTCACAAGGAGCCTCCAGAGATCACCTGACCTAACTCTTTGTTCATAGCAGGTCTAATCAGAGACACAGCCTCCAGACCTTTGGGGTTCTGAGTCATGAATACTTCAAGTGATATATGTCTTACAGTGTCTCTGAGTACTAGTTCCCTTATTTGATTGATCATGGTAAAAAGTGCTTTCATTACAGAACACTGGAAATTATCAGAAAGTCTCAGACTTCTCATTGTCTCTTGTTTAGTAGACTTGTGCAGTTCTGTTTGGAGTCAGGCTTCATCTTCTCTGGGTTCTCCAACTGGGTAGTAACAGACACTTACCAAGTATCCCAGAATCAATATTTTCTGCAAGGGGAACCAGCCAAGCTCCCTCAGACTTTGTCTTTGGATCCTGAGGGCATTAACAGACCTTACTGGCCCTGGACAGCTTCATCTGGGGCCCTTGAGATCCCTATCCAAGTGCCCGTGTGTGTACAAGAATGATTGCCTCACCTTCATCACCTCTCAAATATGTATTCATCTCAGTCTTTCTTGAAGTTTCCCAAGGCTGCTGATAGAGTACCTAAGATCTAGAAGAGGTGAAAGTCAATGTAATAGTGGGAAAAATAGAGACAACAATCTCTTACCACTTTCACCTTTGCTGAGAACACACTGTTGGATTGTCTTGGTCTTTGATATAATTTTCTCCTTGTCATCACTTGACATTTATTTAGATACTGTCGGTAATCAAACATATATTGAGGCAATGGAAAAGGGTGAGGGAACTATGTGAAAACATTGCTTATCCAAACCTGTGACTAAAGGCTTCTATTTTCTAGTTCCAGTTGGTTTTACTCCTGCTGCTAGCTACTGATGTGAAACTGATTTACAAAACAGCAGCTGAAATGCACTACAGATTAAGATCTTCATGTCTGTTGAAAACCCTCTTCTGTGACAAGAAGTGGAATTGAAATTTATCACACCATAGCTAGTACCAGTATTGAGTATTTATGATAGGCTGATGATAATTTGGACACTACAACTAGGGCTGATCATTCACGTTCCTTAGAAAACTATGTGCTTGCCAGCATGCAGAAAATCAATTTTGCTGTGCATTGATTTCAGTCCTGTCACTTTAAACAAAGTCAATATAGAGGAACTGGAAGGAATTATATAAATAGAAAAAAAAAGGCAGAAAATAATTTTTATTTTAGAAAATTATTAGCTTACAATTATTTCTTGTGCAGGCTAAGGAGTAAACATGCAGTAACAAATGGGAGACATTCATATAAATTACAGGACAACAATCAGTTCCTCATACCGCTGAAGAAGTAGGACCCGTGCAATCACATCCCCACTAAAAAAGCTGCACTTTTTTGTTGTTTTGTACATTAGACAATTCCACCTGAGCTATTATTTATGGGTAGCTTTGTTAGGCTGTTACACAGCTCTGCGTCAGCAAACAGGCATTAATGGGACTGCCCTGGGGCTCCTAGAACCATCATGCTGCTGAGATCCTCAGGCCTCTGACAGCCAGTGCACTCAGGGGCACCTGCTGTGTTTCTGACAGGACACTGCTATAAACAGGCTGAGCCTTATGTTATTAGGGCATTGCTTCATGTAACAAGATTTAAAAGTCTCTCTATATGTATAGATACAAGTACATATATCTACATGTAGATATCTTTGTGTTCTTTCTTTCTTTTCCCAATATGTATCTCAATAAAGCAGTGTTATTGGTGGAGTAACTGGGGCATGATAGGGTGGGAGTGGGTGCTGGTGAAGCAGTAACAATCTAACCCCCTTTATCAGTTGGTACTTGAAACTTCATTTTTGCCTTTATTTTTTTTTCTCTTGTTTGTCAAAAACAACCCAGAGAATATATGTGTAAATGTACAGTTGCTCTCTCAAAATCAGCTCAAGCTTCTGCTTAAGATAAAATTCAGATGGATCAAAATTTGCAATAGGAGTATTTACATTTTCAGATAGTGAGTTTAAGAGCATTTAGATAATATTGACTTTCAATGGTGTGCATGCTGGAACATTTATCTCTTACAAATGCAAGAAGAAATGTGTCAGTATATTGGAAGCTGTTCTACTAGGGTTACAAGCATCAACACAGGAACCACTTATGAAACATCTATCTTCTTTTGGAGATAGAAAGGGATTTACTAGTAACTAGACAGCAGAAGAGCAGATGGAGGATTAGGGCCCAGTTTTAAAGTTCTGTTCTATTTTCTTTGTCCTTTTCCTGCTCTGTCCCATTAAAGTCTGCTATAAGTATGTAGAGAAACCAGCAGTTGCTGTGAGACTTTTAAACATAAACTACCCCATGTCTCTCTGCCTTCTATAGATGTCAAGTGGAGTGAAACAGATGTATGCTGATGTGCAACGTAACCTTTACTTTTGTAACACCTTTCTTAGTTACTTTTGTCTCTTTAATTTTTAATTTTCTCTGGAAAAAAAATCCTACTGGGAATATCAGTGCAAGATGGGTAAAGGCTGCTTTCATAGCTACTGTTTAGGTGCCTTCTGCTTAGATGAACTATCTTGATTTGTGCTTTTCTGTCCATTTCTTTTGTTAGAGCACCAGACCTAAAAGCACAAAATAATCCCTTCAACTCCCTTTCCTGCCTCACCATTTAATTCTATATTTGTAAATAAGACTCAGGAAGTGTGATACAATTTGGGAAAATAGCTCCATCTCTGAATGTTGCTCCCTGTTGACAGGAGACATAAAAAGAGTATCACAAGATTAGGAACTCAGTAAGTTTATCCAGCAGGCTGCTGTGCTCTCTCTTTTAAAAACGAAGCAATATTGAGAACCATTGTGGTAAAAAAAAAAAAAAAAAAAAAAAAAAAAGGAACAAAATGAAAGCAGGAAGATTCTTTCTGCTCTGAAAAGAATTCACTCAGAAAATTTCACCTGGGGAATAGGAAGCTAAGACAAAGCTTTTCTTTAATAGTTTTAGCTTAAGGAGAGGAGGAGACGTGTCTATATCCAACAGGAAAAATGTAGGACAATATAATAAGAAGATATCTATAATTAGCTCCTTGCTTCTGAAAGATCATAGATAACAGTGTAGTTATTTATGCATTTTCAGTGCCCTGGAGGCCTCATTCTACTGTAATTCAGTATATTACATTGTGTGTAAGGGAAGGCAGGTGGGAGTAATAAGGCAGGGAAGGCTCTGTGGGAGCACAGAACCTCTTGTCAAACAGATAGATACTCTAGAAGATCCTAAGATCACAGTTTTCATAGATTTGCAAAGTTTGCCTTTTTCTTCCCTGACAAAAGAGAGAGACATAAAAATTGTGTAAGATAATACCTCTTACTTGGAAAACCTTTCCATGATTTTCTGTATAGACACACTCTAGAAGACACTACCTTTTCTTCTTTCTCCTTCCCACAGGAAGGTAAATATTAAAAAAAAATTAAATTTAGGAATTTTTGAAAGAAGAAATTATCATATTTTTTTCATTTAACCTGTGATTTTATGTCATTTTTATAAATTCCTATGTTTTTCAAGCAAGGATCCCAATAAAATAAAGGTACCTACATATCCTAGACTGTAGATTCACAGTATTGATGAAGAGCAATATGGCATTGATTCCAAATATAAATCAGCCAAAGGTTTTTCTGAGTCATTCATGAGTCAGTAGAGAATTTTGATTGCACAATCTTTGTATCCCCAGTTCTGAGGCATGTGGTAGCAGTCACATATTAACTGAACTCACACACTAACTTCTGGACTACAGCAAGAGAGTACAGATGCAATACTTTACATAACTATGTTCACTAAAATAATTATAATAATAAAAGACAACAAAAGTTGGAATAGCACTTCAAATGGACACATATCAAGTGTCTACAATAATGTTAAGGAGGAATTTCATTTGACAAATGCAAGATAACTCTATCTTTTTAAAGGCAAAAAGTGAACCAGAAGAGTACCTTTCTCCCTCTTCCCATGCTACCTTTTTTTTGTTTTCCTTATGACCTGAAACATTTTATTTTTTAAATATTACACCAATGCATCTCTAAATTTATCCTCATTTGAGGATCTATCTCTGCTTATTCCTATATAATTGTTTGCTGTGTTAAAATACTATTTACATATAATAATCTCATATTCAGAATTATTGCCATTACAAACATGTATTATTATTCTGTCTTCAAAATTATCCATTTATGACAGTGGTAGAAGATTATCTATGACTTTAAAAATTAGAGCATTACTGTTAAAAATCATCATAATGTTTCAATGGTATGTAGGACTTGAGAGAACTCACTACAGTAATGTGAGTGCGTAATGGCTAACTTCAATCCTTTTGTTCAGACACTAGTATTTAAAGACTTTAGACTTTGAAATGAAGTAGCACTTCAGCATTCAGTTTTAAGGCAAGTGATTTTTAATATTGACCAAATATGATCAAATCTTTTGGCTGAAAAAAAGGTGTGCTATCACACATAAAAACCAGGTAGCCTATTTCAAACTACTTTTAAAAAATAATATGCCATTTTTATCTTGAAATATAAGTGAATTCTTTACCAAGAAGGGATAAAAAAGTTCTTTATTTTTATGTCTATATAAAAGATAATCTAAAGCTAACTCCAAAGGTATGTAATTTTTTATTATTTCTGTGCATTTGACTGCTGAATGTGGGTGGTTTTGAACTCTGTCTCAAACAAGTAAATGTTGAACTTACTTCAACAGGTACCTTGCAAAGAAATGTGCAACTGGATGCATACATATTTTTCCAAACTGTTATATAATGAAAATTATGTAATGGAATATGATTATATGGTGGATTGATCCTGGGTGGACACACCAAGCAACTGAGTTAATCTACCTCCTCAGCTGGAGAGGAGAGAAAAATACAAAGAAAGGCTTATGAGTCAAGATAAGGGGAGGGAGATCATTCACCAATTATCATCATCAGCAGAGCCACCTCAGGGTAATTGATTTACTGCCAGTTGGAATCAGAGTAGGATATGACAAATAAACCCAAATCTTAAGAACACCTTCCCCAGACCCCTCCCCTCTTCCCTGACTCCCTTTCATTTCTTGTTTTGTCTCCCTCCTCCCCCTGGGTGGCACAGGGATGAAGTGTATGAAGGTTGTGGTCAATTCATCGCACATTATTTCTGTTGCTCATTTCTCCCCTTCTTCTGCTTCACTGTGGGGTCCCTCCCACAGTCCCTCCCCATGAACATCTTTAATATGGGTTGTTCCCATGTTCCTGCCGTTCTTCACTCTCTGCTTGTGGGCTTGAGGAGAGAGGAGCTCAGTGTGAGTCCCCTGTGGAGGCCTGCCAGAAAACATGTCCAGACTGGGCTCCTCTCTCCTCAAGCCCACATCCAATTCCATCACAGGCTTCCCATGAGTCACAGTCCTTCGGGCATCCACCTGCCACGTGGGGTCCTCCAAAGACTGCACGTGAATCCTGCATCCCTGCAGCCCTCCATGAGAGACAGCACAGCTGCTTCACCATGGGCTGCAGGGGAATCTCAGCCCCAGCGCCTGGAGCACCTCCTGTCGCTTCTTCTGCACCAATCTTGGTGCCTGCAGAGATGTTTCTGTCACAAAATCTCACTCTTATTTTCTCTAGTGAAAATTGTACAGGTATTTTCCCCTTTTCTAAAATACTTTGTCATAGAGTAGCTACTTCCATTGCGGATGGGCTTGACCCTGTGGCCAGTCACAGGTTCATCTCAGAGCCAGCTAAGATTGGCTCAGATGTGAGAAGCTTCTAGAAGTCACACCTTTTTAACATGACTTGTAGTGACAAGACAATGCACAATAGTTTTAAATTTGCAATAAAGTAGATTTAGATTGAAACTAAGGAAGAAATATTCTATGATAACAGAGAGACAGTGTAATATCTCATGAATGGAAGTGTTCAAGACAATGCTGAAGGGGTCTTCGGGCAACCTAGTCTAGGGAAAGATGTCTGTGATCATAGCAGCAGATAGGATTAAATGATTTTTAATTATTCCTTTCAATTCAAATCTTTTTATGATTCTATGACTTTCTTAGGATTCTATATCTTTCTGTGCTGCTGAAAATCTTCAGTTGATTCTAATTTTCTTCGATACGTCTACATTTCACATTCTGCTTTGAACTCTATAATCACTTCTGTGACACTTTTTTTCTGCAATTAGAATTAGTCTTTGTCTACTCTATTTTAAAACTAAATATATTAAACCCAGATATTTCATTGAATGCCAAAAACTGCAGTCAGAGAGTTTACTGCAAAGAGAAATTAATTTGGAAGCTTCATGTTTTCAGTTAGGACTATCCAATCTGACCAGAAACCTTTCAGCTTTTCAACGTTTCTTTCATTTACAATAACACCCTTCTATCTTGGAAAGACAAACTTTTTTTTTTTTTTTCATGAAAAAGTGTTTTCTGTAAAGTAAAATATTGTCTTCCACAAACTTGTTCTGGTGACTGCTGACGCTAGCAATTTCTTCCATGATTAAAGTCTGTCTCTCTTTACTGTAACTGAATGCTATTGACCTCCATCAGCTTTGCCATTTGAACAATGAAATAAAACCATAAACTATATACTGTATCTGATACATACTGTAGGATGTCACAACATATGAGCTTGAACACTTCATTAAATGCCATCCAGAATATCAATGGCCATTGTAAACACATTTTTCATAGTGCAAATATATCTGAAAGAACTGATAGTGGTTCTCGTTTTAAAATACATTGATTATGTCTATCTGGTGACACAGTATTGTTTTGTTTGATCTTCTGTCACTCTTTCCATACCTGACACATCTAGTGTTTCCTAGTTAGGAATTTTCTGAACTCTGAGAAAAGCAGGAAAAATATGTTTTATTTCCTTGCAGAGTTTGTTGAAATAACATAAAAAAATTTCTTGTAAATGTCTATGGCTAAATTATTATACTTGCAGCTTTATGGGTGAAATCTGTGTTAAAATAAAAAATATCTGAGGCCAAGAAGACTTATCATTTGCAGATATTCTGGAACTGTGGCTGCATTTTTTGGACAGTGCATCAACAACTACACTCGATACAGATATCTCGTAAATATCTTTTCACATTACCTTTTGAAACTTTCCTGCCACTTTCACTTAATTCTCATTTTGTTTCTTTCTATCCAGGTGTTCACCAATTCATGCTAATTCTCTTTCTTCTCCATCCTGGTAGTTTTATAATATCAGAGTGGTGGTGAACATCTGAAGTACTGAAAGCATTCTCTTTTGTCCCTGGACATTTTCTTTTCATTCCTAGGTAATATAAACTACTAGTTACAGCAATCCTTCTGTGATTAGTACCTTTATGTCACAATAGAGTATACTAGCATTCTCATCTCTAAATTTACAAAAAATCTATGTTCTGATGCTCCTTGAAACCCTTGGGGAAAATATTCTTATTTCCCCTTGGATTTTGAAGATGCCTCTTCAGACAGCATGGTTTGCTATAAAACTGGATTTGTGCATAGAAAAAAAAGTAGTTATACATCTTCAATTAAACAACAGATCTGTGGCCTTAAGGGAAAAAGATTGGAAAGGCAATTGAAGGCAAGGCAAGAACCCAGCTTCAAAGGCCTACACTGGATATATTCCACTGACTTGTTTCAGCAGACATAAATATAAAAGCAGGCATTTCTACTTTGTCCTAGCTATGCAGAGCATAATAAAAGGATGTGAAATTAAATACAACACATTAGATAGAAACATAAATGTTGACTTCATTCTCATATTTTCAAAACCAATTAGAGTTTTCCCAAGACACATTATTAAAGCTACTTCAGATATACAAACAGTTCAAGGGAGCTAGTTCACATGAAATCATAGGAGTCATTGATTTTATTGAAAGATTTTTCAAAATACCTATAGGGATTAATACATAGCTGCTGACCAGCGGATAAAAATTCTAATTGAATAAACAAGGACAAGTTTGCAGATGCTCATTAGCAAGAAATTTTATTTCATGTAGGATTCAACTAAGGTGAACTTTTGTTAAAAACCAGAGGAGAAATAGCTGTCATGAATACTATGTATTCTCTAGTCACTTTCAGACATTATCTAAGAACCTCTCACAAACAGTTATTTCAAAAATTTCTCCTTTAATTGACCATATCTAAAATGTGTAGAATCCCAATGACTGCAGGAGGAAAATAATTCAAATTACCTTTATCATTGTTTGTAAGTTAATAAAGTGCGGAAAAAAAAAAATTATGCTGTTGTGTTCTAATGAAAATTAAATAAGGATCATGAAAAGCAACATTTGACATTAAAAAACTGCTTTAAATAGGTGAAGGCCACTAATAATAGAGGAGGTGAAAATAACTACCAGCATGATGTATAAAACTGGAAATATTTGTGCCATTGAAGACACAAATTTGGTACAAAAGCCTCTCCAGCAAAAACAACAACAAAAAGAAAAACCTTCCCCTCTCCCCCAAACCTGAAAACCCCAACCAACTGACAAAAACACTCCAAAACCCACCAAAACTCAAAAAAAAAGAAGTTGAATGAAAAGTCTATGTATCACACTGACTCCAAATCATTCATGGAAGAATGAAGTGTCTTTAAAACTATTTCACAATCAGAAATTTCAAAGGAATTTTTTGACACTCTCAAAGCTTCAAGTTCCAATTGTATTGCAGAGTATGAACCTGAAGTTCCTACTGCAGAACAGTAAATTTCTGATAATAAGGCCAGGATTTCAAAGACTCCGGGAACATATGAAACACTTCTCTTTTTCTTGTAGAAATAAATTGGAAGAATTTTTTCATTCCTTTGTAAAGAAAGGAAGTTTGTTGTCCATTATTATAAGCCTTACAATGATGATTACTCCAGGCATAAAATTAGAAGGGATAAGTAGTCAAGAGCAGCAGAAAATAACTTGCTTTTCAGTAAGGTGTATCGGAAGTTTTAAATTTACTTTTCTACTTCTTACCTGGATTGCCATTGGTATTCTTGCAGTTCATTTAGAGAAATATGAAGAGTCTTTGGACTTTACAGTTATGTACTCCCTCTAGGATTTATAATCCAGGTTTCATTTTTCTGTATTTGTATTTTTGTACATTTATTAGTATAAATTAAAAAAACACATCTTCTCTGTATTATGGTTATAAGACTGTAGATTTGGAAAAGCAGCATCAGCATGCAATTAAGGCTATATTGGCCTATATTCATCACCAATTTTATAGAAAGAATGCTACTGCAGACACTGTGTTTGGTCACCTGAAATTATTATAAGAATGTGTTTTTCGGCTTTTTTGGGTTTCTTTTAATCAAAGCTAAATAGGAAATGTACAAGACAAATACCTTCAAAATCTCTATATTTCAATTTGAATTGCTGTATATAGTCACATTATCCAAAGATTCTGATCTAACATATTTTTTCCCTAAGGAAATTAAGTTTATCCTATACATAATCTTTATTTTCTGAATATGAGATTACCTTTAAACAAAACAATGAAGCATAGAAGAGTAGCACACCATGGAGTACCTTTCCAAATATAGTTTTGCTGAAAAGACAAAAATCTATAAGAGTACAAAAGATTGGTAATATAGGAAAGCACAGTCTCTCTCCTTTGAATACAACCTGAAATTCTACAGTCTTTCTTATTTTTTCTTTTACAGCTCTCTCGCACAACATTTTTTTTAGACAAAACCAAGCTCATTTGTAGATCTCAGACTTCAGAAGATCTTTGTTCTGTGTTATTTTCACCTTTTTCAAGTTTAAAAGGTGAAATTTGAAGTGTTGAACATCAAGCCATACAATTCAAAAAGAGAGGTCTTTAGAACAAGAAAGGATCTTTTAATAACTGTCACAGAATGGCAGTTCAGAAGTGTGACTCTCGCTTCCTAGTCAAATGGTGCTTTCTCTCCACGTTTCATGTGACATCTCCGTTAAGGGGAAATAATGACTTTGTAAGCTGATTCTTTTTGCAAGGAAGATGGATAAGTCAGTCCCTTCCAATGACAATGTATAGCTCTGATCCACCCTGTAGAATTCTTCATTTTTGAAATGTCTTACTAAAAAAACTAGATTACAAAGCTGCTGCACAAAACCTTTCTCATGCTGAGTTCCTGAGAATATACATGAATTACAAGACCAGTTTTTCTGAGATGATGATCATGCCCCTTTCTATTTTTTGTTTTTGTATAAGGGAAAAGATGTTTTGTTTTCTTGGCCCTTTAACTTTTGCTCAGTTTGAGGATTTTTAAACATTTGAAACTCAAAACTAAAGACTCCTATGTATCTATCTGTCCTGTAGGACTGTTAAGTGAAATATAAAGCAGGCACTTATATGTATTTTAGAGAAGGCATTGTAAAACAAAACATTATGAAAATATTGGAGCAAAACGGGTGAAAATCACATGCTGATCTGTGCAGATCTGTGTAGCATAAATAAATTCCTTTTTACATCTAAGGATATGTAATTCTCTAGACATTCAGGCTCTCACTCTGGAAAGATATTCAAGGTTATTTATAATCTTTTTAACTAGCCAGAAAATTTTCATTGTAATTTATCATTTGGAAAGGTAAATACATTTGCTCAAGTAGGTTTTCAACAACATAAAATTAAAACACTATCACTAAATACATGGAGCAAAAGTTTATGCTTTTAGCATTGAAAACACCTCTTGCTTCCAAGATTTTTTAAAAGGTTTAAAGTTTAGATTTATAAATTCTTCTTTAAAAGATACAGAGTAGCCACTATTCAGTGTCTATTTTTCCAGACTTCTTTAATTCTTATCCGTATCAATATTTTACTAGTAATATGAAAACATTTTGATCCTTTTCAATTTCATATTATATAGTCTCTTCGGACATTGAATGATTGCTTAGTTGGAGATCTCAATGAATATGTCAGGAGAGAGACATAGTGTTCATACTGTTTGTGAAAAGTTATGTAGAACTGTAATAAAATATACGGTAAAAGAGAAAAGTAAACTAAAATAAAAATCTAAATTAGAAAACAAGAAGACACAATAGACCAGATTCTTAGACATTCTAGAACAACTCGACTGCCTTACCAAAAGGAAATTACCTTTTCATCAGGTGCACATCCAGTTCCCCACCACCTGTCCTAGATTGTCAAGCAAATTGTATTCTATTACCATCTGTATGACAGTTGTCTTCTTCAGGCAGTTTTCCATATCTCTTCCACAACCACTCCTCCCCCCAGACAGATGTCTCCTGATAATAGGCTTTTGAATGTCACTTGCATGATTGATAAGAACTATAGCATCCATTGTGAGATGCTCTGCCCAGAGGGAGGAGCCAAACATTCCTATCCAGATATAATCTGGAGATTCTGGAATACCAGCTGGGCTTCTCCATCAGATTTCCCAGAGGAGCAGCTTCCACTGGGTCTTCAGAGGAAGACTACACCCCTTCTACAGGATCCCTGTTCCAACAGAACCACATTCCAGGAGGACTGCCACCACAGTTGCAATTGGACCACTACCAGCACCCTGACCAACAGGATGTCAGGTTATGTTCTGACTCTGTCAGTGATATTTTGATTTACTGCATTGTTTATTTTGTCTTTTTATTTTCTTCCCTATTAAAGAACTGTTATTTCCTGCTCCCATATTTTTTGCTTGAGACCTCCTTAACTTAAAATTTATAACAATTCACAGGGAGGGGGTTTACGTTCTCCATTTCAGGGGAGGCTCCTGCCTTCCTTAGCAGACACCTGTCTTTCCAAACTGAGATACCACCAAAACATTGAGAGACAAATAAACATAAATTTTTAGAAGCACTTTTGTTTGAAATGGTTCAATTAACAAGATTCTTTTTCAGGTCCTCATGCTTGCCACTAGGAAACTTTCATAATCTCTAAAATTTTGATATTCTGTGTTCATATATCAGTATGCATATTTATGAGAACATGTCTCACCAATGAAACATTGCTGAATACTAATAAATGTACTAGAGCACTTAAATCTTTCCACTTGGCCTTACTGACACACAGCTCCACAACATTTCAAAGTCACAGAACAAGAGATGGGTCGATGGTCTAGTAATACTCCTGTTTATAGCTGGGCTTCTCACCAGGAAAGTTTAAATATCTCTCAAGAATGGAGACTATACAACCTCTCTGGGTAATCTGCCTATCTTTAGCCTTCCTCAATATTTAAAAAGAAAAAAAAAGGTGTTTTGTGTTACAGGGTTTTCTGCATCTAAATTTTCACCCATTGATTTTTGTAGTGTCAATGGCATGACCAAGTTTGACACATGGGAAGCTTCTAGCAGTTTCTCACAAAAGCCACCCCAGCAGCCCCTGCCACCACCAAAGCCTTCCTGTGCAAATTGGCTTTCACTTTTTATTTCACTATTTATTTTAGACTGTATTCATTTTGTGTAAGTCCTACAAATTAATTGTGTTCACATACAAATCCACATGATTTTTGAAGTTGTGATGATTTGGGAGAATTACAGTAATCAAGCCCTTGAGCCTGGGATGTTGGAATTGGGGTGGGTTCTCGGATTGTCATTGTGTTTTTTGGTGGTTGGTTTTGGTTGGTTCATTGTGGTTGGTTCATTGTTGGGTTTTTTTTTTGTTTGTTGGTTCATTGTTTTTTTGTGGGTTTTTTTGTTTGTTTGTTTGATTGTTTGTTTTGTCCTTCTTCTCAATTCAATCAGGCTAAAACAACTTCAAAAAATTTTAGAAGAAAAAGAATACATATAGTGGCCAAATAAATGATAACTGGTGTCATGGTGTGAGGAGCCTGCACACCATGACACCAGTTATAGTTTGTGTCTGGTGTTAAAACCAACAGATAGTCAAGTATTTAAACTTTGTTTTCTTTGTGAGGTTTGGAGTTAGCTATACTATGAAACAGCAAAAGTCTCAGTTTCACACTGTCACTAGATGTAATATCAGCATGTGAACGTAAGATGGAATAAGCAGAGAGGGAGGCCTGTGTCAGAAACTACAAAAAAAGAGTGTTGCAGGAAAAAAAATGCAGCAAATGAAAAAGCATGATAGACTGCCTCAGATTACAAAGAACATTACCACTGACTTTCATTCTTGATGTCAGCAAAAGCCCTTGAAATAAAGCTGAAATCAGAAGGACTTTGCTTTCATTAAGACAATGTGAAAGGTGATTACCTATGCAACAGGGAACTCTCTGAGTTTATTAGTTTCCTTTGTAAATCACCCCTTTAGATCTTTTGCTTGGCAAGGAACATTTGGAAATGGCATGGATCACTGAAGTATGTCATTAGGATATCTAGCTGTTTAGTAGTTATTCACATCTTTAGCTAACCACCAATTATTCAGGATTGTTTATATTGGCTATGCCGCAACTTCTCCAAATGTTTACTCAGTAAACAGATGATGAATATGCTGACGCCAGACAACAAAACCAACCAGGCAAATCAAATAAGTCTCAATATTGTTATCACAATGTTGTTTCCTTCGTATAACCCTTGATAGGGGAAAATTTCTGAACAAAGATGTAGTCTCCTTTAGGTTGAAACAAAAAATCGGGTATTCTTAAATCAAATGGCTACTTTGTAAACTCTGTCTAATTATGTATTATTTTTCAGGGCAGAATTGATAAGACATAATTACAGATTTTCAATCAAACTCATAGACAGCAAGCCACTATAACTCATAAGACAAAATGGTTCAGGCATTGGTGAGTTATACTGCTACTTTATGAGTGGGATGAAAAAATTATAAATTTAATTATAAATTAAAAATAAGATATCAGTCACTCCCACTAGAAATCATAATATAACAGAAAACATACATATTGAATTTTAATAAAGCTATGAGCTATGGATATTTTGATGCTGAATTTAAAATCATATGTTAAAATGGAGTACATAATCTTTCAGGAGTTTTTTGGGTGGATGAAAGGTTCTTGCTAGCATCAATGCTGATTACATCTGTATTATTTTTAAAATTATTAGATGTATTGCCTGATTTGAAGTAAAATCTACAATCTTCTGGTGTTCAAAACTTCTAACTTGCAATTTATAACTTCCAACTTTTTAACCTAATATCAATTAGACAAACATTTTAATATCAAAACTATCCCTGATAAATATATGTGTATATCTTCGTACATATATATGTGCTTCTATTTATGGAATCATAGCATATAATATGCAAAGATATATTTTAAATTTTAAAAATTATATCATTACTAGATATGTTTAGTTCCTTTCATTGAACTATTGCAATTTTTCTGTCTTAAATGAACATTAATAATTCTGAATACCATAATATTATGACATGAAATAATGTACCATGCTAGCTAGAGTACTTTTTATACAAATTAGTGCTTTCCACATATTTTTTCACTTACTTAAATTGTTTTTGAGTATGAAGCATAAATATAATGAAAGAACTTAAAGAATTATCAATCTAAATGAATGCATTATTTTTCTAGTCTTGGGTGACTAAAAAGACCATGTAAAATGGTGTAAAATGTCCTTCCCTTCTCTATCCTGGTGTTAATTCATACCAGATTTGATTGGCAGCAGTATATACCCACCAATTTATTTGACTGCATGTGAGAGGAGATGATAGAAATGTCCACTAGTTAATTGCTCTTTACAAAGCACAAATCACAATCCTAAACTGCCAGAATATTCAGCCACGTGCTGGGGGATCTCTGAATCTGCTTCTAACTCCTTTAATGAAGAATAAATCTAGGAGGGAGGTGCAATGCAATACATGATGTCTCTGAGAACTCAGCTAAACTAAAGGACGGTCATGTCAGTACTAGGGATTTGAGTTTATGTGGGGAGAGGAGATGCTACACTGAGTGTTTTCCTGTGGTAGCCCTGGGTAATGATGAGGCTCTCGGCACTTTCCCAAGATAGCTGTCAATGGGCATGCAAGACCCTGAGACCCTCGATGAACATTAAGCAGTCCAGACTGAAGAATTTTGCGAGCATTTTTGAAGATCAGGTTCCTTTCTTGCTATTATAAATTCCAATATTTGAAGCATTCCCTTTGGGAATAAACCATGGACTAAAGTGAGGCTGTTCCGAGAAAGGAACATTTCTGAGTTGCCAGAATTCAAGATTAACTTGTTCTTATGTTTTAAAGATTGCAAAACATGGCACAGCTTTTCTAGAAGAGATAAGAGGAGATAGGTTGTGGCACATCTGTATCTAGCTGCTGTCACATGTTATCTTGAGTATATGTTTTAGTCATTGATACGTATCAATTGATGTACTTAAAATATCATGAGCAGAACTCAGTACAAAGGTATGTCAATATGTTTATATGTCAAATGTGTCTATATGAAAGTATAATTTAATGCCTGTATCCTGACAAGTTACAAAAATTTTTTTCAGTACTGTATTGAGAAAAATGCCTACAATTATACCTGCCTCTAAAGAGGAAGATGAAATGTAAAGAGATAATAATGTAAAATCATAAGATTGTGCTGTAAAGATAAAAGAAA
The DNA here is from genome assembly GCF_027579445.1 of Ammospiza nelsoni. NCBI lineage: Eukaryota > Metazoa > Chordata > Aves > Passeriformes > Passerellidae > Ammospiza > Ammospiza nelsoni. Next base: position 39,373,687 of record NC_080669.1, on the reverse strand, counting down.
CTAAAAGATTAGAAACATTAAAATTGAGTAGTTGAAGTTGGTCAATATTTTGTGGGACTCTTAATGTGACTGATCAAAAACCATATAAAAGCCCTTGAACATTTCTGTCATAATTAGACACAGGCTAGGTACGCTATAATCTGAAATCAGCCTGACTTCAAATAATCATATTAAAGAAGGATTGTTTCTGAGATATAATGTGACTAATAGAAAATTTTATGTAATCTTTTCCTTTAACTTATTCATGTATTATTGAAGAAAATTTATGAGGATCCTTCCAGTTGAAACCAAGGAGGGAAGCATTAGTTCTGGAAGTTGAAGTGGAAAACCTCCTTGGAAGGAAACAGTCTTAAGAACTATTTCTAAGCAGTTTTAGAAAGATGGCTTATATCATTGTCTTCTCTGCTGTAATGATCTGAACTAATATAAAAATTTTCAAGGCAATATCTTTAATATATATGTATTTTCACTCAAAGCTAGACTCAAACCCATAACTTGGTTTTGGTAAAAAAAAATTAGAAAAACATTTTTAAGACATTTGGTTGTTCCTGGTCTATATTTGATTTACGTAAGAAATTAAGGCCCTAAAAGATAAAGATCTTTAAAAATATATCTCTATGGCTCATCCAGTCAACAACAATATATATTCAATATAATATTTTGCTATTATTTGTTAGCTGGGATATCCAAGCACTAAGTTTGTCATCCTGAAATACCTTTGCCTCCTTGCTCAACTCCTACTTTCTGATGAGAAAGTCTCCATTTAAATTGCTGCTTTTCTGTGTCTATGTACTAATCTCTAAATCATACAATATTGCTGAGTGTACTCAGTTCTTTATATTAGAGACCATTTGTCACAAAATATTTAAAATCAAGACTTTAGTATCCTTAGGAGCATTTCATTCCCCAATATAATAATTAAATGCTTTTTAGGTTTGTCAGTATTTACTTTGCACATTAAATTGACCATCCTCTTATGAGGTGTAAGTATTTCCTAAAAAGATGTATGATGCCTTTAATATATGAAGGACAATATCCTGGAGGGGAAGGAAAAGAAAATAAAATATTACAGATTATGATTCATGGATTATACAGAGACTTTGTCCATGTTTTTTTTTATTATTGTAAGTCAATTTTTTTTTAAATAACAGGTAGTACCAGCTTGTGTATGAATTCTATATTTCAGTTTAAACACATTGAAAGGGACAGTAATCACATCTATAATAATCAGTCGCTAAGACAAAGTACCTCTGCAAGGAGAACATTGCAGGAACAAGGACTTTCATATTGCTGTGCAGAAGCGTGCAGCTTTCTGAGTTTAAAGGAATGAAAACATGTTTTTTGTCACACCTCTCAGTGCAAGACACAGTTTGGGGAACACAGCAAGTCATCAAGCATAGATTGTGTCACTTACGTTACTCTCCTAATAACGCATTGAAGGATCTCTGCCCTGTGCTTGCGATAATTTGCAGTCAAAGGCACAGAGTCTAACCAATACAGACTTAACCAGGGATAATTGTTTTCCTAAACATTTTACACATTGTCCTTTTGAAAGAGTAATCAGTGTTCTTGCAGTAAAATGAAGATTGTCTCTAGCTGAAAAGCTGGAGATCATTCAAGAGTATTGCAGATAGCTTTCTGTAATACCATTAATCGAAATTTGCCTTTATATAGGTTGCCCTTCAAGCTGCTTGGAATATGTTACATAATTTCAAGGGAAAAAGATAAGTAGCTATGTTTTCCCATAAAAGTCTAATTTATTTTTAGTTAGCTGAGGCATGAAAAAAAAGTTAATATTGAAAATACAAATGTTTCTTTTTTTTCATAGAATTTTGAAATAAATTTCAGTCATCAGAATGGCTGTGCAAATTTGATAATCTGATTTATTATAGTTTGGAGTCAAAAAAATTTCTGATCAAGCAATAATGCATTTAGATTATCTATCTAAATGCAATTGATGATGCATTTAGAAGATAAAATACTTCCATTTTACTTTGCAAATTATTGCTTGGTTTTCCCACATTCTCCCCATCTGTCGCAATTATATTTTAACAACTAATCCAAAAGAACAGAGTCATCATATTATTTGCACAGTTTCTCTGGATTAAAGAAAAAACCTTAAGCAAGAAGACAAGAGTTTAGTGTGAGTCAAACTATTGTCTTAATGGCTTGAGAATTATTTGTTTAGTAATGATTCCATGAGTTTTATGGAGTTTCCTATTATAGAATCTCATTTATACTTTATACTATTTCTCTGGATTCTAATGTCAATGAGCAATCAGTCTTTTTCAGGAAGAAGTACGGGATGCAGAGGTAAGATCGATGCTTTTCAGAAATGCGAGTTCTCTGTTGGGGGAGTGTGACACTGGTGGGGTGTCTTCTTCCTCCTCCTTTTGGGATCACTTCATATGTTTCCCAACATGGTCTGCTTACTGGAAATTTCTTCAATGGTTCTCAGTCGCACATTATATTTAAATTTGATTGTGAAGGAGACTTATTCTTTTGGATTTTTTCTTACATTTAAAGTTGGTTGCACACAGATCCAAAGGTTGTTCTCCTTTAATAAACCACTAATTACCATCTGTGCCTTGTGCTTATAGGCCTGCTGTTTCTGCTACTATTTCCAAAGCTTAGCTTTCAGCTCATGCTTGTATTTTGAGAACTCTGCTACCATGCCCTTTCTCTCTAACAACCCCAAGATGTGGTGCCTCAGTGAACAGTTTCAATATAAAAACTTTATGACAATTCTGCTGTGATTTAGTGTAAATTGACAGTTAATATATCTTGGATTTATAACATTTTTATTTCAGAATAATTATTATTTTATTACAGATTAACACTGGAGAACAGATTTTATCTTAAGACAAATTGTTGTTACTATTATGGTGACTGAAATTCAGTTCAGAATCTTATTACACATTTGGCATTTAGTGTCTGATAAAATGTCAATCTCATTTAAGATTGTCATATAGGTCAGCATATTTTAAAAAACTTTAAACACCAAAACCAAAACCCAATTTAAGAAAATGAAAATGTAATTTAAAGTAAATTAAAAAAAATAAATATATATTTAAAACCACTTTCTTTTTTTTTTTCAGTTATGAAATCATAGCTTCTGTCAAAACCTTAGCCCAGCTGAGGAATGTTTTAGTTCCTTTGAAGCATCAACATTTCAATATTTTTGTCTTTGACCTAAAGGAAATATGAGAATATTATTCTCAGATTATCCGTTTAAGTGTTTAAAGTATTGGTTTTTTTCTGGAAAACCTTTCACTGTACATATCCTATGCAGAATTAAGGATTCAGTCTAACTTGTTTTATGTAGAGCCAGAAGAAAAGCATGAAGAGAAGGTCTCAAAGTATGTGTTAAAAACATAAGAAACCCCACAGCTTTAAAAATGGAAGTGAGACCATTATTTTTGCACTGACTTAAATATCTTTCTACTGATCTATATTAAAATTCTCTTCACTCTTGCAGGTGATAATCAGATTCTTTAGCTATTTCCTGTATGTTTGTGTATCATTTCTTTCTGTTTGTAACTCAGTGTGTTACTTGTCTCTTTACATAATCTTAACTATCTAAATTTTCACTAACCTACATGTAATCTTGCCTAGACAATAATTTCACATTAATTCATGCTAATGTATGCATATGCAGAACTTGAATTTAGAGGGATTTGAACTGTTATACTAATTATATGGGACTTGGATCCTAAATCATGAACTGTTCACATTCTGTACTTAGATTATTTGCATACCATGTCTATGTAAATGCTCTGGGTTTAGAGCAGCACAAAAAAGGGCTAAGACTTTTTTAAAATAAGGTGACTTCTTCCTTCTTTAAATATAGAAAATTATAATTAATATAATTATTATTCCTGCTTAATCTTATGAAAATATTAATGTCATTTAGTGTTAATAATATGGGCTCAGTAGACTCATATAATTGCCTTAGTCACAGCTTTTTCCCCCCAAAGGTAATTAAAATTGGGTTGGTTGTAATTTGCTCACAATAGTAAGATTCAACCTGGAGTAGATTAGAAGAGCCCTCTTTTAAATACAACCCAACTGTCACAGACATGAATGAAATTTAAATATAGGCTTCCACATGGTCTCGATATTGTAAGAATGTGTGGTTAATTTATTCTTTGATTGGTGCATGGGATGACCAGTAATTAAAAACTCTTAGCCATATGGCTGGGATTTAAAGTTTATATTATAAGTCAACTTGTGAAGTAAATGAGGAAAGGACTTTTCAGGCTGAATAAAAGGTGTCTGTTTTATCTACTCTGTGAAGCTAGAAGCATCAACTACCATCAGCAATTCCTGTTTGTCAGAACTTTTGATGTCTAAAGAGATCCTCTTACCCTTGTAGTGGAAACTGAAAATAAGCACAAAATCAAAAAATATGTTGTAGAAAATATAATTTACATTAGCAAAACATTTAAAATTAAAATCTCCCTCTGAATTAAAACATAAGACTATTAACCATTCTACTGTTTCAATGGAAGTACACATTAAAACATTAAAATGAAGCTATCATATAGTATTTTTTTTTAAATTCCATCATAGTTAAGAGCTTTAACACTACTGAAAAACAAAGGAATTTGCTTCCTAATTTGTCTGGAATCCTTTGCTGTTTTGCAGGAAACCTTAATTTTTCATAGGAAGGAGTGAACTCTCGTACATTTCAGTGGCAGGATTTCTGTAATTTAGTGTGGTAATCAAATGAGGCAGCATCGGTACAAAAGGCAGAATACACACATTTCACATTTGATCATCACTTAGTGCTTACCAAAGCCTGAAATAACAATATTAAATGTCTGTTATTTCATAAATTGTTGTCATCAGTAACAAATCCAATACTATATTTAATTTTAGCATTCTCAACAAAAAAAAATAAAATAATACATCATGCATTCATTAAAATTCTGTAAATTCAGGCTAAATCATACTTTAGCTGTCTTCAATAAATGAGCTAGATAATCACATATTTGAGAGGAAAAATTACTCTAAAACTTGAATAAGGAAATACATATTATGGTCATGTTGAAGAATTTAAGCATGAAAAACAGCTGTAAATTTAGGTCCTTCATTTTTTGAATAATGAAAGAAATATATTTTCTTATGATCATAATCATGGAAAGATTTAGGTCAAAAAGACTAGATATAGCTTAGCTCTTCAGTGAGGAAGGGAATGTATCCATCGTGACTAACCTGTGAAAAGAATTACCAGCAGTTGTGCAAAGTCTCAGACAACATCCTGGTTTCTAAGCTGCAGATACATAGATTTAATCGGTAGACCAACCATCAGTGGCTAAAACCCGGCCTGGATCACCACATTTCAAGAGTTGTGGTCAACAAACCAAAATCCAGCTGGAGAGCAGTGACAAGTGATGTTTTTCATCAGTATAGGGACCAGCACCAGCATGAAGAGAAAATTTCTAGCAGGTCAAGGGAGGTGATTCTGCCTCTACTCCACTGTTCTTAGACTACCACCTGGAGCCCAGCTCTGGAGACCTCAAGGTAAGAAATAAGTCGACCTGTTGGAGGGAGTCCATAGGAGAGCCACTAAGATCACAGGGCTGGATGACCTCTTCTGTGACAACAGGTTAAGGCAGCTGAAGTTCTTCACCATAGAGAACAGAAGGCTTTGGGAAGATCTTATAGCAATCTTCCAGTACCTTGTGAGGGCTTGTAAGGAGATTGGAGAGGGACTTTTCACAAGGACTGGTAGTATATGACAAAGCAGAGTGGTATTAGGCTGAAGGAGAGGAGGTTTAGATTAGATACTAGGCAGAAATTCTTTACTGAGACAGTGGTGAGGAACTGGAGCAGGTTGACCAGTAAGTTTGTGAGCTCCCCTCTCCTGAAGGTGTTCAAGAGGCTGGATGAGACTCTGAGAAACCTAGTCTAGCAGAAGGGAGGTTGGAGCAAGATGATCTTTAAAATTGTTCTATGATTTTTATGATCTAAAACTTACTAAACACTTTCTCCTTAAGGGAAAGAAAAGGGGGAAAGTATTTATACATATACATATCTACTTGTATTAATGTTCCTACTGGTACCTGGAACTTAGGCGATAGTTACGTACACATACATACCTATATATGTACATCATACCTTATAAATAAAAACATATATGGAAACGTAATAAAAATTGCACATACACGTGTATGTACAGATATACATGGAAGTATGTATACACATATCTATTTATTTGCATTGCATATGTATGTATGTATAGTTTTCTATGTACACACATTGCCTTAATACTCTTCTTTTTCAGGCTAAGACACTTATTTTGTTATTTTAGTGTTTAGTGAATAGACGAAGTTATTCTATTTCTAAGGACTCAGATCTCATTTCTCATAGTGCCAGTTTCTCTGGTTGGATATTTCTAGGGTTTGTTGATTTCTTTTTTTTGTTCTTGTTGCTTTAAATTCCTTTTCTTTTTTTTACATCTATAGTATAACTGTGTTTTGCTTCACAAGCTGTTTTGAAATATCTTTAACACTTAACACAATAAACAGTAGTGCAAAACAGTAATGTTTTGCATTACTGTTTGTTGGCCTAGACTGTTAGGAAAGCCCTTTCTTCTCAGGATAAAATTGAATAACCACTTAAAAATACATGCAATATAATCTATTGTTGCAGAGCTTCAAGATGTTGTGTCTTGGGTTCTTACTAATTTCCCACTCTCCAGTCCTCCTTTGTGCAGTCATTCTGATATGGTGACCTATCTATACTTAACACAAAAGCTTGGTCCTGCCTTTAATTGATCATTAATATGATCCCATTTTCTTCTTTTAGGGTTTTAAATAATAAATTTAAGGGCAAATAAAATAATCTGCAATAGTCATAAGTGGAATATTGTCTGTAAAAGATTACATATGTATGTGCAAGTAACTATGGTGTTTTATACTGGTGAGCCTTGTTTACTTGTTAATTTATTTCTTCATGGTAGGGTATACACATCTTCCATCATAGTTAAGTGTTTAGTGGTTAGGTTAATGTCTGTTCACACAGTACATCTCGGTTCCAGCCCAGATTCAAATGGATACTACACCCTGAGAGTTCTTATACGGTAGAAAATAAGGTGTTTCAACTTTACATACAATTGTTCTGACTACATGTGTATTTACTAAGCTGGTATCAGGGTCTTAAATTTGGACCTGGTGGAGACCTCTCTGCATGAAGAAATTTGATATTGAAATTGCAAGAAGTGGGTCTTTATAAAGCTTCCATAGCAAATGTTTGAGAGTAAATGGACTACACTGCATTTTCCCTAGCACAGGAGTAACTACAATTCCTTCTGTAGCAAAAATTGATGAAGACGTTTTACTTTTGAGAAACAAGAGAATCTATGTCTGTCAACTGGCAGTACTCTGAATATACTAATCACCTTGGTGATTAGCTCTTTCCTCTACAATATTGAGGAGACAAAATAACAGCATCTTCCCAAATATATGATGACTCTGAAACCTTGCAAACTTCAGTCAAAATGCTGATTTTGTGGACTTGGATGTTTTGTTGGCTTCTTTTTCACTGTAACTCAAACTGATGTTGGTTTCTAAAATCTTTCTTAGCTTTCCCCGAGCTCTGTAAAAGCAGTTGCATTAGTAACAGACATTAATGTCAATGAATTTCCACAAGTCAGCTACTGAGACAGTAACACTGCTACTGTCAGAAGAGGCTGATTTTCTCTGTGAGCTTTAGGATCTCATACTACCAAAAATATTTGCCAGTTAAATGATGGTAAACAAAGCAGCACAGTGCACATTGTTAGGCATCGTGATGACTTTAGAGACATGTTAAACTTGTAATAAACTCAAAAGAAAACAGTAGAAAGTCACTCATTAAACCTCCATCAAACACTCATACTTGAAAAACTACAATTTAAGTTTTCTCTTGTTTATTAAGATGCTTGAAGGGATCATTAAGAATAGGATTTCTCCTAAAGAGAGGGATCAATAAGAGTTGGCCTGGCATAAGATATAAACTTATTAGACCACAAGTACTTTCTTCCTTTGCAAGTGCTTGCCGAGAGAATTATTCGCTGTATATAACACCATAGTGACTCCAGAAAATTAAAAGGTCTAAACACTGAAAATTACCACACAGTATAACAAGATGGTATTTTTTCTATTGTGTCCTTAATGCTTCATGTGTCATTTTTCTTTTCATAAAATGTCCATTGTATATAAAAATTATCATTGTACATAAACCTAAATAATAGCTGAAACCAGAAATTTCAAAAGAAAGAATCAGGATAGATCAACCAGGAATTTCCTACAAAAATTGTTTCTGAATGAAATCTATTTTCTATATAATAATCAAATGTTTCCTTATGAAAAATAAGATTTTCATCAATTTGCTGGATGGCACAAGTATTGCGTTTATACATTGGTAGAAGGTCATGTTTTCATATCTCTCTGGTATTCAGCATAGTTTTGCTTTCCCATTCCCCTACCAACTCCTCACCATCCAAATAGTATTTTAAAAAAAGTAAGAACATTTTGTGTTTGACAAGACTATCTGTCTCTAGCTTGGAACTAGAGCTAGCTAGTTTTTCTGGTTTATTTTCCCAAATAGCTCAGCTTGACAGAGGCAGGAAGCAAAGAAATTTTCACATCAAGTGATTAAAGCTTAGAAAAATTGGAAAGAGTAAGAAACAGGATTTTTCATAGAAAGCTTTTGGTAATTTAAAGATATATAATAGTGACAGTTCTCTCATATTACAGTGTTTATTTTGTCTCAGATCATATATTTTTAAGTTTCTTCTGAGCAGTTTTATCAGATGACAGAAAACTTTTGTGTCAGAGAATTATTATTTCTTTTGAAAAGTTTCATGCTCTATATATAGTAATCAAAAGCACAGTTCTTTCTACATTTCAATGTTACTTCTAAAGCAAAGATTATGCCAGTGGGCCATATAAACTGAATTTCTGTGGATTTACTGTCAATGTAACTTCAAAGACTGTTTACATACAGGTTATTGGGTGACACTAAGTATCTTTCAAATAGTAACTAAGAAATATTTTCCTGAGAAAGCACTGCTATTGGCTATTGGAATGCTCTCCCCTGCCAAAAGACACACATATTCCTAACCACTCCTGTGCCTGATGAAAAAGACCATAGTGAAATAGACAAATAAGAGGTTTAAAAAATTTGGGCAGATTCTTTGGGTGATTATCAGTTTAAATTTCAAACTTTACTAATATTTTCACAGATACTTGTGATATCCTGGGATGAAAAATTATGTTCATGTCTGCTCTGGTTTAGCACACTTGGTTTTTTGTCATGCATTCTGCACAGGGAAATATATTTTATGCTACCTCAGTCTCCATCGAAAAATGCTCATCACTTTAGTTTACAAAAAATATTTGCATGGATGATACATAATAATCTGGTTTTATTGACAAGGTGGTGTTCAAGGATTGGAATAGATAATCTTGGAGGTCTTCTGAACTTTAATGATTCTATTAATAAGAATAATAAATACTCACTGATTTGCCACATTTTAACTTGCATTGTGCATGACCATGATGAAAATTCTTTACAGCTTATGTAAGTTTCCTTTCTAGACTTGAAGAATAAACCTTCTTTAGGTCAGACTATACTGTGATACTTGGTGTTAATTCAGTTTTTGATAGACCCAAGGAGCATCATCAAAATAAAAGAGTTTTCCTTCAGTATTTTCAGCAGATTGCTGTTCATTTTTTGCAATAAGAATGAAATTTAATACTCGCTTTTATCATGTTGCTAGCTTTGCCCTAAATAAAAAACATCTTGATTTTATTTGTGACTGATTAGACTGATTTTTCCTTACCTTCAGAAAGGCCTTGCAGAGTGACTTAAACAAACAAGAGCACTGGACAATCACCAACTGTATGAAGTTTGACAGAAACCAGAGCCAGATTCTGCACCTGGGATGGGGCAATCCTGGATGTATGGACAGACTGAGGAATGAGAAGCTGAAGAGAAGCCTTGCAAAATGGGCTTGGGGGTCCTGGTCGATGAAAAGCAGAACTTGAGTCAGCAGTGCCCTGGCAGCCAGGAGGGCCAACCCTGTCCTGGGGGGCACCAGGGACAGCATGGCCAGCCAGGCAAGGGAGGGGATTGTCCTGCTCTGCCCTGAGCTGGGACAGCCTCACCTTCAGTGCTGAGGGCTGGTTTGGGCACTGCAATAAAATAAAGATATGCAGCTGTTTGAAAATGTCTAGAAAAGGGCTATGAAGGGGATGAAGGTCTGTAAGGGAAGCTGAGGGCAACCCTCCTCATGGTGCATAGTTTCCTTATGAAGGGAAGAAGAGGAGCCTGTGCTGGTCTCTTCTCTTTGGTGATTGGTGATAGGACTGAAGGGAATGGCATGAGAGTGTCAGTGAAGGTTTAAGTTGGATGTTGGGAAAAAGTTCTACACTCAGGGTGGTTGGGCACTGGAACAGGCTCCCCAGGGAAGCGGTCACGGCTCCAAACTGAGACAGTTCAAGAAGTGTTTGCACAACGCTCTCAGGCACAATGTGTGCTTCTTGGGGTGGTTGTGCAGAGCCAGGAAATGGACTTCCTTCAGTAATTATTGTAGGCCCATTCCAGCTCAGAGTATTCTATGATTTTATGGTCTGAAGAGTTCTCTTCTACAGGAAGAAAAAAAATGCAAAGCAGAAACAAAAGAATTTGCTGCACACACGGAATTGAGAATTCATCTTTTAGAGAGAGTAAGATAGTTTAAAGGAATGAAGCAATCTCTGCACTGATTATTTTAGATAGTGCTTTAAAATATAATGTCTGCTATTATCTTTATGTGTCTGTATTGTTTTACTGACAAGAGATGAACTGTGATGAGCAAAAATTCACCAGTAAATCACAAAATCTTAAAATATTACAAATTTTATTTAACATGCCCATATTTTCTTATTTCATAGCAGTTGTCTTTCAGCTGAAATTGAACACCTCAGTATTTTTACGACAAGCTAAAATAACCACAGGAAATACGTAGATGAAATCTTTTCACTGGTGACAGTATGATACATAGTCTTCAACGTTCGCCCAAGGGGAAGTGGAGGGGCAGGTACCAATCTTTTTACTCTTGTGACTTGTCACAGGACTGGAGGAAACAGCACGAAGCTGATTTGGGGCAGGTTTGAGTTGGATATCAGGGCTGGGCACTGACAGTACTCTCAGGGTCATGGTGTGACTCTTGGGGATGGTGCTGTGCAGGGACAGGTATCGGATTCAATGATCCCTGTGGGCCTCTACCAACTCACTATATTCTGCAAATATGATTTGTTGATATGTTTCCTGAATTTTAGCAAAGAATTCAGAAGTCAGGAAACCTCCATGCTTTTTTATTTAAAATTGTTCAGTAAGGCATTCTGATTAAATTTCTAGGTTATGTGAGACCTTGAGCAAGAATTTGCTCAGAAACTGCATCAGAGTAGTGTTTTTTCCCAGGAGACACAGTTAACAGGCATATCTTTTATTCTACTTCACTTTCTTTCCTTGTCATTCTCAGGAAGTAGAAATGGATTGCTCTACCACTATGGTACATTCCACCAATAAATTGCTGTTCTTCAACTGAGTATTAAACCAGAGATTGTAAAGCAACTCAGAAGGATGACAGTGGTAATCAAGGTTTTACCCATTGCCTACTCATCTCTCACACAGAGAAGAGTATAAATAGGGAGTTGGTTCTGGACTCAAATTCTCACTTTTAATAATTTGTTTCCTGCAAATTGTATCCTATACTAAAACAGCTATTTTTTAAAATTCCTTGACCATGTGATTCACCTCATAAGAATAAACATTATTATTTTTTGTGTATTTTCAATGATTTTTCAAGGTACAATGAAATTAGAAACGAAAGTGGGATAAGAGAAATCTGTGTTTGCATGTAAAAAGTACCTATTTCCTGTGAGCTGTGTTTTTATGAGGACAGGTAAAAGAGTGAACAGAAGGTAGTAAAATTATTGGATCATTTCTATTAAATGCAATTCAATTGAACAAGACCAGGTGCAGTATCAAAATATAGCAGATCTGATTCAGTTTCTTTCAGTTAAAGAGTTTAATTTTCTTCTAGATTTTGAGATTATTGGACATAGCCATTCATCTTCCAAGCGGTGCTTGAAATTATTTAAATTTGCCATTTGGAAATAGCCAATACAAAAGTATACTGTGTATACAGCTTGCTGAAGAGCGTATGTATGAAACACATTATTAACACATTGAAAGGAATTGCCGTAGAACAAATTGTGGGCATATCCTAAAAAAAATACATAGATGGAATTTTTTTCATCCCTATACAAAATGTGATGAAAGAAGGCATATGAGCTGTGTGAAAATATTCCACTCTTATACATCTTGTTGCAAGTCATCTGAGAGCTAGGTGTTCTGGCACTTTTGAATTGGAAAAATATATGAGCTGCAACATGCTGTTTATATCACCAGAAAGCTTGAGAGAATAAGTCCCTCTGGGCTTCTTTGTTGCAGATCAGAAGGTGTCATTTAATAGCACACTTTTACCTTCAAATTGAAAATGAGAAGGAAAAAGACAGATGACATCAGTGAGAAAAACAAAGGTAAAAGATGTGGTATGTAGTTCATTGTTCTTCTTACATTACTTTAGCGCCCTAAGGCATTAATAAGAAGAGGTTCCTGTTCTGCCTGCTCTGTGAAAACAATTTAGGAAGTGTCCACACAACCTATGGAAGTTTCCACAAAGGAAGATTCTTTGGGCCTTCTCTCATTCTTTGACTCTCATTGTTTCTCTTTTACTCTTCCTTTGTCAAACTTATTTACTTAAAAAAAAACCTAATAAATGTTAGTTGGGTTTTTTTTCCATACCTTCTTACTGAGAACAGATTTTAGCAAGAAGAAAAATTACATAGCTGAAATTCTGCTAATCAGTCTTGAAGAATTCTTTGTGGCTTGAACTCCTATCTGCTACAACAGCAATTAAGTAAAACAGGTTATTTCAGGCTTCAAGAAAGCAAAAGAAGGAAATCCCAGAGAAGTTTTCATTTCACGCTGATTTGCATAACTAACTAGGTGGATTCCAGGAATTGCTCTTAGGATTTTTTCCCAAAGGATTTTTTAACTCCAATCTACTGGAATGAATACTGACTCAGCTTTACTTATTAGTTCCTTATTTTCAATAATTTAAATTTGAAATTATTGAAGAAAACAGTAATGTAGGCTCTCTTTAAAATCAATAGAGAGAAACAGGCTTTTCATGTGCTCTGTTCTAGTTAGTGGTCTAAAATCCATTTATTGGCAATAAAGAGAAATGGGCACTTCAGTACTGCAATTCATTTAATCCTGATGTAGATATCTGACAAAGATAAATTACTTCCTCAGACTGTGTTACTCTATATTTAGAGTTGTATTACTCTATCCTAACTATAAAGAGGTACTGCTTTCTGTTGTGGGTATAAAATTTGTAGCTTTTGAACTTTAGGAGATATTAAGACCTTTTAGCTTTTAGTGAATCATAGTAAATATTCTTCCACTTAACATGCTTCCAGAAAACATAATATTACAGGTTTTTTTGTTTCACAGAAAGCATTTTTTTTCAGTGATATTGCTGTTGGTAGAGAAAAGGATTAAGCCTTAATGAATGTTTTGCAATATAAGCAGTTTTTAAAAACATTAAATCCTATATATATCTAATGAAACTCGCACATGGCAAGGGGAGCTCACTACTGAAGAACCTTTCCCTTCAGCATTATCTCACCATGTTTCCCCCTGTGAAAGTGTATTCAGCTTCTGTGCTTAAGTGATTTCTACTAAAGACAGAAGGAATGCAGCAGAAACTTGTGGATTTCATCAGGCTGCTTTCATTTCTCTTGCAGATAAAATTCAAGTGTAAAAATACAACTGCAGCCTATGATTTTTTTTCAGTGTTCATAGTCTGGTTTAACTAGTTCTTTTATTTATTTTCTGGTATCAATTTACCTATCAGAGCAAAGCCTTCATAGTGCCAACTCTTCAAAGTACCAATAAAGTACAAAACATGAGCAATATTTCATAGGGGTAGTGAAGATAAACTGCAGTTTTGATTTAAAAGATGACAGCAACACTTTTGTGTAGTCACTTTGGATGACTTTAGTGTTTCCTTGTGAAAATTCAGATTTCAATAAAAATTTATTACTAACTTCAAATAAGCATTCTATGATGTGTGGATATTTCCAGTATTTTTAAGGGGGAAAAAAAATGAAACAGAAGGATGGCACAGAAGAAAATGAGAGAAATTAATTTTATAACAAAATTGATAATTTTAGAATTCATCAACACATGAAATTTGTGATTAATCTTGAAATTCAGATTATTCTTTTCAATGCATTTTATTATAATATTTAATAATTCAGTGTTAGTTTGTATAATTTGCCTTCCAATTTCTTCAAGAAAATGACACTTCTCAAGTGGTTGGGTGTTTTCTATCTCACAATACATTTGCTGTCTTTCTCTAAGTCATGGAAGTTTTAATATCACTATTTTATTTAAAGATATTCTTCTCCCTAGTACGCAAATGATTTATTTTTTGAGAAAGGTGTCCAGGAATAGCCTGCAGGCTATATATGTTATGTCTAAGATTTTCTGCTTTGGCCTTTTAAAGAATCATAGACTTAAAATCTGTACTTTTAAATTTCAGCATCTCTTTCCTGTACCCTTGAGTAGTCACAGCACATCAAGGGTTTTTTGTGTTTTTAAGAGAGGAAGATTACAGCACTATAAAACGATTATATTTATTGAATGTGTTTCCTGAATACATCCTCATTATTTCCAGCTCATTATTCGTAGCATACAAATTTCTCTGTTCCCTTTCCTTAAGCATTCCTATTCAATTTCTGTAGTTTCTTTTTCCACTAGATTTCTCTATCAAATTTGCATTGGCCACTTCATTAAAATGCTAACTCTGTTAAAAAATTTCATTGCAGAGACAAAATAGCAGACTCTGATGAGCCAGATCAGCTGTTTGTGTGTTTGTTGTGCCATTTCCATCAAAATGGACTTCATTAGAGAAGTTCTACTATTTCAGATTTTTAGTCTAATCGAGTTTGTTTTGACAGACATGGGTTTGTAAGTGATAGATAAGAAACACAGATCACAGATTGGAAGACACAACAGATAGGAAAACAAATCAGATCCTGAGGAACAACTGAGGCATTGACTGTTTCAAATATAGATGTTCAGTTGCTGTGTCATGTTAGAAAACAGTAACAATCAATGCCAGAGAGAACAAAGAGGTTTTTTTCACCAATTACATTCTTCTGTAACAATTTCTATATCTTCGACATGGTTTCCAGTACACATCCATTCAAAATTCTTCTCTCTAAGCAGTATTTTTCTAATATTTTTTTCAGCCAGTCTAAGGATTTTCCGCCATAATTTCTTCTTTGAGTGCTGCACTGGAAATGGGAGCATGGTCTCAGCCCAGTGCCTCGCACAGAGGCTGCCCCAGCACACAGCAAGTGGGGCCAGAGCAGACTGCAGCCATCAGACAGGTCCGAGGTGTGACCGAGGGTGCACAGCCAGACAGTGCCTGGCTGATGGCTGGGGCACAGACCCCACGCAGGGCTCTGGGCCTCAAAGCAACCCTCAGGTCCCAGGGAAGGCTTTTCGTGCAGCTCTGTCTCACAACTCCACTGTTCTGAAAGAAGCCTCATCCAAAATTAACAAGCTTCGCTGTATCAGAGGTGACCTCAAGTTTAGGTAGTCACATTCAGTGTGTGGAGGACATTGTAGGGGTTATTCATGTAAACAAAGCTGTGACACAGATAGTTTTGAAACATTCCAGTACTCTTCTCAGAAGCTGCCTTTTTTCTGGAGTCCTCTCCTTTACCTGCCCTGGGATATACTACCTATATATATATATATGTAGATACAGTGAAAAAAATATTACTTTGATAAATGGAGACAGTAGATTACTTGGGAAAGCTGCAACTGCAAGGTGTTTCATGAAAAAAATAAAACAGATTAAAGCATTTGTATATTTTATTCTTATTTTCCTATAAGCTGCTCTATTTTTCCAGAAGATAAACTTTTCTTACATAAAAAAAAAGTTGCAGCCATTGACAATCATAATGCCAATGAGGTCAAATAGCAAAGGTCAAACACCAAAATTTCTGGAATAGCAATGGCAGTAGGTAAAAAGGTTATAACTCAGGGTCATTTTGGTAAGAAACCTGAAGATGTGATTTACGGACAAGATACAGTGAACACCTCAGTTAGATGTCACTTTTCATAAATGCTTCATTGTCACACACCATACATTAAGCCCAGAAAAAGTTAACAAACACAATTAACTAAAAAATTTGACTAAAATAAAATAACAAACTGAAGCATCTTAATTCAAATAAAGGAAAAGGAATTTTTTTATGTACAGACATTGAGAGTGTATCGCGTGAAAATATATTTCCACATATGCAATACAAATGAGAGAAGGCATATGTAGAACACATATACTAAACTTCTTATTAAATGATTCCCACTGTCACAATAAAGTGGAACCAATGGGAATCTCTTGTATTTTATTGAAGGCATGAAATCTTTGAATATAATAAAACTTCAACTGAGAATGTGTCTTAACGAATGGCCTTTGATGTCATAAGAGGGGGAATTTTAAACGCTTGATGCAAAATGTTATTAGGACAAGATTTTAGCACAAGTTCCTAACTATACCTGAGTGGCATTCACAGCATTTACTGGGAACTGACACCATTTTTTCACAGCATTTTTTTGCACTGGCACAAGTGTAGATATACTGTTGAGGACTTTGTGCTACAATACAGCACATCTAAAAAATTCTAGCTCAGATACATTACTTTCAGGCCTTTCCTCCACATCAGGAAACAAGAACTCTTAGCTGCAGAAGCAGCTTTTGCTTTTATATCCATGACTGTATATGTACATATATGAATCTATATACAGACATTATGAAAACATTTCCTTAGAAACATATGACAATAATAGAGGTTGCACCTTGTCATTTACACACTATGTTGAAGAAAACAGGGCATGATTGGACTGAAAGCACTGTTCATATAAGAAGCTAAAATGTATATGTGCAAAGTGGATGCTTATGTTAAATCAGCATTTAAACATCACAGGCTATCAGAGAAACACCTGAAGGTGTAATAATTTCTTGGTTACTGCTGTTTTTGTCAAATCTGTTGTGCCATGATAAACATTTTAGCTTCTACTTAAACAGAACAACAAACTTCTTCTAAATTATTGTAAATTAAAACCATGTAATAATTCTCCTGAAATAATATATCTTTAGGTCTTGTACACTTGATGCCTAACTGGGTCCAGATTGATTGTTTACAAGAATTAGTTTTAATACTCATATCTGCAAGTCTTTATTCCTCATCCATGTAATTAGAAAGAAAAAGAATATCTATATTACAATAAGTTCTTTACTGTGAAGTACTGTTACAACCCCAAAAGTTAACTGTTTTTCTAGAAGCAAACTACCTTCCTCTGGATCTACCCAGCATGTACCAAAGCCAGACAATTATCTCATCTATTGAGTTCAGTCAGCAAGAGTGTTTCTTTCCAGCTATTCATCTTTTGTAGCTGTGAACTATCCCATAAACATAAAGCCCATTGTCAGAATGTTTAAGTAGGTTATGCCAATTGTCCCTTAAATTCCAACAAGCGTAAATTGTGCCCTTTTAAAGAAAAAACTCATAGTATTGGTAGGGTTTGATTCTGTTTTCTTCAATCACAGAAAGACACCAATATACATGAGGTTAAAGCAGGTTTCTCAAAATCAGACTTTTGATGTTTCACTCAATCCTCCACAGCACTGTGAGCCTGTTACTCAATAAGTGTTGGAGGAAAGTGAGAAGACTGTGGGGAATGTGCATGTGCAAATGTGTGTTTTTGGGGGAAGGAAAGAAACCATAACCTGTGCATTAGCATAAATAAGCTTAGAAGAAATATGCAACACTCTTCTCGAAACATGCAACACTCTTCTCTCACTCCTGCCAGCATGGGGCTAGGAGCTGCCACTCAGGAGAGTCAGGAAGAAGCTCAAGCTGCTGACAGGATAGAACAACTCACAGCAACTGATGAGCTCTTAGTGTCTTCAAGGAACTAATGTGGGCTTCTGACTTTTGCAAAGTAGTCAATACATTGCACCCACCCACCAAGGAATATTTGAAGTAAAGAGTATTTGAATTAACTAAATTTAATTTTATTTTAATTTGCTAGGGTTGAAGAAGAATAATGTGGTAACAGAGAAGCTTTAAAGCTGCAAAAATGCAACTGAACAATGGTGATTAATCTTAGATGAGGTGTTCTATTACGTTGACTTTCATGTTCCTCAAACTATAACCTGCTTTTCAGTATTATTTGGACATATTCTAATTGCAGTTGATTTTTTAAAGATTAAAAAATTCAGAAGTCAGACCATTACACTCCTAGATAGTCAAAGCTAGACTTAATTTTGATGCAGCATATGAATTCATGATTCTAAAATATCATTACAATGCAGATGACAGACTCTGCTATTCCACGTGAAGTCATATGCAATGTAGACATATTGTAAAATTCCCAATATTCTATCTTCAAATATAGTTTTGATGTTTGAACTACAAAGCACTTTGCATTTAAATTAAATGGTATTGCTCAGGGACACAACATGGTCCTTCTGGGTCCTTCCCAGCTCAGACTAATCTGAGATTTTGTGAAAATTTCTGGTTTATTCTGGTAGAACTATTAAGGTTATGTTATAAAACAGCATATATCCATGAGAAAAGAGGAGCACAAGGGAAAAAAAATTTAGGAAACCACATCATATCATCTCCACCCTCAAAAAGGACACCAGAGATGCTGAGGGTTGAGGACAGGATGTGTTGGTACCTAGGATAGTGCCTCCAGCACCTGCCAGGCACCTCCCTAGGTCGTGCCAGGGAGTGTCAGTTCCTGGGCCAGGTTACTTCCGACACTATGAGGCTGGGGGTGCTCTCCAGGACTCCCCACAAACTGAGACATCACTACCCATGTGTGGGAGGTAGTTCATAGGGTGCAGGAGCACAAGGCTTATGAGGGTGTGCAGTGGAAGAACCAGAGGAAGGAGACTTGGGGATCAGTGTGATCTAAGGCAGAGAAAGCATAGGAAAAGAGGTTTAAAAAGTGATACCAAGGGCCAGAAAGGTGCGAGCAGAAGATGGCCAGTGTGTCAATAGGGTCATGTCCAGCACCTATCCCATGTGATCCAAACCTATCTTCTCTCTGATCTCCACTTCTATTTCCTGGGCAAGGAGCTCTGTCTCAGGTGGCTGTGGGAGGGGACTGTGGGTCCGGGTGTGTGGGTCAGAGTCCATGTGTCCCTGGGACCATCCCAGCTTCATGTGCTGTTCTGTGATCACCAGAAAATGTGTCACCTGACCTGACAGGAAGGGACCTAATATCCCAGGATAGAGTTGTGGATATCTCCAAGCAGGAAGCACCTGGAGGGCTTGATTCCTGAAGGCAGTAGAGTTCTGAGCCTAGCACTACTACCAGTGTTAGAATTAGTACTCTGTACGTGCAGGTCATATGAGAACACTTGCCAGTGAGTGTGTGGGCATGCATGCATGTGTACGTGCATGCAACAGTGTGAGAGAGACACAGGAGGATCCAGGGGAAGTCCCCTGACAGACCATGTTTAAGCACCAATGCTAGGAGGTTCACACTTGTGTATGTTTGTCTGTAAATGGAATTCTATACCCATGGCAAGCGTACGTATGTGTCCTTGGTGTTTGGATGTTCAGGAAATAGCCACTGGCGGAACTGAAACCCAGGGGAGGCAAAATGACAGACCATGGCTGAGCCCTGCTGCTGGAGGGATCACCTTGAGGTTTATGTACATATATGTATTCCCACTAAACAGCCTTTGTCTTGACCAGCCAGAGAGGGAAATGGCATGAGGCCAAACGTATTATTTTTGTGTCTGCAAGAGTGCTATGGCTTCTGTCAGTGCTGATCAGTGTGTGTGCATACATATGTACTGTATATGTGTGTTTTTGCAGGTGCTTACTGGGAGTAGGTGCCCAGTAGGTGCCCAGACTTACCAACTCATCTGCCAGATTTGGCATGTCCTCACAAAAACCACAGGCACATAAACTCCACTGGCAGACCATTACATCTGGAATCTACATAAAAGTGATATGACTGACCCATGTTTCAAATTTTCATTTGTTTAGTTATATCAGATTTTAGGTGGCCAAACTCTTTGGCTACTACAAGTCTCATAGTATGTCCAGTTTCACAAGTGCCACTGTGGCTGCACATAGAACAGAAAATGCAGCTGAGCTTAGGAGCTTCAGATGCAAGTGAGATTGTCATATTCTAAAGTCATGTTGGGACAAATTAAGGGTATGCCCTTAACTCTTTGAAAGGCTATGAAATTCATAAAAATAGGATTTGTCTGTATGTTGTAGATGGAAAGAGTCACACACTCCTCACACTCAGAGAATAAGGACAGAACACTCTGACACATACATAAAACAGTGCTACTTTCACCTTACAGCAGAATCGTTCTTTCAAGAGTGTCAGAGGTTACCTGATTTTATAATACAGCAGGGGGAAAAAATCACTAAAAAGAGTCACAAGAGACCCCAAATCTTCATTTTTAAAAATGCTGATATTTTTTTAATACCCTGTTTGGTGAAGAAAGAATAGAATTATGGAAATAAAGGAAATGGCATACTCTAAAATACATTTCGTCTGTGAAAGCATTCAATAGAAGAACACCACTGGACTTCTGGAGGGCAGCCTTCGGCATACTCAGGACACTGGTTTGGAGATTCTCTTAGGAAACAGCCCTTAACAGAAGGACCCAGGAAATCTGGATATATTTAAGAAAGAAATTGTGAAGGAGCAGAGCATCCCCATGTACTAAAAGACAGGCAAGTAGGGTAGAAGGCCACCCAGGCTGAACAGGGAGCTTTAACAGGAGCTCAGGGGAAAAAGAGGGTGTATGACCTTGGAAAGAGAAACAGACAACTCAGGAAGAGTACAAAGATGTTGTTAGGTCATGTAGAAAGATTAGAAAGGTGAAATCTCAGCAAGAACTCAATCTGGCCATTTTTTCAAAACACAATAAAAAGTGTTTTTAATAAATACTTTAATAACAATCAAGAGCCAAGGAGAATTTCTGTTTTTTATTGGACACTGTGGAGAGAACTGCCAGCAAAGAAGCAGAAAAGGCTGATGTACTTAATGTCTTCTTTTCCTCAGTCTTTAATGTAAAGATTGTTTATCTTCAAGGGCAACTGGCCTTCTGAGCTGGCAGACAAGGACAGGAAGCAGAATAGACCCCACAAAATCCAGGAGGAAGTATTTAGTGACCTATTGTGCCACTTAGACTGTTACAAATCTATGGGACCAGATGGTATTCATTCAACAGTACTAGGCGAGCTGGTGGAAGAGCTTGCTAAGCCTCTTTCCATAATTTATTATCAGTCCTGGCTAAACAGTGACGTCCCAGACTCTGGCTGATATGATACCCATGCACAAGAAGGCCCCAGAGGAGGATCCAGGGAACTACAGGCCTGTCAGCCTGATCTCAATGCCTGGCAAGGTTATGGAGCAGATCATCTTGAGAGTGATCACATGGAACATACAGAGCAACCAAGGGATCAGACCCAGCCAGAATGGGCAAAGTCAGGTCCAGCCTTACCAGTCTGATCTCCTTTTATGACGAGTGGATCTGCCTGGTGGATGAGGGGAAGGCTCTGGCTACCATGACTTCAGCAAGGCCTTTGGCACTGTCTCCCACAGCACTCTCCTGGAAAAGCTGGCAGCCCACGGCTTGGACAGGAGCACTCTGTGCTGGGTTCAGAACTGGCTGGGTGGCCGGGCCCAGAGAGTGGAGGGGAATGGTGCCACATCCAGCTGGTGGCTGCTCATTGATGGTGTCCCCCAGGGATCAGTGTTGGGACCAGCCCCATTAAATATCTTTATTGATAGTCTGGATGAGGGGATTAAGATATGAAGAGTGGCTGAGGGAGCTGGGGCTGTTTATCATGGAGGAAAGAAATCTCTGAGGGTACCTCATTATGTTCTATGACTCCCTTAAAGGAGGCGGTAGCCAGGTGAGGGCCAGTCTCTTCTCCCAGGCAACTGCTGACAAGATGACTCCTCAAGCTGTTCCAGGGGAGGTTCAAGTTGGTCATCAGGAGGAATTTCTATGCAGAAAAGGTTGTTAAACATTGGAATGGACTGCTCAGTGAGACAGTGGAGTCACCATTCCCAGAAGTATTCAAGAAACAACCGGATGTGGCACTTACTGCTGTGGTCAAGTTGAAAAGATGATGATCAGTCAAAGGTTGGACTCAGTGGTCTCAGAGGTCTTTTCCAATCTTAGTAATTATGTGATTCTGTGCAAAGTAGTGAAATAATCACTCATCTTCTGGGAAGTAAATGTGGCATCAAGAATGATATTGATGATGACACCGTTAATCTATTCTGTAGGAAAAATTTAAACTAAGAATGTTTCTATTTTCTATTATTTTTTCTATTATTTATAATAGAAATATATTTCTATTTTAATTTAAACTAAGATGTTTCTATTTTCATTCCATCAGCCACCAACAAAATATTGCAACAAGCATGCAGTTAATTGTTTTAGCCTGTTTCTTTAGCCTATGGTCACACCTAACTTTCAAACAGGTTTACTTAGGTGATTTAGCTTCAATGTCTAATATATATTTATGTATATATATTTATAAATACTAATGTACTCTTGAGCAATACATTCAGTGTAGGTAGCTCAGTGCACAAGCTGCAGTGTGAACTGCAGGCTGAGTTCTGTGGGGCAGGATCCCAAGGAGGCCATGAACTGCCAATCCATTCCATAAAGTAAGGGCTCAGGGACCTGGGTCTGGCCAGGGGACTGGCCACTCAGAGCAGGAGCCATTGACTCCAGATTTTCCTGTGATTAGAATGCCAGTGTAAAAATCCCAGGGGATCCTTTGAATGGCGTCTCTCCTTGGAGACACCCAGCTTAAACTGCTATTTGTTGTTTTCTTGTTTAGTTATTTCATCATAAGATCTAGATGTCTGAGACTCTGCTATGGGATAGATCCAGCAGGGAAAACCTGATCTAATTCTGTGAGTGGAGTGAATGTGCACCTCCGTCCCGGCTCAGGTGGTGTGAGATTGACTGTCAGAGTGGTTCTTGAATGGCTGGACAGGGAAGTCCCCTAACAGCAAAATATCTGTCTATGTGTGCATATATATATATGTATATATCTATATATGCAACATACACATACAGTGCTACACAGATGTTATGTATTTTATAACTACAAATATGTGTGCATGTGCATAAGTCTTTTGTAAACATTTTAAAGTTAAAAATAACTCAGTCCTTATGTGACAATGAAAAAAAATGGGTTTGTACAATTGTCAAAATCTAGCTGTGTAAAGCAAACCTGCAATTATCATCTGAGAAGCAATACTATGTCACTTAACTCAATGCATAAAATATTATGTCTGCATTACATTTGGACAATTTGATATGATGATCATACGCAGAGTGGCCTTTCGTTAGAAACACATTGAGAAAAATCTAGAGCAATTTTTATTTCCTCTGTAATGCTTACGTTAGTAACAGCTTTAGCAACTGGACCTCAGTCTGTTTGCCTCATTTGAGATTACAATCATTATGCCTCCATGCTCACATTGCGCATTCCCCTTCGTTTGAAAACAGCTTCCAGAACTATCATTCCTAAGTCTTGTTTTCAGGGAGGGGTGGAGCTTAGCACCAGGGTGTGCCTGGGTTGTGCTTCTAAACTACCCACATTAACGATGGGGATCATGGTTTCAGGAAGAAAGTGCAAGCGCAACCCAATAAGTTAATAGTTTTCCTTCCCTCTCTCGAGTGGAGAGATGTCAAGATCATCCTCTGCAGACCCAGTCTTCTGCTGCAATTTCTGGTCCCCTTCCTGTCCCTTCAAGTTGTGCTTCCAAACCATGGTGCTGAAGGAAAGAAACAACGAGCCCGAGATGCAGCTCTGAGAAAAGAAGCAGCAAGCCTGAGCCAATTGGAGTGCATGCCCCACTTAAAGAAAAAAAATCATTGGCAGTGTGTCCAAGCCCCATGTGTGTGCCCCACAGCCAGGAGAGTTGAAGCTTGAGGGGGAAAAGAAGTGGAGGACCAGCAACAGCTGTGGGGAGTGAAATTGGGGCAGACCAAAGTGCAAAGGGAAGAGCTGACCCAAGTACTTAAAACCACAAATGAGCACAGTGGTTTGGGAAAGTGGGCAGCATGATGTGGACCATGGAGCTTTTGGGGGTTTGTCCATTGTTTTACATTGTCTGGGGCTCAGGGATGGGAACCACTAGCCATGGCCCTTTGCCCCCATCTTGCCTTTCCTCACAGCCATGCTGCACAAAGTGCCGGAATGGCCTCCATCTAATTTTTGTCTGAGGAAATTGCATGGAGCAGGTATCACAGGAAAGGTTGCCGTGTTGTCTTTGTCCCAGCAGCCATGTGGAATGAAGCAAAGATGATAAACACCTTTTTTGTGGGTAAAGCACCTTCTCTCTTTGCATACTTTTGTTGTTGGTTAACTGCTGTTGCTGTGAATTTCTTATTCCACTGTTTTTTCCTTCATGAAATTGTTATCACAACCCATAGTCTCTGCTTTTGTCCCTCTTACTGGAAGGAGTGAGGAATGGGGAGCAGTGGGAGTTTAATTTGCAGCCAGTGTTAAACCACCACAACTGCTTTCAATCTAGGCAATTGAGGACTAACTTACCAATTCTGTCTAAATCAGGTGTAGTTTCCTCCACAATTGTCTACATAGGTGATGTGAGAAGATTTTCAAAACTGAATACCCCAACAGTATTGTTGGAATTGTCCTTGTTTTTTTACAGGCAGAAAATTCATGTTATGCCAAATAAATGTGCAGTGGTCTCTATCACAAGGAATTCAGATTCTGAAAGCAGCAGGCTTGGGAAGAGCTAAACAGAAATCATTTCAGTACAGATTAAAACAGTTTATCACAGGCAGCACAGCAGAATTCCACATTCTATAAATAGAGAAGTATTGTATTTTATTATATAAACTTGAATTACTTGTCTGGGTCAGAAAACCACCATGAGTCTCCTACCCACCTTCCCTTATAGATACCGTTACCGTCTGCCTAAGACTGCTCTTCTTGATATATGGCAAGTATTTGTAAGTCCTCTGCCCTGTCTTCTACCTAAAAGACTATGTGACCTATATATCAATAAGGTTCAATGTTAGCTTAAGTAAAAGACTGCACTTACAGCAGAGGTCTTTTGGATTTCGCGCTTATAAGATTTAATCTAATACATATTGTAAAGTGTAACATTTTAAATCCTAAATTCTTGCCAAAAACTTCCATATTCTACATAGTTTATATGGATAGAGAATCTAAAAATATATGAGTCAGTATGTGATTTTTAATGCCAAAATGCACTGGAGGCTCAGAGATGACCTATAAAACCTAATGATGTAAGTTCTCACTTACTTGAAAGGAGGGGCCTTAATGGAACTGCTTGCGTCAGTAGGTGCTTATCAGCATGAGCTAGGCCTCCACAATCTGGCGTTTTAAAGAAAATTGCTTCTGTGAGTTTCAGGTGGCACATTATGCAACCTTGTACTGCAGCACCTGCAGTGCATGATATAGAACAACATATGCTTGTCTTATGGCACCATTTATTTAGAAATAGCACACCACACATCTCATGCTAAAAAGAAGAACAAAATAAATCAACACATTTGTTTTCAGAACAACCAACTGTTTTAGGCCCATGATTTTTTTGAGTTTTTTTGCCTTGGTTTGTTTGAATTTTGGGGGACATGGAAGAGCCAGTTAGGGAATAGAATATGCTCCTTAAAATTTTTTAGTACATCTGCTACAAAGTGATGCTTTAATCAAATGAAAGAAAGCATTTGGGAAAAAATAATATTCTCTGAAAATTTTCAGCACATAATTAATGGTTATAAAAGTAGAACTATATGCTTCCCTAGGTGTTAACATCAAAATTAGCAGCAGAAAATACTCTGTGCCTCTGCTTGAAGTGCTGCTTGTGACTATCTTCTTTTTTCTGAAATTAATTGGTGATGAAATTTAATCCATTCTGTTTTGTGATCTCAATGGTGTCCTGTGATAAACATCAGTGTACAGACTCTTTAGAACTACTAGGCATACTGCCAGCATGAAATTTAAGGGTAAAAAAAAAATGTATGTGAATTATTTAAAATCTGAAGGAGGAAGGCCAGAAATTCTCTGTCCAACTGCTTATGAAAAAAATCCTAAGCCATATAAAGGCTAGCTGAGTTGGCAGTAGAAGGACCTAAACATATAATTAAATATCTAAATATTGAGGTGTCTGCGAAGAAAAGAGAAGTGTGTCTGTAGTAATGAAGCTGGTGACATCCGCTACCTGATTTTTCTCCTGGGCATAAGCCATAAGTTTCATATGTGCAATGAGACGAAGCAAGGTAGTGTTGCCATGCAGTTCAGTAATCAATGAAACAACTTTATCAATTCTTACCTGGAAATACTATAAGGAGCAGATTAAGCATGCCAGAAATGTGGTCTGGCTAATTACTAGAGTGAGAGCAAAAGGAGCAATCGAAGGGCTGAAGATGAAGATCTGCAGGGTCAACTCATATTGATTGATTTCCCCCTTTTTATTTCCCTGACAACCAAGTGTTCAGGTGACAGGGACTAAAAGTTGGTTTTTCAGACCATAGGCATGGCAACTGGGTTTAGGTTTACTTTAAGAAAAAATTGTACTTTGCACAAGTAGACTATGAAACATTAGAAAAGAAACAAAGGACTGGAACCATTGAGAAAACAGTAGATCCAATATGAAAGAGAAAAATAGTATAAAAAGGTAAAATGTCAGAAAAAGTGCAAAACTTGAAAGCAGAAACACAAAGTAGGGATAGAGCTCGTTACGTCATGAAGAGGTCATAACTTCTCCAGATGTCTTGTAAATTCCTGTCCAGCAGGTTATGTCACTAAGTTCCTGCATGAGGAATTGTAAGCTTTCTCAGGCTAGATTCAATGATACAAGGCTTTGCTGGCATAAAAAAGCCTAAAGTAATCCTACATACACACTGACTTCAGAGTTTCTACACATAATAAAAGATACCCAAACACAATAATTTACTATAAAAAATGTTGACCCTACTTGTTGGCCAAACAAGAGTAGCACCAAGAATTATTCAACGCTTACAGTGTAATATCCGACGCATCTAAAACATTTGCAACCAGCATTCAGCTAAGGTATTGCTTTGGGGTGAAGAGCAAACCTGAATATTTTGCTCCACTATTATTTCCTGGAAGTCAGTAGTCTATATACGTTCTGTCATGTCATGGTCTGACATGCAGAAGTGCTAGTATTTTTAGGCAATAAGGCCATCCTACTATTCCTTGTGTACCTTTTTCTGCAGCATCAGAGTGCCTCCTCTATACAGTACAGTCACCTAAGGAAATATTCTTGCATATGCATTAAATGACAAAATGTACTGTGCTTTGTGACAACTTTTGCTCAATTTCTGCTATATTCTTTACCATTTTCATGAATGGAAGATCTTAGAAGTTTCAAATACATAGTTTCTTTCTTCCCCTTGATAACTTGTACAATTATTTATAATGTTACATTACATGCTTTGCAATGACCTTCTCCTAGCAGCTACAATTCCAGTATCATCTTAAAAAAGATGTTAAGACAGCTGCATTAGGTAAGGAACTTTCTTGTTTCCTAGCATATAAGGCAGGGAATGACCACACAAATTGTGGCAGTAAATATTTTAAAACTATATTTTAAAAACTTCTAGGTTTTCATGAAAATGAAAGATTCCATAATTTTAATATACACACTCTGCTGTTGTAGGACTCTCAGAGAAAAGCATGAAAAGAATACAAAAAGGAAGGGGAAGGGGAAGGGGAAGGGGAAGGGGAAGGGGAAGGGGAAGGGGAAGGGGAAGGGGAAGGGAAGGGAAGGGAAGGGAAGGGAAGGGAAGGAAAGGAAAGGAAAGGAAAGGAAAGGAAAGGAAAGGAAAGGAAAGGAAAGGAAAGGAAAGGAAAGGAAAGGAAAGGAAAGGAAAGGAAAGGAAAGGAAAGGAAAGGAAAGGAAAGGAAAGGAAAGGAAAGGAAAGGAAAGGAAAGGAAAGGAAAGGAAAGGAAAGGAAAGGAAAGGAAAGGAAAGGAAAGGAAAGGAAAGGAAAGGAAAGGAAAGGAAAGGAAAGGAAAGGAAAGGAAAGGAAAGGAAAGGAAAAGAGAAAAGAAAAGAGAAAAGAAAAGAAAAGAAAAGAAAAGAAAAGAAAAGAAAAGAAAAGAAAAGAAAAGAAAAGAAAAGAAAAGAAAAGAAAAGAAAAGAAAAGAAAAGAAAAAGAAAAAGAAAAGAAAAGAAAAGAAAAGAAAAAGAAAAAGAAAAGAGAAAAGAAAGCATGTAAATGGTATTAGGCAGATTCCTCAAATATGCAAAATAATGCTTTGATTTATATGCACTCTTCAGACCTTAGAGTCTATAGAACTTTAACAAAAGTAAAATTGTGTTTTATGTTTTTCAGAATACTCTTAATAGAGAATCAGTTCTTACTTAAAAACTTGCCTATAAAACTTCTTCTTCTACCAAAACCAGATTAATTTTTAAACAGCAGAATCTAAGACCCTGTTCCTCCACACTAATATAATTTCACAAGAAGTGTTTGGATTCAGATAGTGTTTGCATTATTCAAAATAGTAGGCCTCCTACAATCAAAAATAAATAAAAAAATATCTTTCCCTAATACAGCCTGTACTGATCAGTAATCGAGTGCTGAAAATTGTGTTCAGAAACACTTTTCCTTTTATTCACACAGCAAATGCAGCAATATTGAAGAATGAGATGGAAAAGTTTGAGTTAAGGAAGTCGATTAGCACTAATCAGTTCCAGCCCATACATCGAAAGTATAGAATACTCTAGTTAAGAAGTTATTTAAATTTCATTATTTTTTAAACCCCATATTTATACCAGATATAAAAAAATAAGATTATTTGAATATTTAGAGGATCAGAAATTTTCTAGAAAATAAGAGAACAATAATCAGTATTTTATGAAATATATATATTGACAATTATTTGATATTTCATGTATAATATTGTATGAAATATAATTTAAAGAAATAAATTGATGTAGTCTCCTGCATATCTATGGAAGGCATGAAAATGCTCTGATACAGAGCATTTTTCCAGACTAAATGGATCAAAGTATAAATAAGAAACGCATTATAGGTATATCAAGTTAATGCTTCACTGTAGGAAACCCTGAAAGCAACATCAATATGTCAGAAAATGAGAAAAAAAGATGAAAAATAATTGAGAAGGGTGATTTGAACTTTCAGAGTGCAGATTCCTCCTAATACAGATCCCTGGTCTGATATAGACCATTTTCTTCTTATTTTGGTCAATTCCACAGGAACGATGAAGATCAAAGATTTAGAAAACAAATCTTATTTGGAGTTTAGGAATGAATCTGGGATAATGCAAATTTGATGCTACGTTCTTTTGACTTTTACCTCCAAAGATATGGAATTTCCTATCAAAACCCATTTCCACTACATTTTCAGCAGTTAGGGGAACTTCTGAGGAATATATCGAGACTACCAAACTCATCACTTCTAGTGAATATGCTTTCTGGTCACTAAAGATGGGAGCTGTTACCATTGCAGAAGATCTTTGATCTCTCTAAGCATGGTATCACATCTCAGCTTTTGAGTTCTTTTGAACTGCCTAAGCTAACAATTTATCACACACTTCATTAGTGTAATGAATAATGCTTTCCTATCATGTATTGAAGTATTTAATTGTCTTTAATGAAAAGGGATCCTCATTTTTCATATTCAGAATTTTCATGAATCTTGACAGCAGTGGTCAAGCTATCTGGCCTCATTAATTCTAAAGGCCTCCCTGTAGCATTAGCACAGAATTAAGATGTTCTAGGCACAGAGAAAAGAGGCATGGCTACACTTTGTGTAGCAGTCGAGACCGTATTTTGATGTAGCACTGTTTAAGGGCTGGAACAGTTCAATAACACCTAATGATGTGGTCAGTCTGAATTGGTATCCCCTGTAGTACACTGACAAATAACATCGGTCTTTACAGTGATGTCTTGTAGTGGTTGTTTATACCTGTTTTTAAAGTTTCACAAAATGAACAAATAGGTATAGATTCTTATCTGAATCTGACAGATGAAGTTCTCTTTTAATGCTAACTGTGTGCAGCCTGCCACCAGGTGATGGATTAGCTGAGGTTCAGAAGCAGTATACCATATCAAAGCTCCCAGTGCGGTGCAGTGTGAGATGACCTCCTGAAAAGTTTAAAGTATGCAGTAGTGAATAGCAAATGCTGGTCTTCGTTTTCTCCTGTCCTTCAAGTTTAAGAAGACCCTGAAAAAGTAGGCAGTGAACCATATGTGGAAAACTTATACAGCAATTGGAAAAAAAATCTACTTTGTTTTTGCAATTTCATACCCTTCTAAAGCTCCTTAGCATTTCCCAAAAAAGCAAATAGATCACAGGATAAATAAGAAACAAATGATAGGCATATAAATTTAACTTTTCATTTGTTAGTAACCCTGAAAGTAATGCCAATATGTCAGAAGGTGAGAAAAATAGATGAAAAATACTTGAGTGTGTTTTGAGCTGTCAAAAGGGAGATTCCTGCCAAGTAACACACCAGTATAAAGGGGATTGAAGAGCAAGGAAGTTGCTGATGCTTTGCTACTCTTCCATTGACTTTTCTCTGAAATGGTAACTGCAAGATTACCTTCTGGAAATTAAGAAAATCTTCACAATTTGAAAATTTCTTGTCATTATTATCTTCTTTCTCTGAACCTTTAGAGTTTAATTTTATTTTTCTATGCCATACTACTTTATTTTATGATATTCCAATCTTCCTGAGCTGCTTACCACAAATGAAGGAGACAAGGCTATATACTATATTTCTTTTGTAATCTGCATCACTGCAGAATTTGCTTCTTAAGATCTGACAATATTACCACATCCTTCTGTAGCTTGTTTTGTGTCTGAGATGCCCTTTGCATGGCTAAAAGCAACTTTGAATAGCTAGTTCCTCAAAACAGAAAAAGGTATGTATTTCCTTCCCTGAAACTGAGTTTTCCTGGGATATCGTGTTCTCAGGTTTGTGGGTTATTTTCTTCCTTTCTTTTCCCTCTTCTGTGGCAAGAAAAAAAAAAAAGACAAAAAGGAGACCAGAATTGTGTGATGAAAAGAAAAGAAAAGAAAAGAAAAGAAAAGAAAAGAAAAAAAAGAAAAGAAAAGAAAAGAAAAGAAAAGAAAAGAAAAGAAAAGAAAAGAAAAGAAAAGAAAAGAAAAGAAAAGAAAAGAAAAGAAAAGAAAAGAAAAGAAAAGAAAAGAAAAGAAAAGAAAAGAAAAGAAAAGAAAAGAAGAAAAGAAAAGACAAACCAAAAAAAAGAAACCAATAAAAACCCCACCCAAGCTGAATCCCCAACCATTTGTCTCCTTGCTCTCAGTCAGTAGAAAAGAACACTATAGATTCTTAATAAAGCTTGTGCCTTCAGAACTGCAGAATGGCAAAACCCTATCGTATTATTACAATGACCTCTTTATTTCCTGCCTGTCAACTGGAGCACATGAATTTTGAAAAAAAAAACCCAAAACCAGAAATGCTTTTTTCTTGCAGTTTGTTTCCAGAAGCTAATAGTCCATGCTACATGAGCACTGCCAATTCTCTAACACTTATTTGATGGTACTTTTTGTCTGCCCTCACTTTAATGCTAGAACTCTTAAGGAATATTTTATAGGACACATATTTTTCTTCCACAACAGAAATATCACTAACCTACATATCCTCTGTGGTGTCTAAGTACTTGCTTTATGCTTCTGTGTGCTCCTCAGCTGTCAGCTAGATTCATAGCCCTTGATAAACTTTGTTTAAAAGCTTGTTCTATCTTTCTTCAATATAACACAAAAACCCTGTAGAAAAGCAGTCATTTGATGAGATGATAGCCATCTGAGCATGTAAAACAATATCAGTTTGGGGGAATTTCTCAGCGGTTGTTTATTGGAAGTATGAGTTCCCAGATCCACAAAAACTAAAGCATTCACAAAAAATATTTTTTTTTCTTTTTTAAATATATCACTTAGTGTGAGCTGCCCTGAAAATTTTGTATTCCATGTATCTAAATTTTCATTATATTAGTGCTATTGGACCTTTTGCCTAAGATCTGTATACCTGAGAAGTGAAATGCATATTCACACACATGAACAATCACAAAATGCATTTTCACCTAGATCTCTGGCAACTATTATAAAATTGATATCATCCTAGAATGCAGTGTACTGCAACATGGAGAATGGGATTGTGTTTCTCTGAATACTGTAGCAATGTGAATTAACTAGATTACAAGAAATGCTTCACAAATATCTCACATCTTCCAAACTCATTAAGCAGGTTTTCCTTGCTTTGAATTGTCTAAAGGGATAGCTCTAGAAAGTCATAACAGGTTGCAGTGAAGAGTGCTAGGTGTGGAAGTTGTCACCATCACACAGCCACAGAATCACTGAAAAGATAGGGTTGGAAGAGACCTCTGGAGATCCTGTCCCATCCTCCTGCCAGGGCAAGATTGCCTATAGCAGGTGACACAACTAGGTTACATTCAGGTTTTACATATGTCTAGAATGGGAGACTCCACAACCTCCCTAGGCAGCCGATTTCAGTGCTCTGCTGCCCTCAATGGAAAAGAGTTCTTCCTCATATTGAGGTGAAATTTCTTATGTTTTAATTTATGGCTGTTGTTTTTCATCCTGTCTCTGGGCACCATTGAATAGAGTTTGGCACCATCCTCTTGGTACCTGCCTCTGATCTTCATGCAAAGAGGCCATGAATTTTTCTATTAGCAGGACAAGATTTCTTCATTAGGTACATTAATCAAAGCACTCGACTAAACACCATACTAGTGGTTTTACAGAGAAATGTAGACAGTCCAAATTAATGGGTGAAGGACAGTGGCATGAGGTTCAGCCAGCGCTGGGTACTGCACTTTGTCCACAACAAGCTCACACAGCACTCAGGGAAGACTGGAAAGCAGCCAGTGGAAAAGGACCTGGGGGTGTTGGTCAACGATGGCTGAACACGAGCCCGGTGTTCAGTGTGTGGCCCGGTGGCCAAGAAGGCCCATGGCACCCTGGCTGATGTCAGAAATAATGTGGGCAGCAGGATCAGGGCAGGGGTTGTTCCCCTCACCAATGAGTACTAGACAGTACAAGCTGGAAGTCTCCATATCGAATGCTATCGAATAAACCTCGAGGAAGGCACAGTATTAATTTCTGATTGCCCTAAGGCACTTTATATTCCTATGCATCAGTACCTGTGCAAATAAAATTTATTTATAAATAGAAGCCAAGATATTTGAAGTCAAAAGGGTGTGTAAAATTTTGTAAATCACTGAATATTCTAAAGTCAGCTTTACTTTACTTTCATTGTCAAAAGAATGCACTTTGCCTATACCATAAAGTGCCATAAAAGTTTCCAGGTTTTTTTTCAAACAAGCAGTTCTTCTCACTCTTCTTGCCAAAAAGTGCTTTGCTTTAGTAACATATTAAGCAATCTTCTGTGTATGCTTGCAATGTACTTCAGGTGCTTAAAGCTGAGATATGATTAAAAAGATCAGATATTATTTGCATAATACAGGAAAATAATGTGTCTTTCACCTCATTCTTGTGCAGAGTGATGTGTTACAAAAAAAAATGTTTTAGGAATTTTTTCAAGTTGTTATTGATGTTTCATGTAATTCCTCATAATTTATGCTGTGTATTGCATAATTTATTTCTTTATGTTACTTAAAGTTTTTTCTTCTGAAAATCGTCATTTCTGATAGACTTGAGAGGACTAAAAGTTTTATATTTTGTGTAGAGAAGAATGCACTCCATTCTTTTGTCATCTTGCATTATAAGCATTGTTCTTATCTAAATGCAAACATTCTTCAACTAATATGATTGCTACAGTTAATAAGGGTGTACTACTCCTCTCTGTAGTCTACCTAACTTGGAAAATACAATCCGTTTGTGGTGTGTTAGCTGACTTTTGGCTTGTTTTTCACCTTGTTGGGATACAAAACAATCTCTTTGAGGCAAGACAAGTTGTCACTTTCAGTTACTGTGGGTGAGTATGATATGGCATGCAAAATTGCACACCCTGTTGTTACAGCCTGAAAAATAATGGGTGTCACCACTGTAATTGTTGATAAAAATTCAGTTTTTGATACTTAAATCAATTTACCTACCTAAAAGTTCTTATGTCAGAGTCCTTTCTAGGAAGAATCCAATACAGACTACTGACCCACAGTCAATCACCCTGTATAATGAATGACGAGTCCACAAGGAGACATATTATACAATCACAGTATTTTTGTGTTTCAATCCTTACAACGACTTTTAAGGAGTGAAAATTATGTTCAAAATTCATAGTGAATAATAAAGGCAAAAAGTGTCTTTCTCTAAGTTTGTGGTGATTACATATTGCAATAATAACCAGTCATTGCAGGAAGAGGAAAATAGTGCTACTTGTAAAAAATGCAAATGGATAGAAAAAATTGCATTAGATAAAAAATATTGAAAATCCCACAGAAAAAATAATTTTTGCAATATATAAATTTAAAAAATCCAGAACGTCATAGTCAGCCTGATTGAGAACATCAAAGAGAAAATAGAACAAGAACAGAATCAGCTATATGAGCTATTTAGCTGTGAGAAGTTGACAGAAGACATGGTTGAAGTGAAGGTACTAACCCAGAAACAGCTTAGTACATTTAGGGCAGTGCTGAGCTCTGTGTGGGAAGCTGAGTGAAATGGCAGGAAACTGTTATAGCAGATGAGATCATGAGAATGTTTTTTATTTATTTCTTAACCTTCTTTTGGGCCAAACCCAGAAAAGCTGATTCAAGATGCAATTCTACATGGTAGAAATAATGAAGAACTAATAGTATAGTAAACAATAAGTAAAGGCTCAGAATTAGTATAATTAAATTATTTCTTTCATTTTATGACCTTGAAATAGTGGGGTACAAAGAGAGGAAAAGTGGTTACTATTTAGTCCACCTGAAGCAAGTGCTGACCTTGCTTTCAAGCCTATACAAAATATATAATCAGTGAGTCAGAGTGAGTGGCACAGCCTAATTTCTCTAGCCAAATTTTGTACCTGACATGGAGATGGGGAAAGACAGGAGAGACATTTTTAGTTTACACCCTGGAAGGTTTGTGTAGTTTATAAGAGCCCCTACCAGGAGGAAAGTTCTAGTTTTGTGGCCTGCAAGCAGAACTCTAAATTCTCATGTAAGACCATAGCGACAGCCCTCCTTGAATTTCTCGGTAGTCTTCTGACTCACTACAGCCTCATCAGGCTGTCTTTCTAATATGGACTGCTTAACCCTGAATTAGAGTGGATCATCTGCCTCACCTGTGCAGACACTTCCATGGGGAGGCAGGGCTGGAATCTAGCAGACTTCACCACATATAAGATTTTGTTTTCAGACAATGTGGTGCTTCAGAGAAAATAGACAAAATAAAGGTGTTAGATTAAGCTGAATAGAGGGTGACCTTGAAAACCTAGCTGAAAATAGATCATCACATTCACCAAAGCTATGGCAAAGGTCCTTGAGTACTGCAGATTGAATTATCAGTAAATTTTAAAAAAGGTGCATAGGCAAACACAAAATTTTTATACAAATCTGATCACACTGTGAATGAGCAACAGTACAGCAGTAAACAACAGCACAATATGGGAAATATTGTATAGCTACAGAAGAGATACTGCAATGAAGAGATGCAGATCACAGCTATTGTATGAGAGAAAGTATTATGACACTATATTGAAAAGCACTTATTTGAAACTGTAGGTATTATTCAATTAAATTACCTAACCAATATTAAATATTTTCTTATATTTTTGCAGTACATAATTATTTTTTTAAATAAAAAGAGTAAATTTGCAGACTCTTTCTATTTTCTGGTTTGACCTAGACATAAATTGTCATGTAATATCAATTTTCCAGCGTATTCTTCTTGATAGTCATGCTTTATTTGAAGAGAACTAACAATGTTTCCTTTTACTCATGAAGGAGAATATGTTCATTTTGGACTACCCTAATTTCAAAAATGAAATATCATAAAAATGTCTACCTTATCTTTTTTTTTTACAAAAAAACATCAAACAAGCAAAGAAAGAAAAGAAATAAAGGAGCAAAAAATCCAGTTTGGAGGTCATTATTAAGTTTCTTCTGCTGCACCATCATACAAAGGGTGCTAGAGAAAAACAAACCAATAAATCACTAGTACTTATACATCTAACATATATAAAGATTCAGCCAGCTGTCAGTGCAGTAGGGAACCTCAGCTGAATTGGCCTATTTCTTGCCTAGTATTAAATTCCTGTCTCGTTCTCCACTAATTATACCTTTAGAGACTATTCATATTTGCTAAATATATATGTGTGTGTCCGTGCACACATCCACTTTTTTTTTTAGCTTTGCAGGATTTTTTAATATTTCAGATCTATTTCTTCTTTCTGTAAAGACAGATATTTAGGCATCATCCAGAAAATCGTTGGTTTGGTTTATTAGTTAGTTTAATACTTTTAAAATATTTTTTCAGTCCATGATTAGTCTGTGATTAGTCCATTTTTAGTCCATGAGGATGTAAGGCATCCTCACATCCTCTAAAGCAGGAAGAAGAGCTAATATAACACCAGAAGAATCTAAGATTAAGAATTAGATTCTTTTGTTATAATCAGCTTTTTCACTGACTTCAGTCTTACAGTTCTTCATCCATACTGTTTTATTTCACAGGGATAAAATAAGTTCATTTTTGAAAAATGCTTTGTGAAGTATTCAGAGTCTCACCCAGAATGATAAGTCTTTAATGGTTATTTTAGCTTCAGAATAGCTGTGTTTGAACACAATGCACCACAGAGGTGAAATGGAGGAGACAGAGAATGAGCAGGAAATATGGTATTCTTTATAAAAGTGAATGTTCTCAGGTCACAGTATCTCTGGCTTTGTATAGAAGCATTTTTTTCTTTCTTTTTTCTTGTCCCATTTTAGGGATAAAATCCACGGGATACAGTGAAGCAAGAGAAGTTATTTTTTTATAATTTTTCGTTAAAGAATGACAATATATTTGTACCTGGTTCTGTAAAGAGGATGTGGGTGTGGGTTCAAACAGGCCCAACCTCATTTTAAAAAAGATCTAGGGCAATCATATTCTCTACACTCCCTGTGGTCTAAAAGCCATCCTCTTTGTGAGAAGATGCCTTTTCAAGGGAGACAGATGGCATGAGCTGAACTGCGTGGAAAAAGTGTTTGTGCTTTCTCACCACACCTAGAAGCATTGCATCTAAGGTACAATGCTGCTGAATATTTTTGAGGGGGCAGAATCTAAAGAAACCTGAAGAGGGCCATGATTTTGCTGGTTTGGCATGACAAGTAAGAACTGAAGTTTCTACTGTAGCTCCTCTGCTTCTGCTTGCTGATGGAACAATTTTTTTGACAATAATTTCATTCATATAAGTGATTTTATAAATATCTTTATAAATACCTTCTGGTGGCTTACAAGTTCCTTAGAAACCTTCAAGAAACATGCCTAGGTTCAACCAAAGGTGAACCTTCACAGGCCTTCCTCTAACTGGTGCCTTCCATCAGACTCAATGGAAAGAGCACAGGGACACCACACACAAAAAATGCTTTGTTGTCTTCAAGTCTCCCTCCAGCAGTGCCTGTGTTTGCTGAGAAAACAAGAAAACAGAGATCCTCCCAAGGTGCTAGCACTTGTACAAAAACACCAGCTGAATTCTTGAGACTTCTGTGACAGGAAGTGCCTATGACGTTTGCTTGCATTTTTGTATCTGCAGAGGACACGATGTGTTTGTACACAAAAGAATCTTTTGCCCCAGGATTAATTGATGTTCACTCAGTTAGGTGGAAATTCCTTCCAGGAAATCAAGATCCCATCTGTTGAGGTAGGCAAGAAGAGATGAAGGAAGGGAAAGTGGTGAGGAGCTTCAGTTTATTTTCCCGAGGACTTTGCTTCAGCTCGTGAAGATACATGGAGCTGTTGAACTTGAAAGTATGAATAGAAAAAGCTCAGAAAAATTCTGCCAGGGCAAAATTTATCATGTTCTTTTTATGTTAATATATATGAGACAATATATCCTATCTTTTTCATTTAAAAGGTATCCTTTCTGTAAAATTATCCTAATACCATGTATCTTCAACGTTTGAAAGCCATTTCTATGCTTTTGGAATGCCTGTTTTCAGGAAAAGTTCCAAGCAAATGTGCTGAATATCTGTGCCTATCAAGGGTATCACCTGCACTTGAGACTACCCATTGCCCTTAAGTTTCCTAAGTATAATTTTTCCTTTTTCTCTGCGCTGACACCTTGCCTATTCTATTGCCCTTCTATTGAGAAGCAGTACCAATAGCAGTGTCACACAGAATTGAATGTCTTACTCCATTGCTAAGGCTGATTCTTTGTTACTCATGCTGTAAAGCCTAGTCTTTTCTAAAATAGTTGAGATACAAATAATATCCATGTCAAGGAAACCAGTAAAATTAATCGTGCTTACAAAAATATGTAGATGCTCCCATGGAAAAGCAAATGCCAAAATATTACAGGGTGAATGACTTTCTTCCTCATTACACTTACAGGCTATAGTTCCATTTTGTCATAAGAAAAAAAATTATCTTAAAGCTGAGGAACTTTGTTAACCTACTTAATTAGATGAGCAGCATCTGTTTTCTGCATCTCCAAAGAGAACTAGAAAGAAGCCAAGAAAAGAGCTCTAGTTGTGATCATCACGGTGACAGCAAGTTTGTAAGGTCTGGTGCAAGGTTACATAGTGCCTCATGAAAATTCCTACATCCTTTTCACATGATTGATTTTCTGTAAAAAAATGAGGAAGCATGATTTGAAGTGATTCATACATTAACTTGGGCCCTAAGTTTATTTAATCCAAACAAGCTTTTTAACCTGTACCTTTATTTAGCACCAGCATACTGAAAGTTCTCCATGCCTGACTAAGCAGTTCTCCATGTTGTAATATAGTAAGAAATTTACATATTGAAATTACTGAGAAGATTGTCTAGAATACAGTATCTTTTTATCTCAGAAAGTGACAGTCTTAATAAGAAGCACATTTCATTGTCAATATTTTAACATTTATCTCGCTTAATGTAAAATCAATATTTTAACATTAGCTAATTACATCCAGTGATAAGTTACAAATGTAACTTATCACTCTTTTGGCTTGTAAACAAAAGAAAAGACAAGACAAAGCAGCTTTGTACTAACATAATTTTTATCCCATTCTCCCCCTTCCTGAAAAAAATCCTTTTAGGTTGTTTGTATGAGTGTCTGGAGACTTTTATGAAAGGAACGAACTTAAATAATTATAATAGTAATTGCTTAAATTTACATAAAACCTGTCATCCCATGACTTAACACAAGTCTGTCATTTATGAATAGACATATTTTTATTATTATCCAGTGACCATTAGGCTTTCTGCAATCCTTTCTGTTTTTATAGCTGAACTTAAAATAATTAATGTGGCTTTAAATTTATGAATGGTCACATGTGTTCCTAGCTCATATCTGTGAGGCATGCACACATCAATTTCAGAAGTTAAAAGAGAAAATATGTGGAGACCACAAAAAATCTCCTTAAATGAATTATGAACTAGGAATGCTGAAAAAATATTTTATTTTAAACAAGAAATAGAAAGATCTTATAAATGAAGACAAATTTATTTCCTCTAGTTGCCAGTGTCTTATTTCATTCTGTTAAACAGCATTAATAGGTTGCCCTTTACTGGTCACCATTAGAAGCAATTACAAGAAGGAAGCAAAAGAACACTGCCAAATGAAAAACTTGTCATTTTCATATAATGAGATAGTATTTTATTTTTAATTTGTGCTAAAATCTCCAGCCAAGATGGAAATTAAATTGTGCTAGAAATATAAAAGCATGAGGAATACAGCCACTGCCCTAGATGGAAAACATAGCAGCCTAAACAGAGAAGTCAGACAAAGAGAGAGAGAGAAAACCTGCATACTCAGATGCTTCTTCCTGTGTATTTTTTCCCTAACCCCTTCCCCGCCCATTTCTTTTTACATAGAAGCTGGATTGATGTTGACAATATGCCTTTGAAATACAGAAAGCAGTGTGATGAAACAGTGAACTACTCAAGAGTGTGAACTCAAAGAAAGACAGGATTGCCACTTACCATAGCAATAAGCAGTCAGTGTCACAGCAAAATAATATTTCTTCACTTACATGCAGCATTTTTTTATTTGGTTATATGAAAATAAGGATGCACATATGTTCAAAGGCTAAGAGCACAGGCTTCAGTTACTGTAGCAAAAAACATGCTCCTTCTGCCTCAAGGATTTTTTTTCTCTGGTAAATACAGTTTTACCTCTGCATACTGCTTTCTTTCCTTGGGTTTAAGTCCAAGCACCCCTGAACAAAAAAAAAAAAAGAAATTAACTGTACTGCTTGTTTCTTTTTTTTTTTTCCCTATATGGGTTATTTCAAAGCACTGAGACATCCAAAAAGCATCTTGCTGATAGCATCATGTTCACTATAGAAATTTTAACTGTCTCTATTACATGTGTTTTGAGGAAGGGCTGAGAATATTGATCTCTCCATTCCATTGGTGAGTTGTTAATCACAGGAATACTCCTGAATTCATGACTGATTGTCTACTAATGGAAATAAAGGATTTACTATCTGGCTTTGTAAAAGTAGTATTACTGTAGATTACTACAAATGCGTAGAAGCAGAGAATATCATAAATCTTACACAGACATTTTGTGAAATATTTATAACTGCAGTAGTTTTCAATTAGCATACTTTGTGTGGCACTCTGCTCTGCAGCTACAGGAAGGCTAAATTTACACAATTTCTTACTTAAAATTGTCTAAATCTAGTGTAACTGCCATTGCATTCTGAGCAAAATCAACATATAGAAGAGCAAAATGAGGCCACATTGTTACTAATGCACCCTATCAAATGATCCTACTTAATTCATGTGCAGAATGTGCATTTGTTGGGGAAAAAATGATGCAAAGGATATGTGTGCCTGTTGTGGGTAGCAGGCTGAACACTCAGAATTATTATGGTGATTTAGATCGTGGTAAACACACTCTCAAAAATATCAAACTTAAATTACATAAGGTGCCTGCCTGGACTGATGAAATGGTTTTATGCCTCTACAAAAGCTAGGGAATTTTAATCAATCACTGGGAAAAGCAAATAGATCAAGTGAGTACCTTCCCATTAGCTCTGCAATGCTTGACAGAAATAGGACAGCAGAGAACAGTTTTTCCTGGTGCACACAGGGTTCTGTTTATGTCATCTGAATTTTATTCTGCACTGCTTATGCACTGTTGCCTGGAGGAACCCTGCAGTCTTGAGGTAAATACAGTAACTTAAAGCTTTATCACTGAACATATTCCTGCCAGTCTATTATCAAGATAACGGGCTCTTTTTCAGGAATTGGAATAAAGTTCTATCCACATGCTACCACAAAATTAACAGAATAAGTAACGAATAAGCAATGGAACTGTTGAGTCCACTTAGTGTAAAATCATAGAGTCACAGAATATCTCAGTTTGGAAGGGAGCCATAAGGATCATTAAGTTCAACTCATGTTCCTTGTAGGACCACCTGAAATTAAATCCTATGACCAGGAGTATCATCTTTCATGAATGAAGCGTCATTCCATTCTTTCATGCTGTACTGCTGGTCACCAGCTTTCTTTCTGCAGGGCTGCTCCCAAGACTCTCAATCCTGAATTTTTACATATAACCAGTATTACCTTATCCCAGGTGGAGAGTCAGGCATTGGCTCTTCTGCAAATCATGCAGTTGGCAACTGCTCATCTCTCTAGTCTATCCACAGCTCTCCATCCTCAAGGGAGGGTTCCTCCTAATTTAGTATATCCTCTCAAAACAATTAAAATTCAATTATAGTAACAACAAATTAGAAAAATATTTCTGTATTCACATTCACTTTACCTATCTCATTAGCAGCTCTATGCCATTTATAACCAGAGCTTACCTGATGGTAAACTGAATTAATGCCTACCAAAATGTGTTGAATACATGCAATAAAGTTCCTTGCTAGAAACAGCAAGCAATTAAAAAATTTAGGGATCTGTTGGAAGCAGCACCAAATTCACTTTACTCTATATGTTTACATTTTCATATATTCTTTGTGCTATTTTTATGGTTTTTTCCTAGATTTCGGTTTTTAATCCTGTTTTTTGTCAGTTCTGGTCTTTTAATTTAGGATACCAACCTATCAATATTGCAAATGTAGTACTTGGATGTCACTGGCCTGTGTAAGGGAGGGTGTAAAAGAAGGTTTGGTTGATCTGAGTCAACTTATTTCTGAGGTCACACAGACAGTCTGGGGCTTTTTGTGCTACGCTCATACAACAATAGCTGTGCAGAAGCCCTGAATTGTTATTTTTATTCGGGCAAGTAGCAAAGTGTCAGCAAATTCTGAGCTCCATGCATAACTTTTCAGATAAAGATAAGAAATTACAGATCTCCTTGTCTCACATGACTTTCCTAAATCATATCTTCAAGTCAATTCTGCCCTTTCATAATAGTTTCTTCCATCTATTCTTTCTATGATACATTTTTAGGTCTCACCAACTTTTGTCTCAAGCTTTGGCAGCCTTCAATCTCCATGAGTCATTCATTCCCTTTGGCTAAATGATGCTTATGTCCTAATTTGGAAATTATATCCTGTTGTATCCTTTTAACTGGGTGTGAGCAGCTGCCACAGAGAATGTTCAGAATTATTTTTAATAAAAAATGTTCTCAAAGGATACAGAGTATATCCAGTGAGCGTGATGATCTGCTGAGCTCAACCATGTAGTCATTCATTGTTATTATCCTCAAATTAAAAAAAAAAAAATTTACTTCTTAGCCAATTTTTTTTATTTTAATTTTTTTTTATTTTATAAGGTACCTGTGCCTGTGCAACTTTTGCTCTGTTATTAAGGTGGCTTGTATCAAGTCCAGCTGTCCTTCTCTTTAAATAATTTGCAAAATATGTGACTGAAATAAGAAGAGTGAAAAGAAAGCCGTGTTTAATTTCACTATATGTGACAAAGTAAAAAAATACTTTGATCTATCTTTTTTCTGTGTGATGTGACTGTGAAGAAGAAAAAGAAGGCCTTAGCCTTCTTACCCAGAGAATACCTGAATTTACCTCACAGGTCCTTCAGCATGGTATAATTCAATAATTCAGTAACCACATATTCATGAAGAACAGTTTTAGACCAAAAATTATTGTAAAGGTTTGCCTTTGCCTTCATGAGCCTGTGCTTCAATGTCACATCTGGAACAGCAATGAAGCAGGGCCTGTTTGAATATTAGGAATCAAAATTTTCCTTGATAATTATAACCAGATAAACTGAAATCTTTCCGCCATAATTTTTTTCATTTCATAAATAATAATTGCTAAATGAGAAAGTGACATAATGCAAATATTCAATTGCCTAAATGTTAACAAATCAACTGACCAATAAGTTCACTTCTTTAAAGCTCCATGTCTGTCGAATGCTTTTCCAGAAAGCTCCACGCCTGTTCAGAAGGTTCTTTAATTTCTGTTTCTTCTTTAATTTTTTTCAGTGATGCTTTTGTAGTTCCTTTCTCTTTCTTACATGCAGACACATGTATCTCTATGGAAAAAAAACCCCGCAAAAAATAAAGCAAATTTCCCTAACTGAAAGAAAGCCAAAATCAAACAAAAGACCCAACAAGCCAAAACACACCCCTGCAAAGTCTTAACACCCAAATATGTTTTTCTTGTAGAAAAGTCTGTGCTTTCAGTGATGGCTACTCCTTCTTTCTAGAGCAATTCACAAGTGGCTTGTTACAGCTGTCCTCAATGAAGAGTGACAATTATTACCTGTCACAGTGACATATATCCAGCCCACAGTTTTGCATAAAGCTAATATTCATTG
This sequence comes from Ammospiza nelsoni, assembly GCF_027579445.1. Classification (NCBI taxonomy): domain Eukaryota; kingdom Metazoa; phylum Chordata; class Aves; order Passeriformes; family Passerellidae; genus Ammospiza; species Ammospiza nelsoni. The sequence goes on along the minus strand of NC_080669.1, from coordinate 39,329,649 downwards.
TCAAGATATTGTGCGACACCTTTTTCTGGTCAATTTTGTTTGCTTTCTGTTTTGTGTGTTTGTTTGTTTTTCTGCAGTTGCCTTCACAGATTACATTAGGAGGGGTTTTTAGCCTTGTCCTCTCTTAATGTACATATATTTTAGTAATTTTTACTCAAGAAAATTATGAGATATATTGTATTGATTTATTACATTTATTCAAGAAATAGAAAGCTCTCCAGACAGGGACAAATTTGAAAAATTGACACTTAGTCTGTGCTGATCAAGTATAAGTGGCAGTCATTTAGAGATATACGTTTAGTAAAATGTGCACTGACACAATAGAGCTAAGAGAAAGAAGGCCTCTCAAGAAACTGAACGTTTTCCTTTTATCTGAACCTTGAAGTATAAAGAGGACACAAATTTTTATATACAAAGAAGCTAGACAAGAAACGTTTCACATGTTTACTAAGAAAGAGACTTGCATACTTAGATTTCAAATCTAGTCTGTGCTCCTCTTTCAGCATTATTTCTTGCGTTTCAGGGAAATGCAGCTATGACAACTAAGAATCCCACTGCCATAAATACTATTCATAGGTAAACATTCCCTGCTCATAACCATGTATAGCACCAAGAAAAGCATATTTTTTTTTGTGTTGAGTTTAGGATGTAATTGAACAGGGAAGTCAAATAATGGAGACAATAAAAGCATTGTCTGCATCTTACAGTCAGTAAACCAGAGCAGAAAGATTTGCTGACATTTGTCTACTCTGCATGCAGATGCTACTTCCTTTGACATGGGGATTCAGAGTGAAAAAATCTCATAGTAATGTAAAAAAGGTTGTTTCCAACATACAGCCAGGGCTTGAAACAGAGCAACCATTTAGTTGACTAGCCTTCTATTGAATGTTTAATAATGAGGATTTTGTAACAGAGATGCCCTCTAAAACAAAACAGGAACAAAGACTACAGAATTTTCTTCATACACTCTTTCTAACTGCCATCAAAGAGCCGTGATTCAAACCCTGCCAGTCATGGCTGCACTTGAACTAATGACTTAGCAGTGAAAAGGCTCTACAGTCTATTACTAATCTCCTGATTCATCTGGGCTTTCAACCCTTTTTAAAAGCTATATTTACTGGGATCAGAACAGTTGCCCTTCTTAGAATAGATTTTATGCTACAGCTCACAGTCCAGAGTTCAAGAGTCTTCCATTTAAAAAAGAATAAGTCATAGTGTCTCTGTATAGTCACTTTCTGATAACAGGGCAAAAACTTGCCCATCCCATTAACAGGATATAATTAAAAATGCCTTTCTCCCATGTTAGGTATCTCACCTTCATGAATGAATGCATAAAGACAAGTGCCTTCTATTTTATCTTATCTCTTTCTTTTTCACATTAATTTATCTTCATAGAAAATAGACAAGTCTAAGTAAATTATTTTTAAAAACATAACACCCAAATCAAACCTGACCAACTATTTTTATGTTACCATGTTAGCTGCTAGAACAAATCAAAAACTGTAGTATGAGAGAAATTAAGACATTTAAGAGAGGAAAAATCAATTTAAATAAATACATTTTGTTTAATTATGTCAATAAATTATAATTATTGGATATCACCCATTTTAGAAACTTAACAACAATTTCACAGGACATACAGAATGTATTTTTCCACTGTCTATCTTTGCAGTTCAGACCTATTATTTATTCTCTTGAGGTATTTGAAATTGAGAATCAATGTTACATCCAGATTTTAAATATCCTTCTTATATCATGATTTTCCTGTCTGTTTTGAAGGTCATTCTGTCCCTTTTCAGGGGGATAGATATGTACCAGTGTAGTGCATGTGCACAAGGCACATTTCTGATTTCTGCTGCTGAAATTCAGCACTGAACCCGGAGTGGAATAGAGCACAGGTGCAGGGGTCATTTGGGTATCTTTGGACATATTTCCACAGTAGAGAAGGAGTGAACAGAACCAGTTTTTCTGCACTGTGCTTCACACAGCACATGCCAGATGTAGATTTTTGTGCTGATGCAGAAAGATGAATGAATTTTAGTCCCTAATAGTTATAGTGGAGAATATGCTGAAAAGTTCCATGCAAAGGAAAAATAACTTTGCCTACTCACTTGGCATGAGCCTGCCCCTGCTTCTAGATATATCAAATTCTTTCTAGGCATGGAGCATACTGTGGTCTAAACTCAGATAACAGCAGTTTTGTATCATACTAACATGTTGTCATTTGATTTGTATGATCTTTCCGTGGTCATAACTGATATCTATCCTTATATAAGTTTGACAGACACCTAGGAGAAAGCTGCACAGTTGCTAAGTGCTATCAGAGCACTTGCTCTACTCTTCTCTTCAGTATACTAGCATAATGTGTTGGAGCGCTGCTCCTTTTTGGGTTGGAGAAAGTTGCTGAAATCCAGAGAAAAATATTTGTTTGCATTTGTGTTTCCTAGTCTTTTTAGCAACACAGGTACTTGCTGTATTTTAGATTGTCATTTGCACTATGCAAGTATTTCCTGGGCATATATGAGATTTCTTTTTGTGTTTGGGGAAGGATAGCAGGTATATGTATTCTTTTGTGTAGGACTCTTCTTCAGTTCTCTGTGGGAGATTATACCTGTTCTTCATGTTCAATAATGAAAGAGGAACAGGAGAATATTCAGAATACTTCATTCACTTATATCTTCACCACTGATGTATCATCCTGACTCTTAATGGAGCCTATGTTCCATCTTGGTAAAATGGATAAGATTTAAAGCCCTTTTAAATCCTGTTCAGAGCTTCTTTGTTCAGATGGAAAGGGATAATAGATAAATAACAGCTAGAATTAACTATGCAGTAAAGATATACTGTCTAGGAATATCTGCAGAATGTGAATTATTGTTTTGACTGAACCTCTAAGTGGTTTAAAAATGTGTTTTCTAAAAATATCTGTTGGTATAAGCAAAGATTACTGTATCTTTTTCTTCTTGACTTATTTTCAGCCCCAGGATATTTTAGCCATTTATAAAGCAGGTTGCATCTCTAAGCTTTATTTATGAACACCTATTCAGCTAGGAAAAAAAATCTATTTGCAACTGCCATTCTTCCAAGAGTCACAATATAAATTCAAGTGCATGAACGAACATTACCATGTCAGGAATAGAGTGATTCTGAAGCAGTTAGAATTTTCCTAGAGAGTCTTTGTTCCTAGGATATTTAAAATTGCATTCTGGAACAGGAAGAAAGAAAAGTAAATTATGGTAGAGTTTTTTTCAAATCTTCTGATAATCAAATTATGAAACTTAATTTCTGTGGAATAGTGTTTTTAAGACTTTTGTATACATACACTGAATGGTAGCTTCTGTTTCTTCAAAAATGGTTTTCAGGAGAAACGCCTTCATGTTTTAAGAGATCTGTACTTGAAAATCATATAAAACCACATGTAAAAAAAATTCTCCAGACTTTTAAAATACTGAATGCTATTCTAGTACACCATATAACAGTATTGAACTCTTCTGAGGCTTCTACATCATGCTAAACTGCATGAACGCGGTGTAATATACAAAAGTAATTTGGAAAGAAAGCCTACAACAGAATATTTCCAGGAATATGTAGAGCAGGCAGTCTATACGTACCTTATTAGAAGGAGACAAGGAGTCATAAATGTATGCAGCCACAGAACCACTACTACCTCTTTATTTCAAGTTACACTTCAAACATCTGACCTTATTTATTCACACAGCTATTTTTAGCCTAAGCCTGGAATACAATAATAAAGAGGTAGGGGCAGGTATAATTTACTGAACCACTCCTCAAGGTATCTGGGAAGTCAGAAGCTTCATTCCAGATAGCTTCTTCCTACATTCTCCTGGTCCTTTAAAGCAGCCTGATTTTACACAGCTGATTTTAGTTTACATTTTAAGGTTCATTTTATAAAACTTCTTTGGTGTTTTCTAGACCCACAACTTTGTGATAGCCATAAGTAGCACAAATGACAGATGTAGCATAACATTTTGATGGAAAGCTTTGCTTGTACCAGGATTAAACTTTTGTTGCTGCATTTTGAAAGATATTCCAAGACTTCCATTTCTCTTTAAATTACACCAAGCTCCTTAACAGTTTGATTAGATTAGTAAAATGTTCATTAGCATGTTCTAAATTATATTATTTGATTATTTAAATACAGTTGTATGCTTTTCCTCATCAGCACTATGACTTTATGCTGCAGAGCACTTCTGGTGATTTGTCAGCTAAACTTAGGCAAATAAATCTTTACACAGGTTCAGGACAGGCCTACAGGTCTTCTCCAAAATGTTCTAATAATGAAAGCAGCAGGGAATGAAAAAGGACATGGAAAGAAAACACATTGTTCTGTCCCAAATACCCAAGGAGATTCTTTCAAATAAAATTGTTTATTTTGATTGAAAAGCACAAACTGTAACTACACAAGGCCAGTCTGTAGAACAAAGATTCAAATATTTAAAGGTGGTGTGTCCAATTTTATGACACACTTCTGACAATTCACACAGAGTAAAGCAATACAAGTAAAAACAACCTATCCTTTAGGGAGAGACTAACTTCTGTCTTGAATACTGACAAAACTGGATTCTTTGTTCTTTTTATCACCTTCTTTGGCACACTAAAATTTTAAAAGTAACAAGAAGACACTGATCAGTAAAAAATAGAAATATTCTCATGATATCTTTTCTTAAAGTACTTCCGAAGCTATCCTTAAAAATTATTCTGCCACTTTTCGAATATTGCATACTTCCAGCAGAAATCCTGGATTTTATTAATGGGGATCCAATGATTATCTGTTGGATTCTAAAGCTTAGGGAAAGTTATGTTCTTCTTTAATGATTGTATAATTTTTTGAGATTAATTTTTTTCTATTCTGTCCACCTTTCCTGAATAATCTCAAGTGGATATTATTCTTAATAGCTTCGACATACTGAACTCTGAAAAACAAACTGTATCTCCCATACTGCACCAGAGCCATGGGTTGTTATAGCACCATACATGGTGCACAGCCAAGAGGAGGGGCACACACTGGCCAAACAGGCAGTGTATGCTAAAGGGGAATGGAGGAGCATTAGTGGATCTCCAGCTTTTATATGTGACATAAAATTTATACAACTGTATCAAGATAATTTATGCAGATCTGGGCAGATAATTTGCCTTTGGTAATAATACTCATTATAAATTAATTCCTTCTGGTATTGTTTCCCAAATGAGCCAATATTTAATTTAGTGTAAATGTTTCCATTTTATCTTAGTGTTGAAATTCATCTCCTAGAATCACCCTGGCCTGATTTGTGCTATCATGACTACGCAGTCCACCGTGCTTAACAAGCAGTGAGATCTTTCTTACTACAGCTTTCCCCTACAGCAAGGTGACCACTCATGCTGTTGTCTTGTCAATTATAACAAAATTTTGGGATTCATCTTCCTGAACTAGCACTGCAAGAAACTCATGAAACTCAAATATATAGCCCAGTCCTTTGCTTGTTTGGGCTACTTTTTCATTGTTGTTGCTGTTATTATTTTGGTTTTAGCTTGTTTTGTGGTTTGGGGTTTGTTTGGTTTGCTTTGGTTTTTTGTTTTTTATTTTTTTTTGCAATTGGGACATACTGCTAAAAGTGAGTCCCAATTGTCTAAACATGAGTGGAGAAATGCATACTCTAAACTCTTCTCAGGACAAAAAGGAATTTAAGCATTTTACCTGAACATTGATGATGTTACCAATTAGCATTTTGCCAATCAAGTTGCTATTACCAGGTTTCAGAAATAAGTATATTTAAAGGAATGAAAAATACCTCTTTTTTTTAACCTATTTTCCCCCATATACTACCTTTACAATTGAATAAATTTTAAAATGTTCTGCTTAGATTCAGTAACATCCAGGAATTGGGAGTGGGGGGAAAGGGGAGGGGTGGACATGGCCTCTGAGTGATTTCATAAAAACCAAAAGAAACACTCTCAAATTCAAGTGTTTCAAATGTTATAATAGTATTCATTGTAGATTCATTACTGTTATCTAAACAGAAATGAAAATTATCTGCATTTGTCTAGGCAGCATCTGCTCAAATAAACCAAGAATTCATGTACCAGATAATGAGAGCATGGTAAATTAGAAGTATTTAAATTACTTTCTTTTCCAGCCAAGGACATTGTAGTGAAAGTAAAGCAATTTTCATCATATTTTTAAGCAAAGAAAAAATCCATAGAGTATAATGTGGCTGAAAATTATTTAATCTTTATAACAGAAGTTTTCATAATTTTCATCTCTGTGGCTGAATTCTATTCAGAAAACTATTCAGCAAATGTTGTTGGTTTTAAATAAGTTCTGGCAGGTTCATAAAAGAAATGAAAGTGTGTTGTATCAATGGCTTCCAGCTATGAAACAACCCATTGCTTTATCTGAACAATAAACAATAATGCTATTGGGGTTCATTGAATTAATTTACTTTACTCCAGAGGACTGCTCACTTGTATGACAACATTGAGACATTCCAGGCTGCTGACTCATTCGTACAATATTCTACTACTTTATTTGATCTTAAAGGAATATTTGAGGGAAATTCAGCAGTGCAATAAAACAGTGTCTCCAACAATGTTCACAGATGCTCATAGTCTTTTCTGTTTTCCATAGCACTGCATATGACCTCTCCCTGGTCACCCATATTCTCTTGGGGAAACAGTATCTTTACGTAATGGAGCAAGAACAATGTCAGTTATTACAAACAGGGGAATATGATGCAGGTACAAATAAATCTCAGCCAATTTTAGATTTTCTTTAAGATGGTGTCTTGGGGTGACAGAGAAAGAAGGATCACAGAATCACAGAATTAACTAAGTTGGAAAAGATCTCTGAGATCATCAAATCCAACCTATGACCTAACATCTCCTCATCTATTAAACCATGATATTAATACCATGTCCAGTCTTTTTTCAAATACCTTTAGGGACAGTGACTCCACCATCTCCCTGGACAGCCCATTCCGATGCCCAGTCAGTCTTTTGGTGAAGAATTTTTTCCTAATGTCTAGCCTAAACTTTCCCTGGCACAACTTGAGACTCTATCACGATTTTCCTGGGGTAAGAGACCAGCTCCCTCCTGGCTACACCCTCCTTTCAGGGAGTTGTAGGGAATGAAAAGGTCTTCCCTGAGCCTTCTCTTCTCCAAGCTAAGCAACCCCATTTCCCTAATCTGCTCTTCACAGGCCTTGTGTTCCAGACCCCTCAGCAGCCTTGCTGCCCTTCTCTGGACACATTCGAGCATCTCAACATCCTTCCAAAATTATGTGGCCCAGAACTGGACACAGCGCTCAAGATGCAGTCTGAGCACAGGGGAAGAATGACTTCCCTGGACCTGCTTGTCACACTGTTCCCAACCCAGGCCAGGATGCCTTTGGCCTTCTTGATCACCTCAGCACACTGCTGGGTCACGTTCAGGGGGAAAGACTTGTACTGTTGTACAGGGCTGTACTTGCTGCATATTGCTAATTCATTCACCAACTTTATCTGTGGCGCAAACCTACACGGCACATATAAAATATAATGGTCTTGACTTCCTAGTCGCTTCTCTACTCTTCCCTTTTTCTGTGCCCCTTGAGGAGATATTTTTCCTTTTTCTTAAAAAATACCATGACAGTCTCCCAGCTTTAAAGTTTTACCATAAAATCAGCTTTAACCACTCAGCTAGTGTTCCTGCTTCTCCGGGCTATGTGTCTTAACAATTTCCAGCACCCTTCTGTTCACAAACTACTTACTGAAAGATAAGAAAAATGAGCAAGAAATTAATAAAAGAAAAGGAAATAAGTTTACAGTGATGGAAAATAATAATGGCATAGAGTATGACTGTGGAAACAGTGTGCTGCTGGAAATATGTGTTTTCAATGTTTTCATCCTGCAGTCAAGTAAATGGGAGAACAAATGGCACCAACAAATGGCATTACATAACTGAAGCTTAGAAACATAAATACCTATGAAATAGCCTGAAATTTAGAGTTCCTATTAGGAGATATAATTAGGCAATGAAGCCAAAAACATAGATATGCACAATTTAAATATAACTGAAAACCGACAAAAATACCCCAAGCCAAACCTAAAACAAAATGAAAAAAAAAACCAACCAGAAAACATCCCAAAACTGAGAAAGAGATTGATTCACATTAATATAAATACAAATTCATAAAGATGTTTAAATTTTTGGAAAATACATTTGTATACACAGATATATACACATACAGAAATATGTTTGTACTTAAGTCTATAGAAATATATGTACATTTAGACACTTATATCTGCACATATGTGTGTGTCTGTCTATCATTCTGTCTGTCTGTCTATGTATGCATGAATAGTGGGTTGACTCTGGGCTGGATGCCAGATACCCACCAAAGCAGCTACATCATCCCTCTCCATAGCTGGACAGGGGAGAGAAAATGTAACAAAGGGTTCATTGAGAAAAGGACACAGAAGGATCACTCACCAAATACTCTCACAGGCAAAACAGAATCAAATTTGAGCTACTAATTGCATTTATTATTAGCAAAAGCAGAGCAGGATAATGAGAAATTGAATAAAACCTTGAAAAGACCTTCCCCCAACCCCTCTCTCCTTCCCAGCTCCACCTCCTGCCCTCCATGGTGCAGGGAGTCAGGGAATGGGCGTTATGGGCGCTCCATCACACGCTCTTTCTCCCACTGCTCAAGGGAAAGGAGTCCTTCCCCTGCTCCCATATGGGGTCCTTGCCATGGAAGCCGGTTCTCCACAAAATTTTCCAACATCCCACGGGCAGCATTTCTCTTCCAGCTGTTCCAACATGGGCCATTTTTCCATGAGGCAGGCACATGTGTGCTTCCATGTGCCCTTCAGGCACAGCCTGCTCCAGTGTGGGTCCCCAGTGGGGTCACAAGCGCCGCCAGGAAAGTGCTCTGGTGTGGGCTCCTCTCTCCCCACTCTGCAGGCCCTGCCAGGAGCTGCTCCATCGAGGGCCTCCCAGGGGCCCGTGACCACACTCCTCTCAGGCCTCTGCCTCTTCCTCTGTGGGTCTCCTGCATGGGCTGTGGGTGGATCTCTGCATCACTGTGGGTCTCCATGGGCTGCAGGAGCACAGCTGCCTCACCATGGGCTGCACCATGGGCTGCAGAGGAATCTTAGCTCTGGCTCAGCCTGGAGCATCTCTGCTTCCTCCTTTTTCTTTGCCCCTGGTGTCTGCAGAGTTGTTTGTTCCTCTCACAGATTCTCTCTCTGCTATTCTCTGGATGCAATTTCATCTGCATAATAACATCTTTTTACTTCTTAGATGTTATCACAGAGGCATTACCACCATCACTGATGAGCTCCATCTTGGCCAGAAGCACATCTATCTTGGAACTGGCTGGCAATAGTTCTGTTGGACGTGGAGGAATCTTCTGACAACTTCTCCCAGGTGTCACTGCTGTAGCCCCCCACTGCTATAAAAGTTGGCCGTGCAAACAATACAGTATGGTTCTTTATTCACTTGTCAGCAGAAAAAGAAAAATTACCGCAAGAGTGATAACAACATTCAGTGTGTATGTGTTAAGGTGTGTGTTTAAAATTTGCATCTATGGGGAAATGTGACACAACACATCACAATGATGTAATGAATGATGAATAATACACATTTTCATATGATATATAATACAATTTAATCTTTATTACCATTGTGAATATAATCAATACATACCAGTTGCAACTGGCATATAGAGAGACAGCCTTGGTATAATGAAATGAATTTTGATAAGCAGGGCCACAGCAAGTCTGTTCCCATGCAGTGCAACTTCATTAAAGTATCCATGCAGGAAGCAAAAACATAACATTCAGGCAGTGAAATGGAGAGATTGTTCATTCCAAGGTAAGAATTTCTTTAGAGCAACTTTTCCATTTTTCCCTAGAGTTCATAATCTTGAGAAATCAACCACATCATGTTGTGAAAGTCCATTTCTGTTGTCTTAATACACCTGTGAAATGCTGAATCCCTAGCAAAACTGTGTCACTTTCAGAATTTTATCAAAATTGTCCAATAGTACTGAAATTGTGGTACTATATAAAAAGTAGTTATAAAAATATTGAAGAGCTTGAATAATTATTGTACTTTTCCTATATTATGCGTACTGTTAAAAAAAATCTACCCGAGCAGCAACCAATTAACCAAAACTCTATATTTAGAAAATGGGAGACACTCAAATTTTTATGGGGTTTTATGCATATGCTCTGAGACTGTTATTTGGTATGATTCTTCTGTGAGACCAGTTCTTATTCAGGTATGGGAGGGTACTCAGAGGTTGTCACTGGGTTTTCTGGTTCATCCTCTCTTCTGGAGCAGGCAAGTTTTGATATTGCCTTGAAAAGACAAAAAGTATTGTGTAGTCTTTTGCATTTGCAGACTTTCAAGCACTTGATGAAGAGCATAATCAGCTTTATCTTCCCTTTTCCATCTAGGCAAAAAAGGAACAAAACCTGAACTAGAACTTTTTCTCCAAAGCCCTTCCTGTCTATTAGTATCTATGGCGTTGATAGTGAAAATTTGAGTAAATTTCAGAGCAATCATAATAATTTTTCTTATTCTTCATCCTTCAATAGGAAATTACTCTTACAACAGCCTCTTGCATTCTGCAGAATATCTTTGGTGTCATCCACAAGTGTTGGTATTTTGTCCCATTTCAAGCTGTAAAGAGAACCATAAGAGTGAGACAAGTTCTAAAATTCCGTACCTGTTAGAGTTCTTCACTAAAACAAGAGCATCCCTTCAGGTGTCTAGGGTATTTTTTGTGAAGGAGAATCTTCAGGCCTACATAAAAAATCAGCCACACAACTACAAGGCAAAAGCAATCAACTTGTGAGAGAGAATCCCTCCAAATAAAGTAACAACTAAGCTGTGTTTTGATACTTTCATGCTTTTATGTTCAGACGACAGATAGCTTTAAATATTAAGGGTACTTGGCATTTTTCTAGTTTCTTATGCAGTTCAATTGTCTCCACATATCAGTCATTTGTCTTGGATTAACTCTCATTTTTATTTATACAGTGCTGACAGCCTAAAATGACGTACTTAATTTTTCTTCTCCTCCATGTTTTTCATTACTAAGAACACTTTCCTCAACTGGAATTCCACCTATATATTATTCAGAAATACAGATAATTTCCCAAGCTTAGATAGGACTTTTGTGTTTATTTTTTTACTGTTGTGGCAGAGTAGTTGAGAGAAGGCTCTCAGCGAGGCAAAAGAAGTGGGACACAGTGATTGCATGGATGATTATAATTACATTTATTGCAAATACAATACCTAAATATTGTCAATGCAGTGTCTAAATAACAACTCTATTAGAGTGGATTGCAGTTTAACTAAGTCATAGTCCCAAGCTGCAGTGAGATCACTTGCTTTCTAAACTTCTCAGAGAAGTCTAGGTGTGGCTAGGTCCACTTAGACTCAGATTTGGTCAACAGTCTGTGTCTACAGAGTTTGGCTAGAAACATACGTGGTTGCAGCCTTTGGCTCTGCAAAATTCCAAGCAACAAATTCCAACAATTACCAAGCAACAAAATCCCCATGTAGCTAGTTTAGGATTTTATCTACATATCACAGAATCAGAATCACAGAATCACTAGGATGGAAGAGACATGCAAGATCATTGACTCCAACCCATGCCCTAACACCTCAAGTAAACCATGGCACCCAATGCTGTGGTACTCACATGCCCTCTGAAGAGACAGATTAACTTTCTCAGATTTCTCCTGAGAGAAGCTGTGAGAGAAGCAGAGAAAAGAATGATCAAAACAATTCTTATCTCATTTTCTGTCCCTGTTTTTGTGCCCATGTGGAATGTATTTTGGAGATTGTTTAACCAAGGTGATTGCTTGATTGGATTCTGGTGATGGTGTTTTGATTCATTGACCAATTGGATCCACATGTGTGTGTTGGAACTCTCGGGCAGAGAGTCACGGCTTTTCTAGTTAGTTCTTGTTAGTTGTGATATAGTTTAACTATCAAGAACTTCTTGATAGTTCTTGTTAGTTTGATACAGTTTAATATAGTTATAGTAGCATAAAGTAATTCATTAGCCTTCTGAAATCATGGAGTTCTGCGCATCATTCTGATATCATGGAGTTCTGCGCATCATGGAGTTCTGCGCATCATTCTTCCCGCCTGTTGGGCGTCATAACACCAATAGAATGCTACATCCAGTCTTTTCTTAAACACATCCAGGGATGGTGACTCCACCACCTCCCCACCACCTCCCCATTCCAGTTCTTTATCGCTCTTTCCATAAAAAGCTTTTTCATAATATCCAACCTATATTTCCCTTGGTGCAGCTTGAGACTGTGTCCTCTCCTTCTCTCACTTGCTGCCTGGAGAAAGAGACCAACAACCCCACCTGACTACAGCCACCCTTCACGGAGTTGTAGAGAGTGATAAGGTCACCCCTGAGTCTCCTTTTCTCCAGGCCACAGCCCCAGCTCCCTCAGTCGTTCCTCACAGGGCTTGTGTTCCCAGCCCCTCACCTCTATTTGAGTGGATATATAGTGCTTTTTACTCAGACAACCAAAAGGGAGAAAGATATCCCTGCTGAGGGGTGGGGAATCCACCCAGAAGCTGCTTGCAATATTGAGATGTCAGTTTGCCCAGCTGGCCAGATATGCAGCACATTTTATATCCTTATGCAAGCTCCAAAGTCAATTGCGAATATCACTGTTTCTTCATCTCTGGAATACAGTTATTGAGCATACAGACAGTTCTTCCTGCAAAACCCACTTGGTCTTCTTATCTGAGGACAAACTAGATTGCACCATCACAGTGAGCAGAAAGGGAAATGGAGTGTGTGGGGGTCTGTGGAGGTGTGTGTAAGACACACAAGATACATGAAGATCCAATTATGTTTCACAGTTGTCAACATTAAGTTATTGAAAATTATTTCCTATGATTTTGGATGCAGACATTAGTAGCTAGATGACATTTTAGTCATATTATTTAATTTTAGGTAGCCACACAAGGAATAACAGCTTGGACCCATTTATCCTTGAGGTTCCCTTCCAACTCAAGATATCCTATCTTTCTATGATTTATGATAAATCAATATTTAGGCTGCTAAATCAGATACTCAGAAGTTAGATACCCCAGTTTCAAATTTGCCTTTATCAGTCTCCTACACATACATATTTAATGAGACTCTTTAACTATAACACCCTTTGCACCAGAGCACTCCTATCTTCAGTGTTTAAGGCAAAGAATACTCACTGTGAAACATCTATTTACATATTTTCTCTGGTTTTATTATTTAGCCCTATGCCTGTCTTATTGAACACTGTTCAGAGTATGTTCTAAAAGGCAGAATTATTCATATGGTTTTTTTGTCTGTGCTAGAAGTTCAGCATAATCAGTGATTAGATTTTTTAAAGCATTCCTCTGAGAAGAAGAACTGGCTGTAGGCATAAGGAGTCTAAAAGGCTACTTAGGGCACAAAGGAATATTTGTTGTTTGTTTTTATTCTACATTCTTACTTCCCACTCCTCCTCATTCGCAATTTTGAAGTATAAGTCTGTAGGAGCTGGCCCTTAACAAGTTCTTACATTGCAACCAATTGATAGCTTAGTAGCTTTCAGTGTAGGAGTAACAAAGGACCTGCATTTTCATACAATGTCAAGGTATAGCGGCAAGGTTTGGAGTACAAGGAAGGAAACTATACATTTAGGAAAGTGTGAATAGTGAAGAGATTGAACTGATTAAATTGCTTATTCAATGTGAAATCTTTTAAAGCAGGGAGTAGTCAGATTTTCTAATTTTAAGACTTGCACCTAGTTAATTTCGGATATTTTATTCTTTAATATGAGTGTTAACATATGTCATTTACCTCATATGACAGAGAAGGCCTAGAGGAAGAAAAATCTCAAGTTCAAGAGTGTTATGAATTAAATTTCTTATCTAAAACGTAGGGTGGAACTTTTTCAGAAATTTTAAATCTGTGTAAAACCAGCTTATCTGCTGATCTTTTCAATTTGTTTATATCAGACTCAAATTTTAAATATTCAAAGGTTACAATGAGTGAGAATTGGGAAATATAGGATTCAAGTTAAATGAGAGATATCAAACAACAGTATTTTATTAAGGGGGCCATTGACGTGATTAACAGCATTATCATTAAAATAGGAAATGCTAGTTGAAACTCATATTGCCTGTCTGGTATATTCTTCATTAAGACATTAAGTAAATATTTTGGAAATTTTTGGTCACTTAAAATAGGGACCAGATGCTTCCAAAAAGTCTAAGTTAGTCCCAAAATAGCTTTGATTTTCCAGAAGAAGCAAATCCTTAAATGTGAGTACACCTGAAGAGTAATACATTTTATAAGTCAAGCAGGCATTTTTATGGAGCTACCAGTGATAATCAGCTGTGTCAAATTTGAGCTAAGAGTAAGCTGCAGTTATTGAGACACAAGTTTCTGGAAAGCAACGCTACGTAGATCTCATAGCCTTATCACAGAGTGAGTTGTGTCACCTTATAATGTGATATAGATGATTCTTGATTGAGTAGAAGCATGTAATTCAATTGAAGAGTTCTGCTGACACAAGAGCAGCCTTCAGGTGATTTATGAATGAGAGTAGAGCACTTCATTGAATTACAATCTTGGTATTCAGCTTGGAAAGGGTTTCAATATACATCATTATTGTCATTCTGGAGAGGAGGGAGGAGAGGAATTTAGGGAAAGGAAGAAAACAGATAATAAAACGTTTTAATTGGGAACATGGACAAGAAAATAATTTCAGCTTAGATTTTTAAAACAAAGTTTATAATATTTGGATCTATGTAGAAGTGTGAAACTTGGAATCTTTTGACATAACTTTATGTTTCCCCAAATCAAAACTCAGGGAGTCTTATGACTGTTTCATGATATGTATCATAATTGACTGACAAGTATTTTTCATTCAAAAAGCAATTAGTCCAAATTTTCCTTAGCAACTGTAATTTAATACCACTAATGCAATAAACTAATTCTTCCCTGAAGATTCACTGGCTGAAGTAAGAGGCAACAGCTCCCATGCAGGAGACTGGTGGTGTGTGGAAAAAAAAAAATCATAATGAAAGCCAATTTTCCTTTTCCAATGTAACTTGTTTTCTGCAGGAAAGCTTTCACAGAAGCAAGTGAAAGCTGTGAGATTGCATCTCATTTCCCCACTTGTGTATGCATTATTTTGTATGCAGGCTTCAAGGCCTCTGAGTCAGTTGGATCCCATCCCACCTATGTGCACAGATTTCCTCACACATGAAGGCCTGTGAAAGTGTCCATGCAGCGAGTCTGTGAACTTGACACAGTAAAAATCAGAACACATTCAACATTCAAGAGAACCCAAGAAGTCAGAGTGGCCTTTGGGTTTAAAAAATACAGTGTTAGTCATAGAGAACTGAGGCAGTACAGACATTGTGTAACCCCTTCTGAAACTTCCCTAGAACATACCAATTATTTAGTCCTGAATTATTCACTTGCACACAACTATCTCTAAATATTTTATATATTTAATTATCAATGTGGCTCACCAAGTTCTACTCATGTATTATGAATATCATGCAAGAACATGAACAGGTAACAACAGAGTCGTTTTGAATAGGCAAGGAACAACAAGTAGAGTGGTATTGTTTGCCTTACAGAAAAGCAGTCAGGTACCAGTCTCTCACAGGGGTGTAATGTGAGAAAGTTCAGACATAAAACAGAAACAAATTAGGAGTGTTGCTTGAAGCAGCTGTGCAAAACAAGTTGCACTGATTCCCTTTTTCAAGCACAATTTTTTCTCAGATTATTTCAGCATCAAGGACATGGATTTTCTCCTAGCACATGTAATATCAAGTAATTCTGCTGCAACAAGGATGGTGTGCCAACAAATAAGGATTGATTTGAAAAGGTGAAGTTTAGCTTAATTTCTACTTGTTGTTTATTTACATGTTATCAAGAGAGTTTTGTTTCTTTTTTCATTTCTAACACTTCACATTTTTGTGATGGTGGCTTGTGACAATGAGCAAGTGAGGGCACAGTCTTGAAAACCGCTATTAATGTAATTTCATAGTGAATATCATATGAACTCTCTGTCTTATCTCAGCATGAAATCAAACAGTTCGCATTATGACCTGCTCTGTCTGTCAAGACAGAACATACTGCATAGAAGACTTGAGATTAGAATGAGGAAAACTGTACCATGGGAGCAAAAGGAAATTTATTTTTACAGGTTCGAGGCCTGCTGTCACTATTTGTGTAATTTGAGGCATGAATATGACCATGGGTTCAGCTGACATAAGGACAGCACTGAGAGAACCAGAAAAAGGAAATGATAAACAAGAAAAATCACAGTTATCAGGGGGTAAACCACCATGAGACAAAACCTGAAGAAAATATAATACTACAGCTAATGTTCAAAAAAATGTATTTTTATAAATTATCAATGGTAGACCAGCAAGATCTGATCATCAGCTATATAAAGCAGATGGATTTTTACCACTGACTTCATAGTGAATGCAATGACAGTTATCAAACTTTAAACTCATTTAAAAAATAATAAAATAGCAGAAGAAGGCCATAATAATGCAAAGAGGAAGATCTTGAAGGGGTAATATATGCAGCATATTGTCAAAGAAGTTGCTTCAGAAATCACAGAATCTTTGAGTGTCTGAGATGGTGCAGCAGCTCTGGAGATCTGTTAGTCCAACAACTTCAGGGTTAGAAGCAGCAGGGTTAGAAGCAGCAGGTTACTAAGGACTGGGTCCAGGTGTGTTTGAGTACCTCCAAAGATGGAGACCACAACTCTCAGGACAGCCTGTGCCAGTGTTTGACTATCCTCTCACAAAAAAACACCTCCACTACCTGATAGCCTAGCCCCTTCACCAGAGCACACCTCCCACAGATGCCAAGACCTATGCCTCTGTCTCCAGCAAAAAGTCCCAAATATTACTGCAGTTTCTTTCTGCACAGGTACCTTGTCCCTCAAGAGCTTGGGTCTCTGATGTAGCAAAGAAACAGAGTGTATTTCCTTATTGTATTAAAGCACTCATATTTCAGCTTCAGACAGAGGCTCATACATGAGATATTACCTCAAGAAAAAAATTACAGCTAACAAATGATTTGTGACATAACCAGAAATCATTATGAAAAGATTAAAGCATATAATCTGAGATATGTTTATATATACTATAGGTAGAATCATGGAATTGAAAATAATAGGAAAAAAAGGACCTTTCCCCCATGTATTGATTTTGGCTGGGGTAATTTTATTTTCTTCACAGTGGTATGGGGCTGTGTTTTGGATTGTGCTGACTACAGAGTAGATAATATAGAGACAGTTTTGTTGTTGTTGAGCAGGTCTTACTCATAATCAAGGCCTTTTCTACTTTTCATGCTGCCAGGCCGATGGGGGTCCATGGGAAGTTGGGAGGGGATGCAGACAGGACAAGTGTCCCAAACTGACCAAAGGAATATTCCAGACCACACAAAATCATGCTCAGTAAAAAAGATGAGGGGAAGAAGGAGGAACAAGGTGCAAATTTAGATGGTGTTTGTCTTCCCAAGTGATTGCTACGTGGGGAGGGGCCCTGGTCCCCTGGAGGTGGCTGAACGCTGCCAGCTCACTGGAAGTGGTGAATGAATCCCTTGTTTTGTTTTGCTTCTGTGCGCAGCTTTTGTTCCAGTATCAAACTGCCTTTATCTCAACCCATGAGTTTTCTACCTTTTACCCTTCCATTCTCTCCTTGATCCTGCTGGCAAGGCAGTGAGTGAGCAGCTGTATAGAACTTGGTTGCTGACAGGGATTAAGCTGTGACACCCCAGTAACATCTGTGAGAAACACTTACACTTTGAAATAATCTGATTATTTTTTTCCTGTGCAATTTTTCTATAGGAGCTTGGAAAAGGACTGGTATAACTGCCCAAGACCTCTCATGAAGACAGCAATTTCATTTTTTAATCCCACGTTTTTATCTGCTTAGTGTTATCTTTCCAGTCAACAGATAGGCAAAATACAGAGAGGAAACAAGGGTGTCCTCTCTGACACATTAGAGATTTGTCCATTACAGCTCCAGTCTGCCCTGCCAACAGGAAAAATAAATGGCTCATAAGCATTCAAGCCTGGAAGAGTTTGGAGTTGGTTTTCCGAAGAACTGTTGTTATAGTTTGATTTTTTGTTTTGCAATTTTTTTTTCTCAGTTAATGCAGTGTGAGGGAACTTGTGAGCATACAATTCAAAAATGTTATTGAATTTTTAAAGGTCTTTAATCAAACTGATCAGTTTGGATATATTCAGTCA
The DNA here is from genome assembly GCF_027579445.1 of Ammospiza nelsoni. Classification (NCBI taxonomy): domain Eukaryota; kingdom Metazoa; phylum Chordata; class Aves; order Passeriformes; family Passerellidae; genus Ammospiza; species Ammospiza nelsoni. The sequence goes on along the minus strand of NC_080669.1, from coordinate 39,311,364 downwards.
GAGGATTTACCATGTGGAACTGGAAAAAGATTGAGAAGTCAGCAAAACTTGTTTTAATTTGAATCCGTAGTGGATAGTTAGAGTGATGTGCATTTCATCTTATATACACTACATGTGAGTAAATATCTAATCCCATCTTTCTAAACTTGTTAAATTCAGTACTATAAAATAAGATGAAGGAATTGGTAATTGCATTTTCAAAAGTATAGCTAGAGGCCACTGACTCATATGGATTTCTTAATTTCTTGTTCTTAACAATAAAATGGGACATGGAGCTTTAAAGCCCAGCAGGGCTGCTGTGCAGTTTAAGGAAGGAAATGAATTCTGAGAGCAGCGAGTTAATAAGATGCCACTTTTCTGACTCTCTTTCCAGTGTTCTTTACAAAAGGGGATATTCTCAGAAGCTCTCTGAATAATGAGAAATGAATATTCTGAAGAACATAACCAAAACAACTAAACCTGTGAAACAGAATCTGTGAAACTATTCTCCTACAGTACTTACCTCTGCCCTATTAGACATCATTAACAGTGCTCTAAGGAAAAAGATGACATCTTTTTTGTTGTCTGAGAGGTTTGTTTTTTACAGACAAAAACCTTAAGGTGAAGACGTTAACAAAAACAGGGCTCTTAACACTAGTATCTTCACTCTTCTCTGTTTAATTTTTCATGCTTGGAGGTTCATCCTGTAACTCCTTCCTCTACATTGCCTCTTTAACTCTTGCATAATGCTGCTGCTATATTCCCTTGTTGCATTGCAAAAAGTTCCAGTTTCAAAGAGAAACATATCACCCTGTCTTGAGGGACGAATGTTATGGTGATTAGTCTATTCCCTGATCATCATGCCCAGAAATGGCTGCTTAAGGTGGGTCTAGGGGTCAGAGGGAGCCTTGGGGGTCTTCAGCAGACTTTTTTGAAAGCCAGGTGTCCAGGTGCCATGCAGGCTGTGGTTTTTTGTTTAGCTTGTTTTTGTTAGCTTAGGAAAGAAATTTTTTTCCTTTCCCTGGCATAGGAGAGGCTGCAGCAGCAATCCTTTGGCAAAATTTTTCAAAGTCAACTGGACAGTTTGGTTCTGTTCCAAGATGAGAGAGAATGACCAGCAGAGAAGGATCAGCCGGGATCAGCCAGAAAGGTGCTTCATTTTGGCCCCAGACCTCAGAAAAGCCGAGCCGGTGAGAGAAAGCCCATCTGCCTCGTCTGCTGTGAAGAGGGGACCAACATCAGAGATTCACCACGTTCCATCTGGTTTTGCTGGAGCTGCTGTGTAACCCTTTTGTGTTTTATTTTTTCTTGAGAGATGTTTTTCTCTGCATCACACTGCCAGCTGTTGTGGGTTTTTTCTTTTCCTAGCATGTTGGGTTTTTTTGTTCTGGTGTGAGTGTGTATGGAGGGGAAATATGGTCTATTCTATATCGAATATTCAATATCTAGCATTTATTTACCCTTTTTTTCCCCATGCCATATGGGCGCTCGGTTTGTCAATAAACAGTTGTTTTTTCTCTTTCATCCACTAGCACTCATTTATCTTTTTTTAGAAGAAACACTCTTTCCATAGTGGTTTTCTCCAAAATTTGTCTCTAAACCAAGACACAGTCTCATGGTATGGAAAGTGAAATCACTGCCTTTTGAATGCTGCTTCTGATAATTTGCTGATCAGGTAAATTAGTAGAATTTAAGGAATGTAATGGAGAATCTTGTTTTGATTCTTGCTTTAATGAAGTTGTATTGGATATGCGTAGCCAGATTTTGATAGCACAGGGGCTACAGGAGTGGGACCTGGGAGAAGCTGCCAGAAAATTCCTCCATGTCTGGCAGATTAAAACACTGGTGGCTCCAAGACAGACCCTCCTACCCAAGGCTGCACCTGTTGGATATGATAGTGGTAATGCCTCTGTGATAACATCTAAGAAGTAAAAAGATGTTATTATGCAGATGAAATTGCATCCAGAGAATAGCAGAGAGAGAATCTGTGAGAGGAACAAACAACTCTGCAGACACCAGGGGCAAAGAAAAAGGAGGAAGCAGAGATGCTCCAGGCTGAGCCAGAGCTAAGATTCCTCTGCAGCCCATGGTGCAGCCCATGGTGAGGCAGCTGTGCTCCTGCAGCCCATGGAGACCCACAGTGATGCAGAGATCCACCCACAGCCCATGCAGGAGACCCACAGAGGAAGAGGCAGAGGCCTGAGAGGAGTGTGGTCACGGGCCCCTGGGAGGCCCTCGATGGAGCAGCTCCTGGCAGGGCCTGCAGAGTGGGGAGAGAGGAGCCCACACCAGAGCACTTTCCTGGCGGCGCTTGTGACCCCACTGGGGACCCACACTGGAGCAGGCTGTGCCTGAAGGGCACATGGAAGCACACATGTGCCTGCCTCATGGAAAAATGGCCCATGTTGGAACAGCTGGAAGAGAAATGCTGCCCGTGGGATGTTGGAAAATTTTGTGGAGAACCGGCTTCCATGGCAAGGACCCCATATGGGAGCAGGGGAAGGACTCCTTTCCCTTGAGCAGTGGGAGAAAGAGCGTGTGATGGAGCGCCCATAACGCCCATTCCCTGACTCCCTGCACCATGGAGGGCAGGAGGTGGAGCTGGGAAGGAGAGAGGGGTTGGGGGAAGGTCTTTTCAAGGTTTTATTCAATTTCTCATTATCCTGCTCTGCTTTTGCTAATAATAAATGCAATTAGTAGCTCAAATTTGATTCTGTTTTGCCTGTGAGAGTATTTGGTGAGTGATCCTTCTCTGTCCTTTTCTCAATGAACCCTTTGTTACATTTTCTCTCCCCTGTCCAGCTATGGAGAGGGATGATGTAGCTGCTTTGGTGGGTATCTGGCATCCAGCCCAGAGTCAAACCACTACCGAAGTCTAGGATCTTATGCTTTAGGACCAGTTTTTCCAGTCTTTGACATCAACATCTAACTACTTAAAAAGAACAGACAGACACAGTCTGATTATTAGACAAATAATCTAATCAAATCTGACACTACCATGTTTTTTATACGACTCTACAGCTTTTAAATGTTAGTGATGGTAAAACAGAGAGGCACATGTATATGAAGAAAATTCATTCAAGAAATAATTTATAAGAACATGATTTGGTCACCTCAGCTGCAGATGATTTTTCTGATTGCAAAGATCACATTAAAATGAGATTAACAGGCTCACTGACTGCAGGGTTGTATGGAGACCCTAATACTCCTACAAATATAGCTGTGCTGAGACTAAAATATACAGATGGGCAAGAGATATGCAGTCATCTAGAGATCCTGTGGGGGATTATGTTCAAAGGATTACTCCTTCCCTGTAAATTATTCCCAATTACTTTTCCTAGCCGACATCACCAAAAAAAAAAACATTTCCCCTAATCACAGTGGAAAATGATCCAAAATTAATCTTCAGTGATTTAGGATTTTAGTTTTTTGTCTAATCCAAACTATCACATTATAATGTTTGATATTGCTATACACAGAAGTTATCTGACACATAATGGAACTGCAGAGCTGTTGAAGAGTTGCTAAGTTAAAAACTATAGCAGCAGTGTACACCAGTCTACAAAAGCAAAGGATTTGGTCATGTGAAAAGAGGATCAATTCTAAAAGAAAATGGGGAAGTAATTAATTTTTTTTTTTTCATAATTTGGAGCCATATTTCATGAAAGGAGAGAAAGTGAACTCAAATAAATATTTTGGTAGTATCTGTTTTTCCCATGCATATTTTTTCTAATATAAATACTACTTAGTCATTTTTACATTGCAAGTTAAACTGATTGTGGAATTGCATTCTTGCTTGCTGATGGCTTATATCTTACAGCAGACTTTGCAGCGAGGGTTATTTGAGCTTATACTCAGTTTCAATGGAACTGCGTTCTGTTTAAAATTTCTTACCCATCATTGGCTATTTCTAGTTTATGCAGGTTAGATACTGCATTCACACAAAATTATGGAAATCTATCCATTAAAAAAAGAATACAGAATAATTACTATGAGTGGTTATATGGGGGGAGGATTTCAATTATTAATATTCTTACTAAGCAATAATAAACATTGCCTGCTGGGGTTTGCCTGAACAAAAAGGAAATAAACTGAAACTGAACCAAATCAAACCAAACCAAACAAAACCAAAAATATAGGATTAATTATTTAAAGCTATTTCACAAGTCAAATGTTAAAAATCAATGTAAATTTAACATTTGCTAGCATCGCCCAAACAGGACCATTTTCAACACCTTTCCTATAGAACTCACCACATTTTGTTGTACAGGGCAAATTTCTTGCGAGCATTCATAGAGACCAAAGCATTACTTTGCAATTGTTTAAAGTGCTTATGGGAATGCCATGTGAAAAAGCCAGAAATATGTGCCAGGGAACAAATATACATGTCAAAAAGCTCAAAATAAAATCATGGCATAGTTCCTCAATGAACATTTTGTGCTTTTAATTGCCCTCCAAATTGGCAGGCAAATACTGAGAATAATGTTATTCTGATCTTATACACCCCCTCCAATGCTATCAGGAAAAGCACTATCCTCATGACAGGTATTTCAGAAAACAGTATGTAGGAGGTTTTTAGCACAATATATAAAATATGGGTAGGTACAAAGTCCTGAAACAATTTTTTACTCCTCATACACACATCTTAATAGGTCTAGTATTTTAAGTTTCCCAACTTTCTTTTCCTTCTTACACTTCAAAACATTTCCTCTTAGATATTATTAACTCGTCACCATAACTCATGTAAAGTTGTTGTGTGCCATTTGGAAATTGGCACAAAACACTACTAGAGAAAAAATATTGTACATGAAGTGCAATCGCACTTATAGTCCTTAGTGAGACATTCTTCAGTACAATTGCAATTAAAAAGCTTTCTAAGTAGTTGTGATGCCTGATCACATCAGAGAGACAAGGGTTGAACTGAAAATTGGTTGAATGGTGAGGCCTAGAGCACTCGGATTAGTGGAACAAAGTTTACTCGGAGGCCAGCAACTATCTCAGAGGCCAATCTTACATGATTAACCACTTGTGTGATGAGGGGGACTGTTCCCTCAGCAGGTTTGCAGATGGTACAAAACCATGAAGAACATCTGATATGCAAAAGGTTTTCGCTGCTATTGAGATGGATCTTGACAGGCTGGAGAACTGAGCTGTCAGGAACCTTAAGAATTTGACAAGAGCAAGTGTGAAGGCCAGCACCTGGGGAGGGAATTCCTCGTTCACCAGTACATGCTGGTGGCTTCCCAGCTGGAAAGCCCCTTAGCAGAGAAAGTAGTGGGGGTCCTGGTGAACCCAATATTCAACATGGACCAGCATTGTGTCCTTGGAGCAAAGAAAATTGATAGCATTCTTGGCTGCATCAGACACACCATTGCTGGTAGGACAAGGCAAGGTCTTTCCTCTTTGTTAGGTGCTCGTGAGGACACTGGACAGCTGGAGCACTGGGTCCTGTTCTACATTTCTGTCTTGATTTAGAGAGAAACTTAGGAGGAAAACACTCTGGAATGAGTGTTTCCTCTTAAAAATGTGTTCCAAGAATCCCTTTCTGCTAATAAGAAATGAATACCAGTGGATGAAAGTGGGGGAAAAAATCCATTTATTGACCATCATCAGAGTGCACACATGGCAGAGTAAGAGGTAAATACATGCTAGATATTGAACTGCGGGAGCTTACACCCCTGACCTCCCCCCACCCAGACATATCAGAAAAAAGATCCAAAATGGTAGAGGAAAAGAAAAAAACCCTGCCACATGTCAGGAAGAAAGATGTTGCCATCTCCTCTCTCAAGGGAAAAAAAAAATGTTCACGCAGCAGCTTGGGAGCTCAGGCAAACAGATGTGAACCTGGTGAATCTCTGGTGTTGCTCCCCTCTTCACAGCTGATGTCTGGAGCACCTCCTGCCCCTCCTTCTCCACTGACTTTGGTGTCACCCTCACATGGTCTCACCTCACATGGTCTCACCTCCTCACCTCCTCCCAGTCTCTGACTAGGAGCAAAAACCCCGTGGCTTTGATATTCTTATGAAATATGTCATCACAAAGGCATGACCAATTGGCCCAGGTTTGCCCAGCTGCATGTCCATCTTCAGAGCCATCAGGGATTGGCTCTGCTGGACGTGGTGGGAAGCTTCCAGCAGCTTCTCACAGGAGCCGGCTTTGTGGCACCCCTGCTACCAAAACCCAATACATTCAGATACAAAATGTCTCTTCAGGTGTGTCTAAAGCTGCAGTCAGATCTAGTTCCTCAGATTTCAAAAGCTACAGTCCTCCCAGTGATATACAGCAACTGTATATCACATTTCTAGTTCTTCCAGTGCATGTCTAAAATGATGGGAAGGGACCAACTGCTCTGTAGGAGATCACTAACCCGAGTGACAGGTTCTGCGCTAACTGGCTCTCCTTTCCCAACATCATTCTCACACCTTTCTGTGGCTTTGCCTGTGTCTTATGGATACAAGGATTCCTGTTGATTATGCAATTTTCGCTCTGCTGTGAAAATTACCCACACCATTACAATGTCAGTAAATTAAATAGAAGCTGTGAGGTTTGAAACCTACATTTGATTAAAAAAACCCTAGTATAATATTTAAAAATGTCTAAATGTCAAGAGGGGGATTCATACAGAGATAGATGAAATATTCACTTAATCTTTTGCTTATCTCTACAAACTTTCATTCTCTTCCTTAAACAGCAAAGGTATAACAACAGTTATACCAACATGTACAACAACAGCCTCTCCAAAATAGATATAGAATGTTATCTCCAATTATCTAGACAAGAGTATTTTACTTCAGAAAAATCCATTTTTAGTTGAAATTATAGTTTGATCCTTAGTGTTAATCAAAAGACAAAGACAAAAAAAACTGTCAGTGCATACCACAATACCACAATACTGTAACAGCACAGAAAATTTGGCTATACATTTCAGGGCATTCCTACATTAATTTAATTTGCACAGAAATTAGTTACTGGAAAAGATAATGAGATAAGAATCCTGGCCACACGATGAAGAAACAGATGCTGTTCTGAACAAAAAAATTGCTTAAATTATTGTTCTTGAGGCCTTCTACCTCTGAAACATGAGAGTTTTTAGCTACTTATCTCTCTAAACTACGCAGAATTCCAGCAGGTACTATTCTCAATACTATTTCCTCAGTACTTTTTATGGCATTTTGTAAGTATAGTGCTGACTGCTTAATTCAGCAAAAAGCTCACAGATTCCTAAAGGAATTTCAGGATAAAGACCTTAAAGAGACAGGAGTTTAATTAAAGAATCAGGGAGGGTATATCTAGCTAGATGGTTTTATTAGTTCATTTGTTTTGTTGTTGTTTGTTGTTATTTTATTAGGTTGTTTTAAGCTTTAGTCTCAGAATTTCATTGAGTTCTGCTTCTATACCTTGCTAAATTTTCAGAGTTACCTTTTTTAAAAAAAAATATTATTGGTTAAGTATGAATTTTAGGAATGTTTACTTACTTTGATTTTTCAATTTTTTTTCAGCTGGCACCTAGTCTGAAAAGTATATAATTCAAAAACCATGAAATGATTGTCACTAGTAAAAAAGACTAAATTATACACATATTAAAACACAAAATAATGCTTCAAGTCAGTTACAGAAGGTAATTGAACCTACATTTGTTTATTAGCAATTATGTTGCAAATATACAAATGACATGATATTGGCCCTGGCAGTCTAGGTATGCAATTTCATTTATAAGGAAAGATTAGGTGTTTTTTAATTTAGTGTAAGGGTTTGCTTTAATTTTTGTATTTACTTTGGTGTTGGTTTTAATCACACTTGATTGAATACGTTAAATATCCTTTCTAATAGTTATATTTTGTATGAATCTTTCCTTGTGATCTTTTTCTGTAAATTTTACGTGTTAAGAAGACAGACAAATCTAATTAATAACTCAAGATTGTCTCAAAAATTGTTGATCAATTGAAGCTTCCTAAATTGCTGTTTCTTAATATAATGACCCCATATGATAATACATTATATATTAAAATTCTGAAGGTTGCAAAAAAAAAAAAAAAAAACAGGGATTTTCTAGATCTGCTCTATTTTGATAATTTCTAACCTCAGAATTTTATATAAACTATTTCCCTTTCTTACACGGTTCAGATCCTCATCTGCATAGCATCTAGATTCCACTTGATCTACTTGAAAGCACAGCTGAGAAAGCAACAACAAATCCTTTAACCTTCAGGATGAGTTCTACCCGCAATAGATACAAATCTCTCCATTTCCCACCAGCCTGCTTTAATCACCATTTTTACCCCACTGTGACACAGGCATTCATCAGCATGTTCAATGGAACTGTTGTCTTCTCAATGAACAATACATAGACGTAACCAGTAAGACCAAGGATCTGCCACTAAACATTCTGTGGAAGTAATGGGCATAGAGACCAAGCGACTATTCCCTAACAGAATAAATCCTTGGGGTTTTTTATTGGGGTGAATTGAACTTCTGAAGCGGTGATTTAAAGTCACTATGAATAGCACACACAGGAGAGACTTGCATGTCATTTCTAGAATAAATAAATGTCATAAATTTTTAAAATCTTGATTTTTCTTAAATTCTTCCTAAGTATAATGGATCTTATGTCTCAATTCAAAAGAATTCTCTACAAATTGAAGCAATAGCAAATAAATGCAAAAGAACAAAGTCTTTCTGAGCAATGTGGTTAAGGCACACCACTTTCCTAACACACAGAGCTAAAGGAAATTTAAAATCTATCCACCTTAGACTTGTTAGTCCAACCAGACATTGCTGATCAGTGAATTCAAACCTTTGGGTTAAATTGAGCCCAGAATTGGCAGATGATCTGGTTGATATAATGAACTAATACTCACCATAAAGGTTAGCTCTTGGTTGTAATAGGTATTAAAATCTAATGGCTAGGGACAAGAAGATTCAATAAAAAAGACGTGTCACAGTACTGAATCATTTTATTTTATTATATATGTAGTTAACTCTCTTTTCTGTATGCATAAGCAGTATAGGTTAGTGGATTTTGAAATTCTTTTTTGCTGTGGAAGGGGATCCTAGGCAAGCCTTTCAGGGAAGGAAGGTTTGTTTCAGGTCAAAGCAACTGTACTTTACAACAGAAAGCATGAGTGACTCATTCTAGAAAAAATATTATCCTCTTTACAACCAAGAATTTCCCCTGTGAAAAATTCTTCAAGGAAGCTTTGGACCTTTAACATGTCAGATGTCTTTGTCCTTCTGTGCTATTAATGACAGGTTTTCTGGGGCCAGCAAGATCAGTGAATATTTTTCCATTTCAGATGATGAATTAGAGATCTTCCTCCTCCTTGTCTTTCTAGGCCTCAAATTTCCAAATCAGCAAAGTTGGTTTTCTTTCCCATCTCACTCCACTGGCTACTACAGCATTATACATAACCAGACAAAGCATTCTTTAAAGTCTTTCACTTGACAACTAAAACTAATGTCTAAAGTGATTGTGAGTGAACAATATAAGAAATGCCCCCCAGAAGGGCCTTTGCTGATGAAAAGGCCTGGCTACTCACCACCACTACTCCAGAAACCATATGTCTGATGCCATCCTTTCCCCTCTATTTCAGCATTTTTTGAGAGCCAACTATTTTTTCCCAAGTGTCTGAAACATGATATTTGACTTTCATGCGCATGTCCCTTGTGAATCCATGTTAGAGAATGCACTCCTTAAAGATTAGATACTCTCCAATGATAAATTTCCATGGCTTACTTTCTTTTTTAAAATAGTTTTTTTCTCAGGCAATTAAGCTCATAACTCTAGAAAGAGCCTGGAGGGGAAGAAAAAACAAGAAAGAAAAAGAAAAAAGAGTGTTATCCTCCATTAAAACATTTTCTAAATGTAAACCTTGCTATGACTATTCTGCTTTTTGTGCCTTAATGATTTACAAATCCCAAGAGAATTTAAATCTCATAATTAAGTACATCTAGACTAGCCAAAGGCAACAAAATCCCATAGAGTTAAACAATCCCTTATGTCTCAACTATTTTATAAGCATAAATGCTGGGTATTAACTGTGCATATATGTGTTAGAAACTAATATTTAATCAGTCTATACATCAAATATTAAAACTGAATTTGATATTGCATAATAAGCTCTGCCAATGCTTAAAAAAAGCCCAACAGATAGTAGCTTTTCTGACTGAAATGGGATCCCCATTTAAAGTGTACTTGGATACAGATATCTGAATTAATATAATATTTGTATATTTTTTTGTTAGACACAATGAGGTTATAAAGAATGTGTGAAGGTTGGATCTTACAACTTTATATTCCAGATAAACACATTAAAATTTGCTGAGCCTCTGTAGTGGATAATAATGCTGATGATGACAGCAAAATGAATGGGAAGCAAAGCAGAATGAGTTTGGTTAGGGCACTTATTACTGTCTGGTGAAAGGTTAGCATAATACTCAAAATCTTTATTTAAGTATGTAGCAATATTCTTTTTGCTAGGGAGTAAATTCCAGGATAAATGGCCGGTGAATCAATAAATGCTCCTGTTTGTGGCCTGAGAGTTCATTTATCATGAACCATTTATCTCCTCACATACCCTCCCATAAAAAATAGCCTAATTAATTTTCATGTAGACTCCTTAGGTTGTGGTGTTATCAGCACATACTAACAAATCAAAACAATGGCAGAAAAGCATATCTGTAACTTCACTGAAAGATAGTCAGAAAGGACTAATTATTTTATTATGTCTAAACTAACTTTCTGAAATAAAAAGACTTAATAATGCATTGACCTCAGTTAACAGTATATTTGTGGAATTATATCAGAAAATACTCAGAACAATCCTAAAGCAATGAGCGATGCCACAATCATTGTATGGATATTCAGTAGTGTGACAGTGTTCAGAGGGGTGTTCAGAGGGGTTTTCAGGTGAGGGAAGAGATGAGACTGTTGACTCCATGTTCAGAAGGCTTGATTTATTATTTTATGACATATATATATATATTACATTAAAACTACACTAAAAGAATAGAAGGAAAGGTTCTCCTCAAAAGGCTAGGCTAAGAATAGAAAGGAATGATAACAAAGGCAGCTGTCTCGGACTCTGTCTGAGCCAGCTGGGCTGTGATTGGCCATTAATTACAAACAACCACATGAGACCAATCAAAGATCCACCTGTTGCATTCCACAGCAGCAGATAACCATTGTTTACATTTTGCTCCTGAAGCCTCTCAGCTTCTCAGGAGGAAAAAATCTTAAGGAAAGATTTTTAATGAAAAGATGTCTGAGACACAGTAATGCTTGCACTGCAATCCAGTTGGTCTTTATGGAAGGCTTTACTTAGGACACATCTTATTTAGAAGATTCAGGATGTTGATTTTTCATTTATTTGATTTAAAATCTAGTAAAATATTCACAGAACCAGCAAGGAAACATGTCCTGTCTATGTGCCTTTTAGCAGGGTTCAAAAGTCAGATGTAAAAAACTAACAGTGCCTGTAGGAAAAAAACTTTCAGAAATTAGAAAACAGAAGACACTAGAATATTCTATCTGTTTCTACATCACTAGAGAACTGAGACAAAAGACTTCTAGATTCGATTTTTATGTTCAAATTGGTAATAACTAATGAGACATTTAGTAGCCATAATAATTAAAATACTGTATTAGTCAAAACAAAGACTTTCTGTCAGCTTTCATTATCTGGAGTTGGTTTGAGTACTAAAAATTGCACCTCAGCTTGATGATGTGGTTAGGCTCAGAAAATCAGTAAAATTATTTGGAAAATGTGTTTCTCTGCAGTTCTACTTATGCAATAATAAATGCTCTTAGAAAACATAGAAAAAACTGTCAGCCAGTTCACTCATCATCCTAAAGGTAGATCAGTGAGAATGCCTGCCTCTCAGAAACGTGTTTTGTATTGCAGACAAGATGACATTCTCAGAAGTGTGCTCATACTGTCCTCCATGCATCTCTCAAGACTCTTGCATACTATAGTTTTTTGTTACATCAAATTTCTTTTTTTTTTTTTTTCCTTTTTTTGCTTTTAAAAATTTCATAAAGTTTCTCTTTTCCAGGCTTCAAAACAAAATTTTCTGGCAAACATACAATATAATGTAGGTTTTCATCTGAGGTCAAGACATATTTTATCTAATCTACCTATTTTAGGATTATGAAATTCACGCAGCTATGTTTATCAGTTAACACATTTTTGTGGGGTCCAACAATTAGTAACATTTTAGAAAATATCATTGTCTTTATCACTGCAAGGTGTTTCATTTGCTATACACATTGTACAATCAACAGGCTTTACAAAATTATGATTAGAAGAAGATTATAGTGGTCTTAATTTAATTTGCATTGCAGCATAAAGAAATGAGCTGCAGTAACCAAAAAAGCCTTAGTGTCATACATTTTTCTTCTGAAAGGAGAGCTCTTTTGTGAAAAAAACCCTTTAATTCATTATATTAAGCCAAGAAGCAGGACCATTTTATGGGGGGAAAAGTCTCTCCAAAGAAATGCTAGTTTCTCAGAAAAATTAAGGAAAATTATTAAAATGCCTAAGAAGATCCCATATGTTTTACAATCTCCTTAGGAACATGGAAGAAATACTCTTCACCATGCTCAGGAGGTAGATAGAGGTTGAACGTGTAGCTGCATTGGTTAAATAAGCCCAGACTATAATAATGATGCAAATTTGGAGTAAGAAAACATTCTCAACAAATATCTTTGAAGTGCTAGTTGATTTTAGTTTTTCTGATGTAAGGTGAAAAAGAACTTTCAAGTACTTTCACAAATACCTTTGCATACTGTGCGTTTCTGTCAAACACTTTACATGGAAACAGTTTTTCAGGGTTTTTTGGGCTGAGGAAAAAATCTATACTGCTCACAGGTATTATTGCTTATCTATTGATGGCGTATAATAAGTTTCTACAATTTAACCTGGGTTAAGAACCTTGAAATACTTGCTTACTGCGCTAGGGTGAAAAAATCCACAACAAACTAACAAACTTTAACACATTATTTCAAATTAGATAGGGAGTTATATCTTCAAAAAGTCAGTTATTTTATATGGGGATATATGTTTACACAGCCTTACTCAGTTTCACAGTGGAACAGCCCTTTTTTGCAACCTGTGAGACACAAAGAGTGTGGTTTTCTCTTCAACAGCAGAGTGAAGCGTCCTGAGGCTTTGGGAACACTGAGTGCCCATAGAGTGCCCACCACGCAGAGGTAAGAAGCAGGCTTTCTTAGTGCATAAAGAGGGTTGCACTCAGTACTTATGCCACTTTTGTCTCCTGAACTGTACCACCTCTGTGCAACTTGAGCTGCGCCAGGGAGACATACCCACCACAATGCACTGCTGATAAACAGCCTGACTAGTCATTCAAATAGCCATATTTCATGTATCTGCCCAAAAGTTTTCAACTGAATATATTTTTTGCTTCTACAATTATCTGCAACTTATCGCCATATTCAAGCAAAATTAAATCCATATGTGAAGTAGCCATATGAAATCCTTGCAGCAGCAAATATTTCTGGATTTTTGTAATACTTGCATCATGAATGGTGAAAAGATAGTGGTAAACCACTACATACAATGCTCTACTGCTATTAAACAGTGTCCTTGAGAACAAGATATGAAGGTTATCTGTTCTACTTTCCTGGCTCTGACTTTCTTTCATTCATCATTATTTCTGACAGTCACTAACACAGAGAAATCTAGTATGCATTTCTTAGAGAGAAAGGCCTTGGCCAAAATGTTTGAAAAACATCACACAAGTCTGCCCTTTTGTTACTTAGTTAATCAGATATGTTTTGCTTCCAAGTTAATTTACTTGTGGCTGGAACACACCATTGCTTACAGTTACACTTACATCACAACACACTCACAGACAACATTTCTATCTCTTTAGATTTTTAAGATTAAAATAATGATAAAAGAAGCTATTTTTTAAATACAGGAAATATAACACAAGGAAGATTATTAATGGATTTTCTAGGAGAGATCTCTCAAGAGAGAAAAAGAATACCTGCGTATGAAATGAACTCATTTAGTCAAGAATGCCTGCTTTGCTTCATTTTCCCCCTTTATTTTAATATCACTTTGACTTTGCTTAGTAGGTAGGTGTAGATCACAAGGTGGGGAAATTTCAGAGAAGTTGTGAATGTCACCCTCAGGAGTCCACATCAAGTACACAAACAACAAAGAACCCAAGCAATCTTTAATCTGGCAAACAAAGGCGTAACAACTTGAACAAGCAGCATCTTGAGCAAAGAAAAGTGGAAAAAAGGTGCAAATTTTAACAGTGGGAATAATTAGCTGTTAGAATAGTTCACCATAAAAGGTAGGATCACCACTGCTCGAACTCTTTGAAAGAGTGTTTGTCTGAAAGAGATCTTATTCAAACAAAAATTGTTAGATTCAATGCAGGTATTATTTCGGATTTATGCAAATTGTTAGAATAATGAACATACTTGTTAGCCTTATTGATAACTGAAAATAAATGCCATTTTTACCTAGTATGATGGAAGCAAGGTGAGTGAAGTTTATCTTATCAATGCCTACATGCTTCAAGAGGAACTAGAGTGGTAACTGCAGTATTTAGCTTCTTGCATACATGAAAAATATTTTGCCAAATATACGCTGTGTGTTCTCAGTGCCAGAGAATGGAAACATAGCATAGTTTCTAATGTAAGATTTTTTTCATCCTTTAATACTTGTAATGTTTTGATTGTACACACTGGTGTACATAACACCAATAATGGATGAATTTTATAAATTCCTTTGAACAATAACTTGCTAATGTCTTCAACAGCAGTAAAGAAAAAGTGAGTTTGCTTGGGTCAATGAATTCAATCACAACTTTTCCTTCAAAGGAATAATCAGCTTGGGATTATGAGAAGTTGTGACATGATGCACATCAGATGAGAAAGAAGATGCTTTTACTTTACTTTTATTGACAGGGTAGTCTATTATTTGTTATGGATGCCATATTCAACATTATTTTCCTCATATTTTGTTGAGTGAGATGCATTTTGTCTACTGCACATACAGCTTACAGTCAGTGGAGAGGCAATTAAAGGATTTTATCAATAACTCTTGTGGAGAACAGCATACTGGGAATTTAAGATGGGCATCTCAGTCTGTACATAAATATTTGACCATAGTGTATACCCTTTCTCCTACATGTGTAGAAAAACACAGTTGTCAAACTGACTGGACAACTGAACAGTTCTTTAATAAACCAAAGCATGCTGAAATTACCTCAGAGCTGTCTAACAAAGTCATACTGCATAGGACACAGTCTCATATGTCAAGTTCTGAACTGACGGATGTGAATAGGAGAGCCTTTGCCACAATTTGATTTGTGCTCAAAATATTGATAAGTGTACCATAAGTCCCCTTATGGACATAAAGAAACTCAGAATCAACTATGCAATATTGAAAGAAAAATAAAGGAAAAAGAAAAAGAAATATAAGTGTTATGAAATCAAAGACATTTTAAGCTACCCTCTTAACTTTTTTTTAGACGAAAACCTGGGGTGGGAAATGCAGAGATGAAGACAAGGGACTCTTCCCAAATTAAGCAGAAGACCAAACTCCAGACAAAAAGCACTCTCTATACATGAGTTACTCAAAAGAGAAGAGTAGAATTGAAAAGAAGATTGGAAACCTAATGAAAGCATTTGCATGTCTATGATAAGATGTAAATACAACCAGGGACTTCTACTTCAGACAATGCATCACACATTTTTGTACTGTGCAGCACCACTGGGTATAATACAATGTCCTGGATACTTCATCCTCCATCTGTGAAGTCTTTCCCTGATTATCCTGACTTCTCTGAAGAATTTTACACACTCATCATGAATTTAACCTTGACTAAGTCTTGGTATTAGGCAGTGGATAGGTGTCTTTTTTTGAATCCATAGACACAGAAAATGAAAAGAAGTTTAAAAAGAACACCAAAATTAAGAATAAGCCATTAAAATTCTGGATGTAACATTAAATGGAGACCCTGCAGGCTGCCTTAGAAAACGTCTGAAAATTCTGCACAAATGTGACAGGATTCAAAACGATAAGGAGAAGGGACATTGAAGACAATACATAAGGCTGCATCTCTTTTGTCTTGCCAAATTAAAATACTGGAGAACATTTTTTTTCTCATAGATGTTTTTCCGGTGTGTTCTATAAGGAAAATTTTAGACATGGTCCTACAGTAGTGAAAGAAGAAAAGTTTTCACTTAGGATAAACTCTGCTCTAGTGTTACTCTGAGAGGCAATCAATTAATTTGGCTGTTTTAAGTCACTTTGACAAGTCTGATACCATTTAACAAATATTTAGAAGATATTTGACACAAGAGAAGATGAACCTGGAAAATATAGGGGGGCAGAAGCAATAATTTTGTCCCCTCAAAAGAACATATTACTCTAGTAGGCAAAAACATTAAAAAGAGTTACCTAGTTTTTATGCTATGGGAAAACTGAAGGAAATTTTTCACTTAATGAGCAAAAAAATGCTCTTTTTTTACATTAAGACATTGTCAGGGTATCTGTATTATAGCCAGTTACATTCTGCTTTCACAACTACAAATTTCCAGGTATGATCTGTGTATCCATTTGTATGCACCGAATTACAAAGGTGAATAAAATGCAACATGTGCAGGAGAAAAATTGTGTTGGGTAACAAACATAAACATACTTTCTCACCCATATTTTCCCCCCTCAAATGATTATTTGAAATTGAAGTAAGGTTACTAAAAGTGTATTAAGAACCAATTATTTTGTTGGTAAAGAGAGAAGATGTGCAGTTGAACTAAGAGTGGTTTCAGGAACTGTGTGTTTCACGGTTTCTTTGACTTCAAAAAAATTTCAAGAAAAGGTTCTTAGTGTTGATACTTATGGGACCTTCCAGCTATTCCTCCTCACACATACCTGGCCTCCCTGGTGGTTTAACTATACAAAGGTCAGACTTAACTCTAGAATTTTCTGAGATTTTTTGTACATTATTTTATTTCTCTTAACTTCTAAACAAAATAAAACCAGTATAATACATCCATGGTTCTGCAAGACCAAAGAAAATGCTGCTTAGAGAAATAATAAATCAATTTTAATCTTTCCCCAGTATGCAATAACATGTAACACCCTAACATATGTTCTTCTTGAAAACTGGTTTTAAAAAGCAATTAATTTTACAGAAATCTTGGATTTCATGTTCTATGAGTCTAAAGATAAACAATGAAAAGTATTTTAAGTGTTAGACATTATAGCCATAGAACATGAAGTGTTTAAATATTTTTCTTTAAGATTTAATCACACCAAGAAATGTTAGTTTGTCATAGTGCCATTTCTTTATGTATTTGTATGCCAGTGCATTTATTACTACCCACTGCTGAATTTTGTATCCAGATCCTGAAATGGATGCCATCCACTGGAGAATATATAAGTATATAAGTATCAGGCCAAGGGACTCCTTCACTTTTTTGTAGCATCTCATATCCTAGTCCTGCAGATTCCTACCTGGATTTGCTGTGGCTTTCATCCAGAGCATTCATAATTCTCAATGGGTTATTTACTTGACCTTTACTCTGCAATTACCTTCTAGTTTGTTTTTGGGGTTTTTTGTTTGTTTTTTTACTTAAACCTCTAACTTTCTATAGTACACTTATCATATGACCAGGGAATTGCAGGTAGGGATGAATAAAGCACATGCAAAACGTGCCTTCATCCCTGAAAATGCTTTGTTTGCCATTTTTCACAAAGTCAAGCTGCATTTTTGTTGAAATTTGCTACTATTGTGAAATAGTCCGTGATAGCCTCCATCTTCAGAAAATGAAGCAAACACTCACAAACCTAAGTTCACCAGCCACGGAGAAAACTAATGTTTAGATAGATGATTACTGTACAAGGAGACTTGATTCAAAGATGGAAAACACTGAAATAAATACCCATAAATCCACCACTTATGTTGATTTTGTGATGTGTTAGCAAGAATAAATGCAAAATGTAGTGTTTGGCTTTTGTAAGTTCTGAACAAATATTTTATTCAGTTTTATCCATGTAGATTTGTAAAATACTTTCCCCACCCCCTCAACTTTTGCTTTGAGTTTCAAGCTAGAAACTCAGATTCTCAAGGTAAAATTGCTGAGTATCACCTGGTTTAATGTTGAAATCTTGAAAATCTGCATATTTCACATCATCCAAAATTGTAACATGACCCACTTTGAATACAATTAATTAGCCAAAAAGAAAATGGATGTTTCTTTCCCCTTGCAATATGAAAATTATGCAGAAACACATTGTTAATTAATCTGCAAAGCTCAAGTATGTTTTGGCCACTCTCTCTTCAGGATATTCTAGCCTAATATTTTTCAGCATGCAATTAGGCTTCCTCACTTTCCATAAGGGACTTTCTTTATTGATCCAATAATTTCAGGTTACAGTAGCTGCACAGTGGAAGTGCTATGAGCCTCATTATTTCTTTGGCAAGCCTCATTGATTTTGATGCTACATGACCATTAATTGCTAGTAATATCTCCTAATCCAGGTGTAATTGATTAACAGTTAGAGCTATTTTTCTGTTTGGTTTAAGAAACTACCCATCCTCATCAGAAAGCTGTGATATCATTAATTCTGCTCTTCTGCTTTAAGTGAAATTAATAATCAATTTTCCTTCTGCTGTCCTTAATTTGTACTGTAATAGGGACAAAACAGTCTATTTAGAATGGCAGGAAAATTACATGGTAAAACAGATTCTTAAGTACTAACTAGAATCAGTTCATTCATGGTGCTGAGTTAAAAAAAAAAAAAAAGAAAGAAAGAAAGAAGTAGGATCAGAGCACTTTAAATCAACTGTATAATCAATTATGCAGGACAGTGCAAGTGCAAGTGCCCAGCGCACCTTCATAACAAATCTATCGATCCTACCAGCACATCTATGAAAAAAATACTTTGGGGTTAATTATGTTCGTTTTTGACCTTCAGAGGATCAATTCTAAATATAAATCTTCCCAATTGTACCAATGTATAGCACAGAACCATGTATTCAGACTCATTGCTTAATGATGCATCATTCTTCAGCAAAACTGATTTCAGTGTGAGTGTTTGGTCTGGAAACTGTGCAATATAAAGACCCTGAAACAGCTTTGCAGGCAGAGAATGGTGTCATTTTATCACTGTGTCAGCCTCATGTCTCCAGCACATCATGGAGACTAGTAGCAATCTGATGTTTATTATCTGAAGCACTTATGTACTAATGACTGAGGACTGATTAAAAAATGAGGTCCTAACCTACACTACATCTCAAAAATTTTTTTTGAATAATGATTAATTTTTTCCGCTTTGATACTTTACCGATGTCTTGTATCTATGCCAAGTCCTGCAGATTGTTCACGGAACTAGCACTTCTGTGCCTGTTTTGATAGGAATAGAGTTTACACAACAGTCTGTAACCAGCAAAGCTTCATACTAATTAGTAAATCACGTTGTTAATACCTCAAGCCTGACCATCGAGTGGCAAACTGCATACCATGCTGCCCCCTGCTGAAGCACAACGAGCTCACTGCTCTTCATGTCTAATACTAAATGAAACAAGATAGTGCTGATAGGTGAAAAAAAAAAACAAACCAAAAACAGACCTCCCAACAGTAGTATGTATGAATTTTAAATTGTTTTTTTTTTCCTTTGGCTTGTGCATTTTTACATGTCTTATTAATAGTTAAGTACTTAATAGCAAGATTGGTTCATGGTAAAGTATAGCCCGATTTCTGTAGCTGCATGGAAATTCAGATTTTAGCACTGAAATAATGTTCTTATTGTATTTTGCATTTTCTTTAGGGACATTAGTAAAATACTCCTTTTGTTGTCATCCCAGTTGAAACAGGTAGCTCTTACTACAGAAAAAAAACCCCCAGCATACTGTTCCCATTGTTAATCACAATAATGAAAACTTAGTGTATAATTCAATATATAGTGTATATGATAGTGAATAATATGCTGGAGATAGTTATTGTGCTATTGATTTTCTGAAGGCACAGATAACAAGTAATACTGGATAGAGATAATGATCGAAAATCAATTGCTGACTAAAAACTGACTTCTTGTTCACATATTGAGTACTCCCAAACAAAGACTACTCTTGGAGGAAAGAAGTTATTGAGTAAGAAAACTGTAACGTATTTCATTTTGATTTTTCTTTCTTTAACTTCTGTTTTAATAACACTCTGAAGTAAAAACATAAGTAATTATGAATTAACTTTCCCTTATCTCTTACCTATGTGCCTACTCAATATTTTAATGTAAGTTTAGTGCAAGGTTTTACCATTCTAACTTGAAAGTAGGCTTTTTATCCATTTTAGAAACAAATGAAGAAGAAAAATAATCATTAATTGGAACAGGCACTGGTTCATTTTAAAACTGAGAAACTGCTTCCCAAACTATCCTGAGAATGTCTGGATTAAACAATAATGCAATATCTTCTAAGACCAAGAAGAAGGAAGGCAAGTAACCAAACAATTGGTTTGTTAATTTTAATTGTTAAATCCGAACAACTGGTTGAAAATACATTTCATGGCTGTCTGATGCGAAGGCAGGGAGAGGGAAACTCATGGCCTCTAACTTATACAGTTTTCCTGACCACTTGCTGTCTTGTCAGCATTTTCCCTGGCATATTTACCCATTGCTGGTCTATGAGAATAGTCTGTAGAAATAGACTGTGGTCTCGCAGATACCCATTTTCACTCTGCTAGCTCTCTTTTGTTCAGACTGATTCCAGCTCATTCCTACAGGCTCACCACTTTGCCTCAAATCAAAGCGTGACTGAGCTGCCTTTGCCTTCTGGGTGGACTATGCCAGCCCTTTGTGCCTCGCTTTAACTTGTGCCCATCTGCTTCCCTGCACTCTGCTTAGTGGAGGGGAACATATGGCCTTAAGTGCCTAACTCTGATTTCTTGCCACACCTTCAATTACACTGCCGTATGTTCTAGCATCATACTGTAATTGCTGATAGTTAGTGCTAGAAATACAAAAGGGGCATTTCACAAGCCATCAGGTTTACTTCTGCTATATAATAAAGCTGAAACAGCTGTCACTGTACGATTCTCTGATAATCTCCTCACTTGCTCTGCACACAAGGCTTTCATAATTTTATGTATTTAAAATCAGGCAATCAATCTTTGCTTATTATTTTTCTCTTCTCATCTCTTTAAGATCAGCAAAGAGAAAGCTTATTTTTACATTTTTCTGTTGCTGCATATTTTCTCGGTAACCTCTTATTCTCCACAGGAACCTCTTTGGGTCCCTGTTACTAGGGAGAATATACATCAGAGATGTCAGAGAACAATGCAACTATTTAATTTTACAAGGATGTTATATTCTAGGGAATGCTTTGCTTTTTTAACTACATTACATTGCTGCCTAACTAAGATCTAAACCCCACTGTTTTTGCTGTAATAAGTAGGACAGTACTCCCTGTGATATTTTTGCATTGCAAGCATATGGTTGCAGTTTAGAAAATCTACTGGAAGAACATTTGTGCAGTGTGCAAGCACTCTGGATTTCTATTATTCATGGTGACAGTATAAAAGCTTCCACCTCCTTTAAATCATGTTTAATGCTGTCTAGCACTTTTTGTCTTTTTGTATTTGTTTCTTTTTTTTTTTTTCTTAAATAAATTTTATTGATTACAAACCAACTTACTTAAATGTGGAGAATGCAGATGCCTTAAAAATTAAACTATAACCTTAGGGAAAACCCTCTGTATGGAGGAAAACGAGCATGGGTTTAGTAGCTGGATTGCAGTGAGCATGTAGCACAATGAGGAGTTATTTGTGGCACAAGCTAAGCTACATGCAACCAGCAAAACATTGGTTTAAGATGGTGGTTCACACAAAATGAGGTTGTTCACAGGAACAGAAATACCAGTTTCAGCAATAATATAGTTTACACCCAACACAGAATCTAGTATAAAAGGAAAGGATAATCTACTTCTAATAGGTCTTGCTTTCTAGAGTCCTATTTATCGATGAATACTTATCTGTCCTATTTATCTAAGAGTATGCCTGTATTTAGATACTCATAAAAGATTTTGTGAGGCTGGCCTTCTCATATTAGGTAGCAGCCAGTGATCTTTCATATTTCTAATCTTACAATGTCAGTCCTATTGTCAAGATGGCATTATTATAAAGCTATCTCTTTCATTGCCCTAATGTGTAATTCACAACTACTGAAACTCTAGATGTTTCTCCTGCTTTGTATTGTTGTTTTGTTTGTTTTATTTTTTATTTGGGTTTTGTTTTGCAACTGCTTTACAAAGCTATTTGTTGGTTCTGTACAGAACTCTTCATTTGATATAGCATGCTGTCACCTAAATCAGAAAATCGACTGCTTACTCATTTGACTCTACCAGTTGCTGACCTCTGCTATTCTTTCTTCATGAGTTTAACTAAATTGCACTTTCTGTTGGAAACATGAGTTATTCTTCAGCCCCTTATCTCATGGGCCACAAGCACTATGTCAGATCTGGGACGCTCTATTATAATGAGCTGACATGGCAGCTAAGAATGTCTACCGGATTGTCTTGCCTACATATTGACTTATTTGTTGTTCCTTTTAATGGTTCTGACTAATGATTGCTTTGTTCTTACCTACCAATATATAATATCACATCAAGATTATTTTTTAGGATGACATATGCTTTCTTCAATTCAGAACAACATCCTTTGTCTCCTTTTTCATTTTCAGAGAATAGCCTTTTTATGGGACTCTGTTTGCTTCTATTTTTTATACAGATAGTCAGTGCAAAAGGATGCTGATCTTTGTTGTATTTTCAACACTGTAAAAACATCTGCAAATATAAAACAGATACAAGACTGTCAGCCTTCCTCTCAATCAAGTCCAAAGTATTGCAAAAGTATGATATAACATCAGAATATATTCCATATTAGGTAAAAAATAATTAATTATTGAAGCAACAATTAATAATATCTAGGGTAAAGCAGATATGTATAATTTGGAGTTGTGTCATTTTGTTCTAGATTCCCATTCCAATGAGATTATGCATAAAGGGCTGAGAGAAAATTATATTAAGGTAAAATACGTTCAATAGAAATACACATTAATTATAGTTGTCACCTCCAGGTAGGTTGATACAATTATTTACAATTATAATTACACAAATCATCTTCAGTACTTACACAAATCAGTAATTACACAAATAATCTTCAGCATTTACAAAATCACTAGTTAGATGTGTTGTTTAGACTCAATGTGTCTCGTTATGCCATTTTTAACAAATTTGTTGGTTACCATTTTGTTCTATAAAATTATCTCTTACTGTAACCATTTCCTCTAATTTGCAGTGGCTTCTGGGTAATTTATAAATTGAGATTCTATAAGAAGAATTATGTGTGGTGTCTGAAAATCATGGTTATTGCTTTAGTTCATAAATTTCAGCATAGGACTTGTACAAGTAAAAGATCTGGGCCTTTTAATCTGTCATTCTAAAGTCAGTGCTTCTTGGCTGCAGAATTACTTCTCTTCAGGCTTTTAAAACACAGTGTCTTTTACAGTATTGAAAATTAAACTAAATTTTATTTAATTAATTGCACCTTTAATTAAATTCTATTTGTTCCTATACTGTTAGATCTGGTTGTGGGTTGTGAAGAGAGGGCTGCCTATGCTCTGCAGTGTCTGTGCTCCATTCTTTAAAACAAATGCAATGAAGTGCTACCCTTTATCTACTAAATTCCACAATACATCAAGAAAATACTAGAAGAAGAAAAACATTAAAGAAAACCCTGACAATAGTGTTGAAAAAAAAATACTGAAGACACTCATATCCTCTGCTGTACAGAATTTTGCTTCATACAGGAGATTTGCCTTCTTTTTCCAAGAATTTGCAAGAGTGACAGCAAATCTGTGACCACATTAGTCATTCTGTCAAGGATGGAAAAACCTAGAAAGAAAAATATAATAATTGCAAAGAAAACAGATGCAGGCCTCCACAGACATAAATTGGCAATGCTGTTTACTCCACACTCTCTACTCAACATGTTCCAGCTGTGCATGTGTCATTCAAGTGTCCAACTCCGTCTACGCAGACTGTTCTGAGTCTCCTGCCTAATCAGCTTGTGGAAGCACAGTACTCCATTTGTTCAATTTGCCTGCACAGAGGAAGACAAGACAGATGTGTTTGAAGCACTGCTAAAAACTGCCCTGAATGGGGTGGATACCAATCTCAGCTAACAAGTGAGCCTTCTAATGCTGCAGCAGTGCAAAATCACTCACATTTGTATTCTGCTGTTTAATGGTGACGTATATGAAGGCGCATCTACGAGAAGCTCGTAGAGGAGAACACCAGATAAGGAACAGAGCTCCAAACAGTTTTTATAGTTTGTACATTGTTTTTGAATTATCCTGATTACTCTCTGTGGCCTTCCTTCTAAGTTTCAGCTGTGAATCTCACAGGAATTGCAGCATTCTATTTTATCTACATTCATCCTTTACTGAGAATGATGTAATATGATAAAGGCCTAACATAAAACAGTTCCTGAAAAGACACTGTATTTCAATTTACTGTAATCTGTAAATCATCACCAAAGCAGCTTTACAATTTGACAACACTAATAGCTCCATACATGCAAGTAATGCAAACAAAGTTTGCCTGAAAATGTCTTCATGCCCCTAATCTTTTTTGTTTCTTATTTCTCATGGCAGTCTCCAAATCTGTGTGAGTTATCTATGGGCTTCTTTTCAGAAAAATATAGTGTTCTGCTTGATATGATTCTGCCTTGAAAAAACAAAAGCTTCACCCGCAGTCCAGTATTTCCTGAATACTTAATTTGTTATGAATATACGCAGGCACATTTCAAGGGGAAATTTGCTACTGAGAGTAAAATAATAATCTATTTTGAACTGGCATTAAATATTTAACAGACATTTGCCTTTATAAAAACAACAATGTTCCATAGTTGCATCACTTGTTATCAGAAATTAGTATTTAAAATACATAGATTTTTAGTTGTAATGGAACATATGTGTACTTTAACAGTAAAAGGCCTTTGACAAACTTGGATTCATGACAGTAAATAACTGGAAATTACTATTCATTGTCATTCAAAGTCCTATATAAGTATCTGAAATTGATTAATGGAAGCAGAAAAAAATAAGATATGAGAGGAAAGCAAGGGACATGAAAAGATCTTGATTTCACATTGAGCTCTTGTTAAGCTTGGAAGTTGATGTGACCTGGGAGGGACACTTGCTCACACAGATAACGCCAATCATTTAAGCAATCCATTTTTACAGGCTTTTGCCAAGTTGCAGTGGAATTTTGCATCTGATTAGTCCCTCCAAAACTCATCAGGATGTTCACATTCATTAGTTAGAAACAGAAAGAGGGGGGAAAACCCAACCCTCCTAGGTTACAGCACACTTTGCTTTATTCACCTAGTCACACCACCACATGGGAACAATCAACAAACCATACAAAGCGCCCTTGTATTTATGGCTTTTGAGTACTCATCCTGCCAGGGCTTGGTACAAGCCTTTCACATGGATCCAGCACAGGCCCAGAACAGACTAATCACAACTTCAGGAGAATGTTTCTGCTCCAAGAAGACAGCATTGGCTTTCCAAGCAAGTAACACACTCTGCATCAGTGTGAACACAGATCCCTCTCCAAGGGAAGCTTTGGGAACCACTCTGCCATGAAGGGTCACTTGCTGTGTCCTTGGGCTCCTTTGAGGAAAAAAGCTACAAGTCTGTAACTGCACATTTCATTTTCATTTGAACATAAAACTAATTTTCATGTGAGCTTCTACTTTCGTGAACAGCTTGGGCTGGAGAAGCATATACTCTTCTGGCTCAGTGTGATGTTCTCTTGAAGAGACTCACCTGACTGCAAAGGGAATGCTTAGGCCTCAGTTAAGGGTCTTAATCAACCTTATGGTTGATTTTGTAAATCAAAACCTTTGTTTTGATTTTTTTCATTCTGTAAATGATTTTTTTTAGCATGTTTGCATGTTTTTTGTCTTTTGCTTTCTTTATAGAGGAAGATTGCTTAACAAATTGCTGCACTTTATATTGCATCTTTTGTAGAGAACCAAGTGAATAGAATTGCGATGAAGCTGAATAAAAAAATAACATATGAAAAAATTAAAAACATTCTGAAATACAAACTTCTATCTTAGTGAATCATCTATGTGTATAGTCATAACTACAGAAAGTTTGTTAAAGCAATAATATACAACTTCTCTGTGAAAAACAAAACCTGTAAAATGCAAGAGCTTCCAAAAAATGTTTTAAACAAATTTTTGTAACAGAAGTGAATGAAGAAATTATTTTGCCTAAGTTGATTAGAGATTTATGGTAAAAGCAATGATTTCTTCCTCCTCTTCCATAATACAAGAGCTGGAATATTTATTTGTACTGGATGGTCAGTACAATAGGTACTAAAAGAAAATTCATGCCTTATATTATGAACTATCAAAAATGTCCTGAAGTCCAGACATATTTTTCTGCCTTCTAATTTACGTATAATTTTGAAGAAATCATTGAAAAAGCATACTGACAACCAATTAAAAAACTTCAAAACTTCAAAATAAAGAGAAAATAGCAAATAGATAAAGAGCTCACTGAAATTTAGTTTGTTATGCTACCCTGAATAATAATTCTCAACCGGCCTGTTGCTTTGTAAAGAAGCTGGAACAGAGGACAAAGATGTAAACCCCATACTCATCTGACTAAAGACTTAAAATATATGAAAAAAAAATTCATAGCAATAATAAAATATTCTTAGAAGGATTTGTAGCAAAATGGGAACCTCTCTTTGGAATAATCCATTTATATATAACTCTAAATACCAGGTCAGGAGTGAAAAACTGAATGGCTCTTTGCTGATCAGAATAGAGTGAGCACAAGTCAGATTATTTGGCAGCATCTAATAGGCACATTTGTTCTCATAGATATCTTCAGAGTCAATTCTCACAGAGCAACTGGGATGTAGGTAGGAACTGACCATTTTGGAACAGTGTAATCTGTAAATTCAATTTGCAAATCTGATACAGTGTCTACCTTTCCCATGCCAGAGCATGGATGAGAGCTAAAATAAGATTCGTCATAAGAATTTGTAGTTCTTCCATTTGGCTTTCTCAGTCAGATGCACATGCAGTCTTATTCCAATTTTTGTTATTCTTTTTTGATGAAAGAAAAGAAAGGAAAATTTGAAAAATAAATACTGCTGTTGGTTTTTTAAATATACATTTCTTTCAAGTGAAGAAAACTATTAGCCTTTAGATAATTTATTGTTTACTTCATAATAATTTAATTATGGGAATAATGGAAATAAATCACTTCAATACATTAAACATCTTAAAAAATATTTAAATCATCAAAGCATATTAAAAATATATGCTTCACTGTTACTTCTTATAGGAAAGTAATTTCACTGCTAATAATACTTTTGATACTCTTGTTAGTAGACAGATATTAGGATATCATTACAAAACAGTATGTTCCACTGAAACTCTGCCTTCATAATAAAAGTGCCAGTAAGTAGCAATAACCATAAAAAAAAAGCATGGGTAAATTTAAAATAAATCCATAATCTGAAGAAATATACAGTGAGGAAATTAGTAGGAGTCAGTTTTGCAGAGAATTAGAACCAAATATTTAGACAGACAAAATATTTTGTCAAAGTAAACTTACAGAGTTTCTGCAAAAAAAGGTGTGAGAACCCCAAAAAGAGCACAAGGACCCAGAATGAGTACTAGAAAAAGCAGTTGACATAGATATTAATGGATACGGGTGTGAAAACTAAAAATAAAAAAAGAATATTTTGTGTCTGATATAAGCCACAGCTTCAAAAACTGGTGTCCTGGTTTGGGATTGCTTTATCCCAATATAGAGTAAGTACAACCAAAATGCAACAACAGGTTTTTTTCTATTTTCTCAAGCCCCACAGTGGGCACTAAAAAGTATTTGTCTTGTTTTGAGACAGACTTGGGAGGAAATTTTGTTAGGAAACTAGGTCTCCTCTAGAAAGCTAATTCAAACTCCCCTCCCCCAAACAGTTTGGGAGGTAAATCTCCTTTGAGAAAAGCTGAAAAAATATTTATTTAACAAACAAAGTACTTACCAACATGAAAAAATTAACAATTTTAAACAATGGAATTTCTCATTGGTCTGAAGAGCTGGCAAATTCAGAAAGCTCTTCTGTGAATGGGAGAGAGAGAGTCTTTGTGGGTGTATTCTCACTTTTCTCTCAGTCTCTCTATGTCTGGAGTTCCAGCTGCAGTGCAGTTTGGGGGACCCCCGGACGATAGTCCTGGTATTCCCAGATTGAGGAATAGCTGAACAATTCCAGAAAACTTCTGGCCCCAGCTAACAAAAGAAAACTAGCTAACAGGAAAGGAGAGCTCTCTCCCACTGTCCGTGCTGCTGATGCCTTAAGTTTTATCTTTCATATTTTCCAGATTCTATACTGCATTAGTATACAACTCTGACCTCCATATAAAGTGTTAGCAAGTTCTCCTCACAGTTTAGTCAGACAAAACAATCCTTTTCCAGCCTGAGAACCAAGGACACTGTTGAAACTTGACGACGAAAAAGTGTAAACAACAGCAAATTGAGGAGAGCAATCTGGGAGGACGTGACTTCATAACCTGAAGCTGTAATTGCACAATTGACCCAATTTGTAAATGGACCAAAACTTATAGAAGTGTGAAGACTCCTGGCACATTGTCCGTCTTGGGTGTAGCCTTGGCCAGGCTCTTGTAGTGCTCAAGGTGTATCCTTTGGAGGCCTTTTCAATAAATACCTACTTTATTCCTTTAACTCTGTCTCGCCTCTGTTCCAGGTAGCCTCTCAAGGCATCACAGACAGCACAGTTTGTGAGAAGGAATGCAGAGGAGTGAGTGCAGTTTCTGCAGACAAACTCCGTGCTTTTTCTCCCCCCACTTTGCTCACAGAACCAGTCTTAAAGGCACAGAACTCAATATCCAGCATAAGCAGAACAGATGACTGGGGATACAAGCATCATAGTCACCGTAGGACAACTGGGAAAGCAAATACCATGTGAACATGATAACAGATTGTTGAAGAGTGGATTTCAATGAAAAGAAACACTGTACAATAAGAGCTAGTTTAACATCAAATTCAGTTTTCCTCCTTTCTGCTGCTCATTTGTCCATAACCAATGTAGTCCCAGGATAGCTACTCCTTTCCTCTATGCATATGTTGGTTTCTCATCAACAGAGTGGCACAAAATCAATAGAACATTTCAATAAGCATGAGATGATCTTTTGAGGAAGATCTTCCTTCCTAATATTTCCTTTCTGAAACATAAAGGAAAACCGAGACAAACAACCTTCTGTACAATGGTCAAAAAAGATGGAAAGAGTGATGTGGGTAGCAGAATGTTTAACACCGAGATGAAAATATGTTAAGTGACTGCGGGAAAAAAACTGAAATCCTGCCGCAATTAAATGTTCAGAAGGTCTCATAAGTTAGCCAGAGGAAACCAAGAGGACAAACCTCTTCAGCTGGAGCAAATCAGGACAATATGACCTATGTGGTAGCTCTGCCTATCCACCCTTTTTGAACAATAATTTTGCATTTACAGAGCTAAGCCATAGAAAACATCAACCATGATATATTACTGCACACAAGACACTGTAATAAAATGAAGTTTATTTATTTGTGGCCAAAATATTCCAACCTGCCCATATCAGTTTCACCATCCAAATGTAACACACTGCTCCTTGTCTTCATTTTTACACCAGCTTCACAGGTAGTATTGCAACATAAACACACTCTCTGATTTCACAGTATTTGGAAAGTTTCAGGAGTTTTTCTCTAATAAATGTCATACAATATTTTTGTACTCTTATGAGTACTTTTTTTTTTTTAGATTTGAGTAGGGAAACTAAGGAAACCCTTTAATTTCCAGTGAAAATATAAGATTACCAGATCCTGAGTTCATATTGCTCTGTATCTTTCTCTAAAACAAATGCATATATACCTAAAGAAAACCAGATTTTTTTTTCCCAGGGGTTCTTGAAGGAAACTTCTTTGACCTATTTTGGACAAGGTAGAAAGACAGTGCAATTTTGTATAGCTATGTTATTACAGAAAGGACAGAACAAACATTTTCAAAAATGTTTGAGTAGTGCTGGACAGGAGAGGACTGCATGTTGCCATATGAAAAGAACTTTTTGCAGTCTTTGTAACACCATAACTGTCCTTTGTTTCCTAATCTCATTAGGCTGTGTTTTCCTTGTCCCAACTACAATAGTGACTTTTTATCTCTCTTGAGGTATTGACCACTGTATTCAAGTTGGCAGATTGTTAGATTTGGTAGATTGGTAGATTGTTAGAGTCCATGCACCTATTTCATAGTAGAAGCCAGTAAAATTAAACTTCTATCCATCTTTACTTCTCCAGTTGCAACGAATCATTGGCACTGTGTAGATTCCTCTTCAACCCTTATGTTCCCTGCTGCAAAAACTGGAATGATCACTTGGTCTCATTACCAGAGGCTTCCTCACCTCATGCCTGTTACTCAGTGGGCTGACATCCTTTTTGGGAAAAGTATATTTTCCCAACAGGGTATGCTTGGGTACTTGAGCACATACTGAAGGAAGATTCCTTTATGTTTCCTTGAATGGCTTGAATCAGGTGTCCCAACCCCTCTTCTGTCTGCAAGGCAGAAGGAATTGCATCATTGCAAGCAGCACAGCCAGCAGCTCTTTTCCAGGGTGAAAATATCCCTCTCTCTGTGCTGCCTTGATTTGTAATATAAATGTGGGTTGCTGTCTTTCACCTGTACTGGCCATTCTCCTGAGGCACCGCTGCAGCTCGAGCTGCTCCGAAGGTTGCAGGACTTTAGATATAGTGCTGTACTTGAGATTCCTCTCACTCTTTCAAATGCTTGATCTTAGATCTCTGACTGTTACAATGCCACAATAGCTCAAAAAACACTGTTAGCTAGCTTATAAATCAGCTGGCTCCTTTCTTATTCTTTGATTTGGCATTTCTCTGGGGGAGATGGAATACCTGAAAAGTCAAACCTGCACTGGAAAATGCCTTTTTTTTTTTTTTTTCCCAAATCCACTTCAGATCACTTTTCCCCCCCTACCATTATATGTTAATATCTGGGCTTCATTGAGGTTTTTCTGCATTTTTTCCCTGTTTTTTTGTTGGTTTGGGTTTTTTTTTTATTCAAGGCTCTATTCTATATAGTCTTCTGTTAATACTCATGTCAATCAGTAACGAAAAAGTGTCTCACATTTAATTATAAAATGCAATTTCTTAAGAAATAAGGCTTATTTAGTCATTCTGCCAGACTGCTATTTCTTCACCATAATAATTTTGAATCTTGGCCAATTTCACTGTAAAAAAGGAGAGGCAATCTAAAAAATTGCCATACTCCATACCGATGGAAAAGCATAGTTGTCACTTAACACTCAGGGCATACATAATAAAATCCACAAGAATGTAAAAGGTCACGATACCAGTTCAAGAGACTGTTTGGCCTGCCAGCTGGCCATTCAGCTCACTTACTAGTAAGCCAAACAGCACATATGTAGCTCCTAATCAACTGTAATACATGTTGTATCTTGCCCATCTAGTATCTAAAAAATTGTTAGAAGGAATAGAAATAGAGAATGAAGAAAATTGAAAATTAAGTGATAGTGTGGACATGGTGGCATAAGATAGCAATTTCCCATGGCCATAGAATGGATATGACCCTATTGCTGTAGAGCTTGCAGAATGTTTGATTAACCAAATGGTATTTTTTGTTAGTGGCCTCTTTGGGGGCTATTTTTTCCCCACTTTTATCCATTGACAACTGTAATAAACAGATCTCATTCATTTTTTCTTTTTTTCCAATTTTCACATGTGGGTTGTTACGGGTTATTTCATATGAAAATACAGCATGTCTTGCCTGAGATCCTTCCTAATTCCTGCAGCTTTTTTTTCTAGGAGCTCTCTTGTTTCCACACCACCACGGGTATGTAGCTTGCTGGAGTGATGGCTGTTACCACGCATAATATATTGTAAACCACTCAACATGAAGAGTTTGGTGCTTCTGTTTGAAGTGGCCAGCTTAGCAAGGATACATCTGCAAGGATTTGGCAGGGCTGTATCCCAGGGGTAGCAGAGCTGAGCAGGACCCCAGTGGGGTAGGTTAAGTGTGGCTCCTGATGTGTTGAACTGTCAAGGTCCTTGACAGTGTCCAGGACCAGCCAGCAGTCCCATTAACCTGGGACAGTGAGAGGTCCAGGCAGGTGAGGTTAGGGCTGGAAAGGCCGTGTATGTCAACAGCACAACCAGGCTGTGGCTGTGCTCAAGCTCAGCTCCTGACCCCCGTCATGGAGGGCCTGGGCCAAGGTCCCAGCACAGCTGGTCATGCCGCCCAGCACATCATGCTCTGCCCCACTGGAGAGATGTCCTAGCAGAGAGGAAGCTCAGCCCTTTGGTGGTGCCTATGGAGTGAGACCGCACAGCTGGAGATGGTATTTGAACCAATGTAAAATTGGGTTATTAATGACATTTTCCCATGTTGTTTTTTTGGTTTGGTCTTGGCTTTGTTTGGTTGTTTTTTGGGGTTTTTTTGGGTTTTTTTTTGTTTTTGTGATATCAATTTAAGGTTAATTAATTAGAGGCATGGAATATTGGCTAAGAACAGCAAAACTAGGGCAATGCCTAGGCACTACTAGTTAAGCTGGTCCCTCATTCCCCACTTCCAGTGGGATAAAGAGGAGAACCATAAAAGGAAAAACCCATAGGTTGGGATAAGAACAGACTAATAATTGGAAACCACGATGATGATGATGATGATGATGATGATGATAAATGGCAGTAGCAATATAGATATATTATTATTTTAAACTATTAATAAAATATTAATATTGTATGATATGATTATTATAATAATTAAACAGGTGTTGAAATCCCAGAGGTGATGAAGTCTTTAATTGTGTGTAGAAACCTTTACAAAATGACCCTCTGTTACCTTACTGGAAGATGACAGTTGTCATAAGGCTAACAGGTACAGCAAGTTAAAAATATCACTTCTCATTTTGGCCAACATTTTCAAGGGCAGTAATTTCCATTGTAAACGGTGACATCTGACATACCTCATTTCCTGCAAATGTAGGATGTTAGTGTAAGATGGTGAAAAATGGGTCCTGTAAGGCTAACAATAGCCCTGTAGTTTATTGATAACCTTGAATGAGGGAGATATCTGGGGATCTGAAGATAGATTTCTTTTTACCCTTTTCTCTTATGGATTTCCATGTTGAAGTTCTGAGATCATACAAAATTTCCAAATATAAATAAATATGTTACTAAGGAATCTTCAGCAGCTCTTTTTTTGAATTAAAATATCACTTGTCATATGATGACTTTTTTTTTTTTTAATTTAATTTTTGTGTTCTATTTTGTATCTTTTTTTTAATGAAACATTGCTTTAGACAACATCAATTACAGCTGAATATATTTTACAAAATTTATTGATCCATTCAGGAAAAAACCCTAAACACTATTAATTTAAAACAGAGATGACATTTGCATCTGTACTTTAGATTGAGGGTCATCTATTGCGATACAATTTGCATGTGCACACAGTCTTTCACCTGGCTGCTATTAAAGAAAGATTCACAAAGATTTCACTCATTTTCTCAGTGTTTATCTGTTTCCTTGCTCAGAGATAGAAAATCATCAGAAGGAAAGCTGCAACAACAATATCAGGAATTTCAAACACCTTTTTAAGGTGAATAGGGGGTTAATAGCAGTCTTACACTCAAACAATTCCATCATTCCATGTAAAAACATTTTTGTACTTAGATATTCTGAGTAATTGTCTTTAAGTATAAATGTATTTTTGAGCAATCGCACAGAAATAAAAGGGACTCACTTTAATAATCTTCCTAATAGATTGTGATAGACAATTTGAAGTAGCCTGAGATTGTCACAGTGTTTTAAATTCTCTGGTATTCTTTATCACTGTGAAAAGCTTGTGGATCAAAGAAAACTCAATGCCCCAGACAAAAGATCATGAAAATATGCACTGTTCTTTTTCATTTTTTCTCTTCAGCAGATTCAGAAACTATGAAAAGACCTTATTACTGAAGGAAACTCAAAGTCAGCACAACTACTTGAACAAGGCAATTTAATACTGCACAAAATTATAGATGAACAAAAAAAATAGAAGAATTTGTAGTAAATATATACCCTCTGTTCAGATGGTTTGGAGGGTTTTTTCCCTCTTTACTTTTTGTGGGAAAAATCAGCATATTATGACAGTACTTAGAAAGAAGGAAAGAAAGAGTGCAGGAGAAAATAATACATTCTGGAAAATGCTTCTGCAATTTACAAAAGCAATTGTTAACTCTTTTGTGTGTGCATGTCAGTGTGTATAAATATGTCAATGTTTGTGTAAAGTGAAAAACATAAAAGACCTCGATCAGAATTCAGTCTAGACCCTTCTGCATTCTAATTCAGCTCTTTCATCAGCTGATGCATTAAACCTGCTGCTTTTCTGTGAAAATATCATAGTCAGCCTACCCTATTCTCTGTGACTAAAATCCTAGCAGCCTATTCAATAGCCTACTCATATATTACTTAGCAAAATAACAGAAACATTTACAACATTAATGTATTCACTGCTCAATCTTCTTGGCTTTAATTAGCCATTTTGAAGACTGGGCATTACTCTTTGATTAAAAAGCACTTCCTGAAATGAGGGGAAAATCCTCTGGGAAACCCTGTTTCCATACTTGCAATTTCTTCTTATGTTAATCAGGGCTTTGCAGTATGTGTTGACTACACTAAAGATAAAAGACACCAAAACAGACCAGACAGAAGGCAACATAAAAAAAAAAAAGTTTAATTAGCATATATTATTTGCAAGCCTATATGATATCCCCATTTAGAAACTACCATCACTTTAAAACTATTACACCCCAGTTGAGTCTGCACCAAGATGTCAGCTAAACTGATTTATTCTTTACTTGCTTAAATTAAAAAATTGTTTTGGTAAAAATGAGAAGTTATTTGTGAGCACTGTTTTTGTTTGAAGTCCAAGTCCCATACATTAATTAAGTTTGCAGCCAAGGATAGGATCCTTATTATACAGTATAAAAAGAACATTTTTCAGCAGCCAATTACCATGTTACCTATTTTGAAACAGAACTCTTTAGAGGAAATATATCATTGAAACTATTCTCTGTGCTTCTTAAATAGCTTCGGTCCTCAAATGAACAAAAATGAATTAATCAAAAGGCATTCTAGAACCTTTGAAATTAATGGGAGGCTTCTACAGATGAAAATAAAGAACATGTTTCACCCATGATGCCAAATTTGTGCTCAAGTGTGTGTTCTTCAGCATATCAAAGAAATTTACCGAGTCTGTTGCTAAAGGGAAATGCAAGAGGGAGAGGTATTTGAGAACCCTTGAATAAAAGAGTACTCACTAGTACTCACCAGTGCCACACTCCTTAGAGAGTACTGTTCCTAGCAAACTTACAAAGACACGAATGAACAGAACCAAAATGAGGCTTGGATCAGCTGTTACAAGTTCCCTGGTCATAAACTTCATGAGGTCATACACAGAGGATCACTGATCATTCCATCTCACTATTCGAAAAAGGAAGACCTAGACTCTAGAAAATGAATCTTCAGCTGACCGTGTGCACATGCATATGTGTGTACTGAGCATTCCTTCTTCCTGCAGGATACAGCTCCTCGGTGCAGTGAACTCAGCCATGCAACCCTGCATTTCTCTCTGGGACTTGACTTAGCACTTCTGGCTGATATCAGCCAGTCTAGATGACAATCTAGATATTTTTAAAATTGTTTGGCCACCAAAAGTAATATGGAATATCAAAACAAAAGGCACCTGAATAGAAATTGAAGCACAGCTAGTCTCCAAGTCTGAAGGAAGAGAAGGATAAAATTCGCATTTTTATCAGCCTAGTAGATCTGAAAGAAGAAGAATGTTGTGCTTTAAATTCCAACTAGATTTCTAACTTGATGAAGCAAGAAGTGTGGAGGGTACGTTACCCTTGATGAATTCTAACAAAACCTTTTTCCTCCTCAGCAAATTTAAATCATATGATATATTTTTCATTTTCCCAGTCTTTTCTGCTGATTACAAATTATACAATTGCTATGCTTATACCTAGATTTCATAGTCTCAAAGTTCTGGTGTGCTTTTCATAGGACATATGAAAAGCAATATGAAAACACAATAATTCAAGTTCTTATGAATGTTCATGGTAAACCAGAAAAGATCTCTATTCTCTCAAGGGAAAGAACATCTTTCAAATAAACTCAAAAAGAAGAAAAAAATGAAACCATTATTTATTTCAGTAATAAAAAGAGATTTCTGTGGAGAAAAAAAAAAAAAACAGAACACATCCTGAAAGATCTCATTTGGAAAATGAAAACAGCAGTTTGTGTCTGCTTTCTAGTTCCTTTTACTCTCAATAGCATGACAAAAAGAAATTATCTTTTTCATGTTAAGGGCTTTGTATGTCTATAAAGAATGGATTTTTATTGGACACAAAATCAATTTGTATCTGTAAACTGTTATTCAACAACTTCTTTTGCAAATTTTAATCAACGCTAATGGATATGTGGCAACATCAAACATAAGAATAAAAACAGAAAGCCAAATTTCCTACTACCTTCTACTGTTTACACATATTTTGCAAAAAACAAGGAAGAAAAATAGCAAATCACATTAATTGCTACAGATACATTCAAAAATGAATGGTTTAAACCTGAAAATAGAAAGAAATAAAATTTTACATGGGTTGTAATTTAAGTGAGGCAACTGATGGCCCTTTTGTGCTTCCTCAGCATGCATATAAATCACTACACAGAACACGGTGCAGACAAAAACTGGAGTTGTGCCATGCCTCCCTGCTATGCTAATATAGCTTAGGAAGATCAACAGGTTGTCAGGTGACAGGCCATTTGCATTATTCTGAAAGATCTTATCATCCTATTTCAACCTTACACAAAATGAAATAGAGGCCTGCATATTCAACAGGATTCACCTAAAATAAAATCCAAGGCACATGCAGTATATTTTCAAGTAGTGAGAACATGGACTTTTTGCTGTTAATCTCTTATTTGATACTAATTGTTAATTCAGCCTTAGAACAATAGAAAATCTAGTAAAATTGCTTTGTGTATATTTCATTTGACTGTTCTGAGATTGCTCAGATGCTTCAGTGACTGCTTAGACCAAATTGTTTCCCCTGAGGTTTTATGGAACAATAATAGCAGACTTTTCTAGGGTTTATAAAATTATTTATCATATACAGGGAAATCAAATGTCACTTCAAGCCTAGAAAGCTGAATTTTCATAACGTCATATTGTGACACCAAACCTAATGATCATGTATCAAAGTCTATCCTAAAAGACTAAAGATTTAGGGCAACTGGGTCTAACTGCTGCTTGCTGATAAATGGAAGAGTGATACAGTTCTCAGATAATGAAACACTAAACAAAAGGTGTAATAAAAAATATTTATTTTCACTTTTTGAGCATTGTTCCTTTCTTTAGATAGTTGTATTCCCAGTTAGAAATGTCTAAGGCTTTGAATACTAAGCACTACAAACTAGAGTCAAGTAATATTTTAAAAGCAATATAAACACACTTAGCCTTTTATTCTGCTTGTGAGACCCATACAGTTTGCCCTCTCAGTGAATTACTATTTTGTCTCTGGTCTGTTTATAAATTGCTTTCTTTGTATGCTCTAATACTAATGATGTCTGCATTAGGTAACATTATTTGTAATATTATTCATGCATATTTCTTATTCAACCAGTAATATTTAGGCAGATTGATAATGACTGATCAGGTCAGTCTTATTAGAGTTTATCTATTCCTTAGTGGAAAATTTTCACATTTTTAGGACTACATATCAAATCTTAATTCAGCATTTTAATATAGGTGAGTTTAAATGTGATTTTACATGAAACTTGTGAATTAGCCTCAATGGAAGAAGAAAAAAATCACATAAAATTGCTGTAAGCACTAGCTACTGTCCTTTATCAGCCAAAGGAAACCCCCCCCCAGTCCTAATTCTGAAACCCCATATGTGATGGCACGTGGTGGTGCTGGCACCTCGACAGATCTCCAAAGGTGATCTGCTCCTGTTGTGGTTGTGGCAGCATTAACATCATAATCTATAATTTCATTATGTTTCCTTAACTCACACATGAACCATTTGCCTGCCACAGTTGTCAGAAACAAAACGGACTTAGTGTTCTGCATGAAGAATACTGAAAACAAACAAACAGAAAATCTGTTTTTATTAACAGAGCTGCCAAATTTTGTTCATATTGACTTTCAAGGACCATATCTCTCCTATTTTGCAATTATTTAAACACCTGCAGAGATGAGCTGGTTGCAACATGAAATATGAAGTTGTTTTAATTCACAGGTTTGGAAAAAGCAATATATTTTCATATTAGGGAATGTGTCTTGTTTATCTGTTTCCCAAAAATGCTATTTTCTTCAATTTTGAAATTTTTTTGTTTCATTTTATTAATAAATGGTTTCATCTTTTTTAATAAATAAAAATTACCACTTTCCACAGCTTTTCTTTACATGGGGTTTTTTCCTATTCCTCTTTACAGTATTGACGATTTGAATAATTTAGGAAATCCTAACCTCCCACCTCAGAGGAATAGTGATGATTAAACAGTGATACAAAGAGATCTTTGAAATTGTTTACAATTTCTTTTGGATGTATTCATGACTGTGTCTTTCTAAAGAGAATCATAACAAACATTCTAAAGAAAAACTGATGAAACACTACTATTTCTACTTACATAGAGAAATTACCAATGAAATTTCATCTATGTCTAAGAATGGATGTGGTTCAAAAGTGATCTTAGAGCCGTTCTCTTTTTTACAGTATTTGGCACAGTTGATCAACTGAAATTTATGCAAATGCATTGCAATTTATTGAGACTATGAAAATGGCTTACTATCACCTCCCTGTAGTAGCATATATTGCAAAGGGTTTGTAAAAACTGATAAGTTACTGTAGATATTTATTCTTTACTCTCCATATGTTTCCTTGTGTCCCACAAGGAGGTGGAGACTCCTTGTGCCTTTTGCCAAGGCAATTTTTTAAACTTTTTTTTATTATTTTATCAATGTTTTAAAGCAGAAAATGCTTGAGTGAGCTCACTGCAGGGAGCTCCATATGTCTTATCCCATTTATTTCCTAATCTCACAAAATGGAGGTGC
This sequence comes from Ammospiza nelsoni, assembly GCF_027579445.1. Taxonomy (NCBI): domain Eukaryota; kingdom Metazoa; phylum Chordata; class Aves; order Passeriformes; family Passerellidae; genus Ammospiza; species Ammospiza nelsoni. The sequence continues at coordinate 39,272,130 of NC_080669.1, read as the reverse complement.
AGAACTGTTATATTTACTTTGTAATCAGGCAGAGAGTGTCTGACTATGATTTGGATCTAGTCTGAATATTTTCTATTATTCACCTTATTTAATAAACTGTCACTTGAAAGAGGGAATGATAAGCTTTCACACAATGTATCAAAGGAATGCTGTGCCTTCTTCCTTTATTATTCATGCTAGATTTGAAGTTAATGAAGCGTAACCTCTGAGCTGATATTTTTATAGATGAAAGAGACATCATGTTACATATTCAATTTTTTTCATCAGCTTCTCTGTAACCAACACAAAACACGATTGCCTTGCACTTAATATCTGCTACTGATGGGCATTCTTACTGATATCTTTTCTAATAGTCTTCTATTTTCTCTATATTTAAGGTTCTACCTATGAATGAAAGGCCAAGGGTGAAATGGATGAGGAACAATAGTATATTTTAATTAAAATTTATTGTGGACATAGTCTTGACTGATCCTTTTTTTTGGCTACATTTTCATTTTTCTCCTCCAGATAATGATTCTTACTCTCTGCCCCTTTTTTTTTATTGCTAAAATATTATTTTCATTTTACTGTACCATCAGCCAACTTGGATGTTATGACTCGGAACAAAAAGCCCACCCAGATAGGAACTTCAGATAAAACTCCAGCTGCACAGCACACAACTCATATATTAAACAAAATCAAAAAGAATAATGCATGACATAAGAACAATAAAATGCTGATTGCTGTGCCAGTATGAGGCTAAGGACACGGTTTAAGCAAATGTTACCTTAGGGCATGGATTGTTGTAGGGGAATATTTTATTTTCCTATTATCTGTTGCTTGTGGAGGAAAAAGAAATAATTATACATTTAAATCCTAATTAATAAAATATAGTAAAATGTATAAGCTGTTGCATTGATTTCTTAATTGTATAAGTTCCTCTAGACAGAATTTTGTGATTTTTCTCATGAATCAACTCCAGAAATTCCTGCCTCTGTGGACAGTAAAACTTGTCCAGGAGCACATGCCTACAAAATAACAAACATAGGGCAGATTTGACTCTACGTTTCTTCTTGGATGTTGCTGGAGGTACAACAATGGAGAAAGGGACCTTTGCACTGGCTTGAAATGGTCATTCTTGTGATCCTAAGAAAAATTCTACCATGAAAAATGCTAACAGAGCATTGAAGCACATTTGCAGTGAAGGAAATATGGTGCCATTTTCAGAGATAATTAAACTGCAGTTCATTCATGTTTTCTAATAGCATACCTCTGTTTTTAGGGCATACCTATTAAAAGTAGAAAATTGACTTGGTGCTCAACCTCACAGGTGAATAGCAAGTAAGGATTTGCCAACTATTTGATACTGAATGGGATCTCAAGTTTTCAAGAAATTTTAGATAAAGCACTTGCTTATTTTTTTTCTTCTTTCTTTATTATTTGTTTATTTGTTTGAGTTTGGGCAATTGGTTTTTTGTGGGAATTTGGGGGTTTGACTTTTTGTTTTGTTGTTCTGTTTTGTTTTTTCCATAAGCTAGCAGAGTTGAAAAATTCAGAAGATTTCTAAAGCCACACATCATAGAAAGCAAATAAGGGGACAGTAACATTTCATACAGGATAAAGTTCAGATCTGGTGAGTGAGACAGATTGGAAGTCAAAACCTGAAAACAAGACTCCCCTCTATCAATTAAATGGTTGCAATGTTGTTTTTCCCTCTGATCTTGCTTCTAGCAATTCTAACAATAATGACATTTTCCTTGACTTGCAGAAAACTTCACACATTCTGCCCATTCCAATTCCTTTTCTGTGTCTGTTTTCTACCCTGTTTACTATGCTCTCCCAATATCTGTTGATGCTACAGGCTCTATACACTTGCTTGATCTATGCCCCCTGTATTTCCCTATCCTCTTCCCCAGAGCTTATTCCATGTGAATTTAGTGAGGCACTTTAAAGAAAACATCTTTCTCGAGATCCACTTCACTTTGTGGGCAGCATCACATGTGGTGTGCACATAGCAACTGCTATAAAAGCAGGCCAACAAACAGTCTGGCAGAAGATGAGAAACAAAATTCAGTCCTTGCAATTCCATTCTCTTACACCCAGAGCTATTATGTGTGTGCCCTTAGCAAGTTGACCTTGGTTTCTTTCCTCCTTGTGAGTCATTCCGAAGTTAGAAGGGCAAGAAGAGCTGTTGAGGTGGGGTTTTTGTTTGTTTTTGTTCAGCTGGGCTTTTTTTTGGGTGAAAAGCACCAGACTGAAGATCAAGAAAAACACACTTCTTTTTGGTTCTGACTGAGATCTCACATTCTGTGAGGATGTTTAAGTACCATTCTAGCTGTCTTGACTTTATCAGATACTTCAGTAGGAAGATTGTATCGATATTAATAGCAGTAAAGACTATAAACTGTCTTTAAGAAAAGCCACTTTCTAAGATGAAAGAATAAGTTTGCATATGCAAATTGAAGACAGAATTTTAGAGGTTGCAAAGAGAACCAGCATGCTCTCTCTCATGTGTGTTTCTATATTTTCAGTAATAAAAATCTAGTATTTTGCCACTGCCAAACATAAAATAATGTACATTTTGGCTACTTTTGTTTCTTTTTTCTTTTTTATACTCAGAAAATACTGAACTGAGAATGTGAGATGGAAAAAAAAACAACACAGAAACCAGCCACATATAAAGGAATGCATTGACAAATACAATGATAGGTATAAAATACAATGATAGGTATCAAATAAAAACATTTTCATGTCAAGTTTTGTAGATGTCAGTTGTACTTATTTGATACTCTTGATTGTTTCCTTTTATTTTTTTTCTATTTCACTTTCCTAGCACTCAATGTATTTGATTCAGAAACTATTTGCCTTGGTTTTGCCTGTGCTTTGTGGTTGGTGTATTTTAGGAAAAACATCTCTTTATAACTTCTATGATGACTGAAGTGTGGATCAGAATTTCAGAGTTTTATTAGTTTACAAGTTCCATGATAAATTTCATAGGCAAATGAAACATATGCATAGACATATTTTATATTTACTTTCTCTCCATGAAAAGAATGAGAAAACCATGTATACTTTTTCTTCCATTCAACTCATATATAAATCTACTGTGCACTGATGTAAGCCCTAACTGTCACAGAATCAGAAATATAATGCTGTTTAGAACAACTTTAATCAATGATCTGCAAGTCTTATGAAACAAGATTAAATAGAAGTGCTGCAAGCTATGTAATTTTGAATTTCAGTTCATAAGCCAACTAATTCAAATTTTTAAAGAATTATTTTTATTTTTCTGTTACAATGTAGCAGTTTGCAAGACTCCCTACATGTATGTGGATACAATCTACCTCCACAGTTACACATAATTTTAACTATCGACATCTCTCTCTCACCACTAATCATGTATATCCAGACAAAGACAAAAGGAGAGAGATGCCTCATAAGACTGAAAAGAAAAAATGTTGTTCTTCAAGCTCATTTTATTTTCCTTTCTCCATATTAGTCACAAAGACATTATTTTGATTTTTGTAAATGAATGCAAACTCCAGAGAGCAATAGATAGGAGCAACAGTAAATCCATGAAGGTCAAGGTAGCACTCTATATTTCTGCAACATTCCAAATTGATTTGTTATTCTGATTTTAGGAAGTGGCTTTTTTCTAAGGCCTCAAGATTCTAGGCTGTGGTCTATTACACACATAAATCATTTTTTTAAAGAAACACTTCAAGGAAAAAAAACACTAAATAATTTTTAAAAATTATTAGCATTTGTAGAACAGTTATAGGCAAGAGATTTGTCAGCACTTAAGACAATCTTCTGAGAAAAAAAAAAGTCCTATTTTGTCTAGTTTACCAGATGAGTCACGTTATAAAATGTAAGGGTGATGAAAAACAGACGTGTTGACCCAAAAATTTGAGCTTGATATTTTACTGTATGTTGTATGCTAAATCATAGGTTATGATAAACTATTGCTGCAGATTCCTCATTGAATTCTGGATGTGGAAAGACAGTGACTGAGATAACAAGCTGACAGAGATTTCACTAAAGTGATTGTGGGTATGGTCTGACAAGTATATCTCATTGCATAGAAATGCCTGATGACTGAGTGTACAGAGCTTCTTGAACTTACAATGAAGTAGAAAGCACAGAGATCAGGGTAAAAAGCCACAGTAAATTTTTAAACTAGAGTCACAGAAATGGATGTAGAGCGATGGTAGTATTTTCTTTTTTCTCTGCAGGTTTTCTTTTAATTAATTTATTAATTAACAAATATTGTGATTTTTGACACAATTTTGTCATTTTTTAGGAAAACACATTTTTAAAGATACTTCTTCAAAGACTTTTTGATGCTTTCATTCCACATCAAGAAGAGTCTGAGGGTTCACAGATCACTCAGCATCTGCACATCTGCATAGAGCATATGTCAGCAAAACATATTTTTTCAGGTCACTGGAATACTTCATGACTCATTCCAAGAAATTATGCATAAAATTCTCATTTCATTCAATCCAAAGATTAATTAATTTAATTAATCCACAATTAATTAATTAATTATTCCACAGAAATAGGCAAGTAACTGACACTGGACGATTACCCGATTTCCTGTGGGTAATCTGCATTTTGCGCAGATATTATTTCTCCATACTGAGAGACAAAATGGCATATCTATGAGCAATATATCTAAATCACTTTACAGATTATCAATTGTAATGGGATATTTATCCCATAAATAATGAGTGGATAGGCACTCATTGCAAATGTAAGGCCATTTTTTTAGAGTTGGGTTTGTCTGGGAGTGATTACAATTGGAATAAACCTTCTCCCCCACAAAAGACATGGTGAGGAGGGAGACAGAAAATACAGCAGCAGAAGAAACTTGCCTTCTCTATAAATTTAGATTCTTGACCCCCTCTTGCTTCAGACTTCACATGCAATGTGTGTGAACCTCTCTTTCTCAAGATAAAAGAAACAAAATTTCGTTAAAGTAGGCTTGTTTAAAATCTTATGTTAACCAGAAAAACTAATTAATAGCTAGAGTATGAACGTTCTAAAAGACAGAAAATTTGTGATATTATTAAATACTGGATTTTTTGTCTCCTATCCTTTCAGTTCCCTTCTTCCCTTCTCCTCGCCTCTCTTCCTCCCTTCCTTCCTTATTGTTTTTCTATTCCCCTTCTTTTTCACAGAGGTGTGATACATGCAAGGATAATACCATATGCCAGAAAAATCTCTATACTAAGACCTGCAGCCTGAAGAAAAGAGCTATTACTTCTGATTTTCTTCAGGATAAACAGATGCTGTAAAATTTCCTCAAATACTATCTGATTCCAGCATGTACACTGTGAATTTCAAACACAAAAGCTTTTCTAGCTCCATGCTGTCTCCCACACCATATAGTTCTTAAAGATTTGAGACTTACTGCTTTGTCTGCAGTGGCTTTTAATGTAAAAAAGAGCATCAGTTAAATGTTTAATACACCCAGAAAATATGAAGTGTACTCCGTGGATATTAATAAGGCATTGCTAATGTCTATGACATTTCCTATTGCACTGTTTGGGGGAACACAAAATGAAATTTCACTTATTAAGGGCATGGCATTCCCTGCTTCTTTCTTAAGATTCCTTAAGAATCTTGACAACATTGTCCATTTCTCAGACAGTTTTGATTTTAGTGAAATCCAAAAAAAGTGACAATGAGTAAATGATCCGAGTTGGAAAACATGTGAAGTGCTCTGAGATTTTATGAAAGAATAAGCTCTAGAAACATACATTATGTATACTATTCAAAGTTTTCTCATTGAGCATATTCTTCCTTTGGGCAGCAGATAGATATGATAATAGGAGAACGAAGACATTATCTTCTGAAAGAGGAAAAAAGCACCTCTCTGTCTCAGTGATGAAAAAAGGTGTTGGGTTTTTCTTTTTTTCCATCGACTACTAACATTTCGTATTTGAGCCGGTGCAAGTAAATACTGTGGAAGAAGTTTCAGAGAAGGCCCAAATTTCTTATCAGAATATCCCAAGTCTAATACTTGTGCTGTCTATTGTTTCCATTTGTCATGTGTTGAAAAACTGGTAAATCCTCCTCTCTGCTAATAGAGTAATGAGATATCCTAATATTAGACAGATAACACTTTAAAAATCCCAAAATGCAAGAAAATGAGGTAAAGATATTTTACACTGATTTAAAAACTAGTGTATAAATTATTTTTTAAAAATTTAAAAAACAACTTTTTTCTACAGCTTTCTTCTCTCCTCAGTCTCTATTTACCTTCTGGTGAAGATGGCTCTTTTTGAATAGAGAACAATTATAAAAGCTTAACATGAGACAGAAAATCCTATAAAGGAAACAAACTATGAACTTTCTCCACAGACAAGCTATGATTCTAGAATTTACTTCTTTGTGATGATGGTAGCCATCTTCTAAGAAGGTATAATTGTTTTACATTTGAAATTAAATCTAGACTCTCTGTACTGTAAGCTTATTGCTACCTTAGTTGAGGTACTTTCTACAATGACTTCCAAGCTGTATTCTCTCTCTAGCTTCCCATAGACTTCTGTGCTGTTTTGCTTCTCAGAGTGTAGGATTTGATGTTTTCCATTCATTAATACCTTTTTGCATCAATAAGTCACAGACAACAGTCCAAGTGACTTTGTAATAACCAAGGAACAGCTAATCAGGGAAGCCAAGTTGTTGTCAGGAAGGAGATTTCAGCATTAGGTTCACACAGAGTTATAGGGACTAAAGAGAGAAAAGCCCTTATTCTGGAACAGAAATTCAATAAAACCCATGCTTCTATTCCCTGCCTTGAATACACAAACCATTAAGTTCCTAAAATAATTGAAAATGTCGCTATTGTGTAGATTGAGATCTGGTTGAGTAAGAGTTCTGGATCCTTTAAAGTAAAATTCAGTGAATTTCAGACTAGTACATGACTACAAAAATTGTTATTTTGAGCCTGGAAGTACAATTATCAACCAGAGATGTGAAATTCAAAATACTGTTCACCAGGCACAGTCCTAATCTGTGAACAAATTAGTTTTCAAGAGCACAAGCCCTACTGTGCTGAAACAGACTTACATTCATTATCTGATGATAGCAATAGTCTAAAATCCACAATTTTGTTAAGCGTTACTTTGTTTATTTTGTGTTGCCTAATTTAGTAGTCTGATATCCTTCAGGTCTGCATGTTTGCAAGTCCAACAAGGAGCAAAGCTGATTAGGTAGCCCAGAAAAGCCCACTCACATGTTACACATTATAAGTGTATGTATATACCTACATTGATCTACATGTATCATATGCTTAGTGATTATAATCACCTCACAAACATGAGCAAGACTAACAACTTCTTTCCCTCTTTGGCTGATCAGGATGAAAGCTCATTAGTAGAAAATACATATATTCAGGCATAAATGTGTATGTCTATGTGTATGTTTGCATACATGCACATGTATAGTGTGTGTCCATATATGTACATAGGTACATATGTGCATAGGTACATATCCATATATATTTTTTAATATATCTCCATATATATACCCATACATATCCATATATATATATATGGACATGCACACACACATGGGTATTTATGGATATGAAGTGTATGTGTAAGAGGGGAGGGAGACAGTTACCAGCAGTCCTGTGAGGCATTGATGGACGGAACTGATGAGCAAAGTATAAGGATTGATTTGACAAAAAATTATAATACTATCAAGAAAAGAGGTCTTATACAGAATAACCTCAAGAATTTGCATGTAAACAAGGACAAACCTACCAGGCACCTTTGTGGGAAAAACACCCAGACCCTTTCCCAGGCATTAGCATGCTGGCTTCTGAAGCGTCCGTATGCCAGTATGTGCAGCATGGGGAATAAACATCAGGAATTAGATACCTGTGTAGAGTTACAGGGTTACTTTCCGTGGCTTGTGGGGATGTTGCTGGGATCACAGGAATGTGATGGGATAACCTGTGTGACTGGAGGGTTGCAATGCAGAGATGCATGCTCTCTAGGAGCAATTTCCCGCAGAGAGGCAGGCACCCAGATGACCTGCAGGCACTGCAGCCTCTCCAGCTGCTGGGGCCACCATGACCTGTGCTTCCACATCCACAGCTGGTACTGACACAACCACTTCAACCAGGAAATACTCAGACTGTCCAAAGCTGTATGCTGGATGGAACCATATTTTTACATACATACACACACACACACACACACACATATATATATATATATATATACACATACATATATATATAGTATGTATATATATGCATATATACACCTATATATATACACCACCCACCCTCACCCCCTCCCCATGTATAGACACACATATACACACTCAAAAAAGGACAGACCACATCTGAGGAAACAGGACTATGCTGAGCAGCACAGGGCATGGCCCCACAAGCCCATTGCTCAGCCTCTTTTCACACTCCTTCAAACACTTTTGTTCTCTTGCTCTCTATTTTCCTATGCTTTTTCATCACAAAAACAACCCTCATCCCTCCATTTTTCCACCTCTGTTCCTGTACCTTCCTATATGTGATAATAAATGTTTGGCAATCCCAAAGGCTCTTCCCTGCATCTGAAAATGTGTCACAGGTACCTCTAGGTAGTAACCAGTTCAATTTGTAAGGTGATTTGTGGACTTGCTCTAGAAAAGGATTTTTATTCAAAGATTTTACACTTTGAGTAGTTACAACAGACTCATGCAAGAGCCTACATTTAAAAAGTTTGTTCCGTGCCTATGAAAGATTTCCTAATTAATCCTGGATGCCTGTACCAAATCTGCATTGACGTGCCTTTGAACTATTCCCTTGGATCCTATCACTGAATTTCAGGGAGAGGAGATCAGCACTTCCCTTTTTATTTCTCCTCCTCAGGAAGCTGCAGACAGTGATGAAGTAAAATGCTTGTCAGTGCAGAATAAAGTAGAATCAGTATTTTATTTTATTTCATGTGATTATTTTTTCACATAATTTTAACATCTGCTGCATGAGGGTTTATGAGTGTTTGATAATTTCTTGTATAATCTAGTTATGGCAGGAACTTCAATTGGTCAATATTTATGGGCTCCATTCTTCAGAGTCAGCGCTTTCAAGAGACATGATGATTCAACTGGACACATTAATATACATGTATATACCCATACATGTAGAGGTACAGTGGATACACAATTGCACACGTACATAGGGTCTTATTCAAGCTAACTACTTAAATAAAATCTCAGAAAGGCCGATTAAAAAACAAAATATCTTTAAGCAAGTCTCCATTGCTGCTTTTCAAACTTCCTTTTTTCTAGTCAAGGCAAGCTTTGTTAGGGCTGATCCTTCTGGATATTTATTTCTAACACTGAGACAACTTCTTTATATTGATAAAAGGGCACATAAGAGAAAACATAAATATCTTTTTATATTAACCTAAATGGAAATATTTTCTGATAACTTCATTTTATTCTATTGTTTACTTGTAAACTGAAAGATAAGACAAGAATATGCAAAAAAACCCTCCATCACCTGCAACTAAATTACAGGTGATTTAATGAAAACATTCTTACCTTCAACTAGAGCAGTGCTCTGCAATTCTTTCCTAAATTGAGCTTTTTAACCCAGCCCATATGTTTCATGGTAAACAGACAGAAGATTCCCTTTTTGTTGCTCTTTTGCCTTTCTTGTGAATGTTTGTATTTCAGCTTACTGTGGTGGAAATGGGAAGTTGCTTTCTACTCTGCAAAATCTGTTTTATGACGAGTCAAGCAATGTCTTTCTGTCAATGGAACCCTTCCACTATTTCTCCTAATGCCTTAGGAAATGACTGACTACTACAATTGCATTTAAGATGTGAGGCTCCATATCCATATCCTGCTAATATGACAATAAACAGTTTTACCATTCACTGAAATGAGAGTAGGTACACTAGATCTATCTGGATAAAAATTTTTCTTAAACCAAAATTTATGCCTATATATGGTCTGTTGTCATACACAGATGATTTTTCACATTCTTACATTATGCTATCAATAGATAAAAAAAAAATTACCTTATCAGTTTGCTAATAAAGATTATTTCTGCCTGACCTCTTTGTCAAATTTTGTTGAAGACATAATATTCTTCCTTGCAACATCAACTAACAGGGCTTGTTTTTCCTTGGTTTGCTATTAAACACAAGTATGCTACATTTTTAAGAGTTATATTTTCAAAATAATAGGAATAATTATCAAAGAATGAAAGTGGCCCTGAAAAACTACATTTTTAATTTTTATTTTTAATTTTACGGAGAAATTTTCTCTTATTCATCAGGATTACTGTTCTGATTAAAACACTACTGATCAAAACTTTGTTCTTTATTCTAGGCTTATAGGAATAGACTGAAATATGAGGTAAGACCTCAAGTTTTAGAATACCTTAAATTCTACACTCAGAGAAGTTAGATTTCACAATGTCAGAGTTTTTGCTCAGCTTTTAGGTAATGAAATATAGTCTCTATGTGGAGACTTCTACAGTTAGTCTAAAAACAAGGAGGAATTGTAAATTTCCTGTGTTATTCTTATTCAGTTACTTGTCTTCTGACAAATAGAAGAGAATTGTGCAAGGTTACAACTATGAAAAAGTCCAAGTTTGGAGGAAAATCCCTGAAGGCACCGAAGAAGAAAATATGAGGCCATAGCTATAGTGATTCAAAGTGCTTTGAAGCTTCAACTGTTATGAGTTTCCCACCTGAAATCACCTTTTTTTAATATCCTCTTGTCTTTTGGTTACGAAAAACTAGTAAGGCAATTTAGTTCTTGCAGAACTTATAATCAACAAGGAAAATAAATATTTTACAGATGTGCAACTAAGCCACAGAAATATGAACTAATATATAAACAGTATCTATACAACACTGAACAGAATTTAAGCTGTTGAACTGTTTTCATTAACTTAAAAATTAACAGTTGAATCACAATAGTGTAAGATTGCATAAAATCAAACATTCCCAGCATATTCTTCAATGCTGATAAAATTTAATGAAAAATAGTATTTTAAAAAAAATGGAATATCATTAATGCTTCCCTGTGTTAAATGAGGGAGCATATGTACAGTGACTGAAAGCAAGACTATTATTGTGGAAACTTAGGAAGTAGTTTTGTATACTTTCAGCTTAGTTGGAAGCTCTTTTCTCTTTCTTCTATGCAGCCAGGAATTTAGAATTCTTGGAAAAAGTCATCCCCAAGGCCATGGACTTGTCTTGGAAGGATTGATACAGAGCACTACCCCTGAAGCACAGAATTTACTCTGTTCCAAATTTGAATTTCAAATTCAATGCCTTCTTTCAAACAGTTTGGGTAGCCAAAGCATTTGTGTAGGATATAGAAAAAACACTATAAAGAAGGACAAGGACTTGTACAAAGTATCCTAGATCAAATGAAGAGATGCTAAAAAAGAGAATAAGAGCTTGTTCTTCAGAGATCTGATGTGATATTGCTGTGGTACTGTGCAAAACAGTCTACTGGAGAAAAGAGAGGTAGGCTGGCTGAGAGCAATAAAAAAACATAACATGATTTCATATTCCTAAGTGGGCAATAGACCCAGCAGGGAAGCACCATAAAAGTGCAGCACAAGGTTCAGTAACTGATTAGGCAGTAGTAAGCAGGCAGGTTGTTACCGTATGATAGGAAGCCATTATGGGAAATGATTCTATTTAATTTCATTTCACATTTTATTAAAATGTTCCGTAGACAATAAAGCAGACATTATTACGTGAGAGATTTTAAATTGCTCTGATCTCACAGGTAAATGTGTTTTAGGCATCTTAAGTAGTCTTTTGTTTTTCTGATTGTGGTTGTAGCTAGAATGATAATTATTATCTCTCTACTTTAAATGCTTTTTAGATATTTATCATAAAAGTATGCCACTAACTTTTCAGCATAACTCCCAAGGTTCCACAGTGAATTTTGATTAAAGGAAGACAGTGGTGGAGTAAACAGTAATATTTTGGGTAACGTGACAAGTATCATATTTTTTCAACTGATGGATGTTTCTCATCTCACCCAATTTGGGCAATGAGAATATACTATGAGCAAAATAGCATCGTTAAGAATGATGAGTGATCCAAAGCTTTGACAGGGCTCAAGTCAAGCTACTTGTAAGTATACTACTTTTAAGATGCAAGTTAATTTAAAATCTGGACCATTTTTAAACAGAGGGATTTTTAATTCCTTTGGGCCAGGGAACTATGATACAAATCTAATGAACAGGGAACAAATTACTGTTTTTAGGAGAAAAAAAAATATTCATAAAGAATCCTATTCACCTACTATTTTCAGCTTCGCCTCTATTTTGCTTGCTAGTATGAATTATATATATCACATTTCTTTTTCTTTTTCTTTTTTTTCTTTTTCTTTTTCTTTTTCTTTTTCTTTTTCTTTTTCTTTTTCTTTTTCTTTTTCTTTTTCTTTTTCTTTTTCTTTTTCTTTTTCTTTTTCTTTCTCTTTCTCTTTCTCTTTTTCTTTTTCTTTTTCTTTCTCTTTTTCTTTTTCCTTTTCTTTTTCTTTTTCTTTTTCTTTTTCTTTTTCTTTTTCTTTTTCTTTTTCTTTTTCTTTTTCTTTTTCTTTTTCTTTTTCTTTTTCTTTTTCTTTTTCTTTTTCTTTTTCTTTTTCTTTTTCTTTTTTCACACATTCATAAGTGAGTCTAAAATGGCCCAAAGCAGAGGGAAGTGCAATCTCAAGACACAATGAAGTCTCTCTCTTCAATTGGTTTCACAGACACTGGAAGCGCAAGATAGCCCTGCACAAGATTGCATTTAAAGGAAAAATAAATCCATTGTTAGTGTCTGGCTCTGTAAGAGCCCTTCATTACACTCCAGCTTTCCTAAAGCAATAACTAAAACCACAAATCTGAATTCTACATTACAGAAATTTCAAACCTGAATATTAACCTTGGTGGCTATGTGGGCTTCACAGTATTAAAACTGTGAATAAAAAATATTTATCTTTTATTTACATCACATAAAACATTTTATTTGTGTTTTTCAGATGTAGCATAAATAAAATATCACTGGACTCTCTGTCTGATCAAGGGAAAAAAAAAGAAATTAGTTGCTTACGTTTTCTAAACAAGCAGTAAGAAATCATGGTTGGCAATGTCATTTTTGCTCCTTGAAAATAAAGAAATCTCTTTACCAGGACAATATCCATTTCTATTCTGTGTGGAACAGTGAAGAGCTCTCTAGATGAAGAATTATTAAATGAATTTTTTGTTCTGTCAAGACTTTGCCATGAATCAGTGCTTGTCTTTAGAATTACCAAAGAGAAGTGGCATGTTTTAAGGTTATGCTCATAAAATTTCATAGATCTTTCCATGGAAGGCAAATTGATTGGAAAAAGCAAAAGGCTTTGCTCTGAGGCTTTGCCATCTCTGAAAATCAAATCCAAATTGAACCTTCCAAAGGATCTGAAACATTTGGTAAACTTTCCCTTACCTGTCCTTCAGAAATTAGGTATCTTGTGTTTCTGACACAAAAACATTTCCATTTTTTGTGCCAAAAATGCAATGTGACTAATTTTCAGGACCTCCTGTGCCAAGTGTGCTCAAGGCAAGTTCTAACAGATTCCTGTGATTCAATTAAAGTGATAGTAGCTCTGCAAAATCATGGTCAAAATAAATAAGATTTTTAAACTTGTGTAGAAGTTTATGAACAAATGTGGGTTTTGTTTTTGCTATAACAAATAATTTTTATATAACTAATCATCCTTTGGCATATACAATGTATTTTCTTGCCTATTTTACACATGTAAGAGAATGTATTTGCAGAAAGCTTATGCAAAATTACCTACCTCAAAAACTACATTATTTTTACCTGTAAAATTAACCAGCCTGGAGATAAATGAAAATACTTCCTTTTTATATGTGAAGATATCTAAAATCTATTTTTAAACTTGAAAAGTTATTTGCTAGATAACTACATGTAGTTATCTGAGACAAAAGATGATGAATAGAAAAAAATGAATAAAAGTAATTTCTCATAAAACTTCCAAACATTCTATGATAAAAATTTTATATTTATTTTTCTCAAGTAGGTATCAGCATAGTCAATGATAGTCATGATAGTGTGTCATGATAGTGTGTCATGAACAAAGACTTGATTTTTCCTGTTTCTAATAAAATTCAAAGGATATAATTTCATTTTGTACCCCAACCCAGCAATAATATATTCAAAACATGCCACTAGCTATACTATTTTCACTGGGTGTAAGAAAGTCTTCTATAGATGGAAATAATTGCAGCAAAAAAAAATTTATAGTGGAGTGTATAAACACAATCATTTCTGTGCTTTCTGTCCTAAGTTTAGTTTCACTTTCTTATCTCTGTTTTATGCAGTTCTTTTCACAATAATGTCCTGTTTTTTCTTACAGTTCTTCAAACTTTGAATCTACTCCTTTTTTTTTAGCTCACATTTCCTGCTGTCACTTTTCCATGGGCTCTTCTTTCTCTTGTGCTTCTCCCTACAAAATACAAGTCTAGGGATGAAAAGACACCAGGAAAACTTTGCCCTACATTTCACCTTAGTTTGGACTGCTTAAATATTAACTAAGCAATGGTTCTAGGTCAGCAAAAAAAACTTAAACATCGGGGCGGGTCAGAGGTGGGGGGAGGCTGGGAGGACAAGCAATTCAAAATTCAGATATATAAGGAAGTATAACTAGGTTACAGATGATATCCTTAGATAATGGGGGAAGAAAATAGGCATTCTCATAGGGGAACAATTCATAGAGGTAAAAATCAATTTTTTTCAGCATATGCTCCCATTCTCCACAGTCTTCTGCTTCTTTTCATCATAAAAAAATCATAGAGGAAAAGAGAAAAGATGTCTGGCTACTATTGCCAGTGTCACGTGAAATAAAAGGGGTTCTTTATAAAGCATGTACTAGTGCACAGGTTAAATGTGCCTGAAAAGACTTCCCTTTTTTCATCAATTTGACTTAAAAGTAAATGCAGAAGGATGGGTACAGATTGGGAAAATGGAAGCAAAACAATTAAAACACAGAGCAATTTTAAGCAAAATTTCACTGAGAAGACAGGCTTTGACCCAACCAAATCTCGAAACTTGCGCATTGTATTGCTAGCAGCAAAGCAACTTATTATTTCAGATAAGATATATTTAGGGATTGGCCCAGATCTTGAGGTGAATCAGGCATCATGTGTATTCAAACTGTGAAGATACAAGGCTGTCTTTTAAATTTACTGATAATGCTTCATTGAGTTCTCAGGCTAAGAATACTCTGTTTTTGCTTACCATTAGGTGCTTAGTGCAGCTTTGAGAAGTAAGACTTATCAGCACAGAGACAGATATTTACCAAAGCCTTAGATGCTGATCTGTACTAAAGACACAATCAAGCCACACAAGAAAACTTGCACTTAGACAGAGAGAATCTTCAGTTGCTATTGAAATTGTTTTAAAGGCCACCTTGCATTAGGAGGCTTTACAAAGATGAAGATGCATTGTGAAAAGAGTAGATACAGTGACTGCTTACCATTTTCTTTATTACCCTAGGCTCTCAGAGAAAGCAATAACAGACATATCCATGGCTGTGACCATGGTGCATTCTGTTTTAACATGCAAGTGGCAACCGAGTTAATATGATTCAACATTTAATTTTGTACTTATATTTTCCAGGCTCATTAGGATGTGATTCCACCCTTGCTTCATCATTTCTTGTTTCTCTTTAGACGATTTGCTTCTGCACTTTTGAAAAGACAATTTAGGTATGGATTTCTTTCTTTTCTTCCCTGAGGGGTCTGTGATTACGCAGAGGTGACTTCACTACTGCACTCTCAACTTGTTTATATGATCAGGCTGCAGAAGGAAGGCAATGTAAAAGGACTATTTTAAGTCTTAATAGAAAGACATTTTTGTAGCATCACAGCACCAGCCCTCTCCCCCCACGGCAGACACAAAATTCCTCTGATAAGGTGTCTGGGAGGAAGCCTTTCCTGCTCACTCTTTGCTTTTCCCTTTGGGAGTCAGAATTATGTCATGTGCCTGTGCAGCACAAGCAAGGAAAACCACTGACTGCTCCTGCCCAATTGCAGTTTCTGGTAGCTTCACTAAAGGCTACTAAGACTTGGATATTCATCACCATAAGGCATCCTAACCATGGAGAAAAAAATGTGGTTTTGGTTTACCTGACAGGTCTTTTCTTGCCCATGTATCATATACCCAGCCTGTTGTGCTGCCTGTGTTTTGAATGGCTTCATAAGAGAACAGAAATAGCCAGAAAAAACCAGACCAGTTTCAGTATCAACTGTGAGGTTTGCTGTAACTGTTCATGAACTTTCTTTCAAGAGAAGACTAATGTAAACTGCATTGACTTTGTATCTCACTCAAGATGCACTATTAAAACATCCATAAAAATTCTACTGGAGAAAATAAGACATGGTATACAAAATATTCATTATCTGAAAAAATGTTCTGGTTTTGCACTAACAGTTCTGATGGATGGTTTTTATTAAATACATTCTTTTTTACTTCATCTTACAGAAGCATCTATCAATCCTTTTTGGTAACTAATTTTATAATTCCTATATGCTTTTTTTTTATTATTAATCAATCCTCTCAAGCAAATTGATTAGATTTAATAGGTTTAACTATTAGATTATTATTAACTTCAAATTCAACTGCATATATTCCACTAGGGTAAGTTGGACATTAAAAATATTAATTAAACTACAAGCATGCCACTAAATGTTCACAGGAAACAAAATAATCAAGAAAAATCACTCTTGTCAATGCAGATTTTCCAAAGGGAGAGTGGGGAGGAGAGTGCGAAGAAAATATAAAACACAAAAAGTTTGTTCTTTTGCAATACATACGACATAAGGTAAAGAACAAGTACAAATATTTTTAATATTTCACCAAGTACTGCATGCAATACTATGAATTATCTATCAAGCTAGCTAGCTTATTGTACTGAATAGCAGAGTAATGCAAAATCTGGGCACCTTTTTCCTAATGCAGGTTTTTTGGTGTTTTTTTCTTACATAAGTGATAGATAGAAAAGCAGTTTTAACAGCTGCCATCAGTTCCATTGCAAAGTAGCAGAAGGAAGAAAAAAAAGCAGGCCAGAATAAAGATCCCAGAGATTTTTCTATACAAGAAAAATATACTGTGGTTAATATTGCATCTTTACAAAAAACCCTAAAGATGGAACCATTCTGTAAAACATGAAGTTAGACGTAAAAAGTCATAGTTTCAAGGTGCACAAAAATAAATTATTACAGGAGCCACCTCTTGGCTGCTGCTCAACAGAACAGTAGTAGCAAATTTATATGAGAAAAACAGGAACATCAGGAGAGTGTTGGTAAACTCTGTCTATCAAATTAGGTTGGTGAGAATTTTTGGCATCTGACACTGTACATCTCAGATTTTAGTAATGATAATGTGAAGATAAGGGGTAAGGATAAAGAATGTTTACTTTCTACCCCATTCAGTAAGATCAAATTTATTAGATAATATAGTCCATTTTACCCTTAAATGTACAAAACAAGCTCAGGCTTAGCTTTTCTCCAATCTGCTGCCATAGCATGCTGATTTCCCTTCCACCCTCTTACATCCTTCATCTTCTGCCAGAAAATTTTCTAGCGAAAAGCACTCAAAGCTCAGGAGAATCCCAGGCCCTGGCGGGAAGCTCAATGCCATCTTCATTCTGATGATCAGAGGAGACCTGAGCAGAACCAAAAGTGTGACAAGGGTAGGCAACAGAAGACAACTCTTGGCAAGGCTTACCAACTTCTCTGCCTCTCCTTTGGCAGATTCGAATCCATATGTTTGATGTGTGCATCCCACACACAAGGCTGTAGCCACTGCTTCTGCTTTTAAAAGAACTTCTGCAGCAGCTTAGGCTGCAATTTTCTGACTAGTGTCTGTCTGTGCGACGTTCTTTAGTGCTTTTTGTGGGCAAACCCATACTGTCGGTTTTCTGAGTCTGTGCTTACAGGAAGGCACAGTAGAAGGTCACTGCATAAGGTAATCTCTGCAGTAAGTGCCACAAGTTGTATATTCTTAGCTCTCCATGAAGGGCAAATATCTTATCTCCAATAGTTACACAAGGTTTAAAATTTATGTAATATCAAACAGCATTGAAAAATTCATTTGCTATGAAAATAAGAATATGAAAAGTAATATTATTTTTCAAAATATTTTTTTTCAAAAGAAAATTAATTATACTGTCCTGGCATTTTCTACTTCATCACTTTGTTTCAGAGGCCGTAATTTACGATAACATATAGAGATGTGAAGGCCACAGACACATGATAGTCCTCCGTGGATTCTGCTGAGTGCAGTATCACATTTATAGGAGAAGTGTGTCTCAAAATCTTACCTATCATTGTAGACTGCTAGAACTTCTTTTTCTTCCCTTGAAGAAGCTTTACTTTTAAAATGAAATTATTTAGATATGCAATACTTAAATTCACATACAAATTTGTTAGGAGCTTCTCAAATTTGCTTACAGACAGCAGCTGTATACTGACTGCCATCAGTGCTGATATATGGAGAAAGAAAGACAGCATGGAAACAGTGCTACAGAGCTTTTAATTGTTAGATGTATGCAAATAAAGTTTTCCAATAAACTTTTCCACTTTATAAATCCAAGGCTAAATATTTGGAGAAGTCAAAATGTCACATTCTTTCTGAATTGGAACCAATATTATTTTGGACTTTGTCACTTGCAGAGCAGAAAGTACCGTTTTATCTGAAATTCACATTAGTCAATTGAGAGATACCTATGAAACTCTGTCTCACACGGAAGATCCCTTATACATCTCTGACAATGAAAAGCTTCACTGTAAATGAAAATCAAGTTCTTTATTATGCAACTGCAAGGTGTTTAAGCATAACTTTACTATCCTTAAAGTTGTATATAGTTTTTGGATCACTCTACTCCTTCTAGCTACATGAAAACAGGGAAGGTTAAAAACTAGTACAGTACTTTCAGAACAGAAACAGCAAACAGTATCTGACTGAACTAACCTGGAGATAGAAAAAATTATGAGTAGGCATGTGACACCGGCAATTGTGGAATATAGACAGTAACACATTCAGTTCATCCATCCTTCCAGTTGTCATAATGTATTCCTTGTCCTCCACAAAATACAAGAAAAATTAGACAGAAGAAAGATAATAGCTGGTGGGTTGTACAGTAATTGATAAATGTAGCTTTTATCAGTTAACTTCTGTATATGCATTTAACTGCTACAAAGGCCTACTTTCTTTTCTTTCTCTGTTCACTAACTATATGCTTAGCAGCCCTCATTTGTTAAGAATACTGAAAGTAGTGTGTGAGAACAAACACCTTTTTTCCATAAGAACATGTTTTTAGGGTGTTTTTTTTTCCACAAAAGAAAATCTACAGATTGCAATATCACACATTCCCTCTGGAACTCAGGCAACTCATCATTACCCAGAGCACTCCATAGCTATTTGAAGGAATTTATGTGCCACCCCTTGCAGGGAAAAAAAAAAAGTTTTCATTTTTTTTCAAGTTTAGTAAATGGTGGCTGTTAGTGACACAGCTCCTGAGTATGATTTATCACTTCTTGAAATTAATGACCCAAGTCTGTTTTTATATTGCATTACGAGACTGACACCTACCAAGAGCTGTGGAAGAATATTCTTTTTTAAGACTTGTTAATTTAATTTATGTAAATTAATTGGCTGAGGTTTGAGAATGGATTGCAAAATTTTGTCATTTGGGCTTCTTTATTATAGAAGAGTCAGGTGTTGAAATTTTTTTTAAAGCTGTGTTATTCTGTTCTCTGCTGGTGTAGCGTGGGCAGATTCTCACTTGTTAATTATACTGAGAGCACAGGAAAGGATTAAAAAATCTTGACAGAAGAAAAGAATAAAATAATTTTCCCTGGCATGCACTTAAGCTTCTGTCTGCAAGTCTATATGGGATCAACATCCTAAAGCACTATAGATTCAAAGAATAAATCTTGGAATGATTTGGGTTGGAAAGGACCTTTAAAAAGACCTTTCAGTGGTTGGTGACTTTGACACACTGCCATAGTGCCATAGTTTTTCAAACAGGATGGAGAGCACCTTAGCAACTGGATTTGCCAGATCCCTCTGAATCCCAGGATTCAGAAATACACCTCATTATGACCTCTCCTATTAGCTTGTATATGTGCAGGTTCCTGAAGTGGTCTCAGACCCGATGTCCTACTTCATTCCTCAGCCACTGAGTTGAGATTTAGGAATTTGGCAGACAGTGAAAACTGAGGCAAAGAAATTGATGAGTACCTCAGTCTTTTTCATGTCACTGTCACAAGATACCTCATCCCATTTATCAGAGAAAGTACAATGTACTTTGTGTTCCTTCTCTGTGTAACACAACTATAAGAATATATATACTCCTATAGATTCACATCCCTTGCCAAGTATGTATCTTTTTGTGCCTTGGTTTCCCTAATCCCTCAAACACCCTCCAACTACACCCTCAAACAGTATCACTGTATTCTTCCCAGGACACATGTCTGTAGTTCCACTGCCTATGGTTCTGTTATGCTTCTGTTTGGCCAGGGAGGCAGCTGCGCTCATTTCCTGCTATCCATGACTGATTTTTGTACATGGGAATCAAGAGTTCTTGTGTTGTACAAAAAAATGTCGTTAGGCAGCTCCAAGGTCTCCTCTCTTCCTTTATCCTGTAAGGTAGTTTTTCAGGTGGTCTTATCTATTATTCTCTTAAACAGCAGAAAGCTTCTTCCCTTAGGGTTTAAGGTCTTTTTGCATTCATATAATCCCTATATAATTCTTTCAATTATCTAACCCCGGTTTCTGTAATTTTGGCATTATGACAACAAAAATGAGATACCATGTCTTTCAAAAATTAAGAAGTTTTGGCTACAGGATCACTAGATGACAAAGACAAGATTCTATCAAGTAAGTGGAACAAGAGCAACATTGCAAGTTAATTGTTAAAGTCTCTCTAAAAGAACACAATTCTCACATTTCTCATTGAAATGAAGACTAGAAAAGCTGAATACAAAACAAGAAAGAATATGAATTTCATGTTTGTGTATTGCACAGTTAATAGCACCATTTGTGTTCACTTATTGTTGTTCTCTTCATTTCTGTGAGTGACCTTAACATACTCATGTAGACCTACTTTCAGATGAGGACAGTATCATGTGCTGCAGAGCAGATTAAGAATCTTCCTATCTATTGGGAAAATTTTACATTTAAACAAACAAGCAAGCCAAAACAAGAAAAAAAGCTTTTAAAAAACTCACCCTTTAGGCTGTTCACACAGCAACAAAACTTATTTACAGCTGCATTTATTTCTTTGTGTTGAGGAATACATTTGGTGCAGCTAGCTCCCTGCGCACCCTGCAGAGCACGCTGCAGGTTGAGCTCTGGGTTGAGCCCAAGGCAGGAGGCCATGCCCTGCTGACCCTTTGCATAACAAAGCCTGGGGACCTGGGGCTGGCCAGGGAACAGGACATGCAGAGACAGCAGGAGCTGAGGACTCAACTGGAAGAGCAAGACTTTCCCACACATACTGTGAGGATAGAAAAAGCCATGGGGCTCCTTTGCTCAGGATCCTTCCCCTGAAGCACCAGCCACAGCTGTTTTTGTGTTACTGTGCTGTGAACAAAAGGCTTTATGGAACCAGGCGTCTGGGATTCTGATAAGGGAAACCTGTGGTTCAACTGGTAAGGAAAGCTGGTCTGACTGAGTGAGTGTGGGGCATGCAGGAAGTTCACCCAGGCACCTGCCAAATCACAGTGGGAATGTGACTGCCAGAGCGGCTCCTGAACGGTCAGACAGGGAAGTTTCCTTAACACTTTCCCTTTAGGAACGAAGAAAACCAAACTAGACATATTTGAATAATTTCTCTGTAGATTTAAAACTGCTTATGCTGAACTAGTATTAAAAAAAAAAAAAAAAGAAAAAAAGAAAAACCCCAAACTATTAATCAATATCTACTAAAAAAAAGAAATTTAGACATTTTAAAGGCACTACAATGTGAGTTCTTCAGGTACAGACTAATATCAGTAAGTGATAAGGAGTTGCAATAGAGGAATAGTCATGTTCATTGTCATAATAAACCTAGGAATGCAATGAGCAGCTATGAGAGAAGTTTCTATTATGAATAATTTTAAGGGAAGTATTACTAATTGTACAGAAAAATAAATAAATAGTGAGCAAAACAGCCAGAAACTATATATTCATCATTGAAGTGAATTTTAAGTACTGTGGACGGGCTTTCAGATGCATTTAATAACAGGGTTGTCATGAAAGTTAACAAGAAATTCAATAGTTAAATAGGTTGAAGTGATGGATTTGAGTGAAAATTCATCTTTTTATGTCTTTTAGCACTACTGTGCAGAGAAGGTTTATTTTAACTCAGAACAGAAACATGTCTAAAGAGATTGCTGTAACTTAGCAGGAATCTGTAAACTGAACTGCTCACATCCTAAACACCAGCTAGGAGTGAAATAAGCTACCAATTTTCCTGATGAGAGAAGCTGAATCTTTCAGAGAAATCAGGTAAAGGCATGTTAAAATCAGCAGGATGAAAACAGTTTTCACACCAAACATAGGCAGATAAGCAAATAGCAAAGTCTAGAGAGAAGAAGAAGAAGAAGAAAGACATATTACTTGCAGAAAGTATCAGATCTAGAAAACCAGACAGCAATAAAGGGATAACCATACATGATGGAAATTATTAAAAATACTGTCATTGTATTTTCCAATACCTATTGAATAGGCAAGATGCATTTTAAAACAAAGCCAAGCATTCAACATAAATGTTTGTCAGCTTTCTCCCAGGCATTTGGAAGCTAGCCATCCCAGGAAAATAAAATATTCAAGACAAAATGTTTCCATTTTCTGCCCTGTATCAAATATCCAAACCACTTGACTAATTGAGCAAGATCCCAATAGTTGTCTGATCAGATAAAACACTAGCATCACAATGCTGCTTTAGTTTTTCATAGATGACAGAAAAGGAAGAACACCTTTACACACTTCATTAAATCCCTTTGATAAAGCACCTTCAATACACCTGCTGAAATTTTACTCAGTCAAATACATTATTAGGATTTGGACACAAGAGCCATGTACAGCACCACCATCAGGACGTGTATTACAGAGCTTGAAATAAGATGCTGCTTGGACTGGAAGCAGTCAGGCAATAGGGAGTGACAAGGAAGGTTATAGAATATAGAAGCTTTAAATTATAAATTCTCTAGAGTCAACTAATCAAATCCAAATTCATCCCACAATGCTTCAATATGGGTCTCTTCCCATTCCTCTCCCCTTGATGACTGCATAATAACGACTCCTTATTTGCACTAATGCTACACTACTGGCTGGGGGAAGTTTACTCAACATTACGCTTGCAAATGTGAATAAAGAATTCAGTTCACAGCCATCACTTTGTTAAGCTGTTGCAGTAGAAAAAAGGGTTATAAGTTTATCAGCTACAACTCAGTTAATGCAAGGAGAGAAATCTAAATTGAATTTGATGGACAGATCTTGTGTTGTAAGCTCCTTTGTAGTTGACATTTTTTTAAGCTTTTTTTCACTTTCTAACTGTACCTTGAGGAATGTACAGCAAATATGCTAGGGAAAAAAATCCATTTAGAATCCGTACAAAACAAGGTCAGAAGGGAGGATTGTTGATAGAATGTGGAAATGGAAATGCTGTCAAATATGCTTGAATAGAATTTCCATAAGACTTCAAGCACTTACAACTTATCAGGCATAAGAAAATGGGACCAAATGTTTCTGCCAGTCATAAATGTTTACACAAGTGTTCTAAGAAGCAGATGTCAGTTGAACTTACTCTGCTGTCCAAGCTCATTGCAGACTCCAGAGAGATGGTTAAGGCTCTCTTTTCCCCAAGAAAATTATTTTTAGAACACATTGAACTGAGCATTGCTATGAATAAATTCATTAAGATTGTCACAGAGAGTCTTACACCTTTCTTATGTTTTTATACTCTTATGACTGCAAGAGACTACAACAGAACTAAATCCTCCTGTGCAAGTTCCATGGTGTCAGGAAGGACCCTAATTGATGATTGTGGTACCAACATGTATTAAACTGGATATTTGACTTCTACAGTGTACTATCAGACACTTTTCATTCCCAATGAGACTTGTACATATGGACCTTACTGCTTGAATAGACCCCAGCGTAGTCTGTAGCTGCACCCTCTGGATAATTTGAATGAGTAATAAACTGAATTTAGAATATGCCTTTCTAGATAGGAGGGACATAGATGTGTCAGCAGTTGAGATAAACTGAGTGGGTAAAGGAGCCCTGCTATAAAGGCACATCCAAATCAGAAAATGGAGCAGAGGTGTGTACTGAGGTTTAGACTCCCTGCAGACCAAAATAATTTCTTCAAATAACACCTCACTAGTGCTTGCTGATCTTTATGCATGCACTTGTCTTGTTAGAGGAAAGACCTTATAAAATAAAAATATGGAGGAAGAACTCAGGCAGACAGTGCTCTATGCATTTAACTCCTCTACAAAATTCAAGGAAGTCAAAAATTTAGAAGTTACAATGGAAAAAATTTACACCTATGAATCTGAACTTTTAATGAGGTTGCTGAATACTTAATTAATTGGAAAATTCAGTTCATGAAGAATCTTTCTTTCTTTGAAAAACAAGCATTTAAGGGGTTACTGCTTAAAAAAGTATCTGTAGGAGAAATTGACATATCCAACCTGCATGTGCATGCATGTTGCATTTAATATGATTTTTCAAAGTCTTGATTTTAAGAAATGAAGTTTAAATTTCATGATATACTGGATTTAGTAAATCCTTTAGATTTTATTAAAATAATTTTATTAAAATGTAGTTCACTTAGAACAGGCATGTGTCACTAATTTAATGCCTGTAAGAGTAAGTGTCAACATTCTTGTATAAACAAGTCTTGCAAAGATGGGTAAGATCCAAACATTTCTGCAACTATTTCTTTCTAGTTTAGCTTGATTATTCTTGTGGGCTGAATCAATTTTCCACAGGTAATTTGATTTTAAAAAATAGAGAATTACAGAACAATTGGTTTCATCTAAATTACATATTTCACTATGTAAAAGATGGCAATATATGGAAGACTTTATGAACCATGTGAGGTTTATTAAAGAGTTAGAAATAGGGTCATAGGATTTTAAATATGTAGTTTTAAAATTTGGGTCATAAAACCTTTTTTTATAGTTTTATTACTAACTAAAAGAGGGATTCAACAATAAACTGCTAATAAATACCTAAAGAAATCTCAAAATCACCTATACATATACTTTCATTTAAAATCTATGTTCATGTTAAACACTTTTGCAGGCTTTTGCAGAGCCTGACAGCTGTATGGGAAGAATTGCACAACTGGGGTGTCATATTTTCCACTCTCTTCTACATGTTCAGCAAATCAGGGTACTCACCTGTATCAGGTAAATTTACGAACCCCAGAATCACAGAGTGGGTGATGCTGGAAGGCGCCACAGGGGCTTATCTGGTCTGACCTCCCTGCTCAAGCAGGGTCTTCCCAGAGCACATTGCATAGGACTGTGTCCAGATGGTCCTTGAATACCCCCAGTGAGGGAGACTCCACACCCTCTCTGAGAAATCTGTTCCAGTGCTTGGCCACTGCAAGGTAAAGATGTTCCTCGTCCTGTTCAGGTGGGAACTTCCTGTGTGTCAGTTTCAGCCCATTGTCTCTCCTCCCATTGCTCGACGTTACAGAGCATAGCCTGGCTCCATCCTCTTGGCACCCTTACTACAGATACTCACAGACACTGATGAGGTCTCCTGTGTTATTTCTTCTCAAGTCTGAACACGCCCAACTCTCTCAGCCTTTCCTTACAGAGAGATGTGTCAGTCTCTAAGTCATCTTTTCCCATTTCTGCTGGACCAGCTCCAGCAGCTCTGTGTCTCCCTGGTCCTGAGGAGCCAGAACTGGACACAGCACTCCAGTTGTGCCTCACCAGGGCAGAGTAGAGGGGCAGGATCACTGCCCTCAAGCTGTTGGCACTGCTCTTCCTGATGAACCCAGGATACCATTGGCCTTCTTGGCCATATAGACAACTTGCTGTCCAGTGATATCCTGTCCTAGTCTGGTTGCATGTCTGTCCTGTAAAACATAGCAGGACTTTTTTTCAATTAATTATGCATTTTGGTTAAATAATTAATAATTATTTTCTGCCTTTCCGCTGCAAGGAAATATACTTGATACCCCTGCTTAAACTTCCTCTACTTCTTTCTACAATGGTTTGCATTAACAGCACTATTTCAACAAAAAAACTGTGGTAAAACACTAACCTTATATTCTGCAGTTTACAAAATGAAGTAAAGAAAGTTAATTTGGATATGACCCTACAGAAATTTAAGGAGAAACATTGTTGTTATATTTTTAGTTATTTGTTTATGGTATGTTAAAATATATGACCTAGATTCATTGTAGTCTCTGAGAGGACTCCAAAATGCTGAAACACAATGGGAAACTTCACCACCTCCTATCAAAAATTTCCAGTGTAAAAAAACAGATTGCAACTCCAGTTTTCAGAACCAGACATTTAAATCACATTCTCATCCTCCTATTTTTTAGTGTATGTTAGGATTCACTTATTCTTTTACATAACAAGGGAGAACATATAGTCAAGAATTTCATGTGATAGAGATATTATAAACTTTCCATTTGCTACTTCATAAGGTATCCACCAGTAAATATTAATAATAAAAAAATTCTTGGCTTTCAAAAAAACATTGAAGACTTTTATATGTTGTTGACTATCTCTGACTCTGAGCATATTTTTATGAATCATTTCAGGGATGAAATTAAGGCTTATTTGCCTTGTGACAAGCTCTTGATTCTGTTAGCATGGGTACTGTTCATAAGCTATTTGCTTATGTTTAAAAACATAAATAAGTGTTCTTATTGTACTTCTGTAAATGCTACTGTTGGTATCCATGTCTAAAAAGGGTCAGAGTTCAGCTCCTACTGGACAGAAGCCCTTGTTAGAAAACCCATATCTATAATTCAGTTCAGCTGGGACATGTGTGCTGCTTCTGATACTGTAAGCTCATATTTTCTGTCTATCACCCAACCCTTGAGTGGTTTTTCAGCATTAAAATTAGTATAGTATTTTTTATTTAATTTAGTATTTTCATTCTGGGATGCTTTTTCAAATAAAGTCAGAATCTGCTTATGCATTTCTTACAAATCAAAGATTAAATTTTTGGGACTTTCTTAAATAAAAGCTCAGAAAATACATTTGAGAAAATATTTGATTAACTAGGATTTAACTGTTTCTTATTTGTATAAACAGATATCAATATGTAAATTTAAATTGCCCAGGGTGAACATTCAATGCATGTTAAGTATTCCCATACTTAACTCAGTCTCGAGATATTGCAGGGCTGAAGACAGGGAGTTAGCACTCAAATCATTAATGAAGAGCAACCATCTCACAGGAACCATAACTTTAGGATATAACACAAACCATTGTTTATTTAATCTTTGCAGTCACTGCAGAATTTTATCTACACTATCTTCTGTCGAAAGATTTTGGAGAAAGGCATAGAGAATATAAACACTTCATTCCACCTGACATTAATGCAATTTTAGTCAAAACTATGAAATCCCTGTATAAATGAGATTTAACAAGTAAAAAAAAAAAAAACAAAACCAAACAAACAATTCCTTGATTACTAGGGTCTTTCAGGTAAAAAATGACAAATTGATTCCTCATCTATAACATTACAGCATTAATATAAGATACAAGAATTTTCATTTAGAAGCAACAAAAAGGATAATTACTTCACTTGAGAAATTACTTACTTAAATAAGTTTCAGTTTGTAGAGCTAAGTAGATTAAACATTTTAGAAATTTGGGGTTCAATTCCTAAAGATTTGGATCTTCTCTCTTTTTATATTTTTCCCAGTTTATGGGAGTTCCATATTCCTGTCTCTAATAAATTTTATATATAGGAGGAGGTGCAAAGGAATAAACAAGGGAGTAAATTTATATCTTCTTATATCTTCTAAAACCAAACATTTATTAAGAGTTTTCAGTACTGATAAGAACTGTTGTATGCTTCAATCAATTGAAGTAATTGGGTTCCTCAGAATATGTTTTATAACAGTACAATGGAAAATATTCGTGTGAGATTTTTCTGTAGTTTTGATGTCCTAAAGTGCAAGTTTTCTGTAATTCACATAGAAGTACAATATTTTCTGTCAGCATATACAACTCCACAGTTTTCATCACATGCACATCTACCCTCTGGCTATAAACACCCCTCTCTCCCAAATGCACTCCACCTTGCTTCTCCTCCTCCTCCTTCTTCTCGTCTTCACAGGGTGGCAGCAACATGTCACTTTAGGAGGGACATCGAGTTACTTGAGCGTGTCCAGAGGAGGGCAACGAGACTAATAAGGGGCTTGGAACACAAGCCATACGAAGAGCGACTGAGGGAGCTGGGGTTGTTCAGCCTGGAGAAAAGGAGACTCAGGGGTGACCTCATCGCTCTCTGCAACTTCCTGAAGGGTGGCTGTGGTGAGCTGGGGGTTGGTCTCTTTCTCCGGGCGATAACAGACAGAACAAGAGGACACAGTCTCAAGCTGCGTCAAGGGAGATGTAAGTTAGAATTAAGAAGCAAATATTTCACAGAAAGAGTGGTCAGATACTGGAATCATTTACCCAGTGAGGTGGTGGAGTCATCATCCCTTGAAGAATTCAAAAAAAGACTGGATGTGGCACTTGCTGCCATGATCTAGTTGAACAGTTAGAACATCGGCTGGACTTGATGATCTTATAGGTCTCTTCCAGTCTTGAACTTCTGTGATTCTGTGATCTGCCCTAGCACACTCCATTTATCTCCTGGTTTGTATTCACACTGATTATGAGGTCTGATTTCTCTTCTGCCTCTTGAGGTTCATTCCTACTTCCAGCTGTTTCCCCTGTGCTTTAGAGAACAGTTGTCATTGTCCAAGACAGCCTCAGTCAACCATGACTGCATCTTGCCTTTCTTCAGCTGTTGATTTTTAAGAGTCTCTAAATACCTTCCTCTGAGAGACAAGAGTGTATCACTGATTCAGAGAAATTGAGCAAGCTAGCTCATTTGACTTTTCACCATGTCACTCTCCTTCAGATAAAAAATAAAACCCTTTTGATTGCAGGAAATAAGCATTGTAGTGGAGAAATGCAATAATACTATATGGGTATTATGTTATGTATACATAACATTTTAGCTAATCTTAAAAATATTAATATTAATAAATTTTTCTCTCAATAAATATGTGATAATATCTAAGAGTTTATTCTGATGGCTTTATTTTATATTGTAAGGCAACAGTAGTTCAAATTTGCGTTGCAAAATTAGGACTTAGCCAGCTGACTACAATAGTCCAGGAGAAATCTCACCAGAGTGAAGGGAAAGAATCATTTCCCTCAACCTGCTGGTCACGATTCTTTTCACAAAGCCCAGAATGCAAACACACACTATTGGTTAATTTCCAGCTTTTCATTGACTAGTACCCCCAAGTCCTTCTTGGTAGGGCTGCTTTTAATCCCTTCATCTCTAGCCTCTAGCATTGATACTTGGGGTTTCCCCTGTTCAGGGGCAGGATCTTGCACTTAGCCTTTCTAAATGCTATGACGTTCCCATGGCCTCAATTCTCAATCTTGTCCAAGTCCCCCTGGATGGTGTCCCACCCTCCAGGTGTGTCAGCTGTACCACAGTTTGCTGTAGTCTGCAAATTTGCTGAGGATGCACTTGATCCCACTGTCTGTCACTAATGAAGAAATTAAACAGCACTGACCCCAGTACAGAGCCCAAAGGGAAACCACTGGTTCCTGATGTCTCTGTGTATATTGAGCCACTGACCAATACCTTCTGGATGCAACCATCCAGACAACTCCTCATCTGCTGAACAGTCAACCCATCAAATCCATAGCTCTCTAATTTAGAGAAGACAATGATGTAGAAGACTGTGTCAAAGGCCTTATAGAAATCCCAATAAATTACATTCATAGCTCTTCCTTTTTCTCCACTGATGTTGTCACTCCATTACAGAAAGCCACTAGGTGGATTAGGTAGGGCTTGCCCTTGGTGAATTCATGCTGGCTGTCTTGAATCACCTCCCTGTCCTTAGTGTGTCTTAACAAAGGGATGATTTGTTCTATGATTTTCCCAGACACAGGGCTGAGGCTGACAGGTCAGTGGTTCCCAAGGAGTACTTACCCCTTTTAAAGATGAGTAAAATCTTCCCCTTTTTTCAGACATCTGGGACTTCACCTGACTGCCATGAATTCTCAAATATCATGGAGAATGGCTTGGCAAGTACATCAGCCAATTTCCTTAGGAATCTGGGATGCAACTCATCTGGTCCTACAGACTTTTGTATGTTCCAGTTTCTCAAGTCATCATGAGAAAGCTCTTTTCTTAAGGACTGTGCTCCACCAGTCCCCATTCTACTGTCCATCCACTTGAGAGGTGTGGGAAGACAGGCTGCCATTTAAGACTGAGGCAAAAAAGTTGTTGAGAACCTCAGCCTTCTTCTCATCCGATTTTAGTAGTTTGTCAGTCTTACTTATCAGGACTGGTACCCTTTCTTTGACCTTTCTTTTCCAGCTGACACACCAGTAAAGCCCTTCTTATTCTTTGCTAACCTTGCCAAATTTGGCTCCAGCTTGATCTTGGCACCTTGGTCTTCCTCACTTCATCCCTACACAACCAGACCAACATCCCTATACTCTTCCCAGGACACTTGTCCCTGCTTCCATTGCCTGTGCACCTTCTTCTTGACCCACAGCTTGAGCAGAAGATCCTGACTCTGCCATGTCCCTCTCTTGTTTTCCTTGCCCAGCTTCTTGTACCTGGGGCTATGAGCTTTTACAGTCTGTGGATAGTGTCCTTAAACATCTGTCAGTTTTGTTCTGCTTCCTTGTCCCTGATGGCAGTTGCCCAGGGAGTCCCATTAACTAACTCCTTGAACAGCTGGAAGGTTTTTTCCCTAAATTTCCAGGGCCTCACTTTAGTCTTCACCTCACCCATTTTTGTCAGGGCTGCCAACTCTACCAGTGCATGATCACTGCAGCCAAGGCTGCCTCCAATCTTGATGTCACCACTTAGCTCACTGGTGTTGACGACCACCAGGTCCAGTAATACATTCCACGTGGCAGGGCTATCTATTGCCTGTCCTAATAAGTTATCCTGCAGGACACCTTATGTGTAGATAGCAGATACCTCTCCAGGAGTCTCACAGATTGCCTACAGCACAATGAAGGTTATTTTCGGTCGAAACCTCAGACAAGGTATTTTAAAAATGTGAAGGTCTCCTGAAAAAAGGGCACAGAAAAATCCATGCTTCTGTCATGCTGAGAAAGATAATCTTTTGGAAATGAGAAAGCGTATGAAAATTACTGTTTCAATTAGTATTTCCATGGTAGGATGGCTAGAATTAGATGATCTGTAAAGTCCCTTCCAGTCATAGCATCATTACAATAATTACATTACCTTAAATAAAACTGTTAATGTAAGTAAGATTTTAAATATCTTAAAGCCTATGTACTTATTAATTCAGAAGTGTTTTAAAGCAAACTTACTGGATATGAACTGCAATTTTGTCATGCAAGACATTTTTTTGTCACTCACAACACTTGGCTAATGCATCTAAAGAAAAAGAAAGGCAAAAAAAAATCTAGAACTGTTGCCCTCTTTTTATCTCATCATTGATCAGTTGGGTGCAATTGTTATAGATTAACATATTTTAAAGGAAATTAATTTCAAACTATTTCTAGTTTCTGTGTGAAAATTATTATTTTTGCATAGAAACTAATGTATTAGAAAAAAATATTCAAAAACAATGCATTTTAGGAAAGAACAATTAGTAAGGACCGTCAACACAATGTAGTTCAAATCACTTTGGTTCAAGAGGGCAAGCAGGGTTTTGATAAAATGCAATTAAAGATGAGCATGTATTTGAAATATTTTCATTCATTTTTGGTTTAACATGTAGTTTCAACTTAGAGAAGGTTGGCAAAGGTAATATTAGGACAATTAAAATCTAACACCAGGATACCAAAAATTAATATCAAAGAAAATTCATTCCATTCTGCCTTTGAAATGCTCAGAAATTAATGATAATTTGATTTAGGGTATTAGTGCCTCAAATCATGCCAAAAATGTATTTATCAGTGTCTAGTGAAAACAGGCAGCTTTCTAAAACATGTGTAATTTTCAATTACACTGATAAGCATCTCTTTGTTCTAAACATGAACTACAGAAAAACAGCATGGAAATTCACAACTCTTCAGATCTTGTATTTGACCCTCATACTGATCTCAGCAAAGTATCGGTCCCTCTATACCCTTTGCAAATCTTCTAGCACATAGAAATATACTAAAAATCAGTTAAATGAATGGAAATGCATTCATGAATACTGTAGCCTCTCTGAAGAGCACTAACAATCATGATATTTCAATAAAGAAAATACCTAATGATTTTCAAAGATAACTGATGTATCCTTGCTTTAAACCAGATACGTGGAATGAAAAGGATGCAAGATTTTATCTCTGAGAACACCTTTCTGATTTTAAGAGTGCTTATTTATTCCATGTGGAAAGTCAGCCTCTTTCAATGCTCTCCATTTAATCACTTATAATTTAAGATATCAAACCCATCTTGTCAGTAGACTGCTAGTGACTAAATCACTAGCACCTGTAATTGTGAGTGATCTCAATTCACTAATTTCTGAGTTCACTCTTGGTGAATTGTGATTCCCAATGACAGACTGGTCATATTCTGCAAATATTCTGTTAGTATTCTTGACTTTATGCTGTTCAAATATAACAGAATCTGTTTGGTGCCAGGGCCAGCACAGTTTGTCTGATTATTTTGGTGAAATTACATGTAACCATGAAGAAAGAAGACTAATAACCTCCAAAGAGCTAGTATCCCATTTCCTAAGGTGTGGATTCTAGACACTGAGAAGACAGTTTTCCAAGAAGCTAAAATAACAGGGAGGAGACAGAAATGAATCTCCAGCATAAGGTGGATGTTTTGCTGTGGCTTCAGGCACTCACAGCATGCAAAATGTACAAAGTTATCATACGTTCTATTGATCTACTAAGGAATACGGAATGATTAGCTTTAATATCTCTTCAGCTACCTCTCTCCTCACATTTCTATAGCTTGCTGTTTCAAATATAAGTAAGTTTGTTGTGAAGGGCGTTCCACCATGTGCAACCATGCAATATATGCATTTTCCAGTGGAAGTCTTCTGGCTCAGCAGAAAGTGGAGAATAGAGAATACATACACTCTCTTATTTCCTTTCTCTCATTTTTGCATGTGAGCCTCTCCAGGAAAGTTTTACTTCAGGTGGGTTATTTGCTGAAAGATGAGTAAGTCACACAGTTGAAAAGAGGCTTATTAATTACTAGTTTTTAAAACAATAAAAAATGTCATGATTTTACTGTGAAAATTTAATAGGACACTGAAATATAATTAGTCACTGTGTAAAAGATGATACAAAGACCTCTTGTACCTGATTACATTTTCTACTTACCTCTCCAGGAAAACCTCTTTCTAAAATCTTGAGGACGAGATCAAATAGAAAACTAGCACTCTGGATAAGAAACAAGTTTTGAAAACCAAATCAGTTGAATATCAGTTGAGATTACTCTGGTATTGGATGGGTCTACAGACTGAGAATAGCATGCTGAGCTTTAGCCTTATGAATTAAGAAGTAATATTATAAAATGCTGCCACCTGTCATTCGGATTAGCATTTTTCCTCATGGTTTCTAGAGAAGGGTAAATCTGGAAAATTTCAGTCTTTTAATCTCTAGGAAAGCACAACTTTGAAATCCAGCTTCATTGTGAAATAACTTGGCACAGAACTTTTTATGGCAAGAGAGGCCAAAGGACACCAGCCTACAGATTTGAGGGCTGAGAAATAATTACAAGGACTATACAAA
The DNA here is from genome assembly GCF_027579445.1 of Ammospiza nelsoni. Taxonomy (NCBI): domain Eukaryota; kingdom Metazoa; phylum Chordata; class Aves; order Passeriformes; family Passerellidae; genus Ammospiza; species Ammospiza nelsoni. The sequence continues at coordinate 39,238,172 of NC_080669.1, read as the reverse complement.
CTGAGGAAGACTAAAAGCAACAAGAGTAAAACCCCACTGACTGTGTACAACTCTGGTGGCCCCAGCATGGATAACATGGACCTGTTGGAGCAAGTTCAGAGGAGAGCCATGGAGTTGATAAAGAGCCTGGAGCACCTTCCCTGTGAAGACAGGCTGAGGAAGTTGTGTCTGTTCCACCTGGAGAAGAGAAGGTTCATGAAGACCTCATAGCAACCTCACAGTATTTGAAAAGGGCCTGCAGGGAACTTGGAAAGGGACTCTTCAGCAGGAACTGTAGTGATGGGACATGGAGTAATGGGTACAAACTGAAAGAGGAGATATTTGGTCTAGATATTGAAAAAGATTTTTTACCGTGAGGGTGCATAGGCATGGAAACAGGTTTCCAAGGGAGGTTTGGGTACCCCAAGCTCAGCAGTGTTGAAGGCCAGGCTGGACAAGCCTTTGAATAACCTCTCCTAGTAGGCCAAACTGCCCATGGCAGAGGGGTTTGGTGAGATCAATCTTTAAGGTACCTTCCAACCCTATGATTCTATGTTTGAGAAGAGTCCTTTGTACTCTTCTCCCAGGTAACATGCAACTGGTGAAAAGAAAATGGACTCAGGTTTCACATGCAAGGTTGGTTGTCAGTAAAACATTAATCACTGTAAGGGTGACCAGGCATTGCCATCACCATCCATAGACTTGTGTAAAAACGTAGTTGTGACAGTTTGGAATATGGTTTAGCCGTGAACATGGCAATGCTGGGTTAACAGTTAGACTTCATGATCTTAGAGGTCTTTTCCAGACTCAACAAATCTATGATTCAAAAAGAGATTTCTCATCACACACCCCAGTAAAGACCAGTTCTTTTGCCAAGTTCATGAGCTCACCAACAGCCTATGTGTGGGCAGAGTATTCATAAACTGAAAAGGGAAAGACATATGCAGAATGTTTGGCTGTACAGAACCAGCAAACAATAACAAAATAAAATGAATAATGCCACTACGTATCAAGAAGCATGCTTTAGGAGACAAGTCTCACATGCATGAACTGAAGGCTGATTGCATCTCCCAGTAATCGCAATGAGACACCATGTAGAGCTACTGGCATAATCATGGAATGGTTGAGATTGGAAGGAACTTCTGAAAGTCGTCTGGTCTAATATCTCTATTCAAGCAGGGCCAACTAGAGCCAGTTGCCCAGGCCCATGATTTTTGGTTATTTCTGAGATAAGAGATCACAGCTTCTCTGGGCATCCTGTGCTCAGTGCTCAGTCAACCCTCACTGAAAAAGCAATTCCTCAGTTTCAGGGGACTTCCCTGTGTTTTGGTTTGTGCCAATTGCCTCTTGTCCTGTCAGCCTATACCTCTTAAAGCAGTCTGGCTTTGCACTCACACCTCAGGTATTTATATAGAATAACAAGATCCCTCCTAAAGCTTCTCTTCTCCAGGCTAGGCAGTTATAACTCACTCAGCCTGAGTTTGAATTTCTCAAGACCATCGCTTTCCTGGCCCTTCACTGGCCAGTCTCCAGAAGATCCATATTTTTTTTTGTTCTGGGAAGTGTAGAACTCATCACATAACTCCAGTTATAGCCTAAACAGTGCTGAATAAAGGGGATCCCCTCCCTTAACCCACTGTCAATACTTTCCCTGGAAAGGGGAGAATGATGTTTCTCAAGGCATCATTAACCTTCTTTTGACAATGCCACATTATTGATTCACGACCACCAGGTCCATGATGGCCCTTTCTGCCAAGTTTCTTTCCAGATCAGTAGCCACAGAAGGCCCTCTGATGTGCAAGACTCCATCCTCAGGTTCAGGACTTTGCAATTCCTCTTGTGCTTTCTGGAACTTCCATCATGAAGTTCCAGAAAGCACATTCCTTTAGTTTGTTGAAATCCTTCTGGATGTCAGCATGACCCTATCAGCCACTCCTTCCAGTTTTGCATCATCAACAAACTTACTGAGGGTACAGTCTGCCCCATCGTGTAGATCATTAGTGAGGTTGTGAAATAATGTTAGACCTAGTATTGACATCTGATATATACCACTAATTACTGGCCTTCAACTAGACTTTCTTATATTGATCAGAACTCTCCAGGCTCAGCCATTAGCAAGTTTTCATCTCACCTCATTTTATGGTTATCCATCCCACACCACACACATAAACAGTTTGTCTGTGAGGATCTTACAGGAGACAGTGTCAAACGCCTTACTGAAGCCCAGGTATACAATATCCCTGCTCCTTCACCCTGTCTACCAGACCAGGCATTTCATTATAGCTCTTTATTAGGCTGGTCAAGTGTGACTTCCCCTCCAATCCATGCAGAGTACTCTTGGTCGTCATCTTGTTCACCTGCCTAGAAATTTTTCTCATGTCTAATTTTTCTCATATTCCCTTCCCAGAAAGTGAGCTAAAGCTGGTTGATATATTACTCCCTTGGTCCTCCTTCATGCTCTTCTTCAAGATAGCAGAGACATTTGCTTTCCTTCAGTCTTTGGGCACTCATCTCAATGCCATGATTGCCACAACTGATTAAAGAGTGTCAAGTGTGGCCTCAATTCCAAGCAACTCCCTCAGCACTCACAGCTCCGAAGCATCCCATCGTGGCCCATATATTTATGTATTTTGCTTAAATATTACCTGACCTGAACCTGATTCACCAAGGGTGCATCTTTGTTCTAGACTTTCCTCCAGTCACTGAGTCTTTCTAGTAAAGACTGACACAAACAAGACGTCCAGTACCTCAGAGTTTCCCATACCTTGTGTATCCAGGCCTTCTTTATCACTGAGCAACAGTGATATCCATCTCTCTTTTATTGCCTGTGTACTTGTAGAAGCCATTCTTTTTGTCTTTGACATATGTGTCCAGATACAATTTCATTTAGGCATTAGTTTTCCAAACTTTATCCCTGGTTGCTTGAAAAATGTTCCTGCATTCCTCCTAGGTCACCCAAGCTTGCTTTTATTCCTTGTATACTTCCTTTTTTATCTGAGTTTGCTTAGGAGCTGTTTGTTTACCCATAATAACTTCCCAGTACTTTTGCCTAACTTCATGTTCATGGGGGTGGGAGTCTCTTGAGCTTGAAGAAGCTGAGCCTTAAATATCAACCAGCATTCTGAGGCCACTCTCCCCTCCAGGGCCTTATGTCATAAGACTTTTCTGAAGCTTCTGGGGTGTGAGCTTGCTTTTCACCTTCCTCACTGCCCCAAGAGTCCTGAGTTCTGCCATCTCATGGGCATAATCATTAGTGATTATGAGGAGCAACAGACCACTTCTCCTCGTGTCACTCAAAAAAGATTATCCTGAATGTACTTCGGGGTTACCTGTGTCCTACTGCATTGTCCCACCACTAGATCCTGGGGTGTTTGATGTCCCTCATGAGTACCAGGGATTGCTGACAAGAAGCTGTTCTTTTATGTCTATAGAGAGTCTCCTCTGTCTGTTCTTCTAGGTCATGTGCCCTACAGCAGACACACATTATAATGCCACCTTTACCTGTCTTCTCCTCACATAAATTCTGATTTGTCTCCTCACCCATTCCCAGATAGAGCTCTGTTCCTTTCAGCTGATCTCATATAAAGTGCATCATCCCTTCCCTATACTCGTATTTCTGTCTTCGTGAAGAGTCTCTATCTCTCCGTTGTAACACTCTATTCATTAAATTCAATCCATTTCAAGTATGTCACTGAAAGAGATGTCACAGACAGCCCAGAGCAGTTTCCAGGCATGACTAGTTTGTCTTGAATGTCAATAACTGATAACACACCACTGAGACCAGAGCAGACTTCCATGAACACTACTGGGATCGTACATGAACAGCTGCAGTGCAGGAAGATGTCTGTACAGAAGATTTTATAAAATCAGTCTTCAGTTCTGTAAAAAACCAAATAAACCCGAAACAAATGAACATTACCAAAAACACAACACACAACACAAAAAATGAAAGTACTGTAAAGTCAGTGTGGGTAAAATTGCAAATAGCCCAAACTAAGCCTACAGATAAGAAAAGGAAAAAGACCTGTGAAGACTAATTTACCTAGGACACAGGAAAATGTGAGCTGTGAAGACAGCTATCAACTACAGCACTATACCACTCATACTGGTATTTTTCTTGGAGAAATTACAGATCTGGACATTTGGAGAATGGCGAGCTCTGACAACATCTGAGTGCTTAACTGCCATCAAGACATGATAACTGTTATGGACCTCACGTGGCTAATAAGTCAATACTTTTGCAAGTGTTTACACAAGAGAATATTGTGTGGTGGAAAACAGTGTGAAAGAAAATATTAAAGACTTAAGGGTATTTTTACCTTCAATATCAATTCAGTCACTTCTCTTTTAGAGAAACCAATTGTCTTGGACAATATGTCATTATACAGTCTGGGAACTGTCCTGATTAAATAACAGAGTACTAAAGTTAAATCTTCTTGTGTAGAAAACTGTTATAAGAGACCACTTATGTATGTCAACATTTTCCAGACTCCATTAGCAACAGCGACTGGTTGACAGATTTTCTTGTCAAAGTCCTTCACTGTACTAGTAAAAAAATAAAAAAATCTGTATGACAGAATGCTCTATAACTTTTTTCTTCCTAATATGTTCCACCAAGACACCTGCTGCTCAGGAGGGATGACCACGAGCTAAGGAAATGGTGCTGTGTACAGAACGGATAATTATTTCACTAACTGAAATGGGTAAAAATTCAGTTTGTGTTTCTTGATCTCCATGAATATCCTAAACACATCTGCAGCTTGCCATGTTGTGACAGAAGAGACCACCTTTCAGGATTACCTAATTACAGGTGTATATAAGAACACAAAAGTATTAGAATGCTGATCCAGATCTACATCTTGCTAAGACTTATGATCACACAGGTTCCGTCTCTTCAAGGCCTGTAATATTGACATGAACATATCTTAATACAAAACACTTGTACTTGCTATGTTGTCTGGTAGCCATATTTTCATCAGGCTCCAAGAGTATGCCAAAGTGTCTCCTTTTTCTGGTCTTTGGAGCTGCTACTCCTAAACCACTTTACATGGTATTATGAGTCAGGAATGGGTACATGGTGAAACCTTACCAGGGACCATATCTCTAAACTATTCTCTTTTCTTAAAGCAGGAAGCCAGCTTCCTAAAAGAAGAAAATGGATAATGTAAGGATATGTGGAAAGAATCTGCTCCTTGATGTACCTGGTCAGGGCCTTTCTTAGTGCAAAGAGAAGTAATGTGAAAAGGAGGTCATGACCAAGAACATACAGACAGAAACCTGACCAAAAAATCATAAGGGAGGTAGTGATGAGAACAAACCTGGGCAGCCACACTACTACTTGGTATGGATATGTGAAGTGTGATAATATTCATTTTTTTCAATCTGACCATATGACTTAGCACCTATTCAAATCTGCATCATAAGAACACAGAGAGATACAACATCCTGAGACATAAAACCTGAACAATTAAAATTAGCAACAATGTGACATTAATGAGAAATAAACATGGTCAGTTGCATTTACTGATGTGCTACCAAGAAATTGCAGGAAAACTGGGACTTTGCTACTGATGAAGACTAAATCTTAGGACCAAGATGTTGAAGGGGGCTCTGAGGGTCAACCCAAGCAAATGGATGAGGGCTAGGAGAAGCAGGGAGGAACAAATCAGAGGGTAGAAGGAAATGTGTCCAAGTGGGTCAACTGTAATATAGGTTTCATTCATACACTTGTCTGGCTGAACCCCACAACTGATCAGCACAGTCTGTCCTTTCTTTTTATATCTTTTTATATCTTCACATGAAAGCTTTTCTTTCTTCTCCCTGAATATTTTCTTAACTATCACTCACTGTACCCTTACTCTCTATTCTCTAGCAATGTGGAGTAACTGACCACAAGACTTGTGTGTGTGAGGGAAATTTGGTGCCAGATACTAGAGGCAGACTGGAGTCAGAGGCTCGCAGGGGTTGTAGGCACACCTGGCCTGGTGTCTGCTACTGGAGCATATTGGGAACTTTTAATCTCCAGCCACTGGGATGAGAATGCTACTATATGCTGCCTGAATGTCATCTATGAGAGGACTGGCATGAGTAGGTGGATGGGTTGGAGTAGGCTCCAGAGGTCCCTTCCAACCCTAACTCTCTGTGATTTTGATTCTTGAGGTGAGTGAGGGGTTCAGTGCCGGCAGCTGCGGCAGCACTAAAGGCAAGTGTGCCTGGTGCTGGCATATTGTATCTTCCCCAAACATGTAGTGTCCATTCACCAGGAAACCTCAAGTTGAATAGCCAGCAGTCTGGGAGGTTTGGATCAGGGTATCAGGCTGGTTGAGCTCTAAGGAACAAACCTGGGAACTCAAATCTACCATTTCTGAAAAAAGGTTATTACAGAGGTTGATGCAAATACTCATGCAGGTTAAGGTCTGAAACTAACTTTTTGAATTAGGCTCATTGTTAAGTAGTTAATTTATAAGGCATCCTGTTCTCTATAAGTAAGGATATTTATTAAATAATTTTAAAACACAAAATAATGGCTTTTAATTTAAAGAACTCCACAAGTGGTAAGTTTACCTTTCAAAAATGTGCAATATGTCCATCTTTTGGGGAGATTGGTTTTGCTTTTAGAATAGATAAGGACACATACATATGCTGAACCTTAATATTTTTCAAGTACTTACAGAATCTTAGAGTTAGATTGTGCTTTGTGTATGTGGCAGGGGTATGGTAGCAGGGATGTGCATAGGGCTGCAAGGATGACATTGTGGGAAGACACCAGAGGCTGCCCCCATGTCAGAGCTGACTGACTTCAGGACCAGCCTGTGGCTGGCCAAAGGTGTGCTGATCTGTAGTGTTGGAAGCTGGTGATAACATACTCAACATGGAGAAAACCACAGCCACAGCAGCTGTGAGAGAGAGCAGTGAACATATGTGAGACAAACAGCTCTGCAGACACCAAGGTCCGTGCAGAAGGAGGGGCATATCGTATAGATCCTGGGGAAGACTTTGTTGAGGCAGGTGTGCCCCTGCAGCCCATGCAGATCCATGGTAGAGCAGAAATCCACCTGCAGTCCATGGAGGATTCTGTGGCAGAGCAGGTGTGAATGACTCGAAGAGAGCTGCAGCTCGTGGAGAACTCAAGCTGGAGTATGATCTTGGCAGGATCCTGTGGAGAGGATGCCATGTAGGAATAGGTTTCCTGGCAGGATCTGTGGTCCCATAAGTCATTAGAGCAGTCCAATGACCTATGTTGGAGCAGTTCTTGAGGAACTGGAGACTGTGAGAAGGACATTTGGAGAAGTTCATGACTACCTGTTTCCCATAGGTGGAACCCCACGATGGTACAGAGGAAGAGAAGTAGAGATGAAGTGCTTTAAGCTGACTATAACCCACATTCTTCCTGCACCAATTGGGGTGGAGAAGTTAGAAAGAGTGAGTGGAACAAAGACATTTTTAGAGTGCTCTTCCTTTTCATTATTCTACCATATTTCTTTTGAAGAAAATTAATTACCCCAAGCCAAGTCTGTTTCATTTATGGCAGTTATTGCTGAATTTTCTCTCTGTCTTATCTTGACTCACAATTTTTTCATTGTATTTTCTCCCCCTGTCCTGTTGAGGAGGTGGAATCATAGAGTTTGTGGGCACCCAGCAAATAGACAGGAACAACCTACCAAGCTGGTGTTGCTGAGGCTGGAAGGGACCTCTGGAAATCATCAGTCCAACACTCTGGTCATTGACGTTGCAGTACTCTCTGGATGCGTCAGATCCTGTGTATCCTAGACTAAAGACTCCTCAGCCCCTCTGGACCATCTGTTCCAGTACTTGCCCATCAGGGAAAGAAAAAACCAAAAAGAAAAAAAGGGGTTTTTTTTCTGTTTAGCTAGAGTATCCTGAATTTCAGTTTGTGACCATTACCTGTGAGAAGTGGGTCCTTCTTCATTCCCTCCTATCAAATATTCATACACATAGATAAGTGCCTGAGTCTCCTTTAACCTGAGCACTTCCAGCTCTCTCACCCTTGCATCACACTTCAAGCCCTTAAAAGCCACACAGATGTGTCTCATCAGGGCTGAATGGAGAGGACAGGATCACCTGCCTTAGCCTGCTGCCAATACTTTTCCTAATGAAGCTAAGGATGCTATTTGTCTTCATTGCCATGTAGTGCATTGCTAGCCTTTGGTCAGCTTGCTATTGATGAGAACTTCAGGTTCTTTCCTGCATGGTATCCCTTTTCTGCAGGAAAAAAGAAGACCACAATAGTTTCACAACCCTGTGTAGACTGAAAAGCAATAGGACTTGGTCACTTTGATGATACAAAAATTATTCTCAGAGATTCACTAAATAAACTGGAAACTAAAGATCAATATATTCATGTTGTCTTAGATAAAGCTTCCCATGCTCCATAATTTTTTGTCTTTTTTTCTCCTTTACTAGATTCATATTTAAGCTATGTTTGCCAGGTACCCAGAAATATCTGTCAGCAAGTTGTCTCAGCTTAGAAAGCAAAAAACAGACCCTTATAATAATGGTATTTTTACAGTAGGTAGATTGAGTATTGAAGATAAAACTTCTATAATTGAACATGGCTAAATCCATATGTGTAGTCTCTCCCCTACAGAACAGAGCAATAAGCCACTCATCATTACCACCCACAAGGAGCACAAATTATTTTATGGCAAGAAATGTGTAGGAAAAAAAAGAAAAAACAGTGTCAGAAAAATAACTTTATTTGTGAATGAATGATTTAAACTTCACAGAGGTCAAACAATTTGTAACTTGCCAGAAGAAATTTAACAGCCCTGCTCTCTTCTTTGTGACTTGATGTAAACTGACAGACACAGATGTGTCTGGAGTATGAGTCTTATGCCATTTACACCACGATATTCAGTAGCTGCCCTGCTTTAAACAAGGATTATACAGTGTGACAACCTGAACGCAGCCAAGATGCTGCTCTTTCTCAGGAAAGCCAAGAAGAGCAAAAGTGATTTTCTTTCTGTTACTTCAGGGAAAAAGGAAACACTTGTCAAAGGACATGAGTAGGTTTAGAGGGCTACAGAACCTGAAGGGATTGCTGCTTTTGGCCAGACATCTGCCTTTTAAGAGAGCATCACTTATTGAGAATGCAATGTGGCTGAATGAGTCTAGGGAGAAGAGTTAATAAATGCTAAAACTACCTAGGTCAGGCTATAGTTCATATAATATTCTGCAACTTTCCCTTCAGCCAGTCAGAAACCTGAAGGAATAAAACATCTAATGTATTTCACATCCCCTCTTGGGAACATCAGAAAAGGGATGGCTATAGTAGTATAGAAGCAGAGACCAAATTTCAGAGCAAGAATATTCCTCTTTTGCTTATTGCACTTGTTGAAAGTATGTGAGAGACATAGAAGCACTCCATTATTATCTTTTGTATCACCTTCTCATTAAAATTCCCATTCCACAGGATTTTTCTTTCAGGATATCTTAATAGGAACACACACAAGAACACACATTTAGCAGATAAGCATCAATTTCTAGTCTAAATATTTTAAGTCCAGACTGCCTGATTCAAAAATGAAAATATCATTCCTGTTTCTGTATTTGTTGTCAAAGTTTTAGCTGCCTCTTCATCCACATATAAACTGAATCTAAACAAAGTCTGAGCCTCAGTCTTGGTCTGCAAAGAACCTGAAGCACTTCAGCTGTGCCGTGATTTTACACTTTATTTTCAGTAATAATTTAACAACTTACTGATGTAAATAGCCCATAAATTATTTTTTTGCCTGTTAAAGGAGTATATGGCTGCATAGCAGTGATCTATCTAGGTGTTACTGTCACAGCAATGTCCAGTATAAGATCAATTGTTCTTTTTGTGACTATAACAGGAACAGACACAACGGTATGAAAAACATATTAATGGGGCAGTTCTTTTGTCTTTTCTTGCAGTATGAAGTGACAAATCTGTTTATCAAATACTATTGAAAATCCTTATTTTATTGATAAACATCATTTAAAGCAAGGGATGCTAAATTACAGACCTGAACCTGTAAACTGAAAACAAATTATTTAAATCTAATTAATTGAATTACCTGAAAAAAGAAGTCTGAGATTTTAAAAGTCTATCTGCAAAGTGTTCCCATTATACCCACGATCACATAACATAGACAAAGAGAAAAACATTAAAAAATATTAAAAGAGGGGCTAAATCCTCAACCTCATGACTACCTATTGCATAATGGTGTAGACCTGAAAGGATTGCACCAATACAGAAAGAGAAAAATAATACTGAATCAGGGAAAAGAAAAAAAAAATCACTATTATATACTAATTTTTTTTTTCTGGAGGGTGACTACTTTTGGAAACAAGAAAGAGCCTTTATTATATTGAGAGCTTTCAAATCTCTCACACTATGTCTGATTTAAGTCTCACAGTTCTTTCAATTCTCTTTTAATTTTCTGACACACAGCTGTAAGTGGATGGAGAGTTGTATTACAGCTGATCTTGTTTTCTCAAACTGTTCTTCATTCTATACACTTTTGCTTAATAGCATAAAATAATGCCAAGTTACTCATAGATGATCTGTGCACATCATTCTCTGATCTTTCTTTCTCACACTCTTCCAAGGATGCTAATAGATCTCTTTTACTTATATTGCATACTCTAAAGTATATTTGGACTTTTGGTATCTCATATGAATTGCATCACTCCATCTGGAATATTTAGTTCTTCTGCCTCAGAAGTTCTCCTAAAACTCTTTTACTGAGTGCTCTGAGTAATGGCTTCTTCGCCCACCTTATTTTGCTTCATTCCTCTGGTACTTCTTATTAAGTACATCAAACCAAACTTTTAATCTTGAGACCAAAAGGCTATCCTTTATACTCCATTTTTCATTTACATTTGACCTAACTTGACGCTACTTTTTAAGACCCTTCAAATATTTCAGCTGCTCATATCTCAACACCACTTCAAATTATTTCCTCACAGTACTGTAGGGCATTTCACCTGCTCATTCTAATTACTTTCCTTAAAACAATCTTCCATTCTGTTTCTTTTATCTCTTTTGACAAAGTGCCTAAAGAAAATCAAGCTGAATATCCCCTTTGCTTACACAGCTGTAGCACTTTTAGCACCGCAATATCTGAGTAGCTTCTAACAGATATTGCTCATTAAACAGAAGATTCATCTCTGTGCTGATTAGAAAATAAAAAACATGTCCCAGATCCTTGGCCATTTAACATTTAGACATGACAGTCCTAAGCTGGGGTTCTTTTTGTAGTTTACCAGTGCTAGAATAAGTTAACTTTACTTATAAGTTCCTGACTCAGAATTATTAATATTTTTCTTTTAAGAATTCCTACAAGAAGAATTTGGTAACAGGTTGTAAAAATCTTGTTTAAAATCTTGTTTAAAACATCATTATTTTTACTGTATCCTAAAGTATTTAATAGGACTTCAGAAATAATATTTTAAGCTATGTCACAATTTTTTCAATGTCTTCTATACACAGGAGTGAAAGAAAAATTTTTACTGCATTTAAATGCTGCACCTAATGCAAGGAGATAGGACATATGGTGTTTTCTGTCTCACAAAGAAGAGATGATGTTGGAATATAACAGCATGTGTTATCAAAAGTCTTTTAATTTAAGAAAGTGCTTTTAAAAACTCCTCCTCCAAGTCCCTCAGATCTCTATGATTTATGACTTTGGTGACTAGAATTCAACACCTAAATATTATAATTCTGTGTTTGCTTTTTTCTGAGACTGTTCATGACTATGTTGATGAAAATGATCATATTCTTGCAGAAAAATTTGTTTTCTGATTTGATTATTACTACAGACAGTAACTTCTGTGGCTTTAGCTTTAAAACACTTTTATGGGGGGAGTGTTGGGGGAGCTGTTGCAAATGAAACAGAAGCTTTGGCAAGTTTTATTGGGCAGACTGTCTTGTTGAGTCAAGGGTTTCAGAAAAGGCCACATGACTTCCAAACCCCCACTCACTGAGGAGGCAGGGTGGCTGGATCCAGACCTAATCCCAGATATTGTCAACAGTTTATGTCTAAAGCCTTATACAACTGTAATAGAGACTTTATGAAACTTTGTCCAGGATCAAAGTTTGCACTCCAAATATATTTATATTAATAATTAATATAAAATTAAATAATTATTAAAATTTATCATAATGATAACAATTAGACAGAAATACTTTATTCAGTGGTATTTACTGCATAATATATGTAGCTAGAAGTACTAGTATAGTGCACTATTTATTGAAAAATATTGAAGCAATGATATTAAATCTAGCAAAATAATAATTATGTAGAAATTGATCCTACTCACCTATACCAATTACTATTGGCACATCTCTTTTGCTCCTCCTCAAGAAGTAATGTTTAGAGACATTACCACTCTAGGAAGGAAGCTCCACACACAATCTGAGAAGGGGTGTGTTAGTAGTCCCTGCCATTGAAAATTGGGGCTGGGCTTTCCTGGAATAAAGTGATGATCTGCCATTCATGTTTCTAGGCTGGCTGTGTCAGCTCAGCAGCTTTGGATAAGTGATTAGTACCATGATCTCTTGGTTCCCTTATTAGATCTACAACACCTCAAGGTTGTGTGTTTCTGAAATATTGTTCTTCCTAATAATGTTTAACTTTGAGATTAATGAGTATCTTAAGCCACATTGGAAGACGAAACCGAAAGTATGTATTTTAGTACCATCTTCATAAGCTTCTTAAGGCCAGGTAGGGCAGAGTTCTTTATCTCCTCCATGACTCATTCCTGATAACTCCCTCCAGGTGCTATCTCCACCAATGGGCCATCAAGCCTCATTGCATGACTCAAAAATTACATCATCCCATTGTGAGATGCTCCACCCAGAGGGAGGAACCAAGAATTCCTACCCGGATATAGTATAAGGTTTAGAACATGGGCAGCCCTACCTACTGCTTTCCCAGAAGACAAGAGTACATAACCACCACTGGACCTTTAGAGAAAGACCAGGCCATTCTACAGGATCACTGCTTCAACAGAACCCTGTCCACCATTTAATCAGACTGCTACCACCACTCTGACCGACAGGGTGTCAGGTTGTATCCTGACTCTGTCAGTTTAAGCCAGCGTTTTCTGCCTTTTTTTTTATTTTCCTATTAAATTGTAGTTCTGACTTGAAATCTCTCACTGGTTTGTTTTGCACCTAGTACAATGAGTCAGTCTGGTTTCAGCATTCCCCAAGACCAAAAGAAGTGTGACCCTTTCTCCATTCCTCATTGATAATTTTGTACATAGGATAAGGATCAAGTTGGTTCACCCGAACTCCAGGCAAAGCCCTGCTACAGGGTGAATATTGTTCCACAGAATAAGCAGTGTGCTCTCAAATTTAAAGCCTGGAATGGTAAGTGTACAGCTGGTAAAGAAGAAAGGACACAGCAAGCACTGGACTCTAATGATTCAAATTTAAAGATGTTATGGCAACTTAATGTTATCCTGCTAATGATTGGCTTTAATGGCCTTGAGAGAGATACTGATTTTCATGCTTGCCTTTCTACTGAAAGTATCAAAAAAAGAAGCTGACAATATAAGACAGAAAGAAAGTATAACAAGGTAGAAAATATAGAAACTGCACAGCAAGTATAAAAAAACAATAAAAAAGGACTACAATAAATGAGGCATCAAAAAGTTGATTCCAAGCACACACCTAAAAATATATCAGTGCTTCACAGCTGTCAGATTTCTGCTTTGCAAGATGCTCTGTTATTCTTTAAGCATAAGGATGGAATAAGGAAGAGATGAGGGGGCTTTCTACACTAAACTTGGGAAGGTTTCCCCAGAACATATAGTTGCTTGACTAGCTGCACAGGACACAAAGCTATCATATCCTCAATTCTTAGGGATAAGTATTATGGCAACTTGAAGATTTTATCATCATGCATATCAGTATCTACTCAGCTTTATTCACATCTAGAAGAGAAACTGAGTTTTAGAAATTAACATTGTATGGAGAGCTAAAAAGTCTGTACAAAAGACAATACCTGGACTTTGTGAACCCAGTAACTTTTATTTTAAGCTCATAAAATGTACCTAACATTAAATTAAATAGTCATCAGTATTGGTATCAAAAGGCAAGGGTATTGCCATAGAAATGGTAACATGACACATGATTTTGCAGTGAGATTCCAGTCTCTTTCCAATCATCTTCATGTACTGTAAAAACTGATTATTTCTTCTTTTTTTTTTTTTTTTCAGAAGTTCTTTTAATTAAAACACTCTTGGTCTTTGTGGGATTTTTTTTCAAAATCAACATACTCTCAAAAATGGTCACTTTTGAATTTTGTTCAAAGATTGTCTGAAAAGTAGCCAACCAAAACTGATTTTAAATCTGTTTTACCGTCATGGCTTACAGCTGCAATTTTTTTCACTTACTTTTTCTGTAAAGAAAAAATTATCAAATCTCTTGTCTTAGTTCCTCATATGCAAAGTGTTTATAGTTTAAGTGAAAAGGTATTAATCAATACAAGTGATTTAATCTAAGTTTTTAGATCTAAATTTTTAGATCCTCTCAGTAGCAATATTGTTTTATTGGCTGATATGATAATTGATTTCTCTTCTGACACACAAAGTAACAAGAAAAGAATGAATTTAGTGCAAGCTCTCTTCTTCCCAATTAAGAATCCTAATAATTTGTTTAAATTATGCCAAAAATAGCTAGAGGTTAATAATGGGGTGAATTCTTAATTGCAATTCTTTCTTGCCTCTTGACATAGACAATATTCACTGTTAAACTTTAATTTGCTACATCAAATTAAATTCTTTGCCTTGAATCCAGAATTGTCTTTATGTTTGCTTAATGGTGCTTTTTCTACCCAGAGATATTTGGCATACATTAAGGAAAACTATTATATAATTCACCCTGTGCTCCTTTAGTAACTATTTAGGTGCCTGTCAACACGAACACTCTGTACTCAACTGGCAAGTAGGTAAAATAAACCGTGAGTCAGAGTCTCTTCTTGCTTACCATGATGCAAATTAGGTATGTATATGTTAAAATCAGTAAAATTACATTTTTGTAGAAATGAGTAATCTAGAGGAGAATTAGTCTGACATTACTCTAGTATTATCAAATTCTTACACACAGAATTATGTTTCGGAAATAGAGCTCTTCCATGGTTTCAGACTTTTCTCTTCAAAGGAATGTCTTAAACATATATCTGCTCAAGACAAAATCTATCCCTTAGTCATTCCACGTCTGCACAGAGCATGGTATGACAGAACTGTGTTCTCATCTGAAAATTTCAATAGAAATTAATAGGTTTGCCAAAAATAGCCTCAATGTAATCTACCAAGAATAGAAGAAAAAAATACTATACAACCTTTCAGGAGAACTTTGCCATTACAGAAGTCTCAAAATATCCTGTATCTGAAAATGTTTTCTGATATTCAGAAACTTTGCAAAAAATTAAACCATGATTTTTGTGGACTTAATTTCAGAGAACAAAATTAACTGCAGCTATTTTTATATGTGTTTTCATAGTTCCTTTAGGGGGTATTGAGCAATTGGAACTGTTTCATCTTTTAACTAAGAAACTGTTTATGCCAATGTTATTTTACAGGTTGGATTAGGGAAGAAAAGAGTTTAGAAAGCAGTACATCACACTGCCTTGCACTGAAGTAATTGGACTTGATTAATTTTCTCAGCATTAATAATGAAAATAAATGCCTACAGGATCCCAGTAATCTAAACAATAGTGGCATCTAAAGAATTTTGTGCATCTATAGACATATGCCAGACATAATGCCATTAGGGAAAAAGAAATCAATTCAATTTTTATGCTTGATCTAGATTTGGTGGCAATTCATTGATAGTCAGGAATATGTATATCTTAGTGTGTATGACAAAGTTATGGACATGCTTGTTTGCTCAAGGTTTACTGTGTGGTTACTATGATACATTTATTCTATTAAAAGGAAGGTGTCTGGGAAGCACAAGTTTGAATTGCCCAGAATGAACACAAAAAACTATCTGACCTTTTGGGATAGAGAGAAATCCCTTTGGTCTAACTAACTGACCATGAACAGAGACAACAGCTCTAGAAAAGAGAGCATACAGATGGCTCATAGAAGTGTAGGGCACTTCTGAAGCCAACATGGTATGAGATTAAAAAAACGTTTCCTAGGAACACGGACTAGACAGGGTAGTTATCAAGCAGGAAACCACCAAAAGATGCCAAATTGCATTGCACAAGCTGAGGGGTAACAAGCCAGGTAACATGGGCCTTCTTTTTAAGCCCCCACCCAGATTGTTTCAAGGCAGCACATAAGGAATTGCTATATTTCCAAGTAATTCTGTTTTTGTTTAGAATGAAATTGTTCAAATAAAGAAGAGGTTTAAAACACAGGCTTTTTCTCTGATGTATTTTCTTCAAAAAGGAAAAAAAAATTAAAAGGAAGGTCAGCTCCAACTTGAGGATCACAGGGGTTTCATCACAGTATATATCTGCAAGAAGTTTATAAAGAAATAAATCTTACACAGTATAAAATTTAACAATTGGTTAAAGCACAGGAGAGATATCTCTGCATCACTACAGACCTCTTTCATATCTAAGAACAAATCACACACCTTTCTGTGCCTTAGGTCTACATAAATGAACTAGTGGTTTCCCCCTTGTATAAGTTTGCTTTCATAAGAGTTTGTGGATATTCCAGCAGTGGTGTCCAAGTTTAAACTGTAAAATGGGTAAGGAAAGAGAGATGTAGAAGTTGAAAAGATTGGGTGGTGTTTTAGAAGGCCAATGAAGAAATGTACTGACTAAGAAGCCCTAGTCCTTTAAAAGTTATCTTGCCTGTCTAGTGATGATAAAGTTGTGGGCAAACATCTTCAGGGTCAAAACTTATAAAGTGCAACTTTGCATAGGAAACAGGTTGATTTTACAAACGACTGGGAGAAGCTATTTTAATCAGAAATGGTGTGAACAACACAAATATGACTATTCTCCTGAGTGCTATCACATCCCACTTGTTAGTACAGACTCTGCCAAAATAAGATGTGTTATAATAGAGAGAAAAATAATAAGTCCACATTATGTTTTCTTTAAGAAATGAAGTTCCTGACTGTCCCCTGGCAACTTCTTTGTTCCAATAACTTAGCAGACAATATCTCCCTCAGTGTCCATTGTCCAAATCTTATTATTATTATTCACAATTTGTGTTATTGCAGAGTCAAAATTTCCAGTTATAGACAAATACTTCATGAAGCTAAGAATTATACATGCATTACCAAAAAGAATCCCTAAAGAGCTTCCATTCTAAAAATTAAACCAGAAAAAAGGGATCTGCCTATTTAGTTTGCAGAAAAATTTAGTTTGCTCTCAAAGGATTTTGCTTAGAAGCAGTAGGCAAGGGGTAGACAAGTCATGGGCAGTAGAAAAACAAAAAGAAAAGAAAAGAAAAAAGAGAAGACAGAGTGAGTATCCTCTGGGAATTCTTCACATTCTTCTAGCTCTGCCATTTTGGGAGTCATTTATAAAGATAATTTTAATGTGCATAATTACCATAGAAGGTGACTATTGCAGGTGTTGGAGAACCTTTTGTGTGCTTGCAATGTAATTTTTATTATGGATATTAAAAATGTTATTAAAAAAACTGTCAGGTATGATAACATTTAAACTTGTTTAAAAAAGACACAGAGACTCATTCACATCAACACTGAACAAAGAACCTGTATTTCACAAGCACTGAACTGTGAGGAGCTCAGCCCCACAGAGACATGTAACAGAGAGACTGATGGAGTCTGCAGCCAACAGGAGTAACTGGTTTTGTAAGAAAATACTAATGAACCTCTACTAAGGCTGCAGGAAACACCAGGAATAAGGAAGGAAATACATGTGGTCTTTTCCTTTAGGTATTTATGTCTCTCTCTGCTATTTATATTTTGGGAAGAGAATATATGTGTCACTACATGTCATCATTTTCATAATCTCCAAAGAGAAAATCATATAGATAGGCAGTTTTTCTGAACAATGACATTAAACACATAGATTTTGAGTGGATTAAGATAATCATTCAACCTCCCTCTCAGACTTTCAGTGGAGGGAAATGGGATGAGTGAAAGGGGATTTTAAGGGCACAGGCTATCTTTGTTTTGTTAAGTAAAATGTTTCTCAAAGAAATCCAAGAGGTTGCACAGAAATTCCTTTACGAAACTGTCATTCATTGGGAGTAAAATTTCATTTACCAACAAAGACTCCTTGATGTCTGAGGTTAGGAGCCTTCTGAAGCAAAAAAGATATCACACAATGTCTGAACTAGAAAGTGCATAATCACCAGCATTCTACTTAAGAAATCCAAAGCATTACATTCTCCCTTCTGTAAATCAAGTATTTATCACCCGTATCAAACACTCATTACTGCTCCGCACCACTATTTTAAAGGATCTCATAAATTCATAGACTTTAGCATATCAATTTGTCTACCAATCCTTCAAGTACACAGTTCTAACTGTGTACCAGAAAAAAAAATTGAAACAAAAAATTATACAGCTTGACATAAACTGATGACAGAGTCACTTGGAGATTTTGATACAGTTCCATACTGCGGCAGTGATATCATCTGCTGCTTAGATTTCTCTTAGATGGATCTTTGGCATAAAATGCAATCTAGTCTGTCTCTCGGTAAAGCTCAGTGAATAACTGAACATAAACTTAAAAAGTAAAATCCAAACTTGATGTTCACAGATGGGTGTTTCAAACATAGGGATTTGGATGAAACACTGCTTATCCTGGCTATTGCCAAATCTTTCAATAATTAAATTTTCCACTTGAAAATAGAGAAAATATTAACAATCTTTCTTTGCAAAGAACAGTTGAAATTAAAATTGAGACAATACCAAATAACAACTGCAAAGTACCTCAACACTACAAAAAGAATACATACGGAGGACAACATTGATAACTGTCAGGCAGAAAAAGGTCTTTCATAATTATTTTTCCTTTATATTGTAATAAAAACGAAATCACTGGAAATGGTGTTTATAGGTGCAATGCGTTATAAGTAAATTCAAAAAAATTCTAAATCAAAAGGTTTTGATTCAGAAAAAGTGAGCACTGCTCCAGAATATTTAGTCTTAGAATTACGCCCACACATCTGTGAAAGAAAAGTTCCATGTAATTAATGTAGAATATCAGAAGAACTTAGTAAGAATGAATCTTATGCACATAAAAATGGTTGTCCAATAAATGACTCACAGTCTACAAATCTAGAATTATTCACAGAGATTTTTTTTCCCCTTAAAATTTCCTCATGTGCTAGGTGTTCACTGAAAGACAAAGTCAATTACTCACTTTAATCTAGTTTCTCATGTGGGCATTGTTGTTTTGGTAATGAGTGTAATGCTACTAGTCAGATATAAATAAGAAACTATTTTTCTAAAATTTTCCCCATGGAAAAGCAAATTACAGGTTATTTCATTTGAAGGAGACAGTTCAGTACTAAGTTATTTTCTGGAAAATTTTATTACACAATAGAATGAAATATCACTAAAATTATTTGGAATTGTAAAATCCCTGAAGCTACATTTTTCAAGCAAACCTTCTGCACTTAACTGAGGCATGTTGTCTAAATCTACTTGTAGATAGTACTTCTTATATGCAAATACTCACAGGTGGCAGATTTTCACATTCTGATTTCCAGAAGATAGAGAAATAAAATTGCATCATACTATCTACCTTAATATATTTACAAATATAGGTATTATTTGCCCAACAAGTAATTTATTGTATTTGATCTGAATTTTGTAATAGGCATCTGCCTGTTTTGTTTATCTGACTTTTATTGTATTATCTAACATGTAAACAGAGCATCTGCATTACTATTTTTTTTTATGAGCAGGTTTTGAACTGAATTATCTCCATTACCTCTCTTCAGAATACAACATGTAGGGAGATTGTAGATGGCAAACTGGATTCAATTGGTATTAAGGGAAATTGGTATTAAGATCATCTGCTTATGAAAATTCAGAGCATGGAAGCAATCTAGAATCAGTCAGAAGTAAATTCATGAAGACACATTATAGGTGTCAAATTCTCAGCATTATTCTGCTTTGCTCTACAGGTTTACTCTAATTTGCATTGTGTTCCTTGATAATGTAGACATAGCAGAGACTGCCTCCTTTAGGAGAGGCTTTACCTAGAAATAATTTAGAATGAGAGGCAACAACTACTTCATTATCTGTGTGTCATTTTCTTTATGTAGAGAATTCATCTCATTTGGCATAGAGACATCATTAAAATGTGTCACTCAGTAAAGCAGGATTGTTTGCACCCAAAAAAAAAAAATTAGAGGAACTGATCAGTGTTCCTTTCCAGACAAACAAATTACAATTTTTTTTATAGGGACAATTCTTGGATGTATGCATGGGTTGCGTAGTAGTAACTGAAGGTAACATAATTGCATGGGAACCAAAATTGAATATATTTACTTTTGTTTTCATAAATGCCTAAGTTCTTGAACAAACATAAGGAGTCAGTATTTCTGAATTTTCTGAACTGTGTACATGTCACAGAGAGACCAGACTCACAAGGACTGCTCAAATAATACCAATGTGACAAATTTCAAAGGCTAAATACAGTGAAGGCAGTATTTAATTTTCAATCTTTTAGCTGTCCCTGTACTCAGACTCCAATCCAGTTGCAGGAGAAAATTCCAAGCCAATGCCAGCTGAACTGTGTGAGATAAAGTGTGGTTGAGCAGATCATGCCTTCCTAGTGATACTATTGATTCTGTTTACACAGATCATTTAATGAGAAGCCTCTTTTTGTGACTGGAGTTGCTTCATTCCTAATGGCTCAAAGAAATTTCTTAAGAAATTCATTATTTTCTTTTCATAGAATTGACATAATGGAGTATTCTGGCAGTAACACAAATGGCAAGTAGGAATTATAAATTAAGAATTTGGTGCATTTCAAAACTCTCTTAACATATGCATTACTAAATCTTGGTGTTCTCTCTCCTTTTAACTCTTGTAGAACACAGATGTGAGAAGGCATGAGTATTTTCAGTAATTTCTCTTCAGGCAGTACTGGCAAATTCTGTAGTACATCTGGAAGCAGTGGCTGAATAATTCTATTATAATTCTATTCCTGTATCAGTTTTACCTTTCAATGTGCTATTCCAGGTAACATGGTTTCCATGCTGTGGTTACTCAACACTCCTCCATTAAACACACAAAAATATGTTGACAATGACAAGTTTTTGTCCAAACAATGCTGGATGGGTTCCACCACTCTGTCTTCTAACAAACAGCTTCAAAATACGTGGAGAAGGGGCTATAGATTTCAAGTAAGTAACTGTACAAGTTAAGTGAAGGGCTACAGTACTTGTAGTACTTCAGCATCTCTGCCTAACAATTTGTACTTCTTCTTTCTTTCTCTTTCTTTCTTTCTTTCTTTCTTTCTTTCTTTCTTTCTTTCTTTCTTTCTTTCTTTCTTTCTTTCTTTCTTTCTTTCTTTCTTTCTTTCTTTCTTTCTTTCTTTCTTTCTTTCTTTCTTTCTTTCTTTCTTTCTTTCTTTCTTTCTTTCTTTCTTTCTTTCTTTCTTTCTTTCTTTCTTTCTTTCTTTCTTTCTTTCTTTCTTTCTTTCTTTCTTTCTTTCTTTTTCTTTCTTTCTTTTCAGGTTTTTTTTTGTTTGGTCGGTTTTTTTTTCATTATTGAAAGATTTCATGTTTTAATAGACCAAATAAACATACCTCATAAAAGGGTTATTGTGAGCAGATGTGTTGTGAGTCAATGATACCAAGCCTAACCTAAAGTACTGTATCATAGGCCTTTCGTTTCTAATGCATGAGGAAATTTAGTTACCATGGCTATAATTACCATAATTTTACACCTATTAATTTTGTCTGTAGCATTCATTTCCATAATCTAGAATTTTAAACAAAAACATGATCATCACTTTTGTTGCTGGCAAGAACAGAATTATTATGAAACTCCTAAATGTCTCTATTTCTGCCTTTTTTGAATGTCTCCAGACACATACCTTCTTATTAAATTCAAACATCTGTGAAATGGCCAGACAGCAAGAAGATAAAAGCAAATGTGAAGCAACCTTCATCCATGCTGAGTATATTATAAACAGGTTTCCAGTTGAAGTTAAAGAGCGAATTAAAAAATACCTAAGGCTATAATTTACTAAAAACATGTTTCTTAAATTTCTGACAGTTTCATTTAGCTGACTAATTAAATTGGCTTGTAGGCATTTCAGTAACATAGTCTTATAACTGCACAATCATTTGGAAAGAAAATGTAGGTGACTTTTCTGTGGAAAGATGTTAGCTATCTTACGTCTCCCCCACTGAATATTTGATCAGTATCAACTAGTCATACTTTATTGAATCAAATGAGAATGTGAAGCTTTAGTTAAAGTAATTTGAAAAATGCACATGCTAACAGTCATATGAGATAAAACATCAAAATACATGCTGCCAAGGAAAGTAAGTGTTCAGGATTTCAAATACACCTTTAGAGGTGTATTTTTTAGGCCTAGTAAAAAAAGTTAGCATTATAAAAGTCAATATTCTCACTGAAATCAATCCAGAATCACCAAACTGCAATAGCTAGCATTCAATACAATCAAACTATATAATCATAGTTTATTTTGTCTTTAAATTGGAAGTTTAAAATATTTTAAAGGGTGCATTATGTCTATATGGTACATAGATTCCAAGAATTCTGTAAACAAAAGTCTTTCAACTAAGAAAGAAGTTGATTTGAATGAAAATTAAAAAAGATTCCTTTCCTGTCTGCATTACTTCACATAAAGAAACACAACAACTGAAATAATTTTTAGAACAGTGAAATTTATTCTTCCTTCCAGCTTTTGAGGATAAATAAAATTGAGCACCTTCATCATTCCACTAAAATCATGACAGCTACTTCCAAGTAATTTTGCAAGCACACAATCTACTGCTGTATCAGAAAAACTGTACCATGACACATCCTACAATCTTGTAAAAGTATAACACAGATTAAGTCCTTGATAATGGTCAAAACATTGATATATTATCTTTACTTCTTGAAAACAGCTTAGTATCTTGCCATATAAGAGAGAAAGCACCTGACAAGTTTTAATAACGGTTTTCTTTCACTATAACTGTGTTTTTGCTTTCAGAAAAAAAAAAAAAAAAAAAGACAATGAAAGAGAAAATGTTAAGAGCTGAAATTATGTGATTATTTTACAGAACAGTAGTTCTTTATCATTGAAACAGACAGAATTGTAGTGTATCCCAGGCAGGTCACAACAAACCAGAATAGGAGCAAATTATATTTTTGTATGAGCAATAATGGGAAAGCTTTGAGGGCTTTCTTCATTAAAAAAAAAAAAAAAAAAAAAAAACAAAAAAAAAAACACCAAAAAAAACCAAAACAAAACAAAAAAACCCCCAAACCACAACTACAACAAAAACCGAAAAATTAAAATAGCAAAAATTTCTATTCTTGGATAAGACAATATTGTGGGCATTGCAGGAAGATACAGCAAACACCATTTGTGTATCAACTGAGTTAATGTAACTTATTCAAGCAAGATTTCTCTGCAGGATAACTATTTGAAATCTATTAACCAGAATTAAGGAAGGTAAAATGAAAAACTTTTATTTAACTATGTCCATGATTATGTTAAAATTATTAGGATTCCATGATTACCGATAAAAACATAGTGCAATTTCTCTTCCCCGAACCAAAATTTGTCTATACTATCATGCCACTCTTTCAGAAGCCACAACATTTTCAATATTTTTTAATATAATGTGATAATGTTATTTATTCTCCAGTAGCAGACACTCAGTTTCAAGCCTGCAAGAGTGCACATGACATATTTTATTCCTCTTGAGCTGCACCTCAACATGAGGGGAAAAAACTGCTATGATTACTGTTATTGCTGCTACCTCAGAAGATCACAAGAGATATGAGGTTAGTTCACTTAAAGGAATTGTGCAGAAAGCACCTCCAAGTCATCTTTGCTTCTCTCAACTCCAAACTTTGAGAGCAGACAGTGCAGGTTAGAGTGACTTTGGGGTGTTTGGAATCTCACCGGCTAGATACGTGAGGACAGGGAGAGAACAGACTATGGCTGCTCTGGCACCTGCTGCCTGCGTTGTTGCCTTCTCCTTACTCTGCTGTACTGGCCTAAATTACCTCGGTATTCAAATATTAACTTGTTTAGGGTCATTAGTCTTTTCATGTGATGTACTTAACTTAGTCAAGTTAACTCTGCTCTCCTCTCACAGTTTATTTAGTGAGGATGAAGGTCTCATTTTTTAGAGGAATTGGTCTCTAGCACGGCAATCTTTGATTGTTGCATTGGTTATTGATTTTCAAAGTATTGGCTTAGAGAGGAGGGTCCTAATGGCTCATGAATTCACTGAATCATATTTATCTAGAAAGGTTCTTTTGGAACTTCTAATTAGAAGACTGGAAGAACTTAAAGACACTAGATTAGAATAGAAAAGTTCATCTGGAAGAGACCTTCAATGATCATCTAATTCAACAGCCTGACTACTTCAGGTTGAGTAAAAGTTGGAGTATTAAAGGCATTGTCTAACTACCTGTTAAACAGTGACAGGCATAGGGCATGAACCACCTCCCTCAGAAGCCTGCTCCAGTGTTTGCAATTCTCTTGGCAAAGAGATGTTTCCTAACTGTCGGATCTAAACCTCTCCTGATGCCTCTGTGAATCCTACCCAGGCATCCAACCACAGGATATCAGGGAGGAGTGATCAGCACTTCCCTCTCCCCTTCCCCTCCTCAGTAAGCTGCAGAGAGCAAAGAGGTCCTCAGCCTTCACAAACCCAGCTGAAGCTGTCATGGGAAGGTATGTCCTCTGAGACTGTCCAATGATTCAATTTGCATACAAGCTGACAATCGCCCGATCTCACAGATTCGCATTTCATTCAAGAAATTCTCTGCTTCTTATCTAAAAGGGGGTTTTTGATGGTTGGTTGAGGAGTTCTGAGGGTGTGTGTGGGGTAGTTGCTTTTTGTTTGGGTTTTTTGGGGCTTGATTTGACTAGGAAGCAGTGATTCATTTTGTCATCTGCACCAATTCTATGATCACTGAGCTGATAATACTTTTATATTAATACTTCCTCAAAATCTTAGCACTGGGAATGCCTAAACTTCAAAGTCTAGTGCCCTCAGGATTTTGAGACATCTGCTTGGAGCCAGGAAGTTTGACAGGATTTCCACCTCACTCCAAGAGACATCTAGAGAGCGGTGGAATCTGTTAGTGTTGAAGTGTGGGAAAATGTCCATTGCCACATTAGCTACAAAGCTCTGAAGCTTTAGCATCAAAGGTTTACTCTTCCCTCACTGGCAGCTATTTGTTCTCCTCAGACATCTACTTGTATAGCTGTTTCCAAGCACACCTCGAAGCAGGCAGTGGAAAGCTTGGCTGGAAGACCTAAAATCGGCCTAAACACCCTGTTATCTAAACATCTGCCATGGTGTTCATGACCACTATGTGCACAAGGGGACTAAAATAACAGGGCAGTTAGTTCAAACAAAAAAATGTTAGATACCTTCCAAGTCCCAAGCAGATCACCCTAGTGAAAACGCAAAAAGATGTAAAAACTTTGAGAAAATTTTATCCATACTTGATTCTGTACAACATTCTTATTTCTAGTGTATTTATTCAAACTACATATTTACAGACAGCAATTATACTGAGAGATTACATATGTGAAAAAATCAAGCAAATGGGAGTTAAAATACAGTGAGGGCTATCACATAAACAATAGTCTTCATTGTGAAAGCCACAACTAACTGCAAAGAGAGAAAATGTTCTGAGTAAAAACTCAACACACTACCCTTTTCTTACTCTTTCTCAAAGTTTTTTATTATAGCCATAATTCTAGGGTACAGATCTTTGATCTGATCCAGTAGGCTACTTCTTGCACATTGCATTAAATCTATGTAGTAAAGACAGTAGAATCAGAAGTGAGAATATCTGTATCTGAATATATAGCAACTTTATGATACCTGATTGCTAATTACACTTTATTTAGCTCTAATCATCTGATCATCTCTTTGCTGTCCTGACTTCTTAAATTTCCCACAATCTTTGTCCAGAGGTTCTTTACTGATTTTATTACTATAACTCCTTATGTTTATAATCATAATGCTAAAATTTGCCTTAATTCCATCTATAAATAGGTTAATTAAACCATAGATCTGAAATAAATAATAATTTTTCAAAAAGTTAAACAAAATTAAATGATATATTAAAAAAAAAAAATTAGAAAAAAAAATCATGATTTTTTTTAATCCCAGTGTGGAAATAGGGCCTGAGCAATACTGTTTTCTGGTTGAGGGTAACCCATAATAACCTTTTTGTGTGAGCAGTGAAACAAACATATGTAAGTGCCTGGCATTTGGCCAGTGTCAAATCATGACAGGTAAAACCTGCTAAAATACCCACCTTACTATTCATGGGGTTTTTTTTCCTTTTTTTTTTTTTTCTTTCTTATGCCATGAATCAAATATTTCAAGCAAAAAAAAAGAGAAGTTTTATGTGTCTTTTAGTCTTAAAACTTATTTGAGCAAATAATTGATTAAAATATTTTTTTAAATTATTGATAGTCTGACATATTTCTTAAAACATAGTCTGCCCTCTATAAGTAATGATTACAGGACAATATATTTAAAATATACTTTAAAAGAGAGAAAGATCAACACTTTAAGGGCATGATTTCTACAAAAGGTGTCCAAAAATTTTCAAAAAGAATAGTAATATATAGAAGAATTGTGGTAAGGTGTTAATTCCCTGATCTAGTTCAGTCTTTTTTTTAGGGGAGGTGGCAGAAAAGAAGCAAATCACTTTCCTGTCATTGCAACTAGATACAAAAAAAAGAATTTAAGATATAAAGGCACTTAGTAAATAAATACACTGACTTCAAAAGCTCCCAATGTGTTCATGTCTTAAAATATGAGTGCTATTACTGCTTTTCAGTATAGAATTTCTTCTGCTGTGCCCTGCTAAGCTGTTGGCCTCCTCAGCGGTTGAGCCTGGACAACTAAAAGAACCTTGAAACAACCTCTTTTAAGACACCCCAGTTAAAAGAAAAGAAAGCTAGTACTGCTAGAAACCATACTGTATCCTGTCTTGATAACAATATTCATCAACAACTGATGGAAGGGGGGAACCCACATAAAGCTTCTCACACAAACAGAGGAACCACAGGGATAATTCTGTTATATGGATTTTTATCACAATGCTTAATATAAAGCACAGAAAAGTTTCCAAAAGTTCACAATCTCAGAACTCTGGCAAACACATAGAATAACTGATGTATAAAAATCTATGGGGAAAGGAAGTAGAATGAGTCTTAAGAAAATGCCAGTCTTAAGAAGGTTTTAAAATCTCTCAGAGCTGCTAATTGCATGGAATTGGAATACTGTTATCAATTATTCCATCTTAGGAAAAAAATGAAATTATGATAAGTCTGGCAGAAAATTTGGTTACTGGGTTTGTATGCAAATGTGTTTTTCAAAAGCTACTGACACATGTGCCACATCTGCATATACTATTCTGATACTCTCCTGTTTGATCAGATTCCTGTTAGACCTTTATCTAGCAATCTCTCTCCTTATTTACAGCAGTTTCTGCTCCCATTCTCAGTTTATAACACAATATGACAAAAGGAACTACTTTTTGATTATTATTTTAAGTTTGCATTTAATATATTTAATTTTAAAAAAATCTGTAAACAGAAACAGATACATACGTTCTCTGAATACAGGATTATAATACATAGACTTATAATTAGTAACACACAGATTTTCACAATGTGTAGAAGTTTATGCACACATACACACATATAAACTTGTTTATGCTCATACACAGACAAAGATATCGTTTTCACAAGAACACAAGAATGCTGCATATCTGAGTAAATACTAAGAAGCTGCTTTATCTATTTGGGTGGTTTTTTGCTTGTTTTGGGGAATGATTTGTAGAATTATAGGTAAAATGTGTCTCTGGAAGTGATGGTGACTGATGAAAAGAGATGAGAGGAGTAGGGAAACTCACCCAACTACGAATGTGCTCAGTGCAGATGCTGAATAGCAGGCCAGGTGAAGGACCTCAGAGTCTTTCAAGCTCTGTTTTAGGTCATTCCATTCCAATGCTACCGAAAGTGATAATGAGAATATCACACAATGAGAGAAACTGCATTTTGAACATGTATTTTATCTACATAATAGGAAAAGGGGTATTTTGAAGAAAACTATAATTAAGAGCACTTTATAAAATATATCAAAGAGATGATGGGAAGGATACATACTGTGTACGTCTCAAGTGAGATTGGAAAATTATGATCATTTTAACAGTGAGAAGATCTGTGTGAATGCAGCTTTTAATATATTTTACCTGCTGCTTATACTTTTCTAGTTCATTCCAAAAGAATAGCAGTCAGTTGCTAAAGCAGTTCAAAACGCCAAGTGAGCTGTAACTAAATTGGCAACGAAGAATGACTTTGAGTCACTTCCACAAATGTCTGAAACTTCCTTTTAAAATTTAGCCACAAATAGAAGGAGGAAACCAACATAAGGCTTCTGACACAAAGCAGATGAACCCCAGGGATGTCTGCTGTAGAGACTTTGATCACAACACTTCATATAAAGCACAGAAAAGTTTCCAAAAGTTCACGATTTTAGAACTCTTGCAAACACATAGAACAACCAAAAAAGAAAAAAAAAAAAAAAAGTAATTGATTACAAGTGTTCTGAAAAGACCTAGAAAAGAGTGAGATGGAGAAATCCAGGTCACAAGCCTCCACCCTGGCATTCATCCCTCTCCAATACATTGGGAAACGCCCAAGGCACCAAGCACTTACACAGACACTGTCATGGCACAAAAGCCAGTAAAACAGAGCCAATGCTTGCTCAGCTGCATAATCCCTGTAGACTTTCAGACTTTGCATGTTAAAATTCTATTCCTAAGATCCTTTGCTGTTGCAGACAAAACCTTTCAAAAGGAGTCCTTGGCGATGCTTCTGAGGATGCAGTTCATGGCTTGAGTTTATTCCCTTTTTTGAGGGTAACCTAAAAGGAACCAATAAGGAGAGCTTTAATCAGGATTTTGTGGGAGAAAAGGGTGGAATTTTGAGTGATAGAAAAGAGACGGGCTGCTTTACTAGACAATAAGATGGTGATGCCTTAAGTTTTAGCTTTCATTTTTCCAGATTCTGTACTGCATTAGTATATGACTCTGAACTTCATATAAAATGTTAGCAAGTTCTCTTCAGAGTTTAGTGAACAATCCTTTTCCAGCCTGAGAACTAAGGACACCGTTGCAGCTTCAGGCCAAAAAAGTATAAATAACACTGAATTGAAGAGAGCAATCTGAGAAGATGTGACTTCATAACCTGAAGCTGTAATTGGACAAATAACCCCAATGTGTAAATGGACCAAAACAGAGAGGTGTAAAAAACATGTGACCTACCACCCATCTTGGGTGTAGCCTTGGCCAGGCTCTTGCACTGCTCAAGGTGTATCCTTTGAAAGCCTTTTTAACAAATACCTACTTTATTTCTTTAACACTGTTTAGCCTCTGTTCTAGGTACCCCCTCAAGGCACCAAGAGGAACACCTGTCATATAGCTCTGCATTGCATTTTCATGGCAAGGTTTTCACGGGAAGAGCTTCTACAAGAAGACACCAGGAGCTGTCCCCATGTCAGAGAGCCAATTCCAGCTGGCTCCAAGAGAGACTCAATGACAGTACAGAGGTTCTGTTGCAATCTGTCTAGTACCATGGTCTGTGGAGGACTCCATGCTAGAGCATATTCTGTTGAAGAGACACAACACTACATCAGGAGAAAAGTGTGAGGAGGAAGAAGCAGTGGAGATGGACTGTTGCACAGCTTATGTTTGGGAAGACAAAGAAGAGTCATGACTTAAGCTGAGTTTGGAAAGAAAGGAGGGAGAAGGTGAAGGTGGTTTTGGTTTTGATTTTATTTCTCACAATCTTATTTTCATGTTAATTGACAATAAACTGCATTAATTTTTCTAAAGTAAAGTCTGGTTTGCCTGTGGACTGGATGATTTCTCTGTCTGTACCATGTCCCATGATCTTGCCTATTTTATTTTCACCCCTTGTCCTGCTGGAGAGGGACAGGTCTTGGTGAATGTCTGAAGTGAGTGAATGTCTTAGTGGCTCTGTGTGGCTCAAATATGGTGTATTGCTCTAAATGTCTTGGGGTGTGACCAGGAGCTCAAATATGGTGTATTTCTCTAAAAGAATGACAGTCAATAGCCCTACCAAAGTATCTCCATACCAATGCGCATAGCATGGTGTCCTAATTTCAAATGGGTTAGAGTTTAGTTCTTTCCAGTAGCTGATACAGTTTCGTGTTTTGGATTCAGTATAGAAATACTGTTGAGAACACACCAGTGTTTTGGTTATTGCTAAGCATTGCTTACCTTTAGTCAGGGATTTTTTCAGTGTCTTGTGCTCTGCCAGCAAGGGAGTGCACAAAGTGCTGGAAGGGAGCATGGTCAGGGCAGGTGACTCAAACTCTACAGAATATCATGCCCAGTATTAAAACTGAGGGAGTTACCTCTAACGGGCACTAGTCATGGTGCACTATGGAGGATTGCCATCAGTCATTGTGCATTACTTGTTTTTCTTTTTTTTTTTTTACTAATTAATTATCATCATCTGTAGCAGGCCCAGAGCCTGCAAGACTTCCCTGGCCTTCAGAAGCCTAAGGCAGGAAATGCCAAGTCATGGTGACTGGAACCTTAGAAGCCCCTCTCTTCTGCCTTTGGAGCCCTTCTTTATCTATCTGTAAGACTATAGATCACTTTCCTTTAGCCCTTGCTATTGGACAATTTCCAAAACCCCTGAAACCTATATAAAGAGCTGCTTTTGCCCAGCTCAGGCAGAAGAGCTGTCCCTGGGAGCCTTCACAGAAGATTCAATAAAGACATCGCTGTTGAACCTCGCACAGCCTTCTCCTCTCTCTCCCTGTGTCTGCCTGCCTGTGGCACCTAGCAAGCTGAGAGCTGAAATCACAATGCGTTGATAATCACCAAAGAGCTGATATCACTTCAGCTTGCTAAGGTGGCCTGGGGCTGAGAACTGCTTGGGAGCTCGGACAGCTGTACCAAGCAGGTCAGAGCTATCCAGATCCCGTTGCAGCCTGCTGGGGACATCCCAAACCCCAGCAAAGGCCACATTAATCATCATCATCCTATCCTATTTCACTTTTTTCCAGTTATTAAGCTGTTTGCATCTCAACCTACAAGTCTTACTTCTGATTCTCATCTGCATTCCACTGGGGTCAGAGTGTGAGTGAGTGGTGCTGAGTGAATGCATAGTGCTGGGCTTAAACCAAGACACACGGGTAACAAAAATTGCTGTATACCAAGATAGAGAGACTGCCCTGTCTGTAAACAATGGATTGAATGCACAAAGCTGACTTTGAAAGGCAGCAATGAATGGGTTGAGATTATGGGTAAAATTTGAAGGCTAAGCTGACAAAGGAAATCTTGTGGTTGGTATTTACTGGAGGCTGTGTGATAGAAGGGAATATGGTAATGTAGCATTCTTACTTCAGGAAGAAACACACTCGCAGGCTCTGATCCCACTGGGGACTTCAGTTATCCTGACATCTACTGGAACAGCAACACACCAAGACATATCTTGAGATATTTCAAGGGTATCTTCTTAATCCACTAATATGCAACTAGAAAATAAGTATTAGTGGACCTAAATCTACCTTCTTTTGGTTGAAGACATGAGATCCTTCACTACAGGCCCTTGTAAAAAAGCCCTCACCAACTTTCTTGCAGGCCCTCTTCAGGAATTACTCAGGTTGTTCAATTTGGAGAAGAGAAGGCTTGAGAAAGACCTTATGGCAACATTTAAACCCTTAAATAGGCTTTGTAAGAAAGATGGAGAGAGACTATCTACAAAGGCCTGTAAGGAAAAGGGGCAATAGTTTTAAAATGAAAAGTATTGTTTTAGATTGAGCATAAGGAAGACATTTTTTACTATGCTATTAATGAGACACTGACACAGACTACTCAGAGAATCTGTGGATGCCCCATCACTGGAAAGGTTCAAGTTCTGGCTCAGACTGAGCAGTCTGGTCTAGTGGAGGGCGTTCCTGCCCACGGCAGGGGAGCTGGACAAGCTAATTACGGACTCCTCCCAGCCCGAACTGCTCTTGGCTTCTAAGACTGGCATCTTGCACTGGCTAGCCCACATCAACACACTTTATGTCATTTCACGGGGAATCAAAAATGAATCATACATTAAACATTTTTTAAGTATTAGAAACTGTGTGATAACTCCTTCAGCCGTAGTATCTGCATGACCAAGGGAGAAGCAACAATAAAGACACGTGCTTCTGCAGTTGAATTTCAGTTAGGCAAGCTTGAATACTATCAGTAGTTATTAATCACTCAGAAACAATACTGTGAAGACAAATAGAGGAATATAGACCAAAATATAAATTAAGATAAACCACTCTATGTTAAACAACAGATACTACCACTATGTTCCATCAGTAATTTTTAATTGAATTCCCTACAGCTATTTGATCTAACCACAATGATAAAGCCATTGTGATTTTTAATTGAATTGTGTTGGTGTTATGCTAAACTCACATACAAGACACATTTGAAGATGTAATTTTTATGCACAAGGATCACTCCTTGTGAACTGCTTCTTGTACAGCTGCACTGAATCATTGTGTTGCATAATATAAGGAACTACGCTGTTTAAATTACAATTGCAGAAGGGAATTAATTAGTAAATACTTCATCCATGAAAAGAATGCAACTACCAGGCTCTCAGCCTGAAGAAATTATAGCATTTTTATGGACAGACTTTTACAGCAGATTTTGGTGGGGATAAGTAGCCAAAAATTTTATATTCATAACAGAATATTTTTGTTATTTTCTGTACAGAAAATGTATTTTCCTGCTATTTATAAATACTAAACAATTAATCAAAAGACCGAACTAATCTTACTTGCATAAAACCAAAGCAATTTAAAAACTGTGTTTTCAATTAATTAAATGCCTGTGAGGAGAAAATCTGTCCACTCAAATCAAAGATGGCAATTGTCTTTTTGCACTTAACACTAGTATCTATGAAGATCTTGAATATAGAGTCTCTAGTCTTCACAAAACTTTTCTAAAGATTTACACCTATTTATACATCCCCCCTTTAGGAGACATCATTACTAAGATGAATGATGCCACTCACAACCCCACTGAAATGTTCAGAGGTCATTATAATGTACCTCTGCACCAAGATATATCCATCTTTAAAGGAAAAAAAAATGCAAATACTGAAAATTTTCTTAAAATTTTCTTGTGGTAGGTTCTTTCTGTAAATTAGTAGCCTTGTAAAAGGAACTAATAAATAAATTAGTAAACAATAAAAAATATTAAACATCTGCAGAAAAAAATTGCAAGCAAAATTGTATACAATTTTGCCAAAATTATAAAGCTTTTTATTTATTTAGAAAAACAATTGGGTTTTATTACTAATTCACTGCTTTTATCACAGAATCATAGGATGAAAGAAGTTTGAAAGGGCTGCTGAAAATTGTCTTGTCCAATCACCCCTGCACAATGAGGATCACCTAGAAATGTTGTTCAGGGCAATGTCCAGATGCCTTTGAGTATTTCAAAGGTAAGAGATTTAAAAACCACTTTGTACAACCTGTGCTAGTGCTCAGTCACCCTTCCAGTGAAAAAGTGCTTTCTGATATTCAAGTGGAACTTCCTGTGTTTCAGGCATTGCCTCCTGGGCTGTCACTAAGCACGGCTGAAAAGAGCCTGGCGTTGTCTTTCTTGTAGCCCCTCTTCAGGCATTTGCACACATTGACAATATTTCCCCTGAATCTTCATTTCTCCAGCCTGAACGGCCCAGCTATCTCAAACTTTGCTTAGATGACCTGGTCCAGTCCCTACACCATCTTAGAGCTGAGCAGAGGGGCAGATCATCTTCCTTGGTCACTGTCAACATTTTTCCTATTGCAAGTCAGGATACTGTCAATCTTCTTTGCCACATCAGCAAAATGTTAGACATGGAGCCCACCTTGGAGAGGTAACCTAATAAAAGACACAGCCGACAGACCTTCTCTATTGGTTAGGAAACATAGATTAAAAAAGGACCTAAACTTTCAGTATTGATATTTCCTGGTAAGACTGAGTTAGAAGGATATTTTGTTTGTTTTATCTGCTTTGTAAAGATAAGTTCATTCACTGTTTTTCTTTATGAATATGCTCTTTCATACATAATGTATCACACTTTTATTCCATCATCTTTGCATTTTCGTTTACCATGCTTATATTATCTCAAGTTTGAATGATTTGTTTGATCTTGGTTTCATATTAAAACAGTCAAGAACCATTCTTAGCAGCTTTTGAAAATGTGTAACTTTTTAAACAATTTATCAATTATTATTGCAATGAATATCAGTGTGATTGAAATTTGCTGTCAGCAACTGCTGTATGTACTTGAGCACTTGACATATTCTGGCAGTTCTACAATGGTTAACAGTCTGGTGGTACAAAACGAAATGTGAGTTCCTACTAAATTCTTATCCCTTACTATGCCACAACATCACTAGAAAAACAAGGTCAAGAAAAATCTGACCTAAATATGTCACTGAAATGAAATTATCTTATATTAAGACATTTATACATACTTTCTTGGGGGTTTTCTTCTTTTCTTCTTTAGTATTTAGTTTGAGATTTTATTCTTCTGTTCTTTGCATCTATTATTTTCCATTATTAGTAGTAGGTATAAATTAAAAAGGCACAGACAAACTGCAGGTACCTTGGAGTAAGGCAGATTACATTAAAAAATTAATGTAAGATTACATTTTAAAAGCTGCTAACTACTTAGTAAACAAAAGAGGTGTTATTCTTTAAGATTTTGTAGTTGTCTGTTTAAATTTACTTCAAGCAAATTAAACTTCTTCCAAGACACAAATAATCTAAATGGCAGTAGTAAAACTGGATATAGCATCTAGAAGTGATCTAATGTGTCGAGGAAATTATTAAGAAAAATTAGCATCTCCTCAATCTACTTACTGCCTATGTTTCTGATCAGGTTTCTGTCTATTGGGATCTTCAGAGCCTTTTCAACAATTTCTCAGCAGTCAGTCACCACTTAGGCAATACAAAGGGCTAGTCTCTGAACCTTAACTGGGGTTACTCCATACCTATCACAGACAATTATATTTATCCGTGTTTAATTTAATAGCATTCCTTTTGGTCTATTCCTTCAAGGTGTCCATGGACTTGCAAAAAGCTGTTATCAACCACATCCTTGTTTGGTTCACCCACAAGTTTTGTGAGGATACAACCACAGAAGAACAGGATACATTGAATGGGATAGGTTCAAGACAGATCTCCCAAGAAACTCACTATTACTGGCCTCCAGACAGAGCATGACAAAAACAACCCTCTGTCCTCAAAACCCCGCAGTCTTTTTGCCCATTTAGCAGGTCAGCTATACAAGCCATAGTGTTCCAGACTGAATCCTTGAAACACAGAATGATAGAATCACCTGGATCAGAAGGAACTTTAAAGATCACCTAGTTCCCTAACCCCCTCGACCAGGTTACTCAAAACCACATCCAACCTGGTCTTGAAAACTTGCAGGCATGGGGCACCCATAACTTTTCTGGGCATCCTGTTTCAGTGACTTAAAACCCTCAAACGATTTTTGTTTCCAATATCTAATCTAAACCTACTCTCTTTCAGTTTGAAGACATTCCCATGTGTCCTGTCACATGTCCTTGTAGATAGCTCCTCCTAGGTTTCTTGTAGGCTCCATTCAGGTACTGGAAGGTAATATCTTTTCCCATCCATCTCCACAACCTTTCAGTAATGACCAAAAGCCAACCAGCAGTATCCTCAGTCAGCTCTCTCCACAGGAAGATATTTTGGTTTTCTCATGGTTTAAGCCCAAATGGAAACTCAGCCTCACACAGCTGCTTATTCACTCACCTGCAGTGGGATGGGGGAGAGAACCAGAAAAGTAAACTTGAGTAAACCCATGGGTTTGATAAAGACATTTTAATAGGTAAAGCAAAAGTCACACGTGCAAGAAAATAAAAATATTTGATGCATTCACCACTTCCCGTGGGCCGGCAGGTATCCAGCTGTCTCTAGGAAAGCATGGCTCCATCATGAATAATGGTGACTTTGGATGACAAAAGCCATCACTTCAAATATCCCTCCTTTCCTTCTCCCCCAGTTTATATGCTGAGCATAATGCAATGAGTATGAAATATCCCTTTGGTCAGTGGGGCCAACTGTCCTCTCCCGGCTGCTTGTAAACCTCCAACCTACTCTGTGTAAGCACTGTTCAGCAGAAATAAAAACATCCCTGCACTATCAACACTCTTTTCTGCACAAATCCAAAACACAGTGCCAAAGCTGCTAGTACAAAGAAAAGTGAGTCCACCCTAGCCCAAACTAGCATAGCTTCCTATATATAATTGCTCATTTTGAGTGACATCATTTGAAGATTAGCTAGACCTCATATACCGAAAGGATATCCTATCACAGGCCCATGGGTCTAAGCACACAAACAATGTAAATTAATTCAGAAAATTAAAATTCACAGGGAAAAGAACGTATAAAAACTACCTCTACCGCCACTCCTCAGTGAATTCTTCTGCCTTCAACACACATCTGTGTTGGACTTGTAGAGGAGAAAGATACTGTGCAGAAGTATTCTGATTTTTAATTTAATTCAATAAAATCAAAGAGAAATTAGTTTCTGTGCACAGATTTGCCAAAGGACAGGTGTAGCTTTCATTTAACATTCTTATAGCCATATTAGGTACAATGACATGGGTAAGCTCAGATAAATCTCTCCTGGTAGCTCATTCAGAATAATATTAGCACTGAGAACATAATACAAGGGATTTTATTTCCATTTTATGGTCCTAAAATTTATACAATCTTATATAAGAAATATGTTGATATTTAAGTCAACCAAAAGCTTTTGCATAACCAGATATTATTTATTTCCTTGACTGTCATTACCATACAGATTCCCAATGATAACCTTGGAATTCAGGATTTAGTAGATTCTATTATTTTTCTTTTAGGTGCTCCAGCAATTTTGTCTTTCATTTTAAAATATGCTGTATCTGCAAACACATCACAGCCAACACTGATAATAGTTTATAAATAAGCAGTTACTCATTTGCATTTTGCAATTCCTGTAAAAGATGCATTACCCTTCATTATTCTGTTCATGAACCTGATAATAATTTCTACATTGTCTTTTTTAATTGCTTTCTGAGTTCACAGCACTTCTTCTACATAATAATCTTACATTTACATTGAATTCTTTATCCTGAAAGATACCAAAGCCCTTCAAAAAATGTGAGCTGAATTCTATCCTCTGTTTTATCCAAGCACCCACCAGCTGCAAAGAAATTGAAAATCTCTGAGGAGATAATTTGATAACTTCAGTAAAAGAAAATTGATCACTTCAGCAGAAAATAAAGAACTAGTTCAAACTGGTAAGAAGTGTCCTCCTGTAATTTAATTTATTTTTCTTCTGGGATTGCTCATTTTTTTCATAAACAGGCCTCCCTAGCCTGCTGGAAGTTCACATTTAGGTAAAAGATTGTCATTATCAAAGGTTGATTTTTCCTCTAATTTCATGCCAGTTTTCACTGAATTGCTTTATCTCTGCTCTTATATCATGTTCTGCTTTTTTGTACACCCTGAGTTTTTCATAAGCTGTTAAATAGATCCAATAATATGGCAGTTCTACATAATTTCCCATTTACCATGTACAGGGTGGATCCATCATTTTAGTCATCATATTACAGAATTTAGCCAGATCAGAGTATTCTTGTAGCTTTCGCCAAAAATATTCATGTGCTCTCCAACAGTATTTTATGAATCATGTAACATGCATGCTCTAAGTTTCTATTTTCAGACCATTGCATTTGCATGCTATGCAATCTAAAAAACTGCATGAAAATGAAGATTCTACCACCATCCAAAACACAGATTCTGGACAATGTTTTTTAATAATCAAGTGAATCAAGTAAAATAAAATAACAATACTAAAAATTAAGGAATTTTTCAATACTATAGAATATAGTGAGGAAAGCAAAGCCAATGTGTTTTCTGAGGATTTTCAGGACACAGACTTCTAATGGATTTGTGTTTGTTTTTGTTGTTGTTTTAATTTATAAGACTGTTTTATCAAAGGCTTCTTCAAAGGCCATATTTCTTCCAATGTCTAAGGAACAAATAAGCACTCCTTACATACATATTTTTGTCTACAAAAGGATGACATTGAAGACTAGATAAGTGCTGAAGATAGTCTAACGGAGCCATGTTTTAAAAAATTGATGGTCAAAAATAATGTCAAATGGTATTTCTAAAAGCAACTTGCTTTTCCAGCAAATATTTTTCACTTAATTTTTGCACTGATTCTAGACTTCTGCTGTTCCACACTTGCAGATCTACCATGTAGTATAAGTTTCAAAAAAGCTCTATAAAGTAGGCATGAACGTCTCCCTGTTTCTTAAAATACTGCAGTGATCTCCAGTCTTGGTCTGCCAAAACATTTGGTTACAAACAAGTCACATTGAGCACAAAGACATGGCAAATGAATCAAACAAATGAAAAAGTAATTATTCTTTAGAAAGATAATACCCTATTTTGTACACATTTTCTTACTTGCCTTCAGCTAGAAGGATACAAACTTGATGAACACTTTTTAGAAATGTGCTTTATAACACACTAAGAACTTGTTTGGTCTGATAACAAAAGATCAAAAAGCACAGACAACAATGCAATTGCAAGTTTAACAATGGCATGGCAAAACATTTTACCCACAGATAAATATAAATGGGGCAATAGGAGAGGATATTTTTTTCTAATGCAAAATTCTTAGTGAAGCACTGCATTATTTTCTTAGAGTGTTAATGGTTATCTTTCTTAAAGCTCTTCTTTTGTGAGCTTTTTGAATCTCACTGAACTCCTAAGGCACTTAGAACACACTCCTTGCTTTTTTGCACATCCCAGTACTGCTGAATCCACAAAACAGGAATCAAATGAAAAATCACAAGACCAAGATGCTTATTCAGGTTTTGTTACTAAACTGACTGGAAGGTTTATGAACAAACGTGTTCAAAAGTGAATATAAATAATGAATATTCTCAAGGTAGCTCAGTATATCTCATCTCCAGATTTGGGCATCTATGTTCTCTCAGACACATTTATTTTAATTCTTGAAGTCCACTCACTTCAAATATTTTTCTTAGCAAGAGGAACACATAAATCCCAACACCTTTCATCATATATGCTGCTCTCCATGTTTTTTTCTCAGATCACTGAATGACTAACTATTAGTTTCCACAGAGGTTTAATAAGTATGGGTTATGACTGTATACTGTTAAAATAGGAGTAGAATGGGTTTTCAATTGAAAAAAAAAGTATTTGTATAACTAATATCTTACTCATCTTTAGATTTATTTTTTTTTCACTTTTCCAGGAAGAATTCTTATACCTTTTTGCACGAGAAATAATTCTGCACTTGAATGTGCAGCTGTTGTTCATCTGGGCAATCTAGTTTCTGATACTCAGGAGAGACGTGCCACAGACCATCAGCTGTGTAAAGCCTTGAGGGGCCACATATGCCAAAAAGAGAAAATGTAATTGCAATTCATAGGGGACTGTGAAGTGCTAGTATAAAAGGTCACAGCACATCGTCATTTATTCCTCAGTAGCTGAAGTCTGGAAGGAGAAATCTCTGTAGAAATGTAGAAACAGTTATACCCTAAAACAATAAGAGAAGAATAAGAGAGGTCACAGAAGAAGGATCTCAGAGGTGCAAGAAAGGAAGACTGAGTAGGAACTTAATTATCATTCACCATTACTGAAGAGGTCTTCTAAAACCCCTGAGGAAAAGTCTGCTCAGACACAGATGTCCAAGATACTGTCTAATTTATTGTACAATAGGATCCAAAATAATTTCTGTTAGGGAAGTCTCCACATCCATTTATGCTAGGGCAAATGGCTAGTTGAAATTGCACAAGAAACAGCAGGAAACTTCCACTCTATTTAACTCACCTTTTATGATGATAAACTCTTTTATACATCTTTCTTTACTCCCATTCACCATTTCAGCAGTTTCTTCCACTTCATACCTGGAGATATTGAAAGCAAACAGGCTCAGAAACCATTAGATGGTCTGTTTTTAACTTTGGGGACGTGTGATTTCTTCTGGATGGAAACTCACAAATCCTAAGGGGTCTGGAGTGCCATGAGATTGTCAGACATCAGCTTGCTTTTCAAGTTCAGAAATCATTTAAGAAACTACATTTCAGACAATGAAGTTACATACAGTTAAAACAGACTGGAAATACATATAGCTTTTACCTTTTGTAATGGAAAATGAATTAGACTGATTTTAATGGGTCAGAGGATGTGTAAAGCACCCCGCCAACAAAAAAAAAAAAAAAAAAAAAAGGAAAAGTTTGGAGGAGGTAGAAAAAGACATTAAATTAAGGAAAAGACATTAGACTCTAAAGTTTATCCTATTTTTTTAAGTTGCATATTGTCAGCAGTTGGATTAAAATAGATTTTAGAGCATCTGCTTTCTGAAAATATTGTTTTAAACCTGCATGTGTGCAGAAGCATTAACAGGAGTTACAGGAATGAGACAATCCTAGGAGAAAGTAATAAAAAGGTTTGCCTCCATGCAATATTTAAAAGCTGGAACAAGCCATTTCTCCCCTACAAGGCAATTAATTGATTATTGCCCTGTTGCAATCAAAACTTACATTTGCTGTCTTCCCACCTCAGCTTTCGAATGCCAAGATAAATGGGGAATAGAAACTACAGAAATGTCATTCCCTCTTCCGGTCCTACACATGCAGTGTGAAACATTTTAAGTGCATGCTTTGAAGGTATTATGAAGGTTTTCTTGATACTTTTCAAACTACTTTTGACTGGGGCTCTGCCATCACATTATAAACTTTTATAAAAGTGTCAGGAATAATTCAGGCCTTTCAAAATGTAACGGAATATCTAGACTTTTCTGTGTGACTCAGCCACTTAAAAGTTTGTTTTCACATTCATGAGGGCTAGAACCTCTTCTTTGTCAAAACAAAACCAGAACCTGTAATACTTATGCTTTCATACCAACTTTTAAGTACTGTGTTTTTCAGTATAGTTTTTTCTTAACCCTGTTCTGAATCTGACAATGATAATATTATCAACAACAGCAACTGTTAAAGATATACATATTCCCACATATAACCTCCTTCCACACGTGACATCAACAAATAACACCAAAGCCACAAATATGAATTTGAACTTCTGACCATGAGAGAAGAAGAAAATATTATGAAATATAAAGCTGGCTTTGCATGCCAAAACCTATCTCAAATTGTCCTATACAACTGACTAAATTACTAAATTGATTTAACTACTTCATAATGCTACTTTATAGATACTGAGAGGGTTTGTTGAAAGCAAAACTAATTTACTGCGGTGTTGACATAGGACTGCATTTATTAAGCAGTCAAAGCAGACAAGACAATCTATCACTATGGGGTGGCAACAGGAGTCTCTGTTGTAAGGGTTCTTGAGATGGCATCTTTAACACCTGCCCCACAGTCCACTCCTCTACAGTTTCTACAATCAAGCTGCCCCTGGTTTTACAGGTCCCTACCAGAACAAATATAAAACAAGACCATAGTAGAGGAACATACACACAACTCAGGCTGATGGAAACCAGTTCAATCTTCCTCTAGCTGTCCTGCGTATGAGGTCAGACTAGATTAATATAACAACCTAAAATTTTCTGGCTTGTTTTGCTCTACTGCCTAACTATAATCTGGATGATCCAATCTGATTCTCTCTTGTTTCAGTACCTGCACAGTGTTGTTCTGTACGGGGATACAGTATGAAGGTGGTACAGAATGTAATCTTATCCCCAAAAGACTTGCAGCTGAATCAATTGCTAAAATTAGGAGCAGGCCTGATCTTAACAGGCCACACCTGTAGCCAACAAGAACAGTGGCATAAAAGAGTGGATTGGTGGGAACTGAAGTCAGATGATTACTGCAAGCACCAGGAACAGTCAGTGCATAGAGGAGATGCCTGTGAGAAACATTGAGGAGGTATGAAACTCTAAGGATATGGAATCCTTGCACTATAATGATAGCAGAACTCTTAATATATAAGACAACATTTCTCAGGTTTTCCCCATACCCTATCATGAACAGACTGGCCGGTGCCTCCTCAATTGCCTGACAGTGCTAAAGACCTGCTGTTAGGTTCCCCTAAAGCCATCTCTTCTCCAGGCTAAATGGTCCCTAGTCTGTAGAAACCTGCTACCTTCACAGAGCTGTTGTTGGCCTTTGCTCCCAGGACACACCACAGGCTCCTCCTATCCACCATATCCTACAAACCAGTTACAGAAGAGCTCCTTATCAGCTGGTAAGTCTCCACCACGTACAGTTATAAAGGGATCTGTTCCTTCCCAGGTGTATGAGTTAGCATTTAACTTTGTTGAATATAATTAATTTTCTGTCAATCTATTCCTCCAACTTCTCCAGGTCCCTCTGGACAAAACTGATATTCCTTGTCTGCTGTTTATGGAGCACTTTATATGCAATAAAACACTTCCATAAACTCCTCTATGTTACCAATCAAGATGCTAAGCAGGGTCAGTCCACGTGCTGCCCCACTTGTTACCAGCAACCTAGTAGAGTGCAACTCATTTCAACTCAACCTGCTGAGCTTAACAATCAAATGAGTTTCGTACAAATCTGACTCAGACTGTATCAATGTAACTTGGATAGAGTATTGTGGAAGACTGTCAAAAACCTTGCGGAAGTAAAGGACACCCATTTCACTCTTGATGATCAAAAGTCTGGTTATTTTTTCACATAAGGAAATCCAATACCTTTGATAAATCAATGTTAACAATCCCAGGCACAGAAACGGCTTTTAGTAAGAGCCACTCTGTGACCTACCTATCCTGTATTAACCTCAATTGGGTCTTTTTGATAAGGAAAAAGAAGTGCCCTTCCCTGTGGAAACAGTATGGCTTTCTCCATGGCTGAGAGAACCAATAACCAGCTAGAATTGCCCTACAAATCCATATATTTAAGAAAAGAAGCACAGCCAAAGCTCTGTCTTGTTTCTGGATTTGAAATGGTGGCTGGGCAGGGTAGGGGAGGCTGTGGGGCTGTCTTGGTTTAGGGCAAATTTTGGAGAGAATTTTCAAAGGGGCTCTTCTAGGAAAGCAGATTCAATTGGTCTTTCTCTTTAACTGGTTTGGGAAAAAATATTTCTTTGGAGAAAAGTGGGAAAAAACCTGTTTATAACAATAAAACTTAAACTTTATTAAACAATAAAACCCCTTGTTGCTCTAAAAAAGATGACAAACTCAGAAAGTCCTCTCTCTGGGTTGTAGCTTAGCTTACTCAGTCTTTTATTAGCCTTTCTGGTACTGAAAGTGCCATGGCCCAGGCCTGGCCCGGTGGGCCACAGGTGTGAGCCGCCGGTGCTCTTTTGGTGTTCTGTTTAGAGCGGGTTTAAACAGGTTTAAAGAAAAGGGGAAAAAAACAGTCTAGCTGAGGAACTTTGCCTCAGCTAGCTAAAATTAATTAAAACAAGGGAGATCTCTGTCCTGCAGTCTGTCCATCCACAGGCAACACAGTCCAGACAAAGAAATGTGGAGGACTGAGTGCAGTGTCTGAAAACAAACTGGGCACTTCTTCTCTCCCCCTTTCACTTTATGAAACAAGTCTTAAAGGTGCAAAACTTATTATTCAGCATAAACAGAACAAGATGAGTGGGGATAAAAGCGTCATGGAAGCAAACCAGGACAAGGGCCAAGGCTAGGCTGGGCCACAGATGCTAACATCCTGCCTCCACTAAACCCTGCCCCACCGAGCCCCCGGGAGCAGCTCTGGGCTAGGCCTGGCCGCCTGGTCGGGCCATTTCCTGCTGCCGCTGTAAGATTAACTCTTTCAGTACTCTAGAATTCCATTTAAAAATAGATAAACCTGTGGGTGCCACTTCTCCCAAATCAGATAAAAGGAAAATTGAAGGGATGTGAAGAGAACAACA
Organism: Ammospiza nelsoni; assembly: GCF_027579445.1. NCBI lineage: Eukaryota > Metazoa > Chordata > Aves > Passeriformes > Passerellidae > Ammospiza > Ammospiza nelsoni. Next base: position 39,194,083 of record NC_080669.1, on the reverse strand, counting down.
TAGAGACACCAATGTCAGTGAAGAAAGAAGAGTCAAAGCCCAGATGGCAGGGGAACGAGGAGATGCCTTAGTTTTGGGCTGAAATTCTCTTGAGAATTCTATGGTGAAGATGTAGTTGACACATTAGACACTTTTTCCCTTTAACTCATGGAATGCATTGGGAGGATTGAGTGTTCTAACCACAGCCATGAGCAAAGGCACCAGTGCTGAAGCAAGAAGATGTTGAAATAGCTGTGATTTGATGAGAGACTTGAATAGACAAAGAGATGAGAAAGATGAGAAACCTTGATGCAAGGACAGAAAAAAAAGACCTCTGTTTCTCAGAGATGGATGAAGAAAACTTTTGTCTCTAGGCCAGAACAGCTTACCCCTAAAATTGCACCCCAATAAGCTGAGATGACCCATGGTGGTAGTTGTGAGAAGACTACCAAATGCGAGAAGGACTTACTGTTTGTAGATTTCTGGGTGGCTGCTATCTGTGAAAATTAAAACCACAAGAGAGCTGTTTCTTGTGGAAAAGTCTCCATGGCATGGCAGGAGAGACTCCTGCCCCTAAGCAAACTGAAGAAAGACTGTTTTAGAGGTGGCAAGCTGGCTGAAAGTCCCAGATTTTGTTTCTTTACATTGTCAGTAGGAAAAGAAAGAGGAGGTGGGGGCAGGGGAGGATAAGTGTTCTGAAGGCTTATTTTGATTATTATTATTCTTCTTTTAGTTATGTTAATAAAGTTTTCTTTATACTCTTTAAAGTTTTGAGTCTGCTTTTGCTCTTCTCCTAATCCTTATCTCACAGCAGAAAATGAGTAAATAATTTTAGTGGGTGTAGTGGCATTTAGCCAGCACTCAACCCACCTCATTAACTGGTGCTGTGACTCAGACTGGCAAACCAAAACCACTACACTACCATAGTTTCAAAGTTGGTTGACCAGTTTCTACTTCCTCAGATATTTATTTTGGTACTTTTTGATTAGATGTTGTGAAGGGTTTGACACTGGCAAAATGCCAGGCACCCATGGTGTTGCTCATTCATGCTCCCCTGCCATAGATGGGCAGAGAAAAGAAAAATTGAATTCTGGGTTCAAATTCAACAAAATGTTCAAGAGTTGAGATTGGGACCAGGAGAAAACACTCCAAGGCCAAAACAAGCTCAACTTAGAAGTACAAAGTGAATTTATTACCAAGAAAATCAGAGAATACTGAGAAGCAAAATAAGACATTAACAAAATCCGTTTTTCCTCCAACCCCTCCCTTCTCCCCACCAAAAGCTCAAGAAGACAGGTGGCAGGGGCTTGGTCAGTTTATCATCCCAGATCTTCTTCCACTGTTCCAGGAGAGGAATCCTTTCCCTATGAGGCTGTGGGGTCCCTCCCATGAGACAGTTCTTTGTTAACTTCTCCAGCATGGCTTCAATCTCATTACCAGCAGCACTCCCAAAGCTGCTGCAATGTGAGTCCCTCCCACAGGCACACAGTCCTCCCAAAATTGCTGTGGCGTGGGTCACTCTTCCATGGGATGCAGAACTCCACGGACAGGCTGCTCCAGCCTGGAGGCAGGGACCCTCTCTCTCCACCAGGTCTCCCACTGGATCACAGCCCCCTCCAGACATCCACCCACTCCAGCATGGGCACCCCCCACGATGGACCTCTGCAACCCCTGTGGATCCCCAAGGGCTGCAGGGGCACAGGTGCTTCACCAGAGTCTCACCATGGCCTGCAGAGGAATCTTGGCTCTGGTGCCTGGAGCACCTCCTCGCCTCACCTCCTTCTGCACTGACTGAGGTGTTGCCATATAGTTTTCCTCACATGTTCTCACATCCTCCTCTTCTCTGGCTGGTAAACAAAACCTGTTTCCCTACTGTTTTGATTTTTTTTCCCAAATACATTGGCACAGAGGCGTTACCAACCTCTCTCATTAGCCCAGCTTTGGCCAGCACCATGTCCATCTTCAGAGTCATCAGGGATTGGTTCTGCCAGACATGGTTGAAGGTTCAGCAGCTTTTCACAGGAGCCACCTCTGTGGTCACTCCACTACCAAAGACAGACCATGCAAAACCTACATAGAAGTGTAATATTGTTTCTCCTTCAAACATCTCAGACATTCTCCAGTTTTCATTTTTTTAAAGATGCTAAGGAGCAGCCCTATGAAGATATTGATCAGCTCTCTCAGAAACCTTCAAAGAAGCTTGTCCATGGATATACTATGGGTCAAGTTCACCAAAAGAAACTCTGGCTTGATCTGCATCCACTTTCTTCTTGAATCTCTTCACAAGTCTTTGCTGGAAAGACTGAGGCTATGAAGGCACTGAGTACCTCTGTCCTGTTTGCATTCATGCTCATTAAATCATTTGCCCTATGGAGAAACAAAAAGAAAGTGCCCCCCTCAACTGAATGGCCCATTCAAGGGAGTATGAGGATGAAGATCCAATTGGACAACATGATAGTGGGTGCCTCCACACCACCTCCCACCCCTGAAAAGAGTATGATTGGTCTTGCAATGGAAAGCTGAAATTCCACTCCCAACAAGAGGGCTAGAGCAGGGACAGTGTATCCAGGTATAGATATCAAATGTCAGCACTTTGTGGGGACATCACTAACCACTATGGCATATACAAATATGCGTATTTTTAGTAGTAATATTTATTGTCATCATGTATAACAATGGTGACAAAAACAACAAAAAACAACTCTACTCTTACTTCTTGTTGTTAGTTTATAATGGATGAACCACAATACTTCTGAATACTTTCCAACAATTAGCAAAAAGCTTAACTTTTTTTTTTTGTGGTCAGTATTATTTGCATCTGTATAAAAGTTTTATTTAAATTTTTTCCATATTTACTTGGCTTGTATGTAATGTACTGCAATAACAACTATAAAAGAACTGCTTACCTGTACAAAGCCTCCTAGTTGCTTACAGCGACAGACTCCAAGCCCTCTGTCACTAAGAAATTCTGAGTGACTGTTTTGTGCAGAAGTGACACTAACAGAGGCACACTAGTAGGCTGCATACTTTTTACAGCATTGTTTCTATATTATTATTCCAAATTACATCTATGCTGTCACAGATGGCCTACTTTTTCAGGGGGTTGTGTGTTTTCATTTAATCTCAAGCATCACTAATGTCTTCAAGGAAGCAAAAAAATGAATTAATTTGTTCTTTGGGCACTGGCTAGCTAGTCACTTCTCAGACTGTAAGATGCTTGGTAAAGGGAAGAGCTGTTAAAACTTATATGATAAGTCCATAAGAAAATCTCCAGTTTATAGTTTTAATACATGTGCTAATTTGGAAAACAGCAGGTCAGTAGCAGGCCATTGAAAGCAGATAGTTGTATGTTAACAAATATCAGGTAATGATTGTATGCACACAATTATTTTCAAGAATAATTTACTCATTGGTTTGATTTATCAAATTTCCACCCTCTGATGCTCATCTGTGTCTTCAGAAACTACCATTTAAAGACAAATTAGACCTTTTTTTTTTTCTTTTTTTTTTTTTTGTTACTGGAATCACCTGCAACTTTGCCTCTTTATAGTGTTATAGTGTTTTTAATTTTGTCTACAACCAGGACTTTAATGCTGTGATGTATATTCCAAATGCGCCGAACAGTCCACAAGGCTTTTTGTGGATTATTCCCAAAGTCTCTGCTGAGAGCAATGCAGTCAGAGCTCTTTCAGCTGGATGCTCAGCTGCTGAAGTCTTTCCAAGGTACTGAGGCTCCTCTTGGGGCTGCAGAGTCACTCTGCCCCACGCTGGGTGCCAAAATATTGGAATATGATCCCAATTATTACCAGGTAGATAGTGCCTGGGCTCATCTGACCCTTGCTGCTGGGTTAAAGGCAGCAACTGTGGTGTTTCACCTCAGAGACACTTTTGGCAGGCTGGGTGTTGCAGCTGGGCACTGAAACAAACCCAGGCTTGTAGAAACTCAGTTTACCTCAGGTGGAAGGCTTCAGGCTAGGGTGAAGAGGAAAAGGAGATGGATTCTACCGGAGGGTTAATATCCAGAGTTTTATTCCATGGTCACAGACCTCTAAATCTTGGTAACAGCTCCAACAGAATACCAAGCACATGGTCCTGGCTCAATTTAAGCCTAGGGACAGGGGGAGGGGAAGGGACAGGTGAGCACCAACCAGGTGGGAGGAGGAGGGTGTCTGGGGACAAGGGACACCTAGACAGGCCAATGACCCCAGGCCTGAAGGGCATCCTTTGAACTTGACCAGCCACACGATGGCCTTGCTGGAATGTTAAGACTGACTGACAGCCCAGGAGGGGACGAGGGGGAAGAGGAAGAGAGGTATTGGCACACCTGGGAAGGGACTAGGAAGTCTAAAACAGGAAATTGCAACACACTGCAACAGTATATGTATTCAGCCCACATTCTAAAACTTGAGTGCTTCTATCTTATATGTAAACTTTTGTATCCTTTTTGTCATGCCTTTCTTACTGTATATGTCATTTACTTATGAACCATGGGCTTCCCTGTTCTAATTTATTAACTGTTGAAAGAATTATGCCAGTGATAGCTCTGCAAGATTAGATCCTATGTTTTAAGAAATCTCCCTTACAAATTATACCTCCTTGTAGTTCTTATACTAGCACTGCAGGTTCTGTGATTTTCTTTATAAATGAAGGCAAACTCCTTACTCCATTAAAGGATTGGTAAAATTCCTGCTGAATTCAGTGTGAATAGATTTAAACTCTCATGTCTCAGTTGTCAAATAATAGCTAGCACCTCCAATGATAAACACCTACTCTTTATTTTTTAACCTTGACAACATAAACAGGTTAATGTCAAAGTACAGTCAAATGGCAGTTTAGTTTGATGACACCACCACATCACTTTGATTTGTAACTGTCTCAAGATTTCTGCGCTTTTTAAAATTTTGCTCTTTTCACACATCAGGTTCAGAAATTAACTTATGGAAGGTGAAGATAAATGTTGCACTTCCACGAAATTCCGCAGTGCTATACAGTTAAAAAGCACAGTACCATAAATTGTTTTACCCTTTGAGAATGACTTTTTTCTGTGGCAGTGCCTAACACATTATGGCTGGTTCTGCAAAGCCGTAAGGTTTCCAGCATGTTCATCACCAAGTGACATCAATCAAATATTTGCTGGCAAGCACAATGACTTTAGAGGCACTGGTCTTCACACAAAAATTTATTCTATGACTGAGTTTCATAATATTAGCATTTGATAAGCAAAACAGTGATGAATATTGGCTAATGTGATGACTGGCTAGGTGGAGAGCAGTGGATATGTTTATCTTGGCTGTATCAAGGCTTTCTATACTGTCTTTCATAGTATCCTTATAAACATGCTGATTAGGTATCAGATAGATGAACGGACAGTGGACTTAAAAAAGGATTGCCAGGTAAAATAAAAAGGGTAGTGAACAGAGGCACAATGTCCAGTCAATAGTGGTATAGCCTGGAGACTGATACTGAATCCAAAATGACCTGGATAAGGAGAGAGGGAATCCTTAGCAAATTTGAATATCAAATAAAATGGGGAAGAGGGACTGATGCTCCATGGCTATGTTGCCATTCAGAGGGTTCTGGACAAACTGGTGAAATGGGTTAGAAAAAACATCACAAGAAAATCACATTTTTTCATATTTCACTATTTTCTGGGGAAAAAAAATCAACTGCTTCAGACTAATAACCTCAGTTTATTCTGTTTATCCCTGTCCTAGCCATTCTTGTAAGACTCAAAGCCACTTCTGAGAAGTCTTTAATATAGCTAACGTTAGCTACATGAATTGTGACATATGGCTAAGCAGAAATGCTACCCTCCCTCCCTACATTCTTTCCTCCCTTTCTTTTCCTTCTGATATACAAGGAGACTTAACTATTCTACTCTCTGTGGAACATAAAGTTTGCTACAATACCAAATGGTACAGCAGATTTCTGAAGGGCAAGGTAAAATTCTCTGAATTTGCTATAATAAATAGACCTTACAGATCTCAGGATCATAGCTATTAAAAAAAATCACATCCAGATGATATAAATCTTGAATTGCAAGGTCAAAAGTCTTGCTCAGTAATGGAAATGTGAAAAATATTTACAATGAATCACACACTCACATACCCCTCTCAAATGAGCTGGGATATAAAGTATTACATTACCCCATGTTTCAAACCAGCTTTTTTTTTTTTTAATACTATATTCTCAGTAATTTGATCTACAAACACAGACTATGATTAGATTTTTGTACAAGGTAACAGGATAATATAACAGCATCATGCCACAAACAAAACCACCTTAACCAGAGTGTTCAGTTTAAACTATTGCATATTTTGGCACTGTTGAGAAAATAACAACCTATAGGAACCTCTTCTCAGAGGTTTCTCTGATTCTAGGCATTTTCCCTGGCATTACATTAGGGGGTTTTACATTTTGCCATTTTTCCATTAATAGCTTCTGCTGACACTCACAGTCCAGAGCAATAATGTTCCAAACAGCTAGCAACAATGGCAGAAGCATGCTGTTGAAAGATGTTAACAAAATAGTCATACATTTCTGTGCAGCAATTTTTAAAGAAAATATCAAGGCTCAAATCTAGATTTTCTAATTCATTTAGACAAGACTTTAATGAGGACTTACCTGATATATCTTCTAGTGGAAAAAGTGACTTTCAAAAAGTATTTCCCAGCCTTGAAAAACATAACAAACAAACAAACAAACAAACAAAAATTACTTCCAACGCAACATAGTGGACTGCAAATGTGACTAAAAATTTCAGACTTAAACGAAGATGGATGAAACCTTTGCAATTTATCCGTACAAAACCAAGCTGCTTTTCCCTGAAATCTTGAGCTGACAAATTAGTTTTTAGCAGTAATATTAGCTGTAATATATAAGGTTCAAGATTTTAAAACAAGGTATTTCAACAATAAACTTTCTTATAGTCCCTTCGGATTTTCAGATGTATGACTGAAGTACTTCCAATGCTGATAAACATGGCTGTGTGGAAATGGCTCAGATTCTTCTCCTCTTAACATCTTCCGCAGTCCCTTTTGCACTAACTGAAGCAGTACACCTCTCATGAGCAGTACATACTCATGAGAATTCACTGGAATTTGTTGTTAAAAAAAAAAAAAGAAAACAAAATCCCCAGAATTTAGGATTTATTCTCTCCGACACCTAAATCTTCCACATTGCTGTAAAGCTTGGTGAAGAAAAGGCAATCAATGGTTACCCTAAAAATTCAGTAAGTAATTTTAATATTTAGATTTCAGTAATACTTAAGGTGAAATTGTGTTGGACCTCCATTTGGCTGCATTCTCTGTGCAGAGTTCATCATAGGATTTACTAAGAAAAACCCCATTTTTGCCTTTGTGAAACACCATTTCTGCAGGTTCTTCACTACTGGTCTTAGTTAGACAAATGAAATGTCCGAGACAAATTATATACATACAACTCACATAAGTACATAACAGACATAAAGTGTCTTCCTTTATCAGGCAGACTTTATTTATTTATTTATTCACTTACTCACTTTTTTACATATTTGGTTCTGTGCTAGAGAAGTGGCTAAGGAGGTGAAAGAACACTTTACCAGCACATCACTGTCAAACCATAAATGGGTTTCAGTCAAACTGTTAAGGCAATAAATGCCCTAAATCCTTTCCCTGAAGTGTTGAAAATCTGAAAAGAAAATGAACAGCATCAGCATGAACTGAAGTTAATGCTTTGAAACTGAATAAAAACAGAAATCTGTGTTTAAGTGGAAATGCATCTGAGACAACAAAAACTAACATCAGCAACTCGGAGGTGAATGTCACAACCTGCAGATACATTGACAGTTGTACAGACAAGAATGCTAGGCATAGTATACCTGAAAAGTCTATTAATCTTAAAAAGTACCAGAGCCCTGTTCAGCTTCTCATTCAAAACTACATGAGAACAGTTCAAAAATTTTCATGCACAAATTTTATGTTTTGAGCTTTCTGTTTAGTTGGGCAATGTTAATCACTTTGCTTACAAATTCTACTTTTGCTTTCATACTGCAATTTTTATGCTGTACATGATGCTGTTTTATTCTAAACATATTTATTGGAATTTAGGTAATCAACAAAATTTAAAACAGCAACTGTAGGAGCAACAGAAACAGAAATTTTCTAGTCTGTCTGTCTATGAATATAAGCAACCGACTGTTTATGAAACAAATCAAGAAACCCCTGTGAGATAAATCATATGACTAAGCCCAACATCCATGCTAGTGAATTAGCAGAGGAGCAATTATGCTTCTTTTTTAAGTTTGAAGTAACAGCCCGTGTGAATCTAGTATTATCCTGTAGGTTTCTTGTTTTGATTGGCATAAACCCTAACAGCACCTTGTACTTCTTGGTACAATGAAAAATGACAAGAGTGCCTTTTTTGAGGCACAATTATCTCAAGTCATAAAACTGCACACATTATAGCATCTTCAGGGAATAGCTGCACTACTGTATCAACTTCTGCAGACATACATTTAGCATGGGAATATTTATTTAAAATACTCTTTAACTCTCAGTATTCTTTATTATACCTTTGACATACATCAGCTAGAAAATACTGAGAGCACAAAATTAATATCTAAAAGAATAACAAACACTTCCCAAAAAACTTGGAAGATTGAAAAGTTATTTAGTATGCAAAGAAGACAGGGGGTTTTAACTACTATGGCTGTTATGGTAAAATCAAAATCTACGTAGTATAAAATTTATTGATTCATAAAGGCCTTTTTCCCTTAAAGGCCGCCCTAAATATTATGCTCATAAATAGGTGCGGTGCTTGATCTTCAAGCTTTTTCTCTGGCATCTCTTCCTTTTCTTTCATAATTTTCTGATTCTGCATTTTCCAGCAGTCATGCCCTATACACAAACAATGTAGTTATCCTCCAGTTGTTTTAATTTTCTAAGTGTCTTTCTGCTGATGAAACCCAGTCCTTGGAGTACTGAAGTGTATATTCTTGTTAGAACAACTTCAACAATGAATACTACAAATTTTCCAAAAAGCATTGAGCAGCTAATCACAAGATTTCACATAAATCATAAAATATGACATTTTACTGCAGTAATCCACAGTTTAAAAAGAACAAAAGAACAGTAATTTGTCTTTGAAATTCTATGGCATCTAAATAGAAATACCAAATATTGCTAAACTTAAAATTTTTTAAAAAGCAACAAACCTGTCTCCTTGCCAAAGACATAATGGGCTATTCTATTTATAAGCTTTTCAAAAGCTGTGCCTGCCTAGTTGCTATGTGTGTCACAAATGTCAATGACCATAGTCTTACAAATCTTCCAGTCAGAGCAGTATTATCATTAGCTTACAGATGAAGATCATCTGAATCATCACAATTGTTAAAAGCTGTCTGCATTTATTTATAAATAAATGCAACATGTGCAACATGTGAGGAGGCTGGGTGCATACCAGAAGAGGTGGTGGGGAATATCTGACATTGACACTAGGCAAATCCCTGGAACCATTGCTAGGCCATGAAAATTACTCAAGAATGATGCTAGCCCGATATTTAAATATCAAAACTCACTGAATTCTCTGGCCCTTAAAGCAAGACTGGTAAACTGTATTCCTAAGGAGACGTTTCTAGAGTTTCATTTATATGCCTTTTGCTCCAATTTCCTATTATGCAACCTTTATCTCAGAGTCTTCTCTGTTCCTGCTGCATGGTGAACTATTCTTGTGCACTGGTCAGGTAATGAACAGCCATCTCCCCATGGGAACAGTGCCTATGGCTGGAAAAGAAGAAAAATAAATCTAAGGTAGCTTACATGTCTCAGAGAGCGAGGGACTTAAGCTAATTACAAGCTGAACTGCTGTATGTGCACTTTTGAAGTGCCTGCCCAACTCCATTTGATTGAAAATTTCTATCAAATTAATCTGAGAAGTATTTATTTTGTGCACTTTAAGAACAAACACCTGGCAATGAAAAACACAGGATAACAATTCTTGTGTTGAGGGTATATGCCTGATCTTAAGCAAAGCTATAGTATAAGCATACCCAAAGTGAGCCACAAGGCTATCGCAGTGCAAGAAATTTAAACTTCATTACATTTTATGAGTTTTAGTCCATAGATTTCACAGTCTTTCATAGAAAGATTTTGGTTTTTTTAATGGCTATTTAGATTATTTTTGTGTAAGAAAATATGCCAGCTGCAGATCCTCCTTTATGACATAATCTGGGCATATAGCACATTCAGGTACTCTGGTGTTGTGCAACAGCTTTGTATGCCACCTATCATCTTGTAACACACAATTCTGCTTAAATCATTAATATTTTGTGTGGGACCAAATGCATCCACAGACATAATAAATACACTTAAATATAAAGGAAGTCTTACAATGATTTATGGAGACAGAGTAAGGCTTAAAAAATACTCAAAATTATTCTTTTACTTTTTGGAACATGAAGACAGAAATAGACAATGAAAAGTGGGGTATTATTAGAGTTTGGATTGTTACAGTCTAGATAATTAGAGTATGGTACGACAAAGCAAATAAATGTTAGAAGAGAAAGAATAGAAGATATGATGTAAAGAGACTGCCTGGGAAAATAACATTGCTTAAAAAATCCTCATATGTTCTTGGAACATAGCTCCAGAACTTAGCTTCCTAAGCTCCACAACTTGAGTTGCCATTTCATACTGTTTAGACAAAGCACCAGACTTCTGGCAGATTCATTTCAGATGTTTTGCTTCCATTCTCTTGTCTTCACGCAGATTCCGCATATTTTTATATTTCCTCAGGGTGAGACTCAGCAGAGCTCGTAAGTGAGGTGAGTAGAGGCAAAATGAACAACCAAACCACCACAATACTTAGCAAAGCATAGTAAATCATCCAGCGTGGCATTTCTGAAAGAGTAAAGGATCTGCACCTGGGTGGATATAGGGCAGCAGGAAGTTAGGTGTCCATCAACCCCCATCCGTGTATCACTAGCCCAGTTAATCACCACTTAGGAACTATTAGGCTGGACAGCATGAGCTCTGTCAATCACAGTTGGTACAATGTAGTGCTGAAAGTGGAGCAGTCACTAAGGATGGCCCTATTTCTAGCTAACTTGTTTTGGCAGAATGTTTGTGTGCATCAACAGACTGAAATGTCAGAGAGCTGAAGATGATGTGGGTGAACGTGAAAAACCGGAGAAGATTGCAGAGAAAAAGGAAGAAACCAGAATAAAAAGTGAGCAAGTAAATATAAGGAAGAGCAGAAGATTAAAGGTATGAATCAATGTTGTAAATAATATTATTAAAACAAAGACACAGGAAGTTTTCCACTAAGAATATATTTCAATTAGGTGTTAAAGGCAGGATAAGCATCAATAAAAATTGATCATTCAGCTTATTAAATTCTTTGTGTCACAAGTGCCCTTTAATCACTTGTTATACCACCCAGTACTCTTCTGTAGTTTCTCTAATACAAAAAGAGGGAAAGAGGCAATAGAAGTCCCAGGTGTGAATAATTTTGTACCCTATGATAAGATATGCACCCCACTGAAGCTGGCCATTAACAAGATCCACAAAGCTCATAACACTTAAATGCATATTCATATCTCTGTATGACTAACTAAAGCTCTAAATAATATTATTATAGATATTTTGTATGTTTACTAGGTGTTCCTGTTATATATAATTACTACCTCTTTTTCACTTTCACAAACAACTTAGGTTTGAGAAGTTTAATCCTGCTTCTGTGGTTTATTATAATTGAGGGTTTGTTTGTTTTTTCCTGGAGTAGGGAGTTCATTCTGAGTACATCTATGCTTAATTACTATGCATCTGTACTTAGCACAACAAAGTAGAGAAGGTGAAACAGGCATGAACAATGGAAAACTCTTCAGGGTGCAGATAAAATATTCTGGACATCGGCACAAGGATTGCCCCTTAATTTCTTTGAAAGAGAATGGGAAATAGGTCTCTTCTCTCCCTAAACCAAAAATATTGTCGACAACTTAGTTATCTAAGGAGAGTGAATGAAACATGCCAGAATGGCATGTTTACAGTAAGCAAATTAGCTCACACCTCTCCATTTCTGTTGCTTATTCTGAATCTATGCTTTGTTTTTCTTCTCTTTCTTATCGTATAAAATGCTCAGAAAAAGCATGTAGCAGGTTTTTCAGTGGGTATATTGGGACAAATTTGTTAGCCAGTCCATTCAAAGAGATGTCATGGACGCAGCAGATAATTCCTTTGTGGTAGAGACATAATGGAAAGATCTCGCAGAAGTAAAGTTCTGAGTATGTCATGCAAATTGTAAATGGCAACACTATCTGGAAATTGGTGTAATTTTATCCATAACTGGTTTGACACTAGCAACCACCATAACTACTTTTAATAGCTTCCTTTAGCTGGCAGCTAGCTTCTGAAAAGTGATACACACAACTAGATGTCTCCTGAAAGACAGAGCAGAGTCCATTTATTTTCAGGTTCATGTCAAGTGGCAACACAGCCACTGAAGAGTTTGGTTTGGAAGTCAGCGTTAAAGGTCATCCAGTCCAACCATTTCCTGCAATGGGCAGGGACATCTTGAAACAGATCAGATAACTCAGAGCCCTGTTTGAACTGATCTTACATATTTTTAGAGATGGGGTATTTAAGACCTCTCTGGGCAACCTGTAACAGTACTTTACCACCCTCATAATAAAAGACTTCTTCTATATATATTCCTTTGTAGTTTAAAACCACAACCTTGTCTCCTATTGCTACAGGCCCTGCTAAAGAAGCTTGACCCAATCTTTCTTATAATCCCCTTTTTCAGTGACAAAAGCATTCTCTCCTTTAGGCAAAGCACCAGCTTTCTCAGCTTTTCCTCACAGAATATCTGTTCCAGCCCTCTGATTAACTTTTTGCCCTCCTCTAGAGTCACAGCAACAGGTCCACACCTTCCTCGGTACTGACTGCAGACCTGGCAATAGTACTCCAGGTGGGGTCACATGAGAGCCGCCGAGGAGGAGCTGGCAGTTAGGAGCTAGGGGAGTTAACATAAAATCTTTACAAAGATTAGTAGCTATTTCGCTCTTTTAACGCTATTTTTAGCCCGGTGTTAGCAGCCCGTGTAAGTTTCTGCAATACTGTACAGCATACCTACCAGGAGAAAATCTCCCAAACAGCTCCGGAGCGCTATGGTTCCCTGAGCACAGCCTGTCACACTCATAATCAGACTGTGTTTACAGGAGCAGCAGCGCTCTTGCATTTACAGGCTGCTGAGCGGCGGCCTGGAGACAGCACAGGCGCCGCTGGGCTGGGGCGGGCACTCCCGGGCGGCACTCCCGAGCTGGGGCGGGCATTCCCGGGTGGGCACTCCCGAGCAGGGGCCGGAATTCCCGGGTGGGCACTCCCGAGCTGGGGCGGGCATTCCCAGGTGGGCACTCCCAAGCTGGGGCCGGCATTCCCGGGCGGCACTCCCGAGCTGGGGCACTCGGGGCCCGCGGCACCCGCCCCGGGCGATTCCCGGCGCGGCGGCGCCACCTGGCGGCGCGGCGTGAGGCGAGGCGGGCGGGGCGCGGGCCGTGAGGGAGGCGCTGCCCCGGGCGCTGCTGCCGCGGCCCGGCCCGGCCCGGCCCGGCCCGGCCCGGGTCTGCCGCCCCCAGCCGCCGGCACCACCCGGGCCCGGCCTTCGCCTTTTTGTTTCACCAGAGCATTACGTCATATTTTCTCTCCACGTGGAGGTAGCCTTGATATAGTATTTAAAGATTCGCCCCGCTGATTGAAATTCCTTGTTTCTGTGCTCTTCTGCTTTTATAGAAGCAGTGAATTCCAACCCTGAAATATGTCAAATGGGAGAGAGATTTCTGCCTGAAAGACACAACCAGCTTCATTTGCCATATTCAGTGAGCAAAATACATACTGTTGGAACAACACACAAAAACAGAACAAAAGGTGGTTTGAGAGGTCCTTTGTTCTCTTCAGTCCTAAAGGAAAGCTTTTGATAGGAAAAAATAAAATAATAAAAAAAAAAGCCACCTGCTATCACAGGTGTCAATTCACCTTAAGATAAGAACTGCACCAGACCTGTCTTATTTTAGTCCATGAACACAAAAGTGCTGCTGGCTGAATCAGATTTGTTTCAGTGGTAGGATGTCTTTAACAAGGTTTTTGCTATCATCCCTGCAGTACAGCCAGGCAGGAAACATGATGGGCTCTATGGGAGAGAGGTGATGAGTAAGGCAAACACAGCTCCGTGGATTTTTAAGATGTTAGGTTTTGTGAGTTACACATATTTATTGGCATTTTTAAAAAGCAGCAAATACTACAATTCCTTTAAGGTTTTAATAGTGGTATGCAAGAATTAAAGAAGAAAATAGACCTATTTCCTTTTCCTTAGAAATATGATGTTACAGCTGGCGTTTTGATATATGCATTTCTGATTTCATGGCAGCATTTTCTCCACTCATCATGCTTAATTTCTTCTGAAGTTTAACTCAGATTCTAACTTTAACCCTTTTGACTCTGAAAATTAAATACTAGGGAGAAAAAGACAATTTCATTTATGTTTAAAGCAGTAGCAATTAAATTAGCTCAGTACTGTACAAATTCAGTGATAGAGTGTACATTTAATGATGGTTACAGTTATTTATATACCCCTATACATACATACATATATATATATATTTACACACACAGACACATGCGCACACACTACATATACACTGTAGAATATCTATTTGCCCATACAGCTTTTACCTCCAGTCAGTAAGATATAATCTACAAAATTAATCAGGGAGTGAAAGACTATAGCAGAAGTGCTAATTTTTCACTAATACAGTGAGCTTCTAAAGATAGACTATATCCTTGCTCGCATCAGAAAACTCCAAGACATGGTTTCTACACAGACATTTAGTGATTCTTAATAACATGGTCTTATCACTTTATGTTATTTGAGTAACTGAAAATTCAATTTTATCCTGCAGCAAAACCAAAATAAATATATAAGCATATAAGTTAGGACAATAGTATTTCTTATAGATTGAATTTTCTGGGAACTTTTGATAGGAAAATTGCAATGTTTCATTTGAATTCAGTATAATGTTTTGTGTGGATTTAGCTTGATTAGAAATTGAAAAATTGACATAGTGTTTCAGGCCTTAATCAGTGCAACTAATAATGTGGCATTAAGGCTCTTAGGCTGAATCAAATTAAGAAACTACTAAGGTTTTTTTCAAGAAAAGTCTTCTTATGGCCCATCCTGAAAGTTTTAATTTTAGCATCACTTTCCTTCTTTTTTCCCAGTTATAGCTTAGCTTTCCATCTGGCCTCTTTTTCTGAGCAGAACCAGTAGCAAGCTGTAGCAGAGGAGATAGGTCAAAACAGTGTATCCACTGAAAAAAGTTCCAGGGAGGTTTGTCCATAATTAAGTGTCCATTGTTAAAAAGGTTGTCCTCTCCATCCTCTATCCAATCTTGGCTTGTCCATCTTCTCTTTATCACTCTGCTCCATAGCAGCACCATTTAAACACTCATGGCTAAGCTGTGGGTAGAAAACAAATTGTTTGCATTGAAAATGACCAGACATAATATTGAATAATCCACATGAGAGAATCAAAGTTTACTCTACTGAATTTGATTTAGCTTCTATGGTGTCATATGATTTACAGCAGTCAGCTTTATCTGCTGAGCTTCTGTGTGCATTTTCTAGGTCTGGTTTGCAGTTTGTTATTAGATCCTGTATGTCCATGAAATTTACACAAAAGTTCCCTCCTCGGGACATGTCAGTGCCTTTTTCTATTGCAACCTCAACCTTTGTAATGGTTGTTCAAAAGGCACTCCAATGATGTAAGACCACCTGCCTTTCCTGAGTGAAAGCTAAATTACTTGCTATTGGTTTGAAACACATTTCTCTTCCTGAAGATTAGTTAGCTCTGCAGTGGCTGCAGTATGGCAATGTGCATGTATGTAATGCAGTTTTTCAAGTAATGCACAAAAAGTAAATTATGACAAATTGTGAAACAGTAGTAAGTACCTAAAGTTATACCTCTTTTTACTAACTGAATAAATCATTCCTTATATTTGTATTTCTGATTTAAAAGTTATGTTGTTACTTCTCAAACACAAAAAACACCTTTCTTGTTCTTTTTTTTATAGGTAGGTGGTGTTACTTAATTTGTTATGTGAGACGTGAGAAACGTCATATTAGTACTTCCATGAGATTGTCGTTTGTGTTCAAAGAAGCACTCAAAGTAGTGCAGGGGCCCTTTTTTCTATTGTCAGTGTCTGCTTTGTAGGCTAATGGACGGAACTATATAGAGGAAAAAAACCACTGTCAGTTGCCTCTGCCAATTCCCTAGACAAACAGAATCTAGTGTGAACCAGCAAAACAAGCCTAGGCAAAACCCATAGAGCTACAGTAGACTAGATTTTGGGAGTGGTTTTTTGTTTTGTTATTTGTTTGCATTAGGTTAGGGCTTTGTTTTGTTTTTGTTTTTTAATTCAGCCTACAAGATATGATAGAACATTGTAAAAGCCAAAACAGATTCAATATACTAAGCAGCTGTACAGCTTTCTCCCTTACGGATTAGCTAATAATATGTTTTGTTATTTTGGGAAGAAACAGGTTGTTTTCTCTTCAGGTTGCCCAGACTGGCAGTGAACATACAGAGAGTACTATTATGGATCTCAGTGGGAAGGTGGGAAAAAGAGAAACTTAATATAATTACAGAATTCCTAACATCCTCTTATTGTATTTAGCCTAGTAAGAGTTTGGGTTTTTTAAATTATTTTGTTGTTTTTCACAATTGGACTTAATTCAAATTTTTAGTGAGTCTTGGGCTTAATGTAAATCTTCCACTTTCAAGACTCTCAAGGCCACCTCTGAAAATATTTGAGTGCTTGAAGGAAAATTGTATTCTGCAAATACAAAGTACTCCACAAATTTTGGTGCACCCTGAGCCCTCTCAAGTAATTGAGTTCTGTGTCTATATGAGCTACTGACAAATTCATATCATTTTCTTCAAGGTAATCTAGTTTCTCTTGTCTCTCCAGATTACACCTGTCTCTCCCAGTATGGAGGTTCCTCGTAGATCTGAACAACTGGGAAATTTCTATACAGTTTCGCTTTCTCCCTAAGATTAGAAGGAGCAAATTAGATCTCTGATTTAAGATTATGACAGTCTCTGATAACTATGAAACAAATGCTCAGAAAGGTCTGCATGTACACCTTTCTACTGGAACCATAGAATTCTGTTACAAAAATAACTTCTAACACCAAGGAACAAAACTCTTCAGCATGACATCTCTTGCGAGTAGTTAGTAGAGAAATTGGAGAGTAGTCAAACTAGGAAAGAAGGAACCAAATTCTATCAGCATTCATTCTCTGCCAGTCTTTGAGAAAGTGGAGTGCCCTGCTATCATAGTGTACCCAATGATACTTTAACTCTTTGTCCTTAGAAAATATTACACCATCTATTGAATCTGTGAGCTGTAATGGTTGTAGTATCATCACATGATGCCCTTTATAGCATCTTTTCCCATTAGAATTAAAATTTAAGTTCCATTTTAATTTATGTCATTGCTTTTTTATCCTCCTGATATCCTGATAGCCATCATGGCAAGAGTTACATATTTTTTTCATTGTATTTTATATTTGGTTTTAAATGCTGTGTAGACAATATAATTCTTGCATTTTTTCCATAAGACTCTTTTCATTACCAAGATTTTATTCTGATGGGTTTTTTTTTTCCTTTCTGTCTTCTACTTTTAGATTATTGGAAATAAATGAGATTGGTAATTCCCAGATTCTTGGTACTAGTGATCATATGAGCTTTTATAAATATTATTCTTTCTTGAAGGTAAAAAGTGCTGTATCCAATGCAAACTACACTGACCTATGCTTGACTATGTGTGCAAGATAAACAATTGAGAAAACCAGTGACTATAGCTCAGCTTTCCTTTTGGCATATGGAAATTAATTTCAAGCACCCAAATCTCCTTCAAGATGTGTGCAGGTAAAAGGAACAGTGATGTGTCTTAGGTGCTGTGTACACCAGGCTGGATAAGGGGGCGAAACCAGAAACTTTACTTTGTCTCTACTTTTATAGAATGCCATGCTGTGAACACCCTTAACCTGGAAACTCTCTCCTTTCAGTTTTCCTGGTGCTTTGTAGCTCTGTATTTAGCCTAAGTGGGACACTCTTAAAATCCTGCTCTCAGAACTGAAGGTAATGAAAATATTAAAGTTTTAGTGCTTATGATGTCATTTTCATATTTTTCTCCTTTTGGATCAGTGTGTGGTTAAAAAAACAAAACAAAACAAAAAACTCCAGCCAACAGTATTTTAAAATAAATAAAATGTAATTCCACCATTAAAACCTGAAACTGCTGTATTTATGAAAATTAGAGAAAGAGAAGGAGAGAGAGAAATGTCTTTTACGATAAAAATCGTCTCATCTAAGATAGTATCATTTCCTGGTCCAGCAAATTAGCTGCAGCCTGGCTGATTTCTAAAAATTCAGTACTGAAGAAGAGAAAGGGAAAATTAAACCCCTGGCTCAGTAAAAATTTTCTGTGCTGTGGGTTTTGACAGAGTTTAAAAATAAAACCAAGACAAGGTAAATCTAGGAGGGAATTTTTTGCTGTTTAAATTGCACACTGACCCTTTAAACACTGTTCCAAACACTATAGCCTTAGGCACAGCCACAAGGCATAACCATGCCCTGTAGCTGACTTCGTCGTGGGTTCTCACCTCCCTGCCCAGCCAGTCCTGAAATATCTAGCAACTTTTCTTGCCCCACTTTTGATATGCTTTCATATATCCCAACATAATGAAAAGTAGCTGCGACTGCTAGTGCTTTCTACACAATGAAATACATTGGAGAAGTGAGGGTAAAATAAGCTTTGTTGATTTCCCACCTAGAATTCAGACAACATTTTGAAAATAAGGTTAATTGTCTTATATGCCACACTCTCTGCATTTTCCCCTCACTTGTACAAATGCCCCTCCAATTAAAACGGTGCAGCTTTCTAGATGAAAAAAAATTACTTGAGCTATTTATAACCCCCTGGAGAAGACTTTTAAGAGCCATTTTTAGTCATAAAATGTATTTGTGTGAATCTAGAATCTCAACATTTTAATAGTCAAGCAGAATATTTGGCTTGTAAATGTAGTATTTTAAATCTGACACAAGCCTATTCATGACTAAAAGAAATAAAACTTATTCAAGCCATAAATCTATTTTTAGATGGTATTATTATTTCCTCCCTGTTATTTCATTCTTTACATGGTTCTCCACCTTCATGAATTATTAATGAGAATATATAGGGTTTAATTTATTCATAGTATCTTGTGTTTTCAAATAAAATATAAAATTAAGATAACATGTTTGGGCTGACCTTCTTTGTTCTGTGCCTGATCTGTGGTACACATTTATGTATTTTTATGGCCAAAATTGATATCAGTCCCATATCCAAAGATATTAATACACTTGGAGTAAAATAATAATCTGTTCCTAGGATTCATGTTAACCTACTGCAATTAAAAAAGAAATCAATGTTCTTGACTGCCTGAAATATAATGAGCAAGGCCTGCTTAAGAATATTATAGTCACAATCTCAGAGGTTTTGTAGAATCATGATAGCCATCAGAAAGACTGTTGAAACAATGTTCTATTCTTATAACTGACTTTGCTTCTTTGGTGATGTCCACCAAAAAAGAAACAAACACACACAAAAATCCCAGAAGAAAAACTGTTATCAGAGAAATTGTTGGGAAAAAATAACAGCAGTAATGGCATGAAATAGAACATCTCCTTAACATTAATTAAAGCTCTGTAGTCAACAGCTTCATTACTGTTTTCTAAATTGCCTGTAACTGTTCAGCTATCTATATTACTTTCTGTCTTCTAATTCTTCATATTTTTCTGGACTCCTTAAAACCGGTATTATTCTGTTGGGGTCAAGCCTGAATTTTCATTGGTAACCATGCTCATTCATGCAGGAAACCTTGTGGTTATTTTCAGTGTAGTAATTGCCTCTGCTTGCCCAAAGTAGTTGTAAAAAAATCCCATCACAGCCTCATTATTTTCTGGACAGAGAAAGCTGAATGCCACAGTTCTACTCTGCAAGGTTTGTCTGACATCAGAACTGAATTCCTCAGACTTCAGCAACTATCACTTACATTACTGCTTATAGCTCTTCTAAGTCTTGGAAGAGTTAATGTTGACTTAAGTTAGTATATAATTTAAAAACCGGCAGTTTCCCATTGATTGCCTTTCTTTTTGATTTGTTTTTTAAGATGCTGTTCCTGCCATGCTGCTCTTGAAGGTGATTCATTACCAAAATTGCTACCTAACCCCAAAAGAGGGAAATAGATTTATTCCATTATTTATATTTTTGCCACTACATGTCAAATGGCTTTCTTTTACGTACAAGGCATTCATCACTTCAGTAATCACACTCAAAACAGATGTTTTTTACTACCTGACAGAATTTCTGGAGATCTGTCCACTGAAACTCAAGTTCTTCTCACCCTTGTGGGAATCCTTAAAATCAGAGGGTTTTGGGAAAGCTGAAAAAGACAGGCATCAGAGACATTAGAAGTGTGATTAGAGCTAGGCAGTACCCTAACTATAAAGTATTGTAATTCAGGTTCTGGACTGTTGCAGCTAAAATGTTACAGAATATCATACGGTCTAGTTAATATATGTCAAGTTTGGGGTTTTTTCTTTTTACTTGTCTATGTCAAGGACTTCTTACTTGTTTGGTTTGTGGGAGTATTTCCTTTCACAGAGAGAAAAATTTAAAAAAAAATGAGAGAAACTTTGATACAATATATACAAAATAGATTTTATCTACTCTTTGAGATATCAGTGTCCACCCAAATTATTCATACTAGCCTAATTCAATTAAAACTAATAGCTCAAGTCTGTAAAAATTGGTTCATGTTCTACACCAATTTCTAAGTCCTCATGTATTTGTTGAGGCTAGCACCGTTTTTGCTCTTGCTCATTAAGACAGAGATTTTTTGCCCACATAATCTCACAAGTTCAAGAACAGTTTGTAGTACAAGACACTCTGCAGGGCACCTACCCTTCAGCCATGGGACTGGCTTGCAGACAAAGCAAGTACACAGAGCCAATATGTGTTCAACACATAGCATTGAGTGGTTTCCAGAAGTAGACACTACCTATAATTGCAGCCATGGGCAGTGGACTTGCCCTTTTGAGGGCTGTCACCAAAACATAATATAGAAAACTCTGTGTCTCCTGGCCCACAATTTAGCAGTCTTATATGGCACCATCACTCTTTTAGTTTTCCTTCTTCCCACGCACCTCACATTCTAAGATTGACGGTGTAACAATGGGAAATATCAAAGTGAAATGCACTAAGCCGTGTGTGTGTGTGTGTGTGTGTGTGTGTGTGTGTGTGTGCGCATGTACTGTGCAAATAAGCAAAAAGCAAGCAGTGTGAATAAGCAAAAAGCAAGCAGAGAAAATTTAAAAGAATGTATATACCTCCCAGATGTTCTCAATTCACTGCAATTTCTTCCCCTTTGCTCCCCTATCCTACTATTCCATGCATTCTTAACTTCCTTGTCCTGCTGAGTTTTCTGTCTTCAAACCACAGTACTGCTATTGTAATGCTATCATGGTTTTATCCCCAGCCAACCATTAAATACCACACAACCTCTCAACCCATCAGCAGGGTCAGGGAGAGAATCAGAAAAATAAACATAGAAAATTCATTACTTGAGATAAAGGGAGTTTAATAGGTAATGCAAAAGCTATGCATCCAAACAAGATGAAACAAGGTATTAATTCACTATTTCTTATGGGCTGTGCGGTGTTCAGCTGTCCCCAAGAAGTCAGGGCTCCATCACGCGTGACAGTGGCTTGGTGAGACAAACACCATAACAAAATGTCCCCCATCTTCTTTTGTTCCCCACTAAGTGTGATGCAATAAGGTATGGCGTATTCTTTTGGTCAGTCAGGGTCACCTGTCCCACCTGTGTCCCCTCACAAATCCTTGTGCACCCCCAGCATACTCGCTGCTGGGGCTGTGTGAGCGGAAGCAAAGCCCTTGACTCTCTGTAGGTGCTGCTCAGCTGTAACAAAAACATCCCTCTGTTATCAACACAGCTTCCAGCACAAATCCGCAACACAGTCCCATACCAGCCACTGTGAAGAAAATTAATTCTCTCCCAGCCAAAACTAGTACAAATGCATAAATAGCTCTTCCAATAACTTGTTTCTTTCTTGCAATAGCATCCCCAAAAGAAAATGGAGATTTAGCCCATGCTTTTCTACTTCAGAAGTTACACTTGCATTTTAGCAGAATATTATGTTTTTAATTTAAGTTCTAACTGCTATCTGAAACAGAACCTAGAAATTGCTAATTACCTCAGATCATTAGACTTTAGTCCTGTTGGTACCCTTGAATTTATACTCCCATAGCACTCGCAGTCTAAAATGATACTGATGACACTTCAAAGATGTTTAACCCTCCCTTTGATATTTCCTCTACCTTTCACCACAGTCTTTGGTATTCCCATGCCTTCCCTCATCATTTTTTATGTCATTTTTTAATATCATATTTTGTGTGCTTGCTGTATAATTATGTGATTCACCTTAAACACTAGAAAATGAAAGAGTGTAAAATGTATATGCAATACTAGACCTTATTCTTAAGATATCAAAGAGACATCTAAAACATACACTCTCATGCTAAATTACTGTGATTTATTACCCCCATCCTCCCCTGCCTTGAAATGTATGCCACGAGGAATGACCTGTCCTTTTACGTTTCTGTGAAGTGCTCAGCAGTTCCTGAAGGTCAATTATGATTAAGAGAGGGAGAGGGAGGAAAAAGCTGCCATTTAGAGGAGTCCTATGAATTAAAAGAAATTCTAGAAATGGGATGTCTTGGTTTTAGTTTAATTCAGGTTTTTGGATTATTGATTAAACTGGAGTGGAGAGCAGAATACTCTATATACCGTGGTTTAACTCAAGCATCGAGAGATAGGAAGGTAAAGTCTAGAAACCATTATGACCAAAAAAAAATGAGGGGAGGGTAAATCTCACTAACTTTCCAAAGTGTGAGATATTTTCTCTGTATAAATAACAGCTTATCACCATTTTTTTTTTCATTTTGAATGAAAACAAGACTTTCAAACAATCTCATTGCTCAAATAACAGTTACTTGTGTGTTTTTACCTGAAAATGCCAAGTATTTAAAGAGTTAACCTCTCCTAAACCTCTTCTTTTTTTGGCTGTGTGCCAGTGACCAAGACAATGTCAGCTGTCTTCTGACTTTAGTTGCCAAGCAGTTCAACTGTAGCTAGTTTTTGATGGTACAGGTGCAGCATTAAACCATCAGGAACATGTTACATAGCAGTCAGTTACAATTGAAAAAACCCCAAACCCTCTAGCACAGTTTTCTGTGAAGGAGTAAGTTTTGAATATGTATGTTTCTGGTAGTTATAACAGTAATAATACCAACAAGTACTAGCGAATAAAATAAAGGCTTCAGAAGAACATCTAATGGTGGATTAATAAGGTACATTGAATTTGTGAAAACTGCAAGCTACACTTCTTATTAAATTCTGGGTTTAATATAGTTTCATTACGTCATGCTCTGGCTCTTGAGTCTCACCAGTTTCATGCCATCAATAACAGTTGATAGTTATGTCCAGCTAAAAAGGCAAGTATTTGCCACACTATGACTTCATAGGTCTGAAAGCCCAGTAGTACATCTGAAGCAATATTAACAGTAGTTATAAGTATAATAATTCGCTGTACCTCCTCTCATTTTTGAGTTGCACAAGCAAGCCAGAATACTTAGAATGGTTTGCTCTTCTTCAATATGCTTCTGAGACAAAAAAAGATTTTGTATCCAGTTGAGAGTTCATGTCACATGTTCGTTTAAGGAAGCCAAATGTACTGAAGACACCCTGAGCATCTCTTAACCCTTGTGAAAAAGGCAGCTGGTTACAGTTTGTATCTGCCCAAACTTAAATCTACATCGGTATTTTTCTGTGTCCCTGTTTCTATTGTCTGCCATAATATTGTTCATGGCCAACCAGGACTTTTCTAATTTTAGAAAGAACTACTTTTGGGTCTAAAAACAAAGACATATCTCTTTCCACTTTCTACCATAAGAATTGTGACATTTGTTGTACAATTATATTACTAGACAAAAAATTAACAAGCTTAGAAATAAAACCACAATACATTTATAGTTGACCTTAATTCCAAATTTTGTCTATAAGGAGAATTTAACTTTTTAGGTACTTTTGTACATATTTCAACACTTTAGATTTTTTTGCACTTAGGTTTGTTGTAATTTTTTTATTGGTGTACCTTCAACTATATACTAACCATATATTTGAAGTGAAATTTGTACCAAGAATTCTATTTCCATCATAATTCAGTAAGTCATTTTTAAAGTCTTAAGATGCAAAAGACTTCTATAATCACTCTGTCAGGACTAGAGTTTAACAATATACTTCCCAAGTTTTTTTTTTTCTGTAAGGAGTTCTGAGTCCACAAGGAAACAATCCACTATCATGAAACTGAGAAAAAACTGCATCCATTATTGCTCCATCTTCCTGAGGAAAATTAATGTAAATTTACGTATTATTTATTATACATTATTAGTGTAAAGTTATGTATTGTCTTTTTTATTCTTCTTTTTGAGAAAAATAGTACATTGGATTATCCTGATCCCCTGTATCAGGCTAGAGGAAGATTAAGACATTAAAATCTAATATCTGAAGAGTTTTTGTCAATTCTAGAAACATATTTGATTCCTGTCCACCTAATTATGTGTTTTTACATGAAAATAGCAGGAAAAAGTCCTTTGGTAGAAGAATCCATCAGTCATCTTACTCATTGATTTTTTTATTCCTTTCTCCAGTCAATCTTCTTTCTCCTTCAAATCTCTAGTGACTTCTGAAGGCACTACATACACTCTTCTAAATAATTGAAGGCCTTACAACAGTTTCTTTTCCTGAATAGATGTGAGGCTGCATACTGCACAAGGCTGAGTAAACAGAGATTCCTGCTTGCGCACCATGAGAGTAGATGAGTTACCTCGAAAATGGTGTCTGTGGTTTGGAGATTTATTAGCCTTTTATATTTTTTTCTCAGGACACCCATTTGTTTCTAAGTAATGAAGGAACAAAGAAAGAGGCAGTTTTTAAGCCATGGAGAAAAATGGTTCTTGAAGACCAAAGTCTTGCAATTCATATTTTCGTAGAGCAGAATGACATTGCTAATAGTTCTTGGCTATCTAAATCTCAATAAGCATTTGCCAAAATCAGCATGTACACAATCTTAGGAGAAGAGGATCATATTTGTCACAGTTATGTATTGCTCCTTTGATGAATGGCATAGAGATCTGGTGGATTCATGTTCTTTGTGGATATCATATCCCAGTTCGCAAAGGTATGTTTTAAGATCTCTTTCTTGATCTGCTCTAAATTTTATTATGAGCTACCTTATATAATCCAGTCTTTCCAACAAATGAAAAAAACAGACATGTTTGACCTCTCACTAGTGTTGCAATATTCATCATTTTTGAAATAGGGGCTGGAATCTGCTTGTGTGTCACAGTGAGAAATGCAATACACAATGCAACTGAGAAATGTCTTTCTCTATGCAGAGTTTCAGAGTCAAGTATATTCATTTACTGTACCAAATTATTTGTTCTGCAGATGATATTTGGCTCTCTGCCCTCCCTGCACCCAACACACACACGAGACCAATGCTACGATGACATGCTTGCACAGTAAATACAATACGTTTGTTGAAACACTTACAGAATTTAGAAAACCTCTAGAATGCGTTGCTTCTTGTTTCTACTGGTTATATGAAATGATTGTAAAACCATCGCTGTGAGACCAAAAATCTCTGATGAATATAAACAAAAAAGGAATCACAGCTTAGAACACACTCAAGCAAACTAGGAAAGACACGACACACAAAAAAAGAAGCAATATATATATTTTGTAAAAAGGTTGTATTTTATGATGCAAACTGCTTATTTATAGTGAAAAAGCTGCTGCTGAGAAATGGCATTCTACCCATATTGTTTCACAGTCAGGTATAGTAGTTTGCTGTGCTAAATTATTAGTTCTGCAGATGCTGGGTTCCCCATCATTATCTTCACCACAGGAATGATACTGCAATGTGGCACATTAGCTTTCTGTGAGCTGTAACTTCAATAGCTCTACACACATACCTCTGATTAATGAAACAGCCTATATATATTAAAAAATCATTTTACCAAAGTGTCTCATCAGAGATTTGTGGAATAGTCATAAATGTTGGCTACCTTAAAACATGGTGCTGAGAATGATTTAAATTGTAGACACTAACACCACACTTACAGTGCACCTCTTTCTTATTCTCAGTGATGGTACCACCTTGGCTGAGAAAAGAGAAGAGGAAATGCTCAGAAACATTAATATATTCTCCCAAGTTATCCTATATTTTCTATGTAGATAAAAAAACCTTCCTTTTTTCAGTCAATTTAAAATTAATAAATAGCAGAGATATTATTTTTCACTAACAAGGGAACTAATAAATTCATACTGCAGAGTTTCTTCATTACTAGTCAGGTATTTTAATATGTCCTGCTCTAAAACACATGTAGTGTAATGATTTAGGAAAATATGGCAAATTGTGAGTTAAAGGTTAGTTTCTTTTCCTTAAGAAATAAGGGTTTCTAACAAATTCCATTTAATGAGAAATCAGGTTCTGTTGTCATTCAAGATGATAAAACTTTTGTTAATCTAAATTTACAGGTGTGAAAAATGGTTCACCTGCATAGAAAAAGAAATCAAAAGTATTAGTATATTTTCAAGACATGACTGAAAATATAATAGAGACTATCTACAGCATCCCAGCCAGCAGAAATTTGGAATAATGGTAGAGCTCAAACAATCTGATTTATATACCTGCAGGCCTCTGAGAAAGGTAAGCACTAACTACTGTAGGATCAGTCATATAGTAATATCTAACTTTCAAGTAACTGTAAGAAATTCTTCTAAGTCAAAGATTTCAATAAAGAATGGGCTAGCTCACATCTATGCAGGGTATATTCCACTTGGAATCACCAGATATACTTGTCAAGTGTTGTACTGTTTTCTCCTCACCTCTACACTGGATGGAGTGCCTTTGAGGCTTGTCCAGCTTCTTACTATTATCACAGAAAGTGTGCACCACAGCCTGCTCCAGATAGGATACCTTTTTGCTTTAAGCCATATATTTTATGTGTACATGTTATGTGGGCAGATCTGGATTTCCAAAGATGAAATAGTTTTATCCCAGGAAAAAAAAGTGCCAAATCAAACAACAAAATGAACAAAAATTCTTCCTGTCCATCTAGCTGAAAAACTAGAATAGAATATGCCTGGACTTTTTTATTCTGGGAGTGATTACAGAAGATATCCAGAAATTAATGTGGATTAAGAGTAAAAAAGCTCCTAACAATATGAGTTAAGGGACTTAATGTAGGTTAAGAGAAAAAAAGCTCACTGCTGACAGATACTGATGCATTCTACACGAGAGTCTACAGAGTTGTCTACCATTGAGAGAAGTAGAACCTGAGATATCAGGAAATTTTATTAGCAAAATCCTAAACAAACTTTAAGGTTTGCAACCAAGTCTTTCTTTCTCTTGTAAACTTTGTTATGTAACCAGTTGTTGCTGTCAACAGGCAACATCTGCTTCACATCAGCCTCAGTAATGAGAGCTGCCTCTTTCTGGTGGGTCTTTAAGCTCTTATATGGATTTTCCTGACTTTGGGAACCTTCAGTCCTGCTCAGTCTAGTGCTCAGCTCCCAGAACTTACTGTAGCTGTCACTGCTGTAGCTTCATGTCACACTGACTGATGATTCAAAGCTTGATGATTCAAATGCTTACATAATTAAAGGGCTGATCATTTTAAAAAGTCCCTGACTATGATGCTTTTCAAGATCCTATCACCTTCCATCAGTAGTTTGGCTCAAAATAGCAAATCCCCAGTAACTTATCTGTACCACTTCCCAAAACACTCTTGTTTTCCCTTCTGTTCTCTCATACAACCTCATAACACCTAGTAGATTTTATTAGAAGAATAAATGAGGCAAGAGCTTGGCACTACCAGCACACATAGTTTTTCAAGTTCATCTCCCTCTTTGGGATTTGAGGTCAGTAACAGTGACAGGAAGAGAAGCAGGAGCAAGGTAAAAGGACATCAACTTCTTTGCTTTGTTGGCCTGATAAATTTTATTTCAGAAGGAATTTTGCTGTACAGATAAACAATTCAAGGTCAAGTCAGTCATGGATTTTGTATCTCCAGAAGAGTAATTCTAGTGAGGAAAGTTGCATGCATGCAGAAGGAAATCACTTCTGGCTGAATGACTTAAAAGCTTTAAAAGGTTAGAATCTAAAATTCAAGCAAATAGATTTCATGGCATCTCCTGTATGTTTAATAAAGGAAATGGTAGATCTTTGGAAAAAACACTAGCACAAAAAGGCTACACAAATTTAATATCTCTAAATCATTCATAGAATGTGATTCCGAAGTCCTTTAATTTATACTGGATGACCTACTCTGCTACCTAGGCATTTAATATGGGTCTCAGTCACTAGGACAAAGGTTGTTCTGCGCTAAAAGGTATAAATCCAACTGAATTAATGGAGCCTTCCAAAGCAGTATATATCGGGAATACCTGCCCCTGAATAAGAGCCCAAATGGTACACAGGCATTCATAGTCGAGAACGTAATTTGACACACTGAGATTGCAACATTTTCGTAATAGTAAAGAATGTAAAATTATGATCTCAACTCTCCCAACTCACCAGTAGTCTGGGGGGAAAGTGGGGAGGAGTGGGAGGGGACACCGTCTTATCTGTCTGTCTGTCTGACTGTCTGTGTAAAGTTTTCTCTCAGAAAACCTGTCCCTCACTTGATCCTCTTAATACAGTCATGTTTTCTAGTGTTTCGTTTTCACCTCATTGCATGTGGCTTTTCAAATGTAGATGACTCAACGAAAAGAACATTACCAAGGGGCCAAGTCATCCTGTCTGGATCAGTAACACTCAGTTGGATGATGTATAAATGTATTGTAATCGAATGTCTTGAAACTTGATTTAGTTAGCTTTATTACAGATACATAGAATGGTTTGTGTTGCATTTGACCTTACAGATCATCAAATTCCAACTCCCCAGAGGTGGGCAAGGAATGTAATACCCTGATATAATTCAGAGTAATTTGCAAAAAAAAGTACACTTATGCATGAAAGCAACAGACCTAGTATTGAATGGAGGTCTTTTTCAGAGAGGCGGTCACGAAGCTATGGAATACATATCAAAGTATGGTTATATTGTCACAGGACTGTGTAGTTCTACACTACCTTCACCAGGGGTTTGGGATTTGCGCTTGATTTGACTGCTGCTTGGCTTAAGAAGTCTGTAAATTCGTATTAACTCACTACAAAATGGGGTACTTCCAGATTTATGGAATCCCATTCTTAGTATTCTTAAAAGCAAGGTCCTTTTGTGGGCTTTGGTTCTGTTTGGAGTTTTTTGGGGGCCCACAGATCCTTGTGATCCTTAATCATCACCAGGCACAAAAAAATGCATATAGCATAAGCATTCCAATACTCATTTGTCTTAAGTAACGTTTGCAGAAAAGGTTTTATTCCTTCTTTTATTCCAGAAAAAACTTTTAAAGATTAGTGAAGCTGTTGTTTTATGAATGCTCTTTTCCATAAAACAGAAACTCTAAAACCTGAAAACAGATTCTAGCTCTCTTTAGTGACAACTTAATTTTCAGACTGTTTTGTTATGGACATGTGACTTACACATTTGGAAAAATTCTGGTTTTCTCCTAGTAAAGCTTGAATCATATTTACCAACTTCAATCAAATCTGAAACAAACTTCTAATTATTTCTATTAGAAATAATTTACAGTAATGCCAGTATGGGAAGAGTTAGGTGGGTACTTCTTTTAGAATGGTATTGTGTTTATCAGGAGATGGGAGAGTTCAGACTCTGTGTTGTTTGCAGCAGCAATGAACTGGCCACTCAACAGCCATTTCCTGCTGTACTATCCATATCAAGTGCTGTCCCAGCCTAGTTCCAGAGGATGAAAAGACATATGCTTTATCTTGTCTGCATGGATTACAAGGCAAAAAAGTGCAAACTCATTGAAAGGCAGATTTATTTATTTATAAAATTCATGGCAAAATTTTGAATTTAAAGAACATTTTGTCTCCTGTGGGCATTAAGCACTTGGCTATTATAATCCTTAGATGAGTGGTTTATTCATGATTTGATGTAGTTATTCTCACCTAGTTGAAGTGAGGAGGTAGTTGAGCTATGACATCCCAACTCCAGAGATCCAAAATACTGACTGACAGGCTTTTACTTTTGCACAGACAGGCTCAGAAGTAACAAAAAAATGACACAGATTCTCTGATGTCAATGTGAAGCTCAAGTATTACTGCCTCTCCATTTCTATCCTCTCACCTATCTCCAAGAGGAAAACAGAAGAATCCATCTTAGTAAGGCAGAAGAACATCTGTTTTTGAAAATAGGGCTAAAGATGGAAATCTTTGTAGGTAACTCTGTGTTTCAATGGTATGCTCTGTATTTTCAATAGTGTGTACATTAACTGCTATGCTCATTCTTTATAAACAGCTATTTATAAAACAGATATTTATATTCCAAAGTATGAAATATGGATCCAAATCAACTTCACATCTTAAAAGTTACTTGTATAATTCATAAGTCAGTGACAAACCTAATGAATTAGTCACATAACTGGCACATTAGAGACAGAACTTTGAATTTGGATGCATGTTTTATTTAAAGCTTGGTATGCTATATAAATAAATCATTAAAATATACTTCTGAATCAGACTGTAAATAATAATGTAAAGAACAGCATCTTCTGGTAAAAAAAAAATTGTGAGAGAAAGGGTAATTGAATGACTGTGTTATTTGGCTGGCACAGGCAAGTGAGATCCCTCAGTAGCACTTATAGGTCCTTGTTACTTTCTGCCAGTTTAATGGAGTGATATCAATCTAGACTAGACTGCTATGAAAGATTGTTTATACTTAAGATAAGCACCAAATACAGTCCACGTTCCTGTATCAGGAATAAGATGGGAATTTTTAATCTCTAATTTCTTGAGTTCTCATAGGAGAACTTCAAATCTCTTCCATCATAACTTTTCTGTGGTCCTTTTCCATTTGCTTCTACATATCAAAATGGACAACTCTGCAAGTGGCACAAAAAATAAGCACCTCATTGAAAGCCAGCTTAGTAACAAATTAAAATGTATTATTCTGAATGAGAACAACTTTGTTAAGAGTTTCCATATTGGAGGAGTGGAAAGCAAAAAAGAAAGATATGAATGACATACAAGGGTAAATCTATTGATTTTATTATTTAGGAGATATTTTTACTGCTTATCCTTTTCTATATCTAAGATTCTAAAATGCTCAAAGTTAAGGAAATAATGAAGTCAGGTACATACCAACTCACAAAGTTACAATTATAAACATAATAAAAAAACGCTTTCGATAGAAGGCATGCTTTTTTTCCCCCAATATCACCAAATCCTTGACAGCTTGAACATAATTTGGTAGCCTGAACATAAGTGGTACCATTTTTCTTCTATATGTACCTCTAGACTGACTCATTGCCAGTTAAAATCAGTGACATGGCTTTGGTGAAAAGAAGTGTCTAAGCTCACTGGCAATCAGTAACAGCTTCAAAGTGCTAAAAATATACATACACTTGTTAGATGAATCAAAACCCTATTCAGGCTCTTGGTAACCAAGTGCCTTTTTGTACAATGAAAATTCCCCAGAGTTAGATTCATGAGTCCTACAAGTGCTTATTCTGTATTC
This sequence comes from Ammospiza nelsoni, assembly GCF_027579445.1. Taxonomy (NCBI): domain Eukaryota; kingdom Metazoa; phylum Chordata; class Aves; order Passeriformes; family Passerellidae; genus Ammospiza; species Ammospiza nelsoni. The sequence continues at coordinate 39,162,246 of NC_080669.1, read as the reverse complement.
TATTAGGTGATATCTAGGTTAGTTAAAATTTCACTTGAAAAATATGTGTGATTTATAAGACATGCTAATTCATGATTGGTAGTAGAGCTTGAAGTTTGTTTCAAAAAAAGAAAGACCATCCAATTCTCTCAAATTATAAAACATATTTGTAGTCCTGGATGAATTCAACCTGTGATTCTTAATCTCCTTGCTTCCATATATAGGATCTCCACAAATAATCTAGTTTTAATCTGCACATTTGCTTCTTTTCCTTCCTAATCAAGCTATAGTTTGTCCTTATTAAAATCCAAAAGTGCTGGTTCTTAATTCCTCTTTAGAGCCCATAATACTTATTCGTTAGAAGTCCAGAGGTCCACTACCTTAATCTTTTAACTACTTTTTTCCTTTACTTATCTTTATCTTTTTACTTTTGACTAAATTTACAGTACATGCTGAAGATTAACTTGTTTTTTCTCTCCTCAAGAGCCTGTAAAGATCACTTACATGAGAATTTGATATGCAGTCAGATTGAAGATGAAGGAAGAAAGAGGGAACAGAAGATCAGGGAGATGCAAAGGCAATAGGCATTAGCTGCTTGACGCTTGTTAGTCATGTGTAACCCTTTGCCCTCACTTCACCAGGGTTCTTAACCTTTTTCTGAGAGATGAAGTCAAAACACGGTGTTCTTACATTCACAAGGAGAAAAAATCCCTTGTTACATACAGTAATAAAGATTGGAAGCTCTCAGTTGTTGTGAAGAAGAGTAAGGAAGGGCAAATAATCTGAAGGAAAAGGAGTAACTTGGTTTTCAGGACTTTTGCCTTTTCCTTGGAGACACATGCAGAACTCTAACAACAATAGAGAAATTTCTAAAGCCAGCAGGTCTGAATTTATGCGTATTTATAAGGAATCTACAAATAAAATCACATGACAAGGACCTCAGATGCTTTCCCTTTAAGATATTTAGTGCCTGCAAATATAAGATAAGGTCTCTGAACAAAAAAATTTCTGGGTTCACAGTTCTGTTTCCATGGAGCCCAAATGCTGGAAGAATGAGACATGGATATGAAACACCACAAATACTGAGGAGTTAAATTTTTGTTGCTATTGCACAGCAATTGTAACACATTCAGTGTTCATTTGCACAGAAGTACCTAATTCTCACTTAAATGTTCAAAAATTAAAAAGTTGAAGATTTCATTAATTTTTTTTCATTCATTTGATGTAATCATAAGAGAATCTCATGTCCCTGAAAGGAGAGGGAGGAGGAAAAAGCCTTTACATCTGCCACCTATAGAATAAAAGGCTTCTGAGATTGGAAATTAATTCAAAAAAACTCTGCCTTGTAAGAAAAGCATTTTGTTAACAATGCACTGGCAAGAACACTACATGACTAGGTGGGAAAAAAGAAAAAATGAAGGGATATAGCTGTTGTGTAGCTATAAAATTCAGCTACAGAAGCAATGTGTATTTATCCAGGTTTTAGAAATATTTTTTGTGACACTTCAATTGTCTATTAAATAATGTTTAAAGAAGCAAATTCTTAAGGAGAACTCTAGGAATCAAAGTTATTAGCCTGGATCAAGGAATATAAAAAAAAAATCAGGAAGATCCTTAGAGTTGAAATTGAGTAAGAAGGATATCCTCCATCATCTGAAGACATACGCCTGTTTCAGTTAAGAAGATAGGCCCTATATTCTTCTGGAGAGATCATAAAGTCAAATCCATGTCTTTTTATGTCTTGACAGAAGCTACATGAGCTGTGTTAATGAATAACTGATTATCAATATGTTGCAAGATACATTTGGTAACTCATGCATAACCTATTCAAAACAAAGTGTTCTTTCTACTTTATCAGTAGCCTGGCACTTTTCTAATGCTGCGTGTGATGGCCCAAATAATTAGACCAACAAGGATGAGGAATCAAGTGACAAAATAAAAGTCAAAGCCTAAAAGTTTCAGGCCTGGCCTGAAATTTTAAAAAATCAATTTAAACATATACCAGTCATAACCAGCAGGTTTTAGTAGTGGACAAGGACCTGCAGTGATGATCTATGGAAAAGGTAATGTGGTACTTTTCTGAGCTGGTCATAGCCAGTTGTAGATAGCTTTGCTATGGGCAAAACAAGCCCACTGAACACACAACTGCACCCATCAGAGGAGCATATGGTGCTTCTGCAAAAAATGTATTTATGGAAGGATATTAATATCTTAAACCAAAAGATGCAACAGACCAACACCAAGGCAGGTGTGACACCTGAGTAGAGGTAAGGGGAAAAATGAAGGAGATGCCAGGGTATAAGTGACAACATATCGGGAGAGAGATGCAGAAGAAAAGAGATGTCAATGAGACAAAAGACAGCAGAGTAGCAGTCTTCTGAGGAAGGCTGGAGGAGCAGCCCTAGCAGTTAGGAGCAAAGAGAGGCTCAAACAAGGACTAGGGCAGAGGTTCCTGAGAGGGGCTGTACCAAACACATACCAGAGCAGAATATAGCTTAAAGGCATCTGAGCAGGGACTGGAGCTAAGACACCCAAACAGGGCAAGGCACAGGCAGTTAAACAGGGCTAGTGCTAGGAGACACCTGAGGAAAGGGAGATTCAAAACTGGTAGGTTTTTTTGGTCCATGATAACACAGGAAGGACCTCTTTTCTAGGGGCAAACAGTGCATCTGCAGAACCCCACTGACCCCAGCCCTAGTAACCTAATCTAGTTGGCTCTGCCCTACTCAGTGAAGTAGACTGGAGAATTCTGATGGTACCTTCCAGCTTGAGCTGTACTGTATCTGAGGCTTTAAGGGTTTGTTACCAGCTTAACCATGGAAAGTTCCTCTTTCCAAAACTTCATTAACAACTTTTTAAAATACTTCAGACAGTTTCTAATAAAATTTGAAACCTGTGGTAAATGGAAAATACATGAACTAAAGAATGAGTAGGGCAGGTTCTGTTTTGTATACTTTCCTATTTGTTCCTCTTATCTTGCAGAAATAACATTTTATAGAGATCTGAAGGACTACTGCCAGGTGATGTAGAAAAGTGGGAGACAAAGGACATTCAGTACACTGGGAAAACAACAGAAAAAAATACGTAGAGAAATTATCACCTGGAGAGGATAAAAATGCTATATAATTTTTGCTTCACCTTCTTGATCAAGATGAAGTTGCTGTGATAGAATGAAATTGAACTTAGTTTCTTCCAGTCAACATAGTCATTGCTCATGTCCCAGAGACTTCTGGTATCAGAATGGGTCTGTGACACTTTGAAGCTCAGGATGAAAGTAGTACCCATAAAGCCTAAGACAGTGACAGGGAATCAGATTAAAAACAACTTTTTAAAATTAGCTTCTTAAGAATTGTATTGGTGTAGAGAATCTGAAGTCTGGGACTGTCTAAAAATGGGACTATTGCTAAAACTTAGTGTGTTGGGTGTAGCTCACCATCCTAACACTCCTTTTTTAAAGAAGCTGCACTTATTATTTCTTTCCTACTCCTACTTCAGGACTCCACAGAGTTCTTAAGTTATCCTGGTGTTTTCTTTATAAACATAAAAAAATATTTGCCTAGATTAAATTTGACTTTTTTTTTTTTCCTTTTGTATTGTGGCTTTATAGTACCATGAAAAATAATATGGCAAAATATAGTGTTTTGAACAATATCTCATCTTGGATACCATTCTTCAGACATCTTAACGAATACTTCCCATCCCCTCCTGCTATCCAGCTGTCCACTCAAAACCTAAGGATAGAAAATTCACACATTTAAAAATCTGTCTTCCTCATTTTAGAGAGCCGTGCTGATTGTAAACAGTTTTTAGGAATTTCAGAGAGAAAAGTTAAGACTACTGAGATAAACCACTAGAAAACTAAAACACGATACCCATATTTTACTGATGTTTTTTCCTAACTTTCAAGTGATTGCTGCATAAGCCTAGAAAATTTTTATTGTCTCATTAATATAACATAAAATGTAAGCAATTCTAGGAACAATCTCACACAAACCTCTAAATAACAGATGAATAAAACATGCATAAAATGTGCAGAAAGATACATGGATTTAGTATTTCAGTGACTGTTTCATTAGCTCTTTATTACTATGTAGACAATAATTGTAATTTTATTATATTTTCAAGTATATAACGGTCAATCAGTTCAATGTAATTTCTCCTGATGTATAACAATCATAAATTAGTCTGTAGTTCTTCCTTGTTTGCTTTCCTTAATAGTAATTAACTTTATAGTAGAAATCACTATCTTAATTTGTTTGGTTTACTTTTTAGCTTTGAATGATCAGCCTAGACCAGTATTTTATTTATCTTATCAAACTCAGGATACATTTCTAAAGCCTTTAAGAATCACACTGCTGAAAAAACAAGGTGCAGTTTAAACTGATTGCAAAGATTAATCTCTCTATAATCCTTCAAATCAATAGTATTGATTTCAATTTAAGATTTTATTTATCCCAATTATTTCATTTAGTAAAGATCTACTATTTATCCAGAAGCAAGACGTAAGCATATTGAGATACTAATACCAAGTAATTTTTTTTCTTTCTCATGTAATCAATCTCCTGCCCAGCACTCAAACTGTTCAACAAGTAGTGAATTTTTCAGCAGAAAAGACATATTTGTTTTATGTGGGAACTCAGCACAACACTCCTGATGTGCAGAGTCACTGAGACAACCCCTGGGGGGCTCGGAAGTCCTGGAATGTTGCCAGAAGTGTTTGGTGGCTAGACTTTGATCCTGCATGGGAAACAACAACTGTTGTTGAGGATGGGAGGATCACACAGGGATAAATGGTGAAGAGATAGATTAGTTATAGAGTGAAAACATAGGTTTTAGAATCTCGGTACAGGGGGGTTCCAGGGGGACAAGATGGAGGAATTAGGGCGTGCCCTGTCCTTCTTTTTCTTCTTGTCATCCATCTTTGGTGGTGATGGTGGCACTTTGAGATTGGTTCTTACTGAATGTGCACTTGTCAATAAGGGTGAAAGGTATTGTGGGGAAAAGGTAAATATCTTACATGTAGTTTTTGGTATAAAGATAAGTGACCGCCCCGAGGGCAGTCAGTGTGCTCATGGCTGACTTGCTGTGCGGACCTCTGTCGGGCCAGGAGAAAATATTGTAGATAAGAATTAATAAACAACACTGAAGACCAAAAAACCTGAAGACTCCTTTCGTCCTTTGGAGCGCGGGCTGCCCAAGGACATCCCGAGCCTTTCCAGGCCATTGGAACAGCCGAGGAACGGGACAGTTTTAGACATTATAAATAGTCCCCTAGTCAAAAACTTTTGTGTTTTAAATTCTATTTTTTTATTAAGGTTATGTCTGCAGTAATAAGTAATAATTAGTGCAAGAAAATTTATTGTCTGTAATAATGATCTATTCTATTGATGGGAGCAACAATCACATCCCATAGCATTGTCAGAATCATAGATTCATAGAATGGTTTGTGTTGGAAGGGACCTCAAAGATCATTTAGGTCCAATCCACCTGACAGTCAGGTGATTGACCTGCTTACTCAAGGTCTTGTCCTGTCTGGTGTTGAACACCTCCAATGGGTAATCACAACTCTGGGCAACCTATTCTGGTATCTCACCACCCTCACTGTGAAAAATGCCTTCCATGTATCCAGTCTAAATCTCTCCTCTTTCGGCTAATCACCATTGTCCCTTGTTCTGTACCTGTCAGTCTTGGTAAAAATAAAAATGTCCATCTTTACTGTAAGTCGCTTTTATATATTAAAAGTGTCCTCAGAACCTTCTGTCCAGGCTGAAATAACTTTGACTCACTCAGCCTTTCTTCATAAGAGACGTGTTACATGATCCCTCTGATCATTCTATTCCCCTCCTTGGGATCTGTTCTGAGAGGTCCATGTCCTGTAATGGAGACCCCAGAAATGAATAGAAATGAATGAAGTATTCCAGCTAGGGTCTCAGCAAACAGAAGCAGAGAAGCAGAACCAAATCCCTCATCCTGCAGATTGCCCTTCTTTTGTGCAATGCAAAAGACAGTGGATTTTCTGTGATGCAAGTGCAGATTGTCAGCCCAAATCTAATTTTTTATCCACCAGTATCTCCCAATCTTTCTCTGCAGGGCTGCTCTCAGGCATTGCCAATACTCTACTGATATTCAGTAATGCCTAAGGGGTTGCCCAGCAAAGTTATAGGTTCCCCAACCCTTGTTGTGTTCAAGGTCAAGTTGGATGGGGCTGTGAGGAACCAAATCTAGTGGGAAATGACCCTGCTGTGTGTAGCAAGTGTGTTTGAACCTGGTGATGTTTAAAGGTTTCTCCCAACTCATACCATTCTATGATTCTATGATTTTCCTGACCCAGATACAGGTCCTTGCACATGCACTTGTTGAACTTCATGAAGTTCACATGGGTCCACTTCTCAATTTTCCAGATTTACTGTCAAGCTTGTCAATGTCCCATGGCCTATCTGTTGTAAAGTATTTTTCTTCCTTTGATGTATAGATAGAAAATATACTATCAGACACAAGTTCTCTAAAGTAATTAATCAGCTGTAGAGGTTATAAAGTCAGAACACTGGTTTCATTCTTTTGTGCAGCATATGCTTTAGGTGAGCTCTATATCAATTGTATTCCAATGGGAGTTTTGCTTTCAGATAAGTATTGCATTTTGTCTGGATTTAAATGTTGCTTACGAAGAATTAATTGCAAATCATACCACTTGCTCAGTTGGTTGACAATGTTAATTAAAATTTGTTTAACTTATGGAGTAATTTTCTGTAAGTTAGCTTAAATTCAATATACTAGGGTGACTAATTTGTCATATTTCTGTTCATGTAAGTTATAGAATCTTCTCACTCCTTCATATTGTCATTTTCTGTGTTCTTTATACATTTAGTGATACTATTAATATCCATTTTCTAACAATTTGAATTTTCTATTGAATCTGTGCATTTTCTCCACTGATTGGGCCACCTCTTCTGGGACTGGGAACAGTTCTACACAGAGGGATAAGAGAATCGGCCTATGTTTACCGAGACTATTGCTCACAAAAGTTAGCTTGCTCACACAAGCAAGGGATACAATATTTTTCTGAGCACACTGGTCATTCATGGTCATCTTTTATTTTCTTACCTCTAATATTTAAGAGTTATTGTTTCGCAAGCTGGAATCTTGCACTCTGAAATAGTGGTTTATGTTTTTCTGCCCTTCATGTAGATCTTGGATTTAGCCAAATTTGACATGTTTGTAGATTGACTTCACTTCTTAATTTTCCCCTTTTTGTCTGGCCATCCTTGAGTCTTTTATGAGTATTATCAATCATGTACATTTATGGTAAAATTGTTAAATGATGAAAGGCAAGAACAAATATATAGGATTACAATTAAAACCTGCCTGTCTGGTTACTTCTGTCTGATTGACTTCACTGAAAAATCTATCAAATATTATGACTGTGTTTGGAATGTTTTTCAGTAGGCTATTGCATGAAAATAATGATGGAAAGAATTCAGTTTTCAGTTGTGAATACAAAATATTGCTAAACTACCTAGATGACACAATTTGCTGCCAATATGCTTGAGTAAACAAAAATCTTGCAGATTCTCACTAGACTAACGTAAATAATTTCCTAGAAACAAGCAATCAGTCCCAATCAGTTACTGCTTTAGAAATGAATAAATAAAACCATCATTATGAACCAAAATATTTCACAATACTTTTTTGTCTTGCATGTTTTTTTTCACACTTACTTGATTTAAATTTATTAAGGAATACCTTTAAGTTGAACTTTTCCAAATTCGAAAAGAATACTTGAAGGAACACTGAAAATTGGATTTTAATTATTTCTTTACTTTTTTAACATCATAAAGTCAACATAACACTTTAAACAAAAATGTATTAAGCATTCAATGTCCTATTTATAGGGGAAGTTATTTTCATTCTTTAGAATCACCTTAAATTTAATATTTAAGTTTGATAAATGTGTTATCTTATTCAGAAAAGGTTTTTTCTCTGGACCATTTGGTAGTGAATAAATTATATGCAATCACCATTAATCTCAGTACTTCAGGAATAAAATAATTAAAATATACCTCTTCCATCAGTTCATGGTAGAGTACTGCACAGAAATAAAACAGATATCCTGATGTCATATATGGTCATATAATCAGATACAGCATAGTAATGCATAGAAAACTTTTGCCTGAGTATATCAGTTCCTTTTCCCTGTTCTTATATCCTATTGAGTTTGCATGAATGAAATGCAAGTGGCTGATAGCATTTTGTGTAGCTGATTCTCTATTCTGTCAGGGCACAAGATATTTTTTCATCATATCACAGGGCATTTAATTGCATTGCATTTAATCCTTTGTAATCCTTTAAATCCTCCATTTAATCCTTAGCACAATGACACCTTTTCAGCTAGTGCTTTGTAGCATGTTTTTAAGGGCAAGGAAGTTAGATTGTGCTTCAGAAGGAATACAGCACTCCAACAACTTCAGACTTTTGATTGTGACATCATGCAGATTGCACAAGTACCATTCACTTACTTGACCTAGTCAGACTGCATATAAACAGCAGCTATTCAGTACGCTCATATGCAACAGTCACACATTTTAAAAAATCCATGACAGTCAGTGGGATTTAAAGACTTGGATAAGCCCCTCTATGGAGAACAGACATTGAAATTGTGCGGTGTGCTTACTAAGTAGTTGTGTTTAATATCATCCAATAGTTCAAGTAATTACCTTTCTAATTTCAAATATTGAAAAACTTCTTCTGAGGTTTAAATGAACAACAAAACCAACGTGCATTTGCATTTGCAATCTTTTTATCTATATGGCCAGTGGCTAAAATGCAGTTTTAGACTAATTAAATTTTTATTTTTCTAGTACCATTTAGCAGTGCCATTTTCCCTAATATTATTTACAGTGGTTTGACATTTTATGTTGTAGTTTTTCTTCGCTTCTTTTTGGTTTTCTCCCAATACGCTGTAATTGGTATTACATAGACTTCAAAGATATCAACCCAGAACGCACAGAGATATAAATGCATGTATATACAGTTATATAGACTTACAATTTGCCACTGTTTTCAGGTTATGGATTCTCTGTAAGGCAAACTAGGTCTATTACCTGAAAGAAACTAGACTACTGAAAAACTAACAGCATTCTGATGTCAGTTCTTTGTACATGTGGTACTTGATCATCTGTTCTTGTAAAAAGACTGAGTAGCTAATGGAGAGGGAATCCCAGAATGTAGCACATGAGGAAGAAAATTCTTTAAAAAGTAAAGCTCTGGGTATAAATTTATTTGCCACCTCCAGAGAAGATTTGTACCAGAGAAGAGGGCAGAAACAAGATTACAGCAACAAAGAGCCTTTCTCAGGAGAATAGTTTGTTTTCAGTAAAGAACACAGATTAAATTTTTTAAACACATCTTGCTTCATAGTAATCCCTGATAAGGTCATTCATGTCCGGACTGCTACCCACATTTGCACATTAATGATTTGGAGATAAAGCAACAAACACTATGAATAAAGTCCTTAAAAACAAAGATATGTGGCTCAAGCCTTAAAAGCTAGATGCACAACAGTAGTATAAAGAAGGCACAAAATCACACGAAATGACTTAACTAAGTGTATATAGCATAAGGTGTATGGAATATTTGTGTTGATAACTGTTCAGATTTTGTTTTTATTTTCTTTGGTAGCTCAGTTTTCTGCATGATACTACCAGAGCAGTATCAGATGTCTATCTGACAGTAAAAAACAAACTAATCAGAACTTTTCAGACAATTTGCAATATAGCTAAATTTCTGAACTGCTAATACCCATTTCTCAGCATTGATGGTGCACTATAACTTGTACACAAAATCAACGAACAAAACAATTTTTGTCATTTTCTCCATATAATTTTCACCTCATATCGTTGTTAAATTCTTTGTTCCAAAAGAAATATGACAATTAATGTCCAAGTTAATTGTTAAGACATGTCTGCATAATCTCTAATACCTTCCAAGCAATAAATATTAACTTGATTTCCAATGGCTAATCTAACAGTAAACTGCTGTTCCATATTGTCTGCCCTAGTTATTTCCATGACTTCATATATCTTCTACCTCCCGCAGAAAACTGTAGCAATTGCTTGCATTCTCTCATTACTCTTTGAAACACAGATGGGTACATACATAACCTGTAACAAAGCATACAAACACAAATATGCAAACAAGGAAGTTGAAGATCATGTATGTGCACAGGAAGGAGCTGTATTTAGGACAATTTAGAAGTTAATTGCTAATCAGTTGAGCAATCTGCCTTATTTTTAAATTAGTTTCATCAGTAAATTCTTAGTTTTGAAGGAGAATATGACAAATGTTGATTATGACTCACTCAGAATTGCTCAATTTTGTTTATATATAAACTGATATGTGAATGGAGGATCCTACCATTTGAGGTTTTAAAATATTATCAAAGAAAAGTGAAAATTCCCACTTGTCTGTCTGTAGCTTAACACAATCTCTGTATCACAAAACCTCATTATGTCATTGGTATTCTTGAAAGCAAGGGAAAATAAAATATATTTAATCAGTATGAATTTAAAGAACTTTTTAACTGCTTGCTTTGGTAATGAAAGAGCATGCACATAGGTTGTCCTTTTTCAGTAGAGGGACCTCTCACAAGAATCTGTTAGATCCCACAAGAATCTTGATTTTCATTAAATTGCTAAACTTTTGTCAGATATTGAGATTTGTGTAATAAACATATTTTGGGAAACCTGTTTCATTTTAATCTAAATCACTCTTTAGCAAGAATGATACAATTAGGCAGTTGTACATTTCTAGCTAACAGTAGAAACCAAGTAACAAGTACAAAACAAATGAAACCAAGCCTTATGTGGAAAAGAATATATCATTGCCTTTGTATCAGTAATATAGGAATAGAATCAGCCACTTCCAGAATAGCTTTGTACATAAACAAATAATCCCTAAAAGTAGAAAAATGCCACATTCAATCCTCAATGCAGGACTCATGTTGCATTAATAAAATTTAAATTTTTAAGTTCGTAGGATTGAATATTTACCATGCCCCATCATATAAATATCTACCTATTTCCCATATTTGTGCATCTCTTCATAGAATATGAGGAAATACATCATTTCAGAACCTGTTTGAAGCAGAGGTATATTATCACTTGATTCCTTTCTTAAGCAAAGAACTATGAAACTACTTTATCATATGGTTTAAGCTGCCTGTCATGGAAAAATTCTTAGTCAATATTCTCAAGTAAAATTTCTTCTTTCTTCACTCACCCTTCATACTTTTGCAGAAGGCTAGCAAAATCTTCAAAATTATCAAAGAAGGGAAAAGTAGGAATAAAATATTTACCTTTTACATCCAAAATTATTTTATTTGGACTGGGGCAGTAAGTATGCTGCAAGAGGGGAAACAGCCTATGCCCAGGGCCAACCCACATGCAATCTTGTGTGCTGTTTAGTGACTTAAGTGATGACAAGGCTCCAGTTCTGATAGCCCAAATAAATGATCACATATTTTTAAATTTGTTTTTAATTAATAAAAGCTACACTCTTTATTCTTAAAAAAGAAAAAGACAGAAATCTAACATTAAAGCTCTAAATGTAGGTTCTACAGTGACTCTGCTGCAAAATACAGGACAGCCACATAATCATAGTTATTCATCATGCCTTCTATAAGAAAAAATAATTGAAAGCACAAAGATTTTTGTGCAGGGAGATGGAAGGGGAGAGGATTTGTGGAGCAACCTGAAAGCAGAGGAGGTTTTGAGAGAGTATAAATACTTGAAAAGATATGTGAAAGCATTCTGTCTTGGAAACAGTCCCTCGTATGATTTCAAAAATGTAAACATATATCCTCATGCACACATGTATGTATGTATGTGTCTGTATGAATTGAAAACTTGTTGGGAATTTAGCTGACTAGAGACTAGAAAAGTACAAGGCTGTGGCTAATTCCAAGTCCTGCACCTGCAAGATAGCGTGTCCTTGGGCCTAGCTGGGTATGATAACAAGTAGACAGAGAGACATGAGAAATAGGGAATGTAGGCCCAAAAGAATGAGGAAGAGTTGATGGTATAGTTTAACCAATAGATTGTTTGGCTTACAGAATATTCATAAGCTTATTATTTGCTGTATAAGTGTCTGATGCTCTCTTCAATAAACGGAACTTGCTTATCACTCATATCGAGTGTCCGAGTCTCCCCTCACCGACAAATGGCTCATCCCCGACAAAGGCCTCATTCTGCGACAAATGGCTGCCCGAACAGGGACCTAAAGGAAGGTTGAACTTGAGAGCCATTCTGCAACAAAAACTTAATGTAAGTCTAGTGAGAGCTAGAGCTAGTCATGAGAGCTCATGAAGCTCTCCCTTTTGTCTCTTCCTAAACAGTTGCAGTTGTAGTTGCAAACTGGGTTACTAATTATGAAAACAGAGGATATGTAAATATTGTTAAGTGGTACTCCACAACAGACTAGCTAAGTTACAGTGAATGAAAGTCTTGTTTAAAGCAAGTTTGGTCATGTTCCTAAGGCTACATTGTTCTTTTAATTGCACTTCCAGATTTCTCAAATGTTAAGCACGCTGAAGTGCTGCCAGGTGACTTACACAAGGCTGGCAGGTAGAAACAAGAATAAATGAGTATCTGATTTGTTGGCAATTCTGTAGTCCAGGATCTTTACACCCAGAAGTCATCATTTGGCTGATTACATTCTGGCCTGCTTTGAGACACCCCTTCAAGTATCTTCAAGCCAAAACCATATGGAAGAAGTACTGACTGACTTGTCCAAATTAAGCCTGGGGATACCAGGCGGCCCTCTGTCTCCAAAACTGAAGGGAAACAAAGAGAATTATACCAGTGAGTGAAGTAACTGGACAATGGCCTATCAAAAACTGCTAATTCCAGAGACAGACAGTGCAAAAATAATGGATGGTCACTCATTTCAACATGATAGCAATGCTTGGGAATATCTATGAATCCGAAAAATATTATGGCTGTATTGTGCTTTGTTCAAAACTGACAGTGTAAATGTGTGCATTCCCCCAAATCCAACCTGAAGGCATAGGAGAAAGGGCATTTCAAAGGCAGTTGTAGATACAAATTCTAAAAAAAAAAAGTTTTACTGTCCCAAATAGGATGATATAGAGCAAGATTTTGCTTTTGACATTAGTCCTTTGGCAGTACTGCCTTTCTTGAATGTTTTATTCAGACAATCAAAAAAATGTTGACACCTCACCTATGAAAATCAAATCCCTTATTAGGTGTCCAAAATAGATACAGAAGAATAGAAATATTTCCACTCAATAGCCACTTTAAAGATAAGAGTCTGTTCCTCATTTTAGCAATCTAGTTTATCTAGCTAAACAATAAGCCATGAACAGTCTTGCTTTAGATTTTCTTTCATGTTGATGGAAAGGTGTTTCTAGAGAGTGTTTCTAGAGGTGTTTCTGGAGAATGTTTCAGAATGCTTCAGACTAGAATAGAGAAAGTGCCAAGTTTGTTATCAGTAGTGTTAGTAAGTCAACATCATGACAGGTCTCTAGTAGCTATAGTCAATTTTTGAAAGATGCCATGTAGGACTTCAGGTGTTAGAGAACACTGAAAGAACAAATATGAGTTTATAAGTTTGATCAAGAAGTATGTGCAACTTTATTCCCTTTCTACTTTCAGGAAGGAGATCTAAATTTCACTGTAAGCTCAAACAAAATAAATACATAATATTGTGGTCTTTTGGAACAAGAAGCCAAATTCAAACTTTGATCATATTTTTCATTTGAAATTTAGAAGAAGCTTTTGGCATTGCCAGTCAGCTTTTCAGCAGAAAACAGGCAGTTAAGTCAAAGGGTAGGTGTTATCTGATCTGTATTTATGGGTAGATGCTTTTTTCATCTTCAGTGGGAGAACAGTTCAAGGAAAGTAATAAATCTGGTGGTGCAGTTCCCCCCTTCTGTGTTTTTAGTCCACTTCTATCACCATGCATATCTGAAGTGTGTCTTCTTGCAAATCTTTCCAGCCTACAGCTAGGATCCCTTAGCTTTTCTGCTCACCAATGAGTAAGAGTAGTTCTGCCTTCCCATATTGAGGTTGTCAATGAAAAACATATGTCTTAAAGAGCTCTACATTCTTCTTCTTAACAGTCTTGACGTCAGCATTGTTTTCTTCAGCCATGGCAGAGAAATCTCAAATAGAGAAGGGAGAATGCAATAACCCCTGTATGCTTAAAGAAGAACTTCCTCCTCTGCTATTCTTTCCCTGATCTTCTGACAGAGGTTTACTCATTTAAAGGTGTGATAGCCAGAAGCAGAGGTCTTAAAGATGTTGTAAATCAATTTCTGTCCCTCTCATAATTTTTAGGCTATTTTGTCTAAAGTTCCATCTCTTTTCAACTATTTACAGTAGCTAGAATTCCTTTCATACTGCAACTCCTTTTAGATATTGGGGAAAATAACATTTTCCTTTCTGAAAATATGTTTCTACTATAACTGTCAGGTGAAGTACTTAATTTCTATATGTAAGGAAGTTTAATTCTTTTTTTTTTTCTTTAACTTTGCTTATAATTTTGATAATATGCTTTGTTGGTATAAGGTATTCTAAAATATCTTCTGCTCCCTTACTTATGCTGACAATTGCTAATGCATAGGAATTCTAAACCACTTATATTTAAGTCAATTTTTTGAATCAATTTTTTATCAATATTGCTAGTACAAGATGACTCCATTAGTCATTTCTTCTGGACTGTTGTCGTTCAAAAATACCTATTAAATATCTTAGAGAATGTGAATTTATGAATATTAATTCAGTACATTAATTCTCAAAATAGAAAATGGGAATAAGTCAATGGTAGTCAATATATAAACAGTTGGCAAAGTATATAAATTCAGGAGCATTCAGAACTGATGTAGAAAAGGGGTGGGCCTTTTATTCTTTCTAACAAACACAAAATGAGTTCACATTTCCCTTGCAAATCTTTATATAAAATATGAGCCTTTTTTTTACACCAAGATTTTTGTTTATAAGAGACATTATTGCAAAACCAAACAAGAAGTA
The DNA here is from genome assembly GCF_027579445.1 of Ammospiza nelsoni. Classification (NCBI taxonomy): domain Eukaryota; kingdom Metazoa; phylum Chordata; class Aves; order Passeriformes; family Passerellidae; genus Ammospiza; species Ammospiza nelsoni. Next base: position 39,147,223 of record NC_080669.1, on the reverse strand, counting down.
TATTGCATCACAAAAACATTCAAAGCATTGCTCCAAATGCTATCTCAGTCATGATCTTTCTCCAATCAAAATTTTAATAATAAGTTAGTAACACTTATTATTAAGACCAGAATCATAAAATACCATAAAGTCATGAGGAAAGCCATTTTTATTTATGATGGTTAAATGCAGTGCCATGGAAACATTGATTTCCCACTGTCTGCATTTCCATCATTAGTGCCAGCACACTAATGCAATCCACTTGCAGAAGCAGAGGCTGGGTGAGCACACTGCAAAGTTCCTGGGAAGCAGTCTAGCCATGGCTGCAGTGATTTGAATCAGACTTAAGTGGTCTCCATTTCTTTCCAGATGTATGCATTTTGACACAAAATTAAATGTCCTGTAAGTTATGAATGTATCAGTTCAGATTGGCATTAGCTTGAGCTTCTTGTTCTAGAGATTGTGATGCTGTCTACTAAGCTGAAAAGGAAAAACATGGGAATAACAACAAAGCCAAAGATTTACTGATAATTCTTCCTCATTCTAAGTTCTGTTATAAAATAGTTTTAACTATACAAAAATGTAAATAATTATGCTTAATCGTGCATCAGTTAGTAAAACTCTTCAAGGAGGACAACTAGTTTGTAAGCCTACAAGATAAATGCTGCCACTGAGTGTAAGAGAAATGGTCTAATAAATCTACTTTGAGATTTGTCTCACTAGAACCATTTACTTTCTTCCAAATATAGTGAAATTTAATCTAGTGGTCCCCAAATCCCATGTGAAAATAAGAAAATAAAAATGTAAACAAAGAGGTTTTTTCAGTATCAACAGTTTCTGTATGAGAAAGTGTTTGAGCTATAAACTTACTACTACTGGCTGTTACCTTGTCTCTTACGCCTTGAATTTCTCAAGATCTGTGCATCACTTGGAAAGAGACCTACAGATGAAATAGGAACAATGGTACTGTATATCAAGAGAGATTTACTTTGTAGATGCAAGATTAACTTGGTAAACCAAAGGGATAACCTCTCTCCGTAGAGCTTGAGCCATGGAACACAGTTTCTCTGGGATATCATTACAGAAAATTTATAGCTTTTCCCCTATATGTTTTATACTAATTGATATCTAAAGAGATCTTAAGGATATCTAAAAAGACCGTACATTCTCTTGTTACTTCTCATTTCCCTGATAATTTATTTAGATTTTTCTGATTATTACCAAGATGACGTGATTATGACCTCAGCAAGCACTTTGCTTAAGTTTCAAAAAATTGTGGTTTAATTGTTTCAGTTTGGGCACTAAGAGAAGAAACAGTATCCAAATGAAATTAGGTGTTTGAAATTGAAGTTGTGCTTTCTAGGAAAACCTAGGAATAGCTCCTTCAATCTTTTCTTGTTTAGCGCTGTAACTCTGTGATGCATTAATACTGGCCTCATTTTATTATATTAACTTACTAAATGTAATAAATGATGGCCACCAAGAAGGGAGATCTTTCATCTTTTTTTTTGTCAGTACAAGTAAATGTGATGAATTGATGGTTGAGGAACTGCCTAGAAAATGAGTGAGAGAGGATTTTTAGATCTTCTGCAAGTCTTTTCTCCAACATAAATAGATTTCTTCCTTTATTTTCTACTCTTGAACTTGCTAGGCTTTGTTTTTTATTTTGAAAACCCATTTGTGTCTGGCAAGCCATATCATCCACATGCTGTCATTCATAAGTATAAGTATGTTTACTGTCATCCGTGCTGTACTATAAGGGTCAGAATTTTACAAGCTGGCATGTGAATCGGGCCCTGACCTGTACTCAAATGTACATAAAGAGGGAGCTTTTGTATTTGCAAACAATATTTTTTTTTAAACTTCTGTGCTCTGGGCAGCTTTCTGAAAAAACACGCACAACTATAATCACTGTTTCTGTCAAAGAAGAGAGGAAGAGCGGAGGGGTGGAAGGAGAAGTAAATTATGTGTTTTGAACATGATAATTGGGGAGCAAAATATTTTATAGCTGACAACTTTTAAGTCCTTTCTTCTTTTTCTTGGAAGAGAGATTCAGGGATCTAAGAGGAAGACTTTGTCCAGCAGAAAAGACAAACAAAAAACCCAAACGTAAATAAAACCTTGATCCAAAACAAAAAAAAAGTGCAAAACAAAAACCTTTTCTAGATTTAATCTGAAATTGTTTACATTACAGACCTATTTTGATATATCTGTTTCATAACAGTGAAAGAATGTCAGGACTTGCATGCAGCTGGCTTTCTGGGTCAGCAAAGAACTGAAGAAGACCTAGAAGTTTATCAAGGCAGAACACACTCATGATGGAGTACAGACAATTCATCTTGATGCAAACAGGCAGAAAAGACAGCATTAGCATCTCTGTAATAAGAAGCAGCTGGGGATATGAAAGAATTTCTTTAGTTATGGTTTGAAAAAATGTGTCATAAAGTCAGAAATCTTATAAAACTGTAAAAGATGTTCTCTGTACTTGTTTCACCAAATCAAAGGAGAATTTATTTGCTCTGAAACAAAATTAGACACTGCTTATAACAGTGACAAAATAGGAGATTTCCATTTTACATTTCTGCGTTCTATACCCTTGTCTTTATACTGTGTGTATTTATAAAATATGCTATCATTTAGGAGAGCCCAATGTTTCTTTTAAAAGATCTTATTTAGTTTCTCAGTTTTAAACTATTTATTTGGAATTTTTTTCACAGAACTTGCTGCTGTTTTTACTTTTTATAACCGTTTATATAAAAGGTTTCAGTCATGTCCAATAAAAATGTTGGATGAAACATGGGTTTGTTCACATCAAAACATCAAAACAAAATAGCTAGTTTCATAGAGAAAAGCTGTTATCTTTACACTGAAAATATTTAATCTGATGGAGAAACCACCCACCAATTTATTTGTGGGCAGAAAATGTCTTTGAGACATGATGGATAAACATCTAGATCTTTCCTTGAGACACTAAGCAAATGTACCTCATTAACATATGTCTGAATGAAAGCCAGTTCCTTTTCAGAGACAAATTCTCTTAAGATTGCATCTGTTGAGCTTGTTTTGTCCTGTCATGTAAATCAACCCCACACTTTGTAGGTAGAGGGTAACTAGTATGCTACAGAATTGTGACAGTGTCATGGCATACTTATTCCGTCCTCCTAGAATTATTCCCTCAGACATTGCTGTAGTGGCAGCTGAAATAACAAAAAGCCTAAATTCCTGGTATTTTCAGACTTATATCCAACCTCAGTATGGAGAATTGACAGCAAAATGCAAAAATTAAGGACAAGCTTAAGAAAAAGTTAGATGCAGAAGTATTCCTGTTCATGGTATCATAGAGATTCTGTCTGACTAGGTTCCAGAAATTTTCAATTTCTGCTTTCTTGGGCTGCTTTGATCTTTTAACATACACTGACTCCATAGCCCACGTGACTGGCATTTGCAAGTGTCATTAAGTGGACGGAAGTATCACCTTATTGAAAACATTTTCAAATCAGATATTTGGCTTAATTAGTGTCTTAGAGAATCAATACTATGTAAGTACTGATCCTTTGATATCCTTTAATCTTTATAATTTTCAGATGACTGGTTGATGATTGACTTTTGCAGGGGGGAGAGGGGAAAATAAATTTATTTTTCTGAAAAACTTTAAATAAAAATTAGAAATACAAGTGACTTTGAATTATACAGATCACAAAAAAGAGTGCACCTGCAATTCAAACACCTTCTTTTTAGCAGTATTTTTGTGCATAATTTGAGAGAGAATATTATTTGCAGAGCCTGCAGTATTGCCAGTTTCCTTCAATGTGATATTAGATAGATTTTTAATTTTCAAGGCCAATGTTATGTTTCTGTCTTTACAAGATCTGTGTGATTGAGTTAAAAAGTTTTAATTTCATAGAAAGCAGATGCAACAAAGTTTTTTGAAGGTCTTGACTGGTTATATTTGTTCTCATCCCTTTCATTCATGCATTAGCTTCATGAGGATGGATTATCTGCATCAACTTTTTATGACATCAAGACCTACTTCTTTTCATTTCTCCAGCAATTGCAACGTAAATTATCATTGAAGTAAGGGTAAAATCCTCTTTTAGTAAAATTAATTATAACTTCAATAACAGCCATAATTTCAGTAAGGGGAATAAGTTAAATTTACTTTACTTTGTACATCGGAGAAACATAGAATCATGAAAAGTGACGAGGTTGGAATAGGCATTAAAGATCACCTACATTCAACTTCCCCTGCCATGGGGTTCCTATCCTTCTGATCAAACCAGGTTGCTCAGACCCCTATCCAACCTGGCCTTGAACACTTCCACAGATGGGGCATCCATAGCTTCTCTGGACATCCTCTTCCAGTGACTTATCACTTCATAGCAAGAATTTCTCCCTAATATTTAATCCATACCTACTCTCTTTCAGTTTGTACCCATTTTCCCTTGTCCTATCACTTACAATTCTTGATGAGTGAGGTTTCCACACAACCTTCTCTTCTCCAGGCTGAACAACCTTCTCTTCTCTCAGCTGTCTTCGTAGAGGAGGAGCTGCACTACTTTATGAACCTCATGGACTCCTCTGGACTTGCTCCAACAGTTCTGTGGCCTTCTTATGTTGGAGACACCAAACCTGCATGCAGCACTGTCAGTGGGGTCTCACCAGAGCTGAGCAGAGGGGCAGAATCCCCTCCCTAGCGCTTCTGGCCACACTGCTTTGGATGCAGCCCAGGACACGTTTGGCTTTTCTGGGCTGGGAGCACCCATGGCTGGGTCACATGGAGTTTTTCACCAACCATCACCCCCAAGTCCTTCTCCACAGGGCTGCATTCAATCACATCCCCTCCCACCCCGCAGGTGTGTCCAGGTGCAGAACCTTTTGCTTCTCCTTGCTGAACATCATGAGGTTTGCATGGGCCCAGCTCTCCAGCCTGCCCAGGTCCCTCAGGATGGGCCCTTCCCTGCAGGACGTGGCTGCCCGCGCAGGCCGCGGCCAGGGAACATCTGAGGGTGCCCTCGGCCCCACTGTCCACGTCCCCTGCAGAGATGTTGAGCAGTTTGGGCCCTGGTGCTGAGCCTCAGGGACACCACCCATCTCTGCTCTCCCCGTGGACAGTGAGCCATTGACCACAGCTCTGGGTGCAGCCTTCCAGCCAGGTCTTTATCCACGGAGGCACCCATCCCTCAAACCCATGTCTCTCCCGTTTAGAGACAAGGATGTCATGTGGGACAGTGCCAAACTTTGTTTAAATCCAGGTAAAAAATATCAGTTGTTCTGCCCTTATCATTTTTCATAGAAAGTCACCACATTTTTGAGGGTGACTTCCTCTTTGCAAAGCCACGTTGGCTGGTACCAATCACCTCTTTTTTTTTTCCCATTTGCTTTAGCATAGTTTCCAGGAGAATTTGCTTCATCATCTCACCTGACACAGAGGTGAGACTCACTGGTCCATAGATGTCCAGGTCTTTTACTTTCTCCTTTTTACAAATGGAGGTTGAGTTTTACTTTTTCCAGTTATTAGGGACTTCACCTGACTGCCTTGTTTTTTCAAAAGTGATGAATGGTGGCTTAGCAATTCCATATGCAGGCTAGCTCATGATCTCCTGAGTCTTGTGCACACTCAGGCTCCTTAGATGGGTATGAACCTGACTTTCTCCTACAGTGGATGCACTATCTTAATTCTCCCATTCTCTCTCTACATTTGCCTTTCTCATCATGGCCAGCATGGATGCAGCACTTCCCATTGAGGACCAAGTCACAGAAGCCATTGGGAGCCTCAGCCTTCTCTTTGTCCAGGTAACCAGGTCTCCCATTTCCTTGCAGGGAGTGCCCACATTATACCTAGCCTTTTTTTTGCTTACATTCTATCTTTTGAATCCCTTCCTGTTGTCCTTGATATCCATGGCCAGACTCAATTCTAGATGGGCCTTGGCTTCCCTAACCTTGTCATTTCCTTTTGGTTTTGTCTTCACAATCTACTATGTTACATCAGAACAATGAATCAATATGTCAATATCTGTAAGCTTACTTTAAAATAAACATTGACAGTTTATATAATTTCTAAAAACTAAAATTTATTTTCAATATTTGTTTATGGAATGTTGATGGTCCTGAACAAAATTTCTATCTAATAATTAACAGTATTTCAAAGCCTTCAGGGAGCTGAGAAAGACATAGCATTAGGAAAGCAATGCAAGAGGATGTCTTTCATGCATGTTTGGGAACGAAAAGCATAAAACTGAGCTGTTTTCACATTGAGTTGTTGTCACTAGTTTGAAAATAAAGAAAGCTTCAGTTTTCTATTAAAAAAAGACAGCAAACCTTGAACAATTTATATTTCTTAGAATACACAAGCTTCTTCCTTTCTGACGGACAGTGACTATAGGATTTACCTAAGAAGACTAGATTCAGCTCTCATTCTGTGTGAGAAAAAGTGAATTCCCATTTCATTTTATATGCATAAAATCTCAACACCATAGTGTAAATTGTTCTGCCCTGAGGCTTTTGAACTTATGTCTGCTTAAAGTCTTTTTGGTACATTTAATGTCAGCTAGACAAGAGAAAGAAAATAAAATATTAACTTTTTACAATAATCATTACTGCATAAAAAGCTAGTTTTCAAAAACAAATTTTCCTAAAATTTTAATAATTTAAATTATAATCCTTAAATATTAATTGGACAGGAGACTGAAGTACAGATCTGTCTTGTCCAGGTAAATATCCAAAGAAGTAGACTCAAAAAACTGTTTTTCTGTCTCTCAGTCAGGAAATATTAAAATCTATCTTTTAAGGCACAGTATCATCAGCTGTGGCTAAAATCCACATTAGAATATTTTATTTTCCATGAGTTCTCAGCTCCTAATTACTGGACTATACCATCTGAGTTCATATTGTCATTGCAATTCTGTGCACTTGTATGCAGATTCTGAGCAGAGAAAGAATGAAATAAAGTGTAAATCAGGCATTCAGTATTCTCTTTGGTTACTGTGGAACTTTTTCTGTTTTGAAGTTGTGCAACATATAAAGCCAAAGCCAATACTAAACTGGGCCTGTGGAACAGAATAGCCTGATGTCAGCATTTAAACCTCTTATTTAATTTTTCAAAGATTTCAATTTACCCAAACATCACTGATTTTATAAGTCCTATGTGACATTTGTGGCTCAACATAGATAAAGTGACTAAAAAAATGGAATCCAAGGCAAGTGAGAAGTAAAGATTATTTTCAGTCAAATACTACCTCATATCTCTGATTTCCATAATAGTCAGTTTTCTAATTTTAAAATTTTAATGGTTACCAACAAAGGACTATTTTTATTTTCCATCTTCTCTTTTTTTTCTCAGTAATATTTTACTCATTTGCTAGATCGGCTACTCATACCAACTAGTTCCATAGGTAATTTAGAAACCTTTTACTACATCTCTGTTCATTCTTTTTTTCTTTTCTTATGAACATACCACCCTCCGCCACAATTTATAAAAATTACAAAATATATTTGCTGACTTCTACTGCATATGTTCCATCACTGCTTTGATTTTGACTATTTAGTTTTATCTACTTTTTTGCCCACTACCATACTGTAAATATATTTTCATGGGAAGCAGGGGGCTTTTTTCCTCTGTTGTTGATTCCTGCACTACCAGTGTTATCTCTTCAGGTGGTTACAGGTACAGAGAGCAGAAGGCAGTGACAATCTTCCAACTAGCCTGATGTGTAATCTTGCTCCTACTGATGGTTTTATCTCATCTACCTGGAGTCAAACCCTGTCACATAATTAGTTCATTGTGTACTTGCTCCCCCCGTGGCAGGATAAGTAAACACTGTTCACTGCCAGCCTTTGTGCTTCAGAGTTCCTGGGATAGGTTTCCTGGAAAACTGGCAAACAAAAGATTGTATTTTATTTGTTTACTTTAAAACAATAAACAGCTTGATTTTTGCCAGCTTGATTTCTTGTAAAAAGCTCTTTCATTATTATTTTTCTGGTTGCACAGATGAAACAATGCTCAGTGTCAACTAGTTTTCTACTGTTTGTTGACAGCCATTAAAAGAAAAATTCTGACATCAGATAGGCTAGAGGCACAACAAATGCTGTGTCATTTCCAGATAAGGTTTTTCAGAGGCATTGGTGTGCTCCCCTGAGATGGCATCTAAAGCCAACCAACAAGGACCTTTATTGTTAAAGTGAGAAGAGCAAACTGGCTTGATGAAGATAAGATTATGGTGTCTCTCATGTGAAACCTAAAATAGAAGAACCAAATTAAATAAAGTATAATCCTGCACAGAGGATTTTGAAGTTGATTTAATGGCATGCTATCACTTTCACTATGTTTAATACTCTTATGAGCTTACTGAGTTACACACACAGTGTCAATTCCATTCAAAGCGACCTTTATCACAATGCACCAGTTAATTTTTGTCTTCAGGGTACAGTAATTATGCTGACAGACTGCAAAAAAATTACTCACTACACACATCTGAGAACGCCACATTGAACAGATTTAAATTTAGTCCTTTCTCTGGTATGATCTCAAGATACTCTGATGATAGTAGCTAAACAAGGAATTGTAACTTTATTTTCACATCCCAAGTAATATAGCTTACAATTTGGTCCTCTGCTATCCACCACTACTGGGAAAATTGGGGGATTTGTTTTTATTGAATGTAGTTTTTGCTGCATTTGGACCCATGCTATAGCTATGCAATCCAAGACAAGACATTTGCTTAATTTTTGCTGAAGAAAACAGGACCGTTGATAAAAGTGTTGCCTGTATATCGTGGTAAGAACTTAAACTCTTTTTTCTTACTGCAGCAGCAAAAGAGGGTAAAGGTTAGAAAATAAAAGTATTACTGTCAGAGGAGACTATTCTGAAACTCTTTTTCATTTATATTTTTATTAAAATTGTTTACAGGAATAAGTGGTTTAAAGAATATATTTACTCCCCCCCCCAGAGAAGACATGATGGGAACTAGATATTAATTGTTTAAAAATATTGTTTCAAAGGTGTGACATTACTCCAGGTACATTATGTGAAAAAAGGAATTAACTGTGTTTATAATAATAATAAATTGAAAAAGGAAATTAAGTTTATTTGGAAATGTCAAAAAATAGATTGTGTACCTTAATGTCATTGTTCTGTTATCTTTTCCTTTATGTTAAAAAAATACCATATTTATGAAAAATTTGAGACAAGTAAGGTCTGAGTCACCATTTCTGCCCTAATCAAACTGACAGATATTTTATTACCTCAGAGACATGGATAGTCAGAGACTCTTCTGTCCCAAATACAATGTCCTGAACTTTTGATGCCAAAGGTCTATCAAGAAGATCCTAAAAAAATTAATTTTCTCTTATAATCCAAATCATATTTAATCTTTATTTTACACAACCTAAATGAATCAGAAAGCAAAAAGTAAACAGATTTGTTAACAAAAGAAGAGTCCTTGTTGGATTTCTGTCTTTTCTGTCCACCTGAACTGGTTTGCTTCATGTAAGGCTACAAACAAAAGTTGAATTTTCTCTACAAAAGAAGTAGTGTTTTGGTAATTCCTATTGCTGATTCTGTTTCTTCTGTTTTCTGACTACATCACATGGTTCCCTGACTTTACATAGCTTTAAACAAAAGCCAATGTGACAAATTATGCAAAGAACCAAGGTTTACCCATTTCTGCAAATTTAATTTCCACATATCCCCATTTGGCTGTTAGCATGTAACTCCAGGTTCAGTCCTTAGTGCCGTGGGCTTCTTAGGCAGGTAAGGCCAGAGTGCAGTGCTGCTGCGCTTGGGAAGGGCATATGATTCCATTTCATTCTTTCATCAAAGTTTATCTCTGTTAAGCACAGCAATACAACCTTCTTTCCCCATGGGTACTGTTAACAGGCTTGTTAATTAGTCATCAATAGCTGTCAAATTGTTAAACAAGCATCTAACACCCAATGGTAAGCTATTAAGCTATGGAATTGCTGATGAGCCTCTGGCTTCAGTAACTTGTTATTTGAAATTTAGAACATGTTCTCCTCCTGCCGAAGTCCTGTGGCAGAGTTTCTGTTCCCTGACTGTATAATCAGGTGATTAGTGGTGGAGAAGTCCTGACTGAAGCATTCTACAGTGAATATTCTGCTGTGCTAAAAGACAGAAAATGTTTGCTTTTCAACACAAACCCAAGATCATCAGTCACTCTGGTAACACAAATCACTCTATGGATGAAGTGAATGACTTGACTTTAAAATCTGCTGGGTAAAGAAGGGAACGAATGTTTTGTCCATTTTTTTTTTCCTAAGCCACTTTAGAAATGCAGCAGGAAACTGCTTGTTACTTATTGATGCTGAAAGAGAAGAACGAGCCTGCCAAATGGCAGACTGATGACATAAACTTCTGGCAATCTTTTGAAAGTATGTTTCCAAGTAAAATACAAATCCTCACCTACCATTGCAGCAGCCATTATGTGTACTCCAGTAGAGAGATAAAGCTGAACCTTTACAATCTGGAAGCCTGAGCATTTCCTCAGACACCCTCATGTTTTGAAAGAAAACACATCACACTATACAGGTGCAGATTTATGATTAACTCTTGTGGTAAAATGCTTGCCCATGCCTGAAAGAATGATGGTGCGTCATGCTAAGTTGTGCTGCAGTTGAGTTTGAGAGCCATCGATAGCACTTTCTTTCTGTTCAAACAGCATAAAAAAATCACAATGTTCAATAACCATCTAAGTTCTCACTCTGGTGACATGATTTACTGCTGAGCTCTTCAGATCTCCTGGTAAGGCCTAAGTCTTCCACAGAGGGCATACAATCCAGTTAAATGGTTGGCTATTTGAGTGAATTGGTTTTGTTAAGCACAATAGAATTGCACACATCTGGGCCCCAGCTGAGGTCAGTAGGAACCATTCCAATGATTGCAGCAGGCTTTTTGTCAATTGCTTGATGAAATCTTGATTTGAATGTATCTATCTGCATTGCTGATTTTTAAATTGGTGTTTTTGAGGGAAGGGGAAATATTAATAGCTTGCCGTGTTCTTATGGCTTAAGACTGTGCTAAAAATGTCTTCTCACACAACCATTTTATAAAGATTTGATAAAAAAAAAAAGACCTGCAGTTATTTTTGGTGAAGTATTGTATGGCAATTTTATAGACTCCAGGTAGGAAAAAAAAGTCCATAAAAGACCCAGACAAGAAAAGCAAGTGACTCTATACATATTTTCAGCATCATGACATACAGGATTTTCTGTCTGTCAGCCTCTGCAAAAAGAAATATCCTGTCTGCAGATTGCATACATAAAAAACCTCAACAACTGTTGTCTCACATGAGCATCTACATGAGGTACCTCCAGAATCATGTTTGCCATACATGCAGCTATGTCCTGCCACAGTGCTGCAGCCCAGATGGGTTTACTCCTGCATTGCCAATTGGTTTTCTTTGACTGCTGCAGCCACCCCTGTATGGCATTAGCCCCCATCCAGGAATCAATGCAGAGTTCAGGCAGCTTTTCTCATTCAGCAATCTCTAGGGCTAGTTGACTGACTTTAATTTCTGCAAATTGGATTGACACTTTTCCCTGCAGCAGCCTCAATGACTTACTGTGTGGGGCCCCACTAGCAGCTTTTCACCTCCTATGTGGTTTCCTATCACATGACAGAATCCATCAGTAAACACAACATAGCGTCTTCCATTGTCTGGTAACTTGATGTGTGATGGTGCTTATTGGGTACCTGTCACCTTCCAAGGCAATGCCCAAAACCTCTGGCTTCTGGACAGGCCTTAATCTGTTCTAGGATTCCTGACAAATTGGGTTTTCCTATTTGGGCTCATTGTGTAATTACTGCTACCCACTTATGCTGTGTAATGGTGGTAGTCTGATATGTTGAGAGGCTGTTTCCCATTTGATTTGCCTTACTCCTTTTGATTTCTTTGTTGAAGGACCTGCTTCTTAATCTAACCTCTCCTTTCCTTCTTTTATTTCCTCTCCTTCTTCTTTTTCTTTTCCCTTTTCTTCTTCCTCCCTTACTAATCAGTGGTATGGGGTTGTAATTTACCTTGTTCATTTTTTCTTTTCACTGCTGGGACATTTACTGTAGTTGTGGTTTGAGTCCCTGTCTCAGCCATAGTGTCCTCAAACACAGTTTGGGTTCCTGCCTCAACTACAGCCCTCTGAAATTACTGGATAGTGGCTCAGCAAGCACAGACCAAGCCCCAGCACAGGGCCATAAGCGGCTGGTTTTCCTGGGGGTAAACAAGGCACCCTTCTATTGGTCAAAGTGGCAGTTTGTTAGGGTTATTTACCTTTTCAGGTGTAAAGTCCCAGGCAAAGGGAGGTGATAACCACTCTAGGGACCTGCCTGAATCCTTCCATGTACCCTGACATCCAGGAATTCAATGCCTCAGAGCAGATTTCAATAGCTCTTTCAATAGCAAAATAAAAGTTATTTTCACTTACAGCAAGATGATGACAGAATCCATGAATTCCATAGCATATAACACTATTAGCTAATATTATCAACAGTATTAAATAACATAAGGATGAGCAATGACCAGGGATGTCTGCAATATAAAATCATTTACATCCACCTTGGGCAGAGAGAAGGAAGAGTGTCCACTCGTCATCTTTTGTGTTAGTATGTTGCCAAATTCAGCAAAACAAACTGATTAGCAAGGTAGCTGACAAATGACATGTGCCACACAGAAGCTTGCTACTTGATAACTAGTATTTACCATTTGCTATAGCAGTATATATATATAAAACTGCCTTTATCTCAGCCCACTGGGTGCCTAAACTGGGTGCCTAAAAGGACTGTAGCAGTTTGACCTCGGCTGGGTGCCTGGTGCCTCTAAGCTGCTCTACAGCTCTCCTTCCCAGTGGGACAGGGGACAGAGTAAGATGGAAAACAACTTGTAGTTCAGTCATTTTACTAAAGCAGAAAAAAAGACAAGCAAAAAACAAACAAACAACAAACAAAGGGAAAAGCAAGTCTCTACTTCTCATCAGCAAGAAATATTCAGACACTTCCCAGGACCTCAGGGCTTCAGCACACATAGGGGTTGCTCTGAAAAACAAACATCGTAGAACAACAAATGCCACCCACCCCGTTCTTCCTCTCTCCCTTAGCTTTTGTATCCAAGCTGATGCAATATAGTATGGGATATCCTTTGGGTTACTTTGGGCCAGCTGGACTGGTTGTATTCCTTACCAGGCTTTTGGCCACTCCCAGACCCTTGATAGGGGCAGAAGAATGTTAGAGGGACAGCACTGCTCAGCAGTAGCCAGAACACTGGTGTGTTATCAACACCCTGCCAGCTATAAATGTAAAACACTACACTGTGAAGGCTGCTGTGAAGGAAAAATTAACACTCTCTCAGTAAGACCCATACAAGCAGTTATCCAGGAACATTGAGATAAATTAGAAAGACATACAGGCATTATTGACCATGTGATTTCTGGAATGTTACACATGAGCAAACAGGAGAACACAAGGGAAAAAACACATGCATTTATATGCTTAAAACAGTGTATACCTGAAATTAATGCAGAGAAAGTAATACCTTCATTTCCGGTTTTGCATATACCTGATTAGAATCAGCCACCTTTCATTTGTGATCTAGAGCATCCCTTTCTTAAGCTGTCTCAATGATTTTTCATACATTGTCAGAAAGCCTAACCACACAGGAATGCCATTTTCATTGCAATGTGAGTAAATCGTGTCAACATTGATAAATACATAATCTTCCAATTGGTATGCTTAGAGATGGAAGCTTTAAATGAAAAGGGGAAGAGGAAATATTCCTAAAGGGCAGTATCTTGGGACATGAAAAGTAGTGCACAAAGCTAAATGAAAACATAGACACATTTCCCTTAGACACCGTTGAAAAGTTGGGGAGAAACTTAGGAGAAAGATATGTAATTCTAAACCAGGTTAAATAGGTTAACGATTGTTTTTTTCTTACATTAGAGTTACCTATTGAAAATTCCATTATATTACTGCCAAAATGAAGTCTCCTAGAATCTTCATGATGGTGTTGCTAATATTCTTCTGTGAAAATATATTACATGCAAATATTTCTCCACCTTCTTGATTCCTAAAAGTGTCATTTCTAAGCACAAATCATAACCCTTCCCTGCTTCACCTTCCAAACACTTCCCTGTCAATTAATCAGTCCCATTAAAGAATTGTCACAGGTCATCTTGTTGCTTCTGTCTCCAAATAAAATACATAGCATAAGGATTATTTTCTTTTCATGTCTGCCTTTCTTTATCATAGCCTAATACTAGATAATTCATGCATTATTGAGAGGAAGAAATGCCTTTACTATCTGTATTTTTTCATGAACATGCTAAGAGGAATAAATGGTACTAGTCCTGTTAAAAAAAAGACTATCTTTTTATTAGGTAATGTTCCTTAACTATGGTCAGAAGAAAAATCTGTATTATTGCTGTGCCAGGTTTATATTTCTAGAAGGGTTCACCATAAACCACAAACTCAACCAAACTCTTTGGTTGAGTAAGGTGAAAATAGGGACCTGAGTAAACTTTCTTCATCAAGGAAAGCAAGGAATGTGATAGTAAACCTGGATTAACAATGTGCTATCTAAAATATGAATTACTTCAATCGGCAAATATTTCATTCACTTGGAGAACCACTACATTTGTAGCCAGTTTTAAGAGATTTTTTTTTGTTCAGAAGAACTAGAATGTAACCCTGTAGAAAAGGTAAAACCAAAGCCAACAGAGCAATCATTTGCTTTTCAGCTCTTTGTACAGAGGTAAGTATATATTTCCACTTTACACTGGAATGAATTTAATCCATTATTTTTGCTTCTTAACACAATAAAGACTCTCTATACAAAATGCAGTAAATTAAAGAACTTGTGTATAAAAAGAATCTAATTTACATGATCCACAGACATGATCTTATAGAGCCTATTAATACAAATGAAGTTATACTGACATATGTAAACTTTGAGCTCAACTACAAATGTGACATCAACATTTTATACATGCCCTTACTCAAGAAAAGGTAGGGTAGGTAGGTAAAGGATCAATTTCACAGATGTCACAGTCTTGATCATATTTTTCTTAAGTTTCATCCAAGCAGTGAATCTTGAGTAAGCATGATATTAAATAGTACCCATTGTCATTTGTAAAAGTCTAAAGAAAGAAAGGATACCACATTGAAGTATCTCTACACACAGTTAAAACACAATCCAAAATTAAAATGGATTTTGAAGCATCAGCAAATGTCTGCCCAAGCTTGTGCCAACCCACGTCCGCTTTGTCTGCAATATTTACTATAGAGACTGAAAACACATTTGACTGTGAATGGTGTCTTGGGGGACTTCATTCCAAAGCTGTTCTTTAAGGATTTAGATAAAATATGTCCCTCAGCTACTAGTAGTTTTCAAGAATGCCCATGCCTGTGGTTTAGCGTATCATAATACCTCTCTGCTACTATCTTTGATTACACATTGGCATTCAAAACACAGAAATTGAAAAATGGGCAACATAAGAACCAACTTATCAAAGAACCAGCATTCCTAATCTCTTTCACCCTGTAATTAAACTCATTTGTGGTGTTGTCATTTGAGATGTTTTTATAATTACTGTTCCTGTAGTCTTGTAATAATTCATTTTGCCTATTTATGCTTATGCTTTTTCAAAATCTGAAAAGAATATATTTTTAATGTATATCATAATAAAAATACCATTTCATATGACAAAAATTTATTAAATTGAAGGAATGGAAGTACTGTTCAGAAAACAAATAACTCATTTAGAATAAATTTGCTAAAGGACACACTATAAAACAGAACTTTCCTGAGGCTCAAAAAAACCAAAGGAGTGTGACCTGTGTGCTGACATGGGTGGCTGATGGGGAGAATATCTCAATATGGCAGTTGGCAGGAGAATAGAAAATTTTCAATTTATGCTACAGACCCCAGTCATCTTTTCCTCTTCTGGTGTCCTCAGTACAGGACAAAAGGGAATAATTTTTGTTTACAACAGATCTTAAAACAATATTGCTCGAAGGCCTTTGTATATTGTAACCGGATATGATGGAACAAAAATGCACTAATGGAATAGTCCTGACCTCATGCATCAATTTTGTGTGCTATGGGCCCTGCTATCAGTTTGTTCTCTGGGACTTTACATAGGGAGAGAACGCGTGTATCTTATCTTGGCAATTAAAACCATAAGGGGGGTCTAGGACACCCAGAATTTCAAGCTACAGAAAAGAGAAAAATGCACAACTTCTTTTCTCTTCCAGAAAGTTCTCTTAAGACTAGGATATCATGGAGGGAGACTTCTGATACTCTTTTGTAGATGAATGTAACTGATGTTAAACTTCTTCTGCAAAAAAATCAGCATCAGAGATTATTAGCATACTTATCCCTCTCAAAATGCAAGTGTTTCTACATAATAACACCCAACTAACTCAGCAAAAAAGTTTAGCTTGTGATGTTTCTAGGTACCATTCCTTTTAATTACATATGGTTATAATAAATATTTAGTCACAGACAAGAACAGGTCCAAATTTTCCTTAGATACTTCAGTTCACCATTGGTAGTTGCCTTTACTGATTCTATAGAATGCTTTTGTGTTAAATAATATAACTTGTTCTTCCTGAATAATCACTGCTTTTGAACTTCAATGAATCTTGTATGTATAAGAATCACTAATTATAGATAATTTTCTAGGAGTTTATTTCTGTTCTAGGAAGAAAAGTTGGTTTTTGCTTGAATACAGGAGTGTGTCTCTTTTTTTCTTTCTTACTGAAGCTCCATAGTTTACAGAACAGCCAAAATTACAAAGGAGCTAACTTTATTACCTGCAAGGAAAAACAGTGCTTGGGGCATGAAGGAAACAAGCTTCTAAAAGTGAGAGTATAAATAGACTCGGTGTTTCCAGGCTTTCTTTTGAAAATAATGTTTTTTTCTTTGAAAAGACGTCTGTCAATATGAAAAGCAAACACAGCCAGTGTTTTCTACCACACACAGAGGAAATTATAGGACTGCTACAGGACAGCATTTTATAGCCACTAAGCCTGATGGTGAAAGCAATTCTGAAAATGATGGTGGATCTTGCTAGGCAGGGTAAATACATGAACTGGTTGCTTTAGAAAAAAAAGTATTTCTGGGTTTAAAAGTATACAAACAGTTTCTGAAACCACTCAGTCAAATTGAAGAAATGTAGCAAAATTATTCTCACAATTCTAAATACACTAAACTACCATTCAAAAGGAAAAGGAATAATATCAGGCTTTTATGAGCAGAGGAAAATCTAGACGTCAAATGGAGATTGATGCTTTGACTATTTTCTCTTCTGTAAGAGATTAAAAAAGTACTTTTCCTCTGGGCTTGGAAAAAGTTTACTATCATTTGAAAAATATCCAGGAGTATACATCTTGTTGCAACAGAAATTGAAGGTATTTGTGGAGTTTTTGTGGAGTTAGTAGGTTTCAATTTGCAGAAGATCACTGAATAATTAGTCAAACATCAAATACATTAGAGGTAAAGAAGGTAAATATCTTTGGGTTTTAATCAAACTGGAACTCACTGTGTAAAATTAAGGTTATGCATTTCAAGTTCTAGTGAAGACCATAATCCAACAGGGTCTTCTGTTGGAGACATCAAATATGAAAAGATTTTATACTACTTTAAAAGAGAAAATTAGTTACTTGTCTTCTATATAAATGTCTCTCAATGGGATACTAGGAAAAATATTATTCTTTCAGATTTTTCAGAATGTCTTTTTAATAGACAGAGCAACCATGAACTTTTTTTATATGCCTGTATAGTGTAAAGATTAGATTAAAAACCTAAAAATAAATTTTCATTTCCCAAAAATAAATTAATTTTTATACTTTTTAATTCCATACCTATCTCTAATTACATTTCATTAAGCAAATACTGTGGGATACACTAGAGTACCTGTACAGACATTAAGAAGAAATCATCCAAGAAACCCATCCTTTAGCACCTGGGTAAGCCAAACAATGGGGAAGAATTAATATGGAATTATGCTGGTTTTATAATCTAATTGAAAATCTTCAACTCCTGCAACATAATTTTTAGGTCATCCAAAAATTTTCTTTGTATCTGTTAAAGATTTGGGTCTAAATTTATAATATATAGGCTGCACCACTGTAGTGGCTGACATTGTGACTACTTTTATCAGTCTATTATTCCTACTATTAATAGACTATCAATCTATCAATTTTCACATAATATGAAAATTAAAACACTTATTTAAATTTTAAACTTTAAATGAAACTTTTTTTATTTTTCTTTCTATCATTATGTTTTTATCCCTTGGAATTATTTACTGATTTCATTTTAATCTCAGCTTTCCATCCAACTGAATAAATTCAGGGGTGGAGATTGTGCCTAAAAAATTGTAAATTCAATGAGTAGGCACAGGTACTGGAGAAAATAAACTTTCACCAATAAAATGTCTCCAATAAATTTTAGCAGAAAATTGAAGCTATACATTTGAACTTAATCTAATAACTTGAACAAAATATTTAATCTCTATATAGTAATTTTAAGTACTGAAGATAAAAACATAGAATAATTAAGGTGGTAAAATATCTTTAAAATTATCAAGCCCAAACATCATCCTAGACCTCCACCATGTTCACCACTAAACCATGTCTTCAAAAGCCATATCGACAAGTTTTTTTAACAACTTCCAGGATTGGAAGTTGTTCAAAAAACAAAAGGGTTGCTGAACTTGTGGATATATAGAGATGGGCTTGTATGATTCCATAATGCAGAACACGAAGATTTTTTCCCTAATTTTCTTTATTACAGATTATTTCAAATTACTAATAAAAACTGAGTA
The DNA here is from genome assembly GCF_027579445.1 of Ammospiza nelsoni. Taxonomy (NCBI): domain Eukaryota; kingdom Metazoa; phylum Chordata; class Aves; order Passeriformes; family Passerellidae; genus Ammospiza; species Ammospiza nelsoni. The sequence continues at coordinate 39,128,413 of NC_080669.1, read as the reverse complement.
AGTTTATGGATTAATAAAGAGAATATATATAATTTACTAAAAAATTACTACCAGATAAGAATATAGATATATATTTCAATAATAGTAGCAAGCATACATTTCATTATTAAGGTTACTACAAAAATAAACAACAGGAAACTGTAAAATATACCTAATTACTTATATGTGTACATTTATGTTTATTGTTTGAAGTAGTAATTGTACAATGCTCACCAAGCTGCTCCCAGAAGTAGAGCCAACCAATGATGAACAAATTCTCACTTTGGACCATGCCACAGAACCTGGACTCACAGAGCCCTGTGGGGTTGCAGTCTGTCTAGCACACCTTTCTAAAGAGAGGCTGTATTTTGGGGTGGAAGGAAGTAATTTTTATGTGGCAGGGAAAAGAATGCTACCACCTTGGGCAAGCCATAGATGTTGCTAATTCCATATCCCTTCATGACAAAGTTACCTGCCAAGTGGTTGAAGGCAAAGGCCTGCATTTTTGGGGGCTGTTTTTATTTTAGTGCACCTTTCAGTGCATCTAAATGTCCAACATACAGCTAGGCATGTACACAATAAAATGAGTGAGCAATCATCTGAAGGCTCAGGCTCTAAGAGTGATAGTAAATAAGATAATGAGTGTCTGAGGCCAGTCATCAGAGGTTTTCCTCAGGAATCAATTTCAGTTCCAGTTTTCAGAAATGTTTTTGTCTTTGACTAGATATCACAGTTGAGGGCACACTGTTTGCCTATATTGTTAAATTATGAGAACCTGTTGATTCTCTTGAGTGTAGAAAAGACCTCATAGAAAGACCTCAATAGAGAGATGTTTATAGACTGCATGAAATTAACAAGAACAAATGTAAAAATTCACTCCCTGGTTTCCTGGGTCCAGCCAGGGCAGGGTTAATTTTTGCAGTGGGCAGCAGAGGGGATGGGCAAGACGCAGAGGTTATTCTGTACTACCTTGTGTCATTTTCCGCGTACAGGGGAAGAGCTTGCTTCTGGGTCAGGGGAGCATGCAGCAGTCCGGCCAGGTCTAGTGGTGAGCATTTTGTGTGTACTCTCTTGTACAGTTTTGCTGTTAATTTTGTTGCTGTTTGTTTTCTTATCTCATTGCCGTTTCCAGTTAGTTGTCCTTATCTCAACCCATCATCTTTATCTTTTGTGACTCCAATTCTCCTCTCCAACCTGACCGTTATTTTCAAATTTAATTTGAAGTATTTCAATTTTTTTCTTTTCCTTCTCTAATAGATGCAGCTGTGTACAAGGGCTCCTTTTCTTCTTTTGTTTTTCTTTGATTTGTTTTCCTGTTCAGAAAGTTTAAAAAATTGCAAATAAGAAATAGTAATTCTTTCCTCTTATAACTTTTTTGCAGGTGAAAGTATTATAAATTCTTACATTTTAAGAAAATATTTCTCTAATTGATATGTTTACTTTGACAGGTGAACTAGTTCTGGAAAGTGCTGAAAATACATTTGAATACAGTTTATTTGAAAATTTATTTTCAATATATGTCCTATTTCTCCTTCAAAATATTACTGAAAGTGCTGCAGTGTACCATATACTATTAAAATTTCTTTGTAATCTGATTAAATCTACCTACCGAAAAGAAAAGTTATAAGTACGCTGTATGTATGTATGGTCTTTCCATCAGTGTCCATATATTACCTCTGTGGAACTTATTTCATGACTCCAAGCCTCATGTAAGAGCAGATGAGCCAGAACATGACAATTTAACTGTGTAGAAAGTGTCTGCTCTATGCACCAGAATAAGAGTCAAACTACACACGTCATTCCTGTGCTCAGGATTGCTATCACAAGAAAGACACTCTTGCAGAATGGACTAGAACAATAATGTTTTGCACACTGTGCTCTTTAATTCCTTTGTTTGTTTGTTGGATGCCAATCCTACAACTTCTAAAAATATCGTGGCACCTGGACAAGGATGATGATGATGTATCTCGTATCAAGGCAAAAATCAGGAGTTAAAGTCCCATTAGTTTAATGAAAGAGGATTGTGAATAGATGAAAAATAGGAGTAGAAGAACAGCATTTGAGGTATATTGACATCACAATAATAGAAGTCTTTATACTCATGTATGCACCTTTTACTGTAGATGGATATGAATGTAGCTTTTTTGTCAGATTTATGTAAAATTATTGGATGTTATGTGACAGTTGAAGGTGTCTTAAATGAAAGGATCCATTTCCTTTCACCTTGAAAAGAACATATTAAGGTCATAGGCATGTCAGGACGGAATATAGAGTCTGGGACAGCACAACTGAAAATTGACATATTTTAGAATTTAAAAGGAAGTCTTCAGTGCTTCATTTTAAATAAAATGTAAAGTAACAAAATGAATGAGAAATATGAAGTATCCATTTCCATAACTAATGACACTCATATCTATCCAGTAGTAGGCTGACTATAATTCAAGGGTGTGAGAACAAATTGTTTCATGAAATTAATGCTTTCATTTTGTGTTCTTAAGGACCGTGATGTTGGAACTAGGTTTTTTAAGACTTAGAAAAGGATCAGAATTCATCAATACTGTAAGACCATGGGAAAGATTGATTCAGTGATTAATCTCATGTTAAACACATGGGAACAAAACAGCTGAGTATATTTGTCTCCATAATCCCTTTTCCCAAATGTAATTACAAATGGAATTGATCAACTTGCGTTTCTTCTGAGTCAGTAGTAGACATATTAGAATTGCTAGGCTGTATAATACTTAGTTCAGATCAGCAGTGCTCAAGAAGGTTAGCTACTACCACTGTTTTTTAAGAAAAAGTTTAGATTTCAAAACTTTTCATGGAATATTTTCCAGGGAAAATGTCAATTCTCTTAGAAGAATTACTTTTATAGTTTTGACCATATCCTTTGTATACTGAATATCTTCCCTTCTTAAGGGGACCATTTTTATTCTATGTATTAAATACCTGCTGAATTAGAACATTGTATTCCATGACTTGAAGGGAGTAGAGACAATACTAAACAATAATCAGTCTCTTGTAATTAGCTTTCTTTACTTCGAGGTGAACTTCTACTGTTGCCTTTGCTACTGTTGGTTTCTGTGGAAAAGAAAGAGAGCAGACATGGAGGATCACAGGTATTACAATGATATGAGTTGATATGCTGTCTTGAATCTTAGAGTTGGTTGCCTAGGTTTTTGAGAGAAGCAGAGCTGAGCTTGTTTTCTTCAGGGCTTCTCATTGTTTTTGACCTGATCGGCATATTTACTTTTTTGAGACCTGCTCTATGACCCCATGGACTCTATGGGCAGAATAAGTTGTTCACCCGAAGACTTTTTCACATAGCAAAAAGCAACACAACGTGATACAAAGGTTGAAAAATTCTTCTTGCCCTAATTCCTACCTATTTCAGACCTTGTGTTTCCCCCCACAACACCACAAATGAGCAATAAATAGCTAAAGCTGTGAGGTATAAAACTTGTGTGAGGTGTGCATTTTTCCCTCTGGGCAAACTGGCAGGTATATCATATACTAAATTCTGTTTTTAAATGTGCTTAACAGTATTCTAACTACAATCCACTACAACTTCATTTTTAAAGACAGATACAAGATGAAATAAAATTTAGATTGCTTAGGTTTAGGTTAAATGATAAAAATTTCTGTGTTCATCTGACACACTTAACAGCTTTATTATTTCCTTCTATGTTCACGATTTACATTTGGTACAGTTGTACAAGCTATCTTTCAGTAGAAATCCAACTTAGGCAGTTGCAAATTTCCGGTGATTGAAAGGTTACAACAAAAATGCAATGTTAACAAAACATAAAATCTAATTTTCTGATAGAAATATAGTCTTCCACAGCATGTTTCTGATCAAGATAATATTTTTTTCCTTAAAATGAGTAAAAAACCTAAAGTAAACAAATTACAGTTACAGAGATTAATTTTTTATTTGTACTTTTTTTCAATAGACATGGTATATTTCTTGTGATTATTCCATGGTTTAAACTGTGAGAAAAGAACAACTATATTTTTCTTAGACACATTTGCTACCCCTAAAATTTCAGTTTGTGTGAGAAAAATTGCTTACCATGTACATATACAGAAATATGTACTTTTATACAGAAATATGTATATATATATATATCACACTTTCACTGGTATCTTAAAGGAGAAAGAAATGTTTCCAGTATCTGTGGAAAACACAGTCTCTGATGTACTTTGGATGAAGGGAAAACTGTCTGGTTCTTGTTTTTTGCTGCAACAGCACAGCAGAATTATATTAAGAGCAAAGCTGTCTGTGTTATTGTTATTAATATCAGGAAGAGCTCAAAAGATATGACACTTGAGCTGGAGTCATACAGTCTATTCACACTTTCCCAGGACATCCAAATGATTTGACTCTGAGATTCCTTCGTCAGAGCTGTTTCATCCCCTAGGAAAAATTATGATTAAACCTATATATCTAGACCTATTCAAGGGCCATACAGACTTGCCCCTGCTGAATTTCCTGTGGAGGGAAGAAAAGCGTATACTGACCACTCTCACTGGTTCTTGGGTACAATACTAGATGATACACAGCTGTTAAAATATACAAACATACTCGTCCCTTTGGGGAATAAATCTGTGCCAGGTGGAAGATGGCCCCCCTAGAGGTAGAATGTGATCATATAATTAACATGCACATCAGAAGCCTCAATCATTCCCAGAAGCATTACACTGGGAATTTCTAAACTTCCAAATGGTTTTCCTCCACATCAAACTTCTGTTAGCCGAGTTGTATTTTGTGATGGACACCAAGGGTCAGAATGTGGAAAGGTGAAGGAAAGAAATGCTATCCAATGTGTCATTACTGTAATACCAAATAGCACTGTAAAACTCTTGGCAGTTTTGTGCACTATGGGTTTGGGGTTGAATTTGATTTTTAACTTGCTGTTGTGAAGACTCCTCAGTCTGGAAGCAATCCAGTGTACACCATGTGCATATTTTTGCCTTGTCTGTGGTGGGACAATAGTAAAATTCGAAGTAACAGGTTTAAATTCCCTATCCACCTCTTTCATTTCCTTTCAGTGTGTCCCTTTATATAAAAAGAGAACTTCAATTGACACTTTTTTTCTTTTATTTCTATCCAGCCAGCCTAACAATAAAAGCATTAGTTGGCAATGTAAAATCAAGAAATAATTAACTCTTTAATTCCGAGTCCCTGATAAATTTGCCATCAAGATTTGAAACACATCAAAGTGAAAATATGCAGATGAAAGCACTTTCAACACCAAAACCAAATTACTTCATCTATCTGTTAAGCTTTTGTCATCTTTAATTCTCATGGTCAGTTGTTTTTCTCCACCTCACAATTACATTCTTTTTTGACAAAATTCTTAGCAGATTTTCAGTTTCGGTGACAATTATTTCTGCTAGGATTTCGTTGTAGCTGAAGTAGGGCAGGTTTTCTCCTTCTCACTGTTCTGTCTGAGTGTGGGCATGCTCTCTTGTGTGTGTGTGTGCATTGCAAAGCACAAAGGTACACTGTTATGGAGAGGATTTTTTCTTTAGCAAAATATAACTTACAGTAGCTGCCGATCAGAATGAAGAGGGGAAAAAGCATGGAACAGAGTCATGCTGGAAAGCAGCTCCAGCCACCCGATATCTTTATTAAGCCCATCTGATTAAGCTGTTTATTGTGCAACAGTTTTTTTTGTGATTTTTTAAAAAGCTACCTATCAGATCTCAAAACTTGTAGGTTCGCTTAACAAAGGATGAAAACAGCAGTCTAATTTACTCTGTAGTTACTCCTCTATATCAAAAAACACCTAAATGTCTAAAGAATGAAAACCTGCTAAAGTGCTTGTGAGAAAGGTCAGTGTAGCAGTCCCAAACCAATACTATGCTTTTTGGGATGGAGAAAAACTTCTGTTAGTAGGAGGGAATTGGATACCCATGACTTGGAATAGAGAGTCTGATGTTGTTGGGTATCTTATTTTCTAGAAAACATTTTTGTAATCTGTGTTAGGTCTATGTCCTGTCATTGGAGATCTTTCCTCTTATTGTCATCTAGTGTATTTTGTAACATCACAGTTCAGAATAATTGTTGGATATTTTCTTCAAAAACAGGCATTTATTTTTTCACTATGAAAAGTGCAAGGTATTACTGTCACATTAGTGATATACAAAGAAGTGTGCATCATAGCAGTTTCCCAAAAGTCTGTTTACCCCCACAAATACCTTATCACTGTATTTGCACTTTGAATGTGTATAAATATTAGTGTTGAACTAATGAACATTTATCTGGCATGACTGATCAAATGATGTCTCTTTACAGACAAATGAGTCTTTCTAAATAGTGGAGTGCAGAAAAACCTCCTTTAGGAAAAAGAGTTGACAGTGAGGTTGCAAAAATCAATATTTCAGACTTCAAGAAATATTTAGATCTCTGGATCAGTTTTAGTATGACTTTTAAATGGGAGAGAGCTGTAGAGCTGCTGCTGCTGCAGTGACATCTAATGACTGGAAGACCTTCTGCTGTAATGGTATGGATGAAATATTTTTTCCACATTACTTTATATAGTGTCTGTCACCTAAGCAGCCTGATGTAAGCCTGGAACATGCAGAGGTGACTGCTGAGGGGAGGACACCCAGCACAGAATATTTTTTCTAAGAGACAGTGTTCCAAGCTATTTTGTAGGCAGAGTTTCAAGGCACTAGAGGATGAGAGTCCTGGGGAGACATCCTGAGCCTCTGCACCACCCAGCTTAGGGAGCTGGAAGCTCATGTTGTCCTCTCTCACAGCCACCAGAACAGGAAAGCAGAAGTGTGAGCAACCCACCCATGTGCTAGACTTTCAGCTCTGCAGGCAGCCTGTTAGACACCACAGTGACACAACTTTTGATCTCTGCATAGCCGGTGGCAAAGCATCATGGAATACCTATTCAGAGTGTATGCTTAGTGTTTATATTTAACTAGTAAAAAGATTGTTAATGACAGAATTTATACAGAATAATGCACAGAATCTGTACAGTTTAAATGGCAGGATTTATTCAGCATACTACCTCTTACCAAGCAAAAGACCAAAATTTAACCTGTGTGGGTACTAATGAATTCCGTTCAAGAAGCTGAGAAAGTTTTCAGGTTCTCTGCTAAGTTACTGGTCAAGGAGCTGAACATGGCTCTGAGCAACCTGATCTATTTGAAGAGGTCCCTCCTCATAGCAAGGTTTGCTGGATTAGATGAACTTCAAAAGTCCCTTCCTACCCCAACAGTTCTATGACTTAATCCTTCTGTCATCATTCTAAAATTCTCTCACTGAAGCTTCATTTGAGTTGTAAAGGTCCTTGCTGCTATTTCTATACCAAGTTTCAAGTCAGACAAGATAGCTTGTTTTCTGGATTAAGGTTTGAATTTAATCAATCTTCTATGATCTTTGCTTGGGCTACAGGTCGGATGCTCAGCCACTGTATAATTTTTTTTTTTGAACGAAAAATAGTGTAGCATATTATATCCTTTCTTGTTAGACCTGGTTTTAAATAGCCAGTTTAGGAACTCCAGTTTTATAGCTTTAATTTTTCTTCAATTAACTGAGATAGTAAAAGCATTATAAATAATTTTTTTCATTTGAGGGACTAGCTCTATTTTATGAATAATTTTCCTAGTAGCAAAATAAGTGGGAAATAGGTCACCTTAAAGTGTCATACACACATACAGTGTACATGATCCTTTCCAGAACACATACTAATAGTAAGCTTTTAGTCATCAACCTACAACAAATCAAACAGGCTGGATTTTGATTGCCACCTAATGAAGTTCTATGCCTTTTCTATTAAAATAAAGGTAATCTTGACAGCTGTTGATTTTTATTCCACAATAGTTTATGATGTTATTGTCACAAGTGACTTATATAATTCAGTGTACAGATAGAAAGCGAATTTGCTTTATAAGACAGAACAAAATGCTCTATGTTCTAGGAAAAAGTACACTGATTTAATTAGAGTTGAAGAGTTTAAAAAAATCCCTTTTTGACATATTGTTTCAGCTTGCACATCAGCTTGCACATCTTTTGCTCTCTCTACATACCCAATATGAATATATGCATGCATATATCTACAAACGTTTGTGCAATATATTACATGGCAGAATTCTCTCACAATAGTGGTCTAGGCATTCTTGTATGATCTTTATTGTTTGACAGTTTATGGAATAGCTTTAACAAGGAATGTGTGAGACCTTTCATGATGCAAGCAATCCCAGTGTGCCATGACCTAGTACAAGAAAAGGGAAGTGCCAAGAAACGTGTTTCTGCAGAAGCTGTGGTACAAACACGCTCTTCTTCCCCACTCAGCTTGTTTGCTCAAATGAAATCAAAGTCATTAATCAGGCACAGTATTGGCTGCATAAATTATTTTTCTCTCTTGCTTTTAAGAAGGAAAGATGACTTGTTTTAGGGTCCTCCTTTCAGCTGCTAATAACTTCGTTTTTCCAGAAGTATTCATGGCCACTTTCCTCACTCAAGGGGAAGGGGTTTAGGGAGGGAGTGAGAGGAGGGAAGAAAATGTAAGATTTAGTTGGTATTCAGTGGCAAGTAGATCACTCAACAACATCCTCAGAAGACTGAACTGTGGCTTACAAACCAAGAAAACTTCTCATTGACCTTCAAATTAAGTACAAACTAGAGTCTCTTTCAGTATTATTCTTCAGAAAAAGTTTAAGAATTTTTTATAAACAAGAAAAATGTAATCTTCGAAGAGAGAAACAATTTTAAATGCTTTGATTCCTTTACTATCTGTGTTATTACTTGCTTCAACAGACATTGATCACAAGCAAAAAAATTTGCGTAAATCTATCATTTTCCATTGGAATGGACACAAAACATTAAAGTATATCTGTAGATCAGGAAGACAGTGTTCAGTAAGATAAATCAAGACTATTATTCAAGATAGCAAAAAAATTGACCTGATTTTTTTTTTAAGATTATTTAGGCACATGAAATTGTTATTTATTTATTCATTCATTTATTGAGGAGAAAACTAGGTAAATAGTTAAAAGAATGTTTTGTCAGGTTTATTGGTACTTCTCTCATCATGAAGGCAACTAACTCTCCCAAGAAAACAAAATTTCATTTGTATGTTAGCTGAAAAGGATTTCAAAACTTAGTTTAATGAGACTTTTGCTGAAAGTCTAGTGACAGATAGCTACTAATGTTTTATGCCCTTATTGTAAATTCAAAATAGTTTACTCCAGTGGTCTGCAGATCATATATGAAAAATAATTCTATTATAAACTATCTTGTCATTTTGATATTTCTGCATATGGTGAGTTTGAGGCAAGGACAACTTGGAATAAAACTGTTTTTTTGCTGCCTGACTTCTTCCATGTGTCAAGTTTGATCAAGCAACAAACAAGTGAAGCATGCTTATTAGCCACTAACCATTGTGTTTCCTAAAAGTATACAACAAATTATAAACCATGAGGGGCATATTTCTTTGTATATCCCCGTTTTCAAAACTTATAATATTTTTTTAATATTATTCCTTTGAACGTCCTAAAGAATCCTTGGAACCTGAGGGCAAGCTACACAGGTTTCTCTGGAGGACAATGAAAAGCATAGATGGTAGGAAAGTGTGGATAAGTCTATGAAATACATACAGCATAATCAAAAAGTACTTCTTCTGAGGGAAATTTCTAATGAGAAGAAATTTAGCTGTAATGATATATTGTTTCTAACATGTACTTTAAATCATGTCTGCAAAATTTGTCCTGTATTTAATCTAAAACAAATGGCAGGACTATTTCATTTAAACAAATGAAGAAAATTTGTTCTGACCTGATTGTCAATCTGCAGTCATATTTTAGATTATGAAAAGTTACCATGATCTTAAATTCCTTCCTAAGACAATAAAAGTCTAGCAAAATTGCTTAGAAACATGAATATTGACATAAAGTGAGGTATGTTTTGACTAATGAGGGATTTTGTCTGCATTCTTGATTATTTATTCATTTGCCTGTTTCTGCTCATAACAAGGTCTAAGTTTCATTCTACAGAATTTTAAATTTTTTAAAAATATTTGGTTGATGTTATAAGTAAAGCTACATTGATCTTTGACCACAGTCCTTTCCTTAAGCTGGGTTATTCCACCTAAAGTGAATGTATGCGCTAATATTCAGTGGAGGGTGTTCTTGTGACACCAAAGAAACCTGCACAACACTCATCCAACTACAGACTTTACTAATTTTTTTCTCTAGCTCTTTATTCTCTTTTTTTTTCTTTTTTTTCTTTTTTTTTTTTTTTGTTACATTTATTCACAGCTGACCCACTATTTTTGATGCTGTAGGAGAGTCAGTATCCTAGACATCCCAGGGATTTGAACGACTAGTATAATGCCTGCATGGGAGATGAGAAGCAGAAGTATATTGTTGAACCTTTAAAGAAAGGTTGACATTTTCCTGGCCTTGAGCAGCTCTCTTCGGTATTGAAGCTTTTGCAGCTTTCAGCCCTTTGATTTATAAGCAAAAGTGTAACACATCTTGGCCATTACGGAATCATAAAAGTCTTTTATATCTTCCCAATCCATTTTAACTTTAAAAAAAAGCAAAAAAAGTTAACTCCTTTCCTATTCTGTCTCCATTTTTAATATATTTTTTCTATTTTCAGAATAGAAGTTTATTTATTAATTTTTTTAACTGTTAAAATGGTATGATGACTTTTAGATGTTTATTCTCATTTCAAAAAGTCCTATAAGGATTCTTGAACAAAGTTTCAAATTCAGAAATCAGAAATTAAAACACAAATTTAAGTGTCTAAGTAGTAAAATCAGCAATTTTGATGAGAAGAGAGGGCAATGAAGAAAAACTTTGAAAATAAGAAATTACTTTTTTGTAGGATTCACATCTCATGGGGTTTAAACCACCTAAGAACAAAAACCAAAGAATTAAGCTTACATAAGTTTATTGGTTTAGTGTAACCGTTTCTGCTTCATGTGGCCTACAGGAATCTGTTTAATGTAATCATCCACTCTCACTAATAATGATAACAATTTTGTTCTGCTGCAGCATTAACAAAATTTTGTCTGATTTTTTTAAGTAAGCATTGATTATATTTGTTATTGATTGAAATTTATTTCTGCAGCCTCATACAGTTTACGCCAGTTGTAATCTCTCTCCAATCCACAGTAAAATTTCTATCAGCTGCACTGAAGGCAAAATGAGACTACTAGCAGTGCATCCCTATGGTTAGTGTGGACACTTAACAACAATTTCATAATCATACTAATTATTTTACCTGCATTTGTGTCTCTCTCCACTGTGAAAAACAAGCTGGTCTTGTCCTAGAAATTTAGTTCAGAATTGAGATTATGATAATACTGACTTTCAGTGGGATTTACTGATTTTGGTTCAGCCTTACACTAACAACACTGAAACAACACTCACTACTAACCAGCTTCTACAGGTCAATGCAAACCCTGACTAGAAACACATGTCATTCTCTTATTATTATTGTTTTGTGAATAGAAATTGACAAAAACAACCCTTCTGGCTGAAGCTCACCTTACTTGCTTTTGTAGATTTTACAGATGCTCCTTCCAAATCACTTCTTCTATTACTCTTGCAAAGTTTTGCAAGACAAAAAGATTTGAAAAACAACTGTCTATCACTCCTAATATTCTAGTAAATATTCTAGCTAGACAGTAAAAAATTCAGATGAAGGCCAATAGGAGCAAGTGAACTGAGACATATGTCTCAGAACTACATTACTGATTTTTGAAAGACTCAAGAAGAGATTTCTGACTCAATAGTGCACCACTAAACAACCAGAAAAATTTATATATTCAAAATCTCCTCTCTTGACACAGAAAGAATAAAATTTTAAAAGCCAGAAGAATAATGAAATCATAAAAAAGCCATATGAGCCATAAGCTCAGATTTTAGGCACCATCCTGGGTCATAGGTTTAACACTTCACAACCATGCTTGGAAAATCTGGAAGGAATTCAGTTGCACACATGTGAATATCTGGTGTCATTTGAGGCATCCTATGGAAATCAATTTTTTCTTTCAGGTGTTGCCCTGAAAGGATGTGGAACTGTCAGATTTCACATAAAACACAGTAAGGGGCAGTTTTCATCGAAGTATTTTAAATTACACTTCTATTTGTGAAAATATAAGCCCTACATGGGGTTTGAATGCATTATACCAAATGAGGAACCCAAAGAGGAAATCATTACTCAAACTTAGTTCTCTCAAATTTATTTTCTATTTATTTGTTTGTTTCTTTACAGGTTTTGGTTGGTTTAAAAAAATCCAAAAACAAAACAAAAAAATCTCCACACCATGCCTATCTGTCAACACTTAAAAATTTATTAGAATAACTTGCAGTATTAATTAGCTGGTGAATAAAACCTAAGGTATGATAGAGCACTTCTTTTCGTATTTCCTTCAATAGTCTGCCTATTTATACCAACAAGACATATATAGATGGTATGAGGTAAACTCTTTCAGGAAGTCCAACAAAGCAATTAATGAGTTTGTGTAGTGTGAGAGTTAAGCACAGTTCAAAGAAGTCAAAGGAAAGACTTTAGTGAGACAAATTTATTTATGTCATGTTAAAAAGAACTTCTTAATTTCTCCTACTCTACAGAGTCTCTTAATATCATACGGTTGACATTGGTCCAAAAAAGATGGCAATCAGAACCATTTAAAATGAAAAATGAAGGTTATGAAAAGAAATAATAGCATACAACTCATTGTATTTCAACTGAAATAATGAGAGAAAATTCTTAAGACCCTACATAAACCCAGAAATATTCATTTGTATTTATATAGATTAATTTCCTATAGGCAATATAAATTGCTTTGAATATAATATTTGAATTTTCCCATTTTCTTTTCAATTCTCCATTTTATCTTATTTTTAAGCTCTGCTTCAAACATATTTATTGCCTTTTATTGACAGACTAAACTTTTTGTTGTTCCCAAGTGAGCTAACATGCTCTTTCTCTTTTTCATTTTGCTTCTGACTCCTTTGGGCAAAACCAGTGTCTCTCTACCACACTAGAATGTCGAGAGATTTTATTAATACATTAAATAATTTGGATTGGGATTTCCAGATATAAAATGTTGTAATCATAACAATTTCTTTCATACACTGCTATAGCAAAATGAGACTTTGTAAAAAACCAAATTCATAAAAACAGAAAGAGGGGCCACAACATCAGCCATAATATCTTTCTAGCCTGTTATCTTTTCTAATTATGATATCTTGGAAAAACACCATAAAAGCACAAAACTGTAGTATCATTTCCCTCAGGTTCTAGGTACATGTTCTCATTTTGTGTAACAGCCAGTGAATTATTTTTATCATGAGTTTCCCTCGTTGAACTTTCTACAACCATATTAATTTTTAGCATCTGAACTGTCAATTGGCAAGGAAATACATCTTTTCAAAATAATGTGTAAAGAAGCATATCCTCCTGTTCACTCTGAACCTGCTATTCTCAAGTTATAGCTGATGTCCACGTTTTATCATATTTTGAATGCACTATGAACATTCCTCGCTTCCTATGCTATGCACAAATTTGCTGTAGCCCTATTTCTCAGTTTCTATCTTATCTAGTATGAAAATTGCTAATCTCATGGCCAGCTTCTTTAATCAGAGGAGGCTCCAGGGAGACCTTATTTTGTGTGGCCTTTCAACTACATAAAGAGTGCTACAAGAGAGGTTAGTGGAACTTTCTACAAAGACATGTAGGGATAGGGCAAGTGACAGTGACTTCAAATTGAAAGAGAGTAGGTGTAGATTAGATGTCAGGAGGAAATTCTTTCATGTGAGGGTGGTGAGGCCCTGGAACAGGTTGCCCAGAGAAGCTGTGGATGCCCCTTCCCAGAAGTGTTCCAGATGGGGTCTTCAGCAAATTTTTCTTGGTATAAAGTAACGAGGAACAGAAATGAAAACTAGTCCAAAGATTTAGGTAATAAAATTCTTCGACTAGACCAACAGTTTTACATGTAAACTGTCATTTCCTTCATGTATAGGCAGCAATGAGATGGAAAACAGACAACAGAAACACCAAAGTTCAAAGAAAATAATCCTTAAACTAATTTACCATGATTAACATCTAACCAGGATTCAGAGGTTTCCCGATTAATCACTTCATCACCAGATTACAGAATACTTAATGGGAAATGTAATTGTAGAGAATAAAAAATAATAAAATAAAAATATTTGAACAAATATAATCTACATCTGAAATAATATTCTTTAAAGGCAAATCCAGTCACTTAGATGATTCTGATATGTAATTATTCAAACTCTGTGTTTGAACAAGATAATAAAATTTTGACTGATTTCTTTTTATTATTATTACATATAATATTCTTGGCTTGAAGATTGGCTTTGTAGATAAGATTTGTTTGGTAGATAAGACACAAATAAAAGTCTCTTGTGTGAAACAGACAATCATAAAGATAGGGCTGGGCTTGAATATGTTATTCCTTCAGACACTAGAGTTAGTATTCCAGTGTTCAATGGTGTGTTTCTGCAGCAGCTCTTCTTGTGCCACTCCCACTGCTGTACCCACTTGCTAACTCTTCTGCATAAAGGAACTAAACCCCTCCTTCAGTCTTCCTCTCATCTATTTCTAATGCTTTTTTAAAATATATTTGATAGTATTCTTTTAACATATTTTAACCACCAGCTCCTTCCCACGGCTTCTGTGAGCTATATTTGTCTAATTGTTAGCAGAAGTGATAAAGAATTCCTGTTATTAATTTGAGATATTCCCTTAAAAATGTTTAGTATGAGATCGTGTCCCTCAAGTTTTCTTTCCTTGTTGGTTACATGTCACTTCCTTCATATCCATTCATATTTCATATTTCCAGAAATTCTTTCCTTTTTATTTTTCTCTTCAAATTAAAGAAACAAACAAAACGAACTTCTGTTTACAATCTCAATGCTCCTCTCCATGCAGCAAAGTATATTAACATGATTCCTCCCTAGGTAATACTCCTAATTAAATGGTTATAAACATTAACTTGTTTAACTAGTATACCAAACAGTTTCTGTGTTAAAATACATTTTATCCTGCTTGTGTGAGTTTATTCCCCAACTGAGGCAGACATGCTAGACACCAACTCCTGAAAGACTATCTTTTTTTAATCAATATACAAAGGACTTAATGCATTTTGCATTTTGAAGGACCTACACATATTCCAGAAAAAAACAATCAACCCAAAAAACCCCCACTTTTATCTATAACAAGATCTACAACAAATGTCTTAGGACACATCTACAGCTAGATTAGACCAGCTCTCAATGTCTGAACCTCACAAATTATGAGGCTGTTGGATTCTGCTTCTTTTGGTGAAGTTAAGAAATGACAGGCTTATGTGATTTGGAGTGGAGATGTTGTGGTTTTTTTGCCCTTCATGCTGAAAAGATTGAAACCAACACATAAAAAACCAAACACTCCTCCCCACCAGTAAAATAGTAGGTAGGTAAATCCATTATTTGCACAAATCTGCATACAAGAATTCTGTATGGTTCAAAAAGAAACACCTATGAAGTTGTTCAAATATGTTTGGGGGGTGTTTTTTTGGTTTTTTTTTTTTTTTTTTTTTGTTTTTTTGGTTTTTTTTTTTTTTTTTTCTCAAAAATACCAGTTTTAAAGTAATAGCAACAATTAATAGCACAGAGAGCAATACCATCAGCTCCTACAGGAGAAGGAATGCCTGTGTGGTATATTTTTACCTTCAATGTCAGGCAGTAAGAATGCAATGCTGTGAGAGAAAACTTATGACAGAAGTTTTCTCTATTGTGTTCTTCCCACTGGAATCACTGGCATACAGCTTTTGCCTGTTCACAAAACTTTAAGGAGTACACATTTCCTGTCTAACCCCAAAACATTTTTCTGCTCAATTCCACAGGAAAGAGTGAGATTTTCAGCAGGAAGGCAAATCATATTTTTAAATCTATCCAGCATGAAAAGATATTAAACTTTGGGCAGTTTTTTCCAAAGGGAATTAATCAAGTTTATTTCCCTTTTCCCTCGTTAAGATTCAAAATTCCTTCCTGAAGCTTAAAGCCATCTAACAATAAAGATCCAGATTCCAAAAGAACACCAGAAAGAAGGCAGAAGTAGTGAGACTTTATAAAATCTGTACTTGAGATACTATTGTCAGTAAGTTGGCAGAAGCATCTTTGATTGTCAGAAAAATCATTTTTTTGACAGGAGAGGATAACCACAGTGAGTGTCATGCAGAAAAATCAGAGTTAATGGTCCACTATGAAAATTTTGTTTCAAAACTGGCAGCTCAAGTGCAGACAGGGACTTATATGCAAGATATTAAAAAAAAAAACCAAAACCAAACCAAAGTCAGCTTTAAAGTTGTGTATGAGAAATAAAAAATTACCAGAATTCACATGTTTTCTTGCACAAACGGCCAAGGGGGTGAAATCCAAATAAATTGGATAAAGTTTGGAAATGTTGAGGATGCAAACAGATAACAGAAAATATCTGAAGCTGCATTCACCCAAAGGGAAAATACAGAGATAGCCAGCTTTGCATTCAGAAGGTTTAATTCTAGGCAAAATTCTAAAATAAAATTCAATTATGAGAGTTTCTTTAGCAGCTGCGGGTTCAATGTCTAATTTGTGACATGCATCCCTATCATGGCTAAATTAGAAAAGGCATGATGAGTAGACACAAAAATTAAAAGCATAACTGAATAAGGATTAACTGGAAATTTAATGGAGCTTTGGTAGATTTCTGTTGCTAAAGCAAGATGATACATCTTGCCCACTACCTGCCATCAAAAATCAGGCTAAATATTCAAAAGTGCTTCCCAGAAGCATTTTTGAAAGCAAAATGTTCTCCTTGGTTGGGATTTGGACTGAGCACACAAAGAGTTTCCCTCACATTTTATTCCTGAACAGAAAACAAGATTCCAGTCTTCAAACACTAGCTGATGCAAAAGTCCTGTTGGTCTTTCTAGTGGAAAAGGCCTAAAAGAGATGAAGAACACAGGCTAATTGTGTCAGGTTGATGGCAAGGAGAGTAATTAGAAACCTTGCTTCATGGAAGGAAAATTTTGCTCTGAGTCTTTCTGTGCCACTAATCCAAAACCAGCCTTCGTGTTGGCACTTTATATTAAGCTGATTTTCATCTAAACAAGCATGTGCAGAAAAGCAGAATAAAGGCAGTAAAGAGCTGCTCACTGGCATGAAGATCTTTCCTAGCAAGTTCTGGCTTCTGCAAACTTACAGGCTCTCAGAACCAATTTTTTTTAAACAAAATCTCAAGTGAGTTTAAAGTGGTTAATTTTTCAAGAGCTATGAATTTATTTAAATTGTGGTAAGCATTTTAAAAGCTATGAATTCATTTAAATTGTATGTGCATCTTTTATCTGGGCCAGCATCTTTCATTTCCAGTTTTCACTGTGGCTTATATTTCCTGTACTTAAAAATGAGCTCTGTTCTAAAGTTTGCATAGTACATTATGTAGTTGATGGATCAAGTTCACACTGAAGTCAATGAGTTTGACTCGAGGGAAAGTGCTAAGCATATTTCCAGCAGGAACTATGATGAAGATTGTTATGATGACATAGTTCCAATTCTCTGAGAGCTATTATAAAGACGACCTATGTTTCAGACAACTTGAACTTTGAAAATAGCAATTCTTAAAAAATAAGTCCTCAGTAAATCAGTATCTCAAGTGATCAACACAAAAGCAGAAACCTACAGAGGTTTCAATAGAAAACTGGAGCAGAAAAAGCGAAGTTTAAAGCAGAGAGCAAGAAGCAAAACTACTGAAAAAGACAAAGGAAGCCCTGTTCCAGCCATGTAGGGGAGAATGTGAGCTTCTGGTTGAACTTCTGTGTTGATTACCTTGTACTTACTGAATCTTCACAGGTTCTGAATGACAAGTGACTTCTTACCCATAAACACAAGTTATAAATGCAAAACTGAAGCCCACGAATGGAGGCTGTTTTGTGGGTTTTTCCACTACAGAAAAAAATATTAGTCACAAAATTAAGTATTTGCATAATTGAATTCACAAAATGTCTCAGGCAGAAGAGGACCTTCAGGCAAAATTTATTAGAAAATTCTGCCTCTTGTAGCTCCCATTGGGTTACAAGAGGCAGAAAGGAGCCCCTTGCTTTCTAAACCCCTTTCCAGAGAGGAGTCTGGATGCATGTGTATCCAATCAGCCCCAGACTTCACCAACAGTTTATGTGTAAAGGATTATACAGGTGTAACAGAATAAACTGTAAAAGTTTTTCTGAAGAATTAAAGAGGGAACAGCCAGATTAGATATATATATAGAGAGAGATAGATAAATAGATATAGATATAGATAAAGATATATAGATATAGATATAGATGATATAGATATAGATATAGAGATATAGATGATATTGATACATATATAGATAGATATATAGATATAGATATATATGATTTTTTATGATAATGCTTAGACAAAGAGATCCTAGAATTACTACACAGTATGGGAACTTTAGCAACTATTACAGCATAGTGCAAAATAAAGCAAAATTGAACAACTAATAGTAAATCAATTGTATTAAATGTAGCAAAAGTAATTATTAAGTAGAGGTTTATATTACTCACCCAATACCAACAGTCATGGGCAAATGTCTTTTGCTCAGCCTTAAGGAGTAAGCTCAAGGGGTGTCCCCACCCAAGGAGGTACTCTCCACACACACTCTCCAAGGGGTATGTTAGAAGACCTTGGTTTTCAAGTTTGGAATTGGTCTTGATGAAGTCATTGGCTGTCAGTCATACATATCCTGGCCAGCTGCATCACTGCAGGAGCTTTAGATAAGTTAGCTGTAGTATCACTGTTTTGTTTCTTTTGCCAGATGTTTTAGCAGTCTACCTTATCTTCAGCTCACTATCAGGATAATTACCTTTGGGATTGATGAGTCAGACAATTTTAGCATTAATCAACACCAAAAGTAGCATGATTCCCCCTTCTTCATTTACCACAGATAGCTTTGCAAACAGAGCGTTTTTTGAGTTGTTTTACCTCATTCTAGGCAGAGCATCCTGCCACAGGAAACATTGTGAGGAACCAAAACTATCATTGTCCTATGCACCATATTGACTAGGTGATGAGGGAGATGTTTAGAAGCTGTTAAATCCACTAAATCCCAGAACAATAAATTTTTTAATATCTGTCACTCTTTGTCACATTATTCTGTTCCTATAACCTTGGGTGAATATGACTGAATGATTTATCTTTTTTCTTCTATTCCTGAATCTCTGATATCCTCTCTAAAGCTCCTCAGAATGTGGGGATAGGAATCTCTAGCTAGTGTTGTTGCCATGTCTTGAGTTTTGGTTCAGAAAGTGTATGGATCAAATGAAACAGTATAAATATGAAAGGAGTATTGGGAATGATGTATTTATGTGTTACTCTAAAATGCAAATTGCTGCATCACTTTTTTTATATATGGCTTACTTCACTGTCCTTCCTTTCAAGTCCTTGTTTTTCTCTAAGTCAGTTTGGACTGGTTGTGGGTTTTTTTGTTGTTGTTGTTGTTTTTTGTTCTTTGTTTGCTTTTTTAAATTATTGACATTTCCTCTATTTTTCTCTTGACAGTTTAATCTGTTTAAGAGCTCAAGAAATTTTATAAAGATGAAGATTGGAGGGGTTTTTGTCTTTTTAATCCTAAACCTGAGATATTTGCACCTGAATAGCCAGTCTTGAAATGGTGAGGTGGTGGAGAATGTAATACTAAAGACACAGTAAAGTGTAGCTAGGCTGGAGCATCATGACAGACAGTGAATCAAAGCAAACATGTGAGTATGCAACAAGGGTGCAATTTCATAAAAATCAGGTTTCTTGCCTTCCTCGAAATTCAAAAGGAAGAAAGAATCTCGACAGTATTTCCTCTGCTCATTCTAAGAATAACCGATCCAGAAAATTCCATGCAGTGTAATGCTGCTAGTTTGCACTTCTGTCCACACACAATACTAGGAAACAAGAGAAAAATCTGGCACAGTCCCTGTGGTATTGCAAAACCCAAATTTGCCAGCATCCATATGGCTTTGTTGTATGAGATTGGTAGAATCTTCATTTTGAAAACCTTAAGAAAACCATTGATTTTCCTGGGAGCTATATATATCTTCTACTCCCTGTTCACACTCTCACAAGTCCATTTTTTTCACTTTTAATTGCACTTGAAGAGCTGGAGTTCCTTTTCCCATTTGATTTTCTGTCTCAAACTTTGCCACAGCAACATGTAGGCCCTTGAATAGACTTTCATTAATCATCACTTGATTTCTCACCTCTTCCCTTTTAGGGAATTATGAAAAATTACTTCTTTTTCATTCCTTCTATGCTCCCTTCTTAACTGCAACACTTTTCTTGAACTGCTCATTCACTCAGCTGGGTTTACACCCTTCCTGTAATTTTTTCCCTATGTTGGAATATATGATCCCTAATACTATAAATCATTTGGCTGGAAGAAATTCTAAACCATTCTCATATTCAAGTCTCTAAGCTCCTCAATGCAACTGACTTTAGTAATTGTTCCTTTAGTTCATCAAAATTTGTGCTATTTTAAAATCCAGGCCCTTAGTTCCTTCCTTCCTTCCTTCCCCTATAGTAAAGTTTGACCTCACAGCTGAATATGCCCTGTTCCCTTTTCTCAGTTCCTTATGCTTTTTATCAACTTTTTGCTTTATGTCCTTGAGTTTCTTGAAGTTTTATTTTCTTCATGAATGACAGTAGTGTAAAGTGAGAAAAGAGGTCAGTTGTCCTTTGAAAAGTTTTCAAGGAGAGCACAGGGGAGTTCTATTTTAAGGGCTCTTTTTCAGG
This sequence comes from Ammospiza nelsoni, assembly GCF_027579445.1. Classification (NCBI taxonomy): domain Eukaryota; kingdom Metazoa; phylum Chordata; class Aves; order Passeriformes; family Passerellidae; genus Ammospiza; species Ammospiza nelsoni. The sequence goes on along the minus strand of NC_080669.1, from coordinate 39,107,626 downwards.
TGTTTATAAAGACAGAAATCCTTTGACTAAAGATATTTAGTCAAAGGATTTTTTTTTCTCTCTTGTAATGTGCTAGGGATTTTTAATTTTTTTTTCCGTTCGCGTATATTTTCAAAGCACAGTTTGTGTGCCAGTCACTTTGATGTGGCACATCGTGCATGGTACTAAGTGCTCACCTGCAGGAGAAGCTCTAGAGTGAAGATCACATCTCTATCACACGCCCTCACCTGCAAACATGTGCTATTCCAGTGTTAATTCAGACATTTCAATGTAGTTTTCACTGACAAATATTTCAGGTCTTAAATGTAAAATAGTGATTGTTGGGTTTGCATCTCTAAAGGAGCAATTTTTCTTGCTAAAAGAAAAATTTATTTTCTTCTAACTTGACTAAATACTTTTATCCATTACCTTCTGATGCTTTTTGAGGGTCTAATTCTGAGCTCTTTTGGCAAGTCAGGCTACTCAGAGGCAAGTTTGCTTCTTCTCTTGCTAACTGTCTCTGTTTATTTTACTTAAATGAGCAATTGAATGTATTTTCTTGAGTATTGCCATTAAAAGAAAAAAAAGAAACAAAACAAATGAAAGAAAGCTAAGCTAAGCACACCTCTGTTAATTCACCTGAACAAATTTGTAGCCTACCAAGAACTAGACTGAAATTTGAGGATGCTCTTGTCCTGATGAGTTCCAAAGGCATAGGAATGTCTTAGCAGGAAATGTGGTTATTTTGTTTCTAAATGCCTATATAGTAAATTCTGTAGCCCCTGAAGGAACTGTTGTTTTCTCAGCTGTAGCCTTTGTATTTAGACTAAAGTTAAATGGGGCTGAATTTACCACTCCTGGGATGAAAGCTCCTTTTTATTTCTTGAATATATTATCGCATAAATAATTTAAAACTATCTTTCAGATTGTTTCTTGTTTGTATCTATTCAATAGTGGTCTAGTTATGCTCGAAGTGACTGGAAGCCTTTTTCAAAATGGTCCAAAACTGCCACCTTCTGGCTGTTTTCACTGCTTCCTACATGAGACAAAAGCAGAGCTGCATGTATTTGGTTTGGTTATGGTTTGGAACACTGGTTTTTTTCAATGCAAATAGTATAGAGAACAAGATGCATAAGAAGAAAGCCCGCTTACTGCTTTTACTGTTAGAGAGAGAAAAATAAAATAAGTATCAGTCTGTCAGTCGACCACACAGGACTTGTACTTTCCTTGGCCTTCAGCTGGATACAGCCTAATATCACAGCTCTAAATCAATTTTTATTTTACTGCACATACTCGTTCTTGCATTTGCACATATAGCTAGCACCCATATCTTTCTGCTTTTGTGTGGTGCTTCTTCCATCGTTTTAAACAATCTATTTTTCCTTAGTTGTGCTGGATTCTGTTCTTTTAGAGCCTTTTTTTCAAGTATTAAATGACATAATATACTCTGCTTTCCCCACATAGCAGGTGAGTGAAGAAAAGCAAGTACAGTAAATTCTTTCGAAGACGTTCAGAATTGCCAGGATTTTTCTGATGGGTAGCCGCAAGGATTTTGAAATTTGTTTTTCCTCTTATCCAGACACATAAAGTTGCACTCTCAGCAGCAGAAAATTTCATGGCTTATTGTTGGAACAACAGCATGAAAAAAAATTTAATTAATCATTGTCTTTTGTCTGGAGGGCAAGAAACAGTGCCATCCCCATGTAATAAATGAAGGTACTACACAGTAAAACAGATGTTCACTCCCCATCCACAGATACATATTGAAGGTGTCTGGGCAAGTCAGTGGTGTTTCTGTCAAAGACTTTCCAGAGTAATGTATCTAACTAATTTTAGGGGGTTTTCTTGGTATTTGGAAAGACTATCATTGTCCTATTTGGATTTCTGCACATCTCCTTGCAGCTAATAAATTACTAATATCTGGAGGTGCCTAAAAACATAGTACTTAAAAGAATTTAAGTGCAAGCTACATGATAATAACAGGTTTTTACAATATGCAATGTTATGCTGAATTGCGCAGAGGCTTATCCTCAAGATGAAAGAGCAAAAAAAGAGCCACATAGTGTATTACTGTTTGAACTCATGCCCAGTATATTAGATGAAATTCCAGTGGAAAAAAACATAATTTCTTGCATTTTTCAGAAAGTGATAGTTTTTTTAGAAAGCTTCAAAATTTTTGTAGGGCTTACATCTCATATACAAGACAGTAAGAAATATATTCAACCATTCTTCTGTCTTCTCTGTTTAGCAAGGTCCCCCATGTAGACACCTAATTTCTTCATTCATAGCAGCATAGTAGCTCTGGGAAAAAAATGCAAAACTAAAAGCAACCAACCCAAATAATAAGTAAATAAATAAATAAACCCAGGGGAAAAAAAAAAAAAACAAAAAAAAAACAAAAAAAAAAAAACAAAAAACACCATGTCTTTAGTTTTTTTACTGAAATAACAGAATACAATAGCAAATTTATATCTTCTTTAAAAATTGGGTGTTAGAACATAAATATTTGCAGAATTAAATATTTTCCTTATTTATGGATTTGTTTTGGTTTTGGTTTGTGACAGGGATGAATATAAAATTCAAAATATTATATTTAACACAGCAAAAGATGGAGGAACTATCTGTGATGACAAACCACAAAGATCCAGAGTAGTTCCTGCTGTTTGGATTTTCTGTCACGAAAAATGAATGAATAACCTACTGCTGACCACTGTTCACCTGTAAATACACATAGAAGCAGTCAATAAAAAACTAAAAATATTTCTTGCAAGTTTATGTTTCCTTTAACAATATCCTCAGTACAAAAAAAACCCCACACTTTAGGGAAACTAATTTTAATAAATTGAATATTTTTACTGTAAAATGCATGACAGATTTCACAAAATGAATATATATTCTTTCAGTTACTGAGGGTTGGTAAATACTATTTCAACTAAAGTCTGTTGCACAGCATCTATTAAAATGTGAAGCAGTACAATAGAAAGCACACAAAAGTATACAATTCTTCCATCATTGTTCTTTTAGGTGATTGCATTTTTGTTTCAAATGACCTACCTTCAAGTTCCAGTTTACAGATAAAGTTTTGGTTTATATGGTTTCTCAGCCTTTCTGTGTAACAACAAACCGTTTTCAGACAAGGCATATTTAACTTCCTACATGGTATATTCGTAGGTCAGTAAGGGTTTTCTTAATCTCTAGAATATTGTAATTTACAAAAAAAAAAAAAGGTGAAACAGTTCTCCATACCTAGGTCAAATAAACAATAACTTATATACCAGCAATATCAGAATTAAATTAATGACAATAGATTCTAAGAAAAATTCAGTATAATTAAATTTAGTTAAATTGATTTGTCTAGCAGGAGCTTGGTAGGATTAGACACTGCATCAAAATGAATTGGTTTAGATTAGGATCAGAACAATCACACTGCAGCAAAGATCAGAGCTGACTCAGATCACAGTTTGACATCAGTTCTGCAGCTAAGTCATGACTGAAGTAAATAAAGCAGCATAGTCATTAAAAAACTGAGGTATAGACAGTTATCCCATGATTGGATTATTTGAAGTTTTTGCCCAGTGAATCAAAGTCTAACATTTTGCAGTTTTCTGATCTGTAGGGTTCGGTGTAATGCAAAGTCATTAGGTAAGAGCTTGAGGACACAGAGCAGAGCTGGTCAGACAATTGTAGTTTAACATTCCATGGAGATGAACTGCCTAGCAAGGCCAGAATTTAAAGAATATCATTTGAATTCACCAAAAGTATCATATATTCTTAACTATCACCTATAACTTCACCTAAATTTTGTCAAAATCCAAGTCTTTATCAATACTGAAAAGTAACATTTAAAATTCTATTCATCTGATTTTTTTCAGTGTCCAATTGCAAATAATTTTGTATTGCATAAAATCACATTAGGACAGAACTTAAATAAAATTGATAAAGTGTTTTAACTAAGGGGGAAACTACAAATAAACAACAATAACAACAATAAAATCACCCTCCATCAAAACCATGAAAACTCTCAATTTTCCATAAGAAGCATGAATATTTACTGGATTGTATTCTTTTCAGAAACTGCATTGTTTTTTAAAAGCCAGTTATTTTGTTATTGCCCATCCCAGAGTTTAACAGAATACATACAGACATATTTCTCAAAACCCTATTTTTAGATTTTTAAGCAATCCTTTAATATTTTCTTAAATGTATCTGTAAAGCAGTATTGTTGTAATTTAACCCTTCTTTTAGAAAGAAAAAACACTTCATATTAAATGCTAATCACCATTAGAGAAGTCACTTTCCACGCCTCTTGCTGAAAATTGTTCTTCCAGCTAAACCAGCCTCAGCCCCAGTCCCACAGCCTCACCTTTGGAATGAGGAATTCCACCCCACTGCCTTGGGAGGTCTCCTCTGAAGTTCTGCCAGTTCAGATTTATGTTCTTCTCCCACTGGGGTCCCAAAATTGGATACCAGAAGTGTATCCTGTTGTGGTCTGGTGGGTGCCAAGGAAAGGGGACAGCTCCTGCCCTTCCCTGGCTCTCAGGTCTATGTTCTATTCACATGACCTCAGACTCTTCACCGCTGCCCTGGTGTGTGTGACTTCAGGGGAGATCCCCAAGGAGGTGGAATTAAGCAGATGCCCCTGCCCATCCATCCAGGAATTACTCTGGCACTGTGTCTCACACCCCTGAGCTGGGACTACTCCACAGCTACACCCCACTCCTCACACAGTCAGACTGGGTTTTCACACCAGCTCAACCCCAGGTTCCCCATTATTTTATCCTAAAAATAATGCAATCATGATGCAATAACAAAATAATAAAATAACGGCTACAGCTGGTGCCTCCAAGGAGGCACCTTCACTTACTAGATGGGGATGGCATTGTTTCTTGCCCTCCAGACAAAAGACAATGACCAAAGGAGCCCCAGGGCTTTTTACCCTCACAGCCACAGAATTAACTAGGTTGAAAAAGACCTTTGAGATAATCAAGTCCAACCTGGGACCCAACAGCAATTTATCAACTATGGCACTGAGTGCCACATCCAGTTGTTTTTTATATACCTCCAGGGACAGTGAGTCCATCTCCACCCTGGGCAAACCATTCCAGTGCCCAATCCCACTTTCAGAGAAGAATTGTTTCTTAAACTGCCCAACCTAAACATTCCCTGGTGCAGCTTAAGACTCATTCTGTCAGAGGCTGCCTGGGAGAAGAGTCTGACCCTCACCTGGCTGCATCCACCTTTTGGGAAGCTGTAGAGAGTGATAAGGTCACCACTGAGCCTCTTTTTTTCCCAGGTTAAACATCTCCAGCTTCATAGGGCTTGTGTTCTAGACCCCCAGCAGCCTTGTTGCTCTTCTCCAGATGCACTCCAGCATCACAACATTCTTCCTAAATTGAGAGTGCCAGTGCTGGACACAGCACTTGAGATGTGGCCTCACCAGTGCTGAGTATATGGGGACAATCCCTGCCCTGGCCCTGCTGGCCACACCATTGCTGGCACAGGCCAGGATGCCATTGGCCTTCTTGGCCCCCTGGGCACTGCTGGCTCACGCTCAGCTGCTGTCAGTCACTTCCCTGAGGTCCATTTCTGCCTGGCCACTGCCCAGCCACTCTGCCCCAGCCTCTGGTGCTGCTTGGGGTTGCTGTGGCCAAAGTGCAGGACCCAGCACCTGGCCTTACTAAACCTCACATTGTTGGACTCAACCCATCTATCCAGCTTTTCCCTCTGCAGAACCCTCCTGCCCCCCAGCAGATGGATACTCCATCCCAGCTTGGTGACTTCTCCAAATTTGCTGCTGGTGGACACAATGCACTCACCCAGACCATCAATGAAGATATTAAACAGTCCAAGCACAGGAAATTTTGGGTTCATCAGCTCCTGCTGTCTCTGCATGTCCTGTTCCCTGGCCAGCCCCAGGTCCCCAGGCTTTGTTATGCAAAGGGTCAGCAGGGCATGGCCTCCTGCCTTGGGCTCAACCCAGAGCTCAACCTGCAGCGTGCTCTGCAGGGTGCGCAGGGAGCTAGCTGCACCAAATGTATTCCTCAGCTGTTGGTCTGAAAGGAGCACAGACAATAATCTATTTAGATGAGCATTCCTTTAATTAGTATGCGTGAAGAATTACTGCCTATATATACATATATATCAAAAACCACCCTCACGTATACAATCCTCACTGAAATCCAAGACTAAAGCACAGAGCTGATAGACTAGAAACACAATGGATTCCTGAAACACAGCTGTAGGGACTGAGATGCTCATGACATTTTCCTGCCACAGACAGGAGCCTGAAATGTGGGATCTGGGGGATGTGATCTAACTACAGGGTAATACTAAAAGAGGTAGCATGGCAATGGCAAACGATTTGACAAATGAGGATAGGTGAGTCGTGGCTCTTGCAGGGAAAATGATGCCTTAGATCCAGAGAAGACTCAGAGTGTCTGTCAGTCAGTAATTTTTGCTAACTTTTTACATCTGAGCCAGGCCCAGCATCTTTTCCAGCTGGGAATACACACTATCAGGATTTTTTCTTAAGACAGAATCTTAAGAAAGATTTCATTGCTTTGTTTCTATAGAAAGGAGCCACACGCTCATTGTTGTTAGAAAGTGATTTTTCAAAGATAGCCATTGCAGGTGACCTCACTCTAACTGCAATATATGATGCAGTCTTGCTTACAAGTAGCTGACAAAACAGTAGGATATTAACTAGCATACCTTCTGGATTTTTGTTGTAACGCTGTTTTTTTGTTTGTTTTTTTTTTTTTTTTTTTAATGAGTGCCATGCAGGAAGTAAACCCTTCCAAGAAAAAAAAATAATTTTTTTTTTTTGTTTTTTACTCCTGGCTTCACTTCCCCTTGTCAGCTGCTGAAGAGCAAGTTCAAACAGTAAACAAAGAGGTAATGAGATACAACAAACCTACCCTGTGACAGTGTTATTCCTATACCAGCATCACAAAGTGCCACCCCAGTGCTACCAAAACAAAGATTTCAGGCTGGATCAGCATCTCATATTAATCAGCCTAGCCTCAGTTACTTTAGCAAGTTATTTAGGACTGTGTAAGCTAGGGTAGATTAGGCAAGTGTTGATCATTGATGGTTCTGCTTCATTTATGCTATTGTCTCCTGTGAGAGGTGCCTGCCTGCTGCAGTTTCTGAACCAGAAACTCATATGCAACAATAAACTCTTCCTGTGAAAACTTCATACACAGCATTTAGTTTCTGTGAGCATAATAAAAAGACTAAGAAATGTGTTAGCTCTGCTAAGGGCATCCTAAGCAGCTGGGTACAGCAGGCTGTTTTTATTAAGGTGTGATAGTTGACATCTTGCCACCCAAGGAAGATTGCTCATGGTGTATAAACTCTGAACTATTGCCAAGCTATAAATTATCTCTCTTTTCCTCCAGATTTTGACAAGCAGTCTAGGTATAGAAGCTCAGAATATGTGTATGGAAATAAAACAGTTATCCATAGTCTCCCAAGATGATCAAAGAGTTGAATGTTATTTTATGTAGATATTTGCCGGTAACTTTCTATTAAAAATAACATACTGTTGGATATGTAATATTTTAGAAGATAATCCACCAAAATATTACTTAACCAAAAATGAACTTCCTCTTCAGCAGCAGGTCAAATGCATTTACTTTGGCAAAAGTGAGCCATTGAATGAATATTCCAAAAATTAACTGTGATTCTGTCTTAAATTTTCAAGTCATTAGGGGGCATTTCATGGCAGCTTATTGAACTCATAAATCCCTTCTGCACAGACCAAGTAGAATTGTGACATACACAGAAGTAAGTGAAGGACAAAGGGAATAAAAATATTTTCTTGTTAGGTTACACTCCATTGTATGCTATGGTGTTAAAATACTATCTGTTTGCTAAATAAGCAACAGCTAAAAAGGCAAACAATCAAAGGAAATAATTATAACAATTTTGACAGATACACATAATACTATGCCTTAGACCCAACTGCTGGATTCTACTTGCTTTTAAGTTAGCAATGAAACCCAGCCATGCTTGGGACTCAAATGACAAAGCCTTTTCCAAACCCTTTTTCCCGATTCCAACCAGGACAGGGTTCCAGTAGCCAATAGCAGCCATGGCTGGGACCCAGAGGTTATTCTATACCACCTCATGTCACTTTCCAGGGATGGGGCAAGGGCTCCCTTTGGGGTGGCGTGGCTTGGTGTGGTTGGGTATTGCCAGGCTCCATGTGGTGAGCAAATCGCGTGTGAATCGTTCACCTCCCTTGTACAACCTCTTATCATCTCTCCTGCTACTCTTCGTTTCCTTATTTCATTTTTGGTTTTGGTGAATTGTTCTCATCTCAAACCATGATCTTTACCTTTTTTGCCTCCAGTTCTCCTCTCCAGCCCACCACAGGGGAATCGAGCCTCACACTGTGGTGGGGTTGCTATGTCGAGGAATACAATTCCTAAACCACAATACTGTTATAAGAGATGAAAATATTTATACTGTGACAGTGGTCTGATAATGACAAAAGCAGCTTAGAGAAAGAGCGTGTGAAGATTTCATAATCAGAAAAATTCAAAGTTCACCTGGCATGACCCTGGAGAGCCTTCTGCAGCTGACCTTGCCTGGTGAGAGGCAGGTGGCACCCGGGGACACAGTTTATTGGTGAACATTGCAGGGTTAATGGCTGGACTCAATGATTTCAGAGGTCTTTTCCAACCTTATTCTATGATTCCACAACCATGCAACATCCACAGGTGTGAGCCAGGTTCAGCCATGCCATTGTTCTCCAGGGCTGCAGTATGCATCACCATATTTCCTAATCCAATGGGTCATCTTTTCACCAACATGCCTTCAAGATGCTGCCTGTCAAACATTCATGTTACTGTTCTGTGTCTGGCTTTTAGCTCTTTAGGGCTCTGCAGCAGAGAAAACAAATCAGTCATAATCAATCCCTGTATACCCCTTATCTGTCACATTTATGAAAATAAAAGCATTGTTGGTCTTTCTAAAAAAATATGCATTCCTGTATTCACTACAAGCAGAATTTCAATGGAAATTTGAAGCAGAAGGTAGCAAGCCTGTTTTCTACATTATTTTCTTCTCTTTTTTTTTTTTGCCATGTTTTAAAGTTATATTTATGGATTTTCAAATCTGTGATAAATGTTTTATCTAGGCTAGATAAGAGATCAATAAACTTGGAAAATCATCACAGTGCAAAAATGCAGGACAGTCTCTCATCTTGTAACATCTCTCTTGGGAGCTAATATTCCTCTTCCTTGACAATCTGTATTCCAGTGTATGTAAATGGAATCTAGTTCATCCACACTGTGCTAAACTCTTTGGTATATATTCCCATAATATCCTATTTTTATATGGTGTTTATGTTCTGGATGTGAGACAAGAGCAGTTCTACGCATCAAAGCTAAAACTTTCTTTACAGTGTACTGAAGTACAGCTCATTGCAAAGTAGATATGCTGAACTATACTTCTTCCATTTCCTAATGCATACATTTCAACAAAATGTGATATTGAAATAAATCTAAAATAAAGGCCTTGGAAAAACTGTGCAAAAGCACCAAATCTGGTGTTAATTTCCCATTTATTCTACTTCCTTTCCCATATAATAGGAATGTTCAAATACTAATTCAACAGCTCAACAGCTAAATCCAGAGTAATTGTACACTTTTGCACAGTTGGATAGTCAAGGGGAAGGAAATAAATTAGCAAAATGAAGAAACACTATAGTTCTTAATTTATGTTGAGAAAACTCTGTTAGAGAGACATGGCTAAAGAGTGTAAGAGTAAAATGTGCAAGAAAAGAGGGAGCATTTCTCATCTGGAGACAATAGCAGTTCTGAGAAAATGCTTATTCCCTTGGGAGGAGTGTGATTGAAGCCCAGAAGGGCCTACATTGTTGTGCGAAGTTTGCAGAAAAAGCATAGACAACTTCAATTCTAAGCTTTAACTATGCTTTAAACAGCTTTTTCTGCCTCCATTGCTTTTTGGGTGTGCTCAGGTTTTTCTTTCTACTGTTATTTTTCAGTACAAGCTGAAATTATTTCAGCTAAAATTATCTTGTGTAAGGTCTAAATCTTATTAGGAAGGCAGAAAGTGTATGTAACAGAGTAGCACAGAGCCAAAAGAAGAATAGCTGTGACCTTGAGAAAAGAAGCAACTCCAATAAAAAAATAGAGATAACAAAGATCCACATCTAAGAGGATACAGGAGTCTGTAGGGAGTGAGGAAAGAGAATGCAGAAAAAGTAGAGCCTCCCAGAAGCTCTCCCCAACACCAGCTAGAAGAATTGGTCACAGGGAAAAATGGGTCATGAAAGAAAGTTCTTTAATATCTCACAGCTGTGCACAATTGCAGCAAAGTACAGAAAGTACTGACTCTGAAAAGAAGATACCTAGCTACAGTTTTTGTCTTTCCTTGTATAAGCAGACGACATGGAAAATATTGAAACACTTAGCAATGAAATAGTTGTGGTTTTCCTATTGTCTTTGTGAGGGATTTATGGTAGTGCAAACCAGGAAAGAAATATTAGCGAAATATTAGATGTAAAGTCTATACTTAAATACATGCAATTTATATGTGAAAAGAATTATGTAAATAAATGACTGTTTGGAAAATGACCAGGGGGAAAAACCTACTGAGAAAATTAACAAACATTTTTTAAAAAGCCTTACAAAAAACACACCTGCAACTAGAGAAATACTGTGTGGGGAAAAGACACACTGTGTAGAAGCAGAGCACTGAAGAAACAAGAGGACAAAACTTCCTGTATCTGTTATTGTAATTGTTTGCCTCTAAGATTTCATAGGCAGCAAATAGCAGACACGAAGCAAAATATCTTAGGTAGAATTCAGGCTTTATTCATCAGTAAACCACAAAATTTTGTCCTAGTTTTTATCTGTAACTAAAGCCTAACAGTTGCAATGCAATTATAATTGCTACTGTGTGAGAAAGTTTTGCTCTGTCCTGGACTGGGGTGGCCTCACCTTGAATACTGTGTGCAGCTTTGTATCAGTGAATTGAGAGGGATAAAAATTAAGTGACTTGTGTGGGTTTGGGGGTTTTTTAGAGAGATGAATTTCATCATTTGCTGTGGACTTCAGCCCCACAAACAATCATCTCAGCACAAATGATAAGAGAGCAGGAATGAATCTCCACAACAGAAATACTGTTTCAAAATGTTTAAACATGCCCTGCTGCTGTGACAATAAGCATAGAAACACAGTAATATTCTCTCTCATTCTCTGTAGGTATCTAAGGAAGATAATGTAATGCTAGCTTTCAAATGTATAAGATAAAAATACTTAGATTACTATTACTTGAAGTCTTCAAATTACTTTATGCCCAGTTTAGCTGAAGTAGATTGGTTTTGAAATACTGTATTTTAGATATAGAATGGTATAATGATAACAAATGCAATAATATTTTTTCTTACTCTAGAAAGCAATATCTACTGGGAAAGTACCCTAAGGCCTGAAGAACACTCATAATCCATTTCATATGATACAAAATAACCCTAATTTTATCAAAAGACTTAAAAGAAATACTTATGCAAAAGGATGCATTTAATCTATAGCCTTTATTATCTAAAATCAGATCCTTAGATGACACCATTTTTCATTTTCAACACTGAACATGGTTTTAACTCTGGAACTGTTATCCTACACTAAATATCAGGCATTTGACCGCAGATACAGTCAGGGAAACTATTTGTTGGTTATATTGCAATGACATGATACACAAATTGATGCGTAGCAAAAAAGAAAGTGAATTTAGAAATAGTATCTTGGGAGATACTGAAGAGCCAGTGGAGTTACAAGCATTCACTGCCACAGTGGTCAGTGGGAGGCAAGAGTAATGCCTCTTCAGCTCTCTCATTGGGCTCACATGTTTTGCTTTAACATGCTTTGAGAATGCATGAGGCTTGTTAGTCTCTGCTGTGGCTTAACCCCGTGTCACACCACAGAACCCTGTGCTTATCCCCACCTCTGGCTCCCGTGATGGGATGGAGGAAGAACACAAAGAGCCAAGGTGAAAGATTGATTAATGGATTGAGATAACACTTTAATTATTAAAAATAAGTAAAAAATAAGCTTTAAAATGTACAGAAAAGAGAAAGAATAAATAATGAAGAGAGAGGAAAATAAAACCCTCATCAGAGAATTGGCTACAATCCATGAACCACCACGCAGATAAATTACTGTCTATTTTACTCTTTCAAAAGGCCTAGAGCCACTTGGGTAGCTTTCACCTCTGCACACTGACTAGGTTCAACTTCTCCTTCTGAAGTTTCTTCAACATCTTGGGAGACCCCACAAAGGAAAAGGAAACTTTCCACTTTTGATGCTTTTCCACAATACAACAGGACCCATCTTTAAACATATTGCTTTTCAGTTCCTGGTAATTTATCACACAGTATGGCCCCTCAGTACAAGTTACCCCCTCTACCAATTCTCCAAAGTTTCAGTCCCGTGATCACTTCCAGGGTTTCTGTGCAGTCAGATTTTCCCATTTGAGCCTGTTGCATTATTAGTGCAATCTAATCTTACTCCATGCAGCATCACAGACATGATATGTCAAACAGACCCTCCTGTTTTTACATCCAGACCAGCACAGGCAAAGATAACAAAAGAAGTTGTGCTTCTATATCAGCTGCTTCTGAAGAAGTTCCAACAGCTTCAAATACTGCCACTATTTCCTTTTCTTTTTGAGTGCAACAGTTTTCACATCCATTATATTCTGGGCTCCAAAAACTTAGATGTAAATCTTTGTCTCTCCAGGTGCTTTCTGACAGAAGATCCAGCTAGGACATTATTCCTGGCTCAGGTATAAGGCATTTTTTTCACATCTTGTCATTTCAGGACTGGCAAAAGGGCTACAGCACAAACTATGTCCCATTTAATTTGCTCAAACTCTTGCTGCTCCTTAAAGTCCCACTCAAAATCATTCACCTTCCAGGTCATTCAATAGAGAGGGCTCACAGAATAATTAGAAAAACAAGAATACAGCCCAGAATATGCAAAAGCCCACAATACCTAAGAAAGCTTGTGCTTCTCCTTCATTAGTTAGTGGTGACAAAGCTGTTATTTTATTGATCACGTCCTCTGGGATATCATAATGTCCACCTTGCTATATTATCCCTAAAAACTGAATCTCTTGTGCATGCCCTTTGACCTTACTTTCCTTTATAGCAAAACCAGTTTTCATAAGAATTTAGATTACATTTCTCTCCTTCTCACACACTTCTGTTGTGCTGTCTCCCACACTGATGCCATCAATATGCTGCGAGTGCTCAGGAGCTTCACCACAGTAGCCTGAACCAATCCATGACAAAGAGCAGGACTGTCTTTCCACCTGAGAGCCAGTCAGTTTCAGATGTACTCCAGGATATTCCTCCAGGTGGGATCAAGCTGTCACCTGCACTCCGCTGCCAAAGGGATAGAGTTACCTACATCAGTAGTTGCGTAGCATTTGGCAGCCTTTGGCACAGCTTCACACTTGAGCTCTAGCGTGTCAAGTTTGTCTGCTACAGCAGCACTCTGTGGTGCTGTGACTCAGTGGTTAGTATACTTCACTCTAAGTCTGCAACAGCTGGATTTTTGCAGTGGCCATATGGGATTAAAGAAAAAGATGGCTCTCCAGTCACCAGAATAGTTTTTGGAAGATAGCCAAGGAGTCTTAGCTGATGTGATATTGTTACCTGTGTCAAAGTTGCAATTAAAAACTGTTGTTCTTTCGACTACATCAAGCCCTCAACAAAAGGATATTCTGAGAGACCAAACAACCCAGACAGCTGTTTAACCCATTCTCAAGGCAACTATACCATCCCAAAGTGCACCTTGGTTCCCTTAAGTAACTCTCTCCTGAGATAGTCTCTGCCAAGGATGTTTGGAGACCAGTCACAATAGGATGCTTTTACCACTCATTCCCAGTTAGGCATACCTCAGTCTCCAATGCACACCCTTGCTGGGATCCTCCATCACTCTAGAAACACAGACGGGTTCTTCCCTATTGTCCTATTATCCCAATACAGTACACTGCACAGCAGTTTTTCCCAGAGCTTTATACTAATATGAGGCTGATATGTTAGGCCATGTCAGGTCACTGCGACAGATCCAGGTCTGTGTTAAATAGACGGACTTTTCTGGATGCTGCAAATCCTTGATGCTACTTTTCCGGTCAGAGTGAGGGGCAGGGTGTTTTATGCAGTGCAGTTCTGTGCTTTTCAGAGTCACGATGGACTCCAGGTCTGCAGCTGTGACAGCCCTACAAGCGAAGCCCTGCAGACCTTGCAGGGGTTTTGCAGTTTAGTTGTGCTGGCCCATGTTATGAAGGAAGAGGTCTCTGTGGAGTTTCCTGCCATCCTGTCAGTATGGGCGGCAAGTGACCTGTGTAATTGGACTTTTGTACACTGGGGTGCCCTCTTCCAGCTGAGTGTTGCGGCCTCTCTCTAGTGATGTGTAAGGTCTCAGGCTGCGTAGATTCAGGCCCAGCTGACACACCTGGGAAGAAACCTTTAACTTAAATGCCTATCATTGAGCTCCCTTGTGAATCCCCTAAATGTTGTAGATCTTGCTGTGTGTCTTTTAAGTTGAAGTGAGGATTTTTTTTCTCGGCGTGAAGTGTTTTCTTCATGAAGTGTTTCTGCTGGTCTGTGCAGCACCGTGAAAGTGCCTGATTTCTTAAGGGCCTTAGCTTTTCTGCTAGTTTTCTGGAGTTTGTTAAGGACTGACCTGGCAATGGAGTCGACTTCCTCTCCTCTTCCTTGCTGCTTCTAATCTTGCTGCTGAAGTTTTAACATCCTCCCACCGCTTAAATTCCTTTGCTTGATTGCAAATGGACCATGCACAGTCAAGGGCATGAACTGATGAAAATTTATTCCTTGAGTAAATGAGTTATTAATTGACTGATGGATTGTTGCTGGTCATTGTCTTTGGGAGGCGTTGTGTACTCTTTTGTTTCAGATGCCCTGTACCCTTTCAGTGCTGATTTTACAACATCAATTTTTATTCTATTCTGAGACATTTTTTTGAGGAGAAGAAGAACATTAAATTGGAAATATTAAAATAGAAATAGTTTTAGAGGTTTTCTGTATTTATTTTGGAGAAGGATTTTAGATGTGGTATTCAGTGGTGAATTGCACAGAACTATTTTAAGAATATCTGTATATTTTTCTTTTCATTGGGTAATTTTTTTGTTTAATCTTTATATTTTCCTATGTCTTACCTTTCAAAAGTCCCCCAAAGAGAAATTGTAAATTCAAGGCACATTGAAACTAAAGCAAAAAAATCCCTGGTTAAAAGTAGGGAAAGCATATACATGGGAGAAATTTTGGTAGGTGCCAGAAAGATGTTGGATGGAATAGATAAGTACAAAAAATTCATAAAATTAAAATCATGCAAAGCTTAAATCTTTCACTTGAAACAAAATTTTGCATACCCTTAATTTTATTTCTTTCTCCAGTATCTTTTGGTGGTTGTTTAGAAGTAGAATTTCATTGAAAATAAAGCTTTTCTCTTTGGAATTATAATACATTTTTTGTGATGAAGAAAATGTGGTTAGAATTTGTCACCTCTTAAATGACAGCTGTAAATGAAGCATATGCAATTTCTTTAACCTCTGTAAGATGTGAAAATCCAGAAAACTCCATTTGACAAGAAATGGACATTAACAGCTTTCTTTAGAATTTGTTTTTAAAAATTTTAAAACAAATTTGAAATTAAATTAAGCATTTGTACATTTCATGTTCTGGCACACCTTAAACAATCACAACAAACATGCATTAAGTATTAAATTTGCATTGTTTGTACCCTTTATGTTGGAGCAATTTGCCAGTGTTTCTGCTCAATTTTAATCTAAATATTGAAAATAAATATTTTAACTCTAGGAAACATTTGCAGCTCTATAGTGATATATAATCAAAGGTGTATTATTTTCTTATTGGTGATAAGGACTTAAGTCCTGTGTATTATAAAATAATATTATCTTAAACTGCCCAAAAAAAGTCTGCAGTAAACGAATATCTTGACTCTT
Organism: Ammospiza nelsoni; assembly: GCF_027579445.1. Lineage (NCBI taxonomy): Eukaryota > Metazoa > Chordata > Aves > Passeriformes > Passerellidae > Ammospiza > Ammospiza nelsoni. Next base: position 39,091,627 of record NC_080669.1, on the reverse strand, counting down.
TTTTTTATGCTATAGCTGTCTTCATTGAAAGCCAGAGAATCAAAGACAATACTATAATATGAAATCAAATGTAATTCAGTGTAACCCTGAATACAACATATATTTATTTAATTACTGTGATGTAGATGGGCTTGTTGATTGTAAAATACATTCTGGTTTCCCAGCAATAAGAAATTATACAGATATTAAAAATTCTACCAAATAAACTTCCAAGGTACAAAAAATTCTAACTGATTTTAAAATTGCACTTTTTTATTTCTGTCATATCTTCTTGCTACAAATCTTTAACAAAATTTATAGGCAGTAAATAATAAAACATTTTAATTTCCTCATGAACAATATAATATATCTTAGATGAGTACCAACCCACAGAGTATGAAAATAATTCTAGATAACTTATTCTGTACTGCACAGCTTTCAAGATGGGTGATGTGCCACAGTGTCAAGATCTGACTTTTTTGTTTTGTGTAGTTTTAAACTTTTATTACACATATTTTTAAGGACAAATAAATTTGTTTTTTAAACTGCTATTCTAGGCCCTTCAGTTATCTGTCAGACATATTTTTCTTAGTATCAATGACAGTAATTTTCATACCCTTTTTTGTTTACTTGCATGGCACAGGAATATTTGTGACATTTAGGTTGCTAAGGAGAGTTTTATTTGTCATCTTATATTTGGCATCTTGCAATTCATGTTCATATCAAGTCCTCTTCATTACATTTATCTATCCATCTACTCTGCTGTAGTTGGCCTTTTAGACTGTAGGTCTGGGACATAAATCCATGTGTGCATTTAAAATTCATTTCTTAATTAATTGTAGTTGCCTAAACCTGTGACTTTGTTTCTCCCTTTTACCTTTCCAGTTAATCCCCTTATCCTGCTGGGGTGGGGAGGAGTGGGTGAGCAGCTCTGTGCTGCTTAGCTGTCAGCCAGGATTAAACTGCACTTATTTTGGTGCCCAGTATTGGGCATTGAGGGTTTGAGGTAATAACACATTTTACTAGAGTGAGTGAGAAGGGATTTATATCTGTAAATACTTGTTTGTAATGACATTGATTCATCTGTTCTTGATATTAGCCTGTCTGGTTTGTCATATCCTTTTTTTTTTTTTTTTTAATATAAGAAGATTTTCATTTGCAGTTTCCTGTGCACTATGGAGCCTCGTGATGCTATGCCTGGGAGATTTATTGCTAAAACACTCTGGTTTTGAGTTTACCTGGTATTTTGGCTCTATACTGAAGTCATTACTGTATTTCAATGATCATCTGATTAATACAATTAACAATACTCATTACTAAGTTCTCAGCATCCAGAAAATCCTTGGGTAGTCAAAATACTTTTATTGGCATTTCTTAGGAATATTGGTTTGGATTTTTAAAGGTTAACATGCTACTTAGGAATATGTCCTACTCCCCCTGGCAGCGTGGGTATGGGTGGGAGGGCATCTCAGAGGATATGGGCAGATATATGGAAAGTTCCTCCCCACAGCTATTTGGATCTTCATTCCTGAACAAGTGCAGAATCCTGACATAATATGTTTGCAAAGAGATGCCCTGGCTGTTTCAAAGAAGCACATTTTACTGCACTGTGCTGAGGCCTGACCAGCACCTACCAAACATTGACCAATACTGTTCAGCACCTTCAAGAATTAAGGTCTCTGGATCTGAAAAATTTCAACAGACACTGTGGCTAAACCAGGGACCCAGCCCTCCTCTCTATCAGTTATACCTATAATTAAAAAGAAACAACACAGGTGAAGTCAGCTTGTTTAATAAGGGATGAAGAGGCTTCTGTGAAGAGAGAGCAGATTAAACAAGAAGACAGTTCTACAGCAGAGCTGTCACAAGAAGAGGAGGAGGAAGTAACTGAAATATTAAGTGAGGAATCATCCAATCCCTGTTCTTAGGTGAGCTTTGAAACATGAGAAAATATCTAAGCTGTGAACTAGGCAAGCAAATTCTGAGCTGACTATTCCAAAGCTGTGATATTTGGGTCAATAGTCAAGAATTAAAGGGTAAAAAAGCCTGGCAGCTGGAATCCCTCGCTAGGGATAAAGACATTGACAAAGAGATTGGGAAAAGAGAATGAGTTCTCAACTATTTGTCAAATGTGAAGGACAGGTATCCCTCCAGGGAAGATCCTGCAAATTCCTAAAGTAAATGAACTAACATTGAGGAAGGTATCCAGTACTTGAGGGAATTACTCGGGGTGGAGGTGCTCTATAATACTCCCAATGACACCAGATACCAAAAGCCTGGACAAAGTCTGGGCCATGTGGCAAAAGTTTATAATAACTTTGGTGGTGTTATATGCCAATAGACTGCTAAGAATGAGCTGGATAGACACAGAATGTATGGATAGATTGGTCAAACAACCCCAGGAATACAAGGAGAATCTCACCTCCTTACAATGACCTTGCACCTTGACTGCAGAGAAATGGATCCAAATTGCCTGAGCAGCTCAAAGAGAGGTGCTCGCTAGTAACATTAGCCAAGGTCTCAGCTATAGACAGTCAGCTTTCTCTACTCAAGGGAGAGGCCACTGATGACATACACTGTGTGTAACCTCCTGATTCTTCCTGTGTGACTGAGGGATGACATGAAGAAGTGGGGTGCTGAACCTAGCTGGACATTAGAAGCTTAGATACAGGAACTGCAAGTTAAAAAACAGCTAGGAGGCATCCATCCAGGAAAACTGCTGCTCCAGTATCAGTTGAGCAGGAGGAAAAGGAGAATTGGATTTACTGGAAAATGCAAACACCATGTAAACACTTACCAAAGATGTGAAATGCCTCATGCAAAACCAATTGTAGAGCATGATCTGTCTAGGCTAGACTGTGTTGCAAGGTTTTCATCCTCACATTCTGTATGATACAACCACACAAGCAGGGACTTGTAGAGCCTCATGAAGAGGCTGAATTATTTGCTACAAATTTTAAAAGGTGATGGACCCCCACCAAAAAAGCAAGCCATCCTCAGTTTCTCTCTGATGACAAGGTAGAGCCTTCAAGACAACAAAGGACACAAACAACGTAGGAATAAGGCTGAGAACCTGGAATATGGGTAAGCCATGATGCTCACAGAACAAGAAAGGAGGAAAAAGAGGCTGTATTGCCTGAAGAACATGTACTAAAGGGACAGTCCACTAAGTTTCTTATATTCTCTTTATCAATGGATCATCTTCACTCTCCAGTGTATCTCTAAATCAGAGAGATATGTGTTTGATGGGAGGACTGTTCAGTGGATGGGGGTTTGGTTGGGGGGTGGCATACAGAGCTCAATGGCTCAATGTACAGATGTGGATCAGTGACAAGTGATGTCCCTCACCGGTCTGTACTGAAACCATTATTATTTAATATCTTCATGAGTGACACATACAAAGGGATTGAATCCACCCACAGCAAGATCACAGTGGACCCCAAGCTGAGTGGCACCCTTGAGAAGCCTCAAGGATAGGATGCCATGCAAAGGGACCTTGACAAACTCCAGAAGCAGGCCCATGGGAACTTTATGAGGTTCCAAGCCAAGACAGTTGCAAGGTGCTGACCTGGATCAGGGCCATACCCAGGATCAACACAGGCTGCAGGATGAATGGATTAAGAGCAGTCCTGCCCAGAAGGAATTGGGGGTGCAGGTGGATGAGAGGCTGGACATGACCCAGCCATGGGCACTCCCAGCCCAGAGAGCCAAACGTGTCCTGGGCTGCATCCAGAGCAGCGTGGGCAGCAGGGCCAGGGAGGGGATTCTGCCCCTCTGCTCTGCTCTGCTGAGACCCCACCTGCAGGGCTGCATCAGCTCTGGGCTCCCAGCACAGGAATTACCTGTACTGAAGCCCTCTGAAGATGATCAGAGGGCTGGAGCCGTTCTCCTATGAAGACAGGCTGAGGGAGCTAGAGAGGTAGAGCCTAGAGAAGAGAAAGCTCCTAGAAGTTTGTGGATAACCCAGAAAACAAGGGGGTATCCCTTTCCTGAATTATTATATGACACCTAGGAATTTTACAACTTTGGCAATTTTCAGTATTGTGTTAAATTCCTGCACCTTGACCATGAAAGCCTTTATTTATTTTATTGGTTTTGGTCTACACTGAACCCTTTCTTTTGCATTGTCTCAAATGCATTTTCCAAGATGACAGTGTCCTTTGCAAAGGATTTATTCAGCCTAGGTTTTTATTCAACACCTCTCCTTGTTGATCTGTTGATCTGTTTCTCCACTAAACGAAAGAGATATTCAACATCCGGTACTTCTGTTTCCTGGGAAACTGCACTCAGTAATTAGATGCTATCAGGCTGGAGAAAGGTTGTCTGTTTTTCATTTAGATATGGTAAATTAGTTGAACTCTTCAGTTTTTATCCTGTTAGGTATTTTACTATTCCCAAAATAACTTTTATCTCTTGTAGAACTGAATTGGGGTACAGCTCAACATATAAACTTGTTTCCCTAACAGGACTGATGGAAATGAGTTTGTATGTGTAGCACCACACAGAGGCTGGTGAAAGAATTCAAGTAGAAAAACATTAATTATGACACAAAATTAACATGTGTGCATTTCAGTGTTAACATTAATTACATCTATTTTTTTCTCTGTTTAAAAAACATGTGTTCTGTTTCTGTATAAGTGTAAACAAAGGGGCATGCTAAATACAGCGACAAAATAAAGCAGACCCTGAAATATTTAGGCAATATACAATCTGTTTTTAGTTGTCATTAGTCTGTGTTTACTTGTCTTTACTTGTCAAGTAAAGTCGTCATGAGGATGGAAAAGCACTCTGTGGCACACACATAAGATGCTGGTTTGTTTCCAGAATTCCGCACACTCGACAGAAAAAAATATGGTTATATCCAAAGATAAAGTAGCTAATTCTTTAATAGAAGGCAGAGATAAATGTGAAACAAATTATGAGATACAGATGGAAGAAGGGCTTCTCTATTTGTAAAAGGGTTAACAAGACTCTCTTTTGTGGCTATAGAATCCTAAAGAATAAACCTTCTCTTCATATTCTCTATCACTTGGCTCAGAAGGTTGTCATCAGTTCTCTCCAGAAGACTCTCAGCTTGCTTTCAGTCTGCTGTGCTGTCCATCCAACAGATACTCATCTGGTTGAACCCCCAGAGAGGATCAGGGCCTGTGACTCTGAAACAGCTTTCAGCTGTCTGAAGAAGGTCTCATCTGTTTTATTTCCTGACCAAGCAGTCTGTGGCAGACATCCCCATGTATAATGTACCCTTCCACTCCTTTGTCCTTACCCAAAAGCTCTCATTTACTCATCATCCATCCCCAGACAGTGCTCCTTGCACTCCAGCTGCTCTGTCACATAAAGGAAAATTGCCCATCCTTGTGTTTCTAGGAAGTTCTTTCTAAAATCCCTGTATGCATCCATTATAGTACTCCAGTAATGGTTGTAGTCCCATCACATTTCTGTGGTCCCAACAAAGTCATAGCCCTGCATCTCCACACAGATCTCTAACACCTCATGTTTATTCTCAATGTTTCAGCCAGGTACAGGACTTTCAAAAAGGCATCTCAGCATGCTGATTTACAGAGAGACTCTGTGGGTTTCCCTGGTAATGATGCCATGAGTCACTTGCTTCCATGTAAATATTGCTTAAGCTCGGCTTTGCTGACTATGTATTCCCTTTTTTCACACAAGCCCAAGACCTTTGCTTGCTGACCTTGTTCATCACTCCCTCATATGGCTGCTGCTCCTCTCCACCCTTGTGTTTTGAACTCCTTCCTGTCTAGTCAGACAATTTGACCATGCTCAGGAGCAGAGCAGCAGGATTCTGCGGGGGATAACTCCTCCAGCAGAGATCACCCTCTCTCTGGACTGCCTAAACCTTGCTGTCACCAGCATCCTGTGCCTGAAACTTGCTGTCACCAGCATGCTGTCCCTGCAGCTGCTGGAGACCAGATGACACACCCTCAGTGTAAGAGCGGCTGATAGTGAAGAGAGCAAAGGGAGAGAAACAATCATCAGGCACCAGGTTTTAGAACATATTCAGAATCTTCATCTTCATGCTCCCCTTTCCACAAGGGGCAGGAGGAGGGAGGAATGTTTTCTTTGCTTTAATTTCCATGTTTGGTCATCTTATGATGCAAGAAAAGAGACCCAGCATTCCTAATACCACACAGAGGAGATTTTGTGCTTTAGCTCAGTGGAATCCAAATACCTTTATGTAATGAAAAGGGAGATCTTTAGAGATATATATAGGGAAAAGAAGAAGATGGGAAGATGGATAAATAATTTTGCTGCATTATTGTCTGCTTCTCTTTCAAGAAGGCTGTAAAAGCCATGACAGTCACTGCTGCTGTGTCCAGGGACAATCCATAACTTCCTGAGATCATTCCCACTGTACAACTTCAAAGCCACTGGACTGAATAATCTATAAAAGGCTTTTGTGTGCAGTAACCATTTTCTGAATGCTATGGTTTGCTATTAAGTAACCCATAGAGGGTCACTGCCTTGACCATGTGGGTTGCAGTCATGTTGGTGCTGTGTGAACTGAAAAATCACCTATGTTCAGAGCTAAGATCAGTACCTAGTCTTTGTTATTCTGTTCATGAAATGAAAAGAAGCAACCAACAGAGAAAACTTAATGGCCATATTTGAAGATTACTTCTTTTACATTCTTTCAATCTATAGATGCCAGAAAACAAAGTACCAATTCAAACTGTAAATCTCTCGTAAACTTGCAAAGCCATAAGGAGCTTAGTCTCTCTTGTAGACTTCTTTGCATACAATGTGCTCTTGCTTAGAATAGCAACCTTGTAAGCAATTAAAAAAAAAAGAAAAAAGCAATACTCATACTAAAAATAATTTTTTAAAAGACAACATAAAAGATGACAAGAGTGACACTGAAAAAGAACAAACCCATCATTCCACTCCATAGGACTAACCCATACACAAGAACCTCTTAACAGAAAGCAAAACTTCAAGAAAAAAATTTGATGGAATAACATTTCACATGATTTACCAATACCTATTGGCAAGTTGCCTGTCCCCTTGCACTTAAGGATGCATAGGTATACATATAATCCAAGATCTTGCTTATTTTTAAATTTAGTGATCAATAATTAACCAAAAAAATCCAAATACTTCAGGTTGTATTTTATTTTTCACAACTTGTTTTTACATATTAACAACCTTCCATTTGTTTGGTTTTTTTCTCATAAATTTCTATTAAAATAACAATAATTTAAATAAATTATGTTTATATCAAGGTTAGAATTTATTCAAAATATAAGTTATTTTCATTATAAAAATTATGTATAAAATTTTAAATACTTTATGTATAGGCAAAATTCATAAAATTTTAAGCAAGAAGAAGGCTTTTAAAGAAGGCTATTTGTCTCTCATTTTCAATTTTCTCAAATAGTTGTTTTTATTTTCTGTTACAGAATATCTTTATTGTATGAACTTGTATCTTTTATTCACTAAAGTTGTATAAAAGCGGAACTTTATTTTCTTAAGCTGATGATCTCCTTATGATTTGAGATAAGCACAGTATGCTCTTTATTCACATACTAACTCATTATATAGTTTCACAGTGTGGTTCTGGATTACTTCGTGTCACTTGATCAGTCATTCAGCAAACCAGTCTGCTAATGTCATCATCAGAGACCTTTCACTGCTGTTTACCAGCTTCAGCTTATGTATCTCCTTTCATGGTTCATTCTTTCCTCCTTCCTTGGTTTTCTTTCTTTCTTTCTTTCTTTCTTTCTTTCTTTCTTTCTTTCTTTCTTTCTTTCTTTCTTTCTTTCTTTCTTTCTTTCTTTCTTTCTTTCTTTCTTTCTTTCTTTCTTTCTTTCTTTCTTTCTTTCTTTCTTTCTTTCTTTCTTTCTTTCTTTCTTTCTTTCTTTCTTTCTTTCTTTCTTTCTTTCTTTCTTTCTTTCTTTCTTTCTTTCTTTCTTTCTTTCTTTCTTTCTTTCTTTCTTTCTTTCTTTCTTTCTTTCTTTCTTTCTTTCTTTCTTTCTTTCTTTCTTATCTCATTTTTCTCAGGGTTTTTTTTCTTTTTTCTCTTTTCTCTCTTTTTTTTTCTCTTTTCCCTTTCCCTTTCCCTTTTTCTTCTCTTTTTCCTACAGCTGAAAATTTCTCTAAAGGTGGTAAGAATCATGTTTAAAGAGGTTTTCAGTACCATGGCCTTTTATAAGACATTTTTTATTTGACCTGTGTCAGTTAAGATTAATCTCTTCTTTTTGTCTTTAAGCCCTGTTTCATCACAGTAGCTTTTGGTCCTGTTATCCAGAGGTGTGTGTCTATGATTACACCTAGTTCAGAATACTTTTATAATAGACTTTTTAAAGTAGAAAATTAGTGTTATGTGGAGGTGGAAATCCTTCATACAAGACACTTCAACTTTGAGGTTTTTGGCAGGATGCTTTCCTGACAAATCAGTAAGAGACAAAGGGAGACCTGAATGGAGAAATTGACTGCTTGATATGATCAGAGACTTTACAATTTTTCAACTTCTCAAAAGCAGCCAATAACTCTGGTACCTCACAAAATCTTACTTGTAACAATCTCAAAATGAGTTGTGAATTTGAATGGGTGTCTTCTGTCATCAGTTGCAGGTTGAGTTGGAGAACTTATTTTACACACTGAGAGCCAATGCAAGCCTCCACTCACTGATTCAGTAACTGTGGAAAGTAAACCATGATCAGAAACATTTATGTGAATGCTTACCTGAACACTTTTCTCTCCCCCATTTATAAAACTTTCTGCAATTTGTCTGCAGGTTATGCCTGCAGCTTGGGTAGTGAGGCTGTGTGTCTAAAGGCTTCTTTTACCCTCAGCCAGGGTCTCATATCCCTCTGGTCCATCAGGGGTCTCCTTCCCCTAGCTTGCCCTGGCACGGGTAGCACATGGACATGGTACCTCAGACAGGATATACTGGAGGATTAATATTGATGTTGCCTAAACTTTTTTCCCTATTCAAATTTAATCTTCAAATTTTGGTCATAGAACCATGATATGTCTTCATGCTCTAAATTAAAGAGCCTTTGTAGCTAATTTTACATGGAGACACCTTTCAAAAAATTACAAATAAAAGTTGTTTAATTTACAATTGCAAGATGTTCTTGCTTTAAAAGTATGGTCTTACAGGCTTTCCTGCTTCTTTTCTTCATAAAATCTGACAGTACTAAGGAAAATATGATTAAAAAGGAAGAGGCTTTGTGGTTTTTTAATATACTTCCTTGAGCTCATATTATACACTCCCTAAAATCTCTTGTTTCTTCTGTGATTCACCAACAGGTTTTTTTGACACAAAGATGTACTCCCAGAACACTACATAGTTAAGATATCCTTAATGCCTTCATCCTTGACATAATCTGGATGATAACACTTCATTAAAATGCAGTTTTTCCTAGCTTCATAATCAGCCATATATAACTGATCTGCTTCTATTGAAGAGCATTTCCTTGATCTTTAGCTCATCCCTATTGTCATGGAGTAACTAATTTCCTTCCAGATATGCAGGTTTATCATCTTGGAAGATGTACTCAAATAACAGACTTGGTGGTGAAGAACAAAACCTAGAATATCTAATAATTTGGTCAATTTTATGAAAGGTGTTTCACCTTCAACTCTTATCCTCAGACCTTATATTTTTAAATAAGACTGTGTGATATAAAGATGCTTTCTTTTGTAGTAATGCTTCATACAATCTACATCATCACTGGGTGAAAATTGTCAAGCTATTAGATTATTAGACATATTTTTTCAATCAAACACATTTTTCAATCTGGGTAGACAAGCTAAGTAGAGTTTTTAGGAATATTTGTGTCACTTTGCTGACCTTCTGTCTGCTTAAACTCCAGCCATAAATGCCTCTGCCAACATGTGAGGTACAGCAGAACAGAAAGCTCACCTCCTTTTCATTCACAATTTAAATGAGTTTTCATTTCAACTCATTTCAGTTTTGTGTTGAAAGGGGAATTTTCCAGGATAAAAATGCAAAACATTATTAGAAATACCATTTCAGGCAATTAAAAAATACTTGTCAGAGCACTCTGCATTGGTAGACCTTATTCTCATCTACCAGTATGTTTGACCCATTTTGAGATTCTGCTTCTTTTTAAAGAAAATACATATTAAAAATTAATGTCTTTTTTTCCATGGCAATAAAGCCAGCCTGGAAAATAATCAACAGAATCACAAAGACCCCAGATCAAAGTCCTCAGGAAGTGGTATAACTTGTTAGGTGAATAATTCAGATCAGAAAACCAGGTACTTTTACCCCAGGTAAATGAAGACTCCTAGTACCATCACATCACACCTCTTAGAGGTGCTGTTAAAGGGTTTGGTCTCAGCTACATCTGATGTGCTTCCAGGTGAGCCTTCTGTCACTCAGATCCTGCTAGGTTCAGTGTCCTGAGAGCAGCTGAAGGGAATGCATAATTCTTATCAGCATATGATTGTAATGAACTGGTGTTGTCATTCAAGCTGGTGTAAACATCAAGTTTTTGGCTTTTATGATCACACCACCTTTGAGAATCATGCACTGTCACAGAGAGATATAATAGCTCTGGCAAAGTGGGGTAAGAGAACTTTTTCAAAAGGCAGGCCAGCCTGGTTGGAAGAGTTTTACACTAGGAAAATGGAGGAAATGAGATTCTAAACCACACCCAAGGAAAGAAGTAAACAGTAGAAAGGGCTGGAAAACAGATGGTGAAGAACAATGGTAACAAGAAAGACCCAAAGAATGATGAAACAGGGTGTAAGGGCACCAGTTTAAATACATGCCCACAAATATGTACTACCTGGGAAAAAAACAGACATGACTAGAACTCCAGACACAAAACAGGGATGTTCTTTGAAAATCCAAGGTATGGTAAAACAGCTAACACAACTGCACTGAGTTATGTAGGGGTACAAAAGTTCTTCAAGAAAAACAGAATAAGGAAAGAAACTGCCTTACTACTAAGGGGCATCTTGAATGCCTGGCTCTTCTCTCTGACATCCACAAAAGGCAATGAGAGCTGATATGGTCAGGTCAGTAAGGACGGCACCATGGTAGGATGGCGTCGACTCAACCAGGGTGTGGAGGTTGACAAGCTTCTTAAACCATGGCAGGAATCATCCGTGTCACAAATCTGCATGTCCCTGACATCTGCAGGCAGTCTAGTGCTGTGAGCTTCAGGCACTCAAGATTTGCAGAAGCTGTTGAGGCTTCTGGAATTCACATTCATCGTGATGTGGAGTGATATGCAGTTGAATCTACTTCTCAGTAAACGGAGACAAAGTCAAGCTGGTGGATGTGATAATCAGTAACTGGTTTCTCTGTAGTAAGCATGATATAGCAGAACAGTTATGAAACATGATCTAAACGAATCTAATCTTCCGGAAAACCATGACAATGCCAGAACAAATAGCGCAAAGGTATGTGTTAGTCTGTGAAGGCAGCTGACTTTTTACTGTGAAAAATTGCCAAACGATCACATAATTAGAATGATGTGCTGAGATAATGGTTTTCAAGATGTCCTAGAATTAGGACATAGGACTTAGATAAGTGAAATAATTAGGAAAATATACAAATAGAATAAAGTTTCATCTTGTAAGAAGGATTTCTTTCATGTACCAATTCAATCAGAATTCTACATCCTCAAGATACTGAAATAACAGGCCTCCTTTTTTGCTCTGCATGTGCACACAGTGTGTGTTGTATTTTTTAATAACTGTTATTTTAACTGCAAGGATTATTCTCTTGAGATCACATCAGAATCACATGATACGGATTTTCATTTTCTTTTAGTGCATTTAAACCTTTTTCTGAGTGAAATGAACTGTGTTGACTGCTATGTGTGAGATGTAAATTTTCCATCTTACTTTTTGCAATAGAAATAAGACATTTCATTTTGAGCCAGAGACTGTGGAAGGGGAAGAGGTATAACATGGAGGATGAAATTTAAAAAAAAATTTTAAAAAATTATATATATACACCATATACAATGTTAATTCATTCATTATCATTAACCAAAATATTCAGTAACTGGATCAAAAAAGTAAGCAAACTATTGATCCCTCATTTGACACAACAAGCTGCTTGCTAATAAAGAGAGTATTACCAGCTGTTACAAAATAAGGAAGACCACATATAACTACAGTGATTTTGAAGGAAATATTAAAATACCAATTCAAAATACATAAAAAAGAGTAAAATAACTTGGAAATGAAATTATTTATGTATACATATCAATACATTATACCCCTATATTAAATGTTTAACTGTTTGTGGTAAAGTCTCAAACATGTTAAACATCTAAGGAATTGTGCTTTGGTTTGGAAGGGATCTTTAATGATCATACAGTCCAAACCCTCTGACATAGGCAACAACATCTTTCACTAAATCAAGTTGCCAAAAGCCCTATTTAATCTGACTTTGAACACCTCCAATGATGAGACATCCACTTTTGTGTAAGTTTGAGTAAGCTGTTCCAGTGTATCAAGATCTTCATCATAAAAATTCTCTTCCTTTTATCCAAACTAAATCCACTCTCAGTATAAAACCATTACCCCTTGTCTTGCCTGTACAAGTCCTAGTAAAAATTCTCTCTCAATATTTTTTATAAATCCCTTTTTAAATAATGAAATGTTAGAATGGGGGACCTCAGGCTTTTTTCACTGCAGAGGTGTTCCAGCCCTCTAATAATTTTTGTGGTCCTCCTCTAGACCTTCTCTAAAAGGTCCACGTCATTATTGCATTGAGCCGTATGCAGCACTCCAAGTGGGGTCTCACAAGAGCAAAGCAGAGGCAGAGAATCACCTCCCTCAATCTTTTGATGAAGCCCCAGTGCAGTTGTCCCTCCGAGCTGCAGACATTGCCATCTCATGTCCAGTTTTTCAACCACCTGAACCTGCTCTGCAGAGCTGCTCTGAAGCAATGCGTCCCTCTGTACTGCCACAGGGAATCGACTCATTCAGGAGCAGGACCTTGCACCTTGCCTTGTTGAACCTCATAAAGTCCTTGTGGGCCCACTTTCCAACCTGTCAAAGTCCCTCTGCATGCCGTCTCTTCCCCTAAGCATATCAATGGCACCACTCGGCTTGGTGGGATCTGTGTTGGGTGCCTTGGACTTGTGCGTATTCACGTTCCTCACATGGCCTTGAACCTGATCTGCTCTTCCAATCTTCTTCCCCCCTGTCCCTGGACTAAGGTTTGTGGCCTTGAAAAAGACGTGATTACCAATGAAAACAGAGGAAGAAAAGTTGTGGAGTACCTCAGTTTTCTTCATGTCATTTTCATTTATTTTCCTGTGAACAGGAAGAATAATTTTATTAGTAAAGTCTAAATATTTACTCATGTTGATACCCAAAAAGAACTTTAAGATAAAATTTAAACTGTTGGACACAATCTTATTCTCCGTATTCTCTCTGAGAGTACATTTACCTTCACTGGGCTGACACAGCTTAAGGTGCAGGGACAGTTTGAGTAGGAAGGTGCTGCAACAAAAGTATAAAATAGGGTATGTTCATTGATAACACAACTACAAAAATTTCAGCAAATCCCTTCTAAAATGAATTCAACAAAATGAGACTCAGGATTGCAAAAATATGGTTTTGAGTTTTTAAGCATCCCTATTAACAAAAGAATAAAATCCACACAGTATTTCACAATATGTATAAATTTTAGCTGCAATTATATTATAACTTTAAAAAACTTTTCCATCTGATTTGGAATATACATATCAGTTATGTTTATTTCTGTTAAAAAAACACTCAGAGTCTTTTTGTTCTGACTTACCACAATTATAGACTACATATATTAAGTATTATATACTTATTATTATGTATACTACTGTATATATTAGATAATATTTTTTGATACAAGAAATAGTCATTTATCATGCAAGAATTGTTGATTTGCATAAACATTTTAGTTTTATTCTCTTCTGATGTCTTTTTCCAGGCCACTATTAAACCCCTTTTTTCCTTCTTTGTCATAGTAAGCCCCAAAAGAAATTAAATGCACTTTTTTGTTTTGGTATTCTTGACAAGAAATCCATTTGCCTGCGTTTATGAGAGATGATATCCTTGAGTGGAATGAGCACAGTTCATCATTCTGCTCCCCACTGAACTCATGATCTTGAAGTATTCTTGGGAACAAAGACAAATCCCACATGGTTAGATTAGAAGATAATGTATTGATAATAATCCATTTTATGTGTTCAGTCTTGATGAAGACTAATCTAATTACACCTCCACTGAAAACAACATGGTTTTTTGGGTTTTTTGAGATTTTTTTCTTGCTGTTATTATTAGAATTATTATAAAATTCCAAGTATTTTTCTGATATGATTACTACACTGAAAAGATCAATGGATTTTTTTTTGTCTTCATTTTTCTTACTTTTTTGAGCAGAGGTTTTTGAAACCTCTTTATGTCATTCATATATTTGACATCTTCTAAGGCTAACATATGAGATCTTAATACATTATAAATATAGCCCCAAGTACCTCCATTTCACAAGGAAGCAGAATCTGAATACTTTTGGTTAATGGTTGCCTTAATGTATTACTTTAACTCTTGTCTAAAACATACACAGGTCCTTTGTGATATATTTTATTGTACATTGCATCTTAAAATGCTGCTTTGGAATGACAGTGCAAAAAGAAGCTGCTAATTGAATATAAAGTTTAAGGTTTGAATGCTCAACATCTCTAAAAATCAGACCTCAGGGTTGTTCAGGGAAACGAGTAGAACAACTTATGGAATGAAATTAAAGCAGACTCAGATAAAAAGCAATTGTGGTTTATCCAGGCTCAGTTGTATCTCTCAGGAAACAGTGCTCATCTTCCACCCTGGAGATGAGCTCAGTGTGGATAATCATTCCTGCAGAGACCTCTTTTTTGGAAAATAAGTCAGATATTATCAGAGGCATAAAACAAGGATCTTTGTTACAAATGCCCTTTCATAAAAATAAAAAAAAATTACAGTGTCTAACTTGCTTTTCAATGAAAAACTATTTCACATGTTTTCTTTCAGTATTCTGCAATAAACCTTTTCCATGAGATAAACTCATGACTGGTGTCAATGCCTGCCCATATCTGTCTTAATACCTGCAAGAATTCCAATCTCCTACTCCAGCCATCACATGACCCCAAAAAAACTCTTAATGTTTAATATCTGCAGTGAACATGTATAATTTCTGCCAGTGTTCGGGAGTTTTAGACCTAATGTGACATTTACACAAAATACTGTAATAAAAAAATTAGTTGGTCAATCAGAAGTTTTAATTAGCAGTTTTAATTTTAGGACTGTTTCAAATATTTCATGATAGAAAATGAGACAGAGCTTAAACAAACTCCAATATATTTTCTCTAAATCAGATACAATCTAAAAGCTTTAAACCAAGATGATACATATTTACCAGAAATTTTATGTGGCATTGGATTCTGCCTCTCTTTAGCTTAGCATGAATCACTTATACAAAAATCTCAAAATGTTTAAGAAATAAACCTCTTTTTTCTTGTCTTAGTTTACATCAGAAAATATTTCTACTTAGTTTCAATCTTTATTCTTCACACTTTGTTTCAACCTTTATATTCTTATTGTTTGCAATTTAATAGTTGAGTATTTCAATGCTTATAAATTCTGCTGGTTTGCCTAAATAAGCTCCCTGTTTTTCAGGCCTCATCTCTGGGAGATGGAAGTGTCTGGGAGAAGACATCACATGAAAAGTGGATGGGACAGCTGAAGGCAGGGTAGATTGTGCTGATGACAGGTGCTAAACTGACACCCTTGTAATGAGTAACGTCCCTGAGTTTTTTGCTTACCCTTGGATTTGAAAATAAATAGGGCTTCACTGTCTTGTTTCTTAGTTTCCTGATCATTTCCATCACAAACGGTTCATGAAAGAGGGTTTGCAGACATTAATTTGTTACTGACATGTAACATGGGCTCCTGCTACACAGGCCCTGAGCAACATGCCTGTTGGAGAAAGAAAACCAGAACTTTATAGGGGGACTAAACAGAAACAGTTATTTTTCTCTTCTTTCTCTTGTCTGGACCTACAGAGGACCAGTTTGGTCTCTCACTCAGATTTGCCTAAAGGATCTCAGACCATATTGCCACCAACCTCTCAGTGTGGACTTCATTGTGATGTTTTGATAAAATACCTATTACCCCCATGACATTCTTTCTGCTTATTTTAACATTCTTGAAAGACTATGGTACCTAACAGCACTTTT
Organism: Ammospiza nelsoni; assembly: GCF_027579445.1. Taxonomy (NCBI): domain Eukaryota; kingdom Metazoa; phylum Chordata; class Aves; order Passeriformes; family Passerellidae; genus Ammospiza; species Ammospiza nelsoni. The sequence goes on along the minus strand of NC_080669.1, from coordinate 39,075,440 downwards.
TCTCATTTGCACATGTAGCTTGACATCAATCACGATATGATTTATATTTTTATAGAATATATAAAAATATATTTATATATATATATATATATATATATATATATATGCTCTTCTTGAGCTTATATTCTTCTTAATTTTAATCTTTCTACTTCTACAACATAGTTTAGGTGAAAATCAGATAGTTGTGTAAATTTCATTCCCTTAAGATGCATAGTCATAATTCCTTCACTGAATTTTAAAAAATGTGGTAAAGAAAATAGTTTCTGGAACCATTTGTTAAATTACAAATAATTTGACCAGAAACATTAACATAATCTTACTGGACCTAGAACAAGCAGAAATAACTTTCCTATCATTTTATTGCTGTGTAAAATATAAATTTATAATATCATTGCTGCCCAAAGGAAGTCAGACATGCTGAAAGTAACAGTCTGAGGAATTCTTTAATGATTTAAGTCCAATGAATGACACTGTTTTTTTCCTAGTCATTACTTTTGTATCATGCATAGAATATAAATGTTGTTTACATCAAAAAAGTGTGGGAAAAATATCACAGTAGTCTTCCTTTTCCTTTTAACTCAAACATTCCTAACTCTCAATGTGTTTCATGTGACTTTGAATAAAACTGATAATCAACAGATTCAAAGGATCTCCTTAAGACTAGAAGTAGGTATATGATCTTAAGTAAAACAACTCTACCTTTATTAAAATTTCTAAGTCAATACAGAAATTCATTATAAAAAATTGTGTCTCTTTCCCAACAAGGTATCCTCTTTCAGAGTGCCTGTTCCCAGATAAAAACTTGTCCCATTTCTTGCAGAAAAGAGCAGTCCTTGGTGTACTAGCTGAGAGATGTAGCAGTGGGGACTCCTCCTCCTGACACTTGTCAGCTTTTTGAAAACTGCAGTACCACTTTCTCCATGAGCAACACATGCAGCATGGGCCTAGAAGTGTTTGAGAAAAATCCTGCAGAGAAGGACTGCGGTTTGAGGGTTGACAAAATGCTCAACATGAGTTGGCAACGAGCGCTGCCAGCCCAAAAAGCCAAACGTGTCCTGGGCTGCATCCAGAGCAGGGTGGGCAGCAGGGCCAGGGAGGGGATTCTGCCCCTCTGCTCTGCTCTGCTGAGAGCCCACATCAGCTCTGATGCTCCCTTCACCAGAAGGAGAGGGAACCATCAGAGCAAATTGAGAGGAGTCCACAAGGCTGATAAGGGGACTGAAGAACCTCCCCTACGAAGACAGGCTGAAAAATTTGGGGTTGTTGTGCCTGGAGAAGCAGAGGTTGCACAGCAACCTTCCACTGTCTGACAGGAGCCTACAGGGATGCTGGAGAGGGACTCTTCATCAGGAACTGTAGTGATTGAACAAGTTGGAACTGCTTATACTGAAAGGGAATAATAAAGAAATTATTTTCAGTGAAGGTGGTGAGTGACAGAACAGCTTTTCCAGAGAAGGTGTGGATGCCCCATTCCTGGCAGTATTCAAAGCCAGGCTGGATGGGGTCCTGAGTAACTTGTTTTAGTGAGAAATGTTGCTGCCCATGGCAAGGAGGGTTAAGTCCAGATGACCATTAAGGCCCCTTCCAACCAAAAAAAAAAGGACAGTTATGCTCTAGAACCCCAGACAGAGATCCTTTCTGGGACCTAAAACTCATAGTTTTTGCTGTTCAGTAACAGTTGGGAAACATAAGGAAAACTCTATAATTATTAATCGATTTTGGAATTCGTGAATTGAAATACCAGTGTCTTTTCTAGCTGAAGACTGTTTCATTTGTCAAAAATAAGGCAGCGCAAACCTCAGGATCATTCCCTTCTATGTATTTGATGTTTCAAAGCCTGTCTATTTAATTTAAATGGTGGTATTTAATTTGTGGCATTATCATTACAATTAATAAGCAAAAATAATAAAAATCAATTGTTGTCATCTATTGGTATTATTGTTTAAAAATATATTTTTGGGGCCTTTTAAAATATATTTCACAGAATCTCAGAAAGACTATTCTGAGCAGGGATTTTGCAGTTTTCTGATCCAACCCTCTGCTCAAGCAGAGTCACTTGGAGCTAATTTTCAAGACTATGTTCAGATGGCTTTTGAATATCTCCAAAGATTGATAATCCGCAATGCCTCTGGACAATCTAATCTAGTGCTCTGTCACCCTCACTGTGGCAAAGTGATGCTTAGAAGGAACCTCTTGTATTCATGCTTGTGCCCATTGCCTCTTGCTCTGAGACTGACCATGATGCCTCAGGTTTTAGCTTTTACATTTTTCAGATTCTGTGCTGCTTTAGTGTGTGGTCTGGGCTTCATATAAGGGGATAGTTAGCTCTCTTCACAGAATAGGTAGACAAAACATTTCCTTCTCTAGCTGGGGACCCAAGGACAGCCAATCCAGATTTCAGGCCCAAGAGCATCAACAAGGGTGGACTGAAGAGAGAAAAAGAAGAAGGATGGCACTTCATGAGCTAGAGCTGTAATTGGACAATTATCTCCAATATGCTAATGGACCAAAACTTATAAAAGTGTGAGGCCCAGTGACTGATTGTCCATTCCTTGAGACCATTCTGGGTTCACCTGGGATGTAACCCTGGCTGGGCTCTTGTGCTGCCTAAGGTGGATCTGTTAAGGCCTCCTAAGAAACACCTACTTGACTCTTTAACTCCATCTAGTCTGTGTTCTAGGTCAGCCTTCACAAGGCATCAAGCACACTGAGAACAGCCTGACTTTGTCTTTACCCACTCGCTCGTATTCCTAGGCTATGCACATACACTGATTAGAAACAACTGAAGCCTTCGTTTCTTCAGGGTGAATTATCTCAGGTCTCTTAGCCTTTTGCTTTAGAAGAGATGCTTCAGTTCCTTCAACATTTTCAGGCTTCTCATTGGACTCTCTCCGTGTGTGGCCTATCTCATATTGAGGACCCCAAAACTGGACACAGTGCTCCATGTGTGGCCTCACCAGTGATGAACAAAAGGGTGGGATCACCTTTCTCAGTCTGTGCTAATGTGTCCTAGAATACCATTTACCTTCCCTATGGCAAGGGGATGTTGCTGGCTTACATTCACATTTGTGTCCATGCGGACAACCTGCTTTCCAGCTAGTTGTCACATTTATCACATTTATGATTAAACACAGTTTAATCATTGATTTGACAATGATGGCACAGATTGTGGTTATGAACCAAATCTTGGATGTACCACAATACTGATGGTTAATAAAGGAATCTTATATTTTAACTTTTGCAAAAATGCTGAGCCTACATCTAGGTCTAAGTCTGCCAAAGTACATTGTAACTGTGGTATGGCTTAACTAAAAGAGTCTGATTATCATTAATAATTGCTTTCATTGGAGAGAAATTTATTACATCTAACATTATAGACAAAATTTAATAGAAGACAAACACTTTAAATATCTTAAAAAATCACTTTGTATGATGATTGTAGGGTTTAACTGAAATTTTTAAAAAATATGCACATGCAAATGGTTGTCAAATGTGCAGTGTAAATATCAGTAAGGTTTTTTGAGTAAACTTTTTCATCAGAAACTCAATATTCAGCTCATGTCAGCCAAATTTTATCTTCTACACCTGAATTAGCTGTGCACAGCTGTCATTGCAGCAAATGGTGGAAAATAGGTGCTGTTAGAACACAGAATCATCCTCTGTGTTTAATGTTTTTATTTTGGAATGAGACACACTGCATTCTGAAAATACCTGTTTCTTTCTATAGACTGTAAAATGAACAAGCCATGACTAGTTCACATGCTTATTTCCACAGGCAGACATTGTAAATCCTGGCCCTGGTGCCCAATCTAAATTGGCCATCATGTTGAGCCTTAAGTGTTATTTCTGTTCTCTTATGTATAGTGTATAATTTTTGCTAAATTCAGCACTTAAAAGTCAAAAAGACTTTGAAGAAATAGACAACCTTGGAAAAACACACAAAATCAAAAGACTTGGATGCTTTCAAAAGGAAAATTTCCTTTTTGACTTATACAGTGAATCAAAATTCAGGCATGCTGGTAACTCTCAATTTTCAGAGCCTTGTCGCAAAAATTGCTGATCACTGATACACAGCTACAATTGCTGAGCTTCCACACTAACGTTGAAATACAGCTATGAGAATTCGTTGCAATTGGAAGCGATCAGAGCAATGAGGGAGAGCTTCTCTGAATGAGACTTGCACCACTTCAACAATCCTATTTCCAGTACATTTCACCGAAGAGATCTTCACTTAGAGGAAGAGGATGCCATTCATAGATCTGACATATTCCACTTCCCTATACCCCAATCCCCAGACACTCAATGTCATGGCTTTGGACAGGTGGATAAAAGGCCCTGTTCATTATCTTACTGATTAAATTGTTTTGACAACATTTCTAAATGCCTGTTCTTTCAGTAAATACATTTTCCGAAAGATGATAAAAAATGTGGTTATTAATCTTTTTGCTGTCTCTCCAGTAACAGTAAAAACAGTACCTATTAGCTTATATTTGCTTATTTTCACTTTTCTAACCATGTTTGCTTATAAGAGCAGATGTCAATGTAAAGTATAAAGTGAAATATTGTGAAAAAGCCTCACTGAAGTCCATCTGATCATCCAGTCCTTTTATTTGCAGAACTAACCTCCTGGATTTGTTACATTATTCCTGCATGTGAGCAGTCTATGGTACAGGCTTTGCTGCCAAAAATCAATCACTTTAATCAGAGCATTCTGAGCCCACCAAAGTCCATGACAACTCTGTCTCTTGCAAATGTCCATTGAGCACAACAACAAATCACATCACTTTTTACTTCAAAAAAGTTCGACCTTATTTTTTCCTCTGACATGTCTTGCCATAGCAAGAATTAATTGCAAATATATACAAAATTGTGTGCTATATTTAGTCTTAAAACAGTGTTTTTCTTGTCCCTATATGTCTTTATACTTCTATCTTAGCAGCACTTTTTTTCATTTGCACATATAACTTGATATCAATCGCCATTTCTATTTTTAAAGAATATATATAATCATACTACTCCTTCAGTTTATTTTTTTTCTTCATTTTTATCTTTCTACTATTAAAACATGGTTTAGGTGAAAATCAGATAGTTTTACATACTTCACTCCCTTAAGATGCATAGTCATAATTCTTATGCTTTAGTATTCATAATTAAATGGATTTTAAAAAAACATTAATGAATTACATACAGTATGACAATAAATTTGTATGACAGTAAAATTTGTTCTGTAGGAGAAAAAAAATCTAGCTTTCCTCAAACTCAATGAACAATTAATTTTCCTTCTGCAAATCAATTATACATTTAGTATATCTGCAGCAGATGGTATGTGACATGATTTGAGTCTTACTTAAAATGTAATACAGGTTTTATTAAAACTCTCAAGTTTTACATCACTGAAAAACTTTTCAAATAATTGAATCTGAAGTCTGACAGATATTCTCAAACATTCAGGTACTTTGATGAATACTACCTTCTCTACATTTGGGATAATGTTATTTCCAGTGCTACACTCGCTTACGAATATTGTATTTCTCTATGACCAGCACATAACGAAATCTATTAATCTAAATTAACTCAGTAGTGAGTGAAAACTATGTATTCTGGGAGCAACAGCTAATAATACAGCAAGTTGAGAACCAAACCTCCTTGTTCTGCATATGGACATGTTCTATATTGTTTCTAACTCCTCTTAACAATCTACTCCTTCTAACAATCCACTGCTTCATAATGTGATGGTTATGGAGAAATTTCTTTTTAATACAAATACATGAAGACTTTAGATTGAAATGATATTCAAATGCTATGTGGCTTTTTCTAATTTCACATCAATAATTTTTCATCCTTTGCATTTATTTCTCTTCTCTATCAAATTGAAGCTAATTTTGCTCACTTGAAAGAGACTTCCCTGCCTGTTTCCCTGCCTATTGACCATATTTCATTAATTACTATGAATAACGATGCCATCTATTTTTATCTCCCACAGGCTCAGACATAATTTTTCCTTTTTTAAATGCATTCTGCTTTTTCTTAGGCTTGGCATGATCACCTATACACATGTATAATACTTTTTCTCCTATGTCCTACAAATTTTTCATATCTCTAATGTCTACTAAAAGGACAAGTAATAGCTATCTCGCTATTCTGCTGAAATATACCCCTTTAATACAACAAGCATTTCCTGAGTGGGCTTTTCTTTCTGTTTCTGAAAATGTGTAGTGTCTTGTCGTATGCCAGGTCTCATTTTGCTCTGTGCTTTTTAGCCTATTTGACACCACTGATTCCTAGACAAGGCTTTTAAATACAGTAACAATAAAAATTAATTGATAATTTTATCAATGAGCCCAGCTCCACCCACACACTGCCTTAAAAATATAATTTGATATGTGATTGATGCACTTGCAGTCTTATGGGAGGAAGAAGCATAGGTTGAACAAAAGAGGAACCAAAAGAGAAACCTTTATCTAAAAAATGAAGGAAACTGCCTCCAAAGAGCTATAATGCATTCAGAAAACCTTGGAAAATGCAAAGAAACTGCAACATTTGAAAAAAATTTCATTCTTCCATTTTTCAAGTAGAAATTATTTGTTTATAAATTTATCCAAGAGCTGTCTTATATTTCTTAAATTTGACAGTGTATTTTTTAGAGATTAGCTACTTGTTTTCCTTAAATTCAAGTCTATCCTTTGATGAAAAAGAAATATTATTTACATACCTTGAAAAGTGTGTGGGAGGCATGAAATCAGCTCAACTCTTTGAAACAAGATATAGCTCTGGTGGTAAGAACTTTATAAGATTCAACAACAAATTGTTATTGCTACTAAAAACAAGACTGAAAATTTTTTAAGGAATCATTTCTACTTGAGATGCTAGCAGACTGGAAGTGTGCTGATGGCAAAGTACCATACAAAACAAGAAATGGTGACAACTAGTCTGGTCAACATAATGTCAATCCCTCCTTTAAAAATATGGGCAATTTGATAGAGTATCTATTCAAAAGACAATGTGATAGCATTAATAGAAGTCTACATCAATAATCTTTAAAAGAGCAGTTTTTCTTCCAAAGCCTATCAAAAGCATATCAACAAGTTCATCCAAAAAATGCAGAAAGATAAAAGCAACCATGGTTAAATGTTCTGTCACTTTGTCTGACAAAAATCAATACACGAAATATTATTAACTAAAAAGATCCTCCTACTCTGAAAAAGCTGCAATTACAGTAATCATCTGTTTCATGAGCACTTCATGCATCAAATAGCTCAACATTTTCTGTACTTATATATGTCTGTCATCATTAGACATATTTCTATTACATGCTTATTTGATCCTCTTGAATTCTTTATTCATTAATTTCCTTGGTAAGTCCTCCTAGTCAATGGAAAAAATTACAAAATCTTAAAGGATATCTATGACATTCCTGTAAATCATTGTGCATTTTGGAGCCATTAGTGCTCATGGTATTTAGAAATAGCCTGTGATCCTTGCCTGAAATGCACACGTGCAGTTTTGACTTCCACTGCTTCCACAATACTGGAATCAGATTTCATAGCTTATCGTTTTCATTGTGATATGAGAGCCCCTAGGGCTTTGCATTAGTTACTTACTCTCATTTTTAAATATTCATTCAATTAAAGATTTCTGAGCAGGAGGTGGTAGTTTTATCATCAAAAAAATTTCATCATGTTGCCTTTTATTAACTACTCACAGAAGGGAAGGTTAGACAGCATTTCTTTTTTGCTTGTTCAGGGAGATAATCCTCTGAAATATACCCAAAGCAGGACCCTAAATCCTGTTTAGGGAAAAAAATTAAGTGTGTTTACGAGTTGTTATTGTATTCCTTGCTCATTAGATTTTAATATATAGATTTCCTACTATGTTGCAAAGGTTAATAGGGTCTGTGGGTTTTTTTTGAGAAACAAAGTTTTTTGTATGCTAATCAGATAGCTGATAATATACAGCAAGGGATAATATAAATATCCTTTACACATTATCAGGTACATCAAGGATTTTTATTTGATCTGTGACATTGAAGATATCAAGTATTGATGAGATTTATCAGGCCTGATCAAAAATGAAATTCTCAAGGGTTATGTTCGACTCATGTGACTTAGTACTCCTTAACATCAATTCTTATACTTTTATCAACTTCAGTTAAAGCTGGAATAAAACACTGTTCTATTTTCAGAATAAATGGCTCAGTAACTGTGTGATAAAACAGTCTGCATTATGAAGTGAATGGAGATATCCTATTTGACTTAAAATACTGTGACACATTAAATGGCTTTAATGCATTTGTTCAGACAAATTCTGATAAAGGATTCCATCATTTTTTGCAAAAAAAGTGTTACTTGAACCTTCATATTAATAAATAATAAATACAAATTTTGGTTTCAAAATGTATCTGCAGATATTCCTTCCATAAGTAAAAGGTTAGCACTGTGTTTTGGCAAAGGATAGTCTTCAAAGGACAGAATGCCATGGTTATGATATTAACATCATCACTTACAGCAGCCTCCCTTGCTTTTCCTTATACCTTTTGACAGTTGTGAGACCTCATCTAAGGTAGTGGTAAAAAATTAAAATAGGGCTTTGTTGATTATATGTGGGTTATAAAAATAATAAAAATATCTTTTTTTTTTTCTACCTAATCAGAAGCATTTCAGTCATGTCCTTTAGTCTTGGTATCTAATACACCAGCATCAATTTCTACTGCTGCAAATGAAAACATTTTACAAGCTATTGGCATGACAAAAATGTCACAGATTTTCCATAGGAACAAAAAATCTTCATCCATTTAACCCATAAATATTATATAATTTTCATCAAATCTTTAATGTAACTCAGAAAGTTTGTGAGAGGCCGCAACATTCTATGTCTTAGAGCAAGTAATATGTGAGTGCATATTAAAAATCTGTCATGATTTTTAATGTAGTAAAAATCTGTCATGATTTTTAGTGCAGTAAAGTCAAAAGAGAGAATATTGTGTATTTCAGTGGGCTCTGAGAAAAACATTGACACAGGAGACAGCAGCTGTTAGGTCATTTTCTCTTGTCAATAATTAGCTAAGAGGTTTTTTTTTTGCACTGAACTCTTTTCTATTTGCTTTGCAAATATGTCAGTGATTACTCTTTAAAGATAATTTTAAAAACATCATATATTAGCTTGGTAGGATATCTCCCTACAAAGTATCTTCACCTACGAAATATGAGCTATTAATCTATATTACCCAGTGCACAATTTATTTGCTTCAGTCAATTGGCTTTGTGTCTATCAATGGAATCATACGAATTTTAAGAACAAATTAATCTTGTGCCAGTGTTTTTTTTTTCTTTTTTCAAGGCCTGGAACAAAATGCCATGCGATAGTATGTGTAATCCAGCAGGTTTTAATTCATAACACTGGAAGATAATTTTTCATAGAAACCACTTCAGCAAAGGGAAAAATAATGATTCAGTTTATTGAAACATGGAAGACTTGATTCTCACTAAATATAGATTATTGTAACTTCTTGAACATCAATGGGCATATCCTGAACAGTATAATTTATTGGAGCTATGACAAATTTATTCTAAACAATAATCTGACCTCTTATGTCTTCAATTTCAAGGTGTTCTGTGAGGAATAAAATGTGTTAGACATACACTATCTTTGCCCTTGAAAATTATTTGATCTGAAAGGGGAGGAGAGGAGATAATATAAATTGACAGATTAATCTACCTTTATCTGGGGTTTGTTTTACTTCAGGTTTGTTTGGCTTTTACCCTGCTAACTTTAAAATCAGTAGCAAAATTCCCATTTACTTCAGTAGCTTGGCCAAAGTGCATCTACAATAAGAACAAAACACATATCACTTCTTGATTAGTATCTCCCTACAGTATGGTCAGAGGAGGATAAATTTCCTAACATTGCACTGGCAGGTGGATAGATGAGAGCATGGCATAGCATGACATGCGCACAGCACTGTTGGTGATGGACACCTTAATTTCTGTAAATTCTGCCTGTGCAGAGACACTCTCCACTTCCAGACCTCACTGACAGCCATTCTAACACTATGTTAGACAATTTCCTATTCTGTAGTTCAGAGTTTTACGTGGTCCAGCTGAAACTGCATTGTGGCAATCAAAGCGGTGTGCTCACTGTATTTGCACACAATACAAAGCTACCTCTAATACCATGGTTGCCCCTAGGATTAAAGCACACTTCAGTTCCTTCACCTTAGGCTACTGAGAAAGTCAGATTTCATCAACAGTCACTCATTAGTAAAACTAATGATCCCAGGCTCAACAACATGCTTTCTTCTTTCTGGAAGTTCTACCCAATTTTGTACCTTTGCCAGTCACCTGTTTCTCTGAAATACTGCTTTCAAACCTCACATATATTTTCAAGAGGCAAAAGTGATGCGTGCTATTTTGCAGCTATTTCAAACTCTTAGACAAGTGCTACTTATTTTCATTTTATGCCTATCTGCAACACTCTTTTAGGTCTCACTCATTTCTCTGTGGCAGTCATTTGTCACCTCTATTGCATCATTTTGAAACTGCAGATCTCTCTAGGCACTGGACTGTGTTTGGTGAAAGCAATAAAGGCTCCAATTACCTATATGTTTCCCTGCTGAAGGTGAACTTTTGAACTACAAATACAGAGTAAATTTTCTGCACTTTACTTTGCAGAAGTAACTACAGGCCAATTTCATTTCTCAGTCATACTTCAGCTCATTGGTATCATTCCAGAATAACAAAATCATGGAGGAATTGTTCATAAATTGTTAGCATTATAACACACATTCAAGTACATGCCTAAAACTTAAGATGAATAGAACATATTATGGAGTAGGTATGACTAAAATTATTCCTTTAGCTTAAATTTTTTACAGCATTTGTAAGATTCATTGTAAAAACTTGATACTTTAAAGAAAAACAGTATCAATATTTAATTTAATTTTGTATTCTTTAATCAGGCTATCAAAACTTCTGATAAAAATCTTCTTTGCTTTATTTATCTTTCCTATACGTGGAATTATAGTTGGTCCAGCTTTCAAGAAAGGTATACATATTCTCTCAAAATGAAAGTAGAATTTAGAATTTAACTTATTTGCAAGAAAAAATAAGTACTTGATAAAAATATGACAGTCCTATTCTCAGAGAGTAATTTAAGTACTTAGTAAGAATCATGCAGTCTGCTGGAAGAAGTTGAGAAAGTTGTTGCCAATAAGAAAAGTGACTAAATAATATTCCTTTAATTAAAATTAATCCATAGTTAAATCTTGCAGTACAGTACAGGACAGTATATGTATGATTTCCTAGAAAAATTAATAATATTGCTCCATGTCTGAGATATGTCTTAGATACAATGGGACTTCCCATATCTGACACAACATATGACACTAGGAAGAGAGGAAAAAATTTAATGAATGTGTGAAAACCTTATGCTCACTCCAAACAAATGTAAAAAAGAAATATTTTTATTTCTATTCATTGGAATGGTATTTTTGATTTCATAAGGTTGCACTAAGTGCAGTTTTATATTCACCACTGGTTCAGTTTTCAATTGTCTAACAAAAAGGGAGATAACATAGACTAGGGCAATAGGTAGTAGAATTATCTGGGAAGTACTGCTTGCAAAAGTCAGCATTATTTTTGTAGTATTCTTGTCACAAATAAGCCTGCTGAAGGTTAACCTACACAAATGAGCCAATCTGCCTCCACCTGACTGTAATTCTATGTCTTATTAAAACCAATGGGACTGCGTTGATTTTCATTATCTGAGGCTGGTCCACTGTCTTCCTACTACAGCAAATTGGTTATTTAACAGAGCACTGAGGTTTAGATGTCCATAGCTGCACTCATTAATTCTAGCTCAAAGTAATTTGCTAAGACCTAAGGTTTGTGGGAAAAATTAAATTATGTGCTCCTTCTGATAATATACTTTTACAGTTTGCATGATAAATATCAGTAAGAAAATCTTGTCTCAATTTCACTGCAAGTCTTAATATCAGTAAAAGATTTTCAGCAATGAGTTTTGCATTGGTTGTTTTTCTGAATGGAAGCAGAAAATTAAAGGCTGCAGATCAATTAACAACGCTGTTGTTTGTTGCTCATTCATTTGCAATTTATTTGTAAATGAATACTTTTTTGCATTCACATATTCTGTTAATGAAACTCCAGCATCATTTCCATTGTAAAGTCTGCAGATCTCTACTGATGCCTTGAGATAGTAGTTTTAACTGATTATTGCTTATAGTATGCTAGAAAAACATTAAGTTAGTAGGCTCTTATTTTCTTTTTTCCCCTTTCTCTTCATGAAAATAGAAACAACTAGGTAAGTTATGCTCTCTTTTACAATCATATCACATAGTACTGTTAGAATGTACCAGCTAAAATAGAAGAAATAGACAAATCTCAAAATGTAGTTTACTTATTCAAATGTGTAGAACTGAATAAGCCTATGACAACTGAATAACTACAAAGAGAGAGTTTACATAAATAGGCAATTATCTTCTGCTGTATATGCTCCATGAGTGCCATTGATAATGATCTGTTTCCTGGCACTGACCTTTAATGCTTCTTAAAGGTACTGTTTCATAGGAAGAAAAATGCATGTATGAGTTTCATTACAATCACATGTCTTTCCATGTGTTAAAGAATGGAGCTTCTGAATGCACACTGTGTTTTTATACTTTAAACAAACAGATGCCTGTATTCCAACTCTTAGTAAAGACCACTGGTAGCTCTCAGAGAGCTGATGTTTGACTGTAGGCCTGATGGCATGGGGTGAGGCAGAATCAGTAACTCAGGTTTCATCAAGCACAAATAGAACTGGCTGGATTTTTATAACCTTCTCCAGTAGACTAGGGTACTACCACAGCTAAACCTGTGTGTCTGCATAGAGATCTGTTCTCAGCATCAAGAACTGATGTTTTAAAAAAAAGAGAATGGTGCAAGGTATATGGAAACATATAGCATATTAAATAACTGTCTTTTTGGGTCTTTTAGTCCACACAGGCAATTATTGAGCTAGTTGTTCACACATTGACTTCTTCCTCATTACCTTGCTTTTGTGGACAAGCCCTTTCTGAACTGAGCCACAGAAACACAGATGTGCATTTGGATAATCTCCAAGATCAAATAATTCCAGGCACAGTAGGGGAGCAGGAGTCTTTAAACGCAATATATCTCAAATGGCAAGAACATCAAAATAAAGATTATAAAAAGGACTGCATTCCACCAAACAGTTCAGCAAGATTTCCAACAGGATACCCAGGGGAACATCAGTGGGCAAAGAGGGTTTATGATCCTCAGCAGTGCATCTCTGTCGTAAAACATTCATTGGTGTTTTCTGTGCAAGAGGTTTACAAAATATCTAAATCATGTACACCATTATGAGGGGAAGTTTTATGATGCCAGAAAACCCCAGTCAGTGCATCTGTTTGCTCTGTTTTACTGGGGCTTTGTCTAAGGAGCAGCATTTACCCCTTTAAAGCTTATTATGAATTTGCTGTATTTGCTAAATATTCATGGTGAAAACCCGTATGCTTCTTCTTTGAACTTTAAGTTCTTTTCAGATAAAATCTCAAGAGGTTTTTTACCAGCTCTGATTTACCTTCTAATGTGAAAACAGTGAATTTGTGTCACATGTATCCCAATAGACATGTTCAAAGAGACAAGGTTTAAGCTTGGAAAGAAGCAGGATTAGCTAGTAAAGAAGAGAATGTAGGCTAAAATGGAGAATGAAGTGGAAGTCAGAATAGAAAAGAGGTTCATTTGAGGACTAGGAAATATTACTGTCTGCAAATGGAGAATGAATTACAGAGACAGAGAAGTGTACTAAAAATCTAGGTCCTACCCTGAAGCAAGCATGTTGAGTTATACAAGGCACAGAGGGCAAGGTTCACTGCTCTGGTGCATGGCTGGTTGGCAAGAATAAAAATACAAAAAAAACGTTTCTTTTTTCTGCCAGAATTGGGTGCATTCTCACATTATGACTTGCATACAGGGAAGCAGAAAGAGCAGGTAATCCATTTCCTGCTTGATGCCAGTTACAGTGTGATTGAACCTTTTCCCAGAAAACTTGTTAATGTTTTGTCTTGATGCCAGTTAAGATATTTTTTGACATATCTTCACCCTACTTGACATATCCTCACCTCACTGACATCCATCCTTATTGAAAGCTAAGAAAGAGAGCTTGAATAAGGCCATTTTTGCATAGCAGAAATCATCCTTGCAGTGATTAAAGAAGCAATTTTTTATTTAAGAGATTTGTCAATTTCTTTGTTTGATTTCCCTTCATAGCACCTGCTCAGAACTTAGTATTTCATGAAATTTGAATATGATAATTATATTTTTATTTTAGTATTAAATAAATTATTAAACTAAAGCTTTAAGTTTAAAAATTGGAGTCTTTAATTTTATAAATAACATTGCTTAGTCACTTACTTCATCCTGATCTTGAAAATACCATCTTAAGAAATTTTTCTAAGTGTCTGTTAAATGTGATTTGCCCCACTGTTCTTTGTCTGCTTTCAAATGAGCCTTTCTTTGCAAGTAATTAAGAAAAACCAACAAACAAAAACCAACTTCACATTTGTTCTGTTTTGAATTCAAGTATTTGTCTCTGACCTTTGCTAAAACTTGTAAAATCACAAGGAGATAAGCATGAAAGAAATCATGTGCTGTTCAAGTACTTAAAGTCCAGAGAAATGCACTGAAGTAGAAAGGGGATTAAGAGAGGAAGGAGGGTGAGGCCAAGCCATTCTGTGTTGGTACAAGAAGGATTAGCAGGCAGACTGAACCAGGAGAGAAATTAGCCGTGCTTATTTCAGGTTAGACAGTCATACGACGTGCAGAGATAGAACAAGATCTCAGCAGTGGAGAGGTACCACGAAGAGAAAACAGGTACAATGCATGAGGAAGTATAGCTTTATTTTATGTTGGAGCTGGCACTGGAGAACAGCAAGACAACTGAGGGAGAACAAGACATATTAGTTAAATGCAGAAAAGGCATGAACCGGGGGAGGGAAGGAGGGGCGGAAAAAAAAGTTTCAGAAAACTGGTGCCTTAGGTTTTAGAACTTTGCGGCAGTGAAGCAAATGTGTCTGGCAAGTGTAAAATGTGAATGAACATTTTGGAAGGATTTAGAAATTAGTGAGCAAATATAGATCTACTTATTTGCTATCTTTCATGCAGATAATGAAAAGAACATTAGTATCTGTGGTCAGAGTTGTTTGCCTTTTCAGATAAGAGTGTAGAGTTAGAAGGAATTTTCTGGGATGAAACAGGTAGCCCAGAAATTTGTATCACTTGTTTTTATTCTGCTTTCTCTCTCGCTTCCTCTCTCTCTCCGTAAAGGGAACTGGGTGTTCCATCACAGGAGGGGGAAATCAGCGTGTGTGGACAGCCAGCTCTGGGAGCAAGCCGGCTCTGCCTGACCCGCTGTCATGCGGATCCCCACGCTGCTCCACCTTTCCCTGCCACTGCTTCTGACCATGTTGGGCCAAGCTGGAGCTCAGTTCCCCCGGCAGTGCGCAACTGTTGAGTCCCTGAGGAGCGGCATGTGCTGCCCAGACTACTTCCCTGTGTTCGGGCCCGGCACTGACCGGTGTGGCGTGTCCACAGGCCGGGGCCGGTGCGTGCCGGTGACGGTCGACTCGCGGCCCCACGGCCCGCAGTACATCCACGACGGGCGGGATGACCGCGAGCAGTGGCCCATCCGCTTCTTCAACCAAACCTGCCGCTGCAACGGGAACTTCTCCGGGTACAACTGCGGGTCCTGCCGGCCTGGCTGGACCGGACCCACCTGCAGCCAACAGATCAGCATAGGTAAGAGCATCAGGAACATGATATGGAAATTGCTCTTTGTCAGTGCTTCCTTCTAAATGGACCTAGTGGATTTGTTCTCTTTAAGGTACAAAATGTCCATTATATTTATTTAGCATTTTAGTATGTTGCTGAAGTGGTTAAGGCAGGTGCTAGAGGAGCTGTTCAGCATGTCTATAAATTACTTACACTTACTATCCATTAAAAGGAAGAAAAGAAACTTCCAGTCAATGCATCAAAGACCATTAAAGAATAGAGCCATCAATATTGGAAAAAAAAGTTACTAATTGGATTTGGGAGTGAAACAATGTATATAGGCACGCACATGTGTTTGTGAGTGTGTTTGGGAATAATATGTACCTCAATAGGTTTAATACCTTGTGACTATTTTAGCTGTTCTTTTCATTCAAAGTCCCTTAATACAATTCTAAACTGTATACCTGGTCTGGTATATTTTTACTGTCCTGCTGCTGTCAATATCTTTAAAAATATTAGTCATGACTGTGGACAGCTCAAATGAATCAGTCCAGGGTGTGGTAAGCCCTTCTTCAGTTCTCCAGTTTCAGTTAAGTCTAGCATATCACTAAACAGTTCTTTAATTTTTTTAAAAAATTGTTATGAAATCCTTGCAGGTCTGGAAATATATTGAAAATTATAGCGAAATTTAAAAAGACTAACAGGCCTGGGGACAGATCCTTGTTCTCATCTGAAAACCATCTAAATGGACAAGATTTCAATCTTTATTTTTAAATTTATACACTTTTAACTTCAAAGATGTTACTGAAATCCTGTAAAATCCATAATTCCCCCCAAAATGAGCAATAGGTTCTGTTGATATGTTAAACAAGAGCTCTCTAATAAAGAGTCTATTTCTGCAGAAATAAACACTGCACAAACATGTAGTGTTTATTTCTGCAAAAACAGAAATCAACACCAACTTTTTCACCAGATAAGGGAACATTCCATGGATGTAAGAGCATGTCCAAGAAAGGGTTAACAAACGACCACTTACCAAATCAAAATTTTAAAAACAATTCCTTAATAATAACTTATTGATGGCTATGGGAAAAATCTCTGAATTTTTTTTCCTATTCTTTGAGCTTCAAGAACTAAGCTAGAAAGCAGAAAGTATTACTTGTGAATTGGGCGTGCTAAGCCAGATTGCACTCTCTGAAATTCTCGCCTATTCTATTTTGCAATGATAACAACTCTGAAGAATAATCAAGAGATAAATGTTACACACAAAGTTGATGTAAAACTAGAGACAGGCAAAGAGCAGTTTTAGGTTATCTTCTAGAATATACAACAGCACATTTTACTTTTCTCACATTAAATCCTTTACAATGCATTAAAACACCAAATAAATCAGATACGTCATGCATGATAACATGAGTTTAAAAAGTGTAATTTAGTTTCCTCTTATGCTCTAGGTTTCCACGTTGAGGTCACCTCTTTTGCCCATTCACAGATCCATTGGCCCATCTGCTCAGATTTTAGAAATAAGTACTGGATTACTGTCAGTACATCCATACTAAATTGCTGTAAAATGCAGTTTGGTGTCTTCATATCTTCTCAGTTCATGACTAACTCTAATAATAGTCACAATTTTTTGTTGTGGTTCAAGCATATACTTTAGGAATGAAAATGTTAAGATGCCTATGTAAATCAAAATTAGATGGACAACTAGAGTTCTCCACTTGAAACACTACAAAAACACCACAAATCAATCAACCAACCCACCAACCAACCAACTAACCAACCAAAAAAACAACAAAACTAAAAACCCATCACTTCAGTGGTGAGGTTCAGTTCATGTCAGTTCAGTTCTGCAAAACAAAAAAATATGTTTCAGGATACGCTGTCCTTGGATGAAATTCATGTTTCAGGAAAGACTTTATTTAAATTTCTAAGAAGCTAAAACATCCCTCGCTGAATAATTTTTTTTAAAGAAACATAATTCACTTTTATTCTTCATATAGATTCATGTTGAAGATCTGTTGATTCTTCAACATAATTGATCAGTATCAACATAATTGATCAGTATCAACATAATTGATCATTAATTTGGACAATGAGTTATGGATTTTTACAGTATTTTTTATAATGACAATAAGTAAATATTGAAAAACAATTGTGAGGACTTCTATCTTTATCTTAGTCTAAACTTAGTCAGAGATTTTCCCAGACCAAGTAAAAGAAGGACTGAGGTGATCTGAACTCAGCTCTTCATGCTAAAACACTGCTATTTCAACAAGTCAGTTATCCTCCTTGTTTCACTCTCTATGTGTGGACAATGGCATTTTTTCATTATTTTGAGATGCACTGCTAAAAAGGACTAATATGTGGCAATTGTTAATAATGTCAGGTTAAAGAGATAAAATAAGAGAGAATCTCAGATTAAATAATACTGTACTGTGTAAAATTCAGAATAATTCACTGGTGAATCTGCCATTTTTCCTACAAAGCTTCAAGAATAAAAAAATAATTCTTCATTAAATTGCCAAACAGAGGGTTTCTGATTATTATAAATTAGTTTATAATCTTTATTTCCTGTTTATAGTCTTTATTTCCATCCGATATATTTAAGTTTACTTACAGGAAACTTAAATATATCGGATGAAGTTCTGAAAGGTTTGTATGACAAAGAGTAGTCTTAGTCTTTTGTCTAGCGAGATGGAAAGATAATCTGTAACAGTACTCTTAAAAGTATTAAAATTGCAACGATTGGAGCTCTCTTTTAATTTATTTCAGATTTTCTCAAAATAAGTAACATTATCTATTTATGCTCAGTGAGTTTCCCCAATAAAAAAGGGTGAATACTTGAAGAAAAAGGGGCTTAGCAAGAATTATTAGGAACACAATAAACAAGTTCTCTGAGATCAGGCTTCAGTGTCTATTACTTTGGTAACTTGCTTCTTCTGTATTATCACAGTCAGAAGGAATCTTTTGAATCTAAGTGCAGAAGAAAGGAATCGCTTTGTGAATGCCTTACACCAAGCCAAGATGACAGTCCATCCTGACATCGTTATTGCCACACGAAGACGTGAAGAAATATTTGGACCAGATGGCAGCACACCTCAGTTTGAGAATATCTCCATTTATAACTACTTTGTGTGGTCGCATTATTATTCTGTCAGGAAGACTTTCCTTGGTGCAGGGCAGCAGAGTTTTGGAGGAGTTGATTTCTCTCATGAGGGACCAGCTTTTGTCACGTGGCATAGGTACCATCTATTGCAGCTTGAAAGAGACATGCAGGTAAAGTTCCTGTAAATGTTTACTGGTCTTCATGCTATGTTCTGTACAGTTAAAGAACTTCACTCCATATTAAAATAGGCAAAAATGACAGCAGGTTTCCCTACATGTTGAAGTGATTCTGCTTCAATTTTAGTAACTGATTTGGTATACAAAATTTAATAGATTGCATTTAGGCTTCAGTCTGTTGCTTTTATTGAGATGTTTAAATATAATATTTTAATCACAGCAATAGAAAACATAAAATTTCCATAAAAATCTCATGAAAAAAAGATGTATTCTAGATATAAGACATTTTATTGGACCAACAAAGTTATTTTCAGTGGTGTTTTTAATCTCATGGCCAGTATTCTTGAATAATATTAACCAAAACAGCAGAAATTCTGAAGAAAGTGATAACAGAGATGGCTTAGGGATTCAGAATCACATTTAGTTTCTGTAACTGGTTAGAGAAATTAGTGTTTTGTTATACCCCATTCCATAAATCAATGATTCTCTTTTTTTTCCTTCTCTTATGTGGACCTATTCACAAAATGGGTATAGTATTTTATGAACCACCATCCTTCCTAAAAAAACAAGAATTAAGTTTTCAAGGTCAGGACTAAATAGTGTCTGAAATCACTTCAGTCCTTCCACTAGCTTTAATTGCTTTACATCAGGCTGAGGCACAAACTCCCTTCCAAGACATACATTTGTCATCAGTGGCATTTCTCTAAGTGAAAGCCCTGAGAAGTTCTATCTCTCTGTGATTTAATATATATTCCTATTTATGTCAGTAGACTTGATCATTAGTCAAAGTAATTTTGCCTCATTAACTCCAGAACTGTCCAACTCTAACCCATACTAGAGCCAAACAATGCCAATTGGAAAAGCTGGTGCCCCTATTCTTTCTATTTCCTTCAGTTCCACACCTATTTATTATGTGAACTACAAGCACTGTTTTCACTGACAGGCCATTAAAAATATTTGGAAAATGGGGTTTCAGCATTAATTTATGTTTCTTACTGCTCACAATATGGTTTTGTGGCAGAGGTACCGTCTCATTAGTGGGGGAGATCCATGATTCAGTTCAGTAGTACAGCTATCTTCTCTGCTGAACAAAGGTATCAATGTGAAAAACTACCAAAAGCTTCTACATGAATTTTACATAGAGGTCTTCTCTTCTATAAGGCAGGATTCTGACTTTTTACCAAGATGTATTTAGCTGTTATTTTAACATTCTTCTAGCAGTAAATATTATAGCTGTCTGTGTCAAACACATAGTAATACCATATTTATATGGATTAGAACATGCTACAGGACCCCACTTTTGGACTGCCCTACTGGAACTTTGCAACAGGACAAAACACATGTGATATCTGCTCAGATGACTTGATGGGAGCTAGAAGCAATTTTGATGTCTCTCTTATAAGCCAGAATTCAATCTTCTCTCAGTGGCGAGTGCTATGTGAAAATGTGGAAGATTATGAAACCTTGGGAACCATCTGTAACAGTAAGCATGAATGATGAAAGATCTCTTGAGAGAAAATTCTCTTAATAATAAATAAATATAATGCTTAACATTAGAGTTGCTTTTTCCAGCCAAAAGATCTTAAAGTGGTTTTTGAATATTCTTGATCCATGTTTCATCAGTCTGTTGAGATAATACATACTATCAGAAGCTTGTAGAAGAAGAATGATTAAATGCTTTGCCTTCCCTTCTTATGCAGTACCAATTCATCTCTTACACCATAAATAATTACATCTTGCAGTGTTATTTCTTAACTGAAGCTTAACATTTCTTCTGACTACTCCACTTATCACCTTCATGCCGTTCTCTTCCTAAAATGAAACATCCAACAAATCCCCATAATAACTACATGCACCATGTTTTGAATGTGAATAATACCACATTCTAACATACCTACCCAAATTAAAATAATTTTTAAAATACCAGTAAGTTCCTTCATCATAAGCCTCATCATGGAAATATGGGGCCAAAAATAAGAATCCCCCAATATTGGGTTAGTAATTCACAAAATTTTTTTCCCAGCTACTCTATCAGGACATCCTCAATAATGTTGGCCTAGGTTTCACCAGGAAATCACATGAAAGTCTGTAGAAAATTTTTCTAAATCACTTAGAGAACAACAAACTTCAGTAAGAAGCTTCTAGATGACTTTTTAAATCCTGGAACAGAGAATCCAGAACACAGGGCCCCATGAGCATTCTTTGCAAAACATAAGGAACTGACCAGTTCATTCAGTGAAAATATAATTTTTGAGGGACTTTTTTTGCCATGATTTAGTCATGAGAGCGATTCATTCTGTGGCCTACTGGTCCACCAACCTTGTTTTCTCTCTTCTTTCCATTTCCAGGTACTGAGGGTGGTCCCATCCGAAGGAATCCTGCTGGAAATGTAGCACGACCTATGGTGCAGCGTCTCCCAGAGCCTGAGGATGTTGCTCAGTGTTTGGAAGTTGGTGTATTTGACACTCCTCCTTTTTATTCCAATTCAACAGACAGTTTCCGTAACACAGTAGAAGGTAAACATGGCAAATAAAAAGAGCTGGAACAACTCCAAATAAGTCAGGGAGCAGACTTGCCACTTTTTCCTGTTGGAAGTATGAGTTTTGAGACAGGCTGTTGGACAAGAAGAACACATTGTTCTTAGCTTTAAGTATTAGCTCACTATTAAGTAGAAATAAACTCTATGTAAATTACTTTATAGCTATAGCTTATGTCTCTTAAAATACATAAAAGTCTCAAGAGTCTGCTGCTGGTATACTAAGTAAAAACTAACTTCAGTTCCTTGGCACATAATTAGTAAGTTGCCTTTGTTGAAAACACAGTCCTTGCCTTTGGATTGATGCTGCTGCATCCCTAAATGAAGGAAACAATGGCTTCTAGCAGTTATTCTTGGATCAGAATTAAAACAAAGAAAAGAAATGAAAATAAATTGAAAGCTGTGGTAGTACTTAGGGCAATAGTATTGAAATAGTAATTGAGCTCTGGGTACAGGATTTACTGCTAGACATGCTAGCCCTACTCTCTGCAACATAAAACTCTTGTTCTTCTATAAGCTCTGCACATTTAAAACTAAACTCTCCAACCCCAGAAGACACATATACACACACATACACACTCCCAACAGAAAAAAGAGCCTAAACATTTGATTTATACTGTTCAGACAGCATCCTAACAACTTCTTCTATACCTTATTAATCCAGAGCTTTTAACAGGAAAAATTACAAAGTGACAGTTCAAATTGCTGCCTATCAATACCTAGGTGTCCAAACATGGCTTTAAAAAATTAACTGTATGTATCCCTCCCTGGAACAATAGTCCAAAGCTTGAACACAGGACGAGTTTTCATGATGCTTCAGATCCTAACATTTGACTTGAGGATTACAAGGTTTTGGGCACAAGGAAAGCTACACTCCATCTTCACTGAAAGAATAAACAATATCAGAGCCTGTGAAGATTTCCAGTATGTGCTCCCAGTATGCATGGAAGTGATGTATGGAAACCTAACAGCTAGCTCATTAGAGTAAATGTCAAGATACATCTGCTTTAGTAAGCAGTTAAAAAACTCATGCAACTATGGTGAAAGATATTTAGGGCCTAAATATACACCTTTATTTTCATGCTATGTTGGCCATTTTTGTGGTAGAACCCAGCATCTTTGCAGTCCACATTCCAAGCATTCTTTCATAAAGGCTATTTTAATCTGAAAATTATGCATTCCAGGCACATTTCCCAAATGTCAGTAGGTAGAGAATTAGCTACCCATTTGTTTCAAGCAAAGCAACATAACAACATGAATGCATTTCAGAGAAAACAAAAAAGTATTAATCTGAGATTGCAGCTTCCAAACAAAATCTTCACTGTAATTTTTGTTTTCTTCTTTGTTTGCATATTCAGGGTACAGTGATCCTTCAGGAAAATATGACCCAGCAGTCCGAAGTCTTCATAACTTGGCTCATCTATTTTTGAATGGGACAGGAGGGCAAACTCATTTATCACCAAATGACCCCATTTTTGTTCTCCTGCACACATTTACAGATGCTCTTTTTGATGAGTGGCTGAGACGGCATTCTGCAGGTAAGATGTTCTCATGGACAGAGGCAGGATGGCTGGTTGTCAGTCTTTGTAGCCACAAAAACTCAATTCCTTCTTTTGGGACAGCAAGATGCCCCTAAATTTAGGAGAGAGGATTGGAATTTCAAGAGTTAATATTGTTAACAAAGACAAAGTAGTAACAAGCAAGCTCTCCTCCTCACCCCACTGACATCCAATTGCAGACCACTCTCTGTGAAGGGACCTGGACAGACACAGCAGCCACAATTCAAGAAAACAGTATGTGGCAATACACTGCCTCCATAGAGCAAGGACATTGTAACTCCGGAATGATATTCCACTGTTGTGTGGAGTAAATAACTATTTTCTTCTTGTCAAAGGAAGAACAGGTGCCATACACATTCATTTTCACCACCTTTGTTATATACTACCAGCATTCAATAACCATCACCATATTACTTCTAAAGGAAATAGCTACCATTTCTGCCCTTGCTTCTTTAATTCCAAAAAGAACAGAAAAAGGTAATACAGGAGAAAATGAAAAAGTGGGAGAAAGGAACAACAGAAGGAAGGATTTGAAAGGAATGAAAGAAAAAAAATAAAGAAGGAAGGAGACTTACATCAGTGGGCTAGGGAAAAACTCAATCTAACCCTTATGTCTATGCATCATGCAGCAACTGTATTCCTCCACACAATGCAGCACTTTTATTCTCCTAGGATAATCTATACTCCTCTTCCTTCTTCTACAGAAGGCAGCTGTTGCTGCACAACTGAGCCTTCTTTGTGCAGCTTCCACAACCTGCCTCATTGAATTTTCTCACATCAGCTCTCAGAGAGCAATTTTATCCCCTTGTGGTTCTTACATGATCTATCGCAAGATTTGGCATCATCTTACCACAAAGTATTTTCTTTCTGTTATGTTTTAAGTTTTGTTGTTGCTGTTGTTGCTGGTTTGATTTGGTTTGGTTTGGGGATTTTCTGTTTTGTTTTGATTTTTATTTCAGCTGACTTTCTTCTGATTTAGCATAATGTTGCAAAAAAAAAAAATCCACTGGAATTTATATCAACTGTCCTCCTGTTCATCACTGCTACAATCAGGCAAAGCAAGAATGTAGAAAAAAGTCTTTGACATATTTCTCCTTTTCCAAGTGAGAAGAAGCAAAAAGCCCAACACAGGCAAAATTTTTAAAAAATTTGCTGGCCATTTCTGTTCAAAACCAGAGATAACACTAGTGGCCTTGGTTTTGGACAGCATAGAGACTCTTACTTTATATCTGCCACACCAGGAAACAAATCCTTCTGGAACAACTGAAAAAGAATTCTAGGGTACTCAAAACCTTGAGTTGGAAAAAAAATGAAGTAGTGCAATTTATTTTGAATTTATTTACAGAAGTGTGATTTGACTTTCAAATATAGATATCTCAACATACCCACTGGAGAATGCCCCTATTGGACATAATCGCCAGTACAACATGGTGCCATTCTGGCCTCCAGTAACCAATAATGAAATGTTTGTTACTGCACCAGAAAACCTGGGATACAGCTATGAAGTCGAGTGGCCAGGTAAATTGTGCAGCCTAGATACTTCCTCTCCTTTTTTTCCTTCATATCTTTGTCTCTTGAAATTTATTCAAATTTCACCAACAATATTTGCTGTCTTTGTAAAGTCCTTTGTCTCCTTTCCTACCTTACTTTCCAGATGTTTGCTTAGGATTTGGTATAACTACTGGTCAGAGACTGTTCCACCATGAAGTTCCCAGTACCCACCCTAATTTTAGGAGAAGTCCTCATTTGGATCTTAACCTTGCAGAATGTCCTCATTCCTATGTCAAATAGATTCATTAACTCACTGGAGAGAATGCAAATCCTCACAAACAAGGTGGCAGAAGAAAGGTCCAGAACCGATTATAGACTGAGGCAAGATAGACTAAATCTTCTCATATTTTTGAACAAGAATTATCAACCAAAATTTTAATTACTTCTACTCCCCAACTCAGTGAATAATGACAAATGCTGAGTTCCAGTCTGAACTTCAGGTATTCATCCATATTATTTGACTTTCTTTTATATCTTTTCCTTTTGTTTTCCCTCTTTTAGGTCGGGCTCTCCGTGTCACAGAGATGATAACTATTGCAATAGTGACTGCACTGGTTCTTGTTGCAATTATCTTTGCTGCTGCTGCATGTATCGTACGTGTCAAGAAAAATAAAGATGACTTGCATCAGCCTCTTCTGACTGACCAGTATCAGCACTACTCAGATGATTATGATGGCATACCAACACCAAGCCAGTCTGTTGTTTGAAGAGATGGCACTTTTTTGCATCTGACTGAAACTGGGGATCTTTTTGCTTTATTTCATAAATGGTGGTCATCCACCTGCTTTAAAATAAAGAGCATAAACTGTCAGCTGTCTAAGTATGTTTCCTTCAGGTTTCACTTCCACTTTCATCACACCTAGGTGTCAATAAGATGTCTTTGCAATGCTAATTCTATGTTGATTATAATAGAAGCTTTCAAGGGTCACTTGCAAGCCTTTCCCATGCATATGTCTGTAAAATTTGCCAAGCATTAGTTTACTTGCCAACAGCCAATGTCATCCGACTTCATCTAACTTTTATACCCAGAATTCTTTTATGAGGTACTTTTGTGAAAAGGTCAAGTCTAGAACATGACAGAAGGAGAATATGAAATACAAGTAAGCACCTTGGCTAGATGAGTAGAATGTGTTTCAAAATAGTCATCATGCCAGACAGAAAGTGACAATGGAAATCTGAGGACAAGGGTATATTTGAAATATAACTTTATTCACAACATATAGTTATGAACAAATAGCTGCTTTAAAGTGGATCTGTGAAAAGATATTCATCGTCAAAGCCACTCCAGTATTTGGCAACTTCAAACAGGCGTTCAAACACAGCTGCCTGCAAGAGCATCCAGTTGAAAGGACAGATGGCAAAAGCCTTAGCTTAATTTTTATTTCTTGACACTCGCTCCCTTCCTCTCTTCCACTATCCCCACTGCAGAGCATTCTCCCCAGCAATGAAAGACCTTGCTTCAGTTGTCTCATGCTGGAATTTAAACCCCCTCTTGTACTTTGAAAGAAAGCCCTAGGCATTAAACTGTAGAAGAGACTTGGGAAATAGCCTTAAGCAGTGGTTGTTGAATTAATTCAACACAAGTCAACAGGAGAGCAACAAACTGACACCTGCCTTTACAGCCTGAGGTTGGGCTTGAGGAATCTGGCTTCAAGCCTCACCTCCTCTCTCTCATCCTAACTAGATACCAATAAATCATCAGATTGTCTTCCTGTGATGTGTTATTGAATCTAATTTAGGAGTCGCTAACTGACAACAGGGATGTTCCTGGTTTCAGGCTATTGAATGCACTCAACTTTAACTGAATGTTACATCAAGATGTCCTTTGTCTCTCTTCTGTCTAAGCCCAGCTTCACAGAAATGGCAAGTGACTCGGACTGAGCTCCTTCAGTCTGAGGCAGCCCTTCTGGACATAAGTTACTAGGTAGAAGTAGGAGTCACACGCCATGCTGACCTCGGGGGTTATGCAAACAAGAAGACAAGTACTCTTGGCTAGGCAAGTAGAAGATGGGTTATCAACTCAACCCACTTTACCAAGCATGACTTGTGGAGAGCAATAAAAATTTACACATATAACTGATAATGAGAAAGAAAAAATCCACCTCTAGTAACTATGGCACAGTTAATTAGAAACAGGAAATTTTTGTTGTACTCTTGTGCTCTAACTTACAGTCTAGCCACTAAGTATTTCACATATGCAAGCAACAGCTTATGTTCCAACATAAATACCTTTTCCTGCCATTCTTTCTTGTACTGACTAGCAACTTGAAAAGTCATCTACTTTACTGATTTCAGTGGATTAAAGTAGGGTGATGCAACATAGTTTGGATTGGGGTCAAGAGACCTGGTTTTTATTCTTAGATGTTACTGACCTGATGAATGTTCTTAGCTTGCACATTTTTACCTCTGTGACTCATTTGACTAATTTATATTCTGAGAAAAAATAGAGTTTCCTTTCTGAAGCGCTTGTACTTCAATGAGTAAAAAAGCCATACAGAAGCTTGACAGGAGAAGGAAAATGTCAAGGCAAAATCAGATTTTGAGAAGAGGATGTTAGCCATTAAAGCTGTTCAGTCCTTAAAGTAAAAGCAAACACTCATGCTTTGAGGAGGGCACAAGTCTTGAGGGTCAGAGATTAAGACAACTGCCTGCTAGTTACAGCTGACACATCTAAATGAAAGAAGCACAGTCAACTTTCAAGGCCAAGATAAAACAAAAGGGACAGTACGCCCAGGAATTAGAGAAGGAAGAAAAGGGGAGAACTGTGTGCTTTACCCATCCTTGCTAATAGCCTCATAAGTTCTTCCTTTGGTCACTATTTGCAGTAACTTGAACTATGTCTGGGTGTGGAGAAGTTCCTGCCATTCATTGAAGCTGCCCGGTTTTTGTTCCTGAACAAATATGATGGGGAAAAAATAGCTTGGATTTGAAATCTGAGATGGCTAGCATACGAAAAAATTAAGAAAAAACCCCATAAAAACCAGAAAATAGATTGCGTCATAATTGCAGACTTTAGCTTTTCATATGAGGACAAAACAAGTAGGAAAGGTCAGAAGAAGGGAGGAATGGAAAATGTGGGGAAAAAATAACTGAGAAGTCCTAGGTTCAGCAATCATGAAACACATGAGATTACTGAATAAGAACTGATAATGACACTAAAGGGAAAAAAACCCAGAGACGTAATTGCTGATAGATCCTCTTTCCAGAAAAAATTATATGTCTTATATTATATACCATATTAATATTATTTTTACTTATATTGCAGTGACTGTATCAAAAAAACAAAAGCACAAAAAGCAGTCAAACACGCAAACAATTTAGACCTCTTAGACATTCCCTACAATGGGGATATTAATGAAATTTGCATTAATTTTCCCTTCTTAGCTCCTAAGTTTGGTTTTCAAAATTTATTTCTCTTACAGAAAAACAAATTAGTAGATTAGTAATGAATTCAAATAGTGAAATAGTAATTCGCGTTCTCTGGTTTTTGTAAGATGAACCATGCTTCTTGAACATAAAGAGTTAAAAGCTAATGGAATGACAGATAGAAACTGCCTAACAAGACAGGAACTAAACGATACATCTGCATCAAGACAGAAGATAATATTCATCCAAGAGCCCAAAACTAATTTACGAAATTGTAAGTTCATCTGTAAGGTGTCCGAATAATTTTATCAGGTCACCTGGCATAGTGTGCAATTGGCAGTAGAAGTATATTGTGAGGGATGGAAAGTAAAAATGTTCTGTGAAATTACAAATTTATTAAATTAAACTCAACAGCAGACAGCCTTTAAAACAAATGATGGAAATACAATTTGGATCTAACATGACAGATTTATCAAAGTTAGACAATACTAGCCAGCTTAACACCTTTCTGAGGTAAAATAAACCAAAGATGTTATTTAGGAATTATATTGACTTTGAGAGCTTCATAAAATGCCATGTGCTAAAGCCTGAAAAATTAGGAATTGAAAGAGGAAGTGTATGGACTGGGAAGAGAATTAGTGAGTGGAGAGGTAGTGATGTATTACTGAAAGATGTACCAGGGCTAAAGGGCTAGTTCCTGTAGCAGAATTATGAAGATTGAATCAGCCTCATTTGGGTCTTTCAAGAGAAATTTGATGCACAAAAATGCACTACATGGATGGTCATCCGCTTTAGGACAGTACTGGAAGAGAACATACAGAGGCACAATGATAACCTGCAAAATACTTTGTGAACTTTAAATTTGAAGAAAGATGAGAGGGAGCAAAACAGCACAGCAATGATATCTCCTCTCTTTCCCTAGATTCCAGTAAGAAGAATTTCTATTCCACATCCAAACTTTTCCAGGAAGGAATGCAAGTATTGCAAACAAGTTTGCAACAGCAAACTCAATGCCACCAAAGTGATACTTGAGTGAAAACAGCAAAGGGAGTTGGCCCTAAGATAGAGCATTGTTCATTCAATAAATGCACTGTATATCCTGAAAGTTTAAAAGATTCTGTGAGCTTCCCCCAATAAAGGCAACATCTGGGGCAAAAAATTTCCTTATACATTGGTATTTCTACATGAAAGAAAAGACTTTCAAAGGCAGATTAAAGAATTTAGTGGAAGTTGCTAGGTGATTAGGCTGTCCAGTTAACATCCTCTTAATGGTGGGTAGTAAAATAATAACTTGTAAAAACTTGCTTTGGGCACAAAGCTGAACTACTTTTTTAACTTAGAGAAACATTTCCAGAACTCTCACCTCATCTATGTGTGGGAGGCTTAAGCAACCCTTACTAATAATAGCTTTATTTACAGATAATTAGAGTGAACCCCAAAACCAGATTTATTGCCAAAGTTTATTCTGATTGCCACTTGAATATTTTTAGTGTTCAAAACATGTCTACCAGCTAAATATTTGACTACCAAAAGAATAATCTGGCAAGGGAGCCTGAGTAAAACTGAGATGTTTACGTTCAAAATGTTAATTTAAAACAAAATGTATGGATCTCGTCTATAGCAACTAAATTTTAACTCAATATCTCATTTAACCTCCAGTTCAGAATGAAAGTGCTGGCCTTAGCAAATGCTTTGTCCAGGTAAAGTGAAAGAGAAATCACTTTCATAATATTTGCTTCTTGGTGCTCACTGGAGAGAATTAAATGAGCACAATTTCAACAAAAATAAACCTTGAATTGATTTCTGTGTAGATTATTAAACATAGAACATATTTGCATTGTTTTGTGTCATCCTCCCAAACCCACCCTTAATACCCAGAGTATGCTTAGGTAAGGCATTTCCAATTACGATTATGTGCATCTCCGTTCCCTCTCCACCCCTCATCTGCTGGGGGCAAAGGACAGGATCTGAACAGTAATTTTACAGTATGCTAAATTTTCATGCACATAGAAAATGACTCCAAGACCTTTGGCCATCAGCCAAGAATGGATTCAGATTTTATAATTCATAACAGCTCTTTGAGAAATAAGACTGGTATCTTGCTAAATCCATGCCCCTGGTTCAGTACAAGAGGGACCCATGGTTCTTGCTTGAAGCTAAAAAATCTGCAAAGGAAGACATAAGCAATGCTGTAGAATCTACCTACCTTAATTTGAGGCTGACCTGGGGATAGGATGACTGCCTAAGAGAATTTTTAAGTTGACCATTCAACCTGTTTACCACTGATGTTAAGTTTTATTTTGCTTCAGTTCAGAAAGTTTCAGAGAAAACTACTGATATAGATAAAAGACCTTATGTTGAAGAGAATTTCTCCAAATAAAAAAACCTTGAGGGAGAGGAGAGAAGATTGATAAAGTGTTTGTATCGAAACTGAAAGTTATCTTGTAGCTGAAATGGACTCAGGGCATTAAGCCTGTAGTTTGCAGGAAGACAATATTTCTCTCTAGAACAGATAATATACTACAAAAAAAAACCCCCAAAAACTCTAAACCAGAAAACCCTTCAAACCATAGCGTGGCATCCAAGGCCTCCAAGTGGAATTTTATGTTATTGTAACACCTTATACAAATAAACATACAGGACTACTTCTCAGTATGAGCAGCATAGTAAATACAAATAATGAAGTAAAACAAAATAGCATTGGCTGATTGAACAATTATGTCTATAATCAAAAGTATTTTTTAATTTAAATGGGGGAAAACATCACCCTTGCTAACATTTACTAAGAAACTGCATTTAATATGTCCACAAAGCATATGCGTTGTATAAAATAAGGTGAATTTTACTTCCCTTTTCTAGTAGTGGAGATTTGGGGTCAGAGAAAAGAGTACTTCATACTTCAGCTTCCCACACACAGAAAATGTGTATTCTGTTCAAAACTATCCCAAAATTATTTCTGACTCAGAGGACAATAGTCATAAATGTTAATTGTGGCTCTTATCCTTCAAGTGTTAGTGAAGTGACAGGAAAAATAAAACTATTTTTCTGGCTATGGAAGATAACATAAGGCAAAATGACAGACAACGAAGGATAATGACATGGAAAGCAGAGTGCAAACACTATTCTTCGTAATCAACCAATAGTGGATATCTGTAAAGAATTCTGTAAATCTTAACATCTCAGGGTCGTGTCCCGTATTATCCTCAGGGGTTGTATTTTCTATGATTCTATAATTTTACATCCCATAGAAAAGGAGTCTTAGCTTTGACATTTGCTTGAGCCATGTAAGGCTGCAGGGGCTTCCTAGGCCTGACTGTTTTGTGACCAGTGGTTCACCTGCTTTTACTGGTTTTTTTTTATTTTTTTTATTTTAAAGCTTTACTGCTTTTACTGAAAAGATCCCTTTTGTTTTGCCTCATCTCTCAGCCTTTATCCAGGGGCAGCTCAGCAGCACTGAAGCTAATGGGTCAGGCAACAGGAACAGCAAGG
Organism: Ammospiza nelsoni; assembly: GCF_027579445.1. Classification (NCBI taxonomy): domain Eukaryota; kingdom Metazoa; phylum Chordata; class Aves; order Passeriformes; family Passerellidae; genus Ammospiza; species Ammospiza nelsoni. Next base: position 39,043,869 of record NC_080669.1, on the reverse strand, counting down.
GTTTGCTTTTCAGACCTGTCCCCAGCCTGCACATCGGAAATCTGCACAAAGTTACTGGTCATGAGAATAATGGAGAGATGGACAGGTAAGGAGAACTCCCTAAACAAGGGAGAGAGCAAGACAGTAACTACTTCTGGGGAGAAATTTCCTTCAGGCAGAAATTTATCTTTGTGCATGATGTCTGTTCACAATCTGTATCTTCAAAGGACTTGGGATAGATGGCACCCTGCCTTACTGAAAGCAGGCCCTCTGAATGTGGATGAACTTCACCTATTTGGGAGGAAACTTTGTCTTCTGAAAAAAACATTTTCTTCCAAGGTTTTGACTTGAAAATTTCCATCCGAAGCACAACACTAAATGTTTTGCCAACCAATGAAAAAATGGGGGGAAAAAAAACAAATCCCAAAAACCCCAAAAATAATAAAAAAGAAAAAAAAGGAAAAAAAATACTATTACAAAAGCTTAGCTTGAGGAATGGGAAGCCACAAAGAGAAATGAGAAAACCTAAATGAACATTGTTTGTTTTAATCAAGTTTTTGGATTATGTTTAAAAAAGGATGAATGAGTACTCTGTTGAGGAAATATTTGCCTGTATTTAAACAGCTATGGGGTTTTTTCCCTCTTACATGTACCTTTCTGTTGAAGTAGCTCTTGCAATACCATTCTAGCACAGTCTTCTTTTCAAGATAGCAAATAAACCTGTTTAGTGTTTCATATCCATGTGTTTTATGCAAAAAATAATGTGCTTTGCCTTCCATTGAATTTCTCAAAAGATACAAATCCAAACTGAAAACCAGCCTCTTCTTCTCCCCCCTTTTTGCAGGCAGTAACCTCTCCTACAACCCCAGGAGAAGGCAGAGAGGCAGCACAGCACTGGATGTCCAGAGGTCCTCCCCAGGAGCTGCGTGTAGCAGCCTGTGCAGCTGTTTTGTCCAAGGCTGTTTTCAGGGACACAGCCTGGCACACTCCAGGCCCTCTGAATCCTTTTGTACAGCCATTAAGAGGCAGATCACCTTCAACCCCTGTGCTCAGGCACTTCTGGGCACAGTTTCTGGTTCCTCAATCAACATATGTTGCTTTTCCAGATGACAAAGAAAATGGAGCCCAGTAATTCTAAAATAACATTGTGTTGATGTTTCAGGTATGCAGAGTCTGAAGAGAAGAGGGAAATTTTTATTATCTACAACCAGATGCTGGTGACATTGGAAGTTCATTTCCAATGTAGGCACCTGTGGGATGCACTAGTGATAGTCCCTGAGAGATGAGCATGTGATAGACAGTGTGTGTACACATGGCTCATCCACCATCTGGGGGAGTGAGGCCAAGACACTGCTGTGAGATCATGACTGCAGCTCAGCTTCCTTCATAGGAACCAGGCTCTGGTAAGGCATCTATGACACCATAAAACTAGTCAATGAGGTACCAGAATGAGGTACCACTGAATTTAGTGCAAATTCTGGATTTGTCTATAGATGAAAGACTGTATTTTAAAAATAAAACAGAACTTCAGAGTAACACTTTGGAGCCTCAAAAGGCAAATGCTTTCTTGACTGTCTGCCTGACATCAACAAGCATTCAGTGAATAGATACTTCCCTAAAGATTTTGGTTTTTTAAATTGTTTTTTCATTGTATAATAATGTCTAAGAAAAAAGACTTTCCACATGTCTAAACAAACAATACATAAAGCCAGCCTGTATAACCTTCACATTTCTCTGCCCCAGGCCATTTATTGGCATCAACCATGTGCCTGCACCTCTTTTCAGGAAGTGCAGAGGGCAACTTCCATACCAAGGAGAAAAATTATTTAAATTCCTAAGTAGAATTTGGGCTGACACATTCTTCACCTATGGCTAATCATGGTGTCCTTCCATCTAAAATCAGTGCTCTCAGACACCACCTTCCTAGATACAGGTTATCAGAGAAACAAACGTAAGACAAACAAAGGAGAAGAACAGCTATATCTGATCTAGATCAGATATATCTGAAAGACTGCTGTCAGGAGATCCTTCAATAACTGCATTTAGGGCTTTCTCAAAGACAACAAAAGTAGGGTTAAAATATCTCACTTTATTTAAGATCCTTAGCCACCTGGAAAATTTTGAATCATCTGTTGCAATCTGTTATGGCATCATCTGGCTGCAATTATCCTGAGCCTGAACTCAAACCTGATTTTTAGGCTTAGTCACCTCCTAAAACTGCAATTTGCCACCTTCTCCTGAGGCAGGTAAAGTTTAGTTAGGATCAGAAAATATCAGGTAAGGTGATTCAGGCTACAGTCTATGCTGTCATCAGAGGCTCTTAATTTAACTAAAGCAAGCTATGGATAAACCATTTCTATTCAGTAGAAGGGTGTCAACTGGAGTTTGAAAGTTGGGCTTTGTAGGGGCTGCCCTGGGATTTAATGCTCACAGTGCCTTTTGTTAATGACATAATTTTAGGTCTAGGCCATCAGCTAAGGCAAAGCAGATGATATCACAGTGCCTGTGCATGTAATTGCAGATTACTGCTGACGGTCTAAATCTAGCTGGATTTTAAACTAGCTGTATCTGCTCAGAGGTGTGGGGGTGGACAGTGGTAGGGGACTCCAGGAAATGAGGGTTATGGGCTTGAGCTGTACTGGAGACTTAGTGCAGACTTCAGTAGTTGTGCACAGTATTATAACTGGTTTGGAAGACTTCATCCATGTTTTACCTCATTTTATAGAAAATCAATGGGTTAATTTAGTGATAGCATTTGGATTAACACTTGTTCCAGTAGGGAGGACACGCAGCAAGAATTAGTTTTCTGAAGAGAAAAGTTTTCAAGACTAGATATGTGCTTTGTAGAGAGGTATGTGCTACGGTATAGAATACAACTGATTTGCTAATATGGATTGACTGTCCAAAGAGAAAATATTAAATCAAATTGATATGAAAAGAAATGAATCAAATTATAAAAGCCTATGGCTAAAGTAATGGCATGGTTTACTATGAGATTAGGTTTCAAACCATCAAGACTTGATCTGCTGTTTTGGCAGTCAGAATCAGGTTTACCAGCTGAAAACCTCCCACATGCTAAATTTACATTTTGTTTCTTTGGCTTCAGAGCAAATAACACTGCTAGACCCCTATACTAAATGGCAGATAGAATGGCTTAGAGTGGTTAGGGCTGACCATTGGGACTAGGGATCAGTCAAGGATCAAGTTTCAGATGAACCTTGCAAAACTGGTCACTGGAAGTTACTGGGGGTTACAGGAACAGATCCACAGACTATCCTGCTTGAACTTGCTGGCTGGATGGAGCAGAGCCACTGGGAGGGATGGAGCTGATGAGGTTGGAGGTGTGCTGCACACTTACTTATATTTGGAATAAATCCCTACTTCCTGCAAAACCAAAGAGCACCACTGACAGAGAATGATTTTGGCTTCACCTTAATCGACAGTGGTCAATTGGTCATTAGTTTGTTTCTACTTAATAAGGGAAAACTGAGAGTATTCAGATGAAAATTGTATGTAACCAAGTTGGGAATAGGCTAGTTCTGGTGTGTTTTACCAATCTAGGCAGGAAATAAATCAGCCTAGGAATTTTAGGGTTTTTTACCTCTTGCTACCTATCCATAAGTGTTAGTGAAGTTATTATTAGAAGCTCACAATAGAGAGAAAATTAATGTTGCTGTTCCATATTAAATATTTTCCTGGTAGAACTGGGAGGGATGGAAAGCAATTCAAGACACTTAAAATAATGAGCTATTTCCTCTCCTTACATCACTTAAAATAATTGTCTTGGGGAGGGTGAAGAGTCATTCCTGGCAATAATTTACTGTGTTCTCTTCATAATATTCCTTTCAACGATATCAAGGTTGTCTGTAATAAATAACTCTTCTAAAGCCGACAGCTTTGAAAACACTGTTCACTTCCCATAATAAATAACAACAGCCTTCAGTGCCACTTTCATTGATATTTATCTTGTGACACTACAGGTTTTTTAATCAGTGCAAGGCCAAACACAGACCTTACTGTGTTTGTGACAGGTCCTGAGCCTGACTGTACAGCTGCTATTGTAGTGAATAAATATCTGCCCCCTTTACCTAAAAAGCAAAGACTAGCTGACATCAAAAAAGAGGGGAGAGGTTGCATGAGAAACGCCTTTAAGAGGTCAAAAGTGAATCTTTTAACAGCAAGATAAAAAGTAGCACAGCAATCATGACCTGCTTTGCATGCACTTCCTGACCTCCCAAGCTTTTCCACTGTCTGCCTGGGTGCAATGAGAAGCTCTGTGCTTTGAATAATGAGTGTGGTATCTTTCTAGGAGAGCCCAGAAGATTCATGTCAGATCTGGGTCTGAGTTACTGTCATTTCCCTTGGAAACACTACTTGCAAAACTCGTAACTGGCTGAAGAGCTATTAATAAGCTACAAACAAAAGGACTGCTCGTAAGAAGACAGAACCCTTCTGCTATTGTCTAGAAGAAATAAGATTTGCCTTATCAGCAAGCCAAATAAGGTTTGCCTAAGCAGCAAGCCATTAATAGCACTTAATACACACTATGAAATCTGTAAATCCAAGCAATTCTTTTGCTTACATACTGAAAGAAATCTACTTCAAGGCCAGATTGGATGGGGCATTGAGCAACCAGTTCTAGAGGAAATTGTCCCTGCCTGTGGCAGGGCGATTGGAACTACTGGTTCGTCCAGGTCACTTTCAATCCTAACCATTCTAGGAGTCTATGAATTCAAAAAGTGAATTTATAAAAGATTAAAATTCAGAGGAATTAACAAATAAAAGAATACAGTATCTTGTCTCAAAAATTAAACAGCTTCACTCACAATTTTAACATAAAAATTAAGGTCCATTATACTTGAATTAAAAACAACTTACATTCAGAAAAATTTTTTGAGACTGGACAGTAATTACACCTTTAGAAACTGTACAAATTGACTGGTGATGTCAAAAGATTTTGACCCATCCTTCCACCACCTATCCCTCAACCCTCCCACAGTGGATGGACACAGGGATCTTTGTGTTGGAAACTGAACCTATGAATCTGTTTCTTCCTGCAGTTCAAGAAAATAGAAATTCTTCCTAGTAAAGTTAAACATGAAACAGAGCACACTCTCAAAGTTTTTAGCTATTATCTGGAAGCCAGGCCTCAAACAGGCCTGCCTCCGGAGGAAGGGTTCAGCGGCAGAAGGCAGTAGTGTGCAAATGATCAGCAGCTTCCTGGCACTGTGGGGAGAACTGACAAGAAGCAAGGGGACAATGCCTAATTTATGGAGTGCACAATTTTTTACATGGAACTTTGTGTCATGGGAAGCAACAATAAAAGAATTTAGTCAGGCTTAATGGGTGTCTGTGCTACACAGTGTCTTCACTGCACTAGCAGTTTTAGTGCGTGGGCCTAAATAGTTCATTCATACACAAAGAACTGGAACGCACCCTCTCTAGAGACTGAGTTAATGGATCCTGGGAATAATACACCTTAGCTCCTGTTGAAACTGTGTTGAGTTCTGGTGATATAGTTTTGCCCTTTATGAGAGTGACTCTTTTTCTTTGAGTTATTTCTGCCTCTAATGTATTACCAGCTTCTGCTGTTAGGAATATAGCTAACCTGATTTATTTTTTTAAATTGATGTCTAGAAATATACAGAATGCTGATGATAAATATATAATTAACAACAATCCTATCTTCCATGCCTTTTTATGATAGATGTGTAGAATACCTTACATCTGTGCTGCTGGAGCAACAAAAATAGCAATGAGCAGTTTGTTCCCTGACATTTTGCTGAAAATGAAAATGGGCACCTTCACATCACTCAGTTTCATAAGACAGAAAAAATTCAGGATCCTGAGTGGATCCTGAAACGTCTTCATGACTCCAGATATTAGTAATGCATTACAACTGTCTTACAAAGGCAGAAAGCTTAAACTGGCCATCCAGGCTGAAGGAAAAGAAAATTGAATACCTTTGTAAGTCATGTGTTCCTTATGAATCAATCTAATAAAGAGAATCTTACACTACTCTTTGTTTATTGGCTATATTGGCACAATTGTATGCGTTATTACTGTAGCTTTCCTTCACATTAATGCTGTCACTTCACAGGCTTTCCTCATTTAATTTCTATTATTTAATTTTACTTAATTGATGTTGTTTTACAAACCAACAGACTTAATTTCACTTCAATATAATATGAAAAGATGCTTCCATTGTAAATGCTCAAGGGGAAAGCAGGGTGTGGTATCGACAGCTCACTGAGTAAACTGGACCTAACTGGCCTCTGCTAGAGCCTAATGCTATATAGATGTTTTGACATTACTCACACCTCCAGAATGGCTGTGTTCCCAGGAATAGTTACTGAGCATAAGAGTTCCTTTCAGCAATTCTTCAAGCCCTGAATAGAGTCACATTTTCTGCAGTACAATTCTATGCCTAGCAGCAGTGATAGACATTTCTTAAAATACAGCCTTCCCTTCACCTCAGTATATCCTGGACAAATATCTGAAAATTAATATGCAAACTTACAAGGGTAAAAAAGGCTAGTTCTAATGAAAATTAGTTGTTTAAACTTCTCAGCAACCTACTTTATCCCAGAGGTATAATTTCAGCCATTTAATCTTAGTTCTCTGCAGGGTTAAATCACAAATCCTGAAGCCATAAAATGTTTTTTATTTCTATAAATACATTAGAAACTCTAAACTGTGAAACAATGAGAGCACCAGATGTCTGTCTATTTCCATTAGCAAGACTGAAACCTGGAACAATATTGGCATCACTCAAGGAGCAAGGTTGATACAAGGGGGTATCTGAGGTGGCACAGGGGAATGAATCATGGCACTGACATTTGGCCTATTGAGCACAGTTTCCCTGCAGCAACCTTGGGCAATGCATGTAGCCTGACATGTAGTAAAAGAGTAGATTTTCAGGACAGCTACTTAAAAAAGGGAAGTTTTAAGGATTTGGGGCTTTTTCTCTCTTGTTTTAACAGAGATGCAGAAGGAATGGAGAAATTCAGAGAAACACTCTTTTTTTACCATGGGATGAAAATGAGGGAGATGATAGCTAAAAATGCAACTAACAAATTATCCATTAGTTTGTTAGTTGCATTTTTGGTTTTTTTGGATATATACAATAATTATTCTTATAAAGAGTTTCTCTTCTAGCAACCCATGGACTTCCAAGTAAAATATGTGTAATACACCCCAAAAACTTATAGCTGTTGTTGAAAATATTACCTTACTTACAATCAGTTATCTTTCTCCACCCTAACCTTCTAAAGCCCTCCCTCAATGACTTCTATACCCCCATGCAACATGCTCCTTCAATGATCAGAGGGTCTCTGCTGTATCCCCTTACAACCAATGCAACGAGAAGGCAGATGCACCCATTTATTCTGTCACTAACTGGTAGAACAGAGCCTGATGTTTGCCTTTGACAAGTCCAACTGTGTAATCAGATGCCAGAACTCAAAGCAGAAAACTACTCTTTTGTTTATTTTTACTAAGCCCTCCAACCAAAACAAAACAACAACAGACAATAAGAGAGTACCCCTCCAGTCATCCCTGCCTCCCCTCAAAAAACCCACATCAAATAAAACACAAAGCAAAACCCTAGAACTCAGGTGTAGATTGAAGAGACTAGAAGAGAAAGAGTGGAAGGGAAACAGGCAGACAGAGGAGGACTGAAAAAGGTGTTATGCAATAAAAAGTGAAGGAGATTCTGAAGAATTCAGTAGGTAGAGAGTGAACTAGAAAGGATCTAGGTTCAAGCAGAGAGAGATGGAAAAGAAATGGTTTCTTGGTACTACATAATGGTTCTTAATGGCTTGGAGTTATAACGGGGAATTTAACAGCTGACTGAACTGTAAATGAAAGAGAAGAAATTATTTTTTAAAATTTTTTGGCAAACTATTTAGTGGAACTTGTTCAGTGGAAGGTGTCCCTCCCCCAGATAGGAGGACTGAAGTAGGTATTCTTTAAGATCTTTTCCAAACAAAACCATTTTATGAGTCTGACATCACTGAACTTCAACTGGCACTTCAGTGACAGAATGGAAATTAGACAGTCATTCATAAGCTCAGGACTAGCAGGGAAAGAAAAGTAAGACTGAAACAACAAAGCTTAAAAAAAAAGAGGAACTGAAAGACATGGGTGAGAGAAATTATGTTGAGTCAGGAAGTACTTGAATGTGAGAAAGTAAGTGACTGAATGTGTAAAAGTAAGATGTGGTTGAAACTAAAGCCTTTGATCACATAATTAAATGCAACATTGAAAATACAGAATAACACAGTTTGAGCCGTGCTTCAAAGAGTTGAACTTCTACTTGCAACACTTCCAAACTTCTGAGTACTTAATTTCTGAGTCTACTATTGGAATGGATGCATACAGTTTGCAGGAAAAGATAATTTTGCCAACAACAACAAGGAAAGAGGTAGCAGACCTAAATCTTAACTGAATACTCCTGCTGCCTTGTGTCTGTCCTTTAATTTCAGTTGTTATAGAAGAAAATACACATTTTCTCCAAAGACTTGTACCAAGGTTTAAAGCCACCAAGTACCAGTGTTATAAACCACATGGTTAAGAATGTTTTCATCAGATGTTATAAGGGTTTAGCATTTTGTCATGTGTGTTAGTCTTGGAAATGGTAAGAAAAAATTGCAGGATTCATTTGCAAAAATATGTTTATCCCATTACTTACCTTCCCAAGTCTTTTTCCAGAGAAATACCGCTTATATGCATAGTAGGAAGAAATTAAGTTGCACTAACAACCATGACAATTTAGATACCTAGTAATTTAAAAAGCAAAGTTCAATCAAAGGAACTGGTTTCAACAGTATAAAATTGTAGAATCATGGAATTTTTTAAGGTTGTAAAAGACCTTCATTATCATCAAGTCCAACAATTCACAGCAAAGACAGAAAGATGCTCAATGATTGAGCTAGGTGCAAGTAATCTCTTCAACTAAAATTATAAAATATTGTAGAATAGATGCTTTCCTCCAACAGTGATATCCAGTGTGTGGTTTCTGAGACCACCCTCTTGTACCGTTAGCCAATTCAACTGCTCCTTTTCTTTACAAGTTGCTAAGGAAATTTTAGAGAAACAAGATATTTTACTATTTGAGTTTATCTTGCTAAAAGGACTAAAAGTCGTACTCATAAAAACTAAATACAAACCTGTTGCTGCACGGAAGAATATTTTTGGTACTTGGGTGGCATAATTTTGATGTTTTCATGAGGATAGATGAGCATTGTGAGGAAGGACCCTGGCATTTTGGGTCACAAAGATGGTTGTGCTTTCCATCACAAAGAAAATCTTTCCCTGGGGACAGAGGTAAACATACTATATTTTGGAAGCAAAGTACCAGAAATTGAACTAGTGAGAACTTCTGATTATAACAAAATACTACACAATTCTACATCCAGATAAGGAAAAATAAGGTTTGAAAGATTTTAACTGAGAGACCAAGTTAAATTCATTCTATGGATAGGAACATGATACATAAAGGCTTGAAGTGATTTTTTCTGAGAGCCTCAGAATACCTGGAAAGAGAACAACAGTCTTCTGAACACTTATTCAGTATTGACTGTGTTATGTTAATGCATCTTTTTTCCCCCAGGATTTCCTCCCCTCTTCAGGATGAGAAATTATCCCTATGTAGCATTTCTACATCAATATGTAACAGACTAAAAATCATCTCCACCAACTTTCTCTAATTAATATGTAAAATATCTTTCACCTGATCTTTCCACTATAGATGCTATTTTCTCATTCAGGCTGAGACTTTTAACAGAATAAAACCAGTGCTTGTGTTTAGGTCCAACTCTGTCAGCAGTAAACATGAAAATGGCTGCAGAAAAGTGGTGATATTTGGAAGGGATGTCACAATAAAATAACATTGAATTTCATAGCAAAACCTATCCTCATATTCAAGCTTTATGTTATGATGTATATGTGATATCAGAAGGGCAGACAGTCAAAGGATTTATAAATATGACTAGGCAACTCTCACATTTCTTCCTGTAATGCATCAGAACTGCAAAGGATGAGCATGATTCACAGTAGTTTGTTATTCTTCTCCTTCCTAATGTGTCAGATCTGACTGATTCTAGAAGTTGACTTTGAAGTTTTTTTTATGCAAATGTGATGAAGCCCAATGCTTGGGTGTGCTGGGAGGGTTTTGGCACAAAAACATTGGGTGGTTGAAAACTTTTTGACCCGAGAGGAAAAGCTTTTAACTTTAGATTGTTGCATTGAGTAACATTCTCTTGTTCACTTTATCTAAAAAAATGACAGACATTATTAATTTCACAACTGCTAAAGGACTCTGTTCTGTTGGTGCATTGGGATTATAGCTCAATGAAGTTTTTCAGTCAGTGGCTTGAAATACTTAGCTTGTTTCTTAGGCTTCCTTTACCAGCTGGTCTGTATAAACTATTGTTGGTAGATTTCAAGCTATTGTGCAGCAAGGATCTTTCATCAGGAAAATATTATGAACTTCACCATTGGGAAAAAATATTAAACCAGTGAACTTAGAAGTTGTTGAGGTGGCTGTATGCCCTTGGCTGTTGAACAGAATTCTACACAGTCTCCAGTGTTGCTTACAGCCTTATAAAAATCAATACCACTGTAAGTCTGAGATGAATGTGTACCACAGTCTTTAAGGTCCTTGCACTAAACTTGACCTACATTGTTTCATGTATTTTTAAAGCAAAGTCTGGATTGTATAAGTGGTATCTACAGTCTCTTCCCAGGAGCAGTAATGGCTAAGGAAATAATGTATGTACGCAGGTAAAGCAACAGAAAAAGAATAATAATGCTTTAGATACACTTCTGTGTTCTCTGTATGCAATGATTAATGCTTCTGGAGTCAGTGCATAAGCAGTTGCTCTGAACACATTGAAAAATTGAACATGTCCTTGGTTCTGATTAATCTGGGTTGTTGTACAAGCCTGTGAAACAGCAAATGCAGCAGTCCCATCTCCTCCCTTTAACAAAACCAAGAAAATAACAATCAGTGTTTCTGAATATTTTTCCTGCATTCCTTTTTTCTGCTCTCATCTCCCACATCATGCAAGGAATTCCAGAATGGCTTTAATAGCTTTTAGATGTCACTGAGAGAGTGTGCCAAAACTGACAAGTAAAATGCCCTGCTACTTCTCACCACCATGTTCATGTTCCACTGTACACTGTCCGATCTTGGACACAGGACAACGCATGGCAGTGGTATTCCTCCTGAGGCTGCTGGGGTGGTAACAGTCTATCAGTGCAAGGGTCCTTTGACAGCTTTTTCAGACTTTCACAGTTCTTTTTTCTTACAGCTGTATGCAGTCTTAAATTTAGGGAAAACCTGCTTTGGGGTGAATCCCACTGTGTACAGTGCCCTACATGAAAGTTCTGACTTTGGTTATTATGACCCAAACTTCTTCAATTCTGTAAACATGCACCAGGCTTCATTTTGTTAGTGGATTTGAGGAATAGTCACCTTGATGATGATTATCATTACCTCCTGTTAGGCCTACTGAGCATACTCACTTGATTTAGCTCTAGAGTATCTTCACTTGTCCTAAGGGAACTAATTAGGAAGCTCAGCTTTACTCTCCCCAGGTAGGAGTCACGCAATGTGACACTGAAGCATGACCAATGAACATCCCTCTCAAAACACCTCACCCTCCTTTGGGTGTTGGTTTGAATAAACAAAAAATGATTGCTTCCCAGAAGCGTCTGACAAAGACTACTGGCACTGTGAGGTAACTGGCTGGCTGAAAGCAGGAAAGGCAGGACTCCTGTCTACCACACCCAATGTTGTCATGTACTGGGAACTCGCGTAATGCTCCTGCAGCCTTTGAAGACAAGTCAAAGGTTCCATTTCTGTAGCCCAAACTCCACAGGTAGGTTATTATGAGAAGTACATTAGTACAGTATGAGAAATCACTCCCACAAAACTGGCTGTACTCCAGGAAATTATTTTCTTTTAAAATTCTTAAATATTCACACTGTGATATAACATATGTCTAGGTTAAATATCAGCCAAATTCTTGCTGTACTATTGGAATCTGACAGATTAAGGACATAGAAAACTTCTATAGGCCTAAGGCACCTGCTGTCTGCCTTTGGACATATTCTTCCAGCATTATTTTTATAAAGGAGAGCCAGAAATTACAGTATCTGAGCATTCAGCTCAGTACAGTGGAGCATTTTATGTTGGCCAAAAGTTGAAATCTGTCTGATTGTCCAATCAGTCAACTGAAATACTTGAGTAGTCTCTGGACTGGGCTAGAATTTTCCACATCACTGAGTCAAATTCATGTTAGATGCATTTTAGCTGAGAGAGCGCCTGACTATCAGTGCCTAGCTTTGCACCTGGATTTGGGAAAATTATAGAATTTCAGAATCCTATTACAACACTTTTGATCCTTTAGAACATCCTAAGGATTGTATTCAATATAAATGGGAAAAAATGTATTATAAAGAGATACATTATTATTAAAATCAATGATATAAATAATTTGAGCTGCTCTGCCTCATTTCTAAAATGTAACATCACTGTAAATAATTTTTCATTTGTTTTGTTGGGTTTTTATACATTTTGAATTCGAGCACTCTTCAACAAGCATCATCTTTTAAGGAAAGCAACAAAAAAGAATTAACTGAAAACAAGTCTCTAAGCCCCTTCCTTCTCAGGCTGCCCAATGTTGTCCCACTTCATGACTTTTGTCCTCTGATTTCCCATGTGATTAGGTTAAGCAATCATTAAAGAAATAAATCTTATGAAGATCTACCATTAAAATAAAGCACTCACCTTACAGGCTTGAAAATAGTTGCCTGATTGGACTACATGTCTGAAGCTCATAAAATCAAGTTGACAATGTGCTCTTTGGAAACGCAGATATGTTGCATGACGGCACTATAGGGTTTCTTAACATTATTTTCACTTTCCTGGACAAAGACAGTACTGTGTTCCAGACCTCATATGTCAAGGTATCAACCCCCCACGGTCTCAAAAAAAAACCCAGCTTACTTTCAAAATTTTTAATATAACATCCACTCTCCAATTTCATATGTAAAATCATGGTTTGACCTAAGGCAAGTCTAAGGCTGTGCTCTGTAGAGTAACATGAGGAAGTTTTTATTCCTTTGGTCTTAAAACCTGTGGGAGATGCAGATGATATCATGTGACAATAGAAAGCCTATCTATCACGAGACTGAACAGTATGGTCTCTTAGGCATACAAGCATTCACATTTTGTTGGACTGAAATATCAAGAGTTTTGGCTACAGAAGAAATTGGATTTTTGATAAGAGTATTTAACAAGGCATTAAAATTAGTGACTATCTCTATCTGAACTTAAAACAAAAAGAAATAAAGAAAGAAAAAAACAAGCTAGCAAACACTGATATAAATGATCTTACTGAGAGATTCAGAGTAAGATATTCAAAAAGCTCTAAATCTCACCCAAAGAGTGGCCAGCACAGGGCTGAAGAATACAGAGAAATGGAGGACGACTACAGAGATACTATTCAACAAAATTCATGTGACCAAAGCTCAGCTAAAGTCTAAACTGAGCAGCACTTTGAAGGACAATAAAAGGCCTTCTTTTTAGAGTACGTTAACTTGGAAAGAAGAACCAGAGATAATATTGGTCCATTACTTGGTTAGGTCAGTCACTTCAAAACCAGGCTGCAGACAATGCAGAGGTGTTTATTGCCTTTTTGCCTGTGTCTTTAACAGTGAGTCCTAAACTCTCTTTTGGAAGGCTGTGATTAGGGAAATTATAAACTTCCAGCTAACTCTGAGCTTGAGACTCAATGCTCCAAATGGATGCATATAAATTTATGCAGCCCAATGGGACCTACCCCAGTATATCGAAAAACCTGGCTAATGTCATTGCAGAAATGCTCCCCATTATTTTTTTAACAGTGCTGGAGTTTGGAGAGGTCCCAGTCAACTGGAATCATAGCAGATGTTCTTCCTATTTTCAAGAAGTATAGGAAGGAAGATTCTGGTAATTACAGGCTTATAAGTCTCACTTCAGTGACTGGCAAAATTATGAATAAATTTATTCTGAGAGTTAGCGAAAAATACCTGAGACCAATACAGTCATTAGTCATAAACAGCACTGGTTCATGAGGGGAAAGTCCTGCTTCACTAAATTAATTTCCTTTTATGACAAAGTCACCCATCCAGTTGTCCAAGGAAAGGCAGTAATGTGGGTTCTTAGATTTTAACAAAGCTTTTGATACTGTCTCTCACGGCATCCTTCTGCATGAAATGTCCAGCACACAGCTACTCAAGTTCATTATACACTGGGTGAGCAATTGTCTGACTCAAAGAATTACAGTACATGGGGTCATATCAGGCTGGCAGCCAATCACCAGTGGGGTTCCCCAGGGCTCCATTTTAGGCCAGTGCTCCTTGGGAAATAAGTGTATATTGCGGAAGTTTGCCAGTTATACTAAAGCAGGGGGAATTGTTAGCTCCCTCAAGGGTAGAGAGAATTTACAGAAAGATGTGGATAAATTAGAGACATGGCAATCACCAACTGCATGAAATTTAACAAGTGTCAGATTCTCAACCTGGGGCAAAGTAACCCTGGTTTACATATAATTGGTGGATGAGAGACTGAAGAGAAACACAAAAGAAAGACATCTATCTGACAGTTTAGGCAGATGGCAAGTTGGATACGACTCAATAATGTGCCCTGGCAGTCAAAAGAGACAGATGTGTCCTGTGGTGCATCAAGCACAGCACCATCAGCCGGTCAAGGAGGGCGATTGTTCTGCTGTACAGGGCACTGGCGCAGCCCATCTCAAGACCTGTGTGCAGCTGTGGGTGCGTGCCTGGGTACAAGGTTATCAAACTATTAGAGCGAGTCTAGAGGAGGGTGACCAAGGTGCTGAAAGACCTCGAGGGTAAGGCATTTAAGAGCAGCTGAGATCACTTTGTTCACCTTGGAAAAGGGAAGGTTGAGGGTTGTCCTTGTCAGAGAATACAGCTTCCTCACAGTGGGCAGTGGAAGAGGTTACTCTGTTACTTTGGTGACCAGCAACAGGGCATGAGGAAACGGAATGAAGATTCATCACGGGAAATTCATACAGGACATAAGGAAAGTGTTCTTTACCAAGAGAGTGGATGGTCACTGGAAAAGGTTTCCCAGGGAACTAGTCACAGCACTAAGCCTGTCAGAGTCCAAGGTGTGTCTGGCTGATGCTCTTAAGCATATGGTTAAGGTTTAGGTAGTTCTGCAAGGAGCAGGGCATTGGATTTGATGATTTTTATAAAGTAGGACACTTTATTCTAAAATGAAGACAGAGGATCTGTCCCACGAGATGAAAATGGAATTTACATTATGTTTACTGGTTTTGTTTACTTAAAGAGGAACCTGTTTCTTTAAAACATTTATTAGTTTAGCAAAACTGGTAACCTTGAAGATTAAACAAGGTGACTGCAACACAGATGTATCTTTTAATCTCTGTAATTCAAAAGTATACCCAGTGACTTGCTAACTGCTATACTAATGCAAGGCCAGTGGGAGGTAAGAATCAGGCCATCAGATAGTAAAGCATAAATTAATGAATGCATACAGTGCATTATGTAGTTTACTTTCTGAATGTTGTTTGTAAGTCCTTATTAGAAACTACTTATTTTCATAACTTTTAGATTATTTAGAGTAGGATTTGGAGAAATTTTTTATCACTGAAAAACCTTTTATCAAACTAGCATAAATTCTTTGTAATTTTTCTCTTCCATTTTTATTTTTAAAATCTTGATAATTCAGGTTATCTGAAGTATTTAAAGAAAAATTAATATTTCAGAATTTTTCTTAGGTTTCTTCAAACAGAAAGTCTGAATACAATTGAATCATGACCTTTTTTTTATAGGACACTGCTTGTACAACAAAGGAGTTCTACAGCTCAATGTTGTAACAACAGTCATGAAATCTTAAAATTTTACTTAACAAGGTGTTCGTAGCTCAGGGAGAAAGAATTTCAGTGTGATCTCTACTAACTTACATAATGCCATAAATCAATATTAACATGAGACTATATAGTAGTCTGTAAATATCACTACATGAAAATAGAAATTCAGGAAATATTTGGGGGTGGAGGCAGTAAGAAGGAAAATTGTTATTTGTAAGCAGCTGGTTTTGGCTTTCTTTTCTGAGAAGAGTATTAATGGTGTTTTGTCATATGAATTAAACATATGTGACAAACATGAGAGCAATAAATGTCTTTTCACAGAAGTTCAAGACTGGAAGAGACCTATAAGATCATCAAGTCCAGTCGATGTTCTAACTGTTCAACTAGATCATGGCAGCAAGTGCCACATCCAGTCTTTTTTTGAATTCTTCAAGGGATGATGACTCCACCACCTCACTGGGTAAATGATTCCAGTATCTGACCACTCTTTCTGTGAAATATTTGCTTCTTAATTCTAACTTACATCTCGCTTGACGCAACTTGAGACTGTGTCCTCTTGTTCTGTCTGTTATCGCCCGGAGAAAGAGGCCGACCCCCAGCTCACCACAGCCACCCTTCAGGAAGTTGCAGAGAGCGATGAGGTCACCCCTGAGTCTCCTTTTCTCCAGGCTGAACAACCCCAGCTCCCTCAGTCGCTCTTCGTATGGCTTGTGTTCCAAGCCCGTGTTCATATGTGTCTCACACAGTATTTCCAGATAGTTATAGTGATAAAATAAGGGTCCTGGTCTAAAATCAATGTACTTTTAAGATATCAGATATATCTCCAGATTTTTTAGTTGACTGAACTAAACCCTTGCAAAGGTCCCTGATAATAAATCTTAGACTTTAAAGTATAGATTAAATTATTTCACCAAAAGCATCCAGTTTGCTGTAAAAACATTTTTTTCCTCAAGTTCAGCACAGCACACTTTGTGATTCTAGTTGCTATAAAGGACCTGACACCTAGAGTGGCTGGCCTCATTTTCTCAACCCCCTTGACATGTGTCACTGGTAGCTCCACAGGTGTGGCTATCATACTTTAGTGCCTAAAATTTTTTTCAGTGCCATGGGACAAGGAGCATCCTGGGACAAGAAGCAACAGGACACATTTGCACTGCCATCTGCACAGCCAACATGTGTCTTCCTATCAGTTAGAGCAACTGATTCAGCTTTGCTTTGCTTCTTAAAGAGGAGGGGGACAAAAAAATAAGAGAAATATTAAGAAGAATGCACTTGCCTGCAATAAAATCTGCTTGATAAGTAGGAATACCATTCACACTGCACTTATGCTCCTGTCCCTTGTGAGAAGGGGTGACTCTCATTTTCCTTTCTTTTTTTACTTTCTTTCCCTTTTTCCTATTCATTTTCTCCTTCCTTCCTTCCTTCCTTCCTTCCTTCCTTCCTTCCTTCCTTCCTTCCTTCCTTCCTTCCTTCCTTCCTTCCTTCCTTCCTTCCTTCCTTCCTTCCTTCCTTCCTTCCTTCCGACACTTCCTTCCTTCCTTCCGACACTTCCTTCCGACACTTCCTTCCGACACTTCCTTCCTTCCTTCCTTCCTTCCTTCCTTCCTTCCTTCCTTCCTTCCTTCCTTCCGACACTTCCTTCCGACACTTCCTTCCGACACTTCCTTCCGACACTTCCTTCCGACACTTCCTTCCGACACTTCCTTCCGACACTTCCTTCCTTCCTTCCGACACTTCCTTCCTTCCTTCCTTCCTTCCTTCCTTCCTTCCTTCCTTCCTTCCTTCCTTCCTTCCTTCCTTCCGACACTTCCTTCCGACACTTCCTTCCGACACTTCCTTCCGACACTTCCTTCCGACACTTCCTTCCTTCCTTCCGACACTTCCTTCCTTCCTTCCGACACTTCCTTCTGACACTTCCTTCCGACACTTCCTTCCTTCCGACACTTCCTTCCGACACTTCCTTCCGACACTTCCTTCCGACACTTCCTTCCACCCTTCCTTCCTTCCTTCCACCCTTCCTTCCTTCCTTCCTTCCTTCCTTCCTTCCTTCCTTCCTTCCTTCCTTCCTTCCTTCCTTCCTTCCTTCCGACACTTCCTTCCTTCCTTCCTTCCTTCCTTCCACCCTTCCTTCCTTCCTTCCACCCTTCCTTCCTTCCACCCTTCCTTCCTTCCACCCTTCCTTCCTTCCTTCCTTCCTTCCTTCCTTCCTTCCTTCCTTCCTTCCTTCCTTCCTTCCTTCCTTCCTTCCTTCCTTCCTTCCTTCCTTCCTTCCGACACTTCCTTCCTTCCGACACTTCCTTCCTTCCGACACTTCCTTCCGACACTTCCTTCCTTCCTTCCTTCCTTCCTTCCTTCCTTCCTTCCTTCCTTCCTTCCTTCCTTCCTTCCTTCCTTCCTTCCTTCCTTCCTTCCTTCCTTCCTTCCTTCCTTCCTTCCTTCCTTCCTTCTGACACTTCCTTCCTTCCTTCCTTCCTTCCTTCCTTCCTTCCTTCCTTCCTTCCTTCCTTCCTTCCTTCCTTCCTTCCTTCCTTCCTTCCTTCCTTCCTTCCTTCCTTCCTTCCTTCCTTCCTTCCTTCCTTCCTTCCTTCCTTCCGACACTTCCTTCCGACACTTCCTTCCGACACTTCCTTCCGACACTTCCTTCCTTCCTTCCTTCCTTCCGACACTTCCTTCCGACACTTCCTTCCGACACTTCCTTCCGACACTTCCTTCCGACACTTCCTTCCGACACTTCCTTCCTTCCGACACTTCCTTCCTTCCGACACTTCCTTCCTTCCGACACTTCCTTCCGCCACTTCCTTCCACCCTTCCCTCTCTCCCTTTCCTTCTAGTTTTCTCACTTTTTTTTTGTCGTTTTCTTCTCTTTTTTATTTTTTCCCTTGCTCCCTTTCCTTCTGCCTCTGCTCTCCGTCCCCCTCTCCGTGCCCGGGCTGTCCCGAGGGACTCGGTGTTCCCGCGGCCCTGGCAGGCCGGGCCGGACTGGGCGGTCCCCGCCGTGCGGGGGCGCCCCGGGGCCGCGGGCGGACGTGCCGGGCCTCAGCGCACGGGCACCGCGGTGGGAGGGCCGCGCCGCGCCTCTTCCACCTGCCCGTGGCTTTAAAGTTGCAGCCGGGCGGGACGCGGGATGACTCGGGTCGCGCTGTGCCGGCCGCAGCTACTGGGGCGCGTCGCGGTCTCGTACACGAAGCGGGGCCG
This sequence comes from Ammospiza nelsoni, assembly GCF_027579445.1. NCBI lineage: Eukaryota > Metazoa > Chordata > Aves > Passeriformes > Passerellidae > Ammospiza > Ammospiza nelsoni. Next base: position 39,024,781 of record NC_080669.1, on the reverse strand, counting down.
TTTTTCTCCATCGCCCGCGCCCGGCCGCTGTTGCCTTTCCCCGGCGGCCGGGGAGCGGGCGGGAAGGGCCGGTGCGCCCGGGAGATGCCCATGCCCGCCGCGGGTCCCCCGCGCGGCGCATTCGCCGTCCCCGGCGCTGCCGCGGTTCTCCGCGCCTCCGCGTCCCGGCAGCGGCCGGGCGGGCGCGGGTAGTGCCGCCGCTGCCGCCTCGGGCCCCTGCAGGGCGAGCCATGGAGACCGGCGCCCCGCCTGACCTCCGCGACGTCGAGCAGAAGCTGGGGCGCAAAGTGCCCGAGAGCCTGGCGCGGCCCCTGCGCGGGGAGGAGCTCCCGGCCCGCCCCGCCGCCGCGGCCCCCGGGCCCCGCCGCCGCCGCGCTGCCGCCCTGGCCCGTCTGGAGACGAAACTTCAGCTCCTGAGGCAGGAGATGGTGAGTAGCCGGGCGCCGGCCGCAGCCCTTCCGCACCGCTCGGCAGCACCGGCGGCGGCCCGGGCCGGGGACCGCGCTGCCTGCGCCCTGCCGGCCGGGCCCCCGCGGGAAGGAGGTGCTGCCTGTCCCCGCAGCAGCAGCCGCCGCTCATCCATCCCCCTGCGGCCGGGCGGCAGCGAGGGCTCTGCTGCCGGGTGGCAAAGCAAGGGGCCCCTCGTCGGCGCGGCGTAGAGCGAGGCACTTGTCGGCTATGTCCCTCGCAGCGGGGCAGTTCGTCAGGGACTCGTAGTTGGCTTCTGTTCCTGTCAGCTCGTTCGAAGTACTTAAAGCTGGAGTACCAATAAAAGAAATTAAGCACTATCCCTTTGTCGTAACTGCATTTTCTGCATTGCACCTGTTTCCTGCTCATGGCCAGCACCTAAAGTCACACAGGATATTTTCAGGCTGGAAATTTGGCCTGGAATTCGGGGACCTGATTGCTGGACTTCAGAGACGTAATTAGTTCCAAACAGGCTGATGAAGAGTAATTCTTGAAAAAACAATTATATCTACTTTGGTTGAATGGTATACTTTCTTCTGCCAGTGATCTATCATAGGACTGTCCTGCATGTAGTTCAGATCTTGTTTACTTAGTGCAGGTGCTTGTCCTACTTTATGTTCCCATCTCAGTGAGTTTATTTTGCCATAAAATGTTGCCATAAAACTGGCTTATTTTTTTCAAAGATAAACCAAAAGGAAACTCTGCAAGCAAGTGACGAAGTGATTAGTGAACACTTAGCAGATACGATCTTGGCAATGCAGGTCACCTCAGATATGTGAGCACAGATAGTTTCCATTTTTATTAGTGAGTGCTATGTAAAGTCTCAAAGGACACTTTTTAGTAGCAGTTCTTTATGTAGCTCCTGTCATTAAGCCTATTTGAACATGGGATGAATTTTGATCCGGTTGGGATGGGGATTTTCTGGCAACATGTTGAGTTAACTTTATGCAACAATCTTGGAACTCAGCCATTTACAGCCAATAAATCAATATTATTCTGTGTGAACAAATTCAATGCCATACCACAAGTCCCTCTGTGGTGCTACATATAGGTACATAATTGTGTAGGTTTGTAAGAGTTTTTAAAAAATAAGTGTGCTGGGCAAAAAGGGGAAGAGAATGGATATTCTGAGAGTTAATAGCCAAGATGGTAATGTTAATCTTGAGGTGTAACTTAGAAATTACACCTGCTGTTGTATGGCTTCATATTATTTAAGAGATCTCCACAAATCAAACTATCAGCATGTTCTGTGGAGATCTTTTAGCCACCTTTCACTACCTAGACCGGGCGAAACAAGAAAGCTGGGGAGAGGGACTTTTGACAACAGCATGGAGTGACAGGATGAGGGGGAACAGCTTTGAACTGGAAGAGGTTAGATGCAGAGATATTGGGAAGGAGTTGTTTACTCAGAGGGTAGTGGGGCACTGGGACAGGGACACTGCCCCAGAGACATTGTGGGTCCCTTTCTCCTTGTCATTTGGAAGGTGTCCCTGCCTGTGGCAGGGAGGCTGGAACTGGATGATCTTTAAAGTCACTTCCAACCATAGCTATTCTGTGATTTTAGGTAATGATCACTGGGAATTTCAGTTAAAACACTGTCTGCTTATCTCATGTTTATATTTTGGTTTTAAGCTTGCACGATGGTTTCACAGTGACCTGTAGGTAGCTTATCATGTATGGGATGTCAGACTGCAAAGGCAGCAAATAAGGTAGCCAAGAGTTTTGACAGAATATGACTGTTCATGTCAAGAAAACTAGGCCTGTTAAGGAAGGGGGACCTGAGTGAATTGCCCTATCACCTTTTCCATTCAAGCTGGACTCTTCACTTATTTCGCACTTGCAGATTTCATGTCACACTCTTCTTTTGCCTCTTCTTCCTCTCTGCACCGAGTTTCTCTGTTTTCTCTCCCTGTAGTAAGCAGGAGCATGTTTTAGTCCGTCTCCTGTTTTTTGTCACATCAGTGACTGACTGACTTTTCTTATCTGAACTAATTTCTCATGCTGAGTAAGAGGAGATACGTTACAATGCTCTTAGCGCTTCTGGTCTGTATGTGCCCATTAAACCACCAGTATAGTGACTAACTGTGAAGTATTGGTACCCTGTCTATACCTTTCCCATGCTCTCAGCTATCTTCTGTAATCCAGAGTGTGAAAGTGAACTACCTTCCTGGGTTTTTTTGCTCTAGTCTCTGGCATCTTCAGGATTTTCCTCAACCCTAAGGGTTTCTTCAGCTTCTCAATCTGTCCCTTTCCCCGCTGTAGTTTTCTTAGTGGACATATTTTATAAATTTAAGAATAATATCAGGTAAAAATTGTGGTTCCATTCTATGTTTCTTTCATCATTTTTATTGCATATCATTTCTAAAATTGAGCTAAAACATCTATTTTCTTATTTCACACCTCTTTCTAGTGCATTATTCTTTGGCTTTGCTGCAAGGCATAGGAAGTCTTGTGTAAGACAACAGTCTTGGACATGTAGAAAAGTAGTCTGCTGCAGTAGTAAACATGCAAAAAATGGAAACAAGTAGAAAACCAAGTGTCATGTGTTCACTTTTTTCTAGTTGTACAATGATGGCAGCTTCTACAGCCTACTCACTGAATTTTGGATAGACCTACCTCTGCTTTTGTTACTTGCTGATTCCAGACTTGAAAAGAACTTTCTGTAAACATATACAATCCAAGGTTATTCAGGTCCTTCTTTTCTAGTGGTATATAAAAAAAGACAGTGTTTGACTTGGAAATGCTGGCTTAGACTGTGAGCTGCAGTACCTGACAAATAGATGGAGTATATGTGGCAACTGTCTGGGTGAAGGACTTGAGGCTTTCCCTTGTTCCTTCAGATTCTTTTGCAGTTCAAGATGGTTGTTTTTACCTCACGCCTGATTTTGCGAATGGCCACTGAAATTACCTCACGCCTGATTTTGCGAATGGCCACTGAAATCACACACAAAGCACACAGCATATTGTTCTTGAAATACCAATCTGCTGGGCCAGGTTTACTTAGCTTTTCTTATCCTCCATTTTCCCATGAAGGCCATGATGGAGACTATATTGGATCCTGAAAACCTTTGAGTTATAAGGCCATAAATTAGAGAACAAGCAAGATGTAATTGCCAGCGTGTGTCAAAACACTGTGATCTGGTCAAACTTGGGTGGAATGAACACCTCCCCCTATCTGACCCTTGATTCAGTGTGAAATTTGTCACTGTTAAAATCTTTCTTCCTATGGTCTTACAGGTGGAATGTTCCATTGGGGAGCTGAACATAAACCTTTATAGCTGCAGCCTTTTTTCTAGTGTACCATGCTCTGAGGACGCCTTTCAACACATGCACCTTCACTGCAGTAAATAATCTGTGAGTCTCATTCTGCAGCCTGAAATGATACTGCTTGTAAAACCTCATTTCTCATTCTGGCGTAACTCAAAGGGAGAATTTCTTTAACATTCAAAGAAAGATATAGGGTGGATTTTTCCCTTTAAATTCAAAAGTTTCCGAACTCAGCTCTTTAATGTCTCTTTACAAGCTAGAAATATAAACACAGTATAGCCTGCATTACGTACAAAAATCTAAAAAAAATGTCTTACATGAAAATATTTAAGGCAGAAAAGATAATATGTGTCTTGGAAGTGAGGGGTAGATGGCAATGCTGGGGTTTTTAATGAGATTCCTTCCAGTGAATACTGTTAAGAATCAAATTGTGTTAGTGAGTCTAATCATCCAGGTGGGTATACTGAGTGCAGCAGTTTTTAGACTGAAGGATAAATAATCCTGTTTTCAAGGAGCTGAGCATGCTAAAGCCATTTAAGATAGAGGAATATTCTTCATGCTAACTCATTACTTGACTTTTCTTCTTCTTTGTTCTCCTAGTTCAATTTTAGTATAACTATTTTTAAAGGCAATTAACATTGATCCCTAACAAAATGAAACTGGAATTAAGGGAAATGGGATAATTACAATGGCAATCCTTCTTGGTGTTTTCGATAGTTTGGTTTCTTTTTACTTTTTTATTGGTTTTGGGTTTGTTTGTTTTTTAACTATCCCTAGCACATTAATGAAGGTTCAGGTTGAAAGACAGGGCTGTTGTAACCCTATTCTATCATCCCTAAAGAGTCTGACAAACTTCATATTTTCTCAGATTTATTAGATGCACAGTTTTGGAGGATCTGCATTTATTAGTTTCTTTGAAGGACTGATTTTAAAAAATCTACAACTATGACCTGAAATATCTCCTTAACACACGCTGTAGGTGCAGGATGCCACATTCACTATTTTGTATGATAACATCAGTTATCTTAACTGAAGCCAAGATCTGGCTTCAGTGTGTCTCATCAGCAATGCAAAGCTGTATATCCCATGCTGGTTTTCAATTAGATTAATTGTAATTTTTGCTTAAAACCTTGACTGAAGATAAAATCTTAAAAATAAAATTACTGTGCAGGTGAGTTTGATTAACCTTTGTTTCTTAATGAGCCGTTATTCAGTGAATCCCTGAAGTGAGACTCTTAGACAAAAAGAAGGCACACAGAAATAGAAACAAATTTGTTTCCCCAGGTCCTCCTGAAGTTCACTGAAAGAGGGGTTAATCCTCTGTCTTGCTAGCAAGTTCTCTCCATGCTACTCCAGTTTGCATGATGTAGTAGAGGAGTCTGCAATTTTTGCATATAACGCAGATTGGGCAGTGATTATGACAGTGACTCATTAAAATGGTCTTGTCGATTAATCCTTGGGGAAAATAATCAACTCTAATAAGGAAAAAATGCAACTTAATTATAGTGCCAGTACTTTGCCAAGTTTTCCCTTTTTTCAGATCGTCTCTGGTAGAATGAGTTGACCAAGGTTATTTAAATTAATACATATTTAAACATATGTTTTGACTGGCAAACCTCACTCAGTGCCTGTCAGAAAGAAGGATTTGAATTGTAGAACATCTCGGTGTTGTACTCAGAGTTTATGTCTGTTCTTACTCAGCTATTGCTGCTGCATGGCCAAGAGTGCATGAAACCTTGCTGGTACCTTAGCGAGCAGCATCAGTGTGAGGTCCTTCAGTATGCATGCATCTGTGTGATGTGAATCATCACAGCAGCATCAGGGATACTAAGGTCAAGACTTCCAGTTAGACTGCCCGTGTACTGTGAGACTTCTGCCAGCTTTTTTTTTTCGGAAAACATGTATTATAATTTCATTATTCCTTCCTGATTACTTTTTCAAGAGTAGAAGAGCCATTGAAATTGGTTTTTGAAGTCTGATTCCTGACAATTTGTAGTGAAATGATGTGAATACTAAACCACTTCTGCACAGAGTTGTACAGTTTATGGTAACTTTTAGCAAATAGATTATAACCTTTCTGATTAAAGCATCATAACAGCATGGCTTTCATAGAATGGCCTGGGGTGGAAGGGCTACTTCAGAATACCATCTGGTTCCACCTTTAGAAGGGAAGGGAGTCTGGGTGACATTCTCAATCATTCAGTCCATCATGAAAACCTCAGCTGTGTAACTGGGGAGGCTGATTGCCTTCAATCATTCTCATGATTGATTGCCTTTGCTGAAAAAAGTTGAGCTCATGTTAAGATGAAACTTCTCCTGGTCCTCTTTGTATCAGTCCAAATTACTGGAATGCTGTGAGGAGATACTCCTATCCCCAGGACTTCTCTAGGGAGAAAAGACCTACCTCCTTAAGTCTTTCCTCCTATGGCAGATTTTCTAGCCCTTTGATCATCGTAATTTTGTGTGGATGCTTTCTTTTATGTGGTTATTTATGGCAACAACAAATTAAAATTATCTTTTGTGTATGAGCAGGAAAAACTTGAAATGCACAATACCAAATATGTATATTAAGCAGAGGTGACCGCCAACCAGTGCATTTCTACTCTTCAATACTTCCTTTTTCCTAACAGTAAATAGTAAAAGAAAAATAATAGATTTTCAATTCATGTTTTAAAGGTTACTAGATTATTTGTCTGTTCTCTACCCTCAAAGTCAAAACCCAGTAAACTTTCCTCAGGGGATAAGTTTATTTTCCATGTGTTTCATTTCTGTCCATGTCCTGGAAGTGAGGCTGGTTACTGGGATCTGAAGCAAATGAAGATGAAGTTACAGGAGTGAAAAGACAGAGGATCTGAGCTGTTGAAAAGCAGTTGGAATTCAATTAAATTGAGTGCAGTTTCTCTGATGGATTTAACTTGCATTTACCAACATGGAAGTTATGCTTACTATACATAAGCAGTTCCAAAAGATGGTTCTCTCTTTGTAAGGATGAAGAGCTCTGATCATAAAAATACAAGACAATCTCATAATAAAAGAGAAACTTTTTTGTTGTGAAGGCAGACTTGTAGCCTTTACTATCCAGCCTTACTCCCCCAAATGTGGGCTTCTAATTAAAAGCTTTTTCCCATGGTGAAAGTGCTCACGGTAAGTAACTGGAAGCAGCTCTAATTTGGAGGGTGACCAAAATGAGTGACCAAAACACATCCAGAGAGTCCATAAACCATCGTGTATTAAATCTTTGAAAGATATAAACAACATAGTTCAACCTTTCAAGCTTTTTCAAGTCTACAAGGATATTGGGATGGTCATTCATTTCACTGGTCACTTGTTCTGTGTTTCAGAGTCCCTCTGGTGCCTGCCTGAAGATAAAATGTATCTGAGAATCCCCCTCTTTTGAAGTAGCTCTCAAGCAGGTTTCTCTTCTTCCATAGAAGAAGATAAGGAAGGACATTGGAGAGTAAAAATATGTCAGGTATATAAGTATATAAAGTCAGCTACTCCATTTTGTCAGGATATGGAAACTCACCTACAGCTTCCATAAACATGGAAAAGAGCCTACTGGCGCACCAATGCAAGTCTGGCCTCAGCAATCCAATCCTTGCCTATCCCCATCAACCTAGCCATTCTTAACCCTTACAGTTTGTCAGGAGAATGGTTTGGCACATTTCTTAATTAACTGTAAACACAAACTAGCTAAGCTGCCAGAGAAGTTATCTGAATGTTTCCTTTGCCATGCTGTACAATGAACTCCTCTCAATGCTGTGTGGCCCTGGTGGGTGCAGTGCCAGATGAAGTGAAAGCATTTAGTGACTTTAAAGCAATGGTAAATTGCTATTCAATTTCTGGGGGTTTCAGGTTCTATAAACACTTCACTGGCATAATTTGTGATTTTGTTTGCTGCTGTTAGATATCAGCTGCATTCATGACTCAAATGCTTCCAGAAGAAGAGCCATTTTGCTGCATTCTGGTTTAGCTGCGAACCCTGTCTCTTTATAGGTACAGAAGGAAACACAGCTAAGAACAATAATGCAACTAGTGTTTTCAAGCTCACACATTTTTACCCCAAGGTAGAAAAAAATAGAACAGCTTGGTTGCTTTGAATTTTTCTTTTTTTTTTTTTCTTTTCTTCCTACAGGATTTCCATTGGTTTAAAGAAGTGTTGTATTTGAGATAGTTGCACTGCTCTTGTTAGCTCACACTTGTTTATGAGCTACAGCAAACATTGGACATTAGTTTCGTAACACTCAGTTTAAAAAACTTTTTAATTTAAAAACTTCAGAGTTTTTAAACTCTGAGTTTTTAAAATCCTTCCAATAATTACGAATTCCTAGGAAAAAAGAGTCCTGACACCAAGGAGGAAACTATGAAGCATTTCTGTGGAAGGAGGAATAGGATCTGTATTGTCTTGCCACCTCTTCAGAAAACTAGTAAAAATCATGTAGACAGGCCTCCATTCAGCCCTGGTAAGGCCATATCTGGTGTGCTGTGTGGGGATCCATTTTGGGCTTAGCAGTTTAAGAGAAGGAACTACTGGAGAGCTGGTCCAGCAGAGGGCTATAAAGATTTGTAGGGGTTTGGAGCATCATCTTCTTATAAGGAAAGCCTGAAGAAACTGGGCCAGTTTAGCTTGGAGAAGAGATAGCTGAACAGGGATCTTACCAATGTAAGACCCTTGAGAGTTGCTGTCAAGAAGATGGGACCAGACTCTCTTCAGTGGTGCCCAGTGACAGGACAAGAGACAATGAGCACAAACTGAAATACAAAAGGTTCCATCCAAATATAAGGAAAAGCTCTTTTACTTTGAGGATGACTGTGCATTGGAACAGGCTGTCCAGAGAGGTTGTAGAGTCTGTCTCTCTTGAAATTTTGAAAACCTGCCTGGACTGGATCCTGTTGAACTTGCCTTAGCAGTGATGTGGCATTAGATCAGAGGTTCTTTCCAACTGCAACTCTCTCATGATTGTCTGATTCTGAATATCTAGTGTTCTTCCTGGAGTGAGATTAATATGTACACCTTTATAAGTGTGTCTGGGGAAGACCGGTTCCAGCCACATTGAAAGGCTGGCACAGCCTTTGGAGTTTGGCAGCTAATACAGACCATTTCCATTGTTAGACAAAGGCTAAATAATGGAAGTGATAATGTAGGGGGTTTAGGTTGGATTTTGGTGTTGAAGAGCCCTTTTTGTGGGTAGGAATGTTTTCTGACTAATGAGATTTAGATGGGCCCGAACAGAAATATAACAAATTGGAGAAGTCATTCAAGGGGTCATTGTCAACTTGAGGCTATTTTTCTAGTCTTCTTGAAACTATACAGCTATGAGGGGGACAGATATGAAGGCAGAATAATTTTTACAGGACTTTTCCTGTTCTGTGACTTCAACTACATTTTGCCTTCACAGGGCTATTTTAACCACTGTGACTGTTAATGACTTGTCCACATGTCTTGGCAGAATTGTGCAGTGCACTGAAATATTTTTTCAAGTGGTGTTATGTGGCAGGGTTCTAGAGTTACAGGGTTTGTAGGAGAAAACTCTAAATCCTGCTGCAGCCGAGAGAGGAGAAAGCCTCTCTGCAAGAGAAGAGTGTTACTACTAGCAAACCAAACTAATAGTGGTGTTCTTCAAAGGCCTGTGGAATTTACATCCTCCTTTGTTACCTTCTGCTACCAGTTGTTGTGACTGAGGCAGGGAAATGAAGGCGTGTTGCTGTTTTCCCCATAGCCAGATGAGGTAGCCATCTGTGATGATAACTTCATAAAGCTGCTTAGGCATTCACCAGTGCAGAGCATCAGTCCCCCCATTTCAGACAAGAAAGAAAATGCAACCAAAAAACACTATGATCTTTAATATTTTGTAATTTCTTTCCTTCATTGTTATTAGTTTGTACTCTGTGAAGTTTAATAACAAAATTACTTCAGAAGAGCTGTTACCAGCTCTTTTCAAATACAACCAAACTTCTCTAGCCCAAATTCTGCTGTGTTTTCCTTGACTAGTTCTCTCTTTTCCCAGGTTACCTTTGGTTATTCAGAAAGGCCATATATGTCTTTCCCTAGCCATGTTTTGCAAGTCTTGCACCTTATTTTTCCTCCCCAACTACCTTAGTAGCTAGTACTTCCTTATAGAAGAAGAAATGAGATACATAAGCAATCACCTTGATTCCTTCTAAAGCTACTCATATATCTAATAATTGCATTGACAGCTATGATTAATATTATTTGCTGAACTAGAATCACTTCATAATGCCCCAGTGCTGTTCTATGTAGAAATCTTTGCTAAGAACAGGTTTAAGTGCAAAGTGTAAAAGAGTATATAAAAGTATATGGCATGAGCTAGAGTTGTTTTGGAGAAGCTGAGGACTGCACTATGTGGCGTGGATATAAGTTATTGATAAGAGAATTGATCAAATTATGTGGAGAAAATGTTACCTACAGTGCCTGATCTTGCCTTGTAGTTAATAGTTTATGACTAGTTACTCTTACTACCTTCTGACATCCTTGCCTGGAAGCATAAGATGTGTGTTTGTTTAATTGTTAGCATTCATTGACAATCACAGCTTGTGACCTCTGGAATGAATTGCTGTGGTGTGTTCAGTGGGAAAAAAAAGGGGTCTGTGGGTTTTTGAGCCAAAAGGGCTCAAAAGTTGCAGCTGGTGTAGTTTTTAACCGCCTGCTCATCTTGTTGTGCTGGCCAGTTTCAGTATTTTAGCTTGCTAGAAATGGTTGTAGCCTGTTTGCTCCTTGATTTTTATTCCTTTGATCCCAGATGCAGGTTAGCTTCTTGCTATTCGGTACCTTCTTAGTAGATGAGAAAGAACTAAATTACTTAATTTTTTGTAGATACCTGGAGGTTTAAAAAGGTGGTTTTGTTTGAAAGACTCAAAATAGGCCATTTGATGATATCTAAAACCTCAAACTTGCTAGTACTTTCAGAGAGATGTAAAGACTGTGTAGGGACCATATTTTAGGAGAATGGTGATTACAGCACTGAGATTTGGATGAGGAAAAAGTAAGCTGAAAGACATGGAATTTCAAGCAGATAACAAAGTGAATGTAAAATGAAACAAAACGCCTTATTTTTTAAGATACTGACTCATTTATATTCAAAAATTTATCATGGGAACTTATCGCTCATAATGTTTTAATAGGGGAAAAATCCCACTTATTAGCAAATCAGTTTCTAGGACTACTAAGGTTTTTTTAGGAGCTCATTTGATAATTTATAATACCAAGGCTGTCTTGAAGTTCTTTTTGATTCTAATTCAGATAAACCTTCAGTAAATAGGACTGCAGGTTGCCTTTACTAGAGATTTTGTTGTTATATTAAAAATATGCTTTCAATAGGATATACCCCATCTCCAGAATACAGAATTGTTTCAAACAGAATTCCATTTTGAATTCTGGGGAGATTCAGGCAATGACTTTTTATTTTTAAATTGTATGTGTCCAGTGGTATTGTGAACGCAGACTTGAATTTCAAGAGATTTCAGATTTCTCTTCAGTATTTCTATTGTTGTGTCTCAGTTTCGATTCAATGAAATGTTGAGTGTTGTGATGTCTTTTTTTAGAGGTTTGGTTTTTGGGGATTTTTTAGGTTTTAAAATGTTTTCAAACTTTGCTGTTATCTCTATAGAGGCAGTATTTTCAAACTTTGCGTATACCTGTGAGCAAACCCTATTATCTTCTTTTATTTTAGTTGTATGCTTTAGAGTAATTTCCATAGTGCCAGTATTAAAAGTAATTAATTTTGAAGGGATAAACAAGTATGGAGTGGTTATTATAATTTTTCATTTTTTTGCATAGTGTTTCTAAGAGTATGTTTTGGTCAGGACAGACATAAATAAGGCAGAGAGTGAAATCCAATGAACAAAAAAAGAAATTACATATGTTCTTGAGCCCCAGTGCTGTCTCATGTTGATCAGAAGATGCATGCAGTCCTGCATTGTGGCTGGTGTCCAGAACACTTCATAATGATCCTGTGATCGTCCATCTGCTGTAACACTTTCTGACACCCGCAGCCAAATGCTACAGCTTCATATTGACCTGAATGTTTGCAATGGAGTTATCTTGTCTGTCAACAAATGTGGGTCCATAATATGGATTGCTCTGGACATGTTCACCTTTGTCACAGTAGATACATTTCTAAGGTCAGATGAAGCTTTTTTGACAGAAGTTTGAGATATTTGGAAACATTCAGTAAAACCTTCCAGCAGCATTAGAAGTTTTTCCTCTTCACAAATCCCTACGTTTTCTCACTGCTTTCTTTCATGTTAGTTCAACTAAACTTTAAAAGAGCTGGGATTTTCCTTTTATATTTTTTATCCTTCTGTGATGGGATATTTCTTTCTTTGAATTTTGTGTTAATTCCATGTATTTAAAATGCTTATTTAACATTTGTTTTATTAGGACAGGAGGTGAGGAAATAAGAACATGACTAATTAACTTTTTTTTCCTTCTACTTGCTCTCAATTTTATGTCATGTTTCCTTTTGACAGTCACTTTCATATCTACTTAAGAGATACTTAAATAGCTTCATCTTTTTCAAAGCAAAATTAAGAGATGGCAAAAAACAAAAGAAAAAAATAAAAATATACTTTCCCCCCGGGAATGTTTTTTTATTACACTTAAGCATAGAAGATACCTCAAACACTATAATGTTAGGAGAAAAAGTATATCCTACTGATCAAATGATTCATCCTAATCATTGGTATGTTATTATCAAAGGTATTAATGCACTTGGCAGGCTGCCCACACATACTGCCCAGACAAGGACCATGCATATTTCAAGGCAATGAAAAAAGGCCTTGAGATTCACTTTTTCTATTTTTTCAGAGGTAATATGACTAAACAATTGCACAGCTTGGTGGTATGTATTTTCCTGTTAAGTATAAGGGAAACAATTAGTATGCATAAAATTAAAATATTAAAATAGAAAAATGTAAATCGCCAGTACTGAAATATCCTATATCAGATGATGAGCATATTAGCATAACATTTTTTTTCATATATTTGCAAGATTCGTCCTTGGAACCTGCTCATTGAGTTATTTATGCTCATTGCCTACTGAACTAACTTGCTTCTCATGAAGTTGCTCTGCTTCCTAATTATTCTGGTCTGTTTTCCTACATTATTCCGGTGGTGGCTCAGACCTGACCTGCCTGCTTCCTTGCTTTAGCTAATGGATTGGTAACCTCTCCTTACAGTAAAATCCTTTTGTGGCTGATGTGGAATCACATGGTCTTTCTCCTTCCTAATTAAAAGTCACTGTGCTCAGAGCTGTGTTTTGTGGCTGGCAGATTTTACAGACAGACCTGTGGAAATACTTATTGCGAGCACTTGGTGAAGGATTGCAGTGGAAATGCAGGAACTCAAAGCAGGACAATGGCTAGGCTAGAGCCTCTGTTTAAAGTAGCTAACTAAGGGTGCAGACAGAAAGGGAGAACTCAATGACTACTCACTTTATGAGCAGCTGGGAGTTCAACCATTGTAATGAACGCTACCTAAAAAATCTGATATGAGGGTTTTAACAAATTTGGAATCTTCAAGAGATACAAGATTATAAACAATCTCTTGCAAAAGAAGTCAAAAATTAAGTGATCAAAACTTCTGTGGTCTGCCACAATGTTTTTATTGTGACTCATTTGTGGAAGTACAGCTGAGAAAGGTCAGTGTAACTTACTTACTTTGCAGAAAAAAGGTAGATCAATGAACCATAACTGCAAATCAACAATGAATCACAAAAATTTAGCTTTGGTATCTATATGTAGCTTTTTTATGTGCTCCCTCATTGTCTGAAGTTTACCACAAGCCTAAAAATCAGAAGAAAATAAACAGGAAAATGATACAGCAATATATTATAACACAAGTCCATGCTAAAAGAAGCAAGATGCAGAAAAAGTTGTTGATCTACAATTATTGCTGTTGACTGAAATTTAATTTAGCTAGCTCAGTGTGAGGTAAATCACAGTCAGAGACAGAAGGCATAATGATGAACATTGTAGCACCTCCCTTGACTCCGACAGTCTCATTCTCTTCCAGGCTTTGGTCCACATCTCCGTTGTTTTGAGAGAACTTATACAGAGTTTCAGTCAGGTTGGTTGTGTTAGCTTGAATTTTTGTGGTGTCTGAATTTACCACAGTTAGCTGGCTTTGCTGTGGAGTGCATGTTGCACATTCCCACAATCAGTTACTGTTCCTCCAAAGAAGATGCCTTCCACTTAATGACAGTAAACTTGTTTTCTTACCCTCGGTCATGTAAAACTCCCTTCATTTTTAACAGGAGATGCTGAAGATTCAAATTCAGGAGAAGTTCAAATTCAGAAGTCAGCCTAGGTATTCTGATTTTTTTTTATCTTGATCCTGAAATACCATTCCCATAAGCAGCATAATTATATGAAGAAACCAGGGCAAACACCTTGAATCAGTGGGACAATTTAGAAGCAGGCAAGAAGTTTAGAGACATGCACATGCATATGTTTTAATTTAAGTAGGATGTAGCTCCTGTGATTAACAGCCTGTTAATCATCCTGTTTGTTAAAGGAGCAGACATGATTTGTTATTTGTGATTTTATTTTATTTAGACATGTTAAATGGAAAAAAAAGAGCATCTCTTTTACTCACTGGTGTTGAGAAGCTGTTGTAGTATCACTTTCAGCTTGCTTACCCTCAAATGGCATGCTTCATGCTTTGAGATGGTGTCTTATAAACAATTCCTCTGTGTGTGTCTCCAGACTTATCCCTGTTGTAAACTTGTTAACTTGGTGACTGCAGTTAAATAAAACTTGAATTCATGTATTTTGAATAAATTGCTTATGGTATTTTAGCTTATTATGGTTTCACAGAATTAGTCTATGAGGTTTTATTGACCATTTTTTTAATCCTTATATATCTTCTTACCATATTTGTATCTTGATAAGACTTGAGTAATTGCCAGCCACTGTTTTATTTTCCTCATCTTTTGCCTCTTAAATTAATTTCCTTAGTTACTTTAAAACTTGTTATTCAGTGTTTGTAATAGTAAAAGTAACACCAGGAGAAAATGGGGTACGGTTAGCTTTTTTTCAGAAGAGACATCTCAGACTGCAAAACAAATTATTATTTGGACATTGATTGTTTGCTTTTTTTAATCGCATCTGGAATTAATTGATGGAATGTGCTATTTTATGAGAAGCTGAGGTAACCTCCCTTTTAAAACTTAAAGGGGAGGTAGGCATAGCTGGCAAGCTCTTCATCCTGAATAAGGGAAATAGAAGAAATTGAACAGGAAAGCAGAAAGCTATCTTTGACACGTCTTAGGAAATGGAAACAATAGTAGCATTAATACTCCTGAACCATAGTGGTTATGCACACCTATTTAGTATGGAAAAGTTCTACAGGTTTGAAATTCTGTTTATAAAATTGTGATAGAGATGGCTGTGGTAGTGTTTAGCAACAGATGGAATTGAATGCAGGAAGTTTCATCTAACCCTCCCCATGTTTGTTACTTTTGCAGGACTTCCCAGGCCTGGGAAGGTCTGAGAGACCTCCCCAGGAGTACTGTACTTTGCTACTGTTTCCATCCATTTCTACTTAGCATTGAATTTGTGTCCAAACTTAAGATGTTTTAGAACACAGATTCCAGAGCAGCTAACCCTAGATTCATTTTGAGATGCAGAGCAGAGCAGAGCTTCTGATCGGAGTGACTTAAATAGCTCCCTGAATCCTGCTGTGAGGACTTACTTCACTGTGCTCTGGCTCAAAGACTTAGCCTGAAAAAAATACTTTCTTTAGGGTCCCTCACTTCTTTTTCTTTTACTAGTAGACTCTTTACAGCACAGAGCATAAATGTATTGAGAAGAAATGAAACTGAAATAATTTAAATAAACTTAGGGATATCTTTTCCTGAAGCCACATTTTATGGTTGCCGTTAATATCCTTGCAGAGTTCCTGTAATTAGAAGAAGCAGCATGTGAAGCCAGCAATTTAAAGGAAAGTAATCTGCGGGAAGAATCTAACGTTTCAAACAGCTTTCACAGCTTAGCAGGGTATATTACCAGTCTAGGTTTGCCATTTCTGGAGGGGAAGGTGACCCACTGTGTTTGGAACTGACTGGAAGCTCTGTCTGCAGAACATGCAGCAGCAGAATGCAAGGCTGTTTTGCCCAGATTGTGACTACATATGTGACTATGATCCAAAAGGCAAGTGATCAATGCACTACTTTGGGTGACTGCCAGGAAGCAATAGTTGTCTTTGTTAGCAGTCGTGGTCATTCAGGGTTTTATTCTAAAAGCAATAACCTAGTCAATCTTTCTCAAAAACACTGAATTATATTAAAAAATAGCATGGATATTTGTGTGTCTCTCTGCATATATATGTACACAAAAGCCTTTATGTTTATATGTATATCAATTCTCTTGAGCAAATTATGAGAGTGTTGTACATATTATTACAGAAGACCAAAAGAAAGGAAGAAATATTTTGTTAGAACAACAGGTATGAGAGGGAGGCACAGACAGGTGTTTAGTCCAGTTATTCCTTCCAGATTGAAGTTCTGTTTTTTTTCTGAATGTTAATCTGTGCACTTACACTACCAGAATGTGTTACTTGAAAGATGCTGTCACTTTAATTTCATTATTTTCTCTTGCTGTGACTAGCTCTTAATGTCAAACATTTAGTATTCTGTCCTGTGATCAGCACTATTGTGGAAATATATGGAGCAAGGCTAAGCAAAACTATATAAAAGTTAACCTGTAATAGGACATTAGTTTTCACTCTTTTGTAGTTTTCTTTATACACTGTAAGTTTTTGCTGAGAATTGGTCCATAATAACACGCACCTTCCCTATAGTGGTCCTGTGTGTGCTCTAGCTTTAACTTAAGGGATAGCTATAAAAACTGTTCTGAAAAGGCTGTATTAGCTATGATATGCTGTTTAGATTGTTCCTGAAATGCACCTGTTACTGTGCATAACAAATGCAGCTGTCAAGCATGGTGAGATTTTATTGTGTTTAGTCCTGTTAGCTGAACCAGTCTTGAACTGACTTGTTTACTCTAAGAACACTCCAACTTGTGTACTCCAACAACTTCCAAGATAAATGGGTTGCAGCTACATAAGTGAGTAAAAACTCATGTGATTATTTCTGTGCTAGAGCACATAAGGGGCAAAAAATGTCATTTTGACATTTTTGTGTTATTGAACAGATTATGAAATAGACCATATTAAAGAAAGATGACACTTCTTAAACTACATTTTAGTATTTGCTTTAGGAAAAGCACACTCTTGATATGGGAGATTTGGAATGACATGGTAGCTAGGAGGAGGAGGATTCTAGTACTCAGGAATGCAAAGAATTGTTTCCAGTAAGGCTACTCCACAAAAATGCTGAAGCTGTTGCTGTATTTAGAGAAAAAAAAAAATATTTCCTGTGAACTGAATCTGAAATATATGAGATGTCTACTTTATCTAAAAGGGACTGTTTCATTTGAGTCATGTTGGTGCTAGTTCTGTTAAACATTTCCTTAATCAGCCCTTTGGGAAACTTGTCTTTGAGCATGTTTATATTCAGCAAGTTGCTGAAGTCTGTAGTTGCATTTGAGAAGCTGGGTAATTTACTGCTTTCGTGACAGCCTAGTTGCCGAGCAAATGGTTTATAGTGATTTATTAGTTAGAGTAGAGGAATTGGCTTGGGCAGGAGAACTACAAAATGGTCAATCTGTTTTCATAACCTCACTTCTCAAACAATGATAGATGGGCAATATTGTTAAAACTATGAATGGTAGGTAGAGCTGTTTTGCACAGTACCAGGTTAGCTGTGTTAAATCTTGTGATACTGGATTGAGAATAATTCAGAAGTCATTCTGAGGACTGGAGAAGGAAGTGGGAATACATATGACGGTTATACAGGCAGTCTGTTACTGGCAAAGCTCAAAATGTCTTTGCATTGGGTTGTCCCTGGCCAGTAACTAAGCATGCACCAGATCACTCCCAGCTGCTCACTCACTCTCTTCTCCTCTTCAAGTGGGATCGGGGGAGAGAATTAGAAGAACAAAAGTGAGAAAAACTTAGACTGTAACAAAGACAGTTTAAAAATTAAGGAAATAAATTAAATGAACAAGTGATGCAAAGTCAGTGACACACCATCTCCCACCAGTAGACCAAGCCGGCCCCCAAGCAGCAGCTGTAAAGGAAAGATTAAATGCAGAGGTTTTATTGCTGAGCACAACATTCTATGGCAAGAAATAACCATTTGATGAATTCTGGTCAACTGTCCCATCTCTGTCCACTTCACGCATCTTTCTTGGCCCTAGCCTACCTGCTGAGGGTGCAGAGTGAAAAACAGAAAAGGCCTTGATTGCACTCCCTGCTCAGCAAGAGCTGAAACACTGGAATGCTACTGACATGCTTTGGTCACAGATACAGGGAGCAAAACCATAACAGCTGCTAGGAAGAGTCCTAGCTGGATCCACTACAATCTTTCAGTGTCTAAGAGAATAAAAATACATTAAAGTAATTTTTAAACAACTCTATCCGGCTGGGGAAATTTGGGGTACTGAGAAGATGGCATTTGAGTATGGAAAGGATCATGTTCAGATTATACTCTTGGCAAAACAAGATACAGTCTTTGCTTCCTGAGAATACTCATTCTGTTCCAGTCCATTGTGTATGAACAATACAGGTACTATTTTTCTGTACAATTGTGGACTTGAAGAATTGTATAAAATATGTGTTGTCTGATGTAATAGGTCTTACTTCTTTTTACTTTATTTTTCAGTTGAGTGAAGAATTTCAAATTTTCAATATGGCAGGGTTACAGATTATTTTTTCCAGTACCTATGATATTTCAGATGAAGAGAAGGAAACAATGAATATAAGGTTTAAGTCTCACCTTTATTTGTCAGCTGAAGTGACTTAAAAATGGTTTTATACAGTTTGCCTGTTAAGGAACACATTAGGATGGTTAACTCAAATATATCTGTGAAATGCAACACTGTAATATTCCACTGTGCATTACTATTAACCCTTCTATGTGTTTGCATCAACCACTACAACTAAGTGAGAAAGTAGGAGTTGGTTCTTAAAGTCCACTTTTTATTTAGTTAGCTATGGCAAATGTTTGCTCCATGCCTGTAATATGTAGTTAACTCTGAACTTCATCACCTTCATCTATTATGGGTTAAAATAACTGAAAGCTACAGTTTCAATAAATTAAATATTTCAACTCTCAGACATTTATATAGCAGATTTTAGTGTCCACTAAGGAGAGTGTGAGTAAAAGTTGAATATCCACAAGCTTTTTTCCAAATTATGCACATCTGAAAATATTAGGTTTCCCAGGTAGCCATAGTAAGGATAACTAGGGCTGAATGCCTAGACATCTGTAGCCATAAGTAGCTTAGAGTAGAGGTAAATAGAAATGGCTTTGTGTCTTGCTTCTCTCATTACTGGAAGGCTATCCCCAGGAGCTGTCATAGCAGCTGTGTTTCTCATCTAAACAGCATTGTACCAGGGTGCATACAAGTTTTTCCATTGACTATCAGTCCTGTTAATGGACTGCTTAGGGAGGCTGACCAGTATTAGTATAGGTATACTTTTGGGGCTTTTTGTTTGTTTGCTTGTGAGGTTTTTTACTAGTTACTGAAATGTATTTGTCCTAGATAGGAAAGATGGAATTTCTTTTGTGTTTTATTGAAGCCCATTCAAGCCTGCTCCTTGGCTTGATTATGAAAAGAGTAATTTTTTAAATTATTTTTGCCTTGTAGGTTAATCTCCGAGCCACTGATGTGAAGCTTATGCGCCAGCTCCTACTCATCAATGAAAGTATTGAATCAATCAAGTGGATGATTGAAGAGAAAGCCATAGCCAGCAGAGGCAGCAGTTTGAGTGGAAGCCTGTGCAGCTTGCTAGAAAGTCAGGAGACATCGCTCCATGGCAGCTGCAACAGTTTGCAAGACTGTAGTGATGGACTGGATGGAATATCAGTGGGGAGTTACTTGGACACCTTAGTGGATGATGTTCCTGGTCACCAGACCCCTTCAGATCTGGACAAATTCAGTGATTCTTCTGTCACGGAGGACTCACAGTCTCTGCATAAGCATCCAAAAATTGATTCTGATGAGTACTACTGTTTTGGTTAATAAGAACAAGTTCCAGTGGGACACAAATGCACTTGTACTTACCCTTTTTCTTTGCTGCTATTTTATTTCATGTGCAAAACCCCCAAAGTCCTCTTGGAAGGAGAATATAATATGATACTTCAATTCTATTGCTTAACTTTTCTATTGCTTCTAATGCATTTTCTCCTTGATGGGTTGGGTTTGTCTCATCCTCCTCCTTCTCACATTTTCTTAATTTATTGTCACAATTATTTTTGCTTTAATTTTTTACAATGCTATATTTACAAGTCTGTAAAACTGGTCAAGGAAAAGCTTTATCTTTAAAATTAAACATCAGAGAATGAATAAACAATGATTAACAATTTTGTATTTGTTGTTAATAAAACATCATCTGAAAAATATATGTTGTCATAAAGTTTCTTGACTACTGTGTCTGGTCTTTCCAAAGACACTGTTTTTATTAAGCCTTAAATCTGAATCTTGAAAATACCTTACAAAATAATTTTCCTTTTCTAAGCAGTGAAATTTGGTTCTTATAAGCTGTAAAGTCTTCCTTTGAAATATAAAGTATTCTAAACTTTTCAGTGTGGGGTTTCTTTCATTTTGCTATGTTCTCTTGTCTCTTGTCTAATTGTTTGTTTTTGTTTTTTTTTTTTTTTTTTAATTCAGCAGTTACCCTGCTGCCTTTTCCTTTCCTGTTTTACAAGTAAGAGTTTGCCTTAACTTTTTTGTGCCTACTAGTGCAGTAGAGAGCTGCAGCTAATCAGTTGTATTGGAAGTACCTCAGAAGTAAAACAGTAACTGTTGCATGTAGAGCCTCTGTTTTGAGACTGGTCTCTGCTTTTGTAAAGATTAGGAGGTAGATTTTTCTTTTAAGTGCTTCAGAATTATAACAAATCCCCCAAGATTTTATCCTTCTATGGTAAGAAGAAAATTAGAGTAAAAGAACTAAAATTGAACAAGACACTCTAACAGATGATGAATCTATATTTCCAGCATAAGAAACAGCAAGAGTTATTGATACTTACGCATCATTTAAAAGTGTTCTGTTTCACCAAGTTTGACAGTATTCCTATTGCCAGTGAAGGCATGAATTCCCTCACTAAAGTTGTGTTTACTAAGTGTAAGGCAGGCTCCCATTTAAAAACGATTGCCCAGATTCTGAAGGAATACAAGTTGATGTATGTGGATTTGGTTAATTCTGAGGTAGTCCAATAAGGTTCTGTTCATCCAAGCCATGATTCCAGGGATCCATCTTGTCCAGTCTTGAGCAACATCAAGTGTAAAGAAAAGGTAAAAAAAATCAAGAAATGGATAGTGGTAATTTGTGCTCTGTGACCAATTCCATCATTTCTCAGTACAGGAGATGTCTGTGTCTCTCAGAATTAAAAAACAAGATGTATACTTTGCTTTGGTCATCATGATAAAGAACTTGGCAAAAAATTCTTCCCAGGATGATTTTAAGAGAATATTGACTGGGAATTCAAAATAAATTGTATTATTTTCAGTTATTCTAATCTAGGGAACAGAACTAAACAAAAATCCCTGATATAAAACTGACTCTCTTGAAAGTTTTTCTACCTTTATTGCTTGGCATGGAAGTTGAACATCAGGAAGTATACACTCTCTAAATGAAATGTGAATGTGCAATATACAGTCTTTTCTTCTCCAACTGAGATTTTGGGCAGTAGGCCAACAAGTACATAAATTTTTTTCACTATGAAGAAAAAGAATATTCTTAACATAGCTTCTCAAATATCAAACTATGCTGAAATTATTTGAAGGAATATACAGACTGTATGTGTCACCTACTCACTCCCAACTGTAACACTGAATAAAGAGTAATTTAATCAGTGATAGATTTATCACATTATGATTTCAAAGTTCATGTAATAGGAATCCAAGATAGGGCAACAAAAACCCTACTAGTAGAAGCAGTAAAGCAAGAGCTGTATGTGATTAGAAGCTTTTATTCCTCTGTATCTCTTGACTGGAAGTGGGGAAAGAGTACAAGTGCCAAAACAAAGATGTCAGAAGACTGCTAGAAGGAAACAAGTGTTTCCAGGTGTTGTGTTTCTGATATCCAAGAACATGAACACCTTGGTTTTGATTTTTGAAACATAAAAGCTTCAAAGATTTAGAGCGACTTGTATGTTTTAATGGGAATTAACAGGGTTTCATAATCAAAAGATAATTATATACTCTGGGCTTGCCGTGTAAAGACAGACCATGAAATTTGAACATCTAAAATTAATCAAATAACTTTGAAGTGAACTACAACTTGTTTAGACATTGGAAAATCCAATGTTCATTAAACAACTATTCCTACTGGCTTGTTAACTTTGTTTTTAAACAGTTTACATTTTTTTTTCCAGCTTCCTCTATACTTGGCTGACCTTGGTCTTGCAAAGTCCTTGTGTGGCATTGGGAATCTGGATGCCCTTTTCCAGCATGGACTTTCTTTTAACTTTTGATCTATTTACAGAACTAAAAACATTCAATTGAGTAGAATAAGGAAAAGTATCTGAAAGCACAAAGCTATGTCTCTTTCAAATGGATAAAAGCAATAGAATTAAAAAAAAAATTAAAAGTATGGATAAATACTGAATTTTATTCATTTATTCTGTGTCATTTTTTATCACCTTAGCTCTTTTGAGACTTAGCTTGCTTTCAGGAATGATAAACAGTTTCAAGACACTTTGTAAAATCAACATGTGACAAGCAACACTCAGTCCATTCCTGTTTCTATACCTCTGACTGAAGTTTTGTCTTTTAAAGACATTCTGCTGTGTAAGCTGTGTAATTCAGAGACAATAAGGGATACTCATAAGGTAAATTTAGTATGCTTTCTGTTTTAGTATGCTTATTACCTACTAATGGGAACCAGCTAGTAAATGGATGTGCTCTGGTCCACAAAAAGCTATTGAAAGAAGGGAGAAAAAAACCTAGCATTTTCACATCTGAAAACTGGGATTTTGAAGATTCTGCCAAGCTGCTCTTGTGATGACATTTTGAGTCACTTTCAAAAGACCAATTAAAATTCCTTGAAATCTCTCTGCAAGCTGCCAAGTCTAGTATTGATCTCAAGGTTGCATTGGCTCATGAAGAACCAAGCAGGAGCTCTTGAATCATCCATCAGGAGGCCAGAGACATTACACTAGGAGACCAAAGACAATAAAGTATCTCTGCCTTAGGAAGGTGAACGACCATTGTCCTATAACAGAAACAAGATTCTTAGAAAATACAGAAATTTGGTGTATCTTCTTAAAGCAAACCCTGACTTTTGAAGAAATGGTAAAAGGCTGGAAGTACTGTTGAATCACTTGAAGTCTAAAAAATCTTTCTCTATTTCTCTTTGAAAAGGAGAACTGGTTAGTCAAGGTGGGTGAAGTTTGAAATAATGTTTGGTAGCTGCATCTCATGTAATCCTATGTAATCAACTGACAAACTGTGGAGGTTTTGTTTAATAATCTTAAGCAGTTACTAAGCTGTCGAAAAACCTTGTGCTAGTATTTTTAATCTTGCCAACACTTCTGAACCAAGGCTAAAAGATGTGTCTTTGATATAAAGAATTAGTGTATACCAAATAAACATGAGATCAGTAGAAAGCATCAATCACCTTACAGCAAAGGAGGCTTTGTTTTGCTTAAATGCACTTACAGCAAGTTTGTCTTTCTCAGAATACCTATGAATTTACTATAGAAACAGTTTAAGGGCATCCTACCCTGAAACAAACGGAAGCTTTTCCCTTACATAAATTAAAAAGAGATTAATGCTTCCTGCACTTGACCTTCCCATTGGCCAGAGATTAAATTTCCCTACTAAATATGTCTGGAGTGAAGATAAAACAATTTCTTTCCCCCCATCATGGAATTTTCTATGCTGTGGCATACCACCAGTTGGGTAAGCAATCTTTATGAAGTCCTTTTAAAAGCCTGCTCTTGCAGCAGACCTGTCTGGTCTTCTAAACTGATATTTCCTTATGATCTTTCTTTGTTATGTTAGCTGGATCTCAAAAGAAGGATGTTTGATATGTCTTTTGGTTACTGTTAGGGAGCCACATGATACAAATACCTAGTAATGTTACCAGTAACAAAATTTTTAAATAGGGAAGGAAGTGTTATTCTCGCTTTGTAGATGGGTTTTTTTTCTTGTGTTTTTCTTTTCTTTTCTTTTCTTTTCTTTTCTTTTCTTTTCTTTTCTTTTCTTTTCTTTTCTTTTCTTTTCTTTTCTTTTCTTTTCTTTTCTTTTCTTTTCTTTTCTTTTCTTTTCTTTTCTTTTCTCTTTTCTTTTCTTTTCTTTTCTTTTCTTTTCTTTTCTTTTCTTTTCTTTTCTTTTCTTTTCTTTTCTTTTTTCTTTTTTCAAAAGCTGGCTGCAAAAACCAAGTGGATATTCATGAACAGTTTTGAAAATTTTTTCCCACATTTTTTGACATGCATACAGAGAGAGAGCAGCAAGCTTGAGCCCAAAGGTTTGAAATCATGCTTTTACCTGTGAACACTTATCCTCAGCAAATTTTCAGCATTGCTGGGTCCAAAATTTTATGGCTAACAGATATAACATTATAATATTTTAAATCATTTTACACAATGATTCCATTGTTCATCTTCTGGAAAACTGTAAGAGCATGGAAACCTTTCAAATATAAAAAGGATACTGCTTTGATTTTTTGAAGGAAAGTGTTATTGTTAGAATACAGTACCTTATGGGTTATGAATTATGAACCCAAAGAATAAAGTCCACAACAAAAGCAAAAATGTTTTTGTGTTACAGGTCTTTTTTGTGTATAGATCTGTATTGTAGTATCCTGTGTTTCTCTTTAATGTTGTTGAAGACTGTTTATCATCAATGCATGTTTTATCCCTAAAGAATAAAATGGGTTTTTTTTTCAGATGGTATTATGCGAGGCTTTATCAGAACTTTTTAAAGTTGAAAAAGCATTAAAACAAGGCCTAAAATACTGAATTAAAATATATTTTTAAGATTTAGAATTTGTAACTTTAACTGTATTTTTTTGGTAATATGGTCATTGCTACTAGTTTCATTTTAAAGACTTAAAATCTCTTTTTGATTCTACAAATATCATTTTATTTGCATTCCAAATAAATTTCCACAAAACAACACTACGGAAAGAGAACAAAAAATGCTATCTGTGAGATAAGTTGTAAAAAATCGCTTGGTTAATTCTTTCTTCAAGCTTTACTGTCAGAAGTGTTCCCATCATCTTACTGGGTGGATGTTTAAACAATTGCATATATCTTATCAGGCAAATCAGAATTAAGCAATACAGCATAAAGAAGTATTTGTAAGTGATGATGCTGCCTTTTTAGGGGGAAAAAATACAAAAAAAAAAATACACCAGGAAAAGAGAAAAAAAGGCAAACCAAAACCATTTCTCTAGGAAAGGAAGGAAGAGAGAGACAATAACAGAATAGTTGTCAATACACCCAGTACTGTGTGCATCGAAATTATAGGGAACCTCAGTGTTATGGACAGTCTGACCCTATGGCCAGGCTTGCAGGAGGCAGCCTAAATGTTTTATACATAGAAAACAAATCTGAATACTTCCTCTGCATTTTCATTTTACTGAATTCCATCTAAAAGTGTTTGTTACACCAAGGGAGAAAAATATGAACCTGGCATTTGGGAGTCAGGCTTTCCAGATTGCTTATTCTGTCCTTAAGACATACTGATTTCCAGGGAACTGTTCAAATGTTTGAGGAAAAACAACTACAGTTATATTAGAGTAGCGCATGAATATAAACTGTATTTAACTGTAGTTCATATTTATTTTTCCCTTATTTGTTTTCTGTGACCCGCTTTTTTCTAAAAGGCGCGTTTTTCCAGTGAATATGAGAGGACTTTCACAATATGTATATATTTTACAATCCAGTTATTTAGGCAAAGGTATTAACTGCCCAGTTCATATAATAATCTTTTGTGCATCTTTGAGAATTTTGATTGCTTAGACCATTTCTTTCTTTCAGAAATACAGTGCCCTTTGTTCGTGATAACTGGCTATCACAGTTTGCATAGTCAAGTAATCCTAAAAATATTTTGATGAGGGGGGAGGAGAAGGGTAATTAAAATGCTCCTCGATTTTGCACAGAGAAGCTGTGTTTGGAACAGTGACATAACTCTTAGGACAAATATGGCTTTCATTGTGCCACCCCACCTCCTCGTTGTCTGAATTAATGTAAATATTTGCTTCAGTCCATGAAGCTACCCAGAGTCACTGCTGGGTCACTTTCCTTCTGGTATTCAACATGCTGATATCAGCACAGAGATTTTCAGAATGAGTCACAGGGAGCTGCCAATTTGTTTAATCTTCACATAGAACTGGTTGCTCTTCAGCACACCATCATCAGGAAAGGTAGAGTTGAGAAACACTTTCAGATAGTGTTTTTAAAAAAATAACATAAATCTAGGGTTTCCAGTCTTATCATTCCACTTGTCTTACGGTAGCTTAAATTAGTCTGGCCACTGATGAAAGCTGAAGGATGAGTTTCAGCTTTTAAAAGGAAGACTGATTTATTGACGACCCTTTACACCAAAACACATATAAAAGAGAAAGATACTATCAAAAATGTTATGAAAATATTGCCATGATACTTTTTGCTCTGAAATGAATTAAAATTTAGAATGTTCCCCTGAATCTGCTGAAGGACAGTTTTTGTCATACTTTTATCTCAGAGAGGGAATATAAGCTATCCAGGGAGTGCAGTTTCTTGCTGAAGTGAAGCAGACAGATGGAGTGACTGAATATGAGAGTATTTGAATAAACAGACTATGCAATTAATCCCAGTTAAGTAGGCACTAGCAAAGGTCCTGGAAGACAATTACAATTGGATTGGATTTGAATCTTATAAACAACAGCAAATTTGAAACTGTATTTGTGGAAACTACCTTATGGGTAAATGCTTGGTGGCCGTGGGTTTTGGGGGTTTGTTTGTGGGAGGGGAGGTTTGGTTGTTTGAGTGGCTCTTTTCTACCCTGTGCAATGGTAAGGTAAAAAACTTATATTTGAACTAATCTATGGTTTAGATTATCTTTTTCTGTCTGTGCTTTCAAGTATTTGGCGATTTGAACCACCACGATATTTACTGAATAATGCTAACACCAAGCCTGGAGTTGGACTTTCTGTTAAAATGCTGGCATTTCTGTACCTTTGCATGCATGAAATATTTTAGTATGCGTTTGAATTTCCATGGTAGGAAATCACCTTGAAGCAGTTTGCTTAGGAAATCAATCCTGGACCAAGGTTTCCTCACATTTCTGCACAATATGAATTCAATGATTTTTGAAGTTCTCTTTTCCATAATGTAATAAATCCAGGATACAGTAAATTAAAAGGCAGGTGGGGGGGTCCCTTACCTTTTTCATTTGGACCAACAAAATTCTAGCAAGGCTTTTAAAGCTTTGTTGTTATTTCTTGAAGATGCTGGAATTATTTAGAAAGAAAGATTTCTTATATTTTTTTTCAAAGAGCTAAAAGTTAGTATAGGGCAACATCCACAATTTCAGATCCTTTACCATGGCAATTAGGGCAAGTTTGGTTTCCTCCACATTTTTAAGTGGAGGCTAATCCTGACATTATGAAAAGTTGAATAATATGCCTGAACTTCTTGATCAGAAGACACAAATTGCGCTCCACAACAATACCTTGTACACTTATAACATGAGTATTTAAAGCCTGAATTGCTAGTTTTTCCATGACATCAGGCTGATGAACCACTGACAAGGTAAACAGAACATATTGACATGTTTTAAGACTAGGCGGCATATGACCTAGCCTGGGAAATGCTTTCAGTGAGGCATCCTGGGCATGGCTGATTTGTGCTGCAAACACCAAATTGAGTTTTGTGCTTCTGCACTGATGAATATTAATTAGTAGGACCTGCAGTGGTATCTGGAATGTGCAGTACACAGAAGACTGTACCATTAAAGACCATCATGAACAATGTACAATTCATTACATTTATTAATGCTCTGTTTCCCCTTCAGGCAAATAATTTCACCACTGTGTGATAATAAAGGGCTTCAGTCAGACAATTTTGACAAACTTGACATGTTATTGAACAGAAGCCATGTTCTCAGATAAAAACTGTAGCTTGCTCTACAGGCTTTTCTCACAACCAGGCCTGGAAAAGGAACACACGTTTCCATCACCACCAGGTTATTTGATGTGAAACTTAAAGTTGGCATTTGTGTGATATTGAAGGGGACTTAGTGAGAAAGATTAGGAGTTGGAGAGAGAGGAGAGAAAGGATTATAACACAGCCAATGTCAATAGATGCTGGTGTCCTGTCAGTTCCAAATGCTGGTTAGGAACCAAAATCACAAAGCAGGATCAGTCCTGAAAGAAAGGAATTGGCAAAACAATCTCATCTCATCTGTCCACTCTATTTCCACTGCAGATCTCATGGATATGTACACTCACAAGACACCTTTTCACATGCTTTTTCTACACATATAGGGAATAATTTGACAAGCCACTTAACTACATCTTCCTTGTCTCTTCTACCTCTTGTCCCAGGCTACTTTCCTTTTTCAATTCAGAAAGAGCCTGTGAAAAAAGCTTTTTCTCTACCTTTTGACACTCAGGGAAGGAATCCTAGCACAGAAAGAGCTGTCCACTGCTCAACACACCTTGCTCTCTCAGAACTGCACTCTAGGCTTTACCAGCTGCTCATTTTTATTAATCAGTACAGCAAACAGAATTTTATTAGCCAAAAAGTGGTGAAGGAAGAAATTTAAAGTTTACAATTCCATAATTCCCAGCAGCAGTCTGTGTTGTGCTTTTTTTTCAGCAGTTTGTATACAAAATGAGTCTTTATTGTGTCAAAGCATCAAAAATAGCAGGTCAGAAAATCTAGCCTCTTCCACAAAGAAATTAAAAATAAATTTAAAAGCAAACAAACAAAAAAGAATTCTCTATGTTTTTTATATGGAGCAATAAGTTAAAAAGTTTTGTCACTTTTCCTTGACAGTCAGAGAAGTTCAAAGTACAGACTGGAATAAAGATCAGAGTACCTAAGTCACATAACTTTATCAAGGACCACCTTTTTATTCTGACAGAATACTGTTCTCTGCTATATGTATCTTGTCTTCAAACATGGCTGACGGCTTTCAGCCTGTAAGGAAAAAAAATTATACTGTATATATTTTCATGTTTTTTCTATGTATGTTATGCTTTATGTGTAGAATTTTTGGACAGTTAGCCTCATCTTGAAAATTAGGAGGACTTTCGTTGTGTGTACAAATTCATTGTTTAGTAATATTAAGCAGTTACTGTTTATATTTTAAATTTGTTTAAAATTATTTGAAATAAATGATTCATTTATTTTTTTTGAGTTTCTAATTTTCATAACCCAAAAACATGGACTGGTTTCTCCCTTTCATTGAGCTAATTGAATTTAGGTAAGTCTAATATAAATAAATATTATAATATATTTAATATAATATAAATAAATAAATAAAATCTTCCCCTTTAGCTTAATTTTTATTTCAACTGAGAATGCTCATTTTTAACACTGATAGGAAACCTTTGCCACAATGATGTTGGGGTATTTTTGCCTTTTGAAACAAAAACCAACAAATTAATAATATTTTGCAAATGTTGCAAATCAATCAGCACTTTAATTTCATTTTAGAAGTGCTTCCCAGGAGGAGCATTTGCTACACTAATAAGCTCACTCATTAAGATACAAATACAAGAAAATTTAGTCAGGAGAACAACTGCCTTTCTTGACACTCTAGGCAAAGTGGGAAGAGTTTACTCTGTGCCGCAGCATAATCTTCTTAAAGAATAAGGCAAAGGACTATTTAATTTGTTTTACCTACTTGCCCCTAGCTGTCCTGGCAGTTCAGCAGGGTAGAAAAAGGTTCCTATTCATGGGAAAGTTCTGACACTTTCCACGCAAACATTACAAAGCTGATTTGCAGCCAGTCCCCGGCAAACCAGTTTCCTACAACCGTTCTTCAAGTGTAGGCATCCATTAGGCATTCACTTCAGAAGGATACTTAAGTATGTGGTTAACTTCAAGTGAGTGAGTAATCTCATTGATTTCAATGGGACTATTCATGTCCTTAAATGCCTGGCTGAATCAGGAGCTAATTCCTTCTGGTTATCCTTTGAGCCTGTGTAGAGACAACTCTGTGCAGACACTGCATCTCTCCAAATGAAAGTTTGCCAAATGGTCTTTGCTTAGTATCCAGAGTTCATTGTTTTCACTGCCTCTAAAATTCCTCTTTTATCACCACATTACTGACAGACAATTCACCTTTCAGCTGTTTTCTTCTTAATCTTTACAGAGATCATCATGTAGTAATATCTTCTGATGATGGTGTAATGGAAATGGTGGCCATACCAGGGTTCAGTCAAAATGCAGGGGGTTTATTAGTCAGAATATGACTTAGTTTTCCTTTTTTTAATGCCAGCACTTGTTTTTAAGTTTTTTTTGTAATCTAGGCAAACATTTTAGTCAATCTTTCAAAAAGAAGGGAAAATATGCATTGTGACAAGAGTAGGGTAAATATTGATCATTCAGTCATGGTTCATTCAGTACTACTGTGTATCATGGCACCTGCTTAAGATGTTTAACAATCCTGATTTCTTTGTCAACTTGTCAGATATCTTCAAATTATGCTGGAGTAGGGGAGAACAAAAAAACCAAAAAAAAAACCCAAACCAACCAAAAAAACCCCACAAAAAACAAACAAAAAACCACCAAACATACCTATGGCTTCTCCCCCCTCTTTTTTTAAGGATTAGGGAAGCTGTTTCATCTTACTGAGTAAAGATAGCACTTCCTATTTCTTTCCCTGCAGATCAATCCTGAATATTGCTAGCCTGTACTCCCCCGAGTTGTCTGCTAACATACTGTAATGTTCTCCCTGAAGACAATAAATGTGTTATTCAAATATGGAAGAGTGAGATCAGGAAAATGGAGGTGAATCCACTTGTAATTCTCTCTCTGTTCTGTAAGAATGCTTTTCCTAGGTCCTAATAATATTTTAGTCATATTCTCATTCCAGGAATTGTCAGCTGGTCATGACTCAGACTATAAGCAAAGGTTGGATTTGCTTTTAGCTAATGCTTTTCTTATGCTGGCATTACACTGTTGCCTGTCAATAAAGAACCAGCAACAAAAGCCTCTTCTCTTTATTTTCTCCTAGGGAGCCATTAGGCTATCCCAGAAAAAGGGAGATAAATGCATCAGAAAGTATCCTTCTCATTGGGGCTGTATAAGTGTACACGGTATTGTTGTGGAGTGCAATTTGTGTCTTCTGATCAAGAAGTTCAGACATATTATTCAACTTTTCATAGAGTGTCTCTGGAGCTGGGTATGGATTAACCAAAATATTCCTTTTTTCTCTTAAAATGAGTAGAAAAAGTTAAATGTGACCTAACTATCTCCATGCTTTCTCACAGACCCCATAAGCAGAAAATACACAGACGTTATGGTTCTAGGGATGAGATAGCAGAAATAGCTCACATTTAAAATGAAAATATAACAGTAAGATCTTGGCATGAACAGAATCCATTAAAAATGCTTGAAGACTAACCTTCTTTCTGCCAAAAACTGCACACTTGTTGAGGTTTTTATCCAAATTGTCACAGAAATTTTTCCAGAATGACTTGTGTGACAATATGGGACACACAGTATGCTAAATATTAGTGCCACATAATGTGACTTATGTAATTTACTATTTTCTATCTGTTGTACTGTCTTCTTCTCACACGTGTGTACTGTGACTTCTGAATAACCTAGACCTGGTAGGAACAATCAGACTAGTGTGAGACCACAAACAGCATAAATGCAGAAGGTTGTTAGGCTTGGAACAAGCAGTCTTGCAAAAGAGGAGAACCAAACCCTCATTTTACAGATCAAATCCATTTCTATTGTGCTCTGATGAGGGGTTTTGTTATTTTAAATGCAAAACTGTCATGAAAGAAAATTTCCAGCTATTTATTCCTTTTATTTTAGTATAATTTACAATTTAATAATAAAAGTGGTACATACTTAGCAAAATATGCACCTTTTTTTGGTTGGTTGGTTTTGGGTATTTTGTTTTGTTTTGTTTTGTTTTGTTATGTTTTTGTTGGAAATGCAATATTGTTTAGAAAATGATCATTTGATTCACTGTGAAGCTCAAGGACATTCAGACAAATGGTTGGCTGGATCACATTTAATGGATTATATCAAATAGATTGCAAGAACCAAAAAATCTGTATAATAGGCTGTGGAAATTAAGTAAGTATTGACCAGTGCAGAAGAATCAATGGCTGTTGAAAAAAGAATAATTACAGTATATTGCGTCCTCAGGGTATAAGCGTATAAATACACGCAAATGTTTTAACTTTCAAAGCTTTGTTCTGTTTAAGCATAGGAAAAAGCCCTTGAAACTATTACCTAATCTAATTGCTACTTTCTCTGAGAGAGAGAAGCAGTATGGGGACAGTTTTCCTTGTCAAAATATGACAATATCTTTGTGGCAGAAAATACAGGTGGAATAAATACTTTCAGAACTGTCTAAATGTTTAGAAGGGCCCAATCTAGTCTGACAAGAGCTGGAATGTCTGCAATTGCATTAGGAGTAAACCATCAATTTATATTCACTTCACTGTGTAAAGTTATGTAGCAGAATAGCTGCAGGGGATTCCATGCTGATTACATGGGAAAAGCTTCCAGACTGTTGAGGGAGAACACAAATATTTTGGGCAAGCATCTCAGAAGTGTTAAACTGGATCATGAACAGTATCAATGTACATAGACAAAACACAACTTTCTTTTCCAAAAAGGTGAAAACAGAACTAGCAAACCCTGTCAAAAAATCTTGCATAGAAATGTCCTCGAATTTTTTTTATTGCTTTTTGGAGATATTTCCATATGTGAGACTCATGTTTATGTTTTTCCTACAGAAGTATGTAGCCTAGTGCTTTCAAAAGTTGATGCAGCTGCAGTCAATTCTTTTTCAATGTGAATCTCTTATATGGTAGATTGACTTCCTCTGTCAACAAAAATAGATGAATATTGATTTTCTTGCCAATATTATAATATAGCTTAGTTACTTTTAACAATACCTACTTTTGAATTCAGTGAGAGTTTGATAGTTTGACTTGAATAAGTTGTCCTGAAATAAAAGTCAACAGCTTAAAAATGTATTGCCTGAAACTCAGCAAATAGATCTATATTTCAGTAAACATGGTATTAGTCCAGTATCCCACAGCACCATGGAATTACATGTTCATCACATTTATGCTCTTTACTTGGCAGAAGGTATTGACAACATCTTAGCAGAAATGTATTAACATCTTAAATTCTGTCTTTGTGACGTAAATTGTGTCTGGAAACGTGTAGTAAGTGCACAAATGAGGTGCATATGACAAAGTCCCTTAATTCAAGAAAGTAGGCCAAAATTCTTCTCTTCTCAGTTAGCTTGAAGATTTTGGCTCAACTGTGTTTACAGGAGTCCTACCAAGATGACTCTGGCTATTGATTTAATTGTGGCTTGTTGCTTTACTCATAGCCAGATCGAACATCTTTCCACTAAGAAAGACTAATTTTACCAGCTGTAAGTCCCCAGTGGGGAAGCTAAGTTCAGAACGCCCATTAACTTCATATTAATCAATTAAATGTGCACATGAGTGAACACTTTCATTAATAATTTAACTCTATCAAGTTTAAAATTGACTTGGACTTTATGAGCATCAGCAAAGCTGTGGATATCAGTTGAATAAACAGATCTGCACAGGAAGTACTTATAGCCTAATGAGTTCTAAGGTGGAGAACTATTTTTGCTTCATGTTTCGTTTAATAGCTGTCTTAGTTGAAAAATGTCAACTCTGCCACAGTAAAACTGTTTATAAATCCAGCCCTTACTCAGTTAGTGGCTTAGATTGAGCTGAATGGAAAATTAGTTTGAAATAGCAAGAAATTTCGTTTTCATTTTTTGTGAACATACTATTTCAAGTTTCCTCTCCAGCCTTAGAGAGGAGACCAAACCCTGCCTCCCAAATTAATAAGAAGGAAGTTATTTTTCTTCTTGAAACCTATTATTCAGCCTACAATTAAGATGTGAGAATCCTGACTCAGATCCATTCTACTCTCAATTTCCATTTCTTTCCTTCTAGATATTTCCCCATTCAGTCATATGGTTTATAGTTTAAACCACTCCTCTAGGAACTGACACATCTGAGTTTCAGACTTGCTGTCAATGAGGTTTTATTTTGTACAAAATAGGGCTACATCATCAGGAAAATTTGAAAGAATTATCCTCTATTAAAGATCTAACCTTTCTCCTAATGTTTTCTATAAACCAAGCTAAAAGGAACATAAAATTAAAACAATATTTTAAGTTCAACTTTTTTTAGTTTTGCAAAAAGAATTTTTTTTTTCATTTTGATTTCTATACTGATACATCAATTTTTGAGGGAAATTTGATGTAAGAAGAAAGAATTCATCTGGAAGGCAATTCAGAAGTTGTTTTCAAGCATATGAACATTTTGAAAATAGATGTAGAGCCAGATCTCCTATTTATCTTCTTCCTTGATGATAACAGTCCTGAAGTGTTTGAAGCATGTAATCATATTCCTGACTAGTAACTACAAAGTGAAATCAAGGTATTGGTTTGATTTGAACTTTCCTCATAAAATACTCCCTACAACGACATGTTTATTTCTGTTGCTTTCTCCGAGCTGCCTCCAGCGTGCTGAATTCCTTGGCAAAGAGGTGCTTGTTCCCAAAAGCTGTGTGTGTGGTGTGATCTCTCTCGTGCTACACAGACCAGAGTGATCTTCTCCCGAGGCCACAGCGTTGTGCCTCTACACGTAGAACCTAAATTTACACTGGCTTTTTTTTTCTTTTTGTTGCTGTGTTCCTTTGCAAGAGTCTCATAATTTGCTATCTGGAGTCACCCTGAAGGATTTTGGCTGAATCCTTCTTCTCATATTTTTTTCAGGCTATTCTTCCCCTAGAGTAGCCTGCATCTTTTCCAAATTAGATATAATTTTCTTTTTCTCTGACAAAATTTCTAACTTTTCTTATTCCTTGTCTGGCTTTGGTGTTCTTTTTTTACCAGATTAAACCTTAACATTTGTAAATATCACTCACATTGCACTTATTATTGCTTTAAGTTCATCAATTAACAAAATAAATGAAATAAAAGTTAAGGTGGATCTTTTGACATCTACTGCTCTCGATTATCAATTATTTTTCAACTTAAAGCATTACTTTTTATTAATATTTTCACTAGAACTCCTTGTGTAATCTGTATATGGGCTGTCTGATATATTTTTTTGCCCAATTTCCTTCCTGGGAGTGGTTGGTATAAGAAGAGTTCAGATTAGTAAAATTAATTTGCAACTTAGAGTCATACCTATGTCAATGTCTTTGCCTTTGGAATTTATATGTACATATTATTTTTGTACATAAAACCCTCAGAATTTCAAATATAATTAACTTGCCATTATTAATGTTCTAATGTAAATTCAGAACTAAAGTACAAAAGGCTGAAGTTATGACTAAGAAGAAGTTTAGGTTTGTTGTGCCTTGACCCTAACCCTGACATCATATTAAGTCCTGGTCCTAAGTAACCCTTGCAGAAATTTAAAGTATTGGAAATAAAGGAAAATATTGTTCCATAAAAAATGAAATAATTGAGAAAGTTATCCTGTAAAATGCAAGAATGAAGATTCAGTATGATTATAGAGAATTGTTCCAATGATGTAAAATCTGTGTTCAGTTTTAGAAAGAAAAGCATTGTTAGATTTAATCTTCCCATAGGAAGACTAATTCTAAGACTGCTTCAAAGTATTCGCTCTTTAATCACAATATTGTTGAAAAAGGAGGCTGGTAAAATGCAAAATCACCACACTCTGAATTGTTCTGAGCAAGTATCAAAAGGAATTTAATAACAGTTCTTGGAAAGAATTCATACATGACTAACAACCTTGAAAAGACTTGTTGCTTCTTAAGGAATGAGAAAGTGCTTAACACATCTTTGCATTGAAAGTAGGAAGGCAGTTTTATCAAGCACAGGTCTGAACTTCACTTTCTTGTTAATGAAGGACCACTGGTGCTGTGGTCTTTATCAGCTGAAGAGGAAATAATGTTTTACTTGACATTGTACTACAAATAGGATGTAGGAATACTCCCACAAAGTTTTTCAATGCTTAGAACCAAATGAGAAAATGAGAAAACGGGATGATGCTTTAAAGTTTCGAAGTTTAGATTTATTGGATAAGGGGGTTTGGTTTGAGAATTTTTTTTCCTTTTAAGAAAAGAATCAAACTAAACCAAACCAAACAAAAAACCCACAACAAACAAAAAAAGCCACAAAAAATGCCCCAAAACAGAGAAAGCCTTGGAAGGTTAACATGGTATATCTGAAAACCGGTGCTCTGAAATATTTCATAGACTCCTATCACAGAGTTTGATCCAAAGTGTCATGGATATTGACAAAGACCTATCCTATGTCAAAAAGGACTTCAGCAAAGTGAAGTCTTTTCTGGAAAGACAATACTCCTAGGCAGTTAGATGTCAGTATATGTTTGGTACATGCACAATACCTACAGGTATTGTTGAGGGCATTTCACACTTTTGTGTTTAGCGGAAAAAGCTGGGTTCTTCTTTGTGTTGCTGTATATTTTTATCCAATCATCACGTGTCCTCTTTTTTCAAGATTTATATGGAGAATTCCATTTCCAAGACAGTCTGGAAGCAGACTGTTTCAAAATTCACCAAATCCTGCAAAACCTTGTGAAGAAGAAGAAATATCACAACAGGTGCCTGGAATCCTTTCTGGCTCATTTGCCAGGTCCTGTTGATTTGGTCTGCAATCTGCCACATAGCTGGGGACAAGGTGACTTTGAATCCTGCTTTACAAAACAGGTAAATGAAGCCCTGCTGGTTCTGCAGCAAAAATTCACAAAGGAAAAATATTTCCATTTAAGAAAAAAAAAGTCTTTTTCAGCAGAACCAATCAAGAGAAAATGTTTGAGCCGACCTAATGATAAATAGCATTGAAATATACTTTGGTGGGTTTGATTCTGTAATGAGATGGAATAGGGGAAGTTCAGTCACCATACATAAAATCTGGAGAGATGTAGAGATCGGTTCAGGAATTCTGCAGTGCAGATTCAGACCTATTTTTCTATGATTTCACTGAATCATTCACTGTTCTTGAGAAATGGTTTGCATGATGTACTGTCATATATTTTTAGGTGCTCACTGGAAAACCCAACTATAATGATTCTTTTGTCAAAATGTGTTAGATGCTTTTCAGATATCCCACAGCAATGCTCTTATCTCAAGGGTTTAAATCTTGGTAATTTACATTCTTACTTATAGCTCTCAAAGGAAGGTACAGATGCTTGAATGATTGTGAAACCAACTCTGTCTTAAACTTTTTTCAGACCTTGGACAAGTAGTTCTATCTCCAGAGCTTCAATCTGGTAACAAAAGAGTTCATATCTATAAAGTACTTTGAGGTAAAATTCAAAAAGCCCTTTTTGCTATGTTTCCATATGGATGGCCTCACTTTTTTTTTTCCTCATGGCTTCAAAAAAACACCTGTGTTTGGTTCAACATAGTTATAGGTGTACAGTGGAGCACTGCACCATGCAATATATACAGCAAGAAGCTCTTGTCCAACAGATACAGGCAGATACAGCCACTGCCACATTCTTTTACTTCTACCCTTCCCAACCGTATGGCAAAATGGGGTTGGTTTTCTTCTCCTTTCATTTTCAAAGGACAAGAGAGTGGAAATTGTTTTCCACACTGTTTCAACTAAGTGTGGAAAACTGCAGGCCCAGTGTTCTGTGCTCTAAAGCCCTGTGCTTCTCTTAGCATTCAGAGACAAAAGATGTTTGAGGGAAAGATTGCACCAGGTATGCTTATTGACATGCAGCATTTTGTTCTTCACATTTGTTTGAGCAGCAATGTTTGAAGAAATATTTATACCGTGTTTGAGAGGAAAGTGTTTCAGAGTAAAACTCTGGTCCTCCATTGACTGAGGACCATATTTTTTGATACTTAATACAGCGCTGCAAAGTAGGATGATATCAGGCCAAGAACACTTTTGGCTCAGTTCACATATTCTGATTTTAAAAACACACCATCCAATTAGTATAGCCTCTATTGAATGGACAAACTTGGTTGAAAAGGTATATGGAAAAATTTCATCCAAGGATGGCATGCTTTCCTAAAATTTCCACCTTTTTTTAGAGGGTTTGATTTAAGAAGAAGCTAGAGAAACACCTCTCAAGTACAGTCTGAGAAGAGAGCAGCTGAAGAATATTAGGAGAAGGAGGAAAAGGCTCTTACACTTTATAGCATCAGTGAGGCTATTACTATGTCTGAAAGGCATATTTAAAAGCAATATATAAAATTGGAAAATGTCTAGTGAGATGGTCTGAAATCTGAATAATGGACTATGAAGGATAAGATTTAAGATCCTTCTCCTGTGGAAGATTTAAGCTATCAATCCATCAAATAATCTAACAGGAGGTTAGCCTGTGACTCGATCTCATTTTCGAAGTATCTACATAGGAAAGATTTATGGATTTTAGCAGAAAAGAAAGCGTAAAGAGATCAAGAGAAGGAAGCTGATGGAGGTGAATGCCAACTAAAAATAAAGCACTGTATTAACAGTGGAACTATTTCTGTTCCACCTGAAACTCCCGAATCAATACACTATGCCTTTTCAAAAGATGCTGTGTAATTCAAACAGAAATTATTAGTTTAGTGCAAAAATACCAGTGTTGCACTGTTGCTCAGAACTTAATTTCTCCTTTGTGTACTGGGAAAGTTTCGGACCATGCTTCAGAGCTCAGCCTATTATGGTGCTTGTGGCTAAGATTTCTTTATGTTTGGGGTCAGCTAATTCAGGAGGCAAAAAAGCCACAGGCCAGGGCTCCTACACATTTTTGCCATGCGCAGTGCAATTTCTGTGGTCCGCAAGCTGACACTGGCAGTATGACACAGACTCTGGGTGCTTCACCTCTGGCATTTCACCTATTAGGCATATTGTCATTCCAGAAGAAGAGACTGGCCAAACTATATGAAATTCCTATAGGTTCTGAGACGTGTCGTGAGCTTTGCTCTCCTGAACTTGAGAAAAATTTAAGAAATTAGCTCTCCAGTCATTCAAGCTTGTATTCCTGTATTCCACAAAGCTGAAATAGCGTAGGTGAAATGTGGAAAAGCTGTTCTGAACTTGGGAAAACATCATTTCTGCAGGAGCAGCAGCATTGTATCCCAGGGTTTTTCCTGTTCCCAAATAGCCATTTGTTTGCCCAGCAATGGGTAGTTTCTTTTTAAGCTTTAACCTTTTAAACAGCTTGAGGCTCCTGAGTGGCTTCCTCCAGGCTTCCTGGAGGCTTCCAGGCTTCCAGGATCAGTCCTTGCTTCACAATTAAAACATTTCTGATGTCAAACAGCCCTTCATTGTTGTTTCAAGAATAGCTGCTGCATTACCTGTTAGAAGTTTCCTGTTTGTCAGTAGACAGCCTAGCTATCACAAAGTGTCTCCCCTGAGTATTAGGAAGACTAAAATGCTTCTTTCTAATAGTGTTCTTTAGCTACTGCTGCCATGGACATTTTGCACAAGTACAGATCATTTGGACAACTAATCTCAATAAATCAGTTTTACATAGAACTTTTTAAAAAAATCCGTTTCCAGGTCTTTCTAAACTACTCAATTAAAAAGGACATTAAAAAGTTCTAAAAGACAAAATTCAATAGTCAAAGCATATATTAAAAAATAATTTTTTCTTTTCCTTTATAAAGTGTTTATTATCTAAAAGTTTATGTTCCAAACCTGTTTCCTTTATTTTTATATTATGAGCCTTTTCTTTTTTTAGCAGTTTGGATTAG
Source organism: Ammospiza nelsoni (assembly GCF_027579445.1). Taxonomy (NCBI): domain Eukaryota; kingdom Metazoa; phylum Chordata; class Aves; order Passeriformes; family Passerellidae; genus Ammospiza; species Ammospiza nelsoni. The sequence continues at coordinate 38,985,077 of NC_080669.1, read as the reverse complement.
AAGACAGTAAAATTTTCCAAACATGTAAGGACCATTGAATTCCTGGTAAAATGTGTTGGTCATAAGTCCACAGAAAATTTTAGTTATATGGTGGGAAGTGAAGAAATGAAAAACATATATAAGGAATTAATACTGTATTTTATTTGCCAGTGGCTTGGTGTTGGCTTAGTATTCCAAATCGGTAATAAGGATGTCAAAAAAAAGGAACAAACTAAAACAGTTAATCCCCTACTCATTTGTTCTTATTAATGAATGCTTGTTTGTAAATTGCTCTGATACATGCAATTGAAGGCACAATTATTAAAGTCAGTAGAGCAAATCTTTATGTACAAACAAGAATTCAGCATAAAGGAAGGACTGACAGGTAACTGGGCTCTTGAGGCTGCTATCACAACTCTTTATCAGGGAGCAGTAGAGAGGCCTTTCCTCCAGTTAATGAAGTATAATTATTAAAACTTGGCATCCTCAGAGCTGGTGAAGGAGCTGAACAAACCAGATTCATTGCATTCCTTGGTTCCAGTCAGGGGATTCCAGTCTTATGAAAGTCATGATTTTAAGCAAGCTTAGTTTAGATTGGAGTGCACACATGAAGATACTTAACGCAGTTCTATTTCCTATTTCAAGATTTATCTTTCCTCCGTTTCTTTCAATTGTTTTTGTGTAATTATTATTTTGTCCTTCTGCCATTAAAAGAAAAAAAAATCTTATATAAAAAGAAAAATATCTAATATATAAATAATTCTTAATTTTGTAATTTTCTTTGGCATTTATAGAGAAAAATGTTCTTGCTTCCTGACAAGACATTGGCAAGGAACAACAGAAATTTTGTTGCCAATTTGTTCCATGTTTAATCCACGTACCTAGGATCAGATAAAGAAATTTTTAGAGGACACCTTAAAGAAGATGTTTATCTTAACTCAGTAGAGAATCAAAACTTGTTTACTGCTTTGACAGCTTTCCCTTGATAGCCATTTAATAAATGAGCAAAGGCAACTCCATTTCTTGTACCATTTATCAGTTATCTGTGTACAATATTTCCTTGAACAATAGGTTATAGAAGAGAAGAAAGAAATCAGCCACACTGTCATAAACAGGTTTTTTCCCCATCTACATTCTGCTGGCTGCAGCAGGAGTAGTTTGTAGATGATCTTTACAAATATGCACGGTGTTTTCACTTTATGATTGCTCAAAACTAAGGGCAAAGCCTCATCTAAATAAATTATCTTATTAAACAGTGTGAGTTAAGTCTTCCTTCCCTTCATTTCTGTGTTGAAATGACTTGTGCAGGTTAAACTGCCTCTGTAACCATGAGACTCCCTGATGAAGTCAACATTACAATATTTTCTGTAGTTCAATTTCCTTTCTGTTCCCCAATCACACTTAGGAGACATGAGGATTTTAAAGTCCAGTGATGACTGAACACATTTCACTCTACATCTCTGTAGTAAATATAAATGTTTTACTTGCTGAATCTGCAAGAAGCAGAGCAAATCTGAAATCATTATAATTCAAAAATTCATTGAATGTACCATGGGAGTAGTCCTTGTTTGTTACCTACCTCAATGCAGAGAACAGCAGTCCTGAAAAGAAGCAGAATTATTTATACTTTGAGGAAGAAGGCTTGGGAATATTTAATGGGGAGAATACAACAGTCAGAACATATTGCTAAGTGACTGTGCTGCTCTCCTTTACATTCTTTCCATCCTTTCCTGCCTTCATTCCCCCACTGGCTCTCACACTCCCTTGCCTTGGTTTGCTGTAGCTATTTAGATCTGGACCAGAGTGAAACTGTGGATATTCATGCTTTGGGGTTACTTTGAAACAAAATCTTAAATGCCCACCTATGCAACAATCCTCACCTCTGAAACACATGTGTGATAACCTGAAAGAGCCCAGGTCTGTTTTCCATGAGTACCTATCAGTAACTATTTTTTCTCTTCTTGATTATATACCTGTTCGTGTCTGTAATTCTCAAGGATTAGCCTAAGCCTAGGGTAGCAAGTAGTTTTAATTAAAAGAAGATTGAGAAGACCAATGAACTGTAACAGAAAATCCTTGTGAATTAAGAGCAATAGTAAGCCTGAATAAGATTTTTTCTGTTTTAAACAGGAATGGATTTGCTCTTATCACTGATCTTTGCTTTTAGAACATATGGTATGCTTCTTTATTATGCTTTACTTTTCATAATTCATTCCAAAACTCAAAATATTTTGATCATCCTCTGGAAGGCTGAATATTCAAAGCCTCATATGTCACCTCTGTCATTTGTAAAATTGTGTTTCTTGTTCAACCCTGTGAAAAGACAAATAAGATATGAGTTTCTAAGGCTACGCAAGGGTTGGTCTATTGTGCAAGCATAACAGCTAAAGTATAATATATTGCTACTTATTCAAAGAATTTTACAAGGCTAGAAATTCCAGTCTCAGTATAACCTCGAGTCAAAATCTAGAAATACAAAAGAAAAAAAAATCAATACTAGATTAGCAAAGTTCTCTGGGTGACAACAACATCTTCAGGTGTCTTCTCCTTCCTATGGTATTTCTATCTACCACTTTACATAAGACAATTATGCAATAACATGATGAAAGGCTTTCAAAGCAAGAGTTATTCAGCCATCTCAAGGCAAGCCAGGGTTGGTTTTCTATTCCCCAAGCTTCTATACAGCCTATTATTTATCAGTTTCTGCGGTCTGCAGTTTCTTAAATCATGAGTTCTGGATCACTAAACTCAGAAATTAAATGAGTCAATGGCAGTATGAAGATGTGGTCTCACAATTCTTCCCTACAGAATGAACAGGAGCACCTTGGCCTGCTCTTCAGCAATGCAGTTGCATCAAACAATAGTTGTTTTAAAAACAAATCACAAAATACATTTCATCTGTGACAAACAATCCTATTTTAGCTCATGGATTCTCCTTGTAAATGTAATTTCTATCTCCCAGAAACCCTACTGAGCTGTTTTTTCCTGCAAAAGATGTCTGTTTTCTTTTATAACAATACATATTTTATGAATTCAGATTTGTAAGCAGCAAGTTGTATCCTTTTCTGATTTTTGCCTTTATAAACAGTGAACTCTGGTATTTGCCAAATGGCACTTTAATTTTTCTCAAATTAAAATGGGCCTGTATTACCGCGACCTGTGTGGGTCGCAGCTGGTGAGAGACAGACGGTGAATCTTGTATCTTGATCAGAAGGCTTGATTTATTAAGATATTATATAATACATTATAGTTATACTAAATAGAATATAGAGAGAGGTTTGCAGAGCTGCTAGCTAAGCTAAGAATAGATAGAAAAGAATCCACAACAAAGTTGTGTCCAGGGACTCAGTCCCCTGGCTTGAACTGATGATTGGCTCTTAATTATAAACATAGAAAATGAGCCAATCAAGGTGAATCCTATTGCATTCCACAGCAGCTGATAACAATTGTTTACCTTCTCTTCGGGGGCCTCTGGCTCCCGAAGACACAGAAATGTGAAATAAAGGATTTCTGTGGAGAAATGTCTGCGACAGGCCTGTGCCTTTAGCATAGGAGACCCTGTTACCAGCTAGCTGCATTTTCTGCAGGATGTCAAGTAATGTAAGTTACTGAAGAGCTCAGTACAGTGCTTTACAAGTTTTCTGTCATCAACAGGCACAAATTATTAAGGAGAATCAGACTGAGTAAGGTCTTGAAATCATGTTTATTAAAAAAAACCCCTTGAACTTGATAACAGAGTCCCCAGACTGTTTTAGATATTATAAAATTTACTCTGATGTAGGATTTGGGGATAAAGAATGCAACCGTGATTCTGAAAGGAACCGGTAGGAGAAACAAATTCACCAAATCAACTAGAAAATGATGACTGCCATTACTACCAATGCTATAAAACAATAATTGTGTTTCATACACAGCTTTACTGCTTTCTGGTCCTCCCAAAAATCCTTACCTTATATGCATAGCATGTTTTATCTCTTTTAATAAATAAAATTCTTGTGTAATGCAAGCTACACTTTAACTTTTAACCCAGAAAAAGCATCTATCTTTTAAATATTTCAGAATTCCATTTTTTTCCTCAGTAATCTGTGAACATCTGTGTTCTTGTTCTTGAAAATGCTAGCATCCCAACTCACTCAGGAAACCTCTAGACAAGAATAACTGCAATATTTCCTTCAGAATCAAATATATAATCAGGAAAAAAATCATGTGAAATCCTATTAAAATGGTTATTTCTTTCAGAACTGGTTTTTTTACTTATAGATCTGAACATAAAAATGACACGTTTTTATTTTCCATTTTACAATTCAAAGTAAGGTTTTATCCTTCATGGAAATATTTACTATTAGTAGTAAAATTAGTAAAAATTTTCAGACTTCTCTGGATTTGTTCAGATTTCATCATGCTGTTTTTAAGAGCCAATGACAAAGACTATGGGACATTTGTTTTAATGTCTTAGAAGATGCTCATGTCATTACACAGGTAATCCAAATGGATTTCTGCTGGCCCATTAGTACATCAACAGATGGTCAATACCTTTACTAATATGAAAGAAAGGAAGTGAAATTTTAGACAAATGCACTTGTTCACAGGTTTAAAATGGATTTAGATTTTTGAAGATTTTTTTTGGCCAGAATCAGAGTTTGAGGACCATGTTGCACTTCTGATATGCACTTCTAAGAAATTTCAGTGAAATTTCTTAATGCATCAAGAACCAGTTAATCTTGAACATCTTTGCAAAGTTAGACTGCACATTTTTAAAAAAGCTACCATATGCTGAGTTACATCTTTAAGTACTTAAGCATCCAGTAGGCATAAACTTTATTTACTCCACAATGTTCGGACTAAAAGAGCAGAGCATCCAAAGTTACCTTTAATTTTGAAACTGCTTTTCAATATTTACATAAAACACCCTGGTTTCAGAGCCCTCCTCCTCCACCATGCCTGAGAATCTTCCATTTGCAGCCTCACAAATCCCATCTACCACATGAAATGTTCCAAAATCAGTGACTTTTAGGAGCACTCATGCGCACTTCTTGCAAATTTATTTCTCCCTGTTTCTCCTTTGGCAGTAGCCCCATAGACACACACTATTCCACAAAACAAATGGTAATGGAAATTATATGCAAAAGGACTAAGCAAGTGCTAAGAAGGTAAATCTTCACCAAATGTCTCTTTAAGAATTCCTTCAAAGCGTTGCTGTGTTTAGATATTTGGTGGTGCACTAGCCTCATGGCTTAACAAAGTAACAGGAAAAAAACCCCTTCTGTCAGTAGGATAAATGTACTGTTTCTTTTTTACACTTTGTTTTTGGATAACTAACAAACACAGTTCACTGTGGGAAACTGAAGGTCTGAAAGGCATACAGCCTCATTACTCTTGTCCATTGAATCACATGGACTGAAACTCCACTCTCTATATAAACACTAAAATACCAGAAATGCCACTGATGAGGAAGCTTATCCATCCTGAGTTTTACAGTGTCTGTCTGACTGGTTTGTCAAAGAGATTTGCAGATAAGAGGAAAGCAGAACAGTTTTGACGCCAGATTTCTCAAAAGAGCAGTCAAACAGTAGGGATGTGTGTGAAATAAATCAATCCTAACTTTTCCCTTTCCACTTTTTCCCCTTCTTTTGCAGCTCTTTGGCATGGTTATGTCTCCTGAGAAGATTAAGTTGCAGGTTCCTCAGTTTACAGGAGAGGAAAATCTAAACTTTTTCACATAGAAAGGAGTTTTTGCAGTCTGCAAATGAAGTGTATGTGACATAGTTGGTTTCTCCATCACCATGACTTTAGAGAAGCCTGAATTTTATGAATATTTTTTTGTATTGTAGTTATTTGCCAGAAGTTTCCAGTTTCCCTAATTACTGAAAACCTGGAAAAGAGACAAACTTTCAAGGTGGCTCAGAAGCCAGTCTCAATCTGTGAAAGGAATGTCTCCAGTGTCTGAGAAAGGGGAAAATGTCAGAAGGAAATAAAGAGCAAGTTGAGGAAACTTTTGTTTTTGTCACTTGAGATCGTCTGTCTAAAAAAAAAAAAAATCAGTGTAGTCTGTGCTTGCACACAGCAGGGTATTTAGTAATTGCGCTAAGCTGTAAACAGAGCTGAAGGAGTTGTCTGGAGCTATGAAACAGTAAAGTAGCCTTTCATTTGTAAAGCAAGGTAGAGGAGTTGAAATGCCATGACTTGAGAAAACTTTTAAGTAACTATGAGGTTGTGGAAAACCGTAGGATGGTTTATTCAGGCTTGAAGAGTGTGAAGCAGAAGAGGCACGAGTGACACAAGTCAGGCAGTGCCCTGGAGGGCCTGGCTCTCAGTGCTGCAGCAAAGGGCACAATGTCCATCCCCATCCTGACAGCTGCTGAGTGAAAGACTTTAGGGTGAACTCAGGTAAAGACAGGGGGGAAGCATCTAATCCCCTAATAAATAGATTTATTGAAATGGTTCTATGCATGGTGACCTCATACTTTATTCAGCAATTTGAAAGTACAAAATTCTTTTGAGAATCTTTCTAATTTTTTAAAAAAAGATCCATTAATAAACATTGTTTTTTAATATTCACATGCAGAAATGTTTTCTAAAACGCTTTTCCTATGCAACATTAAGTGAAATATTAATAACTATAGTTAAAATTATAGTTACTTATAAAATTCATCTTCACAATATTCACTCCTCTGTGGTACAAAACTAATCACTGAGATCAGGATAAAAGTGTCTTTAAAGGGATAAAAACTACAATGTGCCTGAGTCCCTTTTCTACTTTGGCCGAATTAGAATATTGAGCTGTCACAGCTGGAAAACTAAAGGCAAAAAATGAAGATTTACATGTGTTATGAAAGAGTTTTTCTTCTAAGAATCTTTAAAAAAATTACAAAATGGGGCATTCATTGAAAATAGCAGAACCAGAATCTAGGACGCAGTAATTGTTGTGCTGCAAGAGCACTGATGTGGATGAAACGCTTTGCCTTGATGTGAGCTAGTGGTGAAAGTATAGACATAGAAACAAATGTCTGGGTAGCAGCAAAACCAGAATAAACTCTAAAATTTCTCCACAATGAACAACTTTAAAGAAATTTTGATTCTTTGCTGACAAAAGGGATTAAATGTATGCAGTTTAACATAGATATTTCTCTCCATTTTATACTATGCGTTTTGCTTTTAGAAGGAAAAATTACTGTTGGATAAAGATTTCTGTGATTAAAAAAAACCAAAACACTGTGAAAAATTTTCCATTCATCTGAAGTCCTTTCTTATCCACAGAACTATGCAATCCAAGTCCACAAACTCAGTATCAGCACTCTAGGCTGTAATGGTCTAAAATACAAGGATTTTTAGCACTGATTTTTCCACTCCCCCAGTCCTGCCCCGCTCTTAATACATGATTCTTTGAAGATTCCTCTGATTTTATTGTTGAGAATGAAGGTAGATTATGATACAGAAATATTCACGGGGTAAAAACACCATTTATGATTTTATAGATTATCATCTATGAAATCAGACACAGGTTAGCAAATGCTAGACAGACACTGGTTTAATATATTCTGGGATATCAATTTCTTCAACTGCATTGATTTCTGTACTGCAATAAGAATTTTTTTTAACTGTTTGCCTAAAGTTTTTACTACTTGTTCTTTTGTTATGGGACAATTTAGAGATTTATTTGTCAGCAGGTTCATCGCAGATTAGCTCATGTCAACATTTTGTTTCATTACAGGGTTTTCCATGATAATAAGCCTGCAGACACTGATGACCTCCAACAATACGCCTGACCTCTTATGTGTTCTGTATTTTTGCCGTTGATTCTTTCCAGTTCAGCATGCATCACTGAAGTCATAAACAAAGTAGAAAGGACATACAATAGGGCAGATAGCTAAGTGGAGTATGTGATCAAAACAAGAGATGGTTTTTGATGTTATCTTGTGTAAGGTACTTGAACTGGTTTTGGCTGGGGTAGTGTTAACTTTCTTGGCTGGTATGGGACTGTGTTTTGAGTTTGTGCTGAACACAGGATTGATAATACAGGGATGCTTTTGTAACTGGTGAGCAGGGCTCACACACAGCCAAAGCCCTGCATTCCATACTCCAGAAGGTTGAGGATGCATGGGAGACAGGGAGTAGAGACAGCAAGGACAGGTGATCTCAGCTAACCAAAGGGATATTCCATACCATGCAATGTCATGCTCAGTGTATAAAATGGGGAAAGAAATACAAAGGAGAGAGGGAGCATTTGGAGTGATAGAGTTTGTGTTCCCAATTAACCATCATTCGTAATGCGGCCCTGGTGCATCTCCCTAGGATGGCTGAACAACTGCCTGAACATGGGAAGCCGTGAATTAATTCCTTGTTTTGCTTTGCTTTTATGCACAGCTTTTGCTTTCGCTACTGAGCTGTCTTCATCTCAATCAATGAGTTTTCTAACTTTTGCCCTCCCCATTCTCTCCCCAGTCCCATTGGTGGGAGAGTGGGCGAGCAGCTGCAGAGGGCTGTGATTTAAAAAATGCCAGTACTGTAGGGGCACCAGCATTGGACAAGCTAAATATTTTACTTCAGATCAATAAATAGAGGAACTGAAATTATGCTGTGCAGGCACATTCATATCCACATAGGTGAAAGACAAACTTATGCCAACTTACTGCAAAACTTCCAGAACTCTGTTTTATTATGCTGGCATTCTTTCAGACAGTGAATGGCATAGTGTACAGGAGCCTTACAGCCTGACAGAATATATTTATTTTTTCTCCAGATATTTTCTTTTGTAGATGATTAGACCACAAGGTATGAAACCAGTGTACTTTCCTGCAGTGCAACTATGGAGTGCTGCAGTTTTTCTCAGCTGACCACAGTCCCCAAGGTAACATGACACTGGGGAAAATGGCAGGACCAAATCTGGAAAAAATATTTGCTCTGTTTAAAAAAACTTCAGTAACTTCTGAGATCTAGGTATTGCTTTGTTGACTTCACCATGAGCTTCAGATACATAAATCATTTCACTTCTTGGCACACTGGAAAGACCAAAATAAGGTAAGATCAATCTCTGCTTTGTATTTGTTGATCTATACAACTCTATGGGGCCTGATGGGATTCATCCAAGAATCTTCAAGGAGCTGGCTGATAGCTTTGCAAAACCTCAATTGATGATTTTCAGGCTGCCTTGGGAAACTGGAACAGTCCCAGCTGACTGGAAACTGGCAGACATTGTCCTGATTGTTAAGAAGGGCAAGAAGGAGGACCTTGGAAACTATAGGCCTGTCATTCTTACTTCAGTGCCTGGTAAAATCATGGAAAAGATTATTCTAGGCAGTATTGAAAAACATCTGGAGAACAATGAAGTAATTGGTTAAAATTTGAGCCAACACAGTTTCATGAGGGGAACGTCCTATTAATCAAATCTGATTTCTTTTTACAACAGAGGAACCCACCTAGTTGATCCAGGAAAGCCAGTTGATGTAATCTTTTTAGGCTTCAGCAAAGCTTTTGATGCTGTCTCTCACAGGATCCTTCTGGACAAAATGTCCAGCACACAGCTGGATAAACACATCGTGTTGGGCAAGCAAGTGGCTTATGGCTGGTGCACAAGCTATTACAGTGAGTGGGGTGACATCCGACTGGGGACCTGTCATTAGTGGGCTTCCACAGGGCTGCATCCTCGGCCTGGTGCTCTTCAATATCTTCATTAACAACCTGAATGCAGGACTTGAAGGAATAATAAGTAATGTTGTCAACACTAAATTGGGTAAAACTGTTGGCTCCCAGGAGGGCAGAGAGGCCCTGCAGAGAGACCTTGACAGAATGGAAGGCTGGGCAATCAACAACCATATGAAATTTAACAAGGGAAAGATGCTGCATCTGGGCCAGTTCTTGATGTACAAACACACTGGTGAATGAGAGGCTGAAGAGCAGCCCTGTGGAAAAGGAGGAGGGAGTCCTGGTCAATGAAAAGCTGAACCTGAGTCAGCAGTGCCCTGGCAGCCAGGAGGGCCAACCCTGTCCTGAGGGGCACCAGGGACAGCATGGCCAGCCAGGCAAGGGAGGGGATTGTCCTGCTCTGCCCTGAGCTGGGACAGCCTCACCTCCAGTGCTGAGGGCTGGTTTGGGTGTCACAATATAAAAAAGAAATTAACTGTTAAGGGGTGTCCAAAGGAAGGCAATGAGGATGGTGAAGAGCCTTGAGGGGACACTGTATGAGAAGTGGCTGAGGTCACTTGGAGAAAAGGAGACTGAGGGGAGACTCACTGTAATCTTTATCTTCATTAGCAAAGAGGAGGGACAGGGACCAATCTCTTTATTTGTGACCAATGACAGGTCTTGAGGAAATTGCATGAAAGTGAGTTAGGGGCAGTTTAGGTTGGATATCAAGGAATGATTCTTCACCCAGAGGGAGGTTGGGCACTGGAACAGCTCCCCAGGGATGTGGTCACAGCAGCAGCCTGACAGAGCTCAAGAAGCATTTGGACGCTGCTCTGAGGCACATGGTGTGATTCTTGGGATGTCCTGTGAAAGGTCAGGACTTGGGCTTGATGAATTTGATGGGTCCCTTCCAACCCAGCATATTGTGTGATTCTATACAATTACCAGTCCATTGAAAAATAGAACAAAAAGATGAAGCTAAATAGGCATCTTAGTGGGCATATTTACTGCAAAAGTCGCTCTCTATTAGAATTGGAAAGTACCTAGGGATATAGGGTGACATAAATGATTGCTCTTTCTAACATTTCAGACTGATATTTACAGCTGTTATTATTATATGTACCAAAATCTTTGGGTTGAGTGTTTTTTTCCAGGGAGCCTATTGAAAATAGTTTTTTTTCTTTGTCAGTCATTTACATTTAACTAATATGGCTGGTGTAATAGTTTTTTGTTCTTCATAGCACAAACATATTTTCTCTGATCAGCCATTCATCAGAATTGCCAGTTCAGTGGTGATGAATTATTGGTTCATTGGTAATCACAATTACAGTTTTTTGTTTGTTTGTTTTTACCTAGGCCATGATTTAATTAAGAATTGTTTGAAACAAGTTAGACGTTCTGCTGATAGCCTTTCCTGCCAAATTGATAATGAACTCCAAAAATTATCTGACATCCAAAAACCAAAGAACAAGTAAATATTACATGGAAGCTAGTAAAAACGTGTTATTTTTAACATGACAGCATTTCATTTTCAAACACCGAAGAAAAATCCCTTTCTAATGTCATTTCTTACCACCATAATTTGAGACAAACCAGAAAGAATTTGAATTTGGCCATATCATTATTTAAGCAGCTTTACCCTTTGGGTAACACAACATACTACTTTGTATTTTCTCTCTGCTCTTGTCTCTCTGCAATAAGACTGAAGAAATTAACATTACAAAATAAAAGAGATTTTGTTCTGGCCACACAAATGCAAAATCCCGGTGAGTAATATTTGGAGGAATGCTGTTGTCTGATTTCCATTTATAACTGTGACATATACATATACAGAGAGCCAGGGCACAGCAATAGCAGGCCATATGAAAAACTGTCCATGATAAGTATTTTTGACTACCAAAACCAAGAAAAATCTAAGGGAAGAGCCCCAAAAACATGTAAGGCGCATTCTGGCCAGAGAAAATATTCTTTTGAATATCTGTTTTTATGTCCTTTTAGAGAAGAAAATACTACATTTTCAAACTTTTCATATTTTCCTTCCTTTTTTATTTTCAGAGCTGCATAGAATGTAATTGTCTCTAGGGAACGGATTTTACCAGGAAGATGTGCAGATGTAAGGAGCAAAGGTTCCATGAGGGAAAAAAAGTTATTTGCATTTTCTGGCAATTATAGAGAAATCCTAACCATAGATTTCAATCTGCAGCTGCTTTTATGTTATTTTCATTCTTTACTTGAAACAAAATTGATCACCTTTGCTTTCAAAAGAGTTTTGTCAGGGCTCCTCTTCACTCTATTGCCATTTAGTCTGCTAACATCTCTTTGACAATAAAGTATCTGGACCCAAAATTAGCATTGCTGCTCACTAAGGTATTTATGACCACACTTAACTGTCCATAATATCCATGAAAACCACATTGGAGAAAGAGGAAAATATGAAATACAGTCCTATGATTTAAGCTACTTTAAACAAGAGTGTTAAAAGTGTAAGCTACTTATACTGATCTAGTAGGTATAGTAAGAAAGTGTGGGAAATGACTGTAATTGCTCTGCAGTTTTGCAGTTTCATCATGGAACCCTTTATAAGGAATTCTGATTTTATAAGGAATTGTCAGGATCACAGAAGTCAGCTCGCTTTGAGTTTTCAATTCATTACCAATGTATGCAAAGTTTGCAGAAATGCATGTAGGAGTAATAGTTGGACTCAATGGTCTTGGAGGTATTTTCCAACTTTAATGATTCTTTGTTTCTGTGAACACTTATTCTATTCCTCATACTTCTGTATTTCTGTCTTCTGCAATGTTATTTATGCTAGAACCCTTGGCAATAGTGACACAACCTTGCTTTCTGCTCTGGACCCATTTATATAGATTTCAGTTTGCTGAAATAGGAGATCTAATGTTAGCATTAATCACTGGTTTTCAGCTGTCTCGGTGCTCTATTTATTAGATATTTTCTAGGCAAAGTGGAAAGTTTCTGCATGATCAATAAACATTTAAGCAATGGTAGTTTATATTATTTTCTTTTTTTTTTTTTCTCCCAACAGTTCATTTAACATCTGAAGGTGATCTGTTGTAGGATATCCTGATTAATAGTATTTCTGTTCCTTTGGAAATCTGGAGCTCAGCGTGAAACGAACTGCTTATAAAATGAAGACAATGAGACATAACTTGTTCAGAGTTGATTTTATTTGGAGCAAGCAAACTCCTCTTTGCCTTTTTTTTTATAAGTAGATAGATAGGTGGATAGACAGATCAGAGTACACAATATATTAAATATTTCTTACATGTATATATATGTATATATATACATATATATATATATCCTTATATGCATGCGATGGGACTGTATCCCTATGCCCCCCAAGCACTGGCTGCCAATTACATTCCTCAGGAAAACTGCCAGGATGTGAGCAGTATGTAGGGAACAACTTACGCTGAATTTCCTCTTATGCCAGTGCTGAAAGAAGTTTAAAGGATTTTACACAGATACTGATGCTGTCATGTTGTTAAAGGTTTGAATGTTTGCTTCATTTGCAAATTGAACTCTGACCCTTAGAGCACTAGGAGTTTTTTAAGGTATCTTTCCTGAGATTCAAGTTTCAGTGGTCCACATCTTTAGGCTCAATCAGTGGTGTTTTCTATTACATTCCTTTTTTTCTTCCTGGTATTTACCTTACCTCTATGAATTTCAACATTGCAGTTAAGTTGGCAGGCAATACCACAAATTACTTTGCTCATGGAAGTGGAAGAAGTCTTTGCTTGTCTATTCATGTTTGACTAGAAGCCTTGTTTTTTTTTGACTTCAGCACAGTGCTGACTATGGGACACCATAGACCAATGTTCTAAATTTCCATTCTTTTTCTGTTATTCTCTGGGGAATCCGCTGCTTTGTAAATTATGGGCAAGAGTGAATATTTCCTAAATGGATTCCTCATTAATTATTTAATTTTTCTAAATATTATTTAAGTTTTTAAATTATGTTAAAGCAAGGTTTTTCCCATTCTAGTAGGATTTGTTCTCTCCACATGAAACAACATGTGGCAATCTCCACTAGCTATTGGATGTATAGTGCTTTATACATCATCTTTGCAGAAAAACTGCCCTATAATTATTCAATATGCCAGCACAGATCAGTAGCAATTCTTTACTCAAAAATTATGGCATTTCAACTTGGGGCCAAAAATTCCCAAGTCCTTCATCTATGACACCACAAATATCATTTCTGGGACCATTGCAAATGCTACTTCAGTAGTTATTTTAAAATTTCATCCTAATTTATGATATTACAATAAACTTATACTTAAAGAAACCAGGCTTAAATGTGAAGAGAAAACTTGCTGAACACAATTTAATCCTGGTAAGGAAAAAATCTGTAAATGCAATAATGTAATAAAATCTGTAATAAAATCTTATAGATCTGGCAGGAGAAATGTACAGACTATGTGACCTAGCAGTTGTTTAGCATAGCCTGAAGAGTTACATTTAAATATCGCAAAAGGAAAAGACTTGAATTTCCCACCTGCCTCTCCCCGCTTAAATAGGCTTTCTGAGTCATCAGTTTTGGAGCAAAAGTTATTTGTGTCCAGCTCTGAAGTTAAGTTTAGTGCAAGTGTCCTAAAATTCAGTGAAAACAGATTTCCTTAGATGAGCAGGTTATAAGAGTTCAAGATATCTAAGATATATAAGATTTCAAGATTGTGCTTTTTCAAATGCATGTATATTTTTTGTTCATGATTATGCATCTAGAGATTCCTATTGACTCTATTAAGAAGTTTTTTATATATTTGGATATGTAACTATATATATAAATACATACATGTAGCAAATTTTACACTTAACTATTTGCTTTTATTTATGTTTTTTTTTTTTTTTGTTAGGTGACATATAATGAGTTAAGGAGAATTCCTCTTGTCAAGGAGAGAACTTACTTCTTATTACAGCCTGAACACATGCTGTTATCTTACTTTCCCTTGCAGCTGTCATTTACTGGTATACTGAGTTGGTCCTTGTTTGAAAACAAGCCCATCAGCTTTTTTAGCTAAAGGATTAGATGTTCAACATGAAACTGAGCAAACTTCTGAATCTCTCTCTGATATATTGATGTACTGATGCACTTCTGCTGGGATATGTGCCTTTCAGTGTAGGAACCCCTGTAGTAACCTTAACAGATATCAGCAGCCTCGTTACAGCAATGTGGCACTGCTGTCACTCTTACGGAAACACCCTCGAGACATCCATCCTCTCTTGGAAGTACCCTAAAACTCCCTGGGAAATTTGCACTTGACAGCTCACAAGTTACAAGCAACTGTGGTACCTACTAGTTTTCCTTTTTGGTACGTCTCTCTGGTATTTACAATCCTCTGCCTAGCGAGTGGTAAGGGCTGATGTGTTTTGATGACAAATTTAATTAAGTCTAGTCAGTGGAAGCAAGCAGCACTGCTTTACTTGTAGCAGATTGCTCTGTCTGAGCAAGAATACAGCAGCTCAAACTGGCTTACAAGTCTGGCTTACAAGTTACCAGTGGTAGATTGAGCAAGGAGGGTCTTCTTATCAGTGATAAGATCAAGCAAGAAGGGTCTGCTGGTTTTAGTCCTGAAGAATGCTGAGACCTGCTTGACGGTCCATCAAACCCATTTGTGAGGATATGCAAGAAAGATGCTCCCTGGCCGGGCCTGTGAGCAGCAAGGATATGCAGGCCCTCATATGGAAATGAGAGTCAAAATTTTCAAGCAGCAAAAAACAAAGAGCTGATAACATCTTTTTCAGCAGCAAGGAATATTTTGCTGAGTAAACATGACAACACAAAATCTAAAAATGCGTAAAATGATAAAAATTAAATTCACTCTATACTATGAAAGGCCAGTCCCATTTTGGCACAGTAAGGACTTCTAGCACAACTCCCAAAGGTGAAAGGACTCAAATAAATCATTTAATATGCTTGTATAAGTACATTTTATTTGGCATCCTTAATTCTGTGGGTAAAATCATATAAAGGTCCATTTAGACCTGTATAATTTTAGATATAAACTGTTGACTAAGTCTGGGGCTAGGATTGGACTTACCTAGACTCCTCTCTAAGAAGTTCATAGAACAAGGGGATTCTTTCTAGACCACATGCCTCAATGGAAAGTCTTTGCTAACAAACTTTATTTGAAGGTCCCTCTCTGCCCACCACGGTCCTGTGAGGGTCTGACTGGCAGCCTTTAGCAGAGTGGGAGCCGTGCCCAGCCCTGCAGCGGCAGGAGCAGGGCAGCAGTGGCCCCGCAGGCCGCAGTGCCCTGTGCCACAAGGGCGCCCCAGCCACGCAGGGCACACCCCGTCCATCCTGACCTTTCTGAGCGAGCCAAAGGCTGACTGATGTCAACCATTGTAACGGTGACGAGAGGTAACCTTTGCAAAGGAAAAACCTGGGATCAAACCGATTCCCTGGAGCCAGTCCTACAACCTGCCTTCACCCTTCATGAGCAAAGCTTTCTTCTAGCGGCAGTAAGAAGAAGCTCTTGATTTTTGTATTGGACAGTAAAAGCCACAGTTTCTGAATGATTCATGACAAGCAGTCCCAACTGAGACATGAGTGTCCAAAATTTTCTCAGCAATTTTAACACTGTCCTTACCTAAAAGACTGAAGGAAGAATAGGTTTTGTTTTGGATACCCACAATGATATCCATAATTAAACTTATTTTGTTACTGAAACTAATGCAGATTTAAAATCTGCATATCTACAGTAGAACAACCTTGTGTTGACCCAAATACCAAACCAGCATCCATTCAGTGCTAAATATCTTCATTTTTTAGTTAAATTTGCAATAGATAAAGTCTTAAACTCATTTAAGATTGTGATCAGTGTTTTATAACTGTTAAACCCAGTCTTCTGCCAAGTAACAACAGTTTCTTTTTCTCAAAGCTGAATGCAGGCTGTTCTATGATGCCTTTGGTGATGTCACTCTCTCTTCCAGATCCAGTTTGTACAGAATAGCAACAATAAATGGAGAAGGCACTGAGGTACTTAGGGGGACTGCTAGATGTTTTCTGTTTTAGTATTTACTTCTTGTTGTCCAGTCTGCCTTTCCTCAGAATTAATAACATATTGTTTTTCCCTCAGCACTGGCTATATGGCAACACAACCATGTATTAATAAAGGGCTTAAGATCAATAATTTACAACTTGTGACACAGGGATTAGTACTGAGTCCTCTTCAATGACATTCCAGTTACCTGTGGGTCAGTTTTAATGGGCATGAACAGATTTCTTAAATCCAACACTTTTCATTAGGAGTGGAGTTGATCTCACTCAACTTTGGTTGTAGAAAACATTAACTGCCTGGATAGATTCCAAATTTAGTCATTAGAAAACATCATATTCAGTGTCTGATTCATTCCATTCTGAGGTAAATCAGCCACAGGAAGTGCAAATCTCAGTGATTATGTCCAAAAAAGCAACAAGATCTCAACGTTTGATACTGCTGAGAGCATCTAGTCATCCTGGAAATGCTTCTGAGCCAACACTGCAGGTCTACAGTGCTTTTTTAGATCAGCTTTGAGAACAAAGACCCCAATGCACAGAAAGTGGTGCCTCAGAAGGCCGGTCTGCCAGTTCCCTCTCCTGTTGAGCCTATCCTTAAAGAAGTCTGTCATAGCTGAAGTAGTATTCAACTTCCAGATTTTCTGCAGTTAAAAGTGCTCAAACACAGGGAATGAAATTCTTTTCTGCGGGGTTTGGGATGAGTGTGAAATAATTTTTTTCCAGAATGGAATCTCATTTCCATACAAGACTGCTTGTCTGGTGCCAAGGAATAAAATAAATTGGTAAAGATTCAAAGGGGAAGGTTTAATATGCTATTCACAACATAAGGCAGAACAGCAACAGATTACTTAAAAATTTTATTTACAGACCTTTATTTTTATTTGACCTTTGAGCTGCTCTTCTATCAGAATATAGAAGTTCTGTATTAACATAAGAATATAAAAACCTTCAACATGATGTAATAGAATTTTTAAATAATTATTCAATTTTTGTAAAATTTTATTTAAAAATAAATATTTTGCAGAAAAGCAAAAGGTAAAAATAAGCAAATACCCTGAGGAGTTTTCAGCTGCTGACAGCAAAACCATTCCAACAATTAAAATCTTGCATATAGATTTCTGAATACAAGAAGCAAAATAACAGGCAAAAGTCGTAAGTGGATGATAGTCAAAATATATGCAGAGAGGAGGCTTTTTGAATGTTCAGTAGAAAGAACAATGACTTTCTTATGTAGGCTGATGCTCTCAAAATATTTACTATGGACATATATAATCCAGACAAATTTCACTATCAGAACTCTTTGAACTATGGAAAATGTTGTGGTTTTACGTCAGTGTCTTCTAATACCAAAACACATGAAAAAAACTTATGGAAAATAACTGGAAAAACAGTTACTCATAGATCAAGACTTGAACATGTTTGCTTACATTTAGGAGCTTGAATAGTTGAATTTACAACACATGAGTATATTTTCATCACTGTCTTATAAAAACATACACTGGAAACAATGGGAAACCATAATCATGGCAGAAGACATGATGCTGGTGTTTTCAGATGAAGTTTCTTGAGCACTAAAATGCCTCTCCAGCCTCAAACATACCAGAAAAATGCTAATACACCTATCCATGTTTCCCAACATTGAGCTTTACTTTGGAAAACATACTTTTAGTGAGCTAATTACTTCTTAGTATTTACTGTTGAAGTCTTTTGCTACAACTTAAAGTTGTTTTTAGAAAGTGAATCCTGAGTATGAGATCATTAAACTGGAAATCATTGCAGTTTGCAAAAATTCTTGTAACGTAAACATGCCCCTTGGCTGACTTTTGCTTTGATAGTGACAACCAATATAGCATAGATCAAGCCATTGGAAGAGAAATCCATAGGATATACCATAAACCAACTATAATAACCATCATTTCCAATGAAAACTAATTTTCTGATAATCAGTTCAATTTGTAATCTAAATGGAAGGTCCTCTCTTCTCTCCTAGCAACCCTAATGCAAATCATTCTCTGTAACAACTGATCCATCATCTGCTGCCACTTGTATGTGGGTTTTTTTATACATTACCAGGATTTACTTCAACAAGGTAAACCTATACTTTTTGGAAAGGAATGGAATTTTTTTATTCAGAAGTATTCGCTCCCATTAACCACATTCCTACAAAAAATTGAGTTTTATTTCCTGGTGTCTGGAATAATTTCAATGACTCATAAATTGTTATCTAAGACACTATCTGAATAATTATCCTTAAGGAAAATCTGGTTGTGTTCTTTTCATACTTTTTTTTTTGTACTTAGAGTACATATGAAGTTGCCAAACTGAAAGGCACAGTGAGGAGGTAGTAAAATCCATCCTGAAACCCCTGTCAGACAGAGACATTCCAGTAACTCTTTAATCTCCACTGTCATAAATCAGAAACCATTTTTAACATTCAAGATCTGAAAATTCATAATGTGTAACCTTTCAAAGGTGGTGAGAAATTGAATGATGGGCCTCTTCAACAACGACCTGCCTCATAACTCTTGCAATAATCCATTGACTATGCGGAAAAGAAGTTTTAGCAACGGAATTATCAAATTCCACAGAAGTACTGTATTACCGCGACCTGTGTGGGTCGCAGTTGGTGAGAGAGAGACGGTGAATCTTGTATCTTGATCAGAAGGCTGAATTTATTAATATATGATATAATACATTATAATTATACTAAAAAGAATATAGAGAGAGGTTTGCAGAGCAGCTAGCTAAGCTGAAAAGAGATAGAAAAGAACCCACAACAAAGTTGTGGCCAAGGACTCAGTCCCCTGGCTTGAACTGGTGATTGGCTCTTAATTATAAACATAGAAAATGAGCCAATCAAGGTGAATCCTATTGCATTCCACAGCAGCTGATAATAATTGTTTACCTTCTCTTCGGGGGCCTCTGGCTCCCGAAGACACAGAAATATGAAAGGAAGGATTTCTGTGGAGAAATGTCTGCGACAGTACTGGTGAAGCTCTGTTTGCTTTTCTTCTCTGTACTTTTTTGAGGCGGGTCAGCTGGGAGCTAGGTCACTTCCCAGGTCATATTGTTGAAAGAGCTCACCAACAGTCTCTGGAATTACGTCTGCAGGTTTTTGCCCTTAAAATAAAACTGTCCTGTGACCTTCTTTGTATCTAAAGCAAACTCCAGCTGATGAAGTGGGTGGCCATTTTACATGGGTAAGAGAATATTCAACTTATTTCATCAGTGAGTGAGGAAGGCATGGAACAAGTTTTTCTTGAGGGTATCCCCCACATGCTTTCTTAGCACCAGTACTCAGGTTCTCATTACGTTAGACTTCTGAATTATTCATACTATTATCAGGATGTAATCAATCTCTTCCCTCCAGAACTGCCTGCTGAATGTCTTCCTTCCCTTCAGAACATGAATGTGCCACCTCTGTATTACTGAGGATGAAGAACGTGCACTGCAGAGAAGTTATCACATGGAAAGGTTAACAAGAACAGAGAACCAGACGCCTCATTTTTCTTCTTAAAATGATTTGTTTATTCACACTTGACACTTGGACCCAAGTGCTGCAATGAATTATACTAATGTAAATTTAAAGTAAGCTCCATATGAGTGCAGTTCAGAAAAATTCACAAAAACGAAACTGAAGGTGAAACCTACCTGGCCAAACTGCTTTATTTAGCTTCTTTAGAGCTATGTTTGTCTCCCCAGATCTTTCACTAGGTGTGACCTGACTGGAAAAAACCCATGAAAATTCTGTCAATGATGTAAATAAAACATGTGGAAGAGACAAATTCTTAAGTGGTTGTATGTGCCAATACCTTGGGTTTTCATCCAATTTGGAATAAGGCCTAACATCCTGAAGTTTGGCTTCCAATATCAAAATATGTTCTTCTGCAATTACTTCAATTCATTACAGTGACTTCCATGTAATACCAGGAACTGTACTTTTTTTGTGTTATCATAAAATCAACTCTACTGAAGCAATAGCCTTTTTAACCAAGAAATTTTATTGTAAACTCATGGAAAAAAAATTGCTTGGGAAAGCATCCCATCTTATTGGGGAGAATGTCAAGACGACACAATTAATTCAGGGTTTACTCTACCTTCTCCCACTCCCCCTGAAATATTCCTTCCAAAAGGGATCACATAAAGGAATTGTGTGTAAAATATTAGTATATTATTTCCTCAAAAAATAGTCTTAGCTATGGCGAGTGGGCTTAGTTGCCACTAGAACTCTTAGAAAAAACCCTTAGTGTAGTTCTATCTCCCTTTCTGGAGTTTTAAACCAAGATTTTCTCCACTGTATTTTTAAATCCATCAATCCATGCCATCAAATACCTTTAGTGACATTAATAGTACAAATAATTATCTTGAACAAAGAGCGCATCCTTGAAAGCTGCCAACCTACTTCATGATTGTGCTGTCATCCTTTACAGCAGCGCTGTTTTTCCCCCAGTGATCATAGTGTCATACTGGGCTGGATCTTGGTTCAGTCTGCTGCCTATCCTGAAGGAATGCAATAAACACAGTGCTGAAATATCTTACATGTCACTCGTGAATTTTGTTTTCATTTTGTCTCTACTTTAGGGCAGTGCCCAAGAGCAGCAAGAACTTCTAAAAGAGGAGTGTTTTCATAGTGATGTAAGAAATAAAACAATCAAGTATGTCATCAGAATCTTATTGCTGCATTGAGGTAAAGAAAATACTGAATTAGCTAAAGTAATTTTTTAAAAGCTAGTGAGTATTTAAATATCAATTGCTATTTTACCATTTGAAGTACCCTGGAGAGTCTAAAGACAGCATGTTTTCCAGCCTTAAGCTATTTAAAATTGAGGGTGGTTTCTTTCTCATCACAGTTTACCATAGGTTGTCCAGAGTTAGCTTTTTTTTCTATAGGAAACAGAAATTAAAGAATACTCTGGGTATTTTGGAGAATAGAAGTGTGGTTACTCCATGTACAAACCTCTTTACTTGAGATAGGTTGTGAAGCCTCCACTGCAGATGGTTTTTTAAACCTATTTTCCACAATTAATTTGCAAAATCCGGAGACAGAATCACAGAATCATCAAGGTTCAACAAGATCTTCAAATCTTCTAGCCCAGCTGTCAACTTAGCACCACCATAATCACTTTTAAACCTTATCCCCAAGATCTATGCCTCTTGAACACTTTGACAGAGGGTGACTCTCCACCTCTACTCACCATGTCTGCTGTCTAATCTGACATCACTTGAGGCTGTTTGCTTTTGTCCTTTCACTGGAAATGTGCCAGAAGAAACTGATCCCCACCTTTTTACAACCTCCTTTCAGGTTATTGTAGATAGAGAGAGCAATGTCATTCTCAACTGGTGTAACACTGAATGCGGGATTTGGGATGCGGCCACATCAGTGCCAAGGTACAGGGAGACAATCCCTGCTCTGCTCCTGCTGGCCTTGCTGTTGGTGACAGCAGGATGCCATTGGGCTTCTTGCCAACCTGGGCACACCCTGGCTCATGTTCAGCCATTGCCACCAGGACCCCCAGGTCCTTTCCCAGTGAACAACTTTTCCAGTTACTCTGCCCCTGGCCTGTGGCACCACCTGGGATTGTTGTGACCCAAGGGCAGGACCTGGCCTTAAACCATCTTGTTTGACTTCATATTGCTGTCCTCTGCCCATCAATCCAGCCTGTCCAGATCCCTCTGTCGAGCCTTCCTGCCCTCCAGCAGATCAACATTCCTGCCCAGCTTGCTGTCTGTGAGCTCACTGGGGGTGTGCTTGATACCCTCATCCAGATCATCAGTAAAGATATCAAACTGAACTGGGCCCCGGGGAGCACCACTGCTGACTGGCTGACAGCTGGATGTAGCTGGATTCCCCACCACCCTTTGGACCCACCCACCCAGCCAGCATTTCACTCAGCAAGGAATGCACCCCTTCACAGCAGGAGAAGCCAGTTTCTCCAAGATGCTGCGCAGCACACTTTACTATAAAGTCCAGATACACAGCATCCCCAGCCTTTTCTTGATCTAATAAGTGAGTCACTCTGACATGCAAGTTATTAGCTTTAAATTTTGGTGTTTCACTCAAATACACAAAGAAGAAACATTATTCAGGGCCTAGTTATTATATCCAAGCAATAGAAATAAAATTATTCCTCCACTTTTACAACTGAGGACTTCTGTTTTGCATAACTAAAAACATGATGCCTGAGGTCTGTGGTTAGTTTCATTCATATTCTTGTGATTTTCTCAGAAATATTTACTGTTAAAACTCATTTAGAACTTATTTTCTAATATCTATAGAAGAAAAGTAAGCTGAAATAAGATTGTGATTGTTAGATTTAAGGCAATGAAATACCTCTCTTCAGAAAATTTCCAGTATCACAATATTGTCATAATAAAGTTGAATGCAAGTTTAGTGGCAGGAGTCTAAATTCAGCATTGGTTTGATTCACGAGAGGAAATCTTGAATAATACAGCAGAAAAACTTAGAATGTCAAAATATTCCTTCTCCTTTTTTCTCTCTTTTGGTCCTTATCCTGGAGTGGTCCCCACAATATTTGTTTTTTATCCCTTTTTTTTAAAGTCTAGACATCTGCAGTAAAAAACAATCTTGAAAAATAGTATTATCTTTGTTGACCCATATGCTGACTAGTAAAATCTCATTTGTCTCTTGTGTTTAGAGAGATGAAGAATTAGAATCTCTATTGCATAAAGTCAGATGGTTAAGGGATTTGAAACAAATCTGAACAAACCATACATTTTGGTTTGTTGCATTAGTCACTGTTTGTAGTTAATGCAAACTTTTCAAGGCTCACCAGAATAAGTGAACCATAAGATGTTCATACTTAGAAGTGAATGGAGAAAATGGAAATACAAAAGAAAAAATATAAATCACTAGTAAACTTAGCTCTCTCTTTGTTCATAGCTTTTATCCCATCCCAGTTATGTTAAAAATGTTTCGCTTAATCTTGAGCATGCAAAATGAAAACTGTCAGCCTGAAAATACTAATTCTGCATTTCCTGCAGACTCAGGTTTGTGCTAACAGTAGCCATAGGCCAGTAATACATCCACATCAGCTTCTCTCTTTAGGTACATAACTAATCCCACTGAAACAAGTACAGCTACTTGAATATTTAATGCTTTTTTTGTCAGATAATTCCAGTATATGGCAGTTGTCTTTTATCATGAGCTAACTAAAGGAATATGCATACCACCTTAATTCTACCTAGATTAAATATTAGTTTGATGAACTTCAAAAAAACTGGCATTCTGCTGTGAGCAGAATGAAAAAATATGTAGGACCATTAGTGGAGACACCCATTATTATAAGACAATGTATGAAAAGTCTAAATTTAAAAACCTGTCTCTATTTGATCTCTGAGTCTAATCATTTTGCCCACCACAAGCCCAGGAGAAACACCTGGCTTTATTGCTCAATGTCTTCTGACATCTTAGCATTCTAGACATAGGAAAAGTGCATTGAAAACATATACTAGTTATGTGAAGTCAGTTCAAGCTAAACAGCGTCCCAGTGAGTTGGTTTTGTTTCAGTTTTGAAGTACATATGTACTCAAATTAAATAGCTCCAGCATACATGCACAGCACTTCCCTCGTCTAACTCAGAGCCCCTGGGCTTCCAAAGTTGCCTCTTTGAAGCAAAACTCTCACACATCTGCCCTTTGGAATTTTGTTGTAGACTCTGGGCTTCTCTGAGCTATGCCCAATCCTAGACGTAAGCCTGGAATTTTTTACTTCCTAGATGAAGCAGGCAACATCTCACAGGTTCTTCAAACAGGGAACTGAAAATTTCACAACTGGCTGAGTCAGTTGGCAAAGGGACTCTACCCAAACCTGTGAGAGTCCATGCAAGCATGGATAACCTGGAACTGTTTAGGTGAGCTATGACTACTCTATAAGCTGGTCTCCACTGCCAGAGATGTTCAACCTGCCAGAAGTTCCTGCTTTGAGGAACTGAGATACAATAATGAACATGTTGGAATGCGTTTTGTGTAAAGCTGTACCAACTTGTTCACAGACTGTAGGAGAACAGCTTTTCAGGATTCACATGCTACTGAACCAGTTCAAGCATGAATTCTTAGTGTGTTATTAAAATGGATTTTCATAGAATATCATGGTGTGATGCTATCACATAATGTGTTGGAAACAAGTTTTTTCTGTGAGAAAGGCTCTTGTGTATCCACCCTAGACCACGTCACAAAGATAAAAGAAAAATCACTGTCTAAAAATGACATCTCTGAAACTGTTTTGGGTTAGAATTGCAATAGTAACCTATAACAGACTAATAATTGTGATGACAGTGTTTTTACAGCATTGTTTCAGCATGACTCAAAAGGTAAAATAGAAGCCAGCCATACAGCAACAGGTCATTGGAGTCTGCTAGCCTGAATTAAGACAGCAGAAAGCATAGACATCCAGGAGGTCCTGGGCCAGCACATCCCAGAAGCTAACCAGCTTGCCATCTGTATCCTGTATTCTGAGCTCTTCTCTCCCTGATTTATCTAACTGCATGCTATATTTAGACTATATACCAGAGAACAATGACTGTATATCAATCATAGCCTCGGAATCCCCCCCCATAGAAATATGGTGCTCTGTTGAGAAAAGGAACAGTCCATTGCCACATGCATTAAGAAAACACTATGAGAAGCAGTTGCTGAATCACATGATGTTCAGAAAATATTATGTGAAGAAACTGCATGTGCTGTTCTTTTGTAATTATGTTTATAGGTAGAAAAAAAGTTACTGGAAGTTTAAGTTAGCAGAACAGGATAACATTTTCAGAAAAGAGTTAGTCTTTTTCTTAACTCCTTGTTTCTTGTTTGTTGATAAATTTCATCACTAAGTAATCACCTATAACAAGGACTGAGAGTAGCCTGCAGTAAGTATCAAAGACCTCAAGGATGAACTGGTCCAACCTTTCTTAGCAAAAGCACAGTCCAGAGAAGATGGCCCTGTTCTTTGTCTGGGTGAATCTTAAAAGTGTTCAATCTTGAGGAATCCACAATTTTCTTAGGGAGATTATTACAATGGTTAGTTATTCTAACTTTAAAAAAAAATCTCTTTTGTCTAATTGGAATCACCCCAGAAGTAACTTGTACCCATTGCTCCTCATCTTCTCTGTGTGACTCCTCATAAAAAGGGAATCTCCTTCTTCTTTGTAGCCATCCTTTGAATATGGGAACATGGTGATAAGGGTTCCTCTAAACTTTCTTTTCTTAGTCTTTTCTTTCTCAAGCTAGAAAAGCTAGATATAGATATAGTATAGATACAGCTAACCATAGGTTAGGTGGCCTTTCATGCTCCTTAGGGCATTCAAAAGCCATGTCCTACCTTTCCTCCTCCCTCCCGGCCTCCACAGCCAGCAGGCTTGTCCATGGTGAAATAGACATGAAGCAGGATGCTCTGTAAAATCTGCAGAAGGGAAACACACACCCATGTGCTCCTCAGGGAGCCACCCACAGTTCAAGGTTTCTTGGGAAGGGACAGTCATTTGTGGGCTGAGAGGCAGGTTTTGCTGAAAATGGTTCAACTAGGGTCAGTTAAAGTTTTAGCCTGGTGTTGAACTGAAGTTCCCGGGGGAGCAGAGAAGCAGAGTCGTGAGCCAAGCCTTAATTCACTGTGCAGAAAGTCAAATAGTGGGCTAGCTCAAACTAGATAATGTGAACCCCTTTTAATGACCTGCCCATATGTTGCTGCATAGATCATCTATTATTAAGTAAATATGCTCTCTGGGATTTGAGCTCCAAAACAACACCAGGTAGCTATTTATTAATGAAGGGAAGTCGTACAGACAAAATTTACCAAAGTTAGGTCATATAAGGTAAAATCCATGAACAATTTACTGTTTAGATAATAGAGGAGTGAAACACTATTACTTTTAATATGTGTGGAGGAGATGGCTCAAAAAAATTAATTTGGAATCAGGAATAACAGGACATAGTGGCTACAGGATAAGAGTAGTAGAAGAAAAGCACCACCCACTTTTGAAAAACATGCTGTAGCTCTTTTCATCTTCACCAGCATTGTTGGGAGGAATCTAAGCACTAATGCAGCTCCAGCTTTGCTGTCCAAGGACCTATATTGCCAAACACAGGCACAAGATTTTAAAGAGTGTGACCAAAATAATAAGTCCTTGCAAGGGGATTGTCTGCAAAGCATTTCTCAGTCCACAACTCTGGAACACTTTCAAACAGCTTCAAACTCAGGTTAGTGCTCAGGGGTAGCTGAAAGCAAGCATTTGAAGGCAACTCAGACTTTTAAACCATGTATCAGATGACACGAATTAAATCCAATTTGCTACCAGATGACTGAAAAGTGAGCTGAGGTTAAACACAAACCTTCATTTTTGTTAAAATTCTTATGAACTCAACAGCACTGCTCTTCCAGAAGCACCAGCACCAGTACCAGAAGCTGCTGGAGAGATGTGAGCAGTGTGTTGTGGTTGTGGCTGCATTTGAATTTGGATACCTTCATCCTGTATATTAGAGCAGAGTGCTTGTACCTGAGCTGTGTGAGCAGCCTGGTTCCTTCAGGACTTCATCTTGCTGTGGAAAGCCACATACACCAAATACAGACTCAGAATTCCAGGTCAAGCACCAATCCTAGGAGATTCTTTGGGATTTGCTGCCAGCAGAGCAGGCTCCCCTGAGCATATTGCATACTGACCTCCCTTTGGTTGGCCACAGGACTGTGTCTGAAGTGAAACATTTCCCTACATCCTGGCTGTTGCACAGAAATCATCTAGACCAAGAAAAAGCACAAAGGCTGCTCAGGCATGGCTGCAACTTTTTAAAAAAGCTGGATAATTAATCCTGGTAACAAGTTGGTAAGAGAAAGTTAGATCTGTTGCTTGTAGATAGAGATGGGTTGGTGGGAGATGGTGGTTGGAGGTCGCTTGGGGCACAGTGATCATGGAATTATAGCATTCTTGGTATTTGGTGAAGTCAGGAAGAACATTAATAAGACTTTTAGACTGGACTTCTATGCTGCCTTTCAGATGGCAGACTTTGGCCTACTTAGAAGGCTTATTAAAAGAGTTTCTTGGGAAGCAGTCATCAAAAGCAAAGGAGTTCAGGAAAAGTGGATGTGCTTCAAAACAGAGATCTTGAGGGCAGAGGAGCAGACTGTCCCCGTGTGCTGAAAGACAAGGCAACAAGGCAAACACCCAGCCTGGATGGGCAAGGAGGTTTTGGAGGAACTTAAGAGTAAAAAGAGGGTGTATCATCTTTGGAAGGAGGGTAGGGTCTCTCAGGAAATATTTAAGGGAGCTACTAGAGTGTGTAGAAGGAAAATTAGGGAAGCCAAAGCTCAGTTTGAATTTAGAATGGCGACTTTGGTAAAGGATAATAAAAATGTTTTTACAAAAATATTAAAGATAAAAGGAAGTGTAAAATCAGTCTTTGTTCTTTATTAGATGCAGAAGAGAACTTGGTAGCTGCAGATGTGGAGAAGGCAGAGGTTCTTAATATCTTTCTTGCCTCTGTTTTAGTGGGAAGACAACTTGCCTTTGGGAAAACTGCCCTCTTGGGTTGCTCAGTGGTGTCAGGGAACATAATGGTCCCGCTGTTATCCAGGAGCAGACAGTCAGAGAACTGCTGAGATGTTTGGATGTTCATAAATGCATGGGACCGGATGGGATCCATCCCAGGGTGATGAGGGAGCTGGCAGATGAGCTTGTGAAGCCCGTCTCCATCATTTGCCAGCAGTCCTGGCTCACTGGTGAGGTTCCAGATAACGGGAAGCTGGCCAGTGTGACACCCATCACACAAAGGGTGGGAAGGAGGACCCTGGCAATTATAGGCCAGTCAGCCTGACCTCAGTACCAGGTAAAGTCACAGAACAGTTTATATTGATTGTCATCACACAGCACTTACAGGGTGGGCAGGGTATCAGACCCAGCCAGCATGGGTTTAGCAGGGGAAGGTCGTGTTTGACCAACCTGGTCCCTTTGTGTGACCAAGTGACTCACCTGGTGGATGCAGGACAGGCTGTGGATGTTCTCTGTTTGGACTTCAGCAGGGCCTTTGGCACTGTCTCCCACAGCACACTCCTGGAAAAGCTGGCAGCCCCTGGCTTGGACAGGAGCACTCTGTGCTGGGTTCAGAACTGGCTGGGTGGCCGGGCCCAGAGGGTGGAGGTGAACGGTGCCACATCCAGCTGGGGCCAGTCAGCAGTGGTGTCCTCAGGGGTCTGTGCTGGGCCAGCTCTGTTCAGTATCTTCACTGATGACATGGATGAGGGGATTGAGTCTTTCATTAGTAAGTTTGCCAACAAGACTAAGCTGGGATCATGTGTTGATCTGTTGGAGGGTAGGAGAGCTCTGCAGAGAGTGGACGGGATAGGCAAAGTCTAACAGGATGAAGTTTACTAAATCCAAGTGCCGAGTCCTGCATTTTGGCCACAATAACCCCCTGCAGCGTTCCAGGCTGGGGACGGTGTGGCTGGAAAGGGACCTGGGGGCACTGGTGACAGCCGACTGGACATGAGCCAGCAGTGTGCCTGGGGGCCAAGAAGGCCAAAGGCATCCTGGCCTGTGTCAGGGACAGTGTGGCCAGCAGGAGCAGGGAGGTCATTCTCCCCTGTACTCAGCACTGGTGAGGCCACACCTCGAGTGCTGTGTCCAGCTCTGGGCCCTCAGTTTGGGAAGGACCTTGAGATGCTTGAGCGCATCCAGAGGAGGCAACGAGGCTGGAGAGGGGCTGGGAACACAAACCCTGTGAGGAACGGCTGAGGGAGCTGGGGGTGTTCAGCCTGGAGAAAAGGAGACTCAGAGGTGACCTTATCACTCTCTGCAACCCCCTGAAAGGTGGCTGTAGTCAGGGGGGGTTGGTCTCTTTCTCCAGGCAAAAAATGTCAGAATGAGACACAGTCTCAAGATGCATAAGGGGAAATATAGGTTGGATATTAGAAAGAAGTTTTTCATAGAAAGAGTGATAAAACACTGGAATGGCCTGCCTGGGATGTGGTGGAGTCACCACCCCTGGATGTGTTCATAAAAAGACTGGATGTGGCACTCAGTACCATGATTTAGGGAAGGTGTTAGGGCACGGGTTTGACTTGATGATCTTGAAGGTCTCTTCCAACCTAGTGATTCTGTGATTCTGAGAATGGCATTGGCCCTGCTATCAACTGTCATGGAACGGAAACAGTCACTGAGATGGAGAGAGAAAGCCACCATTTGTTAAACCCCAGCTGCCCAAAGTTGATCTTACCCTCTCCAATCCAGCCTGATGTCTGCCACAGAAGCTGGTGGAACGTTGTAAGACCAAAGGGTTTTTTCTGTGACAGAAATCTCTATCTCTCCATCATTGGCAGGAGCAGCAAGTCTAGAGGGTGGTGCAGGTCTTCTACAGCTTGATGACCCTGCCTGAGCTTGTTTTTTTTTTTCTGAAAATCCTGTCAGAAAAATTTCTGCCTGAAAATTTCTGCCAATCCTATCTGTTCAGACAGCTCCTGTCAGCAGGAGTGGCCTCCTGTTGAGGCTGAAGGAACCTTGGAGGCATTTGATGAACTGAGCACAGCCCCCATTCCCTGTCCTCTTGCTCCACTCAGGAGAAGGAGTTAGAGAATTCAGGAGCAAAACCTGGCAAGAAAGGAGATGTAGGGGGAAAGGAGTTTCAAGATTTAGTTTTTATTTCTCATTATCCTGCTCTGATTTGATTGGTAATAAATTCAACTAATTTTCCCCAATCAAGTCTGTTTTGCCTGTGACAGTAAGTGGGAGTGATGTCTCCATGATGTCCTTATATTGACCCATAAACCTTTTGTAGTATCTTCTCTCCCCTGCTCATCAGGTAGCATGACTTTGATGGTCACATGGCATCTAGTCAAGGTCAACCCACGACACATCCATTTTCCTGTCCCAGAAGAGCTCCTTAACTCTTCCCACTGCATGACACACAAAATTATCAGTGACAATCTTCCCAATCCTCAGCATGATGAAGCTACATGTTCCCCCACATCCCATTTTTCTCCCCCTAACTTTCTCCTTCCTTTTCCAGGAGCACATTAACTTACTATATTTGAAGAATATGTACTGATGGCCACTGAAAATTCCTTTGCAATTTAAAAAAACACAAACCAACTTAAAATGGAGTTTATTGTAGTATTACTGATGGTTTTGTGACTACTGACAGGGTAAAGCTCCTTTTCTGTAAACCTAGTTCTGCTATGTAAAACTATACTCCAGACAAATCATAACTTTTCTCAGACAGAAATTGTAACTTTCCATTCCCTTTTGCAGTAACTTTGGTGGCTGATCAATTCCTATCTCAAAGGGAAATATTCCTCCAAAACAATGTTATAGTAACACAGTGCAGATGAAAGAGCAAAAGAATATATCTCCATTGCTAACAAAACACCTTCTTTACTCATGTCAGGATGTTCTAATGTCTGGAAGAACAGAAAATGAAAAATTCTCATGCATGGGCTGATGGCAGAAGCATCTGAGAAGGGAACCCTTATTTCAGACCCTGCACTTAACTCAAGGTTCTTCTTAATGTTCTGCTGGTGCTGCCAATAATGGGTGCCCACCAGTCACACAGACATCATAACCAAAAGTTTAAAAAGTTTTTTTCATCTTTACTGAAAACCGTCCTCATCTGATAGGTTCCCACACCATCAGTAGAGAAACAGCTACATTTAGAAATCGCACAGCATCCTTGAAGATTAAATATGTGGTCTAACTACTGACAGAGAAATAAGGTTACTCCTCTTAAAGCAACAGAAGCAGAGAGGATTCCTGTTTGCTGTCTTTTGTCATGACCTGGATGCGAATGAAGGCCGGGAAGAGAAGAGGTTACTGGAGTATATTTTACCACAGTCTGTTGCTGCTGTATTGCTGGTAGCAGTCCTGCTCTAGTCACAGAAGAAGGGAGGTTTCTGTCAAGCTGGTTTGGGTATGTGCAGTGTACAGGTGTTTATCTTGCTTTGTGCTCAGTGGGGAGTGAATGATTCACTTTGACTCAATGTTTTTTCAGTCGTTGAAGAGAGGTGCTGTGTATTTCCCTTCTTTGCCAAACACCAATGTTTAAGAGTTGTTACGGAACAGTTTGTACCTTGCTTGGAGATTGTGAGATATTAAAGGAGAGAGAGGATGTAACCTAGTACTTCACAATGTACATATACAGCGTAGAAATGCTGTCACTACACTGGCTGCCAGCCCAAAGCAATAAGATGGAAATTTGAAAAATTAAGACCAAAGTCCTAAAGTTCCTATTTCATTATGCCAAAAAGCTGAGGGTACTTCATAACCCCCCATTCTGCAGTTCATCACACAGAAAACAGGACACAAAGAGTCTGCTTCTAGTTGTAACATGATAATTCACCCATTTATCCTGAGTATAACTCCTGGATCCAGCTGACAGTGGCAGAAAATAGATAGAATTTTATATTACATTATGTTTTCACTATTCAGGGAGAATTTAACCATGCCTTTGGGCCTATCAAAATTTTCTACTCCCTTCTGCAGCCTGTGCTGCATACCAGCCACAATTCTTCTCAAACACACCTCTTCATTCAAAGGTTATGCCACATGGCTGTGGAAAATCATTATTTTCAAACTTCATTTCTATTATATTTTAAAAGCAGTCCCTGATGCTCTCAGAAAGGAAGATAAAGGTTATAAAGAATAAATATTTGAAAAAAAATGAAAAGCTTTTTTCACCACACAGAGTAAACAGCCTGGAAAATACATTGAATTTTTACTAAATACCAGGTTTCACTCAGGGGAAATCTATGGGAAAAACAAAGGAAAAGATGCTCTCCTGCCGTTCTGTTTCTCCCAGTAAATCAACATCAGCATTTATAAAGAGAGAAGAGACCACATGCTAATAATTCCAGCTTCATTTCACATGAAGATTAACCCCATTCATAGGAAGATTCTTACCCATTTTCATACAGATTGCCAGTGCTCACAAGTGTGAACTAAGCCCTAAACCAAACTTTCCCTGGAGAAATGTCTTTAATCTGAAAGAGCAGCAGCCACTGTGGGTTCAGTCTGTTTTACCACAGCATTATTACGTTGTCCCCTTGCGGAGCACATGATTATCTTGTATGTACAGCATTAACCCACTCCAAATTGTGGAGCTGATTTGTACTCTTGGGCTGTGCAGGATGGGCAGGTGCTCTCATGGGGTTGTTATGATGTGGTGTTCACAGTGTCAGTGCTCTGAACAAAAAGGCTTGGCAGATCTTGTGCTTCTCTTCCACACGTGTCAAGAGGTTTGCTGGAAAGGACAACTGTACTCTACAGCCCACTCCAAAGACCTCTTGCTAACTACCTCAAAACCCCTGATTTATTTTAAAGAGTGGTTTATGAAGCCACAATGTCCTTGAAGGGGATATGTCTAAGTTCCCCTAAAATGTGTAACACTTATCATACATTATGACATTGAACAAAATATTCAACCTTAGTCTAGTTGTCTATTTGTGGAACAGCTGCTACAATGAAGTGTGAAAAACAGAGCTAATTATGGCTCTATATTTAACCCATACACATTGGCAGTAAAACTGTAATTATCCTGTTTAAAAAAATTTTAACTACATATATATTAACTTAAATCACCAAAATCAAGTCTTTCCACAGAACACTGCATCAGCATGAGGTACTGGTCACTTGAATAGTTTTTTTATAATTTGCAAGGCCAGCAATATGTTTTTATTAACATATTCATGGCAGTGTTACAGGAATTGAATTATAGAAAAAATCATTGAATCCATGACATGCAATCTCTGTTCAACATGAGTGAAATTGTTTATAATACAAAAGCCAAGCCTTCCACAAGCAGGGGCTATTAACTGTGCCTTGTTTATTTGTATCATTTTCATATGAAATTACAGATGTATTTTAGTGCCGCTGTGTTGAAACACTAAAAAGTGATACTAAATATCCTGATTATATCCTGCTCAATACCATACAATTTGCATGCCTCTGAAAAGGAAGAAAATAAGGGGCTACTGTTGTCAATTACAAAAATCAGTGTGCAGATACTAGGAGGAAACCTGATGCACACTGTGGTGGCAATTTTTGAGGTTGCCTCCATGTTTCCCCATGCAAAGCAGAATTGTGCTTCGTACAATAGCGCAACTGAAGCTCCAAACTGAACAGCCCTGCCCTTTGTGCTGCCCCCTCACTTCCAGATGGAGCACATGGTCTGTTCCTTCATTGCTCTTCACCCACACAGCAGAGGATTGTCAGGGAAGGCCAGAAGAAATGAGCTGCCCCCGTGGTGCTTTCACCCTTGCAGCATGATATTTGTATTGATTTCAAGTGTTTATTTCACGCACAAAGCTTTTGACTGCAGCCCTCAGGAAGCTTTGATGCTGTTAATTTAGCTTAGTTTATCTACCCAAATCTCCTTTTCTTTGATTTGACAGTCTGTAGCCTGGCATTTAAATGTTCATTTTTCTGTCAGTGTATTTCAGTTGCATGTTTGTAAATAAGTATTCTCGCTACAGTAACTGAACAGAATTGTTTTCCATCATTGAGGCCTTCACACAGAGCAGGGCCTCTAGCAAAACAGGGTTCTAATTTCCATAGATTTGGAGTTACAGAGTTTTTATAAATCAGCGAGGGAAATACCACAACAACAAGCCCCAATGTAATGACACACATTACACTGGCTAGTGAGGAACTTCTACACTTGTTAACAGTAAAATATCATTTCTGGAAACACAACCTGCTAACCTTGGAAAAGGGATAGCTTGAAGACTAGTTATTTGGCCACAATAACCCCCTGCACCGATATAAGCTGGGGACGGTGTGGCTGGACAGTGCTCAGGTGGAAAGGGACCTGGGGGTGCTGGTTGACAGTCGGCTGAACATGAGCCAGCAGTGTGCCCAGGTGGCCAAGAGGGCCAAGGGCACCCTGGCCAGTATCAGGAACAGTGTGGCCAGCAGGAGCAGGGAGGTCATTCTTCCCCTGTACTCAGCACTGGGGAGGCCTCACCTGGAGTATTGCATCCAGTTCTGGGCCCCTCACTTTAGGAGGGACGTTGAGATGTTTGAGCGTGTCCAAAGGAGAGCAACGAGGCTGGTGAGGGGCTTGGAACACAAGCCATATGAAGAACGACTGAGGGAGCTGGGGTTGTTCAGCCTGGAGAAAAGGAGACTCAGGGGTGACCTTATCACTCTCTTCAACTTCCTGAAGGGTGGCTGTGGTGAGCTGGGGGTCGGTCTCTTTCTCCAGGCAACAACAGACAGAACAAGAGGACACAGTCTCAAGCTGCGTCAAGGGAGATACAGGCTAGAATTAAGGAGGAAGTATTTCACAGAAAGAGTGGTCAAATACTGGAATCATCTACCCAGGGAGGTGGTAGAGTCATCATCCCTCGACGAGTTTAAAAAAAGACTGGATGTGGCACTTGGTGCCATGATCTAGTTGAGGTGTTAGAACATGGGTTGGACTTGATGATCTTAAAGGTCTCTTCCAACCTAGAATTTCTGTGATTCTGTGATTCTGTGATTTGCTCTGCCTAAAAATGTTTTAAAAACTGATTATTTTTTTATTCCGGGCAAGAGATGGAATCTCTTGCCAGGAATATAAAATCTCTAAGAATGTTGCATCTGAGATAAAGTCAGCAGACCTGAGATTCAAATCCAAACACATTTCTCCTTTTCTCTCCCACATGAGGCTTTTGTTATGTTTTGTTTTGTTTTTTTTCCTTAGCCCACGTAAAATTATTGGGTTTTAATGCCAGGAGTATTCTGAATTATTTTTAATGAAACAGGGAGTTGTGTCCATTGAACCAGCCTGTAACTAAAAATTTACAAGTTAAAGGTCATCAGCAGGAAAAGGAATTATATATAATAGAACCACAAAAATACAACTCCTTGTTGCTGTAGTGACAAGACAAACAAAAACGAGTCATGGAGAAACACTTTCAGACTGAGGGTTTTGTCTGTCCAAAGTACACAGGAGGTTATTTGGCAGCTGTCTTATCACTGGGGTGCTCTAAGTGGGATAGGAGCCTGAGCAGCCTCTACTCACCGTGGCCACACAACAAACAAATTACTGCAGCCAGCAGCCTCAGATCCTCACAGCCACAATCGACTGCTGCAGGTAGTTGGGGGATGAAATCTGTGCACAATAGAGAATTAGTTTGCATTTTGGCATGTAAGAACAAGGAAAAAGGAAGCCAAGATGGAGTCCTGCACCAGATCAAAATGGTTCATCTGCTGTAAATATCACTGGGAAATGAGATCTCCCTGTTGTCTCTATTTGTTTGATTATTTTTTAAATCCTTTTTTAACAGTGTAATTATCAGAGATGACATTTTGCCTAGTTTGAAACAAATGCAACTTATGACAAAGACACCGTGCAAGTCAAATATTCATTGTATGCTTATCTACATGACTGATTGCCAGAGACTACAGTCAGTAAGCTGACCTTCATAACTTTATAAAAATGCTATTCATGTAATCTGTTATCATTTGTCCAGTAAATCATACTAAATTAAATGTTGTCATTTTACTGCATGCAAACTATTCTAAAATCAGTTTATTTTTATTTCTTTGATTATTTCACTTTTCGCTTTCAGAAGAATTGTCATGACATGCTTGCCTTACTCTTGGACACATGTGATTAAAAATCTTTTAAGAATAACTAGGCTGCAGTTACATCTGATATTATTTTAAAGAAACTTTGATTTAAACAGAAAAAAACATGTAAATCATCATGGCTCAAAAATCAAAACTGCAAGGAACTAGAAAATTTATGATAGTAAGAATATGTCTAACAAGTAGAATTTGTTTGTTAAACCTTTGTCTCTGATTTAACAAAAATAAAAGTTTAGTATTCATGCATGCTAATAAAGTTCTTCCTATTAGCAAAAAACTCTATTAAGATATTTCAGATATTCACAAATCTTCATATTTCCACATATGCTATTCATTTTTCCAAAGTACAAGAGACTACTTCTATTATCAGAGCTTGAGAAGAAAAATGCACAGTATGGTGCACAGTTAATGGGAAAAAAATGCACATAAAATACACATAAAATGTAAAGGTATTGAGGAAGCAGGTGTATACGTGAACTTTTCCAAAAATTACATTCTGAAAACCTTAAAGCTTCTCATTCTTCTTTTCTTTCATCTCAATAATATTGCTGTTCTAATGTTTTGTTGTCAATTGCTATTTAAAAAAAAACAAGGCAACAGATCTTCTCAGTAATGCAGGCATTGAATTGTCTGTTTCTAAGCAGTAATGTGAAAGAGGACTACTAAGAGATAGCATTTCGAAAATTTAAACCCTCATAAATTTAAATATAATTTTTAGCATGTTCTATGTTATAGAGACATTTAGTGTCCTGTAATCCTTTCTAAATATTTTTAGCATTCAGGCCAGGCAAACTTAAAAGCATACTTTATCTATCAGACATCTTAAAAAAAATTATGGAGAGATAGAAATAAGCTATAAAAACAAATAGGAAAAATTCAAGCATTCTGGTCCCTCAGCTCATGGCAGATTATGGTGCCAAACAGACTGAACAAAATGAGCGAGGTGAGAAGTCTAAAGCATTCATACAGCTGCAGAAGAAAACCCCAAATGAAAACAACTGAAAAAATGGAGAGGGTCAATGCCATTGGCCTGGTGGTAGAACATGTGGCATGAAAAAAATATCCACCTGCACCCTGTCAGTGTGGGCAGCTGGTCAGGGGCTGGCAGAATGCACATCAACAGCCAGCAGGAAAACAGCAGTTTCTCTGCTTGACATTTTGAGGAAACCTTGCCCCACTTACTTGCCTTCCTTTTCCTTCACTTGTGGGCAGATGTAGTGCTTTTCAACGTCTTCAACCTTTTGACACATGCATGTGTCTTCTTCTCCAGAGCACCACTTCCCACATGATCAAAACACATTAAAAGAGGGGTTTTGTCCCTTGAAGCCCCAAGTCTGGTCGTTGTATTTATATTATATCCTCAATACTGATCTATTGAAAAGCCTTAAAAATAGTTGTCCTAAAGTCCTGTCTATGCAACAGACCACTGCTCTCTTGAAGTGTTTGCTTTGGTGCTCATTGGAGCAGG
The DNA here is from genome assembly GCF_027579445.1 of Ammospiza nelsoni. NCBI lineage: Eukaryota > Metazoa > Chordata > Aves > Passeriformes > Passerellidae > Ammospiza > Ammospiza nelsoni. Next base: position 38,947,427 of record NC_080669.1, on the reverse strand, counting down.
GAAGTCAGAGATGGGATGCCAAGTAGCACCACAAAAACATGTATTCTGTGACCTATGTCAGAGCATATACAAACACCCAAAGCAAAAAGAGCAAAGCCTGTCATAAAAGCACAGTATTAAGCACTTTGCTTTCCACAGAAGTTTTCCTTGTCGATGTTTACAAGTGGAGTTTTCCACCTGGTTAACAGCAAATCATTTTTCCAATATGTATCAGCTTGGTGCAGTAAATTGGAAAAAGTTGTTGGACTCCAAACAGAAACACAATATAAAAAGAAAAACAAAACAAACACAATATAAAAAGAAAAATAAAACTCATGTCAGAAGTTCAAACCAAATATTTATCTCATTTATTCACCAAGCCCATGTACCACTGTTCCTATATCATTAATATTTTTCCAGTCCAACCTATATGTCTGCTTTCCTACATATCAACAGTGACTTTTCCTGAGCACAACTTATTCAAAAAAAGCTTCCTTCTTTTCACCAAGCCATATTTATGCTAACAAGAGCTGGTAAATCTTTCTACAGCGCCTCTCACCAACTTGCATAAGGTTTTTTTAACTTTCTTATGAAATTATCAAGTCAGAATTAGTCAAAAGTTTCATAGCTGTCAGATAAATTTACAGGGGACTGCTATTGCAATATTTTATACAGGAAAAGCTCTTGAATTTGATTAATCCCAGCAGAAATCTAGATTTTTCTGCATCAATTTCAATGGAATAACTTTCAGATATGATCCCAAATCACAAACATGTTATATTGTATTTCAATTACACACCAGACTCCATTGTCTGATGCAGATGATCAAGACATAAATATGTATGTATATTTATATAAAATACATGGCACCTTAAGTATAGTTTCAGATGATTATCCAAAAGATTTTTTAATATAATGATGCTTAAGTAGACTTGGATCACTAAGATCCAAATACTTTCATTAATTTATATTCCATGTGAATAAGGAGAGAAAGATTCAGTGGAGAAAAATAGCTCAGACCAGTCAAAAACACTGTTAAGAAATTATGACTGTTTTCAGAAATACCTGTCATGAAAAAAGAAAAAAAAAAAGAAAAAAAAAGGAAATATTTCTACTCAAAACTTCCATTTCTCCTAGTATTAAGGCAGTCTTGACAGTCCTACTTGACTTTTTCACCCATAAACATTCCCAACATCTGCTTTTAGGATAAAAATCTATCTATGGTACGTTTCCCTTTTTCGTTCCTCAAATTAAGAACTTTGATTTTCTCATGTTTATGCTAGCAGATATTGAAACAAAAAGGTCTGGCAAGCTGTGTTAGAGATATATTGTGTACGTGTTCCAGCGCATTTTTCTCCCGAAGTCCCTTGCTGCCACTAGCATCTCCTGGCAAGCACCAAAAGTCAGCATGTGCTCCATCTCTGCATTCTGGGCAGAGCATTGAGAGTGGGGGAGTCTGTTCTTCCCCACTCCACACGGATATTAAGCCCCCTCCACAGACTTTACCGTGAGACACCCTGTACCTCTGAAAGGAGCAAACAAAATGACCGATTTCTCCCTCACCCAGCACATTCAGTGAGTTTTTGAAAGGTATATACACAAATCATGCAGAGAGGAGATAAAACTACCCAAGCAGAGGACATGGAGAGTTGCACCTTGGAAGGTGAAGGTATTAGGAGGTGTCCTGATTTAGGAAAGAAAGCATAACCTCTTCAACCCGTTTTGGAAGAAGACTAAGACAGACCATGACTATGTGCACTTCCACAATGACAAGGCACTTACAGGATTATTTCAGGTCATCTCTGAGATCTCATATCTGATCCACAAAGACTTTTTGCAAGGCTTGTCTCAATCTTCTCTGTGATTAGAAATGTCCTTACTGTAACAGCACCTAGCTTTGTCATTTGCAAGGACAAGGGTGTCATGTCAGAAAAAGCAGAACTCAAGAGCAGAGGAACACAAGAGGCACCAAAGTGAACACATATTCTCATAAGTATGGACAGTGCTCTCTTCATAGTGCTGAAGGTAGAAGTGGTACATGTCTTTAAGTTTAACATGGAAACTAAAATTGGTATGAAATTCAACAGCAGTGTATCCAAAAAACAAAAGTATGAAAGGCATGACTTCAAATGTACCAGATGTCTTTGAGTGTTGTCCCTGTCTTAAGCATAAGTGTTCAGCCATTCTGTGACAGGTAGAAAGAAACAGATTTTCCCACCTTATGCAGATACTTCTATGTTGACAATCAATCTTTTTCCCCACTGAAATTATTTCTTCCTCTCTAAGAAATAATTTTGAAAAACATAAAAAAGAAAAAAATATCTTAACTTGGAAATTTGTTCTTATTTCACTTCCATATCTAAAGAAGACTATCCTGTGAATAATGAGCTGAAGGAAAAGCATATTTGTTTACCTACTTCCCTTTTTTTCCCTTATATATTCACTGTGGTACATCATGTCATGACTTGATTTTTTTTAATATTCTTTTGCACCCACACAACAAAGGTTTTTTATTGTTCTCCAAAGCAAATTACCAGAACCTTCAATGGTAGTCTAAATTAAAGAAAAACCTGTTAATACATATAAGCACAGAACTATCAGTGTTGAAAGAGACCTTTAAGATCATCAAGTCCAACTACCAATGCAACACCACCATAGTCACCCCTAAACCACCAAATACCCCCAAGTGCCACGTACAGAGGACTCTTACTCTTGACTCAACCATATCCTGGGTAACTTATTTAAATGCCTAAGCACTCTTTCAGGGAAAAAAAAAAATTAATATCTAACCTTAACTTTCCTTGGCACAACTTCCTGATATTTCCTTTCCCCACTTCACTTGAGACATGACCCAAGTGAAGAGCCCAACCCCCTCCTTGCTACAACTTCTTTCAGGCAGTTGTAGAGATCAACAAGGTCCTGTGCGAGCTTCCTTTTCGCCAGGCTAAACACCCCCAATTCCCTCAGCTACTCCTGAAGAACTTGTGCTCCAGAGCCTTCACCAGCTCCACTGTACTTCTCTGGACATGCTCCAGCCCCTCCAAGTCTCTCTTCTAGTGAGGAGCCCGAAACTGAATCCACAGTTTGAGGCGCAGCCGCACCAGTGTGGGGTACAGGGTATAATCAGCGCTGGGGACAATCCCTGCCCTGGCCCTGCTGGCCACACTACTGCTGATCCAGGCCAGGATGCCACTGGCCTTCTTGGCCCCCTGGGCACAGCTGGCTCATCTCCAGCTGGCTGTCAGTCAGCATCCTCCTGCTCTTTCTGCCCAGCAGCTCTCAAGTCTCTCTGACCCAAGCCTGCAGCTCTGCCTGGGGCTGTTGCAGTGCACATGCAGGACCCAGCAGGGATTAACTAACTGAAGCTAGTGTTGGAGACTGAAATGTTAGGGTCTATGGATATTTTCATGAAGGACTTTAGTTTACTATAGAAAAATTGTGTAAAAAAGCTGCACAGAAGACCATTGCACCCTGAATAGGCCTCCTGACTGAGGCCCTGGACTGCAAGTTGGTAAGAGGCAAGAAAGTGACACTATTGTTCAAAGCATCTGGGAAGTGATGGATAAGACAGGAAGAGCACCCCTGGCAGGGCTCACACCAGCAGCTTGGGGTGGCAGCTATAGTCCTATGCTTATTATTGCCAGGCTTGCACACTCCCATGAGCCAGGGGCATGGACAAAGGTGTTGGATTCATGGCCAAAAAAGGCCTCTGGTCAGCCTGCCCTCCCTCCCTCCCTCCCTCCCTCCCTCCCTCCCTCCCTCCCTCCCTCCCTCCCTCCCTCCCTCCCTCCCTTTTTCTTTCTTTCCTTCTCTCTGTCTCTTTTTCTCTTTCTTTTCTCTTTCTTTTCTCCTTCTTTCTCTTTCCCTCTTTTACTATTATATAAAATATATTGATTATTTTTTGGTGTCAACATCTAACCTCATTTGGTTTTAATAATATTTTTGGGAATATTTCAGCGTCCTTTCTCCTTTATTCATAGAGAGTTGGTTCTATTTGCTCTTCTGTGATTAGAGTGGATTGCAACAATGGGCCATTGCATAAAACTCCAGTAATAAAAGGGGTTCATAAATTTTGTTTTTACTAACTGCGAAGTCTAGAGCACAGAAGAAGTTCTGGCAAATACTCTCTCTAAGAGGTGTGGTCTATCACAACATGACTACTTTATTCCTCTGTGTGGATGTTACTAATTAGTAGCTGCCTAGAATCAGTATTAGTAAAGTAGTGTTCAAGCATCAAGACATTTAGCAGCCCCTGCACTTTTGCAGCCATAGGATGATTCCAACACTGTGCCACTCAACAGTATATTTAGGACACCACTGCCCCTAGAGATGGCAATTTTCTGTTGTTATTTTAAATACACATCGTGATCTCACCTCTTGGCTCAGAGATTTCTGCATTCTTCCATAAGCTCCCACACAAAGACTCTTGTGCTTCAGAGCAGATGCCAAAGGGACTGTGTCATTGTCTCGGGAGCCTGGTCTATAGAAAGGCAGATCCCTGCAGAGAGACTGAGATCCTGGTGCTGAGTGTGGAACCTGTGCCCCCACTCTTCTGAGGGACCTGGGGAGTGTCTTCCCAGGAGCCACTGACTGGCTGACTTTGCCAAGAACAAGTCAAGGAGGTTCCTCGTCAAGGGCTTCTTTCATGCATGCCTTCTTGTAGCCAGCAATCCCATGCACAAGGAAATAGAGCAAATCTTCCAAATTGATAGCAATCTAAACAAGCTGGGTCTCCAGTCCTCTAAAATTTAACAAAGGAAAAATTATTCATCTGCTTCAGATGAACACATCACATCTATACCAGGTGGAAGGATGTTGGCTGAACAGAATTTAGAAAAAAGACCAAATACTGACAGGCTATGGATTAGCAAGTCTTTTGCCACAGCCAAAAGACGGGAGAGGATTCAGTATAACACTACTGCACTTATAATGGAGGTGTCACTTGCATTTAGTGGCATGCTTTGAGCCCCTTCCAGTAAAATGGTCTATGGAAAATGACCATTTATCTTCAGGATAGCGGAGGAATGGTCATAACAAGTTTTGAGAAATGCCAGATAGCAAAAGGCACTCCTACAGTTTCTTGCTCCTTCCTACCTCAAAGTTTATATTAAGTGGTAAATATGGTATCCCAAAGAGTTTTTACCTACATTTCCAGTTTCACCAGAGTAAGTCTAGATCTGATTTTTCAAGATTTGTTCCTGTGAATAGCATCAGTGTTTCCAGCAGGATCATTAACACAGATGAGTATTACTCACACATACAAAATGTGCTTTATTAGGTTCTTACATGATGATATCATGGAAACTCCAGTCTGGATTTGCCCAGATGAACACACCAAGGAAAGAATAGCTAGACAGCTGGCACAAAGATAAGAAGCAAAACAGAAAATCCAAAATCATCACTCCATATTAGGTAGTGCAGGTAAGATATTCCATACCAGCTCTCTTGTAACCTACCTTTACCGTCTTGCAAATATTCAGCATCTTTCTTAAACCGACTTCATGCTGAATTAATGCTGAACAGTTAGAACACAAAAGCAAGCCACTCATTGCAGACCAAATGCACTATGGTGCAGTTTTCACAAGTTCCAATAAAAAATCAGCGCCATGGTCACCTCTGGTTAACTTTATGGCACATTTTGTCTCTCCCCTCACATCACAGAAAGCTTTATTTTGTACTCCATTTGTGGGAACAGTGAGAACGGGACTTTTTCCCCACAGAATGAAGTTGTTCAAAATTATTTTCTTTTTGTTTTTAAATGCATTTTATAGAACCTAAGTTATTAAGGTTATATAAGCATGAAAATATAGTATGAACACAGTTATGTAGCATCCAGGAATCTTCAAATTTTTGGAGGGTATTATTATCAGATAAAGGGCATTCACAAGGTTCTTGTTATTTCTTACCATCTCCTACCTCCTTGTCAATTTTCCTTCTTGCCAAAAACAGCATCTGCCAACATCTCCTATACCCTGGAGGTGCTTGCACGGATTCTCCAGAAGGCAATCATTTGCTGTCACTGCAGGCTAGTGATAAATCATGGAGCATCACCACTGACAAAAGTGTCATCACTACACCCAATACAGGAGAAGAATATTTGTTTGGAATAGCACATGAAATGATCAGCCGTGCCATGATCTGTATCATGCTGCAGTCTGGTAATTCTTACACAATTCTATTAATTAATTGTGAGTTGATGAATGACAAATGATGAGTTCTAATGACTTAGAAACTGAGGAGAAAAATGGTTTAAAGTACATCCGGTGAAATACAATTCCAATTCAAGGCAAGGAGGTTCAATATTTTCCCAGTTTCCATGGAGTTTTCCCAGTTCCCAGAAGGATTCCCACAGCTGGAAAGAGAAATATTTGTAGCATTTTATTGAGATCACTAAAATTCAAAGTGCAGAAGCATATGCACTGTTTTCTGCAACCTGTTTTTCAGGCCTGCTGTAAGATCAGGAAGACAACACTGCCATGTGTCATAGTTGGGGCACTTTCCCAGGGAAAAAGGAAGGTCAAAAAAGATACCCCTATGTTCATGCCTAGCAAAGGGAATATAAGTACATCCTTCAAGCACAAGATGAGTAGCAAGCCAAACAGCCAGGAAGGGCAAAGAAGCAGTATGCTCCATATCAGCATTGGGAAAAAAACAAACACACTTTCCTCAGATCACTTCTCATCTGAATCTTGAATTCCAGAATCACATTTACTTGAATCATCTGTATGAAATTAGACAAAGAATTACAAATAAGCTCTCATCAGCTGTTTTTCACATCATTCAATGGCCAAGCACTGATAATATACATCAACCAGACGCAGTCAAGGCAGGAGAGAAAGCAGTTTGAACCAAATTCCTCTTTTGGCCTGAGGTTTGAATCTGGCTCCCAAATGCTCTGGGCAACACAGGCAGAGGGCAAACTGTGCTTCAAAATACAGCGTGTTAAGAGATGTTCCAAGCACCTGTGGCATATTTTTCCACAGTGCAAAGCCTCACAGAAATATTGCATATTCTGGAAAGAGTCACTGTTGTATTTGACCTAATAGAAGAAATATCACACTGAATCCATTGTCTCGAGTGTCATCTTATTAGCACAAACCAAACCATGCTTTAGGATTATGTGGTAAATCACACATCTAGAGTGCCCACCCAAATATTTTCACTGCAATATCTTTTTGATTTTTAGGCTGGGACAGATGATGAGTGGAGGGGAGGGGCTGCAGGGTTGGGGAAGATTTACCTCAATATGCAGGTATCTTACAACACCTCTTGGTCAACAGGGTACACAAGAGAAATGTCCAGCATAGAGGAAGGGTGAAAGAGGCACAGCTCAAATACATGCTCTCTGTAATTTGCAGTAACGTATTTGTACTATGGATTTACAATAAATCTTTGTTGCTTCAAATTTACTAGTATATTTACAACTCCAGATTTTAACATTCCTCATAAGATCACAGATACATTTAAAAAAATAGTAACGTTCCTGGGACATGCTGAAGCAGATGGACTAGTCAATGCAGCTACAGTAATTTATAGAGAGGAAAATTTATTTGTTTATGCCTATACTGTGATACCACCTACCAGCTTTTTTATCACTCATTTGGTATTTCAATTCAAACTTGGTCAACAACCACTTCTATATTTCAGCAAACTTTTTAAAAGTAGGCAGTTGAATGCACAGGATTCAGCTGAAAATCTTCCAAGTAAATTAAAAAATCAGGTGAACAGGAATACATTATGCATTACAACTTCATCTGAAAAAACCAATCAATGGAATTCTGTCTGTAACCTCAACACGAAAGATAATTTGTGTAGAAAAGCAAATCAATGTCCCCTGAATTTTCTGGAAGTTTAACTGATGCTCTCAATAGGGATCATTGACATTGGTTTATCGGGAGAGAAACTTAACACGTTTGCCTCAACCAGTTGTAAGTAAAGATAGGGAAGAATAAATAGTCTGCCTAAACTCAAGGAATACCCTAAAATAACTTTCAGAAGGCAACAACATGTTCAGTTAAACAGAAGCTACACTAAAATTGGTATTTCATAACACTGACACAAACAGGTGTGCATAACCTTCCATGGGTAATTTTTTACATATAATTTATGTGGTGGCCTTAAGCTGAAATACAACAGTCACCACTAACATCCTTGATTCTTTAAAAAGTTCTTGTTTTATGTGAAATATTACTTTTCTTCTTTGTTGTCTTTGGCACCAGTACCTGCAGGAAATAAATTCCATTCCTAGAACAATAGTGTCTTGCATTACATGTGCACGTTCACATGCAAGCATGACCATGCTACACAGCAAGGCCAAATCATTTGGGAGTAAAATACAGAAAAAGGACTTCCATCGAGTTCTGATACCTATGAACTGGAAGATCCTAGCACTAACTTTATTTTGCCATTAACTTGAAGGAGTTTTCTTGCTCTCACCTGTGATAGGTGACTGAGACAAAAAAAGGAAGATGCAATTTCTTAATAGGTACAAGTTACCAGAAAATTTAAAGGCAATTATTCTTGGAAAAAAAACCCCAATCCTAAAAGAAAAAAAAATAAAATCCATGTAATGTCTCCCAGATGTCATCTGTTTCTTTAAGAATCAAACACAATGTAAATATTTAATTCAGAGTGTGGCAAAGTTAAAGGTATATATGAACATATATAGAAATTTTATTATACAGGCCCAAATCAACATATTATGTGCTTCTCATTACCCAAAAATATCTGGTGAAGCTGAGTTTCAGTCTGATATTGCAGACTGGGGAGAATTTACTATTGATTCCAAAAATTATTTGTATTGATGGCAGGAAAGGAAGTACTTCATGCAGTAAAGTTTTGAAACAGATTATGTAGAGAGCTCAATAATACAAATATAGAATGCAAACCATGTTGATTGCTTGAAAAATGTATGCAACCTCCACTAGAATGAATGAACACCATGGCAATTAACCTCTGACAGCCACATGAACAAGCATTGCACAAAGCAGGCTGTTGGGCAGTGCCATCAGCCTTGAAGAAAAGCAGTGTCACTGAAATGGTCACCCAGTAGAAATTCACTCTCGAGAATTAAAGCTTTAACACTCAGTGCCTTCCTGTTTCCTGAGACAGAAAAGCTGTGTGAGAGAATGGGGGAGGGCACTGTCTGAGCAGTCCCTGCCAGCAGAGGGTTAGTTACAGGCCTTGTGTGTAAGGCTGCCACCGAAGGCAGGACACCCGAGTGACCGAACCGCGCTCAGCGGCACCGCGTCGGGAACAACGCGCACCCCGGAGCGGTGGGATGCAGCTTCTCAGAACAGCCAGGCCAGGCCAGTTAAAACTGAAATATCTGGAGCTGAGCATTTAAATGAACAGACCAAATTATGGGTCCAAATTAAAAGCTGTCTCACTGAGCTGCTCTTTAACTCCCAGAATGTAAACCCAGGACCAAGACTGTTTTCTTCTTCCTCGATCTGTAAGAATGAAGAAGAGGTTAGACACAACATTATGAATAGGCCAAGCTGAATTCCAAGAAGCCATATCAGAATTAACCTATGACTTCCTACTCATTAAATCCAAGCATGAAACCTTTCTTGGTACAGCAGTTCAAACTCCCAAGCCTGTGAATGTAACATTTTTGTCTCAGATAACATAAAAGCACCATTAGACAACTGTTACAAATTAAGTGATGGAAAAAAAGAAGCAGCATGGAAAGAAACAAAAAGTTATTATTTTTAGCTGTAAATCACCAGGTTTCAAAAACATAATGAAGGACTGCTAAAGTCACACCAGCTGTTTTAAATACATGTAGCGGAGGAGGGCTTAGTTAATAATTGATGAAGTACTAAGAAAAAGAAGAAGACAAATCTGAAGAACTAAATAACCAAAGAGCAAAAACATTACAAGAAAGGTGGGGCGTGGGCAGACAGGGAGGGCATCTATTTTCATAGGGCAGTTTTCAAGTAAAAAGGGCAGTTATTTTAATTTCACTGATTACAGAAATCTGCCTATTAACATAGTCAGAGATAATGATTCCTAATATATTTTTGCTGACCCAGTATTCCTGCTGGGCATTCTATGCTGTCATTTCCATCACAAAGGCATGTACAACCAGCTTGCTTCAAGCAATGTGTTTTCAGCAATCACTCAGTTCAGACATTTTGTGCATTCACATCCAGAAAATTTTGCAAATAAATAACAATCACTAAAAAAAGGGAACAAACTCACAAACTCCCCTTTATTCAATTTTAAATTCACCACCTTCTGGGTGAGTCCAATTGGGCTCCCTTAGTCATATGGAAAAACCCTGCACAGTTTGACAAGACAAGCACAAATAAAAAATATGAAAGAGATGTTTGTCAGATCACATATACACAAGAGAATTCAGATATTCTTGCCACGCTGATAAGGCACTTGCAGATTTTTGCTGATGAGGAAAGCATCAGCAAACTGGGGAAGAAGAGCCACTGCCTGGAGCTCTCCAGACCAGCTCCTTCCTGCTGCTCTGCCCTCTGCCACCAGCTCCAGCTACATCCTTACACTGGTGGCTTGGTGGTTACAAACAGTCCTTAGATTATGCTCTTGCTTTCTTTCTTTAGAGTTTGCAATTTTTATGTAGGTGTTTTCTCTCTTACAAAATGCTCTTTGATCTTTATACACCTCATGGTGCTGTGCCAATCACCCTCCATCTGTTTGTAATAGTCTCATTTTTATTTCTCTACAGAGTTTTTTCTGCTCACTTTTGCTCCCTGTTGGTGCTCGCACTTCTCTGAGATAGGATTGTGCAGCTGGGTGGGATCCAAGCTGAATCTTTATCTTCTAGGGCATCCCACCTAAACAGCATGGGTTACTCTGAGACAGAGATTCCTGTTTGGAGAAGGCACTTTCCCACAGAATGCAGATCACTTTTCTAATGAGTGTCAGTGGAATCATATCTGGACGCTGCTTACAGAAATCCTATCCACAATTTTCTTCACTATCTCAGGGGAAGTCAGAGAATTGGGAGAAACAGAAAAATCCCTCATTAAGATAATAAGATTGACAGAAACCAGGCTGAATTGCAAAATATTCTTACTGTGATAGGAGGATCTTCCAGTGCTTGAACTCAGGTTTTAGGAACAGCAATATGAACACCTCAGATAAAAGTGCAAAAATTTTGCATAATATATATAATGGTGTTATTTATCTCATCTGGCAAGAAGACTTTCTTAAAAATTCAAATGAGCTGTTTTAGAGAATTCAAATCTGTAGGGATAATACACAGCCAAAATTATGAGAGGTAGGAGTGGCTATAATTTCTTCCTACTGACTCATTTGACCCTCTCAGCTTCCTGATTCCCGACTTTTTAATGCCTACACTACTCCTTTTCATGCATTTTGGGTTCTTTTCCATAACAAAACTAAAAAAAAAAAAACCTTAAATAAACCAAGGGAAGAAAAAAAAAATCAAACACGTGCTACAGTATCAATCACTTGTTACAGTTAAGATTTAAGAGGCATTAACACCAAAAGGCATGTTCATTTTAAATGTAAATAGGTAAAGAGAGTTCAGTGAGGTTAAAAGTGCTGCCATGAATTGCAGACAAATTTCCAGAATCACAGGATTTTATTTAGACATCTTATCACCCTTGAACTTACTGGGAAATCAGACTAAAATTTCTTAAATAAATGTATACTGGGAAGGCAGCCTGGGTATGAACAACAACCTAAAATCAGGGTCACATAGACAATGTGCCTGCCACTCAGCATGAGATGCCCACCACTCCCTGGCAGGAGTTGCTGCTTTTTGGCTAGTGGCATGTATGCTGCTTTACTATGAACTAAGAAGATTTGCATAGACATAGGTGCAAATCCTGCACACCAAAACAATCAGACCAAGTGCACATGATGGTTTTTTCTGCCAGAACTTCTGCTCTGAAATGTAGGTAGAAGCAGATAAATGTATTCACGTAATTCAGGATGATTTGTGGCTTTAGAAATGAGTAGGAAGCATCAGTAGTTTCCTTCTCGCAGGAGTTTTTTGCTTTTAAAGTGGAAGGCACAACAAAACATTCTCGGACAAAGCAAGTCCAGAAAATTAACTGTATTTGATTGAATTTACTCTTCCACTATTAGAGGAGAGGCAACTGTATTTTGTCACAGGCAACTGTATTTTTCCATGATTCAGAGGAAAGCAACTTCTTTAGCTCAAAGGACTAAAAACTTCAGTTGAAATAAGGAGAACAGACTCAGGACAAAATGTTGTACACCATTTTATGACAGCCAGAGACAGAAAATATTTTTTGACCTCCTTTTCAAAAGCATAGTGCAGTAGCTAAGCATTAAATAACAGCTCAATAGGTTTTCATCAATGCAGAAAGAAAATTATCTAGGAAAACTTATATAACCTCCAACACACAAGGTCAAAGATGAAGATATTTTTACCCATGGTCTGTAAGCTTCCCTCCTGCATGAAGTAATTTCTTGGATAGAAAGAACTCACCATCTTCACAGGGCTGGACACCAATTACTTATTATTTTAGCACCAATTAATTTTCCTTCATGTTGAGCCTATTAGGGAAATTCATTATGGAGTCCCACTGGTTATTCTACTTCTCTCCAGGCCTATCCATGAATCCATACTGACCAACCAAACTGCATCTTTCTTTATTTCAGAAGTAAATCTAAAAGTGTTACTTTTTGTTCTTTACTAGAAACAAAATGTTATGGGCCTCTTCCAGCTTGTTTCATTGACTTGCCTTTTCTCTTTTTCCTGGAATATGTAACTATTGCCCTTGTAACAAAAGAGATCCCAGTGCACAGTTAATCTACACCAGTTAACAGCCAAATTCTGATATGAATAAAGGGCAGAATCTCACGTCCTTGCAGTAGGAGCCAAGAGTTTCAATTATTAACCCATCACACTTACTGCATTAAACAGATCATTAATGTTCTCAGCAACCATAATTGAGTCAACATCACACAGCAATTGTAAATGCACCTTATGTGAGTACTGCTGCTTACCTGTCTCTATGTATGACATCTTCAGGGCTGGTATGGGAACAATTCTGGTACAGACTCCTATTTCTCAGTGGTGCCTCATTTAAAGTTTTATTTTCCTCTTGCTGAGATTCTGCCATTTCTGACACTAAGCAATAGACCTCCCCAGTGAAATACTGCCTTCCTTAAAACCAGAGCGCTGAGATTGGTTTCAGTGTGGTCAGAGTTTATTCCGGTGAGCGCGGGACTTCCCATTGAAGCGTGCATAACAGGTGGTGCTGCAAATTGTGGAGTTGAAGGATTGAGAACAAAGAGTATTTTTTTAGTCTTTCATAAGGTTCTTGCCAGGTTTGGGGGCAACTCTGCAGGCTATATAGGAAAACCCAGTTTAACCCAGTTGGCTGTGAGCCAACATGAAGAAAAATTTCACTGACATATCTGGGATGATATCCTGGCAGTTTTTTCCTACCACCTCCCTCTAAACCACTGATTCTGACAAACTGGAGGTGGATCTTGGGCTGATAGTTTGACCATACTAATGGAGTGACATATGATACATTTCCAGATAAATGGAGTTCTCCTCACTACTCCAATTTGTGCGTTTATATGTCACGGGATTCAAGCTTGACAACAGCTACGATGAAATTTTTAGCCTATAAATGTGATCCATTTTCTATGCCATCTCCATCGCAACCAAATCCCATCTCAGCTTGCCAACAGCTGACGCAAAGTCTTTGGCAGTCTCAGAAATGACTGTCAATTTTAAAAACACGCTTCAGGTTTCCTTGAACATTTTAACTTTTCTCTTGTGTTAATAGTTTCAAGACAAATACAAGTTCCCTGGTCAACTCTGTATCAGATACAGTATCTTGCTACAAAAATCTACATTTTCCCACTTGAACACCTTTATTGAATAACATTGATGCTGGCATTACTGCCTTTCCAGTCCTAGTTATTATTAATTCTCTATTAATTTACTATTAAGAAGGGAAAGCTGCTTCCAATGAATATCTTACAATAGCTTAAATAATTTAAATCCATTAAAAATTTTATAGCTTTATAATTATCACTTATAAATTAAGTGATGCAATTAGTGAGCAATATAAATAGTCTCACCCTCTACAGGTGCCAGCCCAAAGAAATTTCCAGTCCTTTGCATAGAGCAGAACATCATATGATTTGTCACTAAGGCAGTTGTGAGCTGGTAACTCCCCTGCTAGGTGCTCCAGTGGTGCTGCAGGTAAACAGCTGGGTGTCAGCCTTTTTCCCCACTGTGCTGGGAAGTAATGTCTTCCTGGATGACCTTTCCTACCCTGAGGAAAATGTTCAAGATTTTGGACACTGGAAAGACTGAGGTTCATAGCCCTAACTGAATGAAGGCTGAGGTGATGTGTAAAACCTAAGAAAGCAATTCAGTTAACTAGTGTGGGTGGCAAATTAATCTGAGAACTGTTGGTACAGACTACTTGTGGATATTTGACTTTTCCTTTATTCTGTAGAGAGGCATTTGGTAGTCCCAGTGGATGTTCAGACAACAAAATACTTGGAATGCTGTGTGCCAGAGCTCTTCTAAGTAAAGGAAGTGCTATTTTGAAAAAAATCCTTGCCTTAGAAGACTATACACACACACACACACCATATAAATATATATATCCCAGATATCTCTCAGGGGAACAGTGATAGTGTGATAGTTTCTACAGCTAAACATTTTCCATCTTCTCTGTTCTCTTTGACTGAACTGATTTGATAATTTGTATTCTCTAGTAGTCACTGCCATGTGGAAAAGATCTGCTTCTACTGACATTTTTCTGCACATCAACCATGAGAAATGGCAAGTGCTCCCTTGTCCGTGACAAGTGTTTCCAGTATTTGAGAGGACAAGAGGAGTAGGGTCTGAGGACTAAGACCATCCAAGTTACATAGACAATCATTTTGGTTACTTGGACGTAACCAAGTTCAGCTTTCTTTTAGGCTTACAGTCAACTGGTCATTTCCAGAATTCCAAGCAGTTTGTATGGAGCTCTTCCAAGTCAAAGCCCCTGCACTGAAGTCCTTTTTCGAATGAGCTGTCATGTGACAACCCAAAGACAAGTGCACACTGCTTCTCATCTCTCCAGGTGTGCCAGATCCAGCACACAGATTCCAGCAAAGTGCTGGAATTTGACCTGCCTTTGCTCTGATGCACCATGCAATATGGAGCACAATAGAGGGGGATCCCTGCTGAAAAAAGTGCACCAGCTTTTTGGGCCAGACCTGGCCTGCTTCTCCAGTCCAGCTGCAATTCCCTCTGAACAGAAACAAGTGTCTCACACATCTTCCCTGGCACACCTTGTCCTTTTCATTCCCTAAAGCAAAAAGTATGTATAATATGATTCTAGGGTTTAAACTGTAATTTTTGACATTTCACAGAGCATTAAAATGCCACATTTCTAAGCAGTAAGCAATAATTACATATTAAGGCAAGATAGAGAATAGCTTTAATAATGTGCAAACATGTACCCATGGCAATGAATAGGAATTTTTACCTTCAATGGGTCAAATTGTGCAGCTGAAATCTCATCACAACTACATTTTGGCTGAAAAAATATACATTTGGATGAAAAATGGGCATTTGCTCTGGCCCCTTGAGGGCCAGGGAGCTCTGATGACACCACTGGACTGATCATGCCTTAAAGCATTTGGACTGCTTGACAATTATTTTTCCATAACCGTAGTTTCTGCGTATATTTACAGTACAACTGCTGGAAACTTTTATTGAACAGATGATAAAGGATGAGTTACTTTCAGATGATTTGGCTGTGAGGAAAATTTATACTTTGCAAATTTAATTCAGATCTGCCCTGCTTGACTAGTTCAGTATCACAAAGACAGCTGCTTACTATAGTTGTCTAAATTCCATTTGCATGTTTTGTCTGCTCAAGCAGTAGGTCTTTGGAAAAGCAAAGAAGGAAACAATGATTACATGGATAGAGAGGGAAAACGTTCCAGCTGAAATTCGGATTTATTTTCCCACATCACCTAAATCAGGGGCCTATCAATGAAACATACAAAACATGTAACTACTTCTCTCTTGAGTTGTGCTTAGCTTCAGACATTACCCATCTTTTGGACTGTCTGCTGCTTACTTTCAGGTCACCACGTCTCTCCTCTGAACACTACATAATCCAAAGGCAGTTTTTTGGGGTTGCTACACTTTGAAAAAGACAAGTAGTTTTGTTTTATTTTGGTAGTGTACCTGGTTAATCTTAACTGTCTTCAGGGATTAAAATACAGCAGTCTCAATCTCTGGTGTGTCTGTAGGACATGTAGAAGACAGTCTGCTGTTTAATGAAAATCAAATGGAGATGGTTTAGCAGGTGTCATAGAGCATGATTTTCCCAAGATACTTGTTATCAGCAGAAACGCCTAGGCAGGAATGTTCTCACCCTTTCTTGAGCTGGGCCTTTTACTCAGATGTACTGTAAGCACTAGAACAGGGTCCAGAGAGCACCAGAAAGGCAAAGCCTGCCTGCACTTCTCCTGAGACAGGATAGCGTAGTGATATGTGGCTTCTAAAGTTTTCAGTCAGATACCTTTGCTAATGCTTGCTTTTGGTGACTGTCAGCAACCACACACAGCACTGCTTATGTCTTGCACACACCATCTCTCTTGCCATCTCACACGTTCACTCTGCTTTTTCAGGAACCACATGTGTTGTTGACACAAATTCTGTCTTTTCCAGCTGACAAATCCCCCTGCCAAGCACATTTTTTTAAAATTAAATAATGCTTGGTGGTGTATACAAGCAAACAATTACCCACACAAATTTGGTGCAAGCAAGTATAAGACTACAGCAACAGAGCAGAGGAAGTTGGGTTTAATCATTAAAATGTGTCAAGTGCGGGTTCAGCAATTGTTTTTGTTCAACAAACCATGCTATATTATTGTGTGGTTAGCTTTTCTGGGCTATGGATTGAGCCTAAATCAAGCTTTAATAAAACAACCAGCTTTTGTGACAAAATGGAGGACCATCTCACTGTCACTACTCTGCCCCTGCTCTGACCTTTTCTCACAGATGAGGGCTGAATGACCTACCATTTTGAGACTTCACTGCGTTGCAGACACAGACAACACTGTATTGAGGACCAAATACAGTTATCAAGGAGGTTTTGTGTCTTCCCAAATACAGCAGCAAATAGGTTAAGGAAATTAAGTTTGGCCCTCCAGCTCTTGAGGTTGTTTTGCATTCTGTCAGTTCAGATGCTTCTGCATGTACCATTCTCACCTGGTCCCACTACTTCACCCAGCAGCTGGCCATTGCAATCCACTTGATTAACTTTTAGCTACAGCAGTGTTCCTGGGATTTTGATTATGACTTAATTCCCATGCAAAAAGTAAAACAAGGAAAAATTTACCCATGGTAATTTGAGAAGCAGTCCTGCATCTAAATGAAGTCATACCCAATGCTGATGAAAGAGCACTTGAAACCAAAGGGTAACCAAATGCCTCAGGCCATTTCATCATCTGAGCTACACAGGAGTAAATATGAAAGGCCTCTGATGTCGATTAATAGGCATCACAGGTATGTAAATGATATCTCAATTTGGCATGCTATAACTTACTTGCTCTTAGATCTTAAAATACCCTAAAGTGTAACTTTATAACACAAGAAAACTGTTCTTAATTCCCTACAAATACTCCATGTAAATTTAAAATTAAGTTAATTGGAAAAGAAACCTTTTATAAAGAAAATAAATACTTTAAACTATATATTCAAGATCAGAGATTACTTGGGGGAAAAAAATCTTGCTTCAGGTTTCACTACAGATTAGAAATACTATCAGAAAAAAACCCAAAAATCTAAAACATCAGTTTCTGTTCTCATTTTTCCTACTCTGCACTAATGCCATCCTACAGCTTCCAGGCATTATAGTCTGGTTTACCAAAGCATGTGTGCCTTCACTTACTACTTCCTTGTGGTAACTCCAGTTCCTTCAAAAAGAATGGCAAACAAGGCTCCAAACTTTCAAAAATAACTGGTTAGAATTGTATGTTGGCAATTCAACTAATTTTTACAACCTCTAATATGCTGAATGCAGGTTGTCTTATGCCCAAGTGTTTCATACCTTTGTCTTTACTAGGGAAATCTTCCCCACTCTAGCCACACACAAGCTTATGGGCACAGCCTTGACAGGTCTCTAAACTCACATGAAAAAGATTCTCAGTGTTCTAGCAGCAGGTTTCCAAAACAAGGACTCTCCCCCCTAAAAGAGTTATTGAATTACACAACTCATAATCTGCAAGGCACCGTCCCCACACCCCACATAGAAAAAAAAAAAAACTGCAATAAGCAGGATGCTGCAGATAGGTTTCTGAGATTGTACTTTACCCTACCTAGAAGTTGCTTATACACACATGCACAGATGGATTCACACTGAGACTTTACACATCTCTTGGCCTTCTCACTGTCTGGCTGTAAGTTAATGGGTGTGAGAACAATGCCAGTATGTGCCACTTTAAGAACAGCCTTTTATGTAACCCAGATTAAAATTTAACTGGCCTGTTTCACTATTCAGTATGTGCAGCTTTTTCAATGGGATCTGATAAAGATCAGTTTTGCTGGAACTTGTTTTCATAGCACTTAAAAAAACAGCTTCCCTGCCACTGGCACTTGAAGCAAAACAAGCTGCATTTGAGAATGAAGTAACACGTTTAGTATGGTTTTACATGTACAATAACTATAAGGTCAAAAAGGGGCTGGAATGATTTCTAGTACAGTGTCAGTTGCCAGTCTTTAGTTGCACCGTCACACTTGTTCACCTCCTAGTCCTGTAGGCTTTACTGGCCTGGCAACTGCAAATAGCTGCCAACTACTAAAGGATGCCTGAAGCAGCCTAAAAGTGTGACAGAGAACCTTACTCAGCTCCATCCTCGCATTATGGCCTCTTATCACTAAGGAAGTTCAGCTCTCCAAGCTGAAGTTGAGGAACTGGCGTGGGAGGAAACAGGAGAGCTGCAAAATCTTCATTTAAATTGTGGAGAAACAGATGATCAACCTTCAGTTCCGTTAAATTTCTTATCTTGTTTAAACATGTGCCTCTCACATACTGTCAAGAAAAGGTGAATTTATAGAAACTGGTAGGTAATGATTATCTGGGTATGCTGCAAGTGCAAGCAAGCCTCAAAGACAGCCCATGCATCTCCTGATAACAGGCTGTCATTTCTGCAAGAAACAGTTCACTGGCTCAATGAGTTCACATATGCATCAGCCCAGTCCACTGGGAACTCTTGTGAGCCCGTATCGATGACAGCCAAGACTGAGGTGCTTGAAGTCCCCATTCCTAAGATGAAGCACACCTATAGCAAACAAGCCCCAATACAGTTGCACAGTTTGATATCAGTCTGTTTAACGTACTTCAGAAGCAAGGCACAGGTGGTAGATGCCCTGAGCTGATTATGAATCTCTCCTTCAAGACAAGCATTTAGGACACATTACTCTAGGAGTTCAAGACCATCAAGCTTCAGATTTTAGATCCTTGTGAAAAACTCTTAAGACATTATCATGGGAGGATGTGGCATTTGGTATAAAACCCCTGTTAATAAATAACAGAAGAATTTGTGATTACTTTGAAGTTATTTTGAAACTGAATTGAGGAATGCAGTTTTCAGAGGAGACACAAAGTTCTTACCTCAAACTGCACCTACAGCACCATGCATACCTGTGGGTATTCCTCAAGACTGCCACAAAAAACTTTATGAATGTGCAAAACAAAATTACCTACGTGCATTAAGTACATAGTTTGCAAAGAGGACTGCAAAACCTATGAAAATGCACTGTAGATGCAGGCAGAAACCCATGCATTTCTCCTAAAACCTTTATGCCTTTCCTTACCCGAGTTCATACGGGACTTCTTGAAAGGCTATCAGCAAGGAAATCGAAGCAGTACCTTTATAGCTTTCATAGCAGAAATGAGAAAGATCAGTCCCTGCATTTTCATAGAGGTCATCAGTAAAGATTTCTTCAAGATCCTAAACTATACTTGAAAAAGTAAAAGTGATGAATAATTTTGCAAGGGACAAACTTAGAGACAGTGACAGACTTTTTATTCTCTCTGCAAATAAACTGAGGATTTTTTTGATGCATATTTTTGGAAAGCATAATATCCCTATAGATATTTTTAGAGGTGTTTTTATTTTAAAGCATTCATTTTGTGATGCCCAGTGTTGAACATTTTGGATTTAATGCATATTTTGTTGAAGCTTGTGGTTTTCAATAAAGTTCAAAAACATTAAAACCAGGGTCAGAATAGGGCAACTGTTGAAGCTACTACTATGTGGTTTTCTGCTTGGAAATATATCAGTGTAGACATTTTAAATACACCAGAAGGTAAAATAACATTCACCTGACTGAATAATTTTCATTAGGCTGCTGATATGAGCTGAACACCAACAACAGGCTCCAGTGGTTGTTTGTTTTGGAGTGCTTGTGTTCGTTTAAATCTCTGCAACCCATGCAGTTTGAGATTTACCTTGATTCTCTAGTGCTATCTAGTGGCTATTACTGAAAATTATTAATGTCTATGAATGTAGCAAAATACAAGTCAGCTTTTATCAACCGATCTAGGTCCTTCTTACAGGGTTTATGCGTACATATGACTTCAAAGTACGCATATGGGGCTGTGCAGTAGAGCCAAATAGCCTCTCCCACAAAGCTTCAGCACCTGGAGCTCCCAGGCTAAGTGCACAAGCTGAAACCAGCCGCTGACTGCACGAACACTTTGCTTGTTGGTTTTTTAATACAAGAGAAACACTCACGGAACCATCTCCATGCCTATTTGTTCTTAAATAAGTGACCACTTCCCCTTTCCTGCTACACCTTAATTTAACTTACCCCTCTCCTTATAACTCAAGTCACTTTTGAATTGGATGTTCATACTATGGCAGTTGCAGCCCTCTTTCAAAACAGAGAAACTACACAGGCTGCCAGATGTCAGTAAATACCTTTGTCTCCTTGCTGCTGGCTGCCCAGCATTTCTGTTTGGTTCACCTCCTCCTTGACATGTAGAATGAAACCAACACAGTTCAGGTTGCCACTTCTGGCTTGATCAGTGATTTGTTAGCTTGGCCAACAGATTCAAGGTTTACACTCAAGTGAGAGTCCAAAATATATGTACATTGAGTTCAAGCCATCAGTAAAGTAAAACTGAGTATAATTTCTGTATATAAAAGGAACAATTCTATGAATGTGAGATCTTCCACATGGGCCTAAACAGAAGGCTTCTGTGAGTGAGGAACTGTGAAGTGTATTCACACTTGTTGAGGTGATTTTAGCCCCAGAAACATAGCATCAATATCCCAGACCCAAACATTTCTCATCTTCAAATAGGACTTCATTGTCCTGAAAGCAGAACCTGGAATGTGTTCCATTGTTAAACTTACCAGATTAACAGAAAAGATGTACATTCACATTAGAAAAAGGTTCACTGGAAATCACAAAATCACAAAGAAGAAACAGATAATGCCTCTGCTGCAGTTTTTTTCTGACATTAAATAGACATTTATTCTATTTCTAAAAAACCTTTGAGAACATATATATATTAAATAGGATTAGATTACCAATTTAAATTTCTTCTGTAAGGGAAAAAAACCAAGCATATGTGGTAGGAAATATCTGCAGGCCAATAGTTGGCACTCACACAGTACTATTCCCAGATCTACACATGCACACATGTGCATGAGCACACACAGAGCCTTTGACATCCTCCCCTCACACATAATTTCCTCCCCCTCCCACCCCAGCCCAATGCACACACTCCAATCAAAAGAAATGGGAGCAGGAGAAGTGCAGGCAACAATGGTTTGGCTGCTGACATAATAGCATGCTTTGAACAGACTCTGACTTAGAGTGGAAAGTAGAGAACATATTGCAGCAAACAAACTGTTAATGAGCTATTTCTACTAAATGTTAATATTCCATAAATCTGCACTTAAAGCAAAGGTCCGGTTGTATTCTTTTTCTTCCTGCTCTAGCAACTACAATAGAAAAAAAGCTTTTTTTCAGAGGGAGACTGTATACACAGAATTCTGATGGTCAGGTTCAATTTGAAACAAACAAAAGCCCAATTGTTCCTAGGAAGATAAGGGACAGATTGAAGACAGCATGCTCAGTCACAATAGGAAAATCAGCTCAGATCAGGAGGTTCCTACCTTGTCTTAAGCAATTCTCCTTCCTGCCCAGATTTGTCCTTATTGCAAAGGACAAAAAATTCGTTAATTTAGCAAAAAGGCAATCACTACTGTCATTCAGTGTTGTGAAAGAGGCTGTAAAACTCTTATCATGAGAGTGTGTCCATAAACATTTTTGTGAAATAATCAACATACATATTTAGTTAGAACAACCTCTAGATCTATATTAACAATAAATTCAAGTGCAGTACTTTTCCTTACGTATATGCTTAAAAAGGGTATGAAGTGAATATATTATGAGGTAAATACTAGCATTTTTACCCTTCTGGTCTCGGTGACAGTAACAAAGGTTAATGCTTTTCCCATATGACAATCTTTTACTATCACCTATCCTCAGTGGTCTATCACAAACAGGAATTCCAGTGAACATCTGCTGCCTTAACAGTTAGGACTGTATTGAGGGCGGGCGGGCTGGCTATCTATCTATCTATCTATCTATCTATCTATCTATCTATCTATCTATCTAATCTATCTATCTATCTAATCTATCTATCTATCTCTCTATCTCTCTCATTTGCAATACTGGTCTTTCTGCTTTCAACAGACATATTCACATTTAACAACAAGTAATGAATATATTTTTTTCAGTCAAAACTGTATATGTTTTTGACAGTTTTTGATAAATATTCCCCCAAAAAGAGAGTAGAGCTTATTACCTATTAACTACCCAAGGTGCTGCTCCCAAAGCTTTTGTAAAATTCCCAATAATATGAAACCTTGAACTGTTGGACACAGTGGCTTTGGCATCCCTGTGATGACAAGGCATTTCAATGTTACAGCCTGAAAAGACCCTTCATGTGCCTCAGCCTAAGTGCTTGTGTGAGGTGCACACACTAGAAACTTCATTACCTCTAACTGGTGTGCAGTAGTGGAAATCCGATAATGTGTCATTTAAATGTACCCCATGCCCTCAGTTTTCTGAGGCCTGGTATTATTCTGTGGCTGTGGACAGTGAGGAGCATGAACAAAACACTATGACAACACACCAAACTGACACTCTGTTGTTGAACAGTGCTGCACAGAACTCAAAAAGTCAACCGACATCCCACAGAAATACTCGAGAAGAGCACTCACTCTCTTTTAGGTAGAACATCTACCTTGGTCAGTCAGAGCATAGTTTTAATTCAACTGAATTCACTTAATGAAGTGCAATTGTAACTAATAAAATACCAAAGGCTGAAATACCAGAAAATACTAACAAGTGTTAACAAATTCAAAGCCTCTCCTTCTAAACAAAAAGCTGTCTCTTGTCTGCCTATGGACAAACTGGACATCTAATTGCAAGCACTTAAAAAATCTGTGTAGTACTGGCAGTCACAAAAACAACTTACCTGTTTTTATATGTGATTCCAACACTCCTTTGATGTAATAAAAAAATATTTGTTATGTAATTTATGCATTTAAGCCACCTATATGAAGATCAAAAACAATGGACTGAACAGAAAGCAGTCTGAAGTGAAATAGTAAGTGAAAACCTGCTTGGCTCACTTTCATAAACCAACTTGCTGCTGTAACTAAAGAAAAAAATCTTCAGTTGCAAACAAATTAATTTAGTTTGGAAAATTCTGTTGTTTTCAGCTCAGGTATATGCAGCTTTTAGAATTAATATCTTACCAGAATTTAATCTCCTTTCTACTGAGACATGAGAAGCAGTATGTACATTTTTTCCACCCATTTCAAACAATCATTTTCACAGAGAGTAGAAAGCTTAGGAAGATTTTATGTCAGGAGAATAAGAACACAGGAACCTCAATCTACTTGGGCATAATTTTCTACTAGGTGTATTCTTCTCAAGTGTTTGAATTGGATTTTCTTACCTGTCATGGTTGCCACTTCCAAGAATACAGGTGGCCAAACTTCACAAGTAAATGCATTACCCTGCAACACTGGCTATGGACTAAAACACATTATATTAAAGATCTACATGTCTGTTGAGAAGCATGCATGATGACCAGTTACAAAAGAAAAATCCACTGTATTCAAAACAAGAAAATACTGTTTACTATTAAAAATATTTACCATTTTAATAAAATTTGTAAAGAATGTGAAAACTTTATTCTAAGTAGCTTCAGTTGGAGCTTAAAAGAGAAGTGTCCTCTACACAGAAATATTTTAGATGCTTCAAACTATTTGTTTTTAAAAAGCAAGTAAAAGTGTGTGTAGAAATCTTACAAATGCCCCTTTCCAGTGTCACTCCCATTTTGAGGTAAGGCTTTCTTTGCAAATCACTATTAAATGACCTAAGTACTTCCACATCACTTGCAAGTGTCTGTCACCAAAACAAAACATCCTGACACTTAACAACAAGGATGACACTCTCTTCTTCTTCTAGGTCTGTAGAATATACAGTTTCTTTTTTTTTTTCCTTATAAAAAAAGACTGAATAGATTGAAGGAAAGGGGATCAGCAATAGCTATTAAATTCCAACCCTTCTCTCAGCTGAAAATTAACAATACTACTGCTACCATAAAGCTAACCCAGAAATAAAATCTAACAGAAGAACGAACAAAAAAGCAGCCATGCCAACAATACCTCCTCACTGTCAAGAAATGAAATATATGCATTCCTATGAATCAGCTGTCCTTTGTTCAGACCCATACTTTCAAAAAGTGACAGTCCCTTTCACTAATACCACTCTAAAATTAAAGTTTTTCATTAATACCACTCTGATTACCCCTCAGCAATACATAGTTGAGAGTTAAAAAAAGGGCTGGATATCTGCCCAGACAATGGGATGGGGCCTTTAAGATGCCAGACCCTTCCAAACCTGTAACATGGTAACATGGAAAAAATGTAACCAAACCCATAAAACTTGGCAGAACTGGCCCACAGCACCTTAGAAGACTAACTCCTGTGACTGGAAAGTTGCACTGAAAACAAAATGATACAGAAAACCAAACATCCTAAGCCTGAAAAGCCTATTACTACATGGTCTAGTGCATGGCAGCCACTAAGTAGTGGTCATGCAACAATTTCCTGGCAAGGGGCTTGGGGGAGAGCCCATTCTCTGAGCCCCAAGCTCCATGGCCCACTATTTTTGTCCCTCATGGCATATCCCATGCCTGAAGGAATGGTTTTTTTAACAATGATTAACGCTCTGTTACAAAAAAGCAAGACAGTTTCACAGTTTCATGAATTTGCTAAGAGTTTGCAAGTGAAGATAACATTAAAAAAAATCAATTTTTAGAAGATGCTTTAAGGTTTACATCAAGAGTAATGCCTTTTTTCAACTATTAAATTGTTTTGAATTAATCTTTTGCAACAGAATGAATAACGCAAGCATGCTATTATAAAGCAACTAGTAACAAATCCAGCACTTCACTTAATCTAGACAGTTTGAAATTTATTAATTTAAATCCCCCATTGTGACACAAGAGCAGTAACAAAATAGCTGTACACTACTTCTGTTACAAATATAGATACTATTTAAAGTGACTTTACATACTCTAACGTAGGCATTTCTCACTCTATGCAAGGAAAAAGTACAAAAGCAAATCAATAACAGCAGCATCCAGCAATGGTACCATCTAGTTTACTGCATCTTAGCCTACCACAATAGAACTACTAGAATAGTTAAAAAGACAAAGAGTGGGATTTTTTGTTAATTCACTTACACATAGCTATCCATTTGTTAATACTATTTGAGAGACACGCCTAATACTGCTTTTGTGACCCACTAAAATGAATGCCAGTATTTTGTATTATCCCCTAATAATGGCCTGACCATTGCCTGCATTTTCAGTTCATATTTCTTGTAAATGGTAGTTGAAATAACGGCCTTCTTGCAAAAATTCCATTTTTGCTAATTAACACAAAGCATTCTCCTGCTAAATATCATACTAGTTTGACAGGTATCTTCCTCTCTCAAAAGACTCAGCTAAATCTTTCTGCAGGAAAATAAATCATGGGAGAAGCATGCTTTATCTGTCAGATACCTAAGAGCATGGCAGGCAAGGGCAAGCAGGTTACAATCAGCTAAGTGTTTCATTGAGTGCAGTTTTTAGATAAAGTTTAGGTAATGAGAAAGTGATGCATTTATTGACCATGCTGCTGATCAAAGAAAGCTCCACAGTTGCACTGTATTTACTAGATGCTTTTATCTGTGCCTCTAAAATTAATATCCCCAAAATAATAGTTGTAGCTGTCAAAGCTCCTCTTCTGCTTATTACTGATGCAAAACCTCACTACTGTCTTACTACTCACCTCCACTGTGAGGCATTTTCAGGTCTTTACCCAACCTCAACCCATCACTCCTGGCTGTATGCCTCCTCAGTTCAAGGAGGACTCTACCTTTGCTGCTAGTGATAATGGCAGCAACACCATTAATGTCAATTCCTTCCACACTGGCAATATCCAGATATCTGCTGGCAGCTAAGCAGAGCTGCTCTGAGAGGTTTGTTCAAGGCTCTGAAGCAAACAGCTTGCAGAAATGTCTGCAGTGACCCTGTACGTGGTGTTGCACATTGGAAGAGGACAACCTTTGCTTACAGACACTTCATATTAGAAAATCTGTTTTCACCCATAAGGACTATAAAATATTCCTACTTTAAAAATGTAGTTCTTCTAATACTGCAGTTGTTGGGCATTCTCAATCACCAGGAAGTTTCCACTAGTAATGGATTTTTCAGCCCTGAGCACAAGTCCCACAAACAAAACAAACAAACACAAAACAAAACCATCATCACCACTACCAACACAACCCCCTGACACCAAAATAATGAAACCTTCAAACCCAAGCCAAGTGAAACACAGTGTTCTTTTTTTTTCTTTTCTTTTTTTCAGATACACCATGACTTATAAAAATTTAAACACACAAAAAGACAAGCAAAAAAATCCACCCAGGTCACCAAACTAGTTTCTCCTATTGATCATTGTGAAATAATATGGTCATTGGAAAGTCTGGGTTGAAAGGAACCTTAAAACTTGTCTAGTTCCAAAGAACCATCTAGTCTATTAACCATCTGCCTTCAGACTACATACATTTCCCCTTATCTCCCAAATCTCTGATTTAGTAGTATTTTCTTTCTTCAATAAACTCATTCCTGTTTTCTGCCTTCTGCTACTCCTGCAACCTCCATGCTGACTTGGTGAATTTATCATTTTTCCAACATTATTCAAATATGCAGCCTCTGCTTTTCAACTTTCTTGTGTGGTTATTAATGGCAACATTTTTTTTGTGGTGAATTACTAATAGGAAAAATATCCATGTGTTTTCATTGTCAATATAATTTCATTCCAGTGGTTTGACAGGAAGAGAAGTACTTCTAATGTATACAAAAATATGTTTAAATGTTATTTTTCTTCATTGTTGTAACACAGTCCTGTGAAGCTGAAAGAGCAAGAAGACTACCCAAACATTTCCATTCTCTTTACTATGTGGAAAGTAAGCAATATTGTCTTATTGACCCAAGCCTGTCAGGCAGCCAGTTCATGACAACACAGTCAAAGTGACTGTTCCTTTGGTCCTTTTCAGAATAGCAACTGCTTCCTCATGAGTCACCCCTTCTAAACTCTGCCCATTCACAGCAATGATTTGGTCCCCCCGCTTGAGGCGTCCATCTTCTGCTGCTGCACCCTGGAATGATAAAACAAGTAACTGCAGACTCACACATTTCTTTTTCTCCCTGACACACAGTCCTGAAAACAGTCCAGCAACATTTTTCTTTTTCAGGGATACAGATAGAACCAATTGCTGAGAAGACTGCCAGTTTTGCAATACACTCTGCCCAGTCTAAGTTCCACATGTAGAAATTGGAACTACATGATTGTTTGGTCAACCCTGTTTTTCCAGCTAGTGTAAGATTTAAACCCTAGTGTGGTGGTTTGACCAGAAAGAAGTGGGAATTCTGGGATGTTCTGGTCAAACCAATGTGTGCTTGGATTTTGATATTGGCACCTGGGCTAGCCAGTGGGTTTTAGGACACACCTCCGAGAACACCCAGGGGTTAAAAGCAGAGCTTCGGGCCTGGGAGCCTCTCTTGGGACTTCGAGGGACCGAGGTCGGAGCTCTCCCCTGTCCAGCCGCTGCCGCTGGGCGGGGGAGGGGCAGCCATGCGGTAGGCCTGGGCCTGGACAGACATGGGAGTGAGGAGGCCCTAGAGGATGGAAGGGTGGAGAGCAACAAGAGACATCGGACAGCCTTCCCCCCCCCCCCCCCCCCCCTTTTGGAGACAGAGAGACAGAGAGAGAGAGAGAGTGCAGCCTGTGTTACCTTGAAATTCAGTAAATATGTGCTGGCAGCAGGCAGCCCAGCTGAGGAGATGGGGGGGGGTGCAGCCAGGAGTCCAGCCGCCTGGAGGAGTTTTTAAACCCCTTTGGACAATGAAAACCCTACAGAACATTAACCCTTCCTAGACGTGTGATAACAGTGAAGGAGGACGAAGGAAATGAGTGAGTGATGAAGGCCTGGACCAGAGAGAGAGAGAGTGAGAGATGTTGAAAGAATGGAGAAGATAGAGTGGCATTTTATGCTGGACTGTTTTGTGTAGCCATGGACAGAGCTATCTTTCCGTGGGATACAGAGACTGAGTCCAGGGGGAGAAATGTCCCAGTGCCAGAGAAGATTCAGTGTGGGTACCCCTCGGCCCCAGGGGGTATATAAAATATGGGGGGGACGGATGTCCCAAAGGTGAGAGTGTGAGATACTGTGGTTTTCTGGAACTGGACAAAGCATCCTTAAAAAAAGACAACCCTGGAAGCAGCCCTGATCCCTGTTCGGTGGTGAGAGCACTGGAACAAGGACGGAAGAGGCCACCATGACACACGGAAGGACTCCCTCTCCTCTTGAGGAGCTGAAAGTCTAATCTGAAGGGTGGTGTTGGACTTAGAATTGGTGATTTTGGAGGGATGTATTGTATTGGGAATTTAGGGGGGAGGAGGAGGAGAGTGTTTTTGTGAGGTTTTCATTTTCCTTTTTTTTTTTTTTCTTTCTTTTGTGTGTAGTTTAGTAATTGTTTGTGTGTAGTTTAGTTAATAAAATTTTCTTTATGTTAAGTTTGGAGCCTGCTTTGCTTATTCCTGGTCACATCTCACAGCAGACACCAGGGAGAAGGTGTACCCATGGGGCTCTGGCTTTGCCAGGCCCAAACCATAACACCTAGTATTATAAAAGTAACATTTTCAAGACCTGCAGAACTTTTCACCAAATGGCACAAAAAGACAGCTTTATAGTTTGATATACCTTAAAAATTTAGCATTTGTGATTCCAGTTTTCTCTGACTCTCTGTTGTTTCCTAGAGCCATCCAAATTATCAAATCCAGGTCAGCATCTAAACTTCTCTGAAGGTGCAGTCTGAGTTCAATAAAACACTTTTGTATACTACCTGAAGTAAACACACTCTAAATATAAGGCAAGGGAGCTTTTCTTCCTAAGTATTACACAATTCAAGTCTCTACAGGCGGACAAGACTCTGCTGATAGGCTGAATCATGTATATTTGGGTATTCTCAATCTTTTGAAGACTGCAGCCATCAAATGCTGCAAGCACATTTGCAGCCTTTGCACTAAAGAGGGAAAGCTGTGAGAAACTGTAACAATCTTTTGACTGCAAAACCAGGCCAAGATTTAGAACAATAACTGCAGTGAACTAATAAATAGATTGATTGGACAAATTTCCACCTACCTTTGCAAACACTGTCTTCACATAAATGGGTAAGTCTCCATGGGGACTGCCATAGCCACCCACTATACTGAAGCCAAGGCCATCTGGTCCTCTGTCCAGAGTAATGGTCTTGTACTGAGGAGGTCTAAGAAAAGGGAAAAGAGTATTTTGTCTGAACTTCAGATTTAATACATATAATATTCAACAAAAAACATTACTTCTTTTAAGCTAACTAATATAATTTTCTTTCCACTACAACTACAAATACTTTTGTTATAAAGAACTGGCTATTGCAGTTAATGTAAAACTCTGTAAACTACCTAATGCCCACATTATTATAAGAAAGCAGCTATTTCAATACACAGCTCAGGGCATAGTTATGGCTGCTATGTGCCACTAATAGTAGTTAGTAGTGAATTAGAGAATTATTACCAGTATCTCCAGATTCCCTAATAACTACTTTAAAAAGCCTGTAAAGCCTAAAATAAGCTCAAATAGCTTATGCTATTAAGGTTGAATTGCTGCTCTCCTAATAGACGACTGTGTATTTGCATATATGTGTTTATTATATAGATCATTTATAGGTGTATTTCCAAACATATATTTTGATAGTAAGAAATTTTGCAATTCTACTTTTCAAAGTAGGTATGTGTGGCTAAAGAATACTTCTTCTCTTTCCCCTTTCCTAAAAGAAAAAATGCCTCAGATTTATGACAGAGTTTGACACAAAACTTGTTTACATAATGCATCTTGCAGAATACCAGAAGCAGTATACCTTGTATATCAGAAACATCTGACACTCCTGATTGCACAGCACTAGAGAGCACAATACAGAAACACAGACACAACAGTGGAAAGAGAATTTCTGGGCATATCAATTAATCCTAGCTACCCAGCCTCAGTGAAACAATAGAGGCTGTAGAAGAAATCAGATCACACAACAAGTCTACAGAGAGTCAAAAAAATTTGCAGCACAGTAAATTTCATCATGAAAAACACAGAAGAGGACCTATGGCCCACAGGTCTTATGTATACCTAACATGTTAATCATGATTAAGCCAAAAATGCCACCCACTATTAGGTAGATTTGTAAGGTTTATAGGTTGATTATCATCCAAAGTAACAGGCTACAGAGGCTGTACATTCTATAGTTACTGACCCTAAATCATCCTGAAAAATGCCAGTTGAAGTTAGTCCTGAAAACGAAAGACTGGGCGTAGGTGGATCCTGCTGCTGACCAGTTATGACACTCACTTCTCCTCCAGCTACAACCTAGGAATAGAGGTTGGAAATCAGTGGCATAAGAATGCTGACACTAAAATAGTTCAATGTAGCAGCTGGCAAAACAGTACTCAGAAAATATTCAAAATGTCACTGAGGATTTTTTACCTGCAACTCAATAGTGCCTGAAGCATTTTTTAAGATATTAACAGCTTGGGAATGAGTCATGCCCTCAGTAGATGTTCCACAGATGCTAACAATCCTGTCCCCAACCTACAGAAGAAAATGTAGAAAATCTAACTTAGTTACATAGATTTATTTGTCACTTTCAACAACAGCAGAACTACAAATGGCCCAGTATGAAGGCACGTAATTAAACATTAGAATTAGCAAATTACACTGGTTTAGTGTAATCAGTGTAAAAAGTACTGATGCTTTACAGAACTGATCCTAAAACTGTAGAAATATATGTTAAAAAACAGAGATGCATTTTGCATGTCACCTAAAGACAGGCAGACTGATGTAGTAAATTATCATCAGAGATTCTGTCTGACTTCATCTTGAAACAACATTTTCTAAGAAACCTGAGCCAAATTCAACCACTTTTGGTGCAGACTGGATATAGCGTGCATTTAAGTACAGCTTAAAAATCTGTTTAACTCAGAGCCTAAAATGTACTCTCTCTATCCTAAGCATAGGAAACACAAGAGATAAAACAGACTGCACACCTACATTTGCAGGAATGATCACTACACTCAGCAATGGCACTTGTTTATAGAATGCATGCTTCTGAACCACTTTCTATGCTTCTAACTTTCACAAGCTGACAAACTCTAAGATCCAAGACTGCTTTAGGACTTCCTTTCTTAAGTTAGCACATGTCAGTAATTACACTTTCCCATGCCACCAATTTGAGTTCCTTTTTCATCAATCCAAACAGCAAGAATTCTTTGCACAGCCAGAAGCACTTATGACTGCATCACTGAACTGCTAGTTTACTGCCTGTCTAGAGTAATCACATTACCCACACAATCTTTACAGCCTTCTTAATAATTAACTTACTCTTAATTTCTGAGTCTGAGCTGCAAGTCCATTCGGGTGCATCATGGCAATAAATATAGGAACATCTCCAAGAGGACTTCCTACACCTCCAGCAATGCTCACGCCTAGTGAATCTGTAGGGTTCTGTTACAGTAATGAAAAAAAGATTAGATTTTTCTGGAAAGAAAAACACAGAGAACGGCAGGCTTACCTCAAAAGATGGCCAAACGCCCTATTTTATGAAGATCAGAATTCCTGTGTCAAGCCAGTTTTTAAGCTTACACACTTTGCACTACCTCAGGAAAGCAGAGAGACCAGAATGGATTTCTTTCTCTCAGTGGTAGGAGAAAATTTGCTGATTTAGTTGTGTGTTTTATCTTAACCAAACTAAATAATTACAGAATTCAGCACCTGACTCTTAATGTCAGCACAGAGGTTTGAGCAAGGAAAACCAACGAGATGGGATTGCTGTCCTTAGTACTGTCTATATGAATATCCTGTTATGAATCTCCTGAAGACTAGAATTAATCTTTTTGCTCCCCCTAGTGCCCAAATGTTGAAGGGCGAAACCAGCTGCTTACCCCTGTACCACACCCAAATACCTCACTGGAAAAATTGCTATTGCAAACTGCTATTTGCAGATTCTACTATTAAAAGAATGACTGAATGCAATCCGTGTAATCAAGTGAACTAGATGCCAAGCAAAAACATATAAATATTTTGGAAAAAAAGATACAGTCTGTGACTAAGCACGCATGCATAATGAAGGTGACTGAAGTTCACACTTGAAAATCTGGCAGCTGTCATGCAAGAACCTACTAATTAAAAATACGTGTGAAGAAAAATATCAAATATCAAAAAACAGCCTTCCAACTTTGGTACAATTCCCCTGACTTTACCACAACAGAATCTGCACTTAACTCAATCTGGTAACAATAAAACTAGGTCCCAGTATCTCTTCCTTCGTTTACTTTCAACACAACTCACAAAACATGATACCATAAGTCACACTATTTACATAAAAATATAGGCAGTGCAGATTGTACAGTCCCAAACTGAAAAGACAGACAAATTAATGTCCCGTTCCTTTCCTAAAACAATGACTAGGCCTAGACTTACTTCATGCTGTAAAGACAGCTATTGAAAACATCTACAACCTATTCCTGATACGTGCCACTATCTTACCTTACCTATGCTACAACTTACCTTTTTTATTTCAACTGTTCTTAGTCCCTGTATTTCAGAAGCTGCTGTCAAATGAATTAAGATAAATTAAAAAAACAGTTAAACAAGCATTCCTAGAAAACCTTTTCAATAAAGTCATACAAATCAATATGATGATTCTTTCTGCTTGTTTGTTATATACATTTTAATCTGATTTTTATAGTGACCATCATTACATCATTACAATAATTGGATTGAAATACTTCTAGAGTAGATGAAAGAATCCATCATTTTCTCCGTTTAAATAATTTTTGGAATAAGACTGCTAAGCTCAAATGGAATAGAAAAAACCCATTATTTTCTAGCAATACTATGATCAGAAATAACTTTGTTCTAAATTTACGCATCACATAGTTATGTTATAACTATAACAGAAAGATCTCGGCTACCAGTTCACATGTATAAAATACTGAAAGCACCAAAAAACTCTACAACTTACTGGTATGCCTCTTTAGGCCACTTTCAAAGACCTCAGGTGCACCAGACCCAGACACTGGGAAACTGAAGGATGAGAGACTTCCACTTCCTTCACTGACCTACACACAATGTTAGAGTGGGATTAGAGACAAGCTTCACTGACCCAGGTGCTAAAAGTAAAACTGTAACTCACTGTATTCATTTTATTTTCTGCAGTATTTCATTTTTTTTGTGCCTAGTTAAAACTGAGTCAGAGAACAACACAAATGTTTTGGTCACTGTAGATAGCTCTTTTTTGAAGCATCATTGGACCAAGACAGATTGTACTTCTACAACCCCATGCAAATCTTTGAAGTGCTTCTTCTGAGGGCCAACAAGGTCCTGGTATTTGCACCTTCTATCACCTTATAGAGATCTTCTACTGCAAGTTAGCTACAAGTACCACAGTAAGGACAGAAAACAAAAGACAGATATCAGTACATCCTCATGTGGGCTCTCAAATGTTCAGCTACTGCATCAGCTGCAACTAAAATTAGGCTCTCCACTCAACTTGACCTGCACAATTTCCAGGATGATTTTCACTACACTTGAAGGGCAAGTAAAGGAACAACATGGTTCCCAGTAAAAATAGTCCACTGACTGTGACACACTTTTCAAAATATTCAACATTGTGAACTTCATCTTAGAATAAGATCAGCCAGAGTCTGCACATTTTCATACTATTTAGCAATACTAATTCTGAAGATAGCCTAAAACGTCAGTCCTATCTAAACTACTCACTTGAATTTTAATTATGTCTTAAAACTATTTATATTTAATACTTGATAATTTTCATCCCCAGTTCACAATCAAGGCAAGCTATTAAGGTAATTTCTAAGCTTTCAGAACCATAGCTCCTACTGGATAGAATCACAGTACAAGCTGTTATACCATGGAAGACGCTTTCAAATACAGAAATTGATTTGAGATTGTAACAATTCACCATCAGACCAACAATAAAATAAAGAGAAGTCTGACAGAAAGAGCACATGTTTCCTGCTTCTGGCATGCAAGATTACAGTAAGGACATGCAAGGAATGGAGAAATTCCCTATGGTTACTGAAGCAAAACTCCACTGCATGCCAACTACTCAGATGAGTTTAAAGTTGATTCTAACTTCTTCTCGTATTGATAAGAACTGGAGTTCTCTATGCTTCCAAGCTGGAGTCTGGAGCAAAGTCATTTCTGGATTATATTTTTGGCTGGATCTTGTTTATAACAGATACAATTTGCTAAACTGAACATAAAATGGCTACTGAAGAGCTGCAAAATTTTTCCATCTCGGATCAGGCATGTAAAAAATAATTGTCATAATAAAACAGATCTTTCTATTCAACATTATTCTTTATTTTATTCTTTATTCTTTCATTATTTATTATCTTTACTCTTTCATGATTTAACATTATTTCTCCTAAATTAACCAGTTTTATAGTTACATACCTGGCTGCTCTGGGATGTTCTCCTTTCAGAGTGAAATGGCCCAGCTTTTATTCTTCCAACCTCTAGTCTTACTGTACCTAAGGAACACTAAAGAAACAGTTACTTGTAACATATCTCTCCTCTTTACAAGAGTAAAAACTACAATATTTAAGTGACTTTCTAGAAAGTGGAGGAAGAAAAAAAACCACATGGACAGGTGGAAAAAAACCCCCATGGAATAGCAATCCTGAAACGAGTGCTTTGCAGACAGAGTTCATGGCAGGACCAGTGACACACACAAAGCACACCAAGGTACTCAATACCAAGCAGTGTACTTTTTTAATACTGGATTAATCAGTATTACAATGCAGACATGAAAATCACACAAGAGGAATAATTCTATTACATTGCACTTAATAAGGAATAGCTTCTGAACTGAAATGTCAACATATAATTTTTACAATAAAAAGTAAAACCATTGCATCAAAGTCTCAATCATTATTTATCTTAGTATGACTGAGAACATGGTAATTGAACTGGAAGTTACTCATCTCTCTCTAACTTTTGAAATTATCTGTTACTCTGGATAGACACCAATGTAACAAAGAAATTTTGGACAGAAAATTTCCTAAACATCTATAGTTTAAGTGAATTTTCTGCCTGCATCTGACTCCCAGCAATAAGCTGGGTGATATGGATTGACTGCATATCGGAAAGTCCTTTCACTAGCCTTTAAGATTTTAACTACTCTATTGAGTATTCACACATCTACATAAAATGTATGTCTCAGAAGAAAATTCATCCTGCAATTAAATATTTCAAAATCAAGACATTATTTTGAAAAACTAGAAAAGTTGTTACCACAAGGCTAAGAAAATGATACTTTCAACATAATACAAGTAGTGTCAAGAGAAGACGTCGATCTGCAATGTATTAATAAAGAAATTTCAGTTTTGCTGTTATTTTGATTTTTTTCTTTCACTGGGAAGTTGTAAGAGGAAACTTCTGCATTCAATTAATTTAATAATACATGACGTTGCCTTTATTTGCCATGTTTTAACTTTATTACCCTAAAAGTGATTCATGCATTTGTCAGAAAAATCCATAGTACTAAGCCAATATATCAAAACCAACCAGACATATCCATTCAAACAAAGTTTCAATACCTCATAGCCTGTTGCTATTCTCTTAGGAATGACACTAAAAAAGATTTATTACTAAATTGCTTTTATAAATAATGTTGATTTCTCAATGTCCTGGAAAAGACCTGATCAAAGCTCAGGCAAAACCATTCTTCTCTGCTTGTATGAATCTAGTCACATTAAACCATATGGACAACTCTTTTTCAAAGTGGAAAATGGAGGAAATATGTACCTAAAATTACCACATCCTCACGAATACACAAACCCGCAAATGAGATTTTAGAATTGTGTAAAAGTAGGAGCTAATACTTTCCAATGGGACTCCTGAATAAATCAATTCACATTTAGTTTTACTACACCTTTCTCCCTCTTCCTAAATTCTCCCATTTGATAGATGCAGTAAGTTTAGTGAGGGGAAAAGCTGATAGTTTTTTTACATACTTTAGGGGATACTTCAAAAGAAACACTGCAAGAACAGACAGAATTCTCAGACCGATGACACATTCTATTTGTATCATTCTACTTAAAATACACAGGAATTTTCCAAAGATTATGAAATAATTTTCTAGCAAAATACATTTTAGGTAGTTCACGACAATTCACTCTAGATCCTACTCTCACGAATGAAAACCTAATGGACAGCTGAACAGGAAACAGCGACTGCCTACATGTGAGTGACCATGTTTTATTCCACTTACACTATGTGAATGAAACAATTATTAACAATAATATGTCTAAGGAATTTTAAAAGCCTATTCCTCAGGGCTATGACAATTAACTACAACTACTACTGAGCAATGATGAAGTACTTAAAACTTGAATATATGAATGGTAACTGGAATCAATTAGATACTTCAAAATGCTTGTCAAAATGAAACAAATTTCCCACATGTAAAGGCATTTTTATTCAGAGGAGAGGTACAGCATGTGAAGAAGAAATGCTGTGTTCTTAAATAAAAAACTATCGTGTAAGAAGGGAAAAGTACTATAACCAAATAAGAGTATACTAACAAGTTCAGTGTCGCAACATAGATCCTGTTCCGGCATTCTCACTAATGGGTGCAGACTGAAAATACAGAAATTCTCATATCCCACTGCTCTCCCCTGGGACCCCTGCTCCCCAATAAATCCAAAATTTCAAGGACGAGCTCAAGATCTGAAAAAATATACCTTTGAATCTGAGTGTTAAGAAGCATGAACATGTGCCTATGTATCCAAGAGACAGCTACAACGAGCAATCGGTAATTTTTTTCCAGTGAAACAGTTTTCCATTGAAAATGCTGACTCAGTGGAATCCTTACCATGCAGCATGTCTCAAAACTCTGGACTGACAAACAGACAAGGCAGTTAACCAGCTGGATTTCTTGGCAGACTACGGGAAATACTGTATTTCTGATTTGCAAATAGAGGAAGGACATCCGAAAAAAAAATTATCAAGAATAGGTTGGCTCCAAGAGCTGCAGGTAGTTACTTCAGCAAACTCTGAGAAAGCAGTTTCTTACACCAAAAGCTTGGTAACTGAAAGATGCATTGTAGAATTTAATGGATGCAAGGTGGTACAAAACAAACACAATAAAAAAAAAAAAAGATTCATGTCTCCTAGTAGACCAAGTTATTCAGAGCCCCATTCAACCTGGCCTTTTACACCTCCAGGGATGGGGCATCCACAGCTCCTCTGGACATTCAATTCCAGTGCCTCACCATCCTCATTTCATCTCCCTCCTCATTTCTTTTATTAAAGAATTTAGGCCTAACAAGTAATTAAACTTACTCTTTTGGTTTAAAACCGTATCCTCTTGTCCTGTTACTACAGGGCCTTGTAAATAAGCTATGAAAGTAGTCATTTCTAGCGCAACTACTCTGCTGAATTCTCCATCATTCAAAGTCAGTTCTGCATATCTTTCTGAAAATGCAAAACAGTTAACCAGCTATCAGTGTGTTCGACAGAACACAGTGTTAAGTTTTCAGCTGTTCTAGGTAATGATATTCTATAAAGGTCGTCTATCAGCCCCTTGTTCATTAATATATGGCTTTCTGCACCACCACTACTCCCAGTTTTATCAGGCAAAGTATCAAAATCTGAGTGCTCTAGATTTCAGGAAGCTTAAATCTGGATCCCCAAGTCATCTCACTGACATCTCAGTAACAGTCTCATCTCGGTCTGAATAAAGTTAAAGCTTTCACAAAACCTGAATCTGTTTTTCACTCTTATCCATCTTCTCTTTTCCCCAATACCTTTAGCAAAGCTGCAACAGCCTCCTGGTTAGCGTTTCGGACATCTTCTCCATTCACTGTCAATATCTGGTCTCCTTGCATCAATCTCCCATCTGTATCTGCTATTCCTCCTTTGACGATGTCTGACACAAACACACCTGTGTCATTTCTGCAAGTACACACATGAATTTTACATTAAAGTATTGTTTGATGGCAATGTTTATGGGAGCACAAATAAACATTGTCTCATTTTTCTCTTGAGTAACACTGACTTAGTTCCTCTAGGGAAGACTGGTTAGCTTAAGCACAAAAATAAGATACATGGCCTTCAAGCCCACAGGATCTGAGCACCAAACCACAATGAAACATGATAAGCAAGTTGCAGACACTGAATCTCCAGGTACATTACATACCTTTTCCCAACAATACTCAGCCCAAGGCCTTTACCAGGCTTCTTCTGGAGCTCTATATTCAGCACATCATACATGTCTTCCTCCTTGTACTGGGCTTCATCTCTGTACACAGTCAGGCGAACTTTTTGGGGTGTCTGACGGAGGACATTAATGGCCTCATCATGTGTGGCATTCCTGAGGTCAATTCCATTCACCTGCAACGAAAGCGTACAATGGCAAATCATGCAGCACCTTCCAGCAGACAAATACAAAAGGCTTAGCCAGCAATGAAAACAAAAACAACCAAAGAAATCACCATGCCTCTAGTATCTGATCACCAGCCCACAGTCGTCCGTCTTTAGATGCTGCTCCTTCTTCATATACCTCATGGATAATGATTGCTCCCTGACAACAAAAACAACATCAAAATTTCATGTTGAAAGAACAGCCACCATTTTGAACCAAAAGTAACTGAAAATTGCCACTATAATTCATCAGTGAAAAAGTCAGGAATGAAAGTCAGATGCATGATGAAATATGACCAAAATATTTATGAAGCTCATTTTTACTTTTAATTTTAGAAAGGGTTTTTCCTTGTTTTTGTTTCTTTTGTGTCTTTCTATAAATACTTTAGAAACAAATGACAAAAAAATCTCTTCTATCAGACTTTATTTTCATTACTGTTATTTCACATGAGTGACACATATTTTTCCAACCAACCAGCAAAGTGTCTGCTCCTCCAACAATGCTCAGACCAAGACCAGTCCTTCCTTTGGAGATATCAATGGTTGTTTCACATCCAGGAATGATGGGACAAGTAGCTGGGTCAGAGGTTAACATGGCTGGAGTTGAAGACCTGCTTGTGTCTAAAACAACAATGAAACACCCTGGTTACAGTAACAGCATTTTTCAGAGTTCACTGACAGCTGTATAGCAGTAACTGAACACCTGATCCACAGAGAATGAGGCTCCCAATTCTCCCTCCTCCTCAGAGAAATACTATCCTGTAGTTTTATTTGCCATGCCTCCTGTAGCTTTTATGCCATCAAGTACTTGGATTATAGTCCTGACAGCCAAGGCAGATATTCTACACAACATACCCTATTTAGGATAGAACTTAATTTAAACATCTATATGATGAGTGCATTACTTGAATTATTATTAACTTTAAAGTGTCTTGATTAACCAATGACTATCATCCATCAGAAACATCTTGATTCTCCACTCTGAAGAAGAGCCAAATGTGGCTAGTCATAAATGGCAAGACATTCTCAACCATCCTTTTTTTTTGCAAAAATTGACATGACTTTTCTCCCTCACCTAAAGGAATGCCTTTCACTTAGTTCTAGACAACCACGGCAGAGGCACCTGCTGCATATCTGAGATGGAGAAGAAAATCTTTCATCCTCCTGCCTCTACAACAGGTAGCCAAGAGGTAGGTCTTCAGTATGGGGGCACAATGCTTTATTTATACATATATGAGTATGTAATCTGGAAATACCAGAAAATGCAGAAGACAACTCAGTGCACACAAAAAGGGAAAACTTACAAGCTGGGTCTTTGTTTTTATGTTACAACCCCAGTTGTAATAGACACACATAGGAATACAGACACACAAGGAAAACAATACTTTTGACTGCTTCTGGTTCTGGTGAGCTGGAAGTTGGGACAGCTGCTGCAAGTTGCATATTCCTCTTCTCTGCTGGGACAGTGCTGGGAAGGGCTGGTGCTGCAGTTAGGTTATCTGTCTCTGCTGGGTTGATTGTAAGCCTCACCACAGATTTGGATGTCTTCAGGAGACCAATAAACTGAATGACAAAGAGAAAAGCCTATGAAAACTGTAACTGGATTGTTCAGTTGCAAACCAAAAATAAAGTAGAGTAACAGTTCCGCAAACTGGAGCTACTTGTCACAATCTTGCAGGTTTTCTCATAAGGAACAAACACAAATATTGATGTTTTTTCTAAGAAAACTTTTTCCATGAAACTTTGCCAAACTATAGTAGATGACAAAATGGCAGTCTTTCAATTGTTTCTCTAGCTAAAATACTATATTGTATACCAATCATGAGAGAAACAGAAGTATTGCCTTTTAATGCTGGGTGGAGCCCAATTCTGATCTCACAGAAGTCAATGCCGAAATATCTAGTGAACTAAAGAAATGTGCAACTGTCATTCTGGAAGAAAAACCTGAAAATACTACCTGAACTATGGAAGGGAAAGATAGACACCAAGGTGTAATGCAAAATCTAGTTCAAAGAGATACTGAAGACCCTCCAAAATCAATTGCCATCTTACAGAACAGACACCAAATCCTCTTGAGACTTTACATTTCAGTAGAGATATTTTCAGAAATTACTTACTCAATCTCTGTTCTTACAAAGCTTATCTACCCCTACCTCCTTACAGGCAACTTCACTATTTCTTACTTATTTACTGCCTCAGAGATAGCAGCACACCAAAGAGTAAGATTGATGCTCTCCTAATTGCCCTTTAACAAACAGAAAGTAATCTGCTCATGCCTAAAGAATCACTTTTCTTGGTAGCAAGGTGGATGCTAGAAAAACAGCCTCCTTGATTTACTACAGAACATAAACTGAGTTTGCAGAGCTAGAAGCTAGAAATAAATTTTGTTATTTAGGAATGGAGATATTTTTCTCCAAAGGTTTGAAATACCATGCTTGGAATATAATGAGACTGTTACTACAGACAGTTCCCATGGATAAGCACAGTTTATGACTTGATTTACCACTGAAACAACTCACTCATGCAAATTTACACATATTAGTTTTACTGGTTCTAACACCTTTAAAGTGGACTAGCTATGCAGAGTCATTACTGAGCAATAATTCATGGCTTTTATCACACTACTAAGTCTCTCAGTCATCAGGTCTGAACCACAGGGAAAATAAAATCACATTCGAAGCAGAGATAGGAGGACTCATGTAGTGCATTAATGTAAAATAACAGCTGAGCTATAAATTTATTAGGCTTTAGCTTATTTCGCCGTAGTTTTCTTTTCCAGACAGTGCCTGGAGATCTTTGATTTTTTTAGTCAGGTTTAAAAATTAAGTATAGTCATGAGACCCTCACTAATTTAAGACACCATCACCTCCTACATTAAGCAGTGTGCTTTCTGTAACATTCCTGACACTTCAGAAGCACCTTTTCTACAGGATATCCCACAACACTTTCATCATCCACTGCCAGAATCACATCTCCAACTTTGATACGTCCATCCTGGAAAAACATAAAATAAAAAATATGAACTATGGATGCTACTCCAAAAAACATTCTTCATTCCCTTATTAGATTTTAAATGTATCTCACACCTTTGCAGCTGCACCATGATCTGTTAAGCTTTTAATAACTACTCCATTAGTTGTGTCTTCTTCACTAATGGCAATTCCAAAGCCTCCTTGATCCTGGGGCAAACAGAAAATGCAAATGGTTAAATATTGTGACATCAAAATGTTAGAATACAATCACTAAAGACCAGTGAGGCCTGCTGACATATCAAGTCTGAGGTTCCACAATGCACCAATATTTTTGTTTTAAACTATTTCTGGAATAGATTCTGCCAAACAAACAGTATACTGACTACCAAGATAAATCTGAAACACTTCTAAATTCAAATCCATTCCTTCGAAATCTACAAGGTAAACTGTTATTCACTTTTTACTTTGAACAATTAAGGCATTGATCTCACCTGAGGAACCATCAGTAGAGATGGTTATAAGAAGTTGGGCAAATAGAACAAAAG
Organism: Ammospiza nelsoni; assembly: GCF_027579445.1. Taxonomy (NCBI): domain Eukaryota; kingdom Metazoa; phylum Chordata; class Aves; order Passeriformes; family Passerellidae; genus Ammospiza; species Ammospiza nelsoni. The sequence continues at coordinate 38,904,795 of NC_080669.1, read as the reverse complement.
AATACTTCTTCCAGAGACACAAAGCAATTAGCAAATCAAAAACAATCTTTCTGTGAGGAAAACTCTGAGATCCATTCCCAAACAGGAAGAGTAGATCTCTAGAAATCTCTTTTCCAGCTTCTAGTAACTGAGAGTCTGTTTGCTGTAAGAGGGACAGCATTACAAAATTGAATGGCTATTGACTGATGTAAATTCAGTACATACCTTAGGAAGTTCCACATACTGAATGTTTTTACATGAACTTAAGTCAGAAAATGCACTCGGGTTTGCAACACTGATGTCAATCTAAGAGAAAAATAAAATGCAGCTGTAAGTGACTATATCCAACATTTTGCACCAAAACAAAGAAGTGCACAAATATTTAAAGCGAGTCTGCTCATTTTCTAGTTCCACCTAAGCTTCTAAAACTCTATTGATGGGAATATTAGACATACTTCATAGTATAGAAGAATATAAAATGAAACAAAATTTATGACAGCTTTATTAAATTTAGCAACTTTACTAAAATCTCACTTGTTTTTCTATGAGTTTCCTTTTCTTTTACTGTATTTACTAAGCAGACAGGATCCTCCTCTATCCAGAACCATGTTAGTATTTTGGTCAAATAAGAAAAACAAATATTTACTTTACCTCTTGATGTTGAAGTGTCCCTGAAGTACACTGTGAAGCCCCTACTGACTTTGCAGGGCAAACAGCCATCTGATTTACTGCATCCTTGTTTCTGCAATATATTCAGTTAAAGGATGTAATAAGAAGGTAATAGTACCGCCCCACATTTCTTAGGACAAGTTTAAGTCTGGTTCTTAATTTCTGGCACTCACAGTACAAATATCAAAACAAAAAACTACAAGATATATTTAACAAGTAGTAAGATTGTCTTCAAAAGTACATCTATGTTACCGAAATTAAAAATAACGAACGCTATGTGCAACGTGAGCACATTAAAAATTAAACCTTTTCAGCCAAATCTTTAACCAGAACTTACCTGATAAAGATTACTTTAACTTTAGATGGTGCGCATTTGATTATTGAAGAAGCATTCTGATGAGTCCTTCCATAAAGGATTTGGCCATTTATCTAGATAAGGAAAAGCAGCAATTATTTATCAAAATATTTTAATTCCTTAAACTTAAACTAATTTTTTAGCCTTAAAAAAATCTGTATCACTGACTAAACAGCAACTGTATAAAAATAAGAGTTATGTTATGTCTTACTTTCACTCCCTTTTTTCAGTAAAAATATTCACCATAGTTTGACTTCAGACTAACACTTTCACAGTGCTAAAAATGTTACATTGGGTTGACCTGGCACATGATTTATTTTCACATGCCATTGATCACTTCATGACTGATGAGGTGATTAAGCAGGGCCATGGGAAATTCTAACCATAACAAATAAATGAATTGCTTACATCCTGCAATGAGATTGCTATTCTTTATTGAATCTCAGGCACTTCAAATCCCTGAGCCAGGCACTTTATACACAGAAGTCTGAACACTGGTACATTTAGCAGAGTTCTAAACGAGATTTGATGAGGAAGAGGGAAGGGGATGTACTAAGGAGGCTTCTTCTCAGAAGGTGAAGAGGTTGATAATCCAGCTTAAGTGCCTCTACACCAATATGGGCAGCATGGGTAACAAGCAAGAGGAACTGAAACCTGTTCCTCAATTGCACCAGAACCATGCAATTCAAATCTAGCTAGACTCATAGAAACCTGGTGGGATGAATCACACAACTGGAACATTTCAATGCAGGGCTACAACCTTCTCAGAAGAAAGAGGCTGGGAAGAAGGGGCAGCTCAGGAACTTGTGGGTAAAAATTAAGGACAGCATCGGTGAGGGACACCTTGTGGCTGGGGTCTACCACAGAGTGCCTGATATCTGCAAGTCTGTTGACTTCTTGCTTGAGATACAGAAATCATCATGCTTGCATGCTTTCATCCTGATGGGGGATTTCAACCACCTGCATGTCTGCTGGGAAAGTGGTACAGCTGACTGCAAGCAATCCAGAAGACTCCTGGAGTGCTCCGAGGACAACTTTCTGGTCCCGGTATTGGCCAAACCAACCAGAGAGGCAGTGTTACTGGACCTGGTGCTCACCAGTGCAGATAAGCTTGTTAGAAAAATTGAAATGGAGGCAGCCTTGGCTGTAGTGACCATGCCCTGCTTAAATTACTGATGTCAAGGAACATGGGCTTAGAAAAAAGGCAGAGTCAGAACTGACTCTTATCTTTAGAATAATGGACTTCCATCTGTTAAAAGAATTAGTGGATGAGATTCCCTCAGAAACTGTCCTTAGGGACAGAGAACTCACCAGCGCTAGTAGCTTTTTGAGGATTCTCCATCCCCATGTGTAAGAAATCAACTTAGGCAAGCTGGAAACCAACATGGCTAAACAAGGATCTGCTCCTCAAATTAAGGAGTAAGAAAGAAATGAATAGCCAGTGGAACTAGGGACAGATGATCTGGGAAGAGTACATAGATATGGTTTGGATGGGTTTAGAGATGGGTTTAGGACTATTAAGGCACAGAAGAAAGAGGTTTTGGCAAGGGATGCAAAGACAAATCAGAAGGGGTTCTATAAGTAGAAGTCAGAAAAGAAAGACCAAGGAGACTGTACCTGCCTAACAATTAAGAATGGACAGCTGGTGACAATGGATATGGAGAAGGGTGAGGAACTCCTATAGTTCTTCACCTCAGTCTTCAATGACAGTCTGGCTTCTCACATCTCTCAAGTTACTGAACCTCTAGGTGGAGGTTGGGAGAAGCAAAGGCTCTCCCACTGTAAGCAAAAAGCAAGTTTGAGACCCCTTGATGAAACTGAATATGCACAAGTCAATGGGGTTTGAGGATCTGCAATCCAAGTTCCTGAGGGAACTGCCTGATGTAGTTGCCAAGGCACTCTCCATCCTACTTAAGAAGTCAGAGAGGTCAGATAAAGTCCCCAGTGACTAGAAAAAAGAAAATATCACTCATTTCTTGAAAGTGGAGAAAGGAACCTCCAGGAAACCATGGACCATTGAGCCCCATCTCTGTACCTGGAAACATCCTGAAGCAGATCCTCATGGAAGCAATGTTAAGGCACATAGAAGACAAGGAGATGATCTCAGCCAGCACAGCCAGTGACACCTACTTAGTCCTCTACAAGGCCTTTGACAAAGGTACACACAATGTCCCTGTCTTCAAATTAGATAGAGAGATTTGAAGGGTGGACTATTTGGTGGATAATGAACTGGCTGGATGGAGGCAGCCATAGAGCTGTGAACAATGGCTGTGTGTCCAGGTGGAGGCTTGTGACAAGTCAGGGCTCTGTGCTGGGACGGGCTTTTTAATATCCTTACCAATGAAACCGATTTAGAGATCAAGTACACCCTCATCAGATTTGCAGATGACATGAAGATGAGTGGTGTAGCTGACACAATATAAAGATGGGGTGCCATCTGGAGAGACCTAGACACACTTGTCAAATGGACCTGTGGGAATCTCATGAGGTGCAACAAGTCCAATTACAATTGGGTTGGGACAATCCAAAATAAAGAGTATGGACTGGGAAGGCCAATGTCATCCTGGGCTGCATCCAAACAGTTGTGACTAGAAGGTCAAGGAAGCTGTACTCTGCCCACGTGAGACCCCACCTCAAGTACTGCATCTGGTTATGGAGTTCTTAGCACAAGAAAGATGTGGATATGTCAGTGCAGCTCCACAGGAGGGCCAGGAATATCATCAGAGGGCAGGAGCACCTGTCCTGTCAAGATAGGCTGAGAGAGTTGTGGTTGTTTAGCCTGGAGAAGAGAAAACTCTGGAGATACATTATTGCAGCCTTTCAGAACTTAAAAGGGGCTTAGAAAAAAGAGGAAGAGTAACTTTTTATGCAGCGTGATAGGGTTATGACAAAGGGCAATGGTTTTAAACTGAAAGAAGGAAGTTTTAGATTAGATGTCAGGAAAAAACTCTTTACCCAGACAATAGTGAGGTCCTGGAACAGGTTGCCCAGAGAACCTGTGGATGCTCCACCCCTGGAAGTGTTCAAGGCCAGACTGAATGGGACCAGAGCAACTTGATCTCATGGCTGGCAATTCAGGCCATTGAGGAAGACTTGCAAGTAGATGACCCTTAAGGTCCCTTCCAACCCAAGCCATTCTAGACTCCACACTTGTTATCTGAAGATGTGACCTGGCAATCTCTTTTCCATTTGGTAGAGCAGATTAGTCACTGTAACACCTTGAAATGTCTACAATTCAGACAGGAGATGAACTATCAGTGTGAATTTGCAGATTAAGGCCATTATTTGTTTGCATTTTATTAGCTGCATTTTTTCTTGAAAAAATGAAAAAAAAATTCTCAGTGCTGAAGTTAACGGAAGAAAAGAGAAATGATTGAAAAGGGACAGTCTGGACCCACACAAAGGGAAAGTAATAAAATGTATATAGGTAGCACTAACAGAAGCAAAACACAGCAAAGCAACAGATGCAAGACACTGTACTGAGGGATGAGCATCACACCAACCACCTCCTATGCAGGGTGTGTGCATCAGGCATGGTTACAGGGATTCCAGTCCTGTCCTTTACACTGGAGTTCACAACCCAAATGCAGCACTCCCTCCAGTGTTTGCCACAGCCGTATGAAAAATACATGGTCAGGCTGCCAAGTGGGGGGGATGGGACATGGCCCTCAATGTTGGCCCTATATTCCCAAGTAGCTGACGGACAGCTATTTGGGCATATAGGGAGCAAGCTCAGACGTCTCCTCTCAGAAGAGGTTGATGCAATTTCTTAGGAGTAGCCTGCAAGTTTATAGTGTGGACAGTACCCAAGAAATCACAAGATGATAGCTTCAGACAGACATGTGTCAACATGTTTTCAGAGTATTCCACCTCTTCCACTTTCGGATTTTAAAAACAGATGCTTCAAGTGAACTGTCTCACAATACTGGAATCTGAAACAAAGTTCCCTCCATTAGACTTGGTCCACAGTGCCAAAAATCCCTTAATTTTTTTTATAGTCTGCAAATTTCAGCCGATGTTATTTACTTTCTCAATGTCTCCCTCAAGCTGTTCCCACCATTACCACTCTGTACCACTTTGCCAGTACATCCCCAAACACTTCCACATAGAGCTTTGAAGTTACACAAAGCAATTCTGTGAGGGTAATGTTACCTACTGCTATTAGAAAGAATGGGAAAAGCTATAGTAGAGAATACATCTCCGAGTACCATCAACTGGGCTGTGGGAATATAGAAACAAATTATGCTCACACATGTACTTGAAATGTTAGTAGCATGTTTAGTGGTTCAGTCACTCTACTCCACTAGAAAACAGCACCCAAACATATAATGAGTTAGAAGTCTATAATAAAAATAGATCTGTTCCTGTTTCCCCAATTTAATTTCCACATTCTGTGTTACACAATATAAAAATATTCTGCTATTATCACACTTCTAGTAAAGGGAAGTAATTAGAAAGTCTAGAATACTGCATAGATGGATTGGAGGACTTCAGTATTTTTCATGGCCTGCAATTCACTGCCATTCCATACAGCTCAGTAACTCAGAAACAGCTGTCATCCCACATTTCTATTCAACACACCTTCATTCATAATTGCAGAATCTTCTGAGCTGGAAGGGACCCACACGGACCATTGAGTCCAACTCTTAAGTGAATGGTGCATACAGGGATCTAACCCATAACTTGGTGTAATTATAACCAGGAAAAAATCCACTACACCTATTTGGCATAGATATAAGGAAAATCTTATAGCATAGTGATATGAACTTGGATAAACTTGGGATTTCAAAGTCTACTGAAAAACCTATGCATTTCAGCAAGAATCTGGTATTTGAAGTCAATACATTTGGGCTTCAGTACATATTGCAAAAACTCACCTCTAGCAACTCATCTGCAATCTGCAACCTGCCATCTTTTCCAGCTGCTCCATTGGGATCAATTCCCACTATAAAGACGCTCATCCTGGATCGGTCTTTGTTACCAGCAAGACTAAGTCCCAGACCTGTCTTTCCTTTTTCCAGCTCAATCATGTGTAGCTCCCCTGGTAGATTTCCATAGCGCTGCACAATCTTTTCTAAATGTAGAAGTGTAGGGTTAGATTTACATTAGAAAGTTTCACAAGTTACCTAGAATCAAGATCAGTGCCCAGTGTGCAGTATCTGACAGAAGTAGCCCAAAATGGATGATAAATTTTCAGTGTAAAGGACACACTCTTTTAAACTAAGCCTTAGGTGATTTATAATAATATTTCTAGCTTCTTGTTTTCCTTATACCTTCAGAAAATATTTTAAGTTTTCTTTAAAAAAATTTATACACAAAAGAAGTAATCTTCTCTCCAGTAACACTTTCAGGTAATAGATACTATCATATTGATCACTGCCAAACTGTTACCTGTAGTACACTGAAATTCTTCAAGTCATCCTACATTGAACTGGAACCATGGACAAAATCTTTTTCTTTTTTCTACGTGCATCTGACCAAGCACCACTAAAATAGCAACCTTAGCACCCAAACCATGATGCACATGAGAAAGAAACAGTTCAAACTGGATGCCTCCAGACTTGTGTCTTTTACAGTACAATTTTAATACTTAGCATTTCAAATATTACCACAAGAAAAACTTACTCCAGCTGTAACCGTACTCATCCTCCTTCTCCACATCTTCTGGGACTCTGATAGAAGGTGACTGTGCAACATCAGAGCTCATTCCTGAAAATGCTGAAGGAGGGGGCAGAGGTAAGTTACAAAGCGAAGTCTTTTCTGGCTCCGTATCAGACTGACCAAATGCCTGTGGAGAATAAGAAAAATGAAGTGGTTAAGAAGATGCAGACTCTCTGTAGGGCAAACTAGTACACAAAAATGTCAAAATGGCAATGACTATAGCTTCAAAGTTTCAATATCAAGCAGCTGAAACTCTAAATTAATAACAGTGCACAGAAAGGCAGAGAGATCAAAGACAGAAACGAACACCAGGCAAGGTAAGAAAAAACATCACTCCAAAATGTATCCGGAAGCAAACAACTCACAGTAAAAGCCCAATTCAGTAAAGTTTTATGTGCCACTTTATGTTTCAGAAAAAGCCTCTAACAAAGACTCAAGTGCCTTTGTTTTAATGCCAGATTTGTAAAAGATTTATAACGAATTTTAAGTCATCACATATCATTTCCTCCCATCATATGCTTAGGAAGCCAAATATGAGGAAAGAGAAAGCAAAAAAAAACAAACTGGGAACTTTCAAAAATACCTACAGGGAAAAAAAAAAAGCAATTGGCATATTAACTGAAAGGAGTGTTAAAAACCAAAATTAAACAGAAGAAATCCATAGTGACTGGACCTTTTCAGTCTCATTTACTAGTTTCTTATGAGCTGCACAGAGAAGATCAAATAAATGAGGACACAGGTTACATCACAAGAGACAGATACTTGATGTGTTCTATTCATATTCACACAAAGTTAAGAGGTATAAACACACTACTACTACAATATAATGGTTAAATGCCCAAATCCACAGCCTTGAAAGCTTCCATTCAAGACAGTTTTCTTGAGGAATATGGACTCTGATAAGGAATTTTGCTACGTGAAATTTGTATAATTTTTCCTTGCTTAAAGTAAACATGCAAGCAAGAAACCTCTCTCTGAATATCATCATTCTTTGCTTATGTACGCCCAAGAGACCTTGATACTTGGCAGATCAGCTACTGAAGTAAACAAGAATATTAAATAAAAACCAAGTTTTTACAACACTCAAGTTTTCAGGTGTGTTGCCCTCACTTCATACCCCTATTCTCATAATTTCAGTTCTCACTACTTTCATCATAAAATTTGAACACAGTACATCCGATCGTGCCTTTAGGTGGCAAAATCACTTAGGTAATAATCTCTTCATCAGAGGCAACAGTGAAATGAATAACAACATACACCTTGGAAAACTTCATCAGTTTTCAAATTGAAGGTGTTGAGAAACCTGGGAAGTTACCAGTTTAGTTCATTTTGAAATTTAAGAAAGGTTCCATATCTAAATAAAAATTACTTATCTTCACTCTTAACTCCAAAAGATAAAGATATTGAAAATGCCCTATTTCAGGTCTCTCATTCTGCTTCTGCTTGAGAAAGAGGAAAGGAGTTCCTTTCATTTAGGAACTTCTTAGAGGAACTTAACTAAGAAGTCACTAAATCTCAAAAGTGTGGGAAGTGACCCCAAAGCAAATAATTTATCTAAGACAATGTCATCCTCCTAAGATGATACCTAACATTCCTAAGCTGAAGCAACAAAATTCTAGCACAGACATTGTCACCTACCAGAATCAGAGAACAATAGAAACACTGCCTAGTAACATTAAATGTTATTTTTCACAATCAAAAATTCATGTGTGCACAAGAAGAAAAGTTGGTAATACCTCCACGTTGAGAAGGGGCAAAAGGGAGAATTCTAGAAAAACTCATTTTTCAGAGGTCTTTCTAGAGTTTTACTAAAGCTAAATAATATCCTGGGAAAATGAGGAAACATGGTGTCACAGTGGGTTTACCCTGTCTGAAGGCTAGGTGCCCGCCAAAGCTGCTCTATTACTTCCTTCTTCAGCTGGACAAAGGAGAAAAAATATAACAAAAGTCACCCCCCACAGCCTCCCCAACTACCATTATCTTGCAACACAAACCCAGTACCAGTGTGAGATCAAACCAGATCAGCAAACTTTAGTTTTTATATTTTAAAACCAAAACTAATATATTACTTTAGAGGTGCTGTTTGTAAGTGACAGTGTCGAAGAAAAGCAAAACTTAATGAAACCAAAAAAGGAGCAATATATTGGTGTAAAGGATCTCTGGAAGATTTGCAAGGTGTGGATGTAGGGCTACATCCTGACAGATTAGCACTTATTAACTGCTGCCACCATATGACTCACAAAAAAAAAGCATCTTTTTGTACCATTGTGAATGTATAAAAACATAACGTAATCTAAACATTTTTGAGGTTTAAGGAAATGCTGAAATGAAAGTAAAAGCAAAGGTCCTTTGTAGGAGGGTAAAAACTGTGCTACAATGCCATTTGGGGGGAGTGGAACATGTCCTGCCTGCAGAACTCAGCCTGACACATTTGAACAGCCAGAAGCAGAAGCCAGTTCCCACAGTTTACATACACATAAGACTTTTGCTCCCTGAATCGGGCAACACACAGAAACCTAAAAGGCTTTAACTCATGAAATACTTCCAGTGTGCCACACCACAGTATTTCATTTAAAATGCAAAGCACCCAACAGCTGCCGAACCCATTTAGCTACCAGGGTCACTCTGATCACAGCCAAGCAAATACTGAAAATTGCAGCAAGTCTGGAACTTGAAAAGATGAAGGCACAGGCAGAAAAAGAAGCAGTAGTCCAGAAGTTATCACAGTCCATGTACAAATGTACAGCACACATACAGTAGGACCAACTGATGGGAATTAAGACAAACCTTGAATGGTGTGGGAGCAAAAGGGTTAGTTGGGGAACAACGGAAGGTAACCCTAATTGGATTCGATACCTCCTACAGTAACAGAAAACAGCAATCCACATGTTATAGCATCTTTGGCAATACACAGTAATATTAACCAATATCTCATTTTCAATTACGGATTCATTTTGCTAACTGCAACAACTTTATTAACTTAATTTATAAATGGATAAAAGTATTTGAGGGGTTACTAAGGACCCTGATTCATCAAAGTTTCTCACTACACATGAACCTGAGTTCAGAAAAGGAGAGATGACAAAAGGCCATTCTTAGATCAACGCTAAGAAAGGAATTATGCATAAACTACAGGATCATCATGTTTTCTCTTAAAATGCATGCAATGTTTTTTCAGAAATACTTTTAAAAATATAGAAAACATAAGTCATCATTTATGTTACACGTCTACTCCCTTTCCTCAGAACTGTAACAAACACAAAAAGAGATTTCAAAACACACATGCAATTACACACCACATATCATAAGTGTTTGTTGCACATGCAATATTTTCAACAACATGAGAAAATAGACAAAGGGCACAATCACTTGCAAGATGCAAAACCAGCTATAAATTATTTTATTAAATCAAAAATGCATGCATATTAGGATAAAGTATTTTATTAGACATTAATACTGTTCCTATTGTGAATAACATGCAGTAAGTATGCACTAGCCACAAAAAAGAGTCTAACTTTTTTTTATTTCCAAAGACTTCAGCATCCTAATCATGGTGCATGAAAAGAATTTTCAAGAAGCAGAGGGAAAATATTTTCATGAAGCATCATAAAAAAAAAGCTGCAAGTTTGGTGTTTTTTTAATGCAAAAATAAAAGAGAAATATCAAAGCTGGAATGTCATAACCACAAAAAACCAAAAAGAAGTACATAGCAGCAAAAGACCTTACACTGATGAGTTACACTTAGATATTTTAAAATATACATCAGGGACTGATCTTATAATTGAAAACCTATTCCTTTGGTGGCTCTGAATAGATCAGCTTTAGTGGTTATGATTAATGGAGCTGGCATTTTTTAACTTCTCCGTAACTTTTCTACGTATATGCATGTCTGTGTCTTTAAATTTACTACATAGAGTTCTCAAGCTCATCAGCACAGCACATAACTCAAACTAGTATAAAAGAATTTAAATGCAGAGAGACACCAATGGGAGAAAAGCACACATAGGATGTTTGGTGAGTGGAAAGATAGTGTGTCATCATCCAACCTTAGCAGTGTTGAACTGAGAAGAATCAGCAAATGGGTTAGTGCTGCTGAAGACAGCTGGCCTACTGAAAACACTGTTCTGCAGAAAAGGCAGGGAAGGGTTCTAAAAGGAAAGCATAATAGAAACTAAGCAAAAAAAAAGTTTTAAACCAACCCTTTTTAATCATGAACCAAAACATATTCATTTTGTTGTCTGGGCTAACTGAACAAGGTCCAAGTTCTGCACTTGCCAAAGATATGTGAAATTGGGCAAAAGTGTATTTGCCCTGTTTTGCTGATGCTCTGTCAGCAGGCTAATCCTCACACCTGTTCTAGACCATGAAGTACATCAAGTGCAGAATTATGCTGCATTTATGTGCTGTTGCTGTGATATTTGAAAATTTTTTCCAAACATATGGGACACTCTTACAGATTAATTAATTGTGGATTTCTGGGTTAGGATTAACACAAACATCTGTCATAATGCAATAGCTTTAGTCTTATTTTGAAAACTGCAGATTCTCATAATTTGATTTAACTTCTGTGGTAATACATTCACTGTTTATTTTGTAAAAGTGAGGGCTTAGTAATATTAGGCATCACTAAGCAGATTTCATATCTAATAATAAATTTCACAGAACACTTTGTATATGCACATATGCATATGTAACTGCCTGAATTTATAGTTTCTTGAAAAAAAATACTCCGGTCTTCCCCTGAAGCAAGGTACTCTCTCTTTACTACCTATTTACCAGAAAAAGAGTTTACACATTTAAACCAGATAAAAGGATATAATTTGACCATTTATATTCCTTATGCAGTTTTTGTACTGTATTCTATTTTGAGATCAGAATCTGCTTAATAAGGAGGAAACAGTTTTGATTTCAAATTGTATGTTGGAAATATACTGTGTATACTTAGAAGTAATTTCTATACTGGTTGTATCCATCTGGCAATTACCTCTAAGCCTAAGGGCTGTAAATTTAACACTGCTGGAAAATAGTATGGACAGGAATGTGAAAACCTTCCAGGATCATTCATACCAAGAGTAATTTAATCAAAAGTTACAGGGCTATTTAAAAAAATTCTTAAAGCATTTGTTTTTTTAAATGCTCCTGAAAATAGTAAACACATCCCTAAACATTTCTTTTCAAATACCATGTTGCAAAAAAGTAATTCCATTTGGTAAGACAGCAAATGTCTTGGCTCTACTGTATCTTCAGCAGTGACAAAGTAATGCCATGAATGACCAAGGTTTCTTTACTGGCAAATCATTCAAAGTCAACAGGCTGTTTCCCTAGGGTACAATATTTTCTGTATATGTGATTCCCATTTGATTTTTAATACTATAAAGAAAGGTTTGTGAAAAGTAAATTGTTACTGTAATCACCCTATTACACTTTAAAATTACATGTTCTCTGCATAGAAATTTAAAATACATCTTGTTGAAATTTTAGGCAATTAAAATAAGTATCACAAACACTTCATATATCAACAGTACAATCCTAGTAAAACAACAAAAGTTCAGCTACAGTCATTCAAATTCTTGCCTTTCTCATTTTGTCATGATGTCCTAAAATACTAGCCCTAATACTAATCCATGCAACAGCATTGTATTAATATGAAATTACTATTATGATAAAATATGGGGCATTTGAATTTGCCTGAACAGTTCAGTTTAGCATACTTTTTGTGCAGTCTAGGACAAGAGGAGCAAATGCTAAATAAAGGGAGTTCCCTCTTTAACTATCTTTTAAAATTCAAAACACAGCCTAATGTAACAGGATTTTTTCTTTCTGTTACTACCTTTTTTCAACTAACTTCCATTCAGAATTTTATCCATGTGTCCAAGATGCTAAGTTATCAGAAACTAGCTAGCATTTCAAACAGCATAATGCTGTAACACTACAATGGGACCATAATCACAGTGATACATTGTTTCTTACTCAGAAATACACAGAGGGCTATAGGTATGAAACACAGACTTGATGGGTAACTTGCCATTAACAAAACTATCACAATCTTTTCACAGGCCACCTGCATTATTCAGGCTGTTCTGGAGTACACACAGGCTCTCTCTCAACTACTAAACCTTGCATGAAACAAAACAGAAGAAATGGACTCCTTAACCACATGCCACTTAAAACCAACTGCCTGGTTAAATACATAGTGGTACCATAATAATTATAGCTCATGTGTGCAGGCAGCTAGCTATGTGGGTGACTGGACACGAACGAAAGCAGGAAATTCTTATAATGTAGCAGGATCTTACTAAGTACAAATGCAAGCTTCAAAACATGAAAATAATAAACATAATGCCATTTATGATGATCACAACATAATGTATGAGTACAGGAAGAGCATTTGCAATGTTTCTGCTTACAGAGAAACAAGAGTTTGTTAGTACAGTCAAGAAATAACTGACAAGCTTAATTTGAAAATAGAGAATAAAGAACTACAATCAAAAATAGCAAAGGAACATTCTCTAAATAAAAGTAGTGATATTGTAATGGCATAATTTCCATCCCAAATCGGCCAAAACACTCAGTAGCTGCAATTCTGTTCACATCACAGCAAATACAAAAGCATTATTTTAGTAGTTTGAGTGTCAGTAATCAACATTCAAGAGAGCTTTTTCATGCAACTTTACCTTAGATGACTGACGATAAAATGGGTTAGTAGTTTTCTGCCCACAGGGAGCAGAAGCTGAAGAAGGGCTATAAAGAGACTCTGGCTGGGGAACAAGAGTTATGAGACAACTAGTAAATAAACATGCATCTTACACAGACTCTAAAAAGAGGAAGTTTAGTTTCTAGTGATGCAAGCAATTTATAGTAAAGCACTGTAGCTTTTGTCTGCAATGTCCATGCAGCTTAGTGACAGAAAACTTCCGTGTACTTCTAGGTCCTTTCATTAATGTCCACAGAATTTTTTAACAGGTGCTGTATTTCTGCATGCGCTCCTCAGACATGCTGTCAATCTCTAACAGATGGTTTTAATTAGACTCCTACTCTGCCCCCCAGCAAATTATCTTTCTTGAGGCTTTTCAAAATAGTTTGAGGACGGCGTGCTGGAGGGTATTTCCAAATCCAAATCGATTTCATTCTAAATGGAAATAATACTTAAATCAAATCATTGTTCCTAAAATAGTTGAGATGGCACTTTCAGGATTAAATATCCCATTCCCAAATACCACCATCTTGAACATTTGCTTCATCTATTACTATGTATTACATCTCTTTGCACATTCTTTATGCTTACCCTTGGTCTGCTTATAATGCTCTGTACCATAAAGACTACAGGATTGCCTGCCTTCCGTATGGCTTCCACAGCTTGTTCGTGGCTGGCATCTCTGAGGTCAATTCCATCCACCTGTAATTGGAAGGCCTCATCTTAACATTGTAAGAAGCTACAAGAGTCATGAGTCAGTTCTGAGTTTTGGTTAGGAAACTTTGACTAAAACCTAAGCCCAACCCTCTGTTTTTAATGGACTTTTCTACAGACTTGGCCTGAGGTCCTTCAAACACAGGTTTGGGATTTCCAAGAGCACAAATAGAACATCAAATAAATATTCTCTTATTCCTCTGTTTTAAAAATGTTTTCCAACATTTTTAGTTCAGACTCCGTAAGTTTTCCCACAAGCAATGTAACAGAAGAGAGATGATAATCTGAAGAGAGTAGGAGTGTTTACCAAATACTGCTTCTGCAAATCCCACCTTAAGAAAAAACTATTACCCAGGACTTTAGGAGACTTTAAAACTGAAACTTGTTAGGGGCTGAAAAGTCTTTCATACAGTGTACTTTTTTCTTTTACCTCCTTTTTTTTTTTTTTTCTAAAACAAGATAAGATTAATTTTAGCTACTAGACACTTTCTTCAGAAGTTAAATTTTTAGAGCTGAAAAGTTTTCTGTCTTCCAGAAGAATGCATGTACACACAGGATAGCTAAGGACAAATTTGCACCTGGTTGTTTTTTTTTTTTTTCATGTCCGTATATGTATGGGTGTGTAAAAGATTTTGTCCGGTTATCCAAGTAAGAACAATGTTATGGTGAGGTTAGCATCAGTAAAGTATTGTCACAATGACCACAATAAAAGCTAGAAGCTAACACAAAAAGGTTATTTGTTAGTGGCAATTCTAGCACACAAACTTATATGATGAGGATTACCCTGAAAACTTTTCAATAGTCTAACTCTACCTTAAACTTTATCATCCAATGCAAATAAGAGAGAACAAAGACAATCTGAGAGAAATTCTAAACCTATGAGGAACTGAAGAAAAACAATAATGCTCTCTGACTTCCCATGTCTGAAAAACTGTATGCGCTGCAGAGATGGAAGTTTACATATGCCACAACTTAAGAAACTGAAATCGTTCATTCAGAAACAGGCACATTAACATAACATTTTGTTTTCACTCACCCATTCCAGTTTCTGCAAGCATCAGTCTCAGAGACAATTGCACTCACAAAAATCCAGTTATTCCGGTGAAATGAATGTTTTTAACTTTGTGGCCTTCAAGCAAAATTCCACCTCCCAACTTCTTATACACTGCAAACTGTTCCTGTTATAGAAAGTGCCACCTATACTAAGGTATTATTTCCTCAATATCAGTACTGTAGCAAACAGCAAACTGCAGTTTTAGTACCACCATTAGTCAAGCCCAGTGTGAGCCAGAATTACCAACTCCATCACTCTGCTTGTAGGGCTTCTTACTGATGGACAGTCAGCTAAGGACATTCAGTAGGGTTACATGGAGGCAGTTTCTATTAGCCTGACACTGGAGATAGGGCAATGTCTGACAGGAAAGATCTGTTCCCTTCAGTATGTTCATTCTGTAGTATCTTTAAGTGACAAAAGCAGAAGTGGCTGCATGAGCACAGGACTAGCTAAGTAGAAGAGAAATGAAGATAAATTCTACCCTGCAATACCACTGGCTACATTATACTGAGGAATGGGCAAAATGTTCATGTCTCAAGTATCAAACACAGATTTCTTCATGTCAGGAGAAAAAAAAATGTGCCCCCCTTTACTCTTGCACAAGATGCATAAGAACTACTTAAATCAGTTAAGATTTCTGATGGAAATAATTTTGGCATTCATTTTACATGATTTGCACTGGCTGTTTCTATTGCTACCCAGTGAAGAGGTGCAAAAGGTGTAAAATCTTTTCGTTTCACCAAACTTAAGCTTTTTCCTAGACATTCTGGTTTTCAAATAGGCAAGCCAAACTGCTGACTTTGTAGACCCCTGCTCACACAGTCAGTCATATGTTTCACATTGAACATTCAACTTAACAGGCAGCTGTTTGCACACAAACATCAGCAGATGGTACTACAGTCTGTGTGGTTCAAGTGGAATCAGCTGCGGCAATTGCACAGCTGTCAGCCCACCATCCATCTCAGTGACTCCTGAGATGCTGGGGGAATTGCAACAAAAGGCATTCAGATGGTACCTCTACAATCCGATCTCCAGTTTTCAGTGTTCCATTTTTGCCAGCTGGGCTGTCTTCCAGGATGTGTTTGATAAAAATCCCTCTCATCACTTCTCCATTGCTCAGGCGGCTTCCCATCCCTCGTCCTCCAACAATGCTGATGCCCAATGACTTGCTAGGCTCTCTCCAGAGTTCAACCCTATTGTGATAAAAAAAGGACCAAACTAAATTAAAATCTGTTGTGATTATGACAAAGACGCACACTGAAGACACCTGGATTTGCACAATTATTGTGAAAAATTCTTTTGAAAAATTATTTGAAAATAACTCCTCCTTGCAAAGTTTTGTCTTTCAGTGGAAATTATCTACTGGCTGATCAGAAATTCTGTAACTAAGTCTAGTATTAGTCAGCTTGTTTTGAGTTCTAATCGAAACTTTGAATCTTTCTCTTCTTATTTTCTGACTTGATCCCTGCAAGTCAGCTTGGAATAAGTAGAGATAAATTACTATAACAATCAAGACACTTCTAGACTGCAGGGATTTAGCCCAATGGCAGTAAAAGTCAATCATTAATTACTCCAGCAATGCACAACATACATAAGTGCAGCGATTCTGTTGTTTTTTACTCTTCTCAAAATATGTTTTGGAATTTTTGAATTTAAGATAACAATTTAAAATGTGCAAGATCTGCACTTACTTTCTGGGCTGGTTCCAGTTACTGAAAGCTGCATTTTGAAGTTCGCTTTCTTCTCCCTCCCCCTCTTCACGTTCTGGAAGCTCTGGAAGTTCCCTGATGACAAACACAATCATGCAACTAATTTCTAAACAATCCACATAATCACTAGATTTTTCTGAAAAATTTCATATATTGAGTAACCCTGACAGTTTCAGAATTTGTACATTGGATTCAGATAAGGAACTTTTTTTTCTGTTGTCTTTTAGAATACATACGGTGTTCAGGGATTCCCTATCCACTTCTTATCTGCAATGAAGTTTCTATCCACAACACAAAACAACGAAGTGCAATTTGGAACTACAACCAAAACAAAGCTAAAGGGAATTTACTGTTTTCAAAATGGAAGAAATTACAACAGCAGCATTCAACTAAATTTACTGCTTTTGGAAATAAACTGCAAAAATCCAATTATTAATCTCCTTGAAAGTTTGGACAGTAACTGCAATGAATTTTTGAAACTGAAGGAAAAGAATGACACAATTTATTCTTTCCAGTTATGTTCTGGAATAACCATCGATACCAAAGCCTTACGTTGGAAGCACTTCATTATTTGTGGCAATCCATAAATCCAATGGCATAGTATTTAAGAGAAATCTAGGATAAGAAAGAACTCAATCTCCTTTTTGGACAGATCAAACAGACTTGTAAAAATGCTAAACAATTTGCTAGTCAAAACAAAAACCTCTCTTTTTAATAGCTTTTTACTGTTTTTGCTGCCGGTCTGAAGAAAATCATCCATCTTTCACCCCTTCTAAAATAAAACTTATACTTCCAAAATGTGCAAGGTGTATGGAAAGCGAGCTACTCGGGAGAAAGCTGCATGCCTTTCGACTCACCTGACAATATGTGAAGGAAAAAGTTCAAGTGGCACTGTTCCCTCTGTCTGTTGTCCCAGACTGACCCTGTACTCGTCTAAATTTTCTGCTGGCACATATGTAATACTGCAATAAAATGGGACATGATTAAACTACCATAGGGAACGCCAGTCCTCCCTTAAGTGGGTGTGAGTTATGGATATGAGGAAGCCACTCAAGACTAGTTTGTTCGACTTCAAAGCAACAGTGCTGGTATGCAGGGAATAAGCACTCACACAAATCCTTTGTGACTTTCAACAAGTATACATCTATAGTCAAATTATGTAGCTGAACAGCACATAATTTTTTCTAATTAAAGTAAATGGTGCTTGAACAGTGACAGTAACAAGAGACAATCCAGCTTCATTCAAAACATAGATTCCCCATGCAAAGAGAAACACTGAAGGATCTGTGAGGTTTGAGGCACAATTACCACCCTCTTAATGACTGCTGAAAATGTTTCTGAAAGTTGGCCTGTAGGAGGTTTTGTGCTTTTATGGGTGGTTTTGTATTTATTTTAGATTTCTATGCTTTTGGTAAAGAATGCTTCATAGGTTTTGACATAAAAATGTGTTACAGCACACCACCTATGCCACAGGGACCAATCCCCTGCTCAACTCCTTCCCTCAGATCTTCATGCACTTCTAACCAGTTTAGAACAGTCAGACAGTTGTGTTTCATCAGAAAAATGATGTACAGACTCCACTTGATGTTTGAATGCCAGAAACAGTCCAATAAACTGGGGAGAGTGAAACAAAGAGGGGAAAAAAGATTAAGACGTGGAGAATATTTCTTGAAAAGCTTCCATCTGGGAGGCAAAAGGATACCACAGTACCTTCCACGATATAAGCACAGCTACTTAGGTAGCCCTCCTTTAATGATGCTTTGAGTTCTAAAAAACTACAGCTTAACTATCATACTAAAGTCTATCAAGAAGTAAGGCTGATGGAAAAATGGCAGGAAAAATGTCCGTTTTGCTATACATCACATTGTTCAAAGAAAAAAATAACATATATGTCGCAGACATCTTTTATGAAAAATTATTTCCTTAGGATTTTTCCTCCTGAGAAGCTGAGAGGCCTCAGGAACAAAATGTAAACCATTGATTATTTGCTGCTGTGGAATGCAACCAGGTGGATCTTTGATTGGCTCATGCTGGATGTTTGTAATTAATGGACAATCACAGCCAAGCTGGCTCGGACAGAGAGTTGAGCCACAAACTTTTGTTATCATTCCTTCCTATTCCTTCCTATTCTTAGCTAGTCTTCTGATTAAATCCTTTCTTCTATTCTTTTAGGATAGTTTTAATGTAATATATATAATAAAATAATAAATCAAGCCTTCTGAAACATCGAGTCAGAGCCTCATCTCCTCCCTCATCCAAGAACCCCTGTGAACACCATCACACATATTTCCCCATAGAAGAGACAGGGCTAAATCAAAAATAAAAGGCCTTGGCCACTTCACGAGGATATGTAAGCTGCTGGGAAGAGATCCTTTCAAGTCTGAGGCTTTCATATGGAGCTGTCTCCTGTCCATCATTCCTGACTGACGCCATCTTTGTCACACCCTGATTACCACTGATTCCCTCATGTCAGTAGTTTTCTGCTGAATACATCAAGCTTCAGAACAAATGCAAATAAAATTTTATATGACTAATGCCGTCAGTCTAAAACACTACCAAAAACTATTATAAGGGTCACCTTAATTTGTCCATTTGTGTATGTGTCCAAGCATGTTCCCTACCTTCTCTCACACTTACCATATCTAGAAAAGTGAAAAGAAGTGTCTAGGGTGCTGAACAGAAGGAACTTCCTACTTCTTTTAATGGAAATTTCTAAAACCATATAATCCATATAAATCTCCCTGTTCTGCATTGGCCTTTTTTCAACAATGTAAGTAAGTCTTACTCCACTTGACACCACATATTTTCATTTTGGAGTGCTGAGAAGTTAACATACACTTTGAAACAAACTTTAAGCACTATCGGCCTTTCCTGAGGGCATTCTAGCACTGCAAAATGCTAAAGACATGCAGCATCTATTCTGCTAAGACCCAGCAGTAAAACAGGAAGAAGTAAGAGAGAAAAGAATTTTTTTGGAGAATAATGACTAATATTTCTCAGCCATCTCCAAGTCCAAGTGCACTGAGCTACAGCAAAGTACTAGTATTACGCTCACAAAACTCTCATGGTCAGATGCAGCAGCTTCACCCAACAGGTCCACAAGAATACCTTGCCTCTACAAAAACTGTAAGACCTCTAAGTTACATTTCAATGTAAGAAAATGTAACATTCGTTCAGTTATATTCATCACTTATAAAAATAAGTAGGAAATAATGTAGCCACAGAAAGATACAGTAAAGAAACCAGAACTTCTGGCTAGAACACCTGGACAACGTCCTTTGTGCTAAACTGAAGCAGGAAGCTATAAGTATGAAAAGGAGAATGGGACAGTCCTACCAAGGAAATAGGTTATCCCAGATTCAGCCTGAATATATATAGCAGAGTGTGATCTCTGATAGCACAGTGGCCATTATATATCAACTCTTGTCTAGTCCTTTTCTGCAAGGAGCACAAGGCAAGCAATTATGCAGACTGCCAAGGTCCAACGACAGCAGTAGTCCTTACCCTATGCATGAGTACTTGGGTTCAGCTGATCTCAAGGGGGAGGCAAATCATATGCATTCCAACTTATGGGATACCCTACTGTGTTTTGTTATACGATTAAATAACTGACATTGTGCTGAATCATTAAAAAGGTACAACTCAAAGGATGCTCTCCAAGAGTTTTAAATGCTACTTAGAAATGTCTCTGTAAAGCTGCCTTAGCTTCCTTTTCTGTGTACAGCACTGGAATTATAAAGAAAATAGGGTTGTTCTACCATTTTTTAAAAATGGATCTAAAACTAAACATCTGAATTATCCTAACTGATTTCCACAGATGGAATAAAATTTAGATAATCTCACTGGCACCTGTTACATTTTAGTTCTTTGGAAAAAACACATTAATTGTATTCTAGTGCTTAACTACAGTTCTAATAGCCTAGTATAAAGCGCTCAAATGAACATTCAGTATGTTTTTAACAGCTCATTCTTATCTACATGTTCATTCCTACCTAGGTCTCCGTAACACTTCAGTTGTTTTACAGACATAAACCAGAACACTTGCATTTTGCAAAAAAAATAACATACAAAAAAGAAAAACAAATTACATGGATCAAATACATGAGGAGTTATATTCTGTGTGGAGTTCATCTTTGTATCTCGCTAATGACTTCTAAAGTCCAGTTAACAGCAAAGTTAACTGCTCTTATTACCTGTATTACTGACGTGACTGTCCTCCTACTCTCTCTGTTCTGCATGTTATTATTGAAATGAAAGAGTATTGCCCTGCTTAATGCTCATGGACAGACACCTCACATTTATCAAATCCATCACTTGTTGGACTGCTGCTGGAGCTCACTTGGAAGTCAAAGTGAGGTCTGAAGACATTCAGCATCATCCTGAACAGCTCAGCCAGTGGCTAGGATGATGAGGGAAGGGGCACAGAACAAGAAGTGTTTTTGGCTCCTCTGGCCAATTCTGTTGAACTTTGTGCTGTAAAGCAGAAATAAAACCCCACCAAGGCACCAGTTCATCTGCAAAACAGACTGGTAATAGTCTTAATACAGCTACAGGGAAGAACGTAAGAAAAACAAGGGCCAGAAAACAGACATGAAGGCAGAGAAAACAAAATAAATAAATGTACGCTCCACTTCTGTGTCATATTTCTTTGCTGCAAGAGAAATTAAAGTTTAACAATTTCAAAGAAAAGCATATGCATGGTTTAACCATCTTCTTCTCTTTTGTAGCTGTACAGCTTGAAAGAAAAGTGTTCTGGTTTTCTTTCTTAAGAGCTATCACCACTTCTCCTACCCCCAGAAATATGCACTAGCAACTAGAGCAGTGACAATGGAAACACCAATGGTTTTACTTATGAAAGTATCTTGTAAACACAACACTGCATGCAGTACAGAGGAACATTTATCACATGCTTGACTGAACACCACACAAAACCTTGAAACACCAACAAATAAAATACAAAGTATGGAAAATGCTTAGGACAAATTACTGTAATTAACAATTAAGGTTCAACTTGAACCTTTGCATATATGAAAGAAGTAAAATGTAAGTGCCACAGAAAATATGACACTGAGATTAATCCAGATATCAGCACATTGTACTCATGCCAATTCTAGAAGTGAGCCATGTACACATACACACAACATGCACACGTGCTCTGAGCACATCTTGGGTGGCTGTCATAGATGAAATTTAAATATATTAGCAATATTTTTTTTCAGGTATTCTCATTCCAGACTTAGAAAGCACGTTCCAATCTTCAAGTTTAAGGCCACATATAAATATATTATACAATTATACACACACAGTTGTATCTTTCTTAATTAAAAAATATATATACACATCCACATGTGCAGCCACATGTGCATGCACACACAAATATACATGAGAAGAAAGAGAATATGTACCTATATCTGGATATATCCCTGACATTACTATTGATGTCATAAAAGCATGGAATGATTTTACAGACAAGTTGCAACACAGAGCCATAATGAGTTTCTGAATTGCCAATACTCACACATAACACAGGGCCTGATCATCAGCAGGTGCTGGAGAAGATCTAGAACGTGAAGCATACGATGCAGCATCTTTTTACAATGGTGTTAATTAATATCAATGTCTCATGCTGAATGTGAGAGGCATACTTAGGTATGTAGAAGTGTGAGCTGGTTTTTTTTTTCTTTTCTTTTTTTTCTCCTGTTCCACCTCCACTTCATCTAAATCTAACCCAGAAAACATCTGCTCTTTAAGAGGCATGGAAAATGGAATTGCAATCTCTCACATTTCTTGATCAGGAATTCATCCCCCCCATTCAGTCAGGTGAATTCTAATTCAGCTTTATAATTATCTGACAGATGCTACAAGCCTCCGCTGCTGAGCACAAAACACTGGCTTTATTACAGAAATACAAGAGTCTCTGGCAAGGTAGAGTGAGAAGTGAAATGGAATACATTCAGTAAGGCACTTTTCTGCACACAGAGGAGAAAAAAATTAAATACGCAATTCGGAAACTCAGGCTGCTTGTTCTTGAACTATTCAAAATCAAATATCATTTAACAGAATTAAAGAATGCCTTTACATGGCCGGTAAGAACAGCTTTGTGTTTTATCTGCAAATACTATTTGAAATACAGATTTGGAAGCAAAATACTTCTGCTTAATCACTTTTTTGGGCCACCCAACTACCCAGAAAATGCTCCATCTACAAGGGGCAAATTTTGAAGTAAGGACTAAGAGGAATGATATCTAGATGGTCACGTCTGAGTGCTAGCATACCCTTGTTCTCCAAGGAAGACACCAAAGAGATTCAACTTAAATCTTTGAAATGATGACCCTTAAATCAAAAATGCTGCAAGGTGACGGACCACATCAGCTCTGAATTGACAAATATGGGAGGGGAATGGGGGAGGGGTGTGTATCCTTCTCAGCAAACAGAAAGAACTATCTTAACGTGAAGCTCCTCATCTCCAAATTTCTGATTTGGGGTGTTAGCCTCATGTTTGTATCATAATATTTTTCTGGGATCCTCTACTGCTCCTTCAAGTTAAAAATTAAACAAAAGTTTGATTATGCTGAATAGTACTACAGCAAAACTATGTAGTCACAAAAATACTGTCATTTTTCTTGCAAGACTCCTTTAGAAGCTACCAATGGATTTAGTCTTTTTGTTTCTAAAGCGGAGAAAAAATACTTTCTAAAGTGGAGGGAAAAAACTCTAAAACTTGTCACAGGAATGCAAAAAAGAAGATCAATACAAAACAAAAGACAAAAATCTTGAGTAAGAATATGAATAGCAACTGCTCCTTTTCTGCAATATCTTTCAGAAATGGGATGCATTCTTCTCTGGAAAATCTGAATATCCACACCTAAGGCAAGATTTTAGTATTTCAAACATAACTGCAAAAGTATAAGACTAGAAAACAAAATTTGTAGTCACACAGCATAAAATAGAGCAGCTATAAAAGCATAGCACAAATAGTGAACATACTATGTAGTACTATGATTACTAACTATAGCATGAAAAAAGACTCCTCATAGAAGAATAGTGCTGCAGCATTTGTGTCTCTAAGCAGATACACATACACATGCATGTGCACATACAACTGACTTCAGTCATGACAACTAGGAGTCATCATTTGGAACCCTACAGTAATAATCAATGTCAGACTTTATCAACACTGACTCACTTATATTCCTGAGAGCATTAAGAATAATGTAATTAATTTTATGAGCATATTCCTTTATTTAAACAGGCTTACATTAAATCATAATCTTAAATGCATGACAGCTACGGGGCAGGCAAGTAACCCCAGTAGCCATTGTGAAGGTACTCTGCCCACCTGTTCCCAAAACACTAGATCTCTTCCAAGCTACAATACTTCTGGGCGAGTATGGAATGCCCTGCTGTCCATTCTGAACCCAGTTCTAATCTCAGTTACACCCGTAACCACACTAGGGCTGGAATGATTCTTTCAAGGACACCCTTACCAATAAGTAGAGGCTTCTACTACCAACAACTCCATTAATCCCTTTCCATATCTGACCCAATAAATCTTACCACATGCTAAACAGAGAAAATAGTCACTAGGTTTTGAAGCTGTAAACTCAGCATTGGTGTGCCTACAGTTCAACCCACATCTTCAGGAATAGCCTCATTTCCAGATGCTTCTTGTAGGCAAAGTTAATTCCACAACCACAGCAACTAGAAAGAATTGTACTTTAAGGCAGTTAAAATTTTGTAATTTTGTGAGCCTGAGGAAAAGAAACTTTCTCCTCAAAAGGGATTCTCAAAACTTGTATTAACTACTGGAAATTTGAAACTACTACTACCAAGAGCAGAGAGCTATGCACAAGAGCAACAGCTCATTCATATGTACTAATAAAAAATTGGAAGTGCCTACAGAAAACAGTGTTTCTAATGTTTGTCATAGACGTACTGAAATGTTTTAAGCATTAATGTTCTGCACTGACATCATATTTCACACTTTCTGTCTGGCGCCCAAAACCAAAAGCTATGAAAAAAACTAGATGAAATTACTTGTGCAAGGGCTGGGAGAGTTCACCTTCAAGAACCACAAACATCTTGAGAAAATTGTAACTTTCCTCAGAAGAGTCATAATATAAATGCAAAATTCTGTCTAATCCTATTCTTTCTGTAAAACTAGGCAGGACAGTATTGACGATACTTATGACCGTGATTTCTAAGAGTATCTGAAGCCTCTCACTTAAATGATCTCATCTTTGAAATCCATGCAAATGTGATCTGTAGGTGAAATATCCATCTGACGCTGCAACTTAAAGATAAATTGATGTGTAATAACAAAATTTGCATTTAAAATAGTTGCATAAATTATAAAGAAAACCAAACTGATTATCAGCTTTTTCCTACCATAACTCATCATCTAGTTTTACCTACTTTATGTCTGGTCCAATGAGCGAATGTCGTCTCAGCATAGCCCGGGCTTGTGCATTGGTTAAGTTAGTGGTTGACTCTTCATTAATGGACAGGATGCAGTCCCCCACACCAATCCGTCCATCGCGACTTATTGAGCCTCCATGGATGACACTGCGAACTATCATTCCCAAACCATCTTTATTGGAACTTACTGTCATCCCTATAGTAAAAACACATGAAACAGTTAATGTCTTTGAGCCACAGCTCTGGGTGCCAAGATAAAGAAATGGGGCACAGGGAAAGGAAAAGTCAGCCAGCCAACCTGCCAATATCACCAAGCCTATAAATATTGCTCTTACTCTCCTCCTTTGAGAGCAACTACAAATCACAGTCACAGTAACTTTATCTTGTTATCAGTTCACATACTCAGTTCAATACAAGAAAAATTAAGACAGTGGAATATTTAAGCAAAAAATAAGAAAGATAATGAAATTGCTTAAAAACCATTTAAAATCACCACTCTTCTAATGGTTCAATGAGTTTATACACATTTACTTTTGTTTATGACAACTCTATTTGGAAAGGAGGAATGATTAAACAGGTAATTAATAGCTGAAAACAAATACACACTTATTTTCAACAGAAAGCATGAATCTGATCCCACTAAGATGCTGGTTGTCTTCTTGCTCTCCTAGGTGGGCCTTAGCTTAGACCCAGAAGAGCATTCTGACTTCTTTGAAAGTCTGTATATTGCTAATGGATACAGCCCAATATTTTACTTGAAACAGAAGGATACTGCTTCTGAATATTTATACCCTTTAACTTCACTTTCTTTCCAGTAATGGGAATAAGACGGATATCCTCTTGGCCTCTCCTCTCCCATGGGGAACCTATAGGGACTGACTTATGATGGCCCTCATGCATCAGTGTGACTGTTCTTACACACATGAGTTGTCACTGTTATCTTCAGGGCAGTTGGTGCTCATGAAACAGACCCTAGTAACAGTTTAAGGAAAAACTTAGTTCTTCACTAAGGCAGTGGGAAAGGCAGGGCTGGAATCCTGAAGTCCACTCAGTGCACTTCCACTATCTTAATACTGCTTAATAAATACTTTTTATTTTTTCAAAATGTTGTTTGAAAATCTGAACCTAACCTTGCTGTTTGGCTAAAATAGTAAATAGTAAAATAGACATTACTGAGGGTAGTGTAGCAACACTTTAGGAAAACATCACACATACAACAGACACCCTCTCCCTTTTTCTATGCTGACACCATCATTACAGATCTGAAAGCCTGATGTCACACTTTGGAAACCTACAGTTTCAGATTAAAAATGCAAATTCCACTGTAAAGTTGCCAAACTTTTTTCAGGACAATGGCATTTCAGCCCTCCTGCATTTGGGTGCTTCTCATCTTTTAAAAAATCACAGTCAAAATGTTAGAGCTCCTGCAGCGGCTGGCATTAAAGAGCTGCTCCAAAATGCGGGTGACACCATTTGAAAGGAAAAAAGAAGTGCCAGCTCCTAACCCTCAATTATTTAATCAATGCAGCTGCAGCTTGCAACATCATTCACAGCTCTTGACTTAGCTGCTTTTTCAAAAATGAAGGGTAAAAGCAGTGCAGCCATGTGCTTAAACTGGTCATTGTGCTGAAGTTGCTTCCCAGGCCACAGCACACTCAGACTGGAAGAAAAACGCTTCAGTCAAAAGCCAGAAGAAAGTAATATTCACACTCATATTTTGTACATATCAAGACCGGTCTTATTTTTTATGCATAAAATGTCTGCCAATATGGACCCTGCTGAAGTTTGTATTTTCATGCTGTATCAAGCTTGAGATGAAATTTGCTCTGATGTTCACTGCACTTAAAATATTCATCCATAAATGAAAACCTACTCCACTGAACGAAGAGTTTATTGCAAAGAAAATGTTTTTTTACGAAATCCAGATGCTTTGAAATGCATTGTGACCTACACTTCATACAGCCTGGCAATGAGGCTGTATGAAGTGTAGGTAGTAGTAGCAGTTAACCAAGGTAGTAGTTAACCAAGCCTCTTACACCAATGAAAGATAAACCTTACACCCATATTACCCTTTCCTACATATTTTTAATTTTCAGATCCTGATTTTAAACCAGATCCATTTTGAAGGATGGCTGTCTGATGAAGGTGGTATGTGGCAGACTGAGCATCCAGCCATCAGAAAGCAGTTTATTCCAGGTTAAGACGCCCACTGAAATACAGCATCACAGCTGTAAAAAACTGACATCCACCTCTGCACAGCAAGGAAGTCCTGACTTGGGACTGTTTATAAACATCTAATTCTGTGGACAGCCCATTTTGAAGCGTCTGCAGAGTTATTAGCCAGCACCTACACAAAGTCCTGCCCTACCAATCCCAAAGAGTCTTCAAGATTATGCAGTTGGCTGGAAGAAACAATACTAGGAACCTAAATGAAACCAAATAAACAAACAAGCCACTAACAGGAGGCATACATCACTTCCTTTCAACACAAAGCCTTCCCTTTCAACACAAAGCATGGGCTCTCAGAGGGTTCTATTCCTGTTCTCCTCCTCACACTGCCCAGGGCCACACCTGAGAGTAGGATAGGACAATGAAAAACATTATCTGTTGTGTGTGCTCCCTCCAAAATAAGTTTCTAGTCAGTAAGCTCAGGAAGTTGCAGATATCAAAAAACTTAGAACTTCACTACAAAATGATAATATTATTAAGCCAAAAATACGGCCTATTAAATTTATCAATTACATGATTTTTAGAAACATTGAGGCACTTTGGATTCAAACTTGAGGCAAGGAAGCAAGCAGCTTGTTTAGTCCCATCTGACCATCCTCAGGAAGCAAGATCATTTTGTGTTTACAAATATTTGAAAGCCTCATCTTCAGCTCTTTGACCACAGTGTTCCTCTACAGCATTCCTTGGCTATACCTTGGTTTTCCACTACATTAGTACACTGAAAAATGATGCATTAAAATTGTTCTGTAAACACTTAGGAAACACTAAACTCCTTTATGGGAGAACAGATTGTCAGCTAGACTGCACATTTCACTTCTGTCTTCACAATGACAGCAAATGGATCCAGTGTCATCACTGTCAAACAGGGAAAGAGCAGCAAAGAATGAATATCCTGTTCCCACTAAATGGAAAATACTTATTTTTTACTAATTAAACTCGGAACGTACAAGGGAAACCAACAGCCATATTCCTGAAGAGTTTACAAAAAAAGTTCACTAACTTACCTAGGCTTGAATTGCCTTTTGCAATAGTGATAGTCTTCTCATACATGTTTTTGACTGAATTTTGAGGTGTGGAATTTCCCTCCAAAGATACTGGACATCTCTTTTCCATTAAAAGCAATTGATCCTAACATAAGGGAAAATAACACCAGCTCAGTTCACCAAGATAAAAAAGATTGGTCACACTGATCTCAACTACTTTTGCCTTACACAAAACCCATGCACATAAATAAGTCAGATTCCTTTTACAGACAGAGAAGTCAGTTCACCAAAGATCAATATTTTCATTAAATATCATAAATTCTGTTTTCATTCAGGCAATGTACCACATCTATCACAAAGCACGCTTTTAATTTAGAGATATCAAAATTAGTATAATGAATTCAAGGGATTCACATTCATTCACCACAGATGTCTAACAATTTGCCAGTACAAAGTAACAAATCCTGTAAGAAATTGCAGCTCTTTTAAGCATTTCTTAATAAATCACTGAATGGAATAAATAAGAAACACATGTCACAGTGACTGCCATATAAAGGAAAATTATGTTTGCACACTGCACTATCACAGATCAGCTTGTGAGCTGAACTGCACAGGTTTACAAGAACAGCATGATGCAAGACATTCACACCAGCCCCCCTTGGCTTCCTAGGCCCAATTCCAGCTGTGCACCTCCTACGTGCACTCATGTCCCAGTGAAGGTTAACATGAGCTAAGAAAATTCCCATCCTGTCTAGGAGGTGCCCAGCAGTGTCAATGATGCAAGTTCTGAGAAGACTTGTATATACCCTTGTACCGCCAGCCTCTGAGAAAATACTGTCTTGATGACAGTAAAATAAATTCTGTCTTGCTTTGGAAAGGACTATGTCCCAAAGTTTTGATGTGAGCTAACATATTCAAAGCAAATTAATAATCAAAGAAATATACATGGCTATTGGCTTGTGACAATTCCTGCAGAAAATTCTTTGGTCTAATTACAGCCTTTCTGTATGTTTTTTAAATGATTGTAAAAAAATAAAAAGGCAAAAGAATTTACTTTTTCATTGGGATCAAGCTGTGTAGTAGTAACAAGGCTTGTATTTAGTACAACTTCTGATGCTGTCTGAGATGTTGCCCACGTTGCTGTATTTTCACTTTCATTCTGGTTGATATCTGAAACCTCCAGAGTCAGAAGATCTATTTTAGTAAAATCACTTGCAGTTTCCAGGCTACTATCCACTACAGATTTTTCATCTCTCAGTCTCTGATTCAGATTCATGTTGTACAGACTCTTCTCAGATACATGGAAATCACCTGTAGCATTTGGGCATTCCTCTCCAACAGACTGTTCAACACAGGAGACAATGAACAATCACTATTCATTTGTAGTATAATTCAAAACCCCATTTCATGCTAAAACCTTAAAAAAATTAATCTAATAGAATATAAACATATTGCTGTGAGATCAGCAAGACCAACCTTATCTGCAGTTCCCTACAGGCATTAATTCTACTATAAAGTGAACTTGATTTCTTAGACCATTTCTTTTGCTTTACAACACCAGAAATCAGTACAAGTTACTAACTCTAACTTGAATAACTCCATTAAGTTTTTAAAATTCAAGCATACAGTTGTTTTTCTCAGGTGAAAGAATTCTGCAGTACTTTCAGCACACTTAGCAAGCAAAGAGGAATTTCAAGCAGCTCAGACAATAAGAATGTACGGTTATCTTCCATTTAACTGAGCAGAAACTTTCAGACTTCTCTTCCTTTAGAGAGTGACAAGTAAAAACTGGGTCAAACCTCAAAACGTGAATATGGGGGATTTTAAATGTGACAACAATGAAATACAATAAGGCAATTGCAGAACCCTACTAGTTAATAATTATTGCAAATCTACCAATTATGGCTGCAGTACTAGAACTAAGTTCCCTACACATTTGTTTAGACTTCCAAAATTCTGAGGCCATGACTTTGAAATGTTTCAAGGGATTCCAACAATCACAACATTCTGGAAAAAAATAACCCAAAACTTCAAATATTCTCTAGCTGACCTTTTAAAGTAAGTTATTTTAAAAATAGTTAGGCCATTAGATTTTAAAAAGATATATCAAGGACTCAGACTTAGAGGCTCTGTATCAATATTAGAGATTTTTTTCTGAAATGCAATAAGAGAGCTCAAAATCAACTACCTCTATCTGTCTTGTTATCCACCGGTCCTATTAATTCTTCTTTTGCTTCTCCAAAAAGCTGGGGAGATGTGCTTGGGGATATTTTGCAACATTTTGTCTCAAGAGTCCTAGAATTCATTTTTGTCAACTTTCATGAAGTACATGCAGGTTTGTTCTGCCCCCAGACAAGAATCAAAAAAGGCTTACCAGTAAATAAGTGGTTTAAGTAATAGCTGAGAAGATAATTGAGTAGATCCTAAATACAACTAATCTGCATGATACAATCAATGACATAATTTCCTACCTTTTTGAGAACAGAACACAATACTATAATCTATTTTAATTATTTTACAAGGTTTCAAACGCAGCTGGGACATCTACTCTTAAGCTTGTTTCATATCCATTTCCAATTCAGTGAAAACAAGCATCAAATCATATTCAACATTTATTTTGTATGCCATATTAAGAGTTGCATCATACACTCATTTTTATTTTTGTTTCACTTAAAGAAAAGCCAATGATACAATTTTTTAGGACAAACACAATTCCAGGAATTCGTAACTATAGTAACATGTGGCCTCACTAGAGCATCTGCATTATTTAAAATTGGTTTTTCAACACCTATTTTAAATGCGACACCAAAGTGACCTGGCCGAATCAGCCAAGTGTCCTGTAGCCAGAAATAACTGAAATATCTTTGCATTCCTCACAGCATCAAACAGTGCTGTTTTAATTTTTACTGCATTTCCTTGCTTCAAATGTCTTCATCAGACAGATCTTCCCACTATGTTTGTTTTTTGAATCATGAATAGGCTGTTTGATGAGAACTTAGTACTCACTTCATACTAGTCTACAGAGATGGACACTGAAAAGTCAGGACAATGGTATTTTAATAGAGTATGTAAAGTAAAGCTATTTTTAAGTCAATGGTGAAAATAACTAAAGTCTTTCTAGAGCCTCAATGTGATATATAATGTAAATCCAGTCTCTATCTCACAAAATGCTCCTAAGCATGTAAAATGCATAATCCATTTAAGTAACAATTACGGAGTTAAACAATGCAAGCTGTCCCACTGGCACAGCAGAAATGTGCTCTTCTGTGGATTAGGAGAAACCATTAGAAGATTAATCTTGCTTTCTAACCAGCATCTCATAAGAGCTAAACATATTCCAGAAAGGTTAATGGGAGTTACTGCAGCTCAGGTGTGGCAGAAAAAGCAGCAGCTACTCTATTCAAGACCACAGACTGCAAACCCGGTGGTTTTCAATGAAGACTGCTAGGAGAATGGAATTGGAAAGCTCTAGGTTAGTGATATTAAAATCTAAAGATTAAAAAAACCATGAAAAACTATGGAAAGAAAGATAATGCAATCAGATCATTATGGGTATGTGACTAAGAACCAAAAAAGCTATTATCTTCTTATTACTCTGAAATAAATCTCCATTTATTGCTTTACATGAAAACAATTAGCAGAGTTTGGACATACACAGATTTGCTTTTCATGACAGCATCATTATGAAAATTTCATTCAAAACCACAGAAACAAACAAATTATTAAGGATAAAAGTAAAAATAAGGATAAAAATTTACTCTTGTTTTTCATACTAAAATACAGAGCAACAGAGTAATTTTGTGTTGCCACTCTTTACTATACTTTGAAAGACAACTATTTTTTTCTAGCAGACTGCTCACCACACCTTTAATACTACAAACGGTTCACCATACTCTGGCTAAATCATGCTTTATCTAGCAAAATCCAAACTTTGTTGAACAGAGAGGCACATAGTAGGCACAAAGACATCTGCAAGATATCAGCACTACTTAAAAAAAAAATTTACCCTGCTAGCAAATAGAGCATTTTGAACCAGGATGACACAAAACGTTTCTATCTGATCATACAGCCTGCTCACACTTAAAATCAAAGTTTGCCGTCAATAAAACCATCCTCAATTTTACCTTGGGAGTTGATAATGGAAGAGAGAAGCTGTCGTTCACCTCACCGCTACAGGCACTGTTGTGCAGAGCTGTCACTGAGTCCTGGAAGATGTCTCTCTCCAGAGAATACTGTGATGCTAAGGTGGACTCATCCGCTAGATCTGCCTCGCCAGAGTCCACCTAATAACAAAAGCAATTCAATCAGCCAGGCTGTTGCCATCACACCACATAAGCCTCAAACACATGCACACCAGCCACTACATACTGATACTTTTCTTCTTTTCTGTTTCATTCCATGTTTTAGATTGAAATTACATTTGCACAGTGCAGTAGAAAAATTTTCTGCTTCCAGTAAATCTGTGTTACTACTTCTTCAAAGGTTGCAAAGAATATCTGAAGTAATGCAAGAGTCTGAACCAGAATAAGTTGTGGGGCTGAGGCACGCTCATGCCTCTTAATGGAAGTACAACGTGTTGGGAGAATTCCACTGTAGTTTTTGGTGTCTATATTTTGATTTCTTTACAGCTTTTTTTGTTTTTCTTTTTAATTTTTTTCAGCATGGAAAAAATAGTGAACTTCACTTGGTAGCACGTGTCAGGAATGTTCTCTTCACTCAACTTCTTAGGATCAGTTATTTTTAAACTCTCTTAAAAACAATTTTGAAAACTACAGAGCTTTAAAGTGTATTTATATGAAAAAATCTTTATGTGATTTTTTTAACAGATTTTAAATTATTTTGCTTTTGACAACAAAATTACAATAAGGATTTGTGTATTTCTATTATGCTTACATGAGAAAATTTTTAAAAGTTTCAGACATTGACACGGGTAGTATTTTTGTCTTTTTTTAAAAATGAAACATATTTTTTTCAAAGACTCATATTCTTTTAAATACGATAATAAAATTAAGCCCTAAAACCCCTAATTTATAGTGCTTTGCACACTACACTTTGATTATTATTTCATCTCCCTGGCAGAGCTCAAGAACATATTCAAGGCCAACAAAATGATCACTGGATTGAAAGCCATGTTCGTATGATAAACTTGTATGAAGCAGATGAGTGTACCTGAGATGGGATCTAACTTGTTTTTCAGCCCCTGTGGTTCATCATATTATAAATCCATTATAGCAGTAGCAACAACCTGCAGTAATTCAACACACTGATTCCTTTTCAGGGTAAAAAGGATTCTTTTTTTTTTATTATTTCAAGCCTACATACTTAACTGCTAATCCAAACTGCTTCTTTGCTGTAACTTACTCTCAGCTCATCTTCTTGAAAAAGCATATTCGTTTTACCAAAGCTATGCCCTAAAAAATATTGTGAAAATTCAGAACATATCTCTAAAATCTGAGTACTGATCTATGAAAAACAGTGTCTCATATGTGCACTCTCAAAACATATCTTAAGCTGGGCGACTGCACATTTAGTTTCTCATTTTGCACATTTAATTAAGACAACTGACAAACTTGACTGACAATTTTATTATGTCATGTATTTTCATTGCTTTTTTCACAAGTTTTTTTGGATTGGAAGCACAGATGGAAGTCAAATTTTTTAGACAGTTTTAATTTGATCATTTCAACACATCTTCAATTAAAGGTTATTTAGAATACAAAATTCATGCTTCTTCTAAATTAATGGAGCAAGAAAAATACTGTTACCTAACTGCTAAAGGTAACAAACTGAAGAATTAAAAACAGGCAGTCTTCTTTAAAAGCAAGCTATTAATCAGCTTGCCAAATAGAAATGTGAAAAAACAGCAAACCTGCTGGAAGCAGTAATGCAGAGATTTTTTCCTTGACAGGATGCATTTCAGGTTTCTGTTCAACTTTGACTTTTTCTCTAATGAACTAAGTTCTCATGTTTAGAAGCTGCTTCCCTGCTCAGGTCCTCAGAAAATGAGGGCCTAATAATTTCAATATCAGACCCATAACAGAACAAACAACCATGAGAATACAAACTTAGAATACGTACATAAACATGTGTATTCTGGGTTGTTGCTTCATTGTTTTTTTTATTTTATTTTGTGGAAGGAGAGGTTGGGGGATTTTTTGCTGTGCCCTAGGTCCTATGTCTTTTTAATCTGAGATCTTATTGGCAACTTCTGGGCTATGTAAGGCACTGAATGCTCAGGTAAGCCGCATTGTTCGTACAAGTGAAGACCTTTCGACCTTGTAAATCTCATAATCACTGGCTGATGTTGAAGGCCGAAGAATATTACTAGGAGGAAGTATTTGCAGCTTTTGAAGACAGAGTACTCCTTGTAAGGCTGGATTACATGCAAAAAGGGAATATCAAAAACCTTCCACAGCAGAAAAGTGATGTATTATGATACATGGAAAAATAAGCACATGGAAAAGGTGCACATCTGAAAAGATGAGATTTCCAAAGGGCTGCTCAATGCATGCAAGGACAAGTGGATAGCCATGCACTTTTGAAAACATCAGCAAAATAATTTTTTTCCCCAGCATTGTACATATCAGAGGCCAGATTCACAGCTCATGCAAAAAGACGAAGTCTCTAGACACCAGTTTCTACAAAGTCAGAATCCATCCCACCTACGGTGGATGAGTAATGTGGAGACAGTGAACACTAAAAAATAAGCATGGACAGTGACAAGGCAACTCCTTTCACTACAAAATGCAAAGATTGAAGAAATCTGTGGTAAGTTGGGCCACTAACCAGAGCCAGCTCAGCATGGAAGAGGGCTGCATCAGCTGGCCCCTCTTCCTCAAGTGACTGGGCAGTGTAGAAAAAGCAATCTTCCTTAGCAGAGACATAGCCCTCCTCAGGTGAAAGCTGCAGAAAGAACGAAGCTCTGAGTCGGATGAGTGGCCTGGACACAGCAGGTGCAGTGTGCATTCTGCGAGAGGGGCAGGGGGCTGTTTAGAAAGGCAAATGGATTCCAAATGCAGCAAAGAGATCATTTTAATCACAGTCACAGTATTCAGGTTTTTTTTTTCAAATTTACCTGAATTGATTCAGCTTCACACCTCATTCTAAAACCCCAAATAATGAAAAAGGTCTGTCCAGGTATACCACAGAGCCCACAGCTTAAGTCTAGGCTCATTTTCAGTTTCTGGTCCTAATAAAGATATACTAAAACTGCCATCACAGCTGCCAACAGAGAAAGAGCCTAACAGCAAAGGTCTTTATAATCTTGCTAGCCACAGAGCAATCTTGCTTGGAGGCAGGAAAACTTCATCTACTCTCTGTGTTTCACAATTGCATCTGTCAGCCTCTAGAGGACAAAATGTAATTCTGACTACAAATCAAGACCTTTTTCCAACATAACTTGATAGTAGGTGCATTTGTCCAGTACTGCAAAAGAAGCAGGGATTATTTGCAACATTTAATCACTTGGCAAACTTAATACATGAAATATTGAAGTGCAAATGCTGTATATTTACAACTTTAGGGAAACAAAACCCCCATGCATTTTCTCTTTTAGAGTGGCATCTTCTAGAGTATAAAATTTCAATTGCAATTAATATGGAGTCTCCAATTAAAAAAATTATTTTAGCAGAGCAAGTTAAAATGTATTCTCTTACTACAAAAAGCAAGGTTTCTGGGAACTTAAACAACAAACATTCCCTCCCACTCTCTCCATAAAGATCCACTAAGAATGAAAATTTGGTATCTACATCCATAAGGGTTACAAGATTATAAATTTATGAAAAACAAAAATGAACCCCTTAAACTGTACTTGCACTTACTAATATAGAGAAAGGTATCTTCCTTGTATGTATGGACTAATGCCATTCTCCTGATTTGAACTTAACCCACCAGGAACGCTCGTTCACTAGCATTCTTACTGCTATACTATCTCAGTGACCATAGGTAATCTTTAACTACCTTAACTAACAGACTACCTTATAAAACCAAACCTGAAATAACCAGTTAGATGTATACAAACTGAAGACTACACAATATAACATAAACAAAGTGTGCTGTTTAAATACAAAGATTGCATAGATACTTGTGAGGGGCTGGAATGTTAATGGTGAATGCATAAAACATTTGCCGAAGGAGCAGGCACTTTGCTGACCAAGCACAAAGTAACCAACCAGCTACAGAGGGGGTGCACACCCACCACCCAAGGCTACAAGCTGGGTTTTGAGCCAGATAAGGGAAGAGGCTAGTAAAAATCAAATCCTGCAAGGTGCCATAGTGCTTTTTACCATGTCCATGTCCTTACACAAGTGGCTCAAGTGTGAAAACTCCCCTCTAGACACCTACCAGGACACTCACATGAAGCCTGAAGGTGTTCATACCTTCTCATGGGCTATAATTGGCTCCATCATGCTAACCTGAGAGGAAGCTGTAACATCTTAGGTGTCCTAAACCATCAAAGAGAGAAATGCCCTGTGATCTATGGTGTTACATGAGACAGTGTAAAACTCTTCACCTCACGGGAGGTAGTTGGGCATTCTCACCTAGCCTGAGCGTGGATTAAGTCCGTGAACTTTGTGTTTCATGGGTTTCCCCCATCCCCAGTGGATCAAGACTGTGACCAGCACATTGAAGGGGTACTGAAATTGTAACAATCAAGTCTTGTCACTGGATCCATGGGTAGTGACTATATACCTTTCTACCCTTATCCCTTCTTTTTCTCTCTTTTCCCATATACATTGTCTGAAGTGTTATTTTTTTGCTTTTATATGGTTGCATTTCTAACTAAAATACCTATATTTTAAAATTTGCCAAGTATTATTCTACCTTAATGTTCTTAAGCTTACAAGTAGAAATTTGTTATTGAACCTCTTGAATGTTTTCTTGTTTCTCTCACACAACACCCAGAATAAATGAAACAACCTCCACAAGCAGAATAGCAGCTGTAACAATACTATACCTTGCAAAGCAAAGGAATCGGTAAATTCCACACAAATCAAAACCAACTTTATGTCACCATCTCATACATTCAGAGAACCATGTAAAGTGTACAGTGTACAATATCATGGCAACTTTCAGCCCTGAAAGATTCTGCTGTTTGCAAGGTGCTTTGCTGTTTTTTCATCTGCAAGACAGGTGTGCTAGGTCCTGCAATCACTACACCAGCAATATACTACGCAGGCAACTCCTACATGTGAGATAATAGTTGGGCCACCCAACTGTACCTCAAAACACACAAAATGTATGGAGAGGTCAGGATCAGCATGTACCAGCTTCAATTATATGAAAAATACACACTGAATTCCCAAATCCTTACAGGCAATGGTTTGGCAACTCCTATTTTAACTGTTCCTGTTGGGGCTCCTTTCAGTGCTTGCACCGCTTCCTCCAGGCTGCCATTTTCCAAGTTGATATCGTTGACAAACATAAGCCGATCTCCAGGAAGAAGTCTGCCATCTTGCTCAGCCACACCCCCGGGAACTAATGAGCGAATTACAATTACAGTGTTTGCTGGATCAACAGGATCCTAATTAAATAAAAGGGAAGAAAAATATTTAATTGTTTTTACTCTTTTATATCGTGAGAGGAGAATTTTTATTCATGACCTTTTATTGACTAGAGTTGTGTTATTAAGAAGTTGCTCTCCTCTAGATGAACCTTCAGTAGGAGCAAACCATCCTGTCTGTACTGTCCATACACTTAGACCTCCATTAATTTCAATTCTTAAATGCGAAAATTATTACTCCTGTCTAGGTGATGTTCCATCATGTATCTCCAATATAAAATGCTACTATATGTGCACAGTGTCATCCATGCACATCAGAAACTCATACTCATAAACTTCCTACTGTAACAACAGTGTTGCAAACTTCATCCTCCCTTGCACTCAGAGGACGCAGGTGGGGAATGTAGATTGGGGGGGGGGGGGGCAAATATAACACATGCACTCCAGTGGAACGAATTACTTATTTTCAATAACTGACTTATACTTCATGATATTGCTCAAATGAGAAAGCATTTTCAAGAGGCAAGGTCTTGTGCATGCCTAATTAAATGCTTACATGAGAGAAGAACATACCAATATAAGACTAATCAACAAGACAAATCAAAGGGATGTTTGCTTTTAAGGAAGAAAACTGCTTTTAAGTGACCATCCTCCAATATACTGAATTTTATTAAAAAAAATCTAGCATCAAATACTATTAACAGGAATATATAATTCTTCTATAACAATTATCACACATGCAAAAAATGGCTGCAATTCTTACAGAACTACATTCACAAGGAACATCATGTTAATACTTCCAACATGCAGTTCACTTGAGAGCATGAACAGAAAAAAAACCCCCAAAAAATGCAACCCTGTAACAGTTTTACTGAAAGCAAAAGTAGAGAAAAGCAAACATCTACAAACCAGCATGCAGCTGTAACAAATTTTCATGTCAAGATGTACATCTGAAAGGACAGACACCATCAAAGCAACATAAAAATGCCACAGGAATACAGAGACTGCTAAAAGCTGGTGTGAGAGAAAAGTGTTGATGGAGGGAGCGGAGGGAGGGAGCAGAGGGAGGGAGGGAGTGAAGGAAAGAAGGAAGGACATCAAGAAGACACTTAGCACTTGATGACAGTAAAAAAAATGCCATGGAGCAATAAAACACTTCCCAAGTCAAAATATAACTAGCAGTGCTGCTGAGCATTGACATCTTCCTTACTATTTTAACAGTAAATACACTGTCACTTTAGATGGCACTGCATGACACATATTTGGGAAAAAAAAAGAAACAAGCCTCTGTGGTCTATGTTGCAGTCCTCCTTAGGGTTAGAAATTATGCAGACCTTTCTACAGGCCTGCCATTGTACAAAACATAAGGAATGCATTAGTACAAGCATAATTCTCCTTAAGTTTAGTTCACCCTTCACTGAAAATCAATTGAGAATATGATGGAAACAGAAAAATAGAAATGTAAATCTCCCGGTAAATTTACTGTTGACAGTCTTATAAGAAAGCAAAACTTTGGTGACAAAGTGGAATTTTTAATGCACATCAAAAGAGAGAACATATGACAGTACCCAAATATTACAACATCAAAAAAAAGCTAAGTGTCAGAAAGCTGAGTAAAGCTGGAAGACTAACTTCTATTTGAAAAATATAAGTTATACCACCTTATATTTGAAAAATACATTAACCAACTTAAGGCACTTCCCACAAGCCTTTGGTACTATTATTCATTAACCATAAAAAAATTCAGTCACTAACCACATACACACCCACCATTTGTGTTAATGCTCAGAAGAGGCTGAAGCAAAAATACTTCTACTGTGTGCTGACATGGACTTAAACACTCAGGCTAATCTGTGATGTCTCACTGCAGAGCATCATGAGCAACACTTTAAAGAGTAGTCAGTGCTCAGCGTTCATAAAAGACACTTTACCATGCCTTTATCCTTCACATTACACTACACTGCTCTTCACTTTATCAGTGTGCAAATGCAAAATCTAAGCCACAGCTTAATTGTAAAGAGTGCCCTGGGGCCATAATTCCCCCCTGGAAGTTATCTCCAGATGTAAATGCATTTCTATGGACAAGATCGAGCGGGAACCTGGAAAGAGATGTGATCCCCATGGCACCACAGAACAGCTCAGCAAAAGCCTACATTGACCTCAGGGAGAAATTACTTGATATTCAATTAAAAATTATCCACTGGAAAACTGGGAACAGGAGGAATATTTGTTCTGGCATCCTTACCAAGTGAAGGCAAGAGACAGGCAGTGAGCTGTTGACTGGGACACACCAAGAAACATATTTTAGGTATCCATGAATTCTGAAGTCAAACACAAAATGAATGGGGATGTTTAAGCATGTCCCCGACAGACAGCAGCTAAGCAAGGGATTTCAGAATTACAGTTCTGGATTTTAGTAAATCCTGCTTTAAGCATTTAAGTCCTTTATTGGATCTTGCCCTAAACACCTCACTGCAGGTGCAAAATACATGGCTAAATGCCTAAATACGCTGGCTACATAATTTGTTGTCCTTGGGTCACTAGAAGACAGGTTTCTGAAAACCCTAGCATATAATGGATTATCTGTTTTTCTGAACTAGTAGTACTATCATTAGAAACTGTAGTCTTAATACAATGAGAGAAATATGTAATATAATTACTGGAATGCTTACCAGCTGTGATTAGTTCTACTCTATTGCTTAGTTTCAATTAATGTTGACCCTTAAAATGCATAGAACATACTGCAAGATCCAAACAATACAAAGTATTTTGTCCTGCATCCAAAGAAGTGCAGAAATTACCTGATAGTCCAATATGCTAAATCCAAGCCCCATACTCCCTTTCTCCAGCTCAATGTGCTGTATTTCTGTTTCCCACATTGCCAGAGATGAGCTTTGCACCTCTTCCATACTCTGACCCTCATCAGCTGTTTCCAAAGTTGTTCCCTCTGTGTCTGAGGAGCCAACGAATCCAAGTTCTATGTGACCCTGAGAAAAACAGTAAATGTTCATCAATAAAATGTAAACACTTGAGAATCTTTAGAGACAAAAACCTAATTACAAAAAAAAAGATAAGACCTAAGTGATATCTCTAAACACAGAAGAAGTGCAAGCACTCAGGAGATTTAACAAACACTGATAAACCTCACACAAAATTCAATTATCCTTCATAGGCAAGCTGGAAGTACTCACAACAAAAATATTTACAAAATTCTGTCAAATAAAAATCTTCAAAAAACTTTTTAGTATATGCATTCAAATATTGGGAAATATATGTTATTAAATATTATGTCTAAAATATGCCTTCATTAAATGTAATCATACTGACAGTAGCCAGAATATTTAATAAAAGTAAAAACAAACAAATATGTACATACATATGTACATACATATGTACACAGACTTTTCTTCACTTGGTTTCACAGAGAAGTTTAGAAACTATAAGCTGAATTTGGTGCCTTGCTCAGAACTCAGAGTTAACTGTTTCTCTTTTCATACAAATGCTATTGCTTTTTATACTACACCCTAGGCCATTCCTACATGTTTAGTTCACCAGGCTGCCCAGAGCTGTGCACTTGCAAGTGACAGAAGTGTCAGTCAAGGAAATCAAACACTGCTATGTGCAATGCAAAGCCAGGTAGCAAAGTTCAAAACTAGATTAAATACATTCAGATTCTAAAGAACCCAAGGTCAATTTACTATACTCCTATATCTCGCCAACAGAACAAGAAGCATAGTACTAAGAGAGAAAGCCCCACATCCTACAATATTTTGCCTATGACCAGCCAGGATTCATATCTTCTGAGAGCCTAAAAATAGCATATAAACATTATTTGCTGTTTCCTATTAGATTGGCTCCAATTCCAAAAATATTAAAATATATTTCTAATCCTATAGAAGAACTTAATCTTTTTTTTCTCAAGGAAACTCTCATTTTCAGTGATTGTTTAAAGACAAAATACCTTTTCTGTGAGCTGAACTTCAGACAGGCTTAGACTCTCTAGTATTTCTGGTTGAGTAACAGGTGGAGCTACTGGACGACAGCACACCATTGTCACCTTAATAGGCAGCTCTTTCAAGATACTGACCACATCCTTGTGGTTTTCT
Organism: Ammospiza nelsoni; assembly: GCF_027579445.1. Lineage (NCBI taxonomy): Eukaryota > Metazoa > Chordata > Aves > Passeriformes > Passerellidae > Ammospiza > Ammospiza nelsoni. The sequence continues at coordinate 38,862,722 of NC_080669.1, read as the reverse complement.
CCAAGCAGAGAGATGTCATTCACCTCAATAAATAAAGAATACACACTGATTAGAACTAGAGTGTATTTGAATCACAATAACAAAAATGAGTAAAAAAAACCCAAGCCAACCCCAACTCACTAATCACCTCATTAAAAAAAAAGTAAAATAAAAGCAACAAAAATCCCCATGCTAATAGACACCTCCAACCCTTAATTTCTACTCAATTTGGTTCTCAGTACCAAGATACATATTGAAATAAATGTATGTATGGTCTTTTAAAATGCATGACACTGCCCTACAAACACCATATACAACAAACTTTCATGTTTCTTGCATTAATATAAACCAAATTCACATCTTAATTCTAGAAGAATAATTTAGAAAAGTAATTAGATGTTTAGTCCATTCACTGAGTTGGGATAATCCTATTAAATCTTAATACTTTCGCTACATATTCTTTTTCGGTGACTGCCTTGGTTTCAGCTGAGATAGGGTTAATTTATTCTCACTAGTTGCACAGTAGTGTGTTTTGGATTCAGTTTTGGATTAGATAACACACCAATATTTTGGCTGCTGCTAAGCTGAATCAAGGAGTTTTTGATGTTTCATGCTCTGCCTGCGAGGAGGTACAAAAAAGGAGAAAAAGCTATGAAGGAACACACAAGGAATAAGTGACCGAAATTGGCCAAAGGGATATTCCACACTCAAGAGCGTCATGTCCCCAGTATATAACAGGGTAGTTAACTGGAAAGTGCACTGATCAGAGCTCAGGGACAGGGTCTGGCATTGGTCAGCAGGTGGTGAACACTTCCATTGTGCATCACTTGAAGATTTTTCTTCTTTCTACTAATATTTCTAATATTACTATTATTATTATTATTATTATACTTTACTTTGTTTCAATTATTAAACTGCCGTTATCTCAACTTACAAGGTCTTACTTTTGACTCTCCTCCTCATCCCAGCAGACTGGGGGTGAGGAGGGTAGGTGAGCAAGTGGCTGCATGGTGCTTACTGGCCAGCTGAGCTCAGACTACGCAAGAGACCTTGGACTATCAAAAAATCAGCTGCCAGCAGAGAAATGTATGTAAGCACATGTACTCACATAAATACATGTAAGTACATATGAAGTGACTACTCAAACACTAACTGGCATGCTGTTAGGCATACATCACTCTCATGGTCACAGCCTATGAGAAGAAACTTACTGCTCAAAAACCTTACTAAATGCAGATTAAGAAAAAGCAGTACTTATTCTTACTTCTAGCAGTTCATCTCCACTGAACAGCTTGCCACTTCGTCCAACTGGCCCTTCAGGTAAGATAGATCTAATAAAATGATGACCCACTGTAGCTTCAAGGCTTATCCCTAATCCACTGCTTTCACTAAATTTGTTAACCACAGCCACCTAAAATAAGATGAAGAAATGGTTACATTTGTCATATTTACAGCCAGATCTGTTACTTTCCACTTCAATTTACATGCAATTAGGTCAAAATTCCAGAAGTGAGAAACCAGAAGTACTATCATGTAAAATGGGGAATCAGGTAAAAAGTGACTCATTGATCACCACTTGGCAATACACAAGTGGGAACTGCTTATGACAACAATGTATCTAATAATACATAGTTCTGCAGACACTACATCTGTGACATGTGATCTCCTAAAATGAGATACTTCTTTTCTTCTGTATCTACAGTATATGTTCTATGCATTATTTAGATCATTACGTGAAATCATTTATTCAGTATGCAGAATGAGAATGAAGGTTCAAGTCCTAGCTAATGAAGTGAGCTTTGAAGTTCACATTAAATATTTTTTCTCTAAACACATTTATTCTCCTGAAACTAGAAAATAAGTGAAACAATAGTCAGGGGCACAGTAATCATCCAAGTCTGCTATGGTTTTGATAAAATACAGAAAAATACATATCTATATTCAAAGTCTATAATTAGAATAATCTTCAAGATACTAAGGAGCATATGTGTTATTTTCATACATGAAGGAACAAATGCAATACAAACATATTTCTATCCATATGTTGTCAACATAATAGATGCACAGATGAAAGAGATGCATAATTAACAAGAGTAAACAAAATTTACCTACCACTATTTCATAATTCGAACCCATAATCCTCTGCCATTTTATCTTTGCAGCTGCTTCTTCTGTACTAGTTAGCGGGAAATCTAAAATTTATATTTAAGATTATTGTGACAAAAAATTAAAAAAACTAGTCAACTCCTACAACTGATAAAAGTATATGGAACATGCACAACGACACAATCATTCCCATGATGCCAGAACTCTCCTAGATATGACTAAAAACTTAGTTTAGTCTCATGTTTAGTCTCACCAAGCTTGGGGTTACCACAGCAAAAACTTGCAAAGCAATATAAAGATTCTAATCGTGAAAAACTAACTGTGTATTTTGAAAGACATGAAGTTCAATCAAATAGTTTGGTGGCTGGGAAAAAAGACACATACTAGCCTCCGAGTTGAGTCAACTATTTGCAATTTTTCAAGATAACAGACACAAAGGAAATGAAAACATTGTATTCAAGCCCTATGTTAAATCAGACTACATGTGCTGATCAGATTATTTCAGGGGGATGGCTAAAATACTTAAAAATGCACACTGATCCTTTTGGACAGACCCTGTATTTTACAGAGAATGTCCAAAAAACACAATCTGGAGATCTTTTTTTATTATTATTTTTAAAACCATGAGCGCAACTGTGAAAGACCTTTCTGAAACTGTAAGCCCTAAAGGTCAGTAACAGAATGCAAAAAGTCCAAGTTCTTTGCTTCTTTAAAAAAAAATATTTTAATAGCTAAAGAACAGTAACAAACTTGGAAAGGAAGGAAGCGGGAGAAGTACAGTCATACAGTGACAGGCTAGGTAGAAAACTGCGGCAAATCTTAATTTGACTGAAGGTTTATTTGCAGGTTTAAAAAACAGAGAAATGCTTTCTTTCTGCTCATTTCCTCCTCATGCACATTGTCTAGGCTCTATGGCAGAAACCAATAAAAAGCAGTATTTGGATACAGCAGCCAGCAAACACAGCAAGTTTAACAGGATCCTACATACTCAAGGTCCATGGTCTAGGCTGTGTCTACAGTAAGTATCAAAATAAACTCTTCAGAGTGAATGCTCATCACAAGCAAGGAGAAGAATCTTCATTACAAAGTTCTCAAAGTGATTTTTGTAAGAATAGAAAATGACTAGGAGCCTCAGACTGTGTTTTAAGTCTAGTCATTGCCCAGAGACATTACTAAATATAAAGTCAGATGTTGCATTGTATTCAAAGAGGACAATACTTTCTCCAAAGCCAAGATACAGCAGTATTTGAAGGGAAGGAGTTAAAAAGAAATTCCTTCAGCTATCCAAGAAAATCAGAAAGCATGAGTTATGAAAAAATATATATCGCAGAACTTTTCAGTTCCTCCTTTTACTTCAGAAGCACAAAAATGTTCCACAACAAGTTGACCCATCAAGTTATGTCTAAATCTGAAAAGCATATCATCACACAGGACTTCTAAAAATGCTGAACAGTGGTCTAGGAGATCAAGCAGGAAAAACACACACAGTAGAAAATAGGAATTTTGACAAAAAGTATGGGAAAATTTGGAGAGTATCAGTAAACCAGAACTGACTGAATTTTAGACATTACCAGAGAATACTAAATGAAATGTAAGCTCAAGAATTTGGGAAAAGGAAATTTATCAGAAGGTGCAGAAGTGCTGGAATGTAGTTGCACAGCTGCAGACAACTGGAAAGATAACAGGGAATGGGAAAGAAATATTTTTTTTTTCTAGGCTACACTAAGAGTAAATACGCAAAACTAGACTAGGAGAGGGTTGAGCAAGTAGCCAAAGCAGACTGCTTCATGTGATATCTTCAGCATATAATTATTTTCAGTCACATACAGCAGTCCTGTTCCGACAAAACTTACAATTAAGAGCCCATGATGAAATGTATGACTACTTTGACTTTCTAGTTCTACCTCAGCTACAGAGCTTGCAGAAGATGGAAAGACACACAAAACACCTGATCTTTGTGTAAGCGCATAGAAGGGCATTTTCACAGAATAAAATGTTAAACCTTGAGAACCTGTTTCCTGTTGTTTCATGTCATCTCCAATATTTACCACACTGGCACAGCATGGCAGTGATGGGGATATCTGTTCTGTTTCATTGTTATCTGAAAAAAAGAGGAAATCTTTTCAGCTATTTAGCTATTTTATATGTCATAATACTCATCAAGCTCACAGGTACTCTCTCCTTCACTGGACTTCAGAGTACTCGTATTCAGCAAATAGAATCTGGCATGTGTGGCCCAAAAAAAAAAATCACATTTCAAAGACATTGTCTTCTGTTAATGCATTGCCTTCTCCAGTGAGTTCATCCGACAAAAGAACCCACCACAATCATCAGTACCTGCATTTCTATGACTGACTAAAAATACATCTAAATATAACATTCTTTAACATTCTTATATTAATTTCTTTTTTTTTCCTTTGTGGAATTCAGAAAGCTAACATTGGAAACAAAAATGCTTCAGCCTTGGAGAGCTGCATACCTGGCACACTTTTCATACCTAGGAAACCTCTCTTACCACCAAATTCTGTTATGTCTGTTGTGATCTGTCAGATGTCTTGAATACCTGTTGGCTGGAGAAACAGCATCCTGAACACTGGCCTATACCTTCTGTTAATGGTGGGAATGGGAGGATGAAATACAGGTAAGATACTACTGGCTCTTTGAAAGTCTTGTGCATGATGGAGATTAAGCCTCTGTTGACTACTTGTGACATATTTTCACTGACATCAAACCATAACACAAGCAGCTATTTTGTGCTTCCAGCCCCTGTGCAGATAGATAACTTTCATTCAAACACTGACTTTCAAGACATGGCACATATACTTAAATATGTGCAGAGTATGTAAGATAAAGCTGCACTAATCTCAGCAGCAGCAAAATTACTACTGGTCTTTGGCATCTGAACATTTTACACATGCATTGTCAATATCCTATCAGCCCCTAAATACCGGCTACTCCTCTCATTCCTCTACCTTGTAACAAGCAAGAGTAAAAGGGGATGAGATTGATTATGCCCATCAAGGAGGGCCTTTCTCTGATTGCTTTTGAATGCAGCTCTCACTCCTGAGTATGAATAAAACATTTGCTGCCTTCTTACCATTCAAAGATTTGCAGGATCAAAGGCTTGAAGCAATTCAGCTAGAAGTGCAATGCAGGAAAGAACTTTCAACACTCACTTTGAAAATGTAGCAAATAATACCACTGTGTCTAAAAGATTAATCAAACCATTGCAGACAAAACTCCACCCTCATGTACAGCAGCTACCCAGTACCATCTGTAATGGCTACCCAGAATGAATCTGGCCCATTTTACTTACAGTTTGCAATTGAAAAGAAACATGCTTCTAGCCAACTTAACAGCAAAGCCAGTTTTAATTACCTTTGGCTGTGGTACTATCCCTTGCTTGAAATAGTAAGTCCTGCTCAACAGGAGCACTGAAGTCTTCCTGGAGTGGAATACGATTTTCCTGTTTAAGACCTCTTCTGATCAAAGTAAGCCGAACCGTTTGTCCCGTGTGCCGCAAAACATCAACTGCTTGCTGGTTAGTAAAACCCTGAAGATTTGTTCCATCCACCTGCAGGATCAAGCAGCTTTTCAGCTCACCCACAGAGAAAAAGTTCAGGGCAAAACAATGCAGTGAGCTCAAAGCATTTGTTAGCCTAAGCAAAAAGCAAGTGGAGGGGCAAGAACAAAACCTATACAGTTTTATGGAATTGGATATGCTAGGCACACCCACTGGAGTAGCTCAGAGCTAGGTGACAACCAGCACCACAGCAAAGAGGGGAGGAGCACCCACCATGGTGCAGCCAGGCAGATCATTTCTGCAAGGTGGGAGAGGGTATAGCATGTGCTGTGCAGGGCATATTGTACAGCCTGTCACTCAGCCACTTCAGCCATCCCTACCTCTGAGGGATAATACTGGGTGAATAAACAACACAGCCATGGCTAGGAGTTCTGGAGAAACAACAAGGAGACACACATTGATCCACTAGGGCAGAAAGACCTACAGAGCGCAGTCGTTCTGAGGTCAGCTAAACTTAGATACAGAGAAGTCTACCAATGAGCACCATGAATCCCAATTTACAAACAGAACACTGTTGCAAACAAGTAGACATTATCGCTGGTTCATCATTTTAAGAGTTTAAAGAATAAAATTTTGGCCTCCTCTGTTTGAAATTATTTTATTATCTCATTAACTTGAGTTTTTTTCTGAAATTCAAAACTTTGATATTTCTCAGTTCTATCCCATTACCCCTACCTAGCATCCACCATATTTTATTCTTCTTCTCCCTGCAAACTCCATTATATTCTATTATTTCTACATCTACCTCACAGTGCCTTAAATTTCTCAAATACTTCTTACAATACTATGCTCTGTGACTCCTGTATTTGTTTCTGCCTATCTACACAATCTTCATTATTTTAAGTCCTCCTAAATTAAGAATAAATCTCCTGGACCCTTAGTCATTTGTTGTCCCTCTCTGAAATTCTTCTAAAGTAACTAAAAATCAGGTGTGACTATTTAATTTTTCCTCAACACTTAAACCATATTTAAAAAACATTTTTTTATGCTTCAGCGTCTGGGATTACTCAAATAATTTTCTCCTTCTGCGGCTGCAGTAGAAGAAGAAAACAAACTTTGGAATAATCCATTTTAGGCATTTGTATTCAGCATGTAAATCATTAGAAAAAATATATGTACTTCCACAAACAAATATGCAGGCACTTCTGGAGAGAGACCATAATCTGTTCTTAAGAGCTCTTTTCACACAAATGCAAGGACAGATATATGAGAGACACAAAAATGCACTCCCTGCATTCAGGATCTGATTTCCACCACAAAACCAACAGTTTACGGATGAAAATATGTTCTTATTTCTCTGAACACCTAAAACTTTTGGACACAACTTCTTAAAATAATTTTGAAAACAGTTGCACAACTTGAATCAGACTTTGAAATTTCACACTTACCAACCTTGTACTGATAAGGAGGATATATAATGATATAGTCCCACATACAATATTTTTTTTAAGAAATACAAGTTACATGCAGGTAGCATAATCAGAGATACTGCTATGTGGTGAGATACTCTGTCAGGAAAGGACTCAGAATTGCAACACTGATCCTGAGTATTTTAAATAAGTAGTTCATGAGCTTTTCTTTGCAACATAAAGAAGCAGAGTCTTGTAGACAAGCGATCTCAGTTCATCCCGCTTTTACTTACAGCTATAATTTGATCTCCCACATGGATTCTGCCATCATGCTCAACAGCACTGCCTTTTGTAATGCTTTTCACAAAGATACCAGAAGGTTCTAGGATAAAAAAACAGGGAAAATTAAATTAACTGATTTATTTAGAAACAACTTAAATAATGCAACTAAAGGCACCAATCAAAAAAGGGGATAAAAAAGAAAAAAACTATCTCTAAGTAAGATAATAAAAGAATCATAAAGAAGGCAATGATTTAGAAAAACATATATATTATTATCATCTTAAACGATGAGCCAGATTGTCTGTCTGCATTGGCTCAGATTTCATTCAAAACCTTACAATGCCAAATACACAATTCCCGATGCAAAACAAGAAATATTCTTGATGCAAAACAAGAAATATTCTAACTTCCTTTAATCTAAACGTTGAAACCAGCATAGACAAAAAACATATTTCTGACTTTTGCCAGATTTGGACAGAAAATTCAGCTGGAGTACACTAATCTGGTAATTGCTGAAATTTCTATGTACCTAATAACAGCTTAAAAAAAATGCATGTTTGAATTGCCACATTGATAAAATTATAAATGAACAGGAACACAACTTTGAACCAATTTTTAACTGCCGTTATCACTATTTGATAAAAAGGTTACAAAGTTTTAAAAACTCAAACAGAACAACAAAATTAAACAAAAAAACACCCATCAAAAACATTTTAGTTACTTACTAGTCACTACTTTTGAATAAAAAGGAAAATAATACATAGAAAACACCTACAGAAGGGACATTTTACTAAAAGAAAACATTTCAAGAAAAACACACTTGCTTTGAAACAACTTCAACAGCTCAATAAAATACAAATATATGGAGTTCCTACATGCACATTTTGCACAGCTTACATTAAATCAGGAAAAATAACAGCATAAAAAGGCATGAAATCACTCTGATGGTCTCAGGCCTGTAACACTGGTATCAGAAATCTTAACAGCATCTACTTTTTCTCAACAAATGTTCTTATCTGTTAAATGAATATGCTTGATGTGAAGATAATACACTACAAAATATATTTTGAAAGCTGTCACACCCTTTGCAGACCTCAAGCTATCTTTTTACTGGCCCTCAATATGACAAAAGTTATAAGGAAGGAGGGTTAATGACTCAGCTTAGGAAAAATAAGATTACATATATATTCAAGTCACCTCATTGACAAGTCTCTCTATTTGTGTCAGGTTTTGGGGTTTTTTTTGGGGGGGGGGGGGGGGGCAGGGGGTTGGGGTGGGTTTTTGTTTGCCCAGGCTTTGTGCATAATTACATGGCTGGTCCTCCTAACTTCCAAGCATTCTTATATCCTGTAACAGCTGTAAGATAACATGAAAAGTTATTTGTCACTTATAAAAAATACAGAAATGTTATTTGTTGTCCAGTAGCTCTATTGCTCCTTCTCTGACAGCCAAGTTCTTCCACAACTGTTATGCCACAAAATGAGTTACCTAAGTAGTTCCTGAGACACGGATATTCTCTAACATAGATACATGCAACACAGTAATTTCAAACCGAAGACCAATGACACCCAAACACTAAATCAGTCAAGATGTGCTCTCAGATCTATACATGTTCTACGTCTCAATTTGTCTTTTGAAATTCAACTGGAAGCTGCTAAAGAGTGGACTTTCATGAACTCTGACTGTCTTGTCCCATGGAAGTCCATTTATCTCTCATCCAAAAAATTATAGCTAGAACTGCCAAGAATATGGAATGTACCATAATCCATACATTTTTCAAACAACATACAAACCAAAGCAACAGCTCTTTGAGAAGTTTTATGACACATTCAAAAGACATCCCTTCCTAGCATTACTCAATTTGCCAAATTTCCCCTAAGAAAGCTCAAGAGAGTTCTGGATTATTTTTGTGAAAAATGTAGTGGAAATTACAAAGTAAAAATAAGTAACTGTCCATGAACATTTTTTCATTTATTTCTTTAAATAAACTTATGTATTCTCTGCCACAGCACACAGATGAAGAAACATTTATTACATCCAGAAGTCAGTAAAGAATTTGTGATGCACAAGCAGCATTATGCACATTGTTTAAAAATTAATAACAATCCCTAAAAACTACTCAGAATGCTACTGTGTTGCCTTGTAAGAAGGCTACTTCTAACAGAAAGGGCTCAAACTATTTTACCATTGCTTTTCAGAAACACGCAACTATGAGTTTAGCCAAAAGTGAAGATAAAAAGAGATTTAAAAATACTGAGGTGTGATTTTTTAATAATATCGATTGCTTTTATTCTGAACATCCTTTTTACAAAATGAAAACAATTCTTTCTCCTTTTCAAATTTCAAATATATTTTAAATGGTTAAGGGTTCTTTTAAGAGAAGGTATATCAAAATTAAGTCATTGATGCACATATACCATAGTATGCAATAAACTGCATAATAAAGTGCAGGAATCAACAATTACCTGATGTCTTGTCTCCAATGTAACCAGCAATAGTTATTCCTAAGCCCTGGTTGTTTTTAGTGAGTTCAACATTGAATTTCTCCCCATCCTCACAGCTATCAACAGAAGCATCATCCTAAAAAGAAAAGGGGGATTAGAAAGGAAGCTCTTTTTCTTTAAATATTCACCACATTCTTTAATGTCAGTAACACATAAAATTAGATAAAACCACAAAAAAGGAAGTATGAAATTTGGTTCTGTTCTTATTTGCTGTTCATCTGTCAAGCAAGAGTAGGTAACATTCCTCACAGTAAAGCAATGCAGGGCAGGTCATGTCCTCCTTCACCCCACTGTTCTGGGATACCACCTTCAACCTATCAAATCATTATTTAATTAATAAAATGATTGGCAAAATTTGCCCAAATTGAACAATTCATTTCTTGTACCGCAAGTTACATACATATGTATATGAATATGTAGCTTGCCGATTTTCTGGGACCTCCTCAGAACTAGCTTTAGACTGCTGTGTTTTTAAAAAGAAGAAAAAAAAACAAAACCAAATTGTATTTTCTATTTTACTTGTCTAAATTTCTGTTCATTACCTATAGGTGTCTTTTTAAAACTTGCTAATTTAAAATATGCTAAAAGCTATCACGAGTCAGGCAATTATATTTTTTGCTTTTGAAAGGCTTAAAAATTTCATTTCAGCACATAACAATTATATTTCCAGCTAGCTAAATAATTACAATCTTCATTAATACCTGCTATAACTCTCTGAATTTCAGTACCAATGGATTTTGGATCTATTTAATTACTTGTCGTTAATGAAAGTGGAATATGTATTAAAATCCTATTTTAACATTGGGGGTTTGTATCAAAAGTTTTTATTCTGTCCCTTCTGCATGCCAAATAGCAGTTAATTTTTTTTTTAAGTGCCAATATGGAAACCAGGCAGATATTAACTAAAGCCAGTTTGACTAGGTAAGTATGCGCCAAAAAAGATTTCAGGAGAGCTATGATGCTACTTCCCAACAGAATATGACTTTAGCTCTTTATCCAAGCAACTCCACCAGAAACCAAATTGAACACAAGAAAAAAATAAATTTCTAATGTATTAATCATCCCTCTCACTGATGATTAACTATTTAGGCCACAAGTAATGCCACTAAAAAAAGATCCAATTCCTGTAGCCTCCTGAATTTATACAAGATAGACACCTGCAGGTAACATGACAAGAAGTACCCATTTTGCAAAGCCATTCTGGTCCCAATAATAGTTTTAAGAGCATCATGAAGACTTCACCTACATCACATCTGACAGGAAGAAACTAAAAATCAAGCTGTTTGAATCATCATCTTCACTCCAGACCCAAATCAATGAGTTTTGCATGACTGGTAACAGGGGTGCTCCTTCCAAGAACGTGACTTTGTGTACGCAGGAGCAGTTTAAAAATAGCCTGCCTCCTGCCAGGAAAGAAGTAGCAGGAAAAAGGTTTTGAAAAGTATTAAAATTGGGAAGGTGGCAAAAACCTCAAATTGTGTCCCTTTGCTATTTTGTCAGTATTAGAAATCACATATATTCTGCAGCTGCAGATAGATCTTCAAACATTGCATAATATAACCTCAAAAAGGCAAATACTGCAGAAATAATGCACAGATTAAATTATCAAATTCAGCTTTTATTTTGAGAGATGCATTTCAGACAACTAATACTAGCGCTAAATATTAATCTCTTTATCTAAAATGCAGAAAGATTTTACATCTCTGAGCTGTAAAGACACAAAAGTACTAGTTTGTTTCTTATCTTTGATGCTCAGAAATCTCAACGTTAAAATCAACTTTCTTTGCCTTATAGCCACAAAACAAGGGATGAATATATGTTAATTTTTCACAGATATTACTACAATGGACAGAGACAAAAGGATGGTAACACCATCTAAATTGTAACATAATATCCATGCATAAATTGCAAGGACTTCTCTTCATATGTGACTTGACTCAAATCTACATTGGAACTGAAGAAAATGTCCAGAAAAACAACAGGAAAAAGTAAAACAAAAAATTCTATCTAAGGATAGGCTCAAAAGCAAAAAACCTTTTCTTCTCTCATTAATTTACTTAAAATATTTACATTTAAATGTATCTGGTCATAGCAATATGTGGCAAAACAGTACTGTTTCTGAATCCCATGAAACCAGACTTTGTTACAAACATGTAAATTACCTATTTTGTAGAGGTTTTGAGCTCACAAGTCATGATAATATATACAGCATTTTTAAAGGGGCTGACACTTGTAGAGGAGTAAAGATACAAAGTACAATCATCAGCAGGGGAGTAAGGGCAGCAGCTGGCTTACTTTTTTTAGAAAATATCTAGCAAATGAGCAGTGACAGGTGATGTAGGAAAGGATTAGCATCTGTGTGCTGCTTGGCACAGGGAGAAAAGTTCTGATGAACAGATGAAATTATACAGAAAAAAGGCAGAGAGAGAAATGCTAAAGACTCAACTAGCTCAGTCCTGAAGAAAAGACTGCATTGCTTCAGTTATCCCAATGTAATAACATACCTTACAAGCAACTCAGAACAAGTTGTTAATCAGATTATACTTATTGAAGTCCTAAATCTTAATCCCAAAAGTCTTCAAGAATACAGTTCCTTGCACTGTGGACTCATTACATTTAAATTCTCCCAGAATTGCGCTACTGGGGAACAAAATCCTAGCTTCTGAGAACATTAACACAAAAGACATTCAAAGAGCAGTTAAAAAGAAAGGAAATTTGCAATGGGTTACATATGTTCACTATTGCGTACCTGTTTCTCTGGTGTAGAGGTGGGTACTGGTGTTCCTGGAGGAACTGCGGGTAGAAGGGGTTCCTCAACAGGACCTCTTGCAATTACCAATTTCACTCTATTTCCACACTGCCTTAGAACTTGTGCCACCTGCTCACTGCTCATTCCAGCTAGGTCTGTATCACCAATTTTCAAGATGTGATCTCCACTACACAGTCTTCCATGCTGAAGGAAAAATAATGATGAAAAAATGCCATTTCTCCCATGTACTATTCAACTAGAAAAATAGCACATAGCTTTAGTCACTTCTGACAGATGAATCAGGTGACTTTTTTTGGATGCCAAGCCAATATCCTGATAACATGGAGAAGAAAAGAAGGCTGCCTAATGGCACACAAGTTTTATTAGGAATTTCCCCAGAGATATCCAGGAGATCCTTTAACAAGACACCATCCAAGCACAGAGAAAAAAATGTGCTTAGCTACAAAAATGTGCTACAGCTACCAGCTCCTAATGGTATTTAACAATTGCATGTAGATTGCAGAACTTTGGGTTCCATTTTCAAGCACACATCCAAAAAACAGAATACAAATGCCTGTTCAGTTTTGCACTGATACTAAAAAGCTACTACTAATAGTAACAGGATTAACCATGACTTCAAAATAAAATTCATTTCTCTCTTCCTATGATCCAGCTATATAAACTGATTTACACTTGTTTAGTCTCTTACTGATTAACCTTTATTTAATAAAAAAGCTTCATATGAATTTAGGACATATGATGAGTGTTAGAAAGACATGTTTGTAAAAGGAACCTATCTACCTGTTCAGGGGAAAGAGGACAGCAGTAAATGCTGTCCATGCCCCTCCAGGCCCTGTTATCAGGCCACTACTACTATTATTGGAAGACTGACCAGTCTCTGTGCCTACTCAATCCTTAACCATCATAAATGCAGCCCAAGGTACCTGTCCAATGAACAAGCTTGAAATGAGGTGTGATAACCAAATTCAATTCACATGACCCCTTCAGGCAAGAGCAGAGCCCGTGTCTTGAAGCAGACACACGAAGCCACATATCTACTACCAACTTCAGTAAGCTCAGCAGAGAAAAGCAGATGCTCTTCGCTATTAGGGCACAGAAAGTCAATCTTTGCAATCCGCACCACCCCTGATTACAGCCTCGTACACTTGTGAAAGAATTAAGACTGTAAATGCACACAACATTTATAATGTTACTAGATTTGAAAATGAAATTTAGAACCTAATTAATCTTTAGATTTCAAATGCAGACTCCTGCATTAAAGCCACTTTTACAGAGGAAAATTTTCCATAATTACTGTTTCTTTTTCTTCATTTATTTGGATAAAAGCTACTACTATTTGGTCTGATCATAAAAGTAATGAGTAACTTCACACCTTACTGAACAGTAACAGAGAGGTAGGTTGAACTTACCTGATCGGCCACCCCTCCTGGAAGGATGGTTTTAACAATCACGCCAGTTGACTTTCCTCCCACTATCCCAAATCCCAGACCTGAGCCATCATTGACCAACTCTATGGTCTCCACATGCTGCCAGTGAACCTAAAAGGAATAAATAAAAGCTTGCAAATGATTAAAAACATAGCATCATAGAATCGTTCAGGTGTAAAAAGGCCTTTACAATTATCAAGTCAAACTATTAATACGTATATAGGAATTTGCAGCATATTTTCTCTTATTTCTTGAGTATGTTTTTAATAATGGAAAGTTGGAGGAAGATTTACATATAATACCTTTTTAACATTTACTATTAGGTGTGATATTACATAATATTTAATCAGTAAATAACTAATTCTATAACAGGTGGAACTTCTCTGATACAAACCAGAGTTGAATAATGAGTCAGAACTTCCAAGAACTCGTTAAATGAATACAGGCAGCAGCCTAGCGCTGCCCACCTTCATGCCCCTTTGTAGTCAGTAAATACTGCTTCTAGAAAACCACACAGGACTGGAAATTAAAATTTTCAGATCTGTTCTTCAGGCATGTTCACATCAGCCATTACAACAAAGCAAAAGAGAAACCAAAATCCCAATTCAGTACTTCTAAGGCTGAAAGCAGAACCAAATATTGTGAGGCAGGTAGTAAGAGAAATGCCCCATGTAGTATTCTTCTGGGTTGTCTGATGGCAACAGCATGAGAATGAAGTCATTCTGACGGCAGACTGTGTTCTGAGAGGGGCAAAACTGCTCTGAAAGAAAGGCAAATCCTATCTCACTCGCATGGGGCACTCCTTGAAGGGACAGCTGGAAGCTCATGGTACTCCTTCTTCTGAACAAGAACTCCTACAGTAAACTCACCTGAAACTTAAAGACACAGCTGGTACTACACCAGGTACAATCTTAAAATAAGCTTTTCTTTTGAATAATCAAGGTATTGCAAATTCAAAGGCCTGTGGTACCTGTTTGGAAATCCAGTCTTAACATAAAGCCAGTATAATAAAGCAAAGCCTGAAGGAAAAAGAATGGCTCCTAGTATGTTGCATTTCAAAGCAAAGAGAACATGAAAACTGGGAAAGGTATGCTAAACAAACCAGAAGCAGCTATGGAATGTTTGTAAAGAACATCTTTTCATGCAAGGGAAGCTGTTCAGCGACTACAGAGGCAATCACATAGATAACAATTTTGTCACAGCAATACTGGAAAAGAGCAGGCTTCCCCTATTTGCTGGCAGGAAAAGTTAGGTCAGTCAGCTGCCCTCCTGTACACAGATATAAAGAACATTTCTGACATTCCTCCACTAAAGGCTTTATACTAATGATTAAAAAAAACAGTTCCTTTTTCCAGAATGATTGCTCTCTACACTTCTGGTAATTGACTCCCTTAAAGAAGGGCCACAGAAGACTGAACTTGAATATAAAAAAATTGAATATAGGCTGCTTCATCCCAGGACAATCCATTACATGAGTGAGGTAAGAGGAAGAGAAAGTACAGTTTATATCAGCCTGACACCACCATGTTTCTGAACTGTGCTGTCTGCACCTAGATGTGCAAAAGCTCTCATAAGAAAGGAATTGTAGCAGAGCTGCTTTTTAGGGAGTCCTTAAGCGCATCTTGTAATTTCACTGGAGCTCCCATGCTAACAGATAACAGAGAAACAAACACAAAAGCACCCATCCAGCTGGTGGTGCAGATCAGATTGCAAAGCCTCAAAAAATTGTTTGCTTAAGCAGAATGCAAAGAAAAAATATCCTGTTTAGTGCAACCTCAAAATAAAGCTTCATCAAGTAAGGTAAACATGCTGCATTTGCACTGGTGGATACAGATAATTTGGCAGATGGAGCAGAGAATACATCCAAGATTAAGATTTTTTCCCCCAGCAAGCAAGAATATTTTCTAGTCTTGAAAGGGAAAAGGTATAATAAAGATAAATAGAAGAAAAACCTCAAGAATTGTGAAGGAATGTACATACAAGTTATAAAAAATTACTCAAAAGACTATATGCAGTAAGTACATGTACATCCAGGAATGAATACACAGATGTTTGAGCTATACTCACCGGGTTGGAATGGGCTGAAACTGTGCTAGCAGCAGATGGAGACCGGGAAACTACAGGACTGATGATATGAGGAAAAGTGCCTCTAGCCACAACTAGCTGGACATTATCTTTTGCCTTCTGCAAAATGCTGATAGCCTGTTGATGTGTAATTGTCTGATCAAGAGCTTGTCCGTTAATAGCAAGGATTTGATCTCCTTCCTTCAGCTTTCCATCTCTGTCACACAGGTGTAAACAGATGACAAAATAAACAAATAAGAAAAATCAAGGAAGCACTGACACAGAATTTGCAATATTTTGACAATTCTACAGGATTTTTAATAACCTCAATTCCCCCTACTTTTTTAATCCCCCCTGCAGTGTTGCTGAAAGGAGCTGATGTGCCACCCTGGTGATGGCTCCCTTTGAAGCTAATCCCACTGCTACTTTCCCCTCGTGACTACCCCCTAGCCAGCTTTCTCTCCCTGAACCCCCATGCGAGACTAAGTACATTAATCTCAGTTGCTCCCAACCACAGCCTGGGAATTTATGTTTATCCTTGACTTTGAGCCTCTTGCTTTACAGACCAAGTGCTCCACTTTGTTCAGTGCACCCATTCTGAATATTCATCAAACCACAGAGTGGAACACACTTTCATCAGTATGTTACAGAAACAAATTTTGTTTTGCTGAAAAACAAGGCGGGGGGGGGGGGGGGGGAGGAAAAGAGTAAATGAAAAAAAAGGACAAAGAAAGAAACCAAACAAAATCCCTGAACAAATTAAAAAAACCTCTTCACTTTCTGACAAAGAAAGCATCACTGTAAAATCACATACTGAGTCCTTCCTCAGATCTACACCAAAGGAAGTGCATGAAGCTGAATTACCCTCTCTTTCTTCCACTAATTCTTTGCATCCCAAAGTGGGAATGCTTTGATAAAAAAGGGCAGCAAGGGCAGCAAGGAAAACAAGAATCTCTATTACAACACCCTTTGTGAGCCCCCACACTCAAGAAACCCAAGTAGAGCACCAAGGTAGGGAAAAACTATTTAGCTTCAACTTACAAGAAACAAGCAAACAGAAGAAAAAACCAAAAAACAAACAAACAAAAAAAAAGCCACCTCGCCGAAAAGAAAAGAAAAGAAAAGAAAAGAAAAGAAAAGAAAAGAAAAGAAAAGAAAAGAAAAGAAAAGAAAAGAAAAGAAAAGAAAAGAAAAGAAAAGAAAAGAAAAGAAAAGAAAAGAAAAGAAAAAGAGAAAGTGGAAATTGAGGAGACTAAAAAATAACATAGGGTATAAAGCAAGCTGCATTTCATACCTGATTAACTACAATTAAGTCTGTATACCAAGTTCTTCTCTCTTGCCCATGTTCTTATTAGACTTACAGTGAATATTCAGATCACAAATAATCCAAAAATATCTCCCTAAAGCACAGTGAGAAGCAGCACCAACATGTCTCAGCCTCTCCACACAACGTACAGAGTACACCACAAAGCAGCTTGGACCAGTGACACACTTTACTAGCCTGCAGTGAATGAGTGCTGCTGCCATTTACCTTTGAGTTTGTGTGGTTCCTCAGCAGTTCTCTCAACATTAGCTGTGGAATTTGAGTTTAAGTCTGAAGCATAATTTCAGCAAGGCATTATTGCTGAGCTTCTGTAATATCAGCTGAGTATCTCTGTGAATATCCCTGACTTTAGGTCAAGACTTGCCTGATGTCAAATCTGGGTTTCACACCTGCTCAATGGGACTCTACCTAACAAATAACACTGCCAGATACAGCTGACTTTTTTGCATCAAATTGTTCTTCAGTGCATTCGACGATGGCAAAATATGTATTCCTACTTTAAAAGACATGACACAGAACAGTAGCTTCCTCTTTTTCCCTATTTAAAAATCCCAGGGAAAGCCATCTGTAATTTCTGTAAAATAAGAACAGTTCATATGATGCCTGTTTCAACATCATATCAATTGTGGTAAGTAATTTTACCTCTGTGATGATGCTCAGAATATGAAGAGAGAACCATGTAAACATGTCCTTGTACCAGAAGGTCAAAAATAACAAAATAACAAAAATAACAGTAGTAACACAACTGAACTGCAGCGTCACATACACACATGGTATAGTAAAATATTCAGTAGTAATGTTACCTATGTGCCACACTTCCCTCCTGGATTTCTTGCACAAATATTCCTAGTTCTCCTCTGTTTTCACTCTTGAGTCCCACAACACTGAAGCCCAGACCACCACTTAGAGGTTTAATAAGGTCAATTGTCTCAACAAGACGACCCTGTTCAGCAAAAGTTAAAAAATGCGTACAAATGTTAAAAGGTTAAAAATGAACAAAGGTTAAATATGCTGAAAAGCAGCAACAATAAATGTGGCAAACAACTGGAAATTAATTTTTGAAACAAATAAGTTGTCACTAATTAATGACAACTATAGCTGAGCAAAACTGTACAAGCTAATAACTGAAACACAGTTGTTCCTTTCCAATTTCTTGCTATCATACAGAAAATGTTTGAGAAATAAATATTATTACAGCCCAGAAGAGGAAATCAGGGAAAAGAGGAAATCAGGGAAAAATGATAAATATATAAAGTTTTGGTTTAGTAGTGACTGAATAGTATATATATACAGTATATATACTATATATATATACTATATACTAATTTATATATATATATATATATATATATTAGAGGGTACAGGACCACAGGACCACTTTCAAGCAGCAAAACCAGAAATAGATGAATTTCAGACAGATGAAAAAAAATTGGACTATGCAAAAAGGCTCTCCTGTACACCACTAGGCTTCTCCTATCCTGGTCTCTTACAGATTAAATCGATAAATCCTAGAAAATATGCTTGGGCTCTCCCAGCTCCAGCCACTGAAGGGACTCGTGCACCACTTCTGCCTACTACAGAAAAGTAGTAAGATTAGAGAACAATGCACAGCAAGGTCAAAATTTTCCATTTTATTTCCAAGAAACACATAGATTTCGTTAATTATGCATACAAGAGCAGGCTCTGACAAAGTATCTCCCTCATGCACAGAGCAGCAGTTTTACAATGAGCATGAAAAAATAATGGCATGCTGATCTGTAATACACACACTGGTCAGCTAGGGACAGTAGCTCATGAGTGACTATGTCAGGGCTAGTTTTTAAACTACTTTCTCATTTACTAATTGTTTCTCAAACTAAAAGGTTACTTTTATTTATACATAAATGGTATTGTGGTTCGTACAGTAACTCAATTGCTTTTAAATAAATATACGTATACCTTAATCTTCATATAATCAGTAATCCATATTTTGTAGTTATTATATGATAGGGTTACCTGGGACATGTTTCTGATCAGCTGCTCAAAGTCATCACTGGAGAATTTCCCATTAATCTGAGGAGTAATGGACCTCATTGATGTTTCTAACACATTAGCTAGGTTGCCATTCTGCTGAGCCAACAAATATGACTCATTAAGTGGCAAGGACCCCATGTTCACACCATGATGGAGAAGCTGAGGGAATTCACCACTGGAATGTATGGAAGGAGTAATATTTACCTGTAAAAGATTGAAGGCAACATAGATTTATAGACACAGCAGAAACCTCCTTAGGTAAGGACATTATCATAAGCCAACTGACCCCCAAAAGTACGTGAAATTCCAATTTGCAATTTTAAACAGACATTTTAAGGAGAAAAATTACCTTCAATATTTATACCCAACTGAGTACAATTGAGTTGCACGCTACAACCACAAAACAAATTGATTAGAATAACTTAAAATTATTTTCCATACTCTGTCTAAAATTCATTTGTTCCCATCACGATAGCATCTTGAAGTACTCCATCACTATGCTAGAGGTAAACAAGAACAAAGGTTTCCTACAACATCAGTATTTAAGGAAAAAAAAACCCAAAAAACAAAACAAAAAATGTTATCACTTGTTTTACAATTTTAAAAAGAAGCATGCACAAATTGATGAAAAAATAAGTAAATCACACAGCTACATAGAGAACAAATTTCACTGGTCAGGGTTTCTGCATCACTAGGTACTACACCTACCAGTGTTACTATCTGCATGAGCTAGAATTAAATACAAGATTAGTGAACAAGTCTGAAATCACCAGGCTGATCTGTAAGTCACAATCATACATTTACACAGACTTTACAGCCACTTTTCTCAGAACAGAAAAGAAAAACCTCTGTTTTGCACAGCCATAGTAAATCACCTCTTCCCAGCTATCTGTGCCAACCAATCTAATAACTGCTGGTGGTATAAAGCTCAGGTAAAGCAGAAACCCTCATTTGTATTTTGTCCCACATGTCTGTTGACTTTCAATTGGTACTGCTTTACTCCAGATAAATTTGCTTCCTACTGGCCTGGCATACTATTATATTGCAACTTCAAATACTTTTCATAGTTTTACAATGCACACTTTCTAGCATTCTGCATCACAGTACAGAAACCTAAGGTTCCCCTCCCTTAAAGTCGTACTTTATACTTCAAGTATCAATAAAAATTTCAAAACAGTAAATATATTCTAAAATATCTACTCCACCAGTCTCAGTTGTTCAAGCATTTTACATCTATTGGGTTTATCATATCAGTTCTCCAACAGTCCAGTTATTAAAAGGTCAATATTGTTCTCCATCATACAATTCCATCTCATCTGAGTGTTTTAGGAAAATGCAGTAAAACAAACATCATTTGTTGAATAACTTATATGGCTGGGAAGGCCTCAAGTTAAAGAAAAAATACCACAAGTCAGCATTAAAAAGAAAAGTTTTCATTAGCATTTCTAAGTCAGCTCTGACCTAAAAAAAACTGTAAAGAAGAAAATTTGGATGTTTGGAACTCAGTGATTTTTATATCCCAACAATTATGTTCTTTATCCATACTTGTGAGGAATCATTTGGGTTATGTTTCAAACAAATTGTAACACCTAAAATGTGCACATATGCACTTTCTTTGATTGCATACATTCGTGTTGGAAAGCTTGTAATGCACAGATAGATAAGCCTTGTTTCACAGTTCATCACACGTAACAATACGCAGAGACGTAATCAAATTCTACCCTTTTGAGAATGTCAGACTTCCCCTTACATTATATGAATGGATTTGAAACTAGTAAAGTCTACAACATACTTGTGTTTCTTATCTGCATAAGGCCATATAATAGGTTAATTCACTTCCACCTTCACAGTGTTGTCCATTTCAATGTATAAAACTGTATAGCTGAACTTGGTCAGTTATGTGCTTTATTTCTTATTCTCCTCCATCTTCAAATCTTCTTATAGAGACTGTTGCTATGCTTATTCCCACAAAATTTGGTCATTGTTGAAATCATTAATCCTAGGAGTATCTAAAATTATGGCAACTAACCATTCATATGAAACAGCCTAAGAATATATGAGATACACACCAAACTACCTTTCATGTGCACCTAAAGGCCATAGTATACAGGTCTGGTATCACAAATGTTAGTAAGTCATAGGATTCAAGTTCTCTTTCTAAATCGCAGTGGTCATTGCAGAAAATAGCGCAGAGTTACCCTTTCTGCTGTAAGTTACCATCCTCAGAGCACTCTTGGTCAAAGCAGTCCCTAGAGAACTTATCACCTGCTCTGGCAAAGCCAGCAAAGTTAGCCTAAACAAAGAACAGAACAGTATGAGTAAAAACTACCAATTTTATCCAATGTTCATTAGTGAGGGCTCACTAAACTACTTTGGTGCAGCTTTTGGAGTGGTAACTTCAAACTAAGTGAGACAGGCTCAGCAGCTGAGCATGGTAATGACTTCAATCAGTATGATTATACCTAGAGAAAAATACATTAAATATCTGCAATTTCATTTAGCACCGTTCTAACTGCATTATTCTGTCCTGAGGGCTCCTTCATCCAGGAGCTTCTGGATGTTTCACATTTCAGGGTAGCAGAAGTAGAAAGTCATTGGTATTACTGATAGTCTTATAAAACCCAACTGTGTGCAAATTCCCTACTTTGAGTAGAGTGTGTAGTCAGTTTCTAAGACAAAAAAAGGAAAATTCTGTAACAATGCTAAAAGCAAAATTTGAAATGTACAGAAAGCTAGAGCACCTTCTACTTTACAAAAAACAAGCCACTTTAGCCAAAAAGGAGAGAAACAGAATTTTATGTCACAGAAACTGACTGCAGCTGAGAGCCCCCTGCTTTGAATTTATTCTACGACACCACACAATGTTTCAGACTGCTAATGCAGAGACAGTCCCAGTTTGTGAAACCCCTCTTGGCATAAAAAGCCTATGTTCCTCATGTATCTAAAGCACTTCTTTACACACAAATGTGTAGGGAGCAAATTGCACTAGAAAAATCATACATAAAAATCTACATCAAACCACAGTAGACAAAATTATGTCCGTTTTACAAGAGTATGGATGTTATAAATGGTGTTTGCATTATGATACGGTTTTTCTCTAGTATACCATAAAAGACTCTCTGTATATATAATCACAAAAGAACAAATAGAACTACACATCAAAAATAAAACGTTTTAGAGTATGACATATTGCCATTATGACTAGTATTACATGCTTAATCTGAATCCAAAATACTACTTGTACCACTCAAACTTGTACTGTGATTTAAGTATATTCTCCTAGTACTACTGGACAGTGGATTGATTGCTTTAGGTAGCTCACTGCACTGTTTACAGTGTTCTAAGAGCAGAGTAATCATGATGGGAACTTCAACTTCCACCTGAACATCTATCCAGTATCACCATGCTTTTCTCCACTCAGGTTTGAAGGACTTTTTCAAAAAAGGTAGGGCAATGTCCTTAGGGAATTCTGGATTTCTCCCTGGTAGAGAATTTGCACATTCTCATGCTGAAACAGTAGTTGTTTCACGCCAATGATTTTTTTTAATTTCTATATTGCATGTTTTCACTGACCAAGTCCTGTTCAAACTGGCAAATACAGTGGCTATTTCCTCCATTTGAAAGTTCATCCTTTCTCCATACTTTTCTGAGTATAGATATATACAGGAATAGATATACAGGAATAGACTGACTTTTCCCATTGTCTTTCAAAGCAAAAGATGGAAACTGTTCTTGTTTTTCTAATACACATAATGCGGTAACAACTCCACTATTCTGAAAAAACTGGATTATATTTATTTGCACAATGGTTAAAATACCACTGAAAGGAAGTCTTGCATACTATATACATAGCAGGAAAAGGAAAAAATAACCTTCCAGTTCAGACTAGAAATACCTAGTCCTCAAACCTTCTCCTTAAAATTTCAGTACAACAGCAGAGCTACAACACAGTATTGAACACAGTCACATCAATAGCAACTGACAGCAATATCTCATTTTCATTACACCCTTTTTAAACAAACACAGCTCATATTTAATGGAAAATGTGCTTAGTGCATGAAGCCAACCTCACATAAAATTTCATCTGACCTCTAAAACTCCAAGAAACAATAAAACTAAAAAAAAGTTAAACTGTTAACAGAATAAAGTTTTCTCTGTGTGTGTGCAAAAACCTCACATTTCACATCTCCTCTTTGGAAACAGACATGGTTACACCTTAAGAACTATTAAAACATTTATAGTGATATTTACGGTAGTTCTTAATGTAGAAGTTCGGAATTCCAAGACATATTTATAAGCAGAAATGTGATGACCACTCTCTTCCACATGTCCCACGAAATCCAGGTTTATAGCATGAAAAACTAGAGCGCAACTGCTATATATTCTTGGTAACCATTGCTCTCCAGGGGGAGCAATAAACCTCAAGCGCAAATCTTAAAATGATGTATTTTTCTTAACTTACAAATTGCACTACTTTCTTAATTTACATATTGCACTACTTTTGCAAACTACCATAATTCCATTAAAAAAGAGCTTTATAGCCCCTTGACTGTATAATTACAGAATGAGACATTACTGCTTTGTTTTATAAGCTTGCTTATGCTGTTTTTCCTTGATTGGCTTTCTCCTTATGGTATAAACATCTCCAGCATGGACAAAATTTGCATAAGATAAAAAGGAGAAATCATAAATACCACTTAGTATGACAAAATATATGTTTTAGTCCCACAGACAGACACAGAATAAAATCAAGTAGTGCTTACAGGCAGTAGCTCAAAATACTTTAACATAAAAGCAACACAATCCATGTCTGTACTGTATCAAAACTTAAAGCAATGTCCTCAACATCTCTAGGTCTCAACTTATTCAACAAAAAGAAATTTTCAGTATTTTTGCACTGCAACCACTGAGCAGCAACCCTGGACACCCCAAGAAGCACAAGACTGATTGCAAGATTCCTGAGTAGCAAGAAGGCCAGCTGCAACTGCAATCACACTGGAACTGAGGAAGCATAAGCTAGAGAACATGCACAACAGCAGGAAAGGGCCCTGAGCTGCCAGGAACAGGAATTGGCACCAGCACCACTCTGCTCGCTGCACCTTTATGGCTCCATCCACAGAGCAGATGAAGTAGATCCCAAATTAGCATTTCTTGTTATCACTTCATTTAAAAGCACAAACAGTATTGTTGCCAAGAGGAGCTCAAAACATGAACTAAAAGTCTCTAGTTGTCCAAAGTACAGAGTTGAGTTAATAATGTTAAGTGTTCACCAGCAACAGAAAAAGACAATATCCCACTTCTTCCCTAAATCCTCCCTTGTACAGACACCCAGCTGCTACCCACTACTACATTGTGAAGAAAAAACTATGGTCAAACTCACAAGTAAAACAAAAAAAAACAAAACCAAAAAACACAACAGAAAAACAAAAAGAAAACAAAAACCAACAAAAAAATCCAAAACAAACAAAAAACCAACAAAGAAAATCCAAAACAAACAAAAAACCAACAAAACAAAACAAACTATCAAACCAAAAAAAAAACCAAAACTGAGAAATGCAGCCCTGCCATCTGAGCCAACCACTAGATATTTTGTTCTGGCACAGCTCTGAGTGGAAAGGAGACAGGACAAGGTGTAGAGGAGGAGGTGAACAACTGAGAGACAAAAAGGAATAGAAAAGAAGCAGGACAGGGATGCTAACATAGTCCAATCATTTTCTTTAAAATATTTCATAAAGAAAATAAAATAATATTAAGATATTTAAACACCACAATCTCTATTTTTCTTCTCTGTCTCTGTCTTAACTTCAAACAACAAGACTGCTCTTCAACATCAGAAAACAAGCATTAACTGAAGAACAAGGACAGAAAGAGACAAGAAAAAAATCATTTTTTCCTTCAGTGCTCCCCAGTTCAAGAGACTTCTGAAGTCAAAACAATAATTCACAAAAAAACATCCCTTTGTTGTGCTTAGACTTTTCCACTTCAGTTAACTTCACAATGACAGTTTAGCAGTACAAACAAACCCTGTTCGCTCATTTAGGGGAAAAAAATACTCCTCGACATTAAAGCCTACTAATAAGAATCAAGGCATCAGATTTTCTGACTTTAGACCATGCCTCAAGATAAAGCAACATACCACCCAGTCCACATACTGCCCAAGTAGAGGTCATGACTTTCACTATCATCTCTGTGCTTTCAAGACACAATGCCTCAAGCCAGGAATACATCTTTACCTTGAAGTTTATTGATGACCCTAGAGGTCCACAATGAAGTCTCACTGGTTGACCTACATCTGCTGGGATACTTGCAAAGAATCTGTTTGACTTGTAAAGTAAATTGCCATTCTGTCTTCCCTGCTCCCTTCCCCTCTTTCAAACTACACTGTCCTAAAAGATGACCTCCTCAAGAATTTTGCAGTAGTCTTGCAGCTGTTTAAAAACTCATTGAAAAGAGAGGGGCAGTTAAACAGACTGTCACACTTCACCTCGAAAAGAAGCAAATGCCCATTAAACTGTCACTGCAGCTCATCATTAAACATAAAAAAATTAGCCATCCTTATCTCCAGTGGGTAGAAGCTGCAACATCTTGTCATTGCACAAGCCAGCACCATTTGTCATCCTGTCTCAAACAGGGCTCTGACTGCAACTGTAGGGATACAACTTCTCTCCTTATTCTGACACAGCTTGGCCAAAAAAACCTGGTCACTACTCACATGCCTTGCAGTTTTCATCAAACTGCTGCTTAAGAGCTTCAAGAGCATAGTACCCTTACAGTTGTGAAAAGGGTGTCCTTGAGTGGTGTCCTCAAAAGTGCCCCTATGAAAACACAGGTTTTTTAACATAACTCCCTATTTTATGATTTTATTCTGTGTCCTGTTTCAGTATGCCTTGTAAATATTTACCACAAAATAAAAACAAATAATCTCATGTCATATTGGTAGGGAAGAAATTCTACAGAAAAAATATAAGATGAAGAATTGACAAAATCTAAGAATGCTGGAAACATATACTTACATGTGTAAGTGTTCATATAAGCACACATAAAAAAAAGGGAATTCACATCCAAATAGCTCCCCTGTCAAATAGAACAGGGTACATACCATGCAACATGCACAGAGCACTAAAATTACTTCACAGACAAACCTGCAGTCAGGACAGAAAGTGAAATTATTATTTGCTTTTTTAAAAATACATGCCTTAAATTACCCATCCTAGCATCTCCTGCTTCATTTTCTAATTTAGCAAAGTGTATTTAAAAAGATAGCCATCCTTTAACTTCATAGCTGATGTCCAAAAGTGAAAATTTAATTTGCCATTTAAAAAATATTTATTAAAGTTTCAGGCATACTTTTACTTCTTACTACATGTTCCTAGGGTCTTCGCCATGTAATTCACACAATTTCTGGATGTCACTGTTAAATTCTCATTTCCAAATGGCAGTGCAAACAAACCCTCAGGACAGCTTTTTTTTCCTGAGATTTTTTTAAATTACTCCAATGTCATTAAGTCTCTAAATATTAAACAGACAAAATTTGAAAACCATTGTGATGAATACAACATAGACACCACTCTAATCTGTCTCATCATAGTCTGGTCAGAGACCAGATGAGGCTCCACACTGATGATAAGGTCCATGCGCAGAGTCTGCTCCCTCCCACCAGCAATTCTGCATACCTGACAGAGCTGGCCATCTTGGAGGAGTCAACAGGAATGACAATTTGCAAAGCCAGATACATAGTTTAGTCCTAATTCAGTTACTGAACTACTTTTTATATTCTTCAAATTCTTATTCTGCTGACCAGAAAATTATAGCAACAAATAAAGTCAATCTAGCCAAGTTGCTGACCCTTTTTTCAAGCTCATTGAAAACATGCAGAAAATTAATACTTAATACCCTGAGCAAGCAAAAAGGAGGCAAAAGCTCTGGCTTCTCTTTGATCTTTTATTCCTATACAAAGTACAAAATAGATCTTCATTTCCTTCAGAAGTCAACCATTCTACAGCTTCCCTCTACATCCTTATTTTAGCAGGGTAAGACACAAAGGAGCAATAAAAGGCTCCTAGGAAACAAGTTCTAGACCTCATAGAAAACATGCTCCTTTTGAAGGTCAGAGAAAAAAAGCTTTATGTTACCCCCCCCACCCATATCACCATTTCCCTACCCTGCACATTTTAAGTAAGAAGGATACACAAAAAAAATCACATATACATAAAAATCACATACACAAAACATAGCTTCCCAAAAAGTCCATGTGGTATGTCCCCAAACCTTTGGATCAGATGTTTGGTTTAAGCTATTTCACTGTTCAAAAAGCAGAAACACAAACATATTTGCATTACCTTAGCAAGTTTCCCCTTGCACTTGCAGGACTACTTTTCCTACCTGATCTCTCAGTTGTTGAACAGAAGTCTGAAGGCTCAGAATTTGATTAAAAAGAGGACTCTGCAGCACTGATTTTAATAGGCTCAGTTTCTCCTCATTTGCAATGTCACCTCGATCCCGAAGTTTTGTCTGCAAGCGCTCCATGGCCTGGAGGGCCCGATGAGTATCTGTAGCAATAATCATTCCTAGTCAGCACCAGTTTCTAGACTGCATAAATCAGAAGCCAATGAAAATTGTATTTTTGTCCATCAAGAAGTGAGTTACAAAATGAAAGAGCCTTCATTGAAATCCAGTTACAGGAACTGTGGCTACAGTCCACTGCAAATAAATAGGGGCATAAATAGTCATAATAGAAAACATCTTTCTTTTCCATGCAAATTTTTAATTCAAGAAAAGATTACAACAATGAAATCCAGACAACAGGCTCAAATTCAAATACATTAAACATATGATTGTAGAAATTTTGTTTTCAAATACAAAAACCCAAACACAACAGCATTTCTAAGCACAGTATATTATTTTTTTTCAAAACCTCTCTCAGCAGTATACACCTATATCCCAAATCTATCACACACACTCAATGTGGCCACAAAAATATCGTGATACAAATTAAAAAAAAATTACCAATTGTTTCCAACATGTTCTCTGCTTCTCAGCTTCTATTTCAAAACTGGAAAAAGACTGTAAATACTTCCCTGAAAAATAACAGAAGAAAAAAAAGGTCACATTTATAGAAATACTAAGCTCTGAAGGGAAAGAAAAAAGGTTGACTTTTGAAAGCAATAAACTGCAAAATAACGATCCACAAAAAAACCATCTTCACAGATAATTAAAATAACCTCAAATTCAAACTCTGACTCACTTTGGTGTTCAAAATCTTCCTGAAAATTGCTTTAGGAATATACTTTGTAACTTATTTGCATTTCCATATCAAAGTAGCTGTCTGCCTACTGTTGCACAACATGTCCTGCACTGCTTTAATCAGACACTATGAATCATAGCTGCCACTGAAATTTTACAGTTTCATTGCTTTCCTTTTCAGTGATTCACAAAAGACATTCCCTGCGGGATCAGTTTTCAAGCTCTGTGTTGACAATTTCAGGCGCATGAGCCACAGCACACTTCTTACAGTCACCTTTGAAAGAAAAGTCATATAAACCACAAGGCTACAAGCTTGTAGGATTCTCACACTAGAGCCTCCACTATTAATATCTAATGCAATTGACACTCAGATGTGGATGATACCTGAGTTTTTATCAGTGTGGGTTTCCAGGAAGGAAATTCCACATTGGGAGGAAGAAATTCTGAAATTGCTTTGCTTATTCTTTTTTGCTGCTTTTTGGGGTTGTTTGGGGCTTTTTAAAAATGTACATCTGCAATTGCTCAGAAATTTGCAGTGAAAGAACATGTTTGATGGAGATGGATAGGTGAGAAGTGAGGAGCTCAAATATCATTGCAGGTGTAGGAACTGTTGATTTTATCTTTCATAGTTTGTTTTCTTTATAGTAGGAAAAAAACAGTACAGCATCCCCATTTGAATCTGGAGAACCTAAAAACATGCAGAACTGTGATCTCAAAGCACTCAAGAAAAGTAATTCTTTCTTGAGACATTGGATAAAAAGAGGAAAAGGAATGACATTGACAGATCACTAGATAAGACAGCCTAACAGGATCATTAGTTATAGAATCTGATCATTTTGTCAAGCCTATACTGTTTGCAGTTAGTGTGGAAAAAGCAAACCAAATGGATTTAAAATGGTTTCAAGTTCCATCGGTAGGACTTCCCTAGTTTCAATATGCCTGAAGCTTCCTAGTTCCAACCTTGCCATGGGCAGAGAACCTTCCACTAGATGTGGTTACTCAGAGCCCAGTCCAGCCCAGTAAAAGAATGGGGAGTACATAACCTCTCTGAAGACTGCATTTGAATTTGACAATACATCAATACAGAATCATTGATCATCCTTTTTAGGATTATTATTAAACCCCTTAACCTGACTTTGTCAAAGTAATGTTACTCCATGGTCCAAATTATGCTTTTAAATAAAAATAAGCCTTCATAATTTTTTTCTTACTTGGCAAGGAAAATCCCAAAATGTGATTACCAGATCTGAAAAACGACCCAAATATCTTGTTTTTTCACCTTGTCACTCTATAAAACAGGACAAAACAAAGTCTATTTTACACAGGAAGGGCTGGATGAGATTTAAATGTTATGAAGGAAGCTGACTTCCCCAAACCCTTATCACCCACAGCTTTTCTTTCTAGATTAAAAACTACTATCACTTATATTCATAGCCACTATTTAAAATCAGAGGTATTTATACCATGCTTGTAGATGTTTTCCTCAGTACCAATGCAAATCAAAGCAGTTCTTTCCTGTGTCACTGCTCCATTTCTTTCTCAATACCTACCCTTGGGGCTGTGTAGGGGATGGAACCAGAGAGCTGTCCAAAAAATCAGAAATTTAGTATTTTTTCAGTTATTTTATTTATCACAGCACTATATGCACAAGCATATGACATGTTCAACAGATGAAACTACTCAGGAAAAAATAGAAAGCTACTGTTCTGCTTTAGCTTTGCAGAACCTCAAGAAGAGATGCAGTTGTAAAATGTCTCTACCTTTTGGGGTAGCTGGATATTGTTTTATTTTATGACTCAATTTGACTAAAATTTCATTCTTCTTGTGCTGAGAAATGTAAATTTTACAAGTGACAGTACCCACAATTATCTTTGTGTTGATGTAATTCTGAAGATATGAACTCTAACAACTTATAGCAGAGGATTCTACAAGCAGACACAAGTCCTAAACATATCTATAGGTTGAGATTATGCCATGTAATTTGCAATGAAAAGAAGTCCTTAGCTCTGCTAAGACACTCATTACTTACTTTCTATTTATCTCATGCTTTAGAGAGGAGTGAATACTGCTCTAGTGCCATGCTAGTATCAGCAAATCTATTTTGAACTCTCCATTTATTCACTTTATTTGGGTTTCTATTAGTAGGAAATCCCTTCCCAGCTGGCCAGCTCAATGCTTTTGTTGAAGTCAGCAATAAGCATGAGAAAGACCAAAACTGCCATCAGAATGTTTTCCCCCAGACACCTCCTCTGAGGCAGATGCAATGCACTGAGGCACTCATGTTTGCCTCTACAGTGTTGCAGGCCAAGCTGACCCCTGTTTGCTCCACCTGCACTCTGAAAGGACAAATGGACACATGACTGCTCCTGCTGTGCCACATCAATGCTAACAAGTGGGATCTGCCAGCACCAGCTTAATGGCACATTAACATAGTGAAGTATTGGAGAAGCAACCACACATCTCTCCAAAATACACTGCAGAGACATATCCATAAACACCACCACCCACTACAGGACACACTGGCCCTTAAACCAGCTTGCTTCTAAGTAGCAACAATGTGCTAGTGAGAAGTAGAGTGGAATGCATGATCACTTGTTGAAAGGCCTAATTCTATTATACTGAATATTTTTATAATGGTATTGTAGATTTCTAGATGGGGAGTTTAGTTCTAGTGGGGAGTTTAGTTCTGATTGTAGATTTCTAGATGGGGAGTTTGTAGATTTCTAATGGGGAGTTTAGTTCTGATTTCCTCATTTTGCAATCTCCTGGCAGTCTGTATCACAGGAACCTGAAGCCAAAACCAACCCTTCTATACAGGATACAACAATCTTCACACCTCAAAGAGCTTAGTAGCTTAGCTCAAAGTAGATTTAACTATTTTTGTATTTCAGTGCTGAAGTTCATTAATCTTCACAGTAATAAGAACACAGGCTGTCTGAGTCAAGACTTTATAGGCAAATAGGCAAATCGAAGAAAGACAGTTAAACAAATAGCAAGTTAAATCTATGTTCAAGTTCAAAACACACAGGTAGCTGAAAGCTGTGATGTAAACAAAAAACAAACAGCCAAACAAACAAAAAAGAAAAAAAAAAAGGAAAAAATCAAATCTCATCATCTTCTCTCACTTTCCTAATGTTCTTTTAGAACATTAGAATAGAAAACACAAGGAATTTTAGACAGGTATAAGGTGACAAACACACCATATTCACTCTAAGAACAAACCAAAGTTAAAGATGATCCCTTTTAAGTTTGCACTTTTGAAATTTGATTCTTCCAACGCTAACGAACAAAAATGGGGGTTTTTGCCACTCTTCATTCTACCCTTCTTTGATAACATTGGTTGCCACAAAACAGCTGGCATGTTGCAACTCTGGTTTCTATCTGTCCACTTCTGAAACACTAAAATGCACAGGTGGCAGAATTTTTTTTAACTTCTGAAATTTATTTGATCACCTCCTTTCCACTACAATTGCAGAATGCATTTAGCTAAACAGACAAAAGATTTGTGAAAATAGTAAGGCGACGCATTTCCATTGATCATTCTTTCACATCTATCACTTAGTTTCTACAAGGAAACCTACTCTGTTTCATTGACGGATACTCCATCTACTGCTTCACAAAGCCATTTTAGATAATACCTTGGAAACTAATGGTCATAGCATGGATTAGGAAGCATGCAATGCCAAAGATAGAAAACATAGTAATAGGCTTTGCCCCATAGCTCCTGCATTACTTGAAATACTCTGAGCATACAGAAGAAATGCCTATCTTAAGAGCGATCTCTAGGCCCAAACTCTGGCTTGGAGTTGCGTGAGATTAAAATTAAATCTATTTCAATTAAGCAGCAAGGTAACCACAACATGCATTTTATAGCTGCTAAAGAGAGTATTTCGGAACTTCTAATCCAACACTTTGGCCTGTGTTTGTGTGGGCTAGAGATATCCTTTAGTACATGATTTTTATCCCATGCCATCTTCCTCCCCAGTTTTCTGGCTATCACTCAAACAGGCATATCATGTTAGCACCCGTGCAGTGCAGGAACAGCAACCAAACCACACAGGAAGTGGAAGATGCTCATTACTGCTTAACTTTCTGCCTTGCCTGCAGATTCTAAGAGCTCTTCATTTTTCCCACTTACCTCCTTAAAGATGGCTACTAACCCCAGGAGGAAAACTGAGGTGGATCCCCAGACACTGAGCAGTCTTGTGAAAATTAAGGCAGTGGAAACTATTCACAGTTAATTCAAAGATCTCATGCTTTTCTGTTTTTTTTTTTTCTAGCTACTTTTCTATCAATGCAATTTTGCTGTTACATACAGTACTTTTTTAAGCACACAAAGGGTGTGAAAATAAATACAAGACAGCAATGACCAACAGGGAAAAAGAGAACAAAAAGAAAAAACAAAATTAACATGCACTGTTCCACAAGGAACAAAGCAGATTTCCATCAACTACCTGGAATGTAACAAGCAAACAAGAGATGCTTGACATCTACATTTGATAGCTATGCTGATGAAAATTGTTCTGAAACATTCAAAGCAGAAATAAAAAGGCAGTATTGCACAGCCTATATTAAGACTCTAAGCACTTTGAAAAAACATTACTAGCCTCTTTGAATTTAGGAAAATGCCGAATGCATCAAAAATACATATAGAGGTAGTGGTTCTGTATGTTGAAGAAAAGTTCTGTGAGAGAGCTGATGAACAACACCATATACTTTGAATTAATTACGAAAACAGAATTTTGAACATTCAACTACTTTTAATCTTCTGTATGCATCACTCTAATGTATTAAAGAAACTTAAAATCCTTTTCCATGAACCGGCAATCTGTTCCCTGTGTATAATTAATAATTTTCTGTAACATGTAAGAAGCCCTACATCAGCATAAGATATAATATCCATGGTAACTGACATGCTAATAATTGCAACCGGGAAATGCAACTAAACTATCCATAATGATTGCACCTACTGATAAATGTGTGTGATATAGTGTATTTAAAACTGATTTGCAAAGAGCATTTAAAAAATAACAGCATAGAAGGTAGGGTGTTTCTGGTGGGGTCTGTTGGGGATTTTTTTGTTAATGAAACAAATGGCTCATCTTTTTAAAAAAAAAAATTTCAGTAAATATCTTAAATTTAGATCAACTGGCATCCTTTCACATTAGCTTCAGGAAGTGAAAAGCAACTTTTAGCATATACAGAATATAGGGGACGCCAGTGAATATACTGAATTGATGAAATACAGGCATGGTTAATATTGGCTCCTCATGTTTTCAAGCATAGGCAAATGATAACCATATTCATTAAATTCAATTAAACCTGATGAAGCACAGATTTTACAACAGTTGCACCTCAACGTATATTGGATTTTCACAGAGGTGACACGGCATACATAAATGAATAAACACAAAGCCTCTCTGAACAGCTTCTAGTAAGCATCAACAAAGAGTCATCATTTTCCCTACAAACTGAAAACAGAAATTTCTCTTTGTGTATTGTGACAATAACAAGTGACTTATACATTAAATCATAACCCTGTTTAACAAGACCACTGTGCGAGGGGTTTCGGATATAAGGACAGGGTCTGAAAAGCCTACAAAAGAAATATGTTATTATTG
Organism: Ammospiza nelsoni; assembly: GCF_027579445.1. Taxonomy (NCBI): domain Eukaryota; kingdom Metazoa; phylum Chordata; class Aves; order Passeriformes; family Passerellidae; genus Ammospiza; species Ammospiza nelsoni. Next base: position 38,828,457 of record NC_080669.1, on the reverse strand, counting down.
CCAAGACAAAAATAGCATATTTTCCTATTGACTTGTCAGGAACACCAGCAGTGAAAGAAGACTGTCCTTATCAACGATAATATAGTATCCTCCCAGCATGGCATTATACTAACCAAAACTGCTTAACCAGGACGCTCAAATATAAAGCCAATTAGAAAGTGTACTGGATGCACTTCACAAAATTTTAATTTTTTTTTTTTTGTGTTGGAAACATGGAGCAGAGATTTAAAAGGTCTTTACAATAGTTCTCAATATGCTGAATTAAGTGCTACTTGTTAAAACAAAACCATCTACAGCTATCTGCATGACTGAGAAGATCTAAGGCATTCTTGCCCGGAGAATTCACAGACCAAGGCCCCACCAGGGCCAGGCGGAATGAAAAGATCCATTAGTATCTACGTAGTGCAGCTCTCTTTCCGTAGTGCTGACAGCTGTCTAACTTTCCTAGTGCACTTCCACATGAAGGGGGGAGAATGTATCCAGTTCCTAGTGAAAGCCTCTTCAAAGCACTAAGGAAATCATTAGAAACACCACAGCTAATCAGTAAATGTTACATGCATGTTATTGTTAACAAGATAGGAGACATAAAAATCGGCAACTAAAAATTGATAAAATTTTTTTTCTAAATTATGTTCTCTGTCTAATAATGCTGCTTGTTAAAGTGGGTATGTCCTTAGTTATTTTCCACTTGCATTCTTTTCTTCTAGTGTTACAATTACTTTCAATTTCCACAGAAGCATCAAGTAACACTCCCAAAAAGTATTTTACCACTTTCCCCTTTTCCAGTTTATTCCTCCCTACCAAGGAGTTGCTGTTTCCTTGGGAAACGCAGAAGTGATACGGAAACCACAGGGCATCACACAATACAAGTTCCGCAACTGCAGAATTCAGACCCTTCCTCTTTATCTCAGTAAATCTCTGCTTTCCTACTGCGACAGACTCCCAACACCCTTTCAGGGACCAAAGCCAGTAAGGACGTTTCCTATCCCACAGTTTTAATTAAAAAAAAATCTTCTACACTTATTAGGACACAAAAGTATAGCTGGACGATGCAGTGTTTATAAAACGAAAAGGAAAATCAAGAAAAAGGAAAAAAAATTATAACCAACGTTTTTCTGCCAAACGGCAAATCAAACCTCTTAAATGCTGTACACGGAGTTCAAAAGGTCGGCTTTGTGAGTTTTTCTTTTTCTTTCTTTCCTCCTAATACTCTTTCCAGTAACACAGGGAGGTGCTGGCAGCAAGGGGGAAGAGGAAAAACGAACCATCCCTTTCCTTTGCGCACCCAGACTCATCCAAGAGCACATCTCCGTTTCCACCCAGCCAAAGCTGTTACCGGGGAGCTGCTGGCGGGGTCCGACCTGCGGGCAGCGCCGACACCCGCACGGCAACAGGTCCCGAAGAAGCGCGGCCACCGCCCCGCCTGGAGCCCGAGGACACGGCCAGCGTCGCCGGGGCCTCCGGTCCGGCTCTGGCTGCGAGCGAGAGCCAACGCCGCCGCCCACAAGTGCCGGCCGCGGGCCGCGGCCGCTAGCAAGGTCGGTGGCAGCGGGGGCAGATGAGGAGACTGCCTCCCGTCATGAAATGCCCGCGGGGGATAAATAAAGAATGCGTGAATGGGCAGCAGGGCTCCCTGCAGATGTCAGGGGAGGTTCGGCTTTTGTTTACGTGAGGACGACGCCCCGCCAGGCCGCCAGAGCCCGCGAACCGCCCGCCCGCCGCAAGCCAGAGCCCCGGCCCAGCCCGGCCCCCACAGCCGCTCCCGCCGCCCGCGGTCGGCTGAGGCGGAGGAAGAGGGGATGTGCCGGGACACAGCAACAGGCTCAGCTCCCCGGCCCGCGGCTCCACGGCCTCTCTCCTCCTCCAGCCCCCCCCCCCCGCCCCCCCCGGCAAAACCCTTCGGATCAAATGAACAATAATAAAACTTCGAGAGGCAAACGCGTTTTAAATGGTAGCTCGAACTCCAGCGACGCGGCGGACCCTCCCCGCCCTTCCCGGCCCGCATCCCCGCGGGACGACTCGGGCGGACTCGCCCCGCTCCGCGCCGCCCGGCCCAGCAGTACCCTGCTTACCCCAGCGGCTCGGTGGGCCCCGCCGCCCGGCCCGGCTTTCCGCCCTCCCCGCCCCCGAGTAGCGGCGCCGAGCGAGCCTCGCCGCGGGGGCAGCGCGCTCGGGCACGCCCCGGCGGCCTGAAACCTAATCCGGCGGCCCCCGCCCGCGGGTCTCACCGGGGCGGGCTGGGCGGCCGCCCGCAGCGACGGTGGGCGGGGGTATCCGGGGGATAGCGGGGCACGGTCGGGGTGCCCGGTCCCGTCCCTGCCGGCCTGTAGTCTCGCGGCCCTTCCCGCCGAGTGTGTCTCCCCGCGGCTGCCGGAGCGCACGCCGTGCCGGGATGACACCGAGAGGCCGGGCTGGTCCGGCTTAGCTCTCCGGTTCGCCTGCGAAGTGAAGGCGACGGCAGGCTGGCCCCTGCCTCTCTCCAGCGGTGCGGTGCCGCCTGCGGCCGGGCCTGGCCCCGCTTGCTGCCAGCCCAGCCACCGCCGTACCCCTTCTGGTGCAACAAGATGAGCCTGGCCTGGAACGGAGGAAAATGGGAAATGTTTGGAAATGTTTAAAAAAACAAAACAACCAAGATCACCAAGCAACACATGATGAAGTTAGACAAAATGATTTAAAAAGTCTTAGAATTTATAAAGGGATGACTTTTCCCTCAATGCAGCAGCTGGTTATTGTGTTAACTAGAAGTAAGGAAGATGCTATGTGTTTCACATATATATGTCTAAGACTGAAGGACATAATGCAGAGATGTTTGCAGCAACCACAAAATACCCAAAAACATAAGGTCAGCTAAAGCTGGTATTATTTTGGTATTTGTTGACATTGCTTCTACTAATATTACCATGGTCATGGTTTCCCCTATTCCTTTACATAAGACTATTTTTTGGTGTCAATGCTCTCAGGCAGCTCAACTGAGGTAAAGCCCCTGCAGATGGACCACGTCTGCTCCACTGGGTGTGTTGGCTGCTCCTCTGCCTCTGCAGAGGCTCCATGAGCATTTTATCTGCTTCTTGCCTTCTGTCGTGGCTTGGTTCTTTTTCCAAACAGAGGTTAACCTTAAGTGTCATCATAAGTTCCAGTAGTTTGTGGCTGAGGGGTGGTGGTGGTGTTTGGTTGATGGGCTTCTTTGAGTGTTTGGTGGTTTGGGTTTATTTGGTTTTTTTTTTTTTTTTTTTTTTTTTTTGCTCATACAAAAATTTTAAAGAAACCTAATGTTATGAAGCTAGAATGGAGTACTGCCCTATCTATTTTCAATAGTATCAATAAATGCAATCCCAGTACCAACACTTTCTTATGCAGACCACTTTACATGTTAACTTTAAGAAACACAGGTCTTTGTACATTGTATGCTTTGGTTGTTTTTATTTTTATTATTTTATTTGGAAAACTAAATTCTGAAAAAAGATTGTATCACTAAGGAATATTTCTCTTGCTTGCTCTTATTACAGCCGGTGGATTGAAAAACTCCAAATATTAACTGCCTTTTCCTCTGCTGAATACTCAAATATACATATTTATATTATGTTATACATACTTATGTTATACATATTTATATTACATAATATATATTTTTAACAATAATTCTTCCACTTTTTAACTAAGAAAAGTAATTTTCAAGATTTTATTCACAGGTTCCATTGTTCAGTCTGGCATGTGCTAAAAGCATATTGCTTTTTTAATCAAACACAGAGGCTCTGCTATAGCTAGGACATTGAATGCTCTATAACTGTCCCACCAACTTTGTGTGTTACATGAGCCTTTCTTAAATCCAGCATAAAATTTAAAACATAAGTTACACTTTGTTTCCATGTATCATTGTTCAATGAATAAGCCACAGTTGATTAGATAAGTACAAGATGAGAATGTTATTGTTATTTTTCCTGTTGCTCAGGATTTAACTATGGGATATGACTAAAACAAAATGCAGTGATTCTATTAAGTTTATTTGGACAAAAAAATGGTCAAAAGTGCAGCAGTACTCATGATGTACAGCAGCACCACTTGTGTAATAATTCTTCCCAGTGCAATTTGGCTTTGTATGGGATATGCCTTTCAGAAAGATTTTAACATACAGACTGCTTTTCTAAAGTAGACATACATTTTAAATTCTATTCAGATTTTGTCAAATCCTTGGAGTATATATTAAGTAGATGATAGTGAAGTTCAAAGCGTTGTGCTCCATTAGGCCTTGCCTGTATTAAAAATATTTGCATGAGTATATTTATGCCAACATAGCTGTACAGAGAAACTGAGCCCTTTCAGTAAACATACAACTGTGCATACAATAAACATGAAACTGTAATGGCAATTGGCATCACAGTAATCTAATGCCCTCTTGCACACAGTAGCTGATGACACTGATGAAGAGCCATGCAGGCACAGTTCTAGCAAATAGCAAAGTAAATTCTTAGGGTTCAGAGTACACAACTGGTCTCATGGATATATTTGGTACTAGCTTTAGAAAGTTAATTTGAAAGACATCCACCATTCATATTTAATTATTTCTTCCTTTTGTTATAAAATAGGACCGCTCCAGCTCCCCCTAGAAAAAGAGGGTCACAACGTATCAATGATTTTGTTAGTGTGGGTTACATCAGGTACAATGACACACAATGTTTTAAGTTATGTCAACGGTTTTTTACTGTAAGGAGTGTGGCCATTAGTGTTCTATAATCTTGTGGGATCCTTCAAATGCTAGAAAAGAGAATCTACTTTGTATTTCAAGGCTAAATGTTTTAACAAGCTACAAATAGTTGATGTGTCTACACATGGTTTTCAAGTGATTGTAAATAAAAATTGCAAGCAATTTTTTATATCATAAGCCTTCCTCAAAAGATTAGTATGACTACAAAAATATTCTGTCAGAAAGAACTTAAGGAGAAGATGACGGGGATCTAAGAAACCCTCATTTTATGTTCTCTAATATTAACATTCTGATATATTTCATTTCTCAGGTCAATTTGTAATATAGTCATGGTCAAATCAATATTGGATGAGATGCCTGCCTTGCTGATTTACTTAAATACATAAAATATTAATATTAATGGTTCACTGCTTAGATTTTTTGGAAAACATGAAGGAGAAGTAAACTGAAAAAAGAAGTCTTTACAGATATAACAGGGTCACCAGAAACAAGGCTATGTGTCCATTAAATCATTCATTAGGCTGCTGTTGGGGATGCAGCCTTTTAAAATAGTAATGGGAACAGGATCTAGCCAATGAAATAAGAGTCTGATTCTGCTCTGAGTCACAAGTACTAACTTCACTTTGAGAAGATTTTGCCTATAAAACACATTTGGTTACATTTATGACACAGAACTATTTATTCCCTAAAAAAAAAAGTGTTCATAACAATAATTGTTTAGTTTCATCACTGTGTGTATCATATTTGGTATGGGCATTGTTATTGCATGCTCCACTGCAGAATGGGTAGAATAAATATTTTAGGGACCTAGAAGTACCCTGAGAGGAAGGACTCAGGAATATTTATAATTTTTTTATCTATGCTTGAAGTATTCCATCCCTGAACTTAGAAATGAACCTGAAAAGGGACCAATAAACACTTTTCATAAGTACTACCTTGATTAAAAATTGTATGTACTTCTCTTTTATAGCCTTACTCTTCAATATTACAGGATAATTTTCTTAATGTATATTCATATGTATATATGCATAGACACAATATCATACTTTTCATTACAGCATTTGCTTAAATTTCAAGTTAAAAAACACTAATTACCATTTTTATTTTTAGAGAATGGTAATAATTTATTATAGATCAAATTTTATTCCTGGCTCTATAAAGCAAGAGTAATCCATTGCATTAAGTGGAGTTAAGCTGTAAAGAAAACCAATCTGAGATCAAAGGTAACTATGATCCTAACTGTTATAGCTGCTAATCTAAATATATTAAGTATGTGGTTATGCATTTTGTCTTTATTCAAACAAGGATGGATCACCATCTTTTTTCATGGAGCTCTTAAGAGTAGAATAAGTCATACTAGCAGAAGCATTCAGTATTACATATAACACTCTTCTTCATTTCAACATAGAAGTTACACTTCGAAAGTCAGATGGTGTAACTACACAGTTGCTTCGGTTACTGGAGGTAGCACCATGTATGTTGTTATACAGAGCTAAAATTGGAAACTTTCTCATAACTTCTGTTTGAAATTTACAGGTTTTGGATTATTATGCTGCAAGTAGCAAATATTAGTTTCACTTACAGAAGCATGCATGTTGGCAAGAATGGTGCATAGATTTACATTTTAAAGTTTCTTTGGGAAATGGTCTTCCCTGCGGACATACTTCGTAGCTGTTATTATTGGTATTGGAGGTTACACATACAAATAGAAGGGGAAGTATGCTCTGTAAGGTAAAACAGAGTAAAAAAATCATAGAAGGTACATTAATTATTTATAACTACAAAACAAAATACTTGCAATTATGACAAATTAAAAAGGGATTTATTTACACACAAACAGGATTGTTTAATGCCACAGGCCTTCCCCATAGAGGAGAAGTGAAGCCAAATAAGTGACAAAGCATATTGACCTTATCATAATTCTTCAGACACATAATACCTACAGGAGAGTCTGGTTTTGTCAGATTATGGTGGTTTTGGTTTTTTTAAAATGTTTTTTTTTAAAAATGTATTTTGCTAGAGATTGCCACATATTTGACAGACCCAACTCTCAGACAATCTAATTTTAAAAGCTTTCCTCAGAAGTCTTTCAAGACATGTTGTCCAGAGCAACATGTGCTCTGGTATACTTGTCAATGCAACAGTTGTTCCAATATTTGAAAAGATAGGGCAATATCTTATTAGCAATTCTTGTGTTAGCAATATTGGGAGGTCCTGCATGACATATTCTTTAGAGTTAAAAAAATTAGAATGGAAGGAACCTGACATGTCTAGTTCAGGAGTTTATAGACAGATGAATTGGTAAAACTAAAGTAAAGCACAGCAATACATACAGAATGATTTGTTGTATGGCTCTGCTGTTTATCATTGTCCAAATAGTATTTAGCACTGTATGCACTATTTAACCAATCAAAGTATCTGGTATCTTGCCCTGTTCAGTGTACGATGCAGATTGCATTCAAGTCTCTGCTTCTGATCCAAATGTGAAATTGAAGAAACGTTTTGCTTTCAATGATGTTCAGAGTTGAAATCTTAAGAAAAAGTACATCTCTGAATTTGCAGTCTTAGGTCTTTTGTTCCCAGAAAGATTCATATTACCCATTTTGGATAAATAGTTCTCTACTTATTGGACCATGTCTTAGGTTGAAAGATTTAGCTGGGTTGTACATTTGCCACCTGTTAGAAGTGAGGCAGTTATTTTCTGTTCATTAGGCAGTTTTCTTTATCTCTTCCACCAACAATCCTACCTCGAAGAAATATCTTCTGTTAATGGGCCATTGAGTCTCACTGCACGACTGATAAAATCGTATCATCCCTCTGTGAGATACTCCACCCAGGGGGAGGAGCCAAGCATTCCTACCTGGATAGAACCTCATATTTAGAGCAGTCTTTTCCCACTAGATTTGTAGAGGAACAGCTGTCTTCTCCACTAGATTTCCAGAAGAAAACCAGGCCCATCTACACCACCACCAGAACTGCAAAAGAAAACTACAGCCTTCTACAAAATCACTGCTTCAACAAAACCACATCTATCACTCCAAAAAGATTACTACCACCATTTAATCAAAACTTGACCATTTAATCAAACCTATCAACCACCATTTTATCAAAACCTGTCAACACCCTGACCAACAGGGTGTCAGGCCATATTCAGACTCTGTCTGTAGTTTGTTTTCTTTTTTTTTTTTGTGTATTATTACATTTGTATTTTTAATTTTCCTAGTAAAGCACTGTTATTCCTATTCCCATATCTTTTCCTAAGAGCCCCTTAATTTAAAAATAATAATAATTCAGAGGGAAGGGGTTTAAATTTTCCATTTCAAGGAAGACTTCTGCCTTTCTTAGCAGACAAAGTGTCTGCTTTTCAAACCAAAGTGGTCTTTTCAAACCAAAGTGGTATCAATGTGGTATCACTACACTGTCCCAGTAATGGACTAGTATTGGAGCTGTAGTCTGTTTGAGAAAGCAATAAAGTTTTACAGTTAGCTTCGCCAAGTCATTGTCTGTACAGAGAGACCAAGCAAACAACCTTGCTCCATTGCTTTTCTGGAGGACCTGATTCCACATGGCTCTGCATGGTTTTAGTTTTAATTTACATGTAGAGAAGAGGCAGAAATGTACATCTGTGTCCTTTCATCTTGTTTATGGAATAGGTGAGCTTTGGGTCAGAGGTAAAGCAATTAGTATTTACCACTATTATTAACTGCCATTCATACCATTACATAGTTGCATTGAAAATGTAATTACTACAGTCTACGAATTACCAGAATTAAACAAACACCAGTGTTTTGGTGTTTTGGACTCTAAGTACAGAGAGTCCAGAATCTAAACATGCAAAGAATATACCCATCTGCCTGTGAACTTGAAAACTAAATATTGCTCATCAGCCAAGTCATTTATGGATGGCAGATGACATGTCAAAGGAAGGCCACTCTGCTTTTTTGAAGAACTTCCCAGGAAAAAGGCTTTATTAGCTATTATACCTGTGCTTCTATATCAAAACTATTTTGTCTAGTAAGATTAGCACCTGTAAAAAGAAGAAGAGTGGGGAGAACCTTTATGTTATTGAGGATATCTCCTATTCAGCTGGATGGATGTAAGGAGGAAACTTCTGATGCAATGTGCTACAGACTATGGGCTGAGATATAAGTAAGCATGTCTGTAACTGGCCAAAGCTTTTGGAGTTTCAGTAAGGTTGACTGATATAAATTCCTTACAGTTTGCTTCGATACATTGAAGGTCTTTCCTTCCTCTGTGCGTACTCAAGTGCTGCAAAGGAGTTCATCATTCCTACAAGCCACCAGAAAGTACTAAGAACACTATGAAAAAACACAGAGAGAAAAGAGCTTTCAGCAGACCAGAAGATGTAAAAAAGGTTGGTGTTTCTGGAATAAGCTTATTAATACAAATATCTGACAAATGGAAATTTCATTTTGGTTGTTCTTAAATAGGAATTTAACACTAAGTGAAAATCATTCTAGCAAATGAAACAAATTTAGATTTAGTCCAACTGCAACATTAAAAAGCTCTGTTAGAGAAGGAAACTATTTCAGTAAATGCCTTTTTTCTGTTAAAATACGCTTTGGTTTAGGTCAGCTGCTTCTCTTACAGATAAAGGTTCCTTCTCGTAGTGATATTGTCATAAGGAGGTCTTGAAAACTTTGAAATTCAATGAGCAAATTTGCCCTCATCTGGTCATTAAGTGCCAGAAACTGGCAATATAAGTAAAAATAAGAATCAATACTCCATCCAAGCCACCCAATGCCTTATTTTCAGGAGTTAATCAGTTACCTATCAGTACTCAAAACCTTGTATGCAAAATATAGTTTGTTTTCTAACTAGATGGTGTAGCTGTTCTTATTGGCTAGGTATCGCTTTTTTGTTGTTTTCTCTAGCCTTTAAAGTATTCATACAATGTGCAGAGCACAGGGTGAGATCTCAAGGCTATAATGACTTCCTTCAGTTTTATAATATGAGACAACATTTGCCTACATCCAGTCAGAATCTCAAAATGTGTTATGCAAAGACTGGCTCAGATAAGCTGCAATTTGTTTTTTTCATTTTATGGTTGTCCTTTAATTTTTGTTGCCAAGGGGACAAGCCAAGAGGAAATGGATTAAACAACTGCAAAGTGATGAATTTTAAGTCTCTTCTTAATAATATTTGAACTCTGAATCTAATTTGTATGTAGGAGGAATGAATAATAATAATGTCATTTCCAAAAATAAACAGCTAAGCAAAAAATCACTCTTTTCCTCTCATCCTTTTCTTTTTCATGCCCCTATTATTTGAGTACTAGATCTTCAGAAAACAAACTATAAATGCCCAGGCAACTACAGAAACATATGAAGGTAAAGAAAACAGAAATATTAAACCTATTTTGACTCACAATCCAGTGCTGCCTTAATATATATACACCTTCTTGAACATGAAGAGTGCACAATGCATGATAAACACTGGTTTGTAAATGCTACTCAAACAGCTGAAAGGAGCTGCTTCCAACAAGAGAAATGTTTCTACACCTCCCTATCCGTCTTGTAAGCTGGATGTAAGGAGGAAACATCAGTAGAAAAATGCTCATAGTTTTTAGGACTTTTCTCTGCATAAACTAGCTGTACACAAACTGAGACCCACTAGTTTGTATATAACCCCCTGCCCTGCAACACAGAGTGCATCATTACACTCATGAGGCTACAGTCAGCCTTTCTCCTTCTCTCTTCCAGGTCATTGTATGTGTCCTCCTTTTCTAGAATCTTAATGCATGACAACTCATGTGGACTTCACTGCAAGAACATTTCTGGGGCTCCCAGACATCCATGCCTCCAAGGTCACTCTTACTGCAGATGACTTCTGCAGGTGCTTTTACTTATAATGTCACTCTCCATTCCAGTGTAAAGAAATAAATTATGGACCTGCATATTAAAACTTAGAAAAGTTAGAAAGAAAGAATTCTTATAGAATTAATTCAAGCTGGAGAGATTCAAAAGTCTTTCTTCAGATCTGTGTGAGTACCTAGAGAAGGCTACCAGTATTGCCTCACCCAATACCCAGCCCCATCCAAGTCTGGTGCCTGAGTTTTCACACATTAAGAGCCACCAGCATTATATGTGGGATATTAAATTTACCTAGATGAGTCCATTTTTATTTCCTCATATATTTTTTGTCTACCCTTAGACCCTTATTTTTTGTTTACCCTTAGGTAAATCCTGCTAGAATTCATAAACTATATGTTTTTCTATCTGATTTTGGAGACTGTACCCAAACTTCTCTGGGTAGAAGACAGGTTCCTGTACAGGTACCACAAGGACCAAATGGAATCCTATGTGTTCATTTTTGAGAAAGAATTTAGCACAGGCAAATTAATTGACATCCCTCTTTGAAGGGGTTAAAACTCAAATTTCTTGAAAAAATAACCTATATTACCCTATTGTTATGGTGATTTGGGCACAGTTCATGCATTTGATACCAAGACTATTTGATATCATACTCCTCATATATGGCATTATGGACATCTGAATTTAAAAGTCTTTTACCTGACTCCTTCTAGGAACATCACAGTAGAGTCCTTGATCAAGAGAAGTTTCAGTTGTAGCAAGAAGAGGAAATATAATTGATCAAGTCTGCTACACTCCAGCTGGAGAGTCTGCCCATGAAGCTAATCTGTGTATATGTGGATGCCTTCTTCACACAAAAAGGAACAAGCCTTTATTTCAGAGATTAAATAGCCAGAGAATTTGGTAATATATAAATCTGAAGTAATAGGAAATGCTTCAATCCAGCAAGCGAGAAAGATCTGAGTAATGTTGTCTATGTTCTTCCTTGCTAAGGCTGCTTTAGGGCCCGCACCATTTTCCAAGAAAACAAATGACCTCTGCCTATACCTCAGTACTTCTGTGAAGACCTCGACAGCCATAGCAGGGTCAGAGACATCTAGCATACTTGAAAACTTATAAGAAACTGAATCAATTGTATTTGCTCTGGATGCAACTTTACAGTCATTACGTTGGTTTTTTTGGAAAATCCAAGTGGACTTTTATTTCACATTATGCTCGCAATTTTGGGAAAATGAGATTAGCTCAGTTGGTATAATGTTAATATGTATGATGGTAACAATACCAAGATCCTGGATTTGGTCCCTATATGGGCCATTCACTTTTGAGTTGGACTTGATGATCCTTGTCAGTCCCATCCAACTTAGAATATTCTGTTATTAGTTAGAAAATAGCATCTTTAACATGTTTGTTTGATTTTTTTGTGTGAATTATAAAGAAAATCCTTGAAATTATTTAACAGGAAAAGTAATCTTCTGAATAATGTAATAAGACTTATTTTGCCTCTCCAATTTTATTCAAAAACTGTATTTTTATATCTAGTTATAATCAGCTTTGAGAAAAAAATGCCAGTTTTGTCTTTTGACTGTCAGCTGCCTCAGGCTTTCATTAAGCCATAAGCATCAGCAGTCTGATTGTAGCTTGTGCTCCAAGTGCAGCAGTGACAGGCATGCCTTGCTTGTAAGTGTACTTTTCTTACATGAGTGGCAAAACATAAGTGATTTTTCAGCCTTGATGAGAGATTTGAGAAATCCAATTTCCTGTGAGAACAAAAGTGCCTTGTAATCCAGAGGTGCTGAAGACACTTGCTAAAACTGGGGCGTGGGGGGGAAATGCAAACTCTTAGGAATTTGAGCACCTCTTAAATCTCAGTAAGCATTTCCCCAAGGAGTGAAATAATAAATCTGATAGACTTTTGGCATACAAACTTGAAAGAATTTTAAAAAATAGATTTATGCTACAAATTAATTTGGCAGATGGCTTAGATAAGGGTTTCTTAATTTCTATTCAAACTTTAAAAAAAATGAGATGGACACCCAAGAGAAGCTAGGAGTCAAGGAATACATTTAACAGGTGTCAGATAAAGAGTGGCATTAAACGTTATTGTATCCATCACAGCAGCTTGGTGAACCAATTAAAAGTCTGTAGAGCAGGAAAGAATTCAGGTCCCTAGTGGTCTCTCTGCAGAGCTTGTCTCCATGGTGGCTCAAGCTGCTGCTGTGATCAGTCCTGACTGCTTGCTGCTACCTAGCACTTCAGATATGCCCACGTGCCAGGGTGCACTGCTCTGCAGAGACAGCCCATCTTCAGGTATTCAGTGATGGCTGAGATACCATGTGGAATTTGCAGGCAACCCCAACAAAGGAAGAGGTGAGAATCTTGACTCCATGTTTCAGAAGGCTAATGTATTATTTTATGGTATATATTATATTAAAAGAAAATTATATACTAAAATTATACTAAAGAAAGAGAAAGGAGACATCAGAAGGCTACCAATGAAAGGAATGAAAAAAAAAAAAAAAATCTTGTAACTGCTCACAGCCACGACACCACTGGCTGTCATTGGTCATCAAGTAAAAACAATTCACATGCTGGGTAAACAACTCTCTAAATCACATTCCAAAGTAGCAAAACATGAAGAAGATGAAATTTCCCAGCTTCTCAGGAGAAAAGATCCTAGCGAAAGGATTTTTCAGAAAATATGTCTGTGACAATACCAGAGACATTAGTTGCACAGTAGTGCAGCATCCAGCATGCCAGTGTTCAAGAATCATTTGGACAATGGTTTCAGAGATATGTTTTGGCTCTTGGGGATGCCCTCTATAGGGCTAAAAGTTGGACTTGAGATCGTTGTGGGTCTCTCCCAAGCCAAGATATTCTATGATTCTATAATTCTATGACTCAGCTAGTTAGGTCTGGGCAATGGAGCATTTTAGCCCAGATTAGACACTGTGCTAATGTACATTAGACATTGTGCTAATGTAATGATCCTGCTCCTGATACCCATGTGGTTGCATAATGTAAACACACCAAACTATGAAATATGTGCTACAAGGCATGAAAAATTCATATCACTGTTTTACAATGCTGTAAAATACATTGTCATGTTTGTAATGAAAATTCTTGAAATTGTAAATGTACAAATTAGTTGACTGTGCAATGTTTCTTGCAATAGGTGCTGTAATAGTGGCTTCAGTTTTTGCATACAGGGAGCCAACACTAATTGAGGAACACTATAGAGCAGAAGAGGATAAAAAGGGAAAGTGGAAAACAAAAGTTCATGGCCTCTTCAATTGCAAGAACTAGCACACATGAAATGAAACTGAAAGTCATGACTTCTCTAGACAGCTTGTTCTAGTGTCCTATTATCCTTATAAATAATCTATTCCTCATGCCCAAACAAAACATAACCTCTGTCAGTTTTAAACTCTTGAACCTTGTCTTTGCACTACAGGCCCGATTAAAAAGACCCTTTCTATCTTGCCAAGCAACTCTACTTTCAGTACTAGAAGGCTGCACTAAGAGCCCTTTCTTCTCCAGGATGAACAATCAGAATTCACTCAGGCTTTCTTCAGAGAAAAATATGCCAGCCCTTTGATCAATTTTGTGGCCCTCCTCTGGACCCATTCTAAAAGATCTAAAATCTGACACCTCAAATTACAGAAAAAGTTGGGCTATCTTCCCAAGGATTACCTTCATAACATCAGTGATTTGAGAAGGGTTCATGCTGGAAGCCTTGCTTTGATTACTAAAAGTCCATCAAATGTGGTTATCAAGTCTACTGTGATAAAGTCATGGTAGCTTGGCCACAGGGGGCAAAATTTTCCAATACATAAGGCATGTGATGGAAAAGTTATTAATTTAAATATTTGAATGTTTTATCTAATTATATGAAGTTTCTAAAAGCATTTGTACTAACTTACCACTATTCTCACTTTTGTCTCCTTGTGAAAAGAGTGTGGTCTGTCTCTGTACAATTACAGCTGGAAAATAAAAGATCTCTAGGTCTGTTTAGACTAGCCTAAACTCTAAATTTAAGTCTAAATTAATAAAGTCTCATTTTCAAATATTTAGGCTTTCTAGTTACACCAGCATTTCCATAATACCTTGTGGAGGGTTAGAATGTAGGAAAATAAAGATAGTGCAGAAGGTAGTCTCACACCTGAGGATCTGCAGCTGTACTAATCACCAAGATTGGGCAGGCCTGCTCTTAGTAGGCCACAGCTGTGTCCAATGGGAACACAAGTGCTACAAAAGAGTGGGTTAGCTGGTTGAGGAGAGAGTTGGAGTTTGTTGGCTGTACTGTGAAGAAGAAGGAGTCAGTGCTGTGAGGAACTGTCCATGAGAAATCACCAAGAAGGTATACAGCTTTTGCAATAAGATGGCAACAGTTGGTAAACTTGATGTGATCTCATGGTAATTTGGGTACAGAACTGTAGAGGGAGCAGTAAGGACGTGTTTCTAACCTGGTCCTGCGGTGGTTTGGGAAAAAGGACTTAAATATTAAGTGATGTGATCCTAAGGTGATTCAGGAAGATGACTGCAGACCTAAGAGAAATAAGATGGTGGAGTCAGGCAGCCTGAGAGCCTAAAAATCCAGATAAGTTATAGCCAAGCAGGCCTGAGCACCTAGAAGTCTAGACAATGTATGAGACACCACCCCCAAGAAAAAGAGTGCTGTATATGAAGAGTGGACGCTACACACTTTGCATTTTTGGTGCTTTGGAGCAAGCCCCCTGCCAAGGTATGGCTGCAGTCCAGAGGGGACCCAGGACTGTGCCAGATTCCCCCTGAATGGCAGTGTGTGCAGCAGGACACAAGTTGCGTGATAGAAGAGGCAAATGGCATGGCCACAGCAGCAGCCGGTGCCTCAGCAATAGCATGGCCCCTGAGGAGTACAGGGGAAGGTTTGCTAAGTCACTGCTGTGTGAGCACTGTAACAAAAGCAGCATGGAGCTCTGAGAGGCAGAGTCAGACCTGCACAGGCAATATGTAAGAGAAGCCCTCTAAAACTGTATGGTGGCCATCTCCACAGTAACCTGATGTGATTTGGGATTGGGCTGTGGGGCAAGGTGCCCAGTGATGGGAGATGGAGCCCCGTGAAGCATTGAGAGCAGAAGGGAATGCTGCCTGGTCCGCGCCTGACAGATTTTGACACCTGGGGCACAGGTGAGCCACTGGGGACACAATGGGAAATAACATATCAAGTGAAGAACAGATGGTTTCATCTACATGGGAAAACAGAGCAGGGCAAGAGAGACTTGCAGTTGCCAGCTAATACAACAAAGAACTTTAAAAGGAAGAAGAGAATTATTAAAACAGCAGTTGGAGCTGGAGACAGAGTAGCTCTATCATTCAGTGTGGTGTATTTGTTTGCTGATGAAACATGTGTGTTTTGTTTGTGAATTGCAACTATTAATCTTTGATTAGGCATAAGTGTAAAAGTTTTTATTCCGTAAGCATAAAGTATACTCAACAGATACTGGATCGATGTTGTTCAAGTTGTATAGCTATTGATAAAATTATGTAACTGTTGATTTGCTAGTAGCCTAAAATATAGCCTTTAACTTATTCTTGTGAGTTGCCTTATAAAATTGTACAGCTATTGATATTGTCAATATTTTAGAAGTGTAAGTATAAGAGTTTCTGATGATATGTAATGTAAGTTGGGTAATGAATCAAGGTCAGCACACAGATGTGTTCTGAAGTTAAATGGAAATTATGCAAAAGATGTTTGTACTGGGTTTACTATCTTTTGCAAAGGGCCCTGCAAAAGATAGTAAAACAACATTAGTTTATAAAAAGCCTTAGGTTGATGTTCTAGACTGTGAAAAGCAAAACTAAATCAGAATTTAGAAACATATGTTCTTGCTGTGACTGTTGCCTGAACATTTGCATACTGCTAGTCCTGAGATATGTGATTATGTTACAATATCAATTCACTCAAACATATCTTTCCAGAGGTGTTGCAACTTTGTAATTAAAAGAAAAGGGGGAATTGTGGAGGGATAGAATGTAAGAAAATAGTGCAGAAGGTAGTCTCACACCTGAGGAGTTGCAGCTGTACTAATCATAAAAGATTAAGAACAGGCCTGCCTTTAATAGGGCACAGCTGTGTCCAATGAGAAGATGAGTCCTACAAAAGAGTGGGTTAGCTGGTGGAGGAGAGAGCTGGAGATAGCTGGGTGTGATGTGAAGAAAGAGTCAGTGCTGTGAGGAGCTGACCATGAGAAATCACCAAGAAGGTATGGGAGATTTACAATAAGATGACAACAATACCTTAAATAAATTCACTATTTGCTCAGAATATCAGTTTGTTTTTCCATTACCACAGCCTTTGGGATTATGAAATTGCATGTAAGGATTATTTTGCATTGAAAATCATAAAAACAATGTAATTCTTACTAATTAACACTGCAAAAGATCTATATTTTTAACTAATATTTATGAAATATTTAGCTGGATGGCCCCAACTAAAAGCTGGCTTTCATACTGTTGCTATCTATAAGAAGAACAAATTAGTGTTTTACACACCTTTCCAATTATTTTTTTAAATACTTTTAAAACCATAGCAATTTAATATAAATTTACCCTCCTAATGCCTTGTTCTAATGCTACAATGAGAGCATGTAATGTCAAGATGTTTAGATTCAGCCAGATTGCTTGTACTTTTCTGTAGTTTTAGAAAGCTGCATGATAGAGGAAAAACATTTAAAGTGGGTATTGGTCAGCAGTTTCTCTGAGCAAACTCAGTGAGTTTTGTGTTCTTGAAATTACTGAAACATAAAGAATTTATTGAATCTGGTTATGATATTTAAAAGAATATGATATCTTCACACATTCAAAATAACCTCACATTTAAAGCTACTGATAATCAACTTTCCAGCTTAGGAAGGGTGTTGAGATAGTCAAATGCATCTGAAGACGGGCAGAAAGGCTGATGAAGAGTGTAGAACACAGGTGCTATGAGGCATGGCTGAGGGCACTGGGGTTGTTTAACATGGAGAGGAGGAGGCTCAGGGGTGACCTTATTACTCTATGATTGCCTGAAAGGAGGCTGTAGCCAGGTGAGGGTCAGTCTCTTTTCCCAGGTAACCACTGGCTGAATGAGAGGACAGAGTCTTAAGCTGCACCAGGGGAAGTTTAGACACGGCATTAGGAAAAATTCATCACAGAAAGAGTGATTGGGCATTGGGGTGGTCTGCCTAGGGAAGTGGTGGAGTCACTGTTCCTGGAGGTCTTTAAGAAAAGACTGGATGTGGCACTTAGTGCTGTGGTTTAGTTGAAAAGGTGGTGGCTGGTCATAGGTTAGACTTGATGATCTCAAAGTCTTTTTCAGTCTAGTTAATTCTATGATTCTGTGATATCTTGTCAGCATTTTCACCTCCCAAAATAAGCATCTAATCACTTATCAAGATTACTGCACCTTCATCACGGACTTCTTATACTTTTGATAAAGTCCAAACCACACGATAAAAACTATAAGTATGTTTAAGAAGTGTATAAAATTCTAGTTCCTGTGTGACTGCAGGTAAACTCAGCCCTTTTAAGCATTGCTCCATCCAGCTTAGCATAGTCCTCCATTCTGTTATGTTGGTGTTCTGTGCATGTAGATTTAATGATGAACATATACAGAAATCAAGCAACAGCTGCTCCACAAACCTGCAACTTCACTATTAAGTGGACTATTCCGCTAGTTGTTCCAAAGAATAGTAGAGAGACAAAGCATATAAATTTCCTATTAAATCTCAGAGGAATTTATTTCTTAGTCTTTTTTCCCCATCTTGAACTGGCAGAGTACTCAATGTGTCTTCCTCATCCAGTCAAGATAAAAAGCTTTGGTATGCAATCAGAGGGCTCAACCAAAATCAGACAACATTCCCTACACTGGACATTTTTAGAAATACAGCTGGAAATATTGTTTAAAATGTAGCCTTTCCCAGATTTTGAGGAAGAAAGCATCTAAAATATAATAAATAAATCTGTTTTAAGGCTACAGATTGATGTTTAAAAGATATAAAAAACAGTATGTCAGTCTGTCTTAAATAGCTTAGGACATGTTCCCTTGGAAATTTTATTACATTTTAAAGTTCTATCTTGTTGTCTTTCTGTGCTTTAAGGACACGACTTGTGAATATTTATGTATACTGTTCCCTGACTATCAGCTTTTTAGCATGTTCATTTTTAATGGAATTTCACTCCATTTCATGGTGTGTTTGGGCAGTTGTAGATTAAAAAAACTCATCCAAGAAGTGTCAAAACAACTTCATCAGATGTGATGGCAGGAGAGGGTTTGTTGTTTTTCTGTGCTCATGTACACACTGTGGTGCATGATGTTTCTACTGTCAGAGTCATAATACAGCTGTTCTGATGCCATAACTAGGACTATTTACACCTGACTTTGAAAAACCATGCCTGCTGTTAAATTTGCATTGTATAGCTGTTATGTCATTGCAATGAAATTTGTTTTTGAAATTATCCTGTGTCATCCCCATTCCCTTTCGGTGCCTCACTATAGAGTGTTAAAAAAACAGCCAAATTGCTCAGTAGATCAACCTACTAAAAATACCAGTCCAAGCAGCCAAATTGTGTGGTATATTTAATTATAAATCCATAACAGATATCCATAGACATCTATAACAGATATATGTATATGTTTTATATTTAATTACAATCAAAATAAAGATTCTTAAAATATATTCCCTTATTATTAGCAAGATGCGAGAACAATAACATAGTTGTTTTAAAAGAAAAAAAGGGCAAAGGAAATAAGTACTTGCACAAAATTATATTTTCTTACACCACAAGTGGCATTTAATTTTTTTATGTGGCTTGTAATTTTTTACCTTAAATATTACACTTAATAGTTAAAAATATTATTTTACCAGTAGATGTCAGTATAACCATTGAACTCAACTATAAGAGAGTATATTCTTCATATTCACTACTGCAGACAAATAAAAATATACTAATGAAAGTTACATCATGAAAAAGTGTGATGGTTTGGGAAAATACTGAGTCTGTTTTTCTTACAATGTTTCATTTATAGCTTCAGAAGCTCGAAGGGATCTTTTGTTCAAAAAATGTCAGATGCATCTTCTTTACTTTCTGAACAGCAACCCTAATTCTCTAATTTTCCTTTTTTTCTTCTCAAAACCTATTGAATGTACATTAATATGTAGCATTAACAGAAATAGATATTGGGACTTGACTTTTTCCAAACACAACCTGGGATTATCCATCCAAAGGCACAGCTACAATTTATTAAAGATAAGTGCAGTTTTCTCTGATCTTTCCAGGTAGAGTCCAGAGCTGAGTGAACTGCATGGTAGCTAATATAGTCAGTTAATTTGGCAGGTAGGTTTAGAATATCATTAAAAATTAAAATAGCTTATCATGCTGTTCTTCCTTGTTTTAAGTTTTCAAATGCCAAGACTGTGATTCTCTATTTTTTCCTGCAATAGCTGATGCTAGTCATGATACTTTTAGCAGACAATTTGATTCTTCATGATCATTTAGAGGCTCGTGATGTCATTAACTGTTGACAGAGAAACACAAAACTCACTTCAAAGCCCATGACAGAATGAAATCCATGAAGATGTTTACCTGAAACCAAAGAAGGAGAAGCAGAGAGAAGAAAAAATATTAACAGTTAAATAGTTAGACCCTTAAAGTAACTAGTACAAGATACTATCAAGTAAAATAAAGCCATTATGGGTAAATTGTTCTACTTCTTTGGGTTTTTAGAAACTTGTGTTAGAACTCCCACAATGGAATACAAAACAGAGCAAGTTGAAATGTAGACGTTTCATCAAGCTACATGCTCCCATCTCCTCCCTGACTCCTGTTATCTGTGTCCTGTCTGTACACAAATATCAGTTTCTTGTAATGAGGTGGAATATTTTGTGAACTATCTGAGAAATGCACAATGCTGTATAAAGACACTAGGATAATCAGGAACAGGTCTATTATTGACTAACATCCTTCTTGGCTTCATGAATCATAGATAGCTTAACATCTCTTCATCAAACTCAACAGACTGTATTATTTACAGTCTCCCCAGTTCTCCTGAAGGCCAATAGTCAGTCCCACATTGCTGATTGCTACCAGACAGCTGACATTAGGATTTATAAAGTACATAATATGCAGAACAGGAGAATGGTTACAGAGCTTGGGATGAATATGCTTCAGTGAAAATAAGTTCTCTGATTGGATATGTGAACAAGAAAGAGATGAAATCAGGCACCCAAGACACTCTAGTTAGTACACAGCCTGGAAAATGAAGTTAGGATCAAAGTCTAGAATACTCTGTATGAAGGCACTAGTCTCTTAAAATCATCAGACCTGTGAAAGCAAATGGGACATAATACACAATACTGTAGAGCCTTTCACCCATTTCTCCAGTACTTCTATCAATCACACAGCAATACTACATGAGAAGGGCTCATCCCTGTGAAAGAGCAGCTTCCACTTGTTACTGTCTGAAGAGCTAAACTCAAATTAGTCTGTGATATTTTGATAAAATTCAAGGAGAAATGTGGTCCCTTCTATACTAAAGTTGAAAAGAAAGATGCAGGTTTAGAACCATAGGCAGAAGATAAATTTCACACAGTACTGCACAAGTACAGAGTTTTAGGGAGGGAAGGCTACATTTAATTAAGCGCTATCAGTTTTTACTTAAAAATATCTTTAAAAACTGATAGGCGGCTGCCTGTTTTCAGTTGTCAGGCTATAGAGGCATTCAGACTTTGCTAATATTTTCTGGATTAATGTTCATTTTCGTTGCCTGCACTTTAAGAGTAAGATCAAGATCTTCATGCTATTACATGTGCAAGATCTTTTGATATCTTTCATAACCTTTGGTGGCTTTAATACCCCTTTGGTGGCTTGATCTCAACACTAGGTATGAAAATTTACCCCAGTAGAGAAATCATAAATTTCCATGATAATATCATACCCATCTAAGATCTCACAGTCACATGTTTCCCTTGCTCACTGCTGAAATAATGCTTTCCTTGATGCACCCTATCTGACCCAAAGATAGCTGTCCTGAGCATAGTCCTTAGAGGCACCTTTCCAGACACATGTGAGCTGAGCTCAAACCACAGCCTTTGAAGTACCTGCTCAGCTGCTGACGAGTATCAAGATGCTATGCTGTGAAAAATGATAGCTCACCAGATGGTAGCATCACTTTAACAACGTGTGCAAGTTGGTTCCTTCATCTCGCTTATTTCTTTCTAGGAACTCAGCAAGTACCAATAGCAACCTATTATAGTAATTCTTCACTGCCCTAAGATAGTAAGATTCTTCAATTTATATAGCTCTGCAATGAATACTTGACATAATTTGATGAGATATGCACCACTGATAGCTTATTCAAAGGCTAAGCTAAGCAGGAGTGGATGGCTCTGCGCCTTACTCTCTATATTACTTGGTGGTGTTGCAAAAAGTAAAGGAACTGAGAAGTAGCATAAGGAAGGTAACAGCTCTTCAATTTCTTTTTCCTTCTGAAGACTGATATATCACTGCATTTACTGAAGAGGATCTTAAAGTGAGATTTATCAGAGAAATCCACAAATGGAATACAAAAAGCAGCCTGTCCTAATAAAGCTCTTCATAGCAACAGACATAAATGTGCCATCTGGTGTCAACAGTGGTTTTTCAATTATTTGCCTCAGTGATACAGTGGTAGAGGCAATACTTGCTTGGTACTGTTGTAACAGTTCCAAGGGGGAAGTGGATCAGAGACAGAGACAGCACACACCAGAGGATTCTCATGTGACAGCAGCAATCTTTATTGTTCCAACCTAATTTATATAAGGGGTTTGAAACACCCTGGTCTAAACCACTGATTGGTCTGATCTCCTCACAGCCCAGGTTCCTGGCCAGTGAGATGTCTGCAGCTTAGGCAAGACCAAGTGGGTGAGATGCTTGTGTAGATTTGAATCCAACCTGGATTTGAATCCCCACCTCATATGAGGACCTGTTTTACCTCTAGGCTGGCTGAGGTTGAAGGTCTAATAGAGAGTTACTGACTGATAAGTACAGATACAACCAAATTTATTTGGCAGTTACAAGCTAGCTGCAATCGTGACAGGTACTAGGAGGAAGGCACTGCAGTTCAATTCCATAAAGCATCTAGGTACCAAATTCCTAGCTCCAAAGCTTTCTTTGCTTAGGTCTTCAACACTTAAGACCAACTAAGGGGGTCCCAGTGCCCTGAGCTGGAGGACCATTACTGTGAAAAAGATAAGCACACTTAGGCCCTGTGCAGGATCTGCTGTTCCAGCTGGATCCCTCTAAGTCCATGGGGGCTCGTAGGACTCATCTGAGAATACTGAAACTTCTGGCCAGTGTCATTGCAAGGTCTTTCTCAATGATTTTTGAATAATCTTGGACTCTGGAGAGATGCCAGTTGACTGAAAGCTGGCTAATGTTGTCCCAGTTTTCAAGAAGGGCAAGAAGGACCATTTTGGAAACTACAGGCCTCTCAGTCTCACTTCAGTGCTTGGTAAAATTATAGAGAAGATTATTCTTCTGGGATTCATTAGAAAACACCTGAAGGACAGGTGAGTATTGATCAGAGCCAGCACGGCTTCATGAAAGGAAAGTCCTGCTTGTCAAATCTAATTTCCTTTTATGACAAAGTAACATATCTAGCTAATCAAGGAGAGCCAGAACAAGTAATCTTTTAGGATTTCAGTAAAGCTTTCAATACTTTCACAATATCCTCCTGGAAGAACATGTCCTGTGCACAGCACAATAAACGCCTCGTGAAACGGGTGAGCAACGGGCTCATGGGTTGGGCACAGGGGATTTCAGTGAATGGGGTGACAGCAGACTGGTGACCTGTCACTATTGGGGTTCCAAAGGGCTCCACCCTTGGCTCTGTGCTCTTCATCCTCTTTATTAACAACCTGGATGCAGGACTTGAGAGGATACTGAGTTTGAGTTTGCCAATGACTCCGAACTGAGAGGAGCTGTCTGACTCTCAAAGGCAGAAAGGCCCTGCAGAGACACCTTCATAAATTCAAGGGCTGAGCAAACCTCAGTGACATATTGTTTAGAAAAGAGAGTGCCAGATTCTGTACCGCTCATGGGGCAACCCTGGATATATGGACAGGCTGGGGATGAGAGGCTAGAAAGCAGGGCTGGAAAGGGACCTGGGGGTCCTGGTTTATGGCAAGTTGAACTTGGGTCAGCACTGCAGCCAGGAGGGCCAATCCTGCCCTGGGGGGCATCAGGCACAGCATCACAGCTGGGCAAGGGAGGGGATTGTCCTGCTCTGCTCTGAGCTGGGGCAGCCTCACCTCCAGTGCTGGGGGCTTGTATGGGCATGGCAATATAAGAAAGACGTTAAATTACTAGAGCATGTCCAAAGGAGGGCAATGAGGATGGTGAAGGGCCTTGAGGGGAAGCCGTATGATGGTGGAGGTCACTTGGTCTTTTCAGCTTGGAGAAGACTGAGGAGAGATCTCACTACAGTCTAAAAATTCCTTGTAAGGTGAAGAGGAAGGATAGGCAATGATCTTTTCTCTGTGGTGACCAGTGATAGAACCTGAGGAAATGGCCTGAAGTTGTGTCAGGGGAGGTTTATGTTGAATATCAGGAAAAGATTCTTCATCCAGAGGGTGGTTGAATACTGGAATGGATTCCCCAGGGGGCTCCCCTCTTTCATGGGGGAAAGAGTTCAAGAACAGTTTGGGCATCATTTTCAGATTCACAGTGAGATTCTGATGGTTGTCCTGTACAGGGCCAGTAGTTGGACTTTGACAACCTTTGTAATTCCCTTCCAACTCAGGATAATTTATGATTCTATTATTCTAACAGTTTGGTGAATTACGCACTAGCCTTTATTCAGGGCAACAGAAGAAAAGCCTTGTCCTCTTACAAAAGCATTAGGACAAACAAATTGGTAGTAAATACAATGTGGAACTTGTCCTGTTGCAGCCTCCTGGTTTTATTTCTTTTCTAGCCAGTACGAGATGCTGAACTAATAAAGATTGGCACATGCAAGAGTGAGCAAGCTTAGCTTGGTCAAAGTTCAGCGTTCATAGTTTCCTCTCATTCTCCATAGTGGTGCCCTCAGGACTGCAGTGCTATGGTCCCAACAGCTTGGCATCAACCAAAGGTACAAACACTTTAAAATACTTAGAATTAAACATACTGAAGGTATGCATCATGAAAGTAATAAAATTGCATATGAGTGTGCATTGATGGAAGTAATAAGATGAGTTTGGCTGTTCATGTTGGCCAGACCCATTAAGCAAATACATAAAAAGAAAAAAAAATGCACATCATCTGACTTGAAACGCAGATTTATGTAGTTCAGATCCATGGTAGAGCCAGTTCAGTATTTTAATTCACAAAAACATGAATAAAACATATTTTTAAAAGACAGAAAGTAAAGTCTTCATATAATTTTGACGAAAAGAGGTTTTTAAAATAGAAAGTTACTGACTGATAAGTACAGATACAACCAAACATTGAAGGCATTTGGAAACCTAGCCCAGATGCAAATTTTGTCTTTGTGTCTGTAACGATCTAACTCAAAAGTGAGAAATGAACCTCACAAAGCCTGGAGGTATGGCAGTAATAGAAATCTGGGTGTGAATTCTGGGATTCTGATATGTGTCTTCACATACATACTACTTTTGAGGGCACCCCCATCTTAATGTAAATGATGAATTCCTAAAATGTGTACCATATGATTTGCAGAATAACAATGTCCCAGTTTTGCATAAATTAAACAGCAGATCCTGATAACTAAGCTTTCCCATTTACATTATGCCTCAGTTCCAAATCCATGGGATATAAATGAGAGCAGCATATGGTCCAGAATGGGAAAGCTGTGGGACTTTCATGTACGCACCATGGGAGCAAATGGCTGTCCCACAGATGGTGCAGTATTCAGCTGCATCTCCTGTATGATGGATGCCAGCGCACAGGAGGATGAAGCCATGAGTAGCCTCTAGAGGTCCCCAATGACAGGCATGCCTAGAACAGATGCTAGAGCTACACAAAGGGTTTGCAAGGGTA
This sequence comes from Ammospiza nelsoni, assembly GCF_027579445.1. Lineage (NCBI taxonomy): Eukaryota > Metazoa > Chordata > Aves > Passeriformes > Passerellidae > Ammospiza > Ammospiza nelsoni. Next base: position 38,802,885 of record NC_080669.1, on the reverse strand, counting down.
GATCTTTTTATATCTTGGCTTTCTGTTTCAGTGCTTGTCTGTATGTGGACATTTATGGCATAGCTGAATGATCTTTCCATAAAGCTGTACTATAGTTAGAATTTCTCTGTGACAGCAATAATAATAAAAATAATTTTATTTCAGATTAATAATTTCAGTTTTTACATGAGCAGTGCAGGGAACAGACACACTTTTTGGGTTTTTTTTTAAACCCTCTTGGCCTGGGGCTGTGAAAAGAAATTCATAAAGCAGAACAGATGATAAAGAAAGGTCCGAGATGCTACTTCAATATTCCACAGACTTCCATAGGCTCAAATTATATACAATGCCATAAACGTTGACAGAGGTGAATATTGAGACACAGCCAACAGGGACAATATCACTGATAGGAAAGTCAGAAAAATTTTTATGTGAAAAATAATTCAGTCCACTGTTATATTTTTAAATATCAGGTTCAGTTATGTGGAGAAGAGTTTGTGGAGTCAGGTTCAGTTATGTGGAGAAGATATTGAAAAGAAAAAGAAATTTCATTTCAAAAACTGCTCTGTATTTACCTGTGAATCCATAGCCAGCTGTAAACAATAAAAAAGTTAGCCCACAGGGATCCTAGCAGACTGGTGTGTGCCCCATCAGCTATAATCAAAACACGCATATAAAGCAGCAGAAAATTGTCACAACAAACAAATAAGAAAATAGTTGTGCAAAATGACACTGAACTTAGTGAAGCAAGGCACTGTGAGCATACAAAACTCCTCTCCCTGGTCTTCTTCCCACAGCTAACCATATCTCTCACACCCTGCCTGCCCTGCATGCGCTTTCCTCCTCACCCCTCTCCCATTTCCTCCTGACCCCTCTCCCATTTCCTCCTCCTACAGCCGTGCTCCCTTGCCCTCCAGATGCTTTCATGAATACTTTATAGTGTTGCTGGCATCAGGATTCTTACCACAGACTGGGAACTTGATATCCTTTTGAAATTGCCTACCTGGGCAGCAAGGGGCAGAGTTCCATATGAGTTTTGGAGAAAGCAAGTGGTGGGAGCTAGGCAGGAACAGAAAGGATTGATCCTTCTCTATTATCAGGATGAGGATTTATGGATCAGAGCCTGGCAAGCAGAAAAGAGAGAAGGCACATGCTAAAGTAGGCATGGGTGCAGAGATGTGACAGCAGCAGACTGTGTGGTTAACTCCATATGGTGGGCATGATACTGTTGGGGAATGCTCCCTGCTGACTCTGCTTCAGACCCCAAAATCTTCTCCCACATGCTTCACATGAAATATGTCTCCTCACAGTTTTGTCTCCTTACTCTTTTTTCCCCTCATTCTACAAAACAGTTTTCTTTCATGACAGAATTAGAGTCAGCAAACTTCCTTATAAGAATTCACTTCAGACCTTCAAAAAGCTGTGCTAGCATTTTCTAAGGACAAGGGTCAAGAAAGAGCGGGGATAGATCAGGAGATTTTTTGCCCTTGTCCAGGTGTAGCTAAAATCCCAGTTCATCCATTGGGCAAATAAGAAGAATATGATGGATAGACGGAAAATTTTATAAAATCTTGCTATGTTTGAGATCACAGAAGAGATCTCTAGCAGGTTCACTGCACTGTGGGAATCTAAAGAAAAGAGGTTTTTCTGTGTGGTCATTCTGTAAATCAAGGACAGAACAGTATGTATGTTATAAAAACTCAATCCCTGAATTCCACCCCCCCACCCCACTCCCTCCCTCCCCTCCTTGTCTTTCCTTTATCTATTTCTTTGATATTTTTTTTCCAATTTGTGTTTAGAGTTAGTTTTATTAAGGACATTCGACTTCATCCTACTTTTCTGTTCCAGACATCTGGCAGATTTTTTTATTCTAATTTGCTTTTTCCCTCTTAAATAGTGGTGTATCATTTTTCTCAGCCTTTCAGTAGTCTTTTCTTCAAAGTGTTTTGAGATTTTTCAGTATTCTTCTTTTCTGTGAAGACCTTTTCCCCATTTCAATTCCATTTTTGAGAGGGGATTAGTTCAATCTCTCTCCTTCTACCTTTCACTTTTTCGTCCTGAAAGTCTCACTATATTTGGAATTAAAAAGCCCTTCTTTCACAGATTGCCATTATTGAAAACAATGCATCTACAGAGACTGAAAATTACAGTCATTTGCCAGGTACAGAACTGTCGTTGAGAAGCCGTTTGGCCTTCAGCAGATCCATAAACACCCATACATACTATCTAAATAAGCACATGACATGTATAATGTGATTTAGTGCTCCATATTTAAAAATTTCACAGCTAAATGTGCATGACAGTATAAAGTCAACTGCCCTCTCCACTTCCAAAGGTGTCCCACAGGGGACTAAATGTATTCCTAAGTATTTTTCTAAGAGTCAGTGAAGTAGCACAAAAGCAAAATCTGGCAGAGTGTTCTGGTAGGCATCAAAGACCCATAAGAGATCTAAATTTGTGAAGTACAGTGAGAGTTAAAAATAAAAAATTATTGCGTGCATAACAGGTTACTATTTTTTTCCTAATTATATAATTTGAATTTATATTCTTATTTTTTATTGCTACATTTACTCAGTAGAATCTTCCACTCACAAAGTTATACACACAATGCCTGACAAGTTGTATTTGATACAGGTAGGGTCATGAGTCAATTTACTTAAACATTTAATCATTAGACCAAGTTTCACTTTAAAAAAAAAAAAGGATGAAAGGCTAACTAGATTCTAGGCACTCACAATAAATTTCCAAATGAAAAATGCATAATCTTCTCAGTACAATAGTATAGATCAAAATTATGACCCTTTTCTTCTACCAGTTTAACTGAGAAGGCAATTAATCTTAGTAATTTTTTTTCCATTTCTTTTTTTTCGATGTAAGATCACCTAAAGTTTGATAACTTTAGTAAAGCCAGGACAAGCAACTTATTTCTTAATATAGAAAATGTCCTCTAATAGCTAAAACACAATAGAAAAAAAATCCTTCATCATGAAAATGTAGCAAATCAGCTCACTGCATTTAAAGCCCCAAAGTTTAAATTTGGCCTGCTTATCAACATCCAAGTGAGTAATGGAGGAGTTTTATTTGGAAATACATTTGGAAAGCATTCAACCCAGTTTTGGCAGCAATAATTTCACTGTAGTTTGGGGAGAATTTCACCTTCTCAGAATGTGCAATTTGCTGGCATTAACACAGAGGTAATCTACCAGAATCTTGTGATCTTGTTCTTAAACACATTCAATTTTTGGGAGCATTTTGGGAAGAGTCACTAAAAGGACACACAGTATCTCTTCTGTTTTGCACATAGTTTATTATCTTTGGTCTCAAATGCAGAATGTCAAAGTCTTAAGAAGGACTTTTCAACCAAGGAAGTATTTTTTCGCAATTATAATACAGAGACGACAGCATTTGGAGTTGAATTTACAATTTACTCACTGCTGCCTCTCTCACTGTAATTAATGTGGTCAGAAACAACTTCCAAAAATAATTTCATCTCATGTAATTTTTTTTCCACACACTCACACCAGCTCTTAAACTTCATTTTCTTTTATTTACCAGAAACTTAAAGAAAAACTATTTTTGATTGTATTTAATTGTCTCAGTCAAAGAATCACAGGATCACAGAATTCTTTGGGTTAGAAGGGACCTTAAAGGTCACCTAGTTCCAATATCTGTGCTGTGGTCAGAGGCACCTTCCAGTAGAAGGATCTTGGAAGCAAATTGTGGCTGAGGCTAGCCAGCACCCCTAGAGAGGGCCCAGTCCCACCTCTCCTTATTAGAGGCAGAGACAGCTGCAGCACATTGCTCAGGAGTATGTCCAGTAGGGTTTGATTATCTCCAATGACAGAGACGCCACAGCCTTTGTGGGCTCTTCATCAGCGTTCAACTGAGATTGTCATAAGGAAAAAAAAAAAAGTTTTTTTAAAACTTATATTTAAGCAGTATTTACTGCATTTCAGTTCAGTTTGTACTCATCACTTCTCATCCTGTCACTGATCAAAACTGAGAACAGTCTGTCTCCATCTTCTTTAGTGCCCCATCACACATTATATGCTTAGATTAGTGTCTCCTGACTATTCCTTAGGGCAGAGAGTTTCAGAAGTCTCAGCCTGATTTCATATGACAGATGCATCAGTACAGCAAATTTTTAGTGACCTTTCACTGTAATTTCCATAGTATGTCTATTTTTTTTCTTGTACAGGAAAGCCCAGCTCTGGATCCAGCATTCCAGGGATGTTCTCACAATGCTGACTGGAGAGAAAGGATCACATCACTTGGCCTGTTTGTTACACTTTTTCTAAAGAAGTTCCAGACACTGTCAGATTTCCACATGGGAGGGCACGCTGCTGACTCATGGTCAGCGTAGTGTCTACCAGGACCCCCTTCTGCAAAGCTACCTTCCAGCTAGTTGGCTCCCAGTCTTTATTGCTGAATGGAATTGTTCCTTACCAGATAAAGACTTGGCTTTTCACCCTTTTAAATTCGTGGGGTTCCTTGAATCCCACTTCTGCGATGAAGTTTCCAGGTCTCTCTGAATGGCAGCAAGGACAACTGACGTAATTAGCCACTCCTCCTGGTTTTGTATCTTCAGCAAATACTCTGAGTGTGCACTATGTCCCACCATTAAGATCATTAAAACAGGTATTAAACAGTGTTGGATCAGCTAGTGACTCCTGTAGGAAACCTGTAGAGATTATCCTCCAGCTGGAGCTCCTGCTGCCTTTACATCTCTTTGTCTAGTAAAGAGATTTTGGCAGCTTTCAATTCACCTCACTGTGCATTTATCTAGCCCCTACCTCCTCAATTTGTCAGCATTTTCTGTGATAGTGGCAAAACCCTTGTTAAATCAAGCTAAATAGCATCTACTTCTTCCCCCACCCCAGCCCTTGTCCATAAAGCACTTTTTATCATTGTAGAGGACTACAAGAATGGTCAGACATGATCTCACTTTATATATCCAAATGGATTTCTTCAAATACCCTGCTTATCCTCAATATGCTTTGAAAAAGTTTTCAGGGTTTTTAGTACACAATCATCTCAGAGATTAAGGTGAGACTGAGCAGTGTTTCTCCAGATGCTCCTTCTTGCCCTTCTTGAAGACAGGAGTGATATTTAATTTCTTCCTATCATCAGGGATCTCTCCTGATCACCATGACCTTGGAGAGACAACCAAAAGTCATTACACAATGACCTGGGCCAGCTCTCTCAGCACCCATAGGTACATTTTGTGAGGTCCCAGAACCTGTGTATGCCCAATTCACTTAAATGTACCCTAGCCAGAACCTCCTCCAGCAAGAGTAAGTTTTCTTTGCTCTAGATTTATGTTTGTTGGTTTAAACTGACTGTTGCATAAATTTTAAAATATTTTTCAGAAGGGATTTGATCAAATGTTTCAGGAATTTTAATAATCACCTAGACACAACACTTCCGCATCGCTACTTGAAAAATTGACACTAAAACTTAGTAGTACTACTTTTGCAATTTTTGGACAGAAAAGTTAAGAAAACTATTTTTTGGGAGGAGTAGGAAGAGGCAAGTTGGCTGAATGTTAAAAGTTTTGAGAAAACGAATAGCCTAAAATGTCCTTCATGTGGAGTTTAAATCAATTAAATCAGAATGCAGTACTGAACAAATTTGAATCAGTGACCTTTATGAAATGGACTTTTCTCAGATCTCCAAGATGGGCAAAAAACTGTTAAATATCCAAGCTGGACCCACAACAAGGCTGTCCAAGTGAAATGAAATGCAAATGGAATTCTTTTTGAAAGCTGTACCTCCAGGAGCAGGTCAATACAGAGTCATGAATGTGTGTTGATCTGGCTCGCATCCACACAAGAAGAGCTTACTTGGAACAAAGAAGACAGTGGATACTGTCATCAAAATATCATTTTCTGCCAATACTAAGATTTTTTTCTACAGAAACAGGGCTTATTTTGAGAAAAATAATTGTCTTTTAAATATAAGAACTTGCCTAAGACAAGATAAAAAAATGAGTGCCCCAAGCTTGAAGAGTATGAAAAAACCTATCCCAAAAAAGAACAAAATATAATATGTAGAGCTTATAATAATAAAGCTTCCAATAAAACAAAACTTGTGCACATCTGTTAGTGCCATAGGCATTATCCAATGTGCAATGCAGAACCATCACATTTATGCCAGACATGAAATAAAACTAGATGAATCTCTGAAAGTACAGTGCATCGGCAAAGATGAAGGATTAGATGTAACCTCACTGTCTGGATCAATCTCTGTTCTTTCTTTGCATTTAAGCACACCACTAACTGCCATATGATCTGTAGCTCAAAGTAAAATGAACAGTAAAAAAGTTTGATCCATACCAGCTGCCAATGACTTGGTTTTATGCCAACATTAGTAGGATGTGCAGGAGCTGTGTTGGGATTTAGTGGCTCTGCAAAAATATCTGCATGCTGAAAACATCAGCTCTATGGAGTTATCTGTTTCTGCTGGGTGTTACCTGTCCGGAAACAAATGCTCACCACCCAGAAATGTACTTCACTTTGATACAATTCAGGAAGGAATGTTCTTTGGGGAGAAGGAAAGACGGAAATGATCTGGGAAACAATGATAAATGTTGAAATCAACCATCAAATCTACATACTTATAAATATACTCAGTGTGAGATCAGGAAACAGGAAATGTGCATAGTGTTTATTACCCACACACAGCAGTGAGACCAGCTGCCTACATGTCCTGGAGTGATCAGGATAATCCTGTAATTAACAGTGCACTTCAATAGGGGAAAAAAAAAATCTAGTAATCTCATTCTTGATGATGGATGTGTGGAGGAAGAGGGCAGCAAAGAGCATTTGAAGATCACTGTTAGGAATTTCTGAGGAGCTGATTCCATGCTGTGTTCACAGTGCAGTTTTCCTGCGAACAAGCACATCCTCGAACAGTTCAGATACCTTCTAGAGGTCCTGTGTCAAGACACCTTGTTTCTTAACAGCAGATATACAAGCTGTATTTCTCTTAGAAGCCAAGATATGTTACTATAGAATGTAACACTAAACCTAATTCTACTAGTACCTGGTGCCAACAGAGACATACAAGTATGATAGAGATATAAAATTATTATTAACTCTTTAAAATACTATTTTTATGCTACCACTCCTCACCATGAATAGAAAAGGATTTCTGAGATCTCAATAGCCAAAATGATGGAGATCACTATAAGGGGAGATCCTTTTTGTAGGGATGGCCAATGCAGAATTCCTCTCTGGAAGACACAAAATTGCAAAACCATTTCATTTTTTTTTTTTAATGTGTAATGGATACTCTATTCATCCTCTATGCACTGCAACTTTCTCCAACTTTGAAATTCAATATAATGAGACAAGCCTTTTTAGAAAGCAGGATTAAATCTGCAGAACCACTAGCAGGTTATATTCTTTACTCCTTGATTCACACAGACAAGAATGTTGCCACTGAGAAACAGAACATCTTGGGGTTGACTGAGGGCACATTACTTCCACTGATTTTTTCTAGATATGAGAGTGAGAGTAGTTTGATGGCAGGACTGCATAAGGGAAGGCACAGGGTTCAATGATTTATGACAAGTGAGCCATACCTGCAGTGTTTTAAAGTGAAAAAAATCAGTTCATGCAAAAACTGTCATACCCATGCCTGTTTTTTTTTTGAGTTAGCCATCTCAAAACTCACATTTTGTAAAACATATAGTAGTAATGATTATTGATCTATCAGAGAAAAGCACTACAAAACAGCCTCACTGACTAAGCCAAGCTGTGAAAATGAGAAGGAGGGATAACATTTCTGATTTTAGGCAGAGATAGTCTTAATTCTCTCTCTACTTGGTTTTCACTTAACCCACGTTGTTACCTGAGAAGAAGCACAGCCCAGCTCTTCTGATGCTGAACAGCAGAAGAGCTAGTGTAAAGATATAACCTCCAAACAGCACAAATCCTATCCTACCTCTTTGGGGGTAAGACTGTCAAATATTGTGTTTTCCAGATACATTCCATGCATACAGTTAAAATCACTAAATGATATTTCACTTTGCTCTGACTGATTGTGGAAAACACAGAGGGCAACTTAAGTCTTTTGGGGCTCCCCTCTACTTCCTACATCCACAGAAGACATTAATTTTGCTGTTTATTCATCTGCCTTGATGCTGTATTTTGTTCCAGACTTGTGTTCATGATGTGAATGTCAAAATTATGTCATTATGACCAAAAAGCAAATGAACAGTGCACAAATTCTCAGTGAAGTTTCACTTATATACTCTAATGGAGACATGAGCATTTAAAAATACTATGCTGTACTCTGCTCCAAGTGCCTGCTAGTGTAACAAGAGATGAAGTGTTAAAAATTTTTCCTTGTCCTTTCAAAAGTTCTGCTTTGTTTTTAAGCCTAAAACAGCCTCCAGCTCATCTATGTCTCCCAAAAGGGAGCTGTTTGCAAACAGCTCTTTTCTTTTATCGCTCTCTATAGCCCCGCCTGCACAGACCAGAGCCTTCATTCTCCCAGCCAAGCCAAATGGGTTGCAATTCCCCGTGGACTTCATCCACAAATCCCCTTAATTGGCAGGAGAGATTGCCATTGAGTGGTGTGAAGGACTCTTTCCTCCACAGGGGTTGATTGTGCTGCCTCCACAGGACTACCCGCACCTGCCAGCCGGCAGAGCAAGGAGCCAGCATTGGTCACCATCAGATATGAGCCTCCTGCCTAGTTAGAATACAATGCTTTAAAGAGCATGTGGAAGACTACGTGGAGTGCGCTTGAATATAGCACTATTTTTTTGTGACGAGCACTATTGTGCTTGGCACTCAAAATGAGCCAACCAATGTTGCAATACAATGTCCTTGGATGGACTGTGTGCACTAGATAGTGAGTATTTAATGGTACCTAAGCAGTGGTGTCATCGAGGGATTACAGCCAGAGTAAAAGCAAGGAGTAAGTGACAGTGTATCAGAGGTCAGCACTGTGTCTTCCACGTGTATCACCCATGAGAGCATCCTTTGCAGTTCTCCCAGCTCCAGAATGGTAACTGCAGGAGAAAAGGTTTGTCCATAGAGGTATATAACCATGGGGAAAAGCAAGCCAGAGAAAAATGCTCGGTAGCATCACTTTCTGAACTGGAGGGTACTTACCAGCAGTGAATGTGAAGAGCCATGTGGGTTGGCAGCAGTCAGTTCTTGCTTTCAGGACCATAATGTTCAATGCACAATAGTAACTCTTTTCAAGCTGGTGCAGCTGTTCAGCTCCATCAAGCACCTACTGAGTTGAAGGGTAAGTGCTCTATTTGAACGCTGAAGTCTCCATTTTGAAAGGCAAATGAATTTCCTGAAACCTGCAAAAGCCTTAGCAAGTCATGCAAATACCATACATGAGTTGGTCATGGTAATTTGAACACTTAATTTGGATACCTGTTTTTTCAATTAAAAAAAAAGAGGAACAAGAAAAAATCCCTGTATTCCATCTGTCTCTAACTAGCTAGCCATTTTCAGTCTGTTTGTAGGTCCACAATACAATGTGAGCTTGGAAGGCAAGTGGGCTAACCAGCTTTATAAGACTAAATAGAAACAAGCAAATACTTTGTAGAAAAATATTCATTTGGCAAATTTCTTACTTTAGCCATTCACAGAAGTCCTGCAATCATATGCATTCTGGGAAAGTTTTTCCCAAATTCCTGTGTGCAATTCTTGCTTTGCACTTCACCTGCCAGAAAGTAGTTGGACCTCTATAACTTTAGCAATGTGAAATTCAAATTGTCCTGAGGAAGGGGAAGGGAGACGACCATCCGATTGATGAGCATCGAACTCTGATTTATTGATCCAGCTTACACACTTTTATAGTAGTGTTAATTAAGCTCATACAAATTGCAAAACCTGAGCTCATCATTGGTTACAGATTACACGCCAACCCCTCCTTTGTTGTCAATACCTGTGGTTTCTTGTTGAAGCTAATACTTGTTTTTCTCATCCTGCTGCTGACTTGTTATTGACCATTCCCAAGGCCTCCATGTTTTTCACCACACTTTTCTCATGACTTAGCCAAGGACACGGCATTTACTGTTCAAGGGAAAAGCCTGAGAACTTGCTGCTCACAGCTCCCTTTTACTTTTTAACCAGCTGTATGTGATCATGGCCTTTCTATGAGCCATGTCTGAACAAAATTCTCCAACATTGTCCTGTTCAGGTTTTGTCAGATTTAATTCTTCAGAATTACACTGAAGAATATCAGCTAGCTCAACTCATCCTCCAAATTCTCCATTTAAACATATTACTGGTTGGTGGAAGACTAGGGCTAGCCAGCTATCGCCGTCTTGAGTCTATGTGTTTGAATGGTTTCTAGCAAGACCACAGATCCTATTCACAGTGCAAGGGTTGTGACCCGCTTTCAGCTGCCTTGCAATTAATGCAGTAATTGTGCCAATGTCTAGCTCAGCTGTGGATGGATAATGGAAAGGAACATCTCACCTGGCAGTCAGTACCCCTGCCAGTGGCCATCAAACATCTCTGCCTTAGGTGAATCTCCTGTAGCAGAGGGGTTGAACTAGATGGTCTCCAGAGGTCTCTTCCAACACTAACTATTCTATGATATTGTGGTGCTGCTCAAACCAATTCTTGGACTTTGATGAAGGAAGAGTTACATGTTTTAAAAGTCATATCTACTGTTCATTCTTGCATTTTGCATGTTATGCCACATGGTCACTGATGAATATGTTAAGTCCATCTGTGTTCAACCATCACAGAAAAGATTTCACATTTGCAAGTTCAGTCTTTTTTGGTTACCTGGATATACTCGCTTAAAATGTGTAGCTTCCAGCAATAATCTGATGCAAAAAATGAGCAAGGAGTGCAAATGGAAAGCAAGGTAAGGTTGAAAACCAATTTATGTGTAATGCCCGTGGATATTGGAGAAGAATGTTGGCCTTATCCCTCGTGACGACACACCATTCATTCTTGAAGCAGGAGTTAAAGCTCTCAGTCCTCAAATGATGGATATTAAAGCTTCTCTTCCATGTGTGAGCAAGCAAGAGCTCTTTAGGACAATTTGAAAATTAGCAGAATGCTGCTGAAGACTGTTGTCCTGTTTGACCACTCACCCCAGAAATATTACATGCAATGTAAGATAATGTAAGGTCCCAAACAGGCTCATTGCACAAGAGAAAATTTTATCCAAAGACAATAGCAGTTATGAATGCTTGGAAGAAAAGTGCTGCTACATAGTTTGTTCTCTGGACTGGATGTAATTCTATAGAAATATAGCAGTCTTGCCAAGAGAAAATTAAGGAAATCAGTTTTAGTGGGGTATTTGTTTTGTTTAATTTTAAATCAGGGGACTGTCTACAATTCTATCATTCTATGAACATTATGTCTTAGCAAATTTTTCAGAAAAAAAATTCAAGTTGGCGCAAGAGGTAACTTGAAAGATGAGGGTTCATTGTAAAATAGGATGTTAACTATTGAAAGAATTAGTTTCTAAATCTGGTTTTACCAATGAGACATGATTTTATTTTTCTTTTACCATAATGACTCATAGGAAAATAAAGGTGGAAAGAAGCATGTGGTCACAAAATCTTCCCTTGACAATTCCCAGTGATACTACTTACAGTTCCACAAAAACAGTCTCCCTCCATCTGCACAGTTCCGGTGATGCCAGTCACAGCTTATACAATTCATACTCGAATCCTCTGTATCTACATTGTATATGTCCTCACTGAGAATTAGCTGTTAAGGAATTAAAAAGGAATGCAGAAACTTAGGTAGTAGAAAGGAGGGAACAGATTTAGAAATGCATCTCTATTACTGCAAAGGGAGGAAACTCCTTATAAATTGACCAAGCTCCTAGCTAGGGATTTCTGTTGTGCTTAAAACTCAAAAGAAGTTCACCTTTTTACACGTCGGTAAGAAATTATGTATGACAACAACAATTCAGTTGAAAATCATGGGTAATACACTCAAAACAAGAATTTTAAATCTCTCTCAAACTTCTGTTTTAATAATCCCATTATTTCTGTCTTGTCCCAGTGTTGCGTTACTGCTCAGCCCATACTTACACATCCATGCAGTCTCTGATGAGGCCTTCAATCACATTTCAGGAGGCAATGCCCTAATCAGTGCTTTCTTCTTAAGATGAGAAGATTAAGATAAACAGTTCATTCACGAACACAGAGTAGTGCCAGTAGTGCCACAGTTTCCTTGCTGTTTGGGGGAAATAATACACTGCATTTGTCTCAAAGGTAAAATTCATCTTTATTAAAAACGATTGGGATTTTATTGAATATAAATCAAATATCACTTAAATAAAGCAGTTTGTCAGACTATTTCATATCATTTTCAGGCTATAATGTTTTGCAGCTACAGCTGTACTGTAGCTACAAACTACTGAAGATATTTGTATATATGATAAATTACCTTTATAATCTCATTATTAATATTTTATGAGCAGATACCCTGATTAACCTGGCAAAATTCCTTCTGAAACTTAATAATAACAGTAATTTTATGTAGTTGTATTTAATGTTGTAGTTGTGTTTAATGTTGACTGAAATATGCAAGTTTCAGCCATCCATTCACACATTAACATCTGAAACTTTGGCTGTACTAAAACTCACTATTTGGTCCATTAAATTCTGTGTTTGATAATTCAGACTTTAATATTTTCTTTATTCCTTTGCTACAACCACTCAAAATACCATTCAAAAAAAGGAAGGAAAAGGTTCTCTTAAACGTGAAGACAAACATTGTAAACATCTGTGAATATTTTTTGTCTTTGTCCAATTTTAACAGTTTTGACTGAATGATTAAAGGTGAAAGATTGGTAGATGAGAAATTACTTCTTTTTCTCTCCCAGTACTAGACTCCAGTTCAGCAAACCAAACTAGTCTATTCATCCTGCTATGTCACTTCTCCATTTGTTCATCAGTATGTCTGTTACTCACTATTTAAAATATTTATTGAATAAAGATCGCCCTGGGCTACAGCAGTGTGTGAAAACTTCAGTCATTGAGAAGAAAGCGAAGAAAAGCAGATAGTCAAGAATTAAAAATCATATTTTTGTAACTTAAGTAAACCTCTTTAACCTAAATTCTGTCTGCTAATAACATGTAGGAAAAAAGTACTGACTACTTCTATTGTCGTGCCAGACTCAATGGGTGGTTAATCCTAATTTGAATTTTAATTCAGTTTGAAATGAGTGTAAGGAGTGTGAAATATTGGACTAGAACAATTTATAGTGAAATAGAAACTCTGGGGCAGCCTTCATCTACATATGCTTTTATCTGGATGCAAAAAACATTTACTCTTCATAGAACATTTTTTTTTTTTTACTTAATTTTTTGTCACAATATACAGTGATTATTCTAGAATATCACAGAAGCCTTAATACACTACTACTTAAAAGAAACATGCCTGTGTCAGAAGCAGTTAAACACAAAAGTGTTTGGCGTTATTAAGCACATTTTTATTTCTGTCTTACTTTCCTGTACTTTGTGTGTGTGATTTAAAAAACAGGAACTTTGTCAGAATTGCAATTTCATGTTTATTAAAAAAGAGAAAATAAAATAAGTGGCTTTGAGTACCATGCCTCAGTACTGTAACTGTGTGAAGGAACAGCATTCATCAGCGTGGCATCCTAATTTCTTACCTGCTGAGTTTTGAGGCATGTAAAATCATATCTGATTCTCCAAGACACAGAAGGCATAACAGTACAGTTTACAAGCTGCTTGAGACTTAAGTACTCTTTCCTAGACAGTGTCCAAAGACAGTAAACAACTATGCTCATAGCCAATATATTTTAACTTGGTTAAACAATCTAGAGATGTTAATGACCATCTTATTCTTTGGCCACATTATTTTCAAGCAATGTGGTTGTAACACAGTAAAAAAGAATAAATTAAAAAATTATTATGAAGATAAAAAATTAATTTAAATTTTGCAGGTCTCTTCTAAAGGTAAAGGTTTGGAACAGTACCCTCATCTCTTTTTTTTTTTTTTTTGTGCTATGGTCAACCAGACTGTAAAAGTAAATCAACCAACCAAACAATAAATATAATCTACAAATTGTATGTCTGCTTGTAAAGTAAATAAACACATAGACAAAGCCTTGCTGTTTGATCCTGTGAGAGAAGACAATATATACTTGTGCACTCAGCCTAGTTTTCAGAGCCAGTGAGCATCCCATTGAAACCTGCTGCATTCCACATGAAGGAAAATTACAGGTGTCCATCCCCAATAGTCATCTGTGCTGGTAGCCTGCTTCTTACTGGAAAGCATCATCAAGGTAGACAGACGCTCATTGGGATTATAGGTAGCTCAACTTTACAGTGAAGATGTCATTTCCCTGGGAGGATTCTATACCAGCAGCTCATTGCATTGCATATGCACTCATTAGGCTAAATTTTTATGGTAGACAGCACAAAATTAAAGGTGAATCTCAAGAGATCAAGAGATCCTCATAAAGGGCATGGTGTTGAGGAGCAAATGGCCTGAAAGGAAATGAAGTTGCTACTTCCTTTTTTTCTTTTTTCCCTTTTTCTCTTTAAAACCAAAACCAAACCAAAACCAAAACCAACCAACAAACAAACAAAAAAAAAAAAAAAAACAACCCCTGCCCCCCAAAAAAAGCCTCATCTCACCAGGACAAAAATATGCAAGTTTGTTTATTATCCAGCTTCTGGCACAATGTGGCCCTTGGGAGCAGGACGCAGCTGTGTTGCACCAGACCTTGAATGCAAGCACAGCCCGCCAAGTGTTGTTACTTTCCAGGAGCTCTGGCAGCACAGCCATTTATAAATCTACCCCACAGCAACAGGTGTGTGTAAGGCAGGAGCATCCTGTCAGAGACATATGGGCCTCCACAGGCTGGTGATGAAACCTGGGGATGCAATGATCCCACACACAAACTGCCAAAGGGATCTGCAGGGAAACTCACCTGCACCCTGGCTTGAGCTGGATCCCACACATATCCCACTCCTGACCCGCCTGTCTGGCCCCAGCATTGGTGCACAGGGGTCTTTCTTCCCATAATTGACTTTGCTGACCTCTGCTCTTCCTTGCAGCCCTAGGACTGCCTTTGTCTCAGCTCTTATCTTGGCAGTCCCTCATCCCTTATCCTCACACTGTAACCCACCGACTGGAGTTTCCTGTTTTCCACCCCTGCACAGAGCAATCTCTGCCTTATCTCCCTGCTGATTTCATTCTCAGCTCCATCTGTTCATTTGACATTTATGAACCTCATCAAGCTTTTGTTTTCAGACCCATCCAAATTTAAATACCTTCCATTGTACTTGTGCTTGCTCGGTTCTCACATTGTCACTGGGATGATAACTGTGTTGAATAACCTAAATCTGGTTCTAAATTTGGTTCTGACTTCAGCTTCTATCCTTTTCAAAAAGTCTGCTGTGCTGTCAAAGCCTCACAATGAGGTCCCCATGGCTAAAACAGTCCTGGTTTTGCTCAGTGCCTGTCAGGCATTCTCCAGATTCATGAAACTTCTCGTGTAAGCATCGCTCCTCATCCTGCCCCTGTCTTCTCTCAGCCATAAAATGTATTTATTTGTCTTAGAACATCATCTGATTTTGTTAGACTCTCTCTTAGTTTCATGCATTTAGTGATTTATATTCCTGTGAGAAGCATTTTTTATTGTCTCAAGATGATTCTGCTATGTCTAAATTCAACAGGAAACCTTCCCTTCGCCTGGCTTTACTTATCAGCAGAGGACAGGTTTGAAAAGAGAATACATATTCCCTCCTTACTTATGGTTTTATCTCTTGGATGCTTTACTGTCATCTGAAAATGCCTCATTCCTCCATAATTTTTTTTCTACAGTGAAGTGTTACATAGATAAAGGCAGGAAGGAAATATACCTAACTTAATTTATCCTTATTTTTATCTCTAAATCTGATTTAAATCCCTCAGTTATTAAATCGGCTCAATTCCAAGTATGCCACCTGCACAGGATGCTACAAGAAATATGTTGCAATCAGAAGGCCAGCTCAAGAGCTGAAACTTAAAGAAAAAAATATCCTACAATATCCCTGCCCCCAACAAACAAAACCTTGAAAGCAAGAAAAACCCATTTCAAACATGCAATGTTAGTGTAGCTTAACATTGATATCCTAACTTTCTAGATGATTTAAAACTCCACAATTCCTAGTCCCCTTACTAAGGGATCCACAGAAAATCCATACCTCACTGTTCTGGGTTTTTTTGATCCATAAACTAGCTGGGTTTTTTAAAATATTATTCTAGGTTCTTAGGTTGGAGTATTTGGCAGCATGCAAGTATCCTTCTGACTAAAACAGCTATCAACTTTTCCTTTTATTTCCAGCCTTCAATTTTTTGGGTTCCCGTATTCCCTACAAATACCTGCTTTGTTCTTGTCCAAATGATTCTCTAGACAGACACTTTTCCTTCCCAAGTACATAGTAATGGTTCAAATAGATTTAGTGAATATTTTTGTCTTAATCCAAGGAATTTTAGTTCCATTAGCAGCTGTACTGCTCATCACTGAATTTTATTTAATGTATCTATCTTTCATTATTTTTAGGACTGTTTAATAATCTTCATCAAATAAATCACGACTCTTTACTTCTCTGATTTCCCAACATGCTATCAGAAGTTTTGCACTTAGAGATGTTTTTCTCCTTCTCTCATATTTTCCAGCTTAGTCCACAAAGGGATCCAAAAATAGCTGAAGAATTTTCACAAACTCTCTAAATATCAATGACACTCATTTTGCCAAGCCATAGAACGAAATTATGATCACAGCAGATACTGCTGACACTATAAAGTCAAAGGAACTCAAAATTGTAGAAAATTACCAAGAGTATCTTTCTGAAATTAAATATGGTGAAGAACCACAAGCGTAAACAGAGACAATTGCATAGTTCTGAACTTGTTATTTCATGACCAGCACGTGATCAACTAGCAACACCTGTATTTATAGTGCAGCTATCTCAGAGTTGACTTCTGACTTTTCTGGGGTATAACACGGGGCAGCAGGATAGATTTGTGCAATTAAAATGCAAACACCTGGGCTGGCTTTTAAAGACCAGATGTGCTTCAATTAAACAAGCCCTGAGGTTTGCTTAAAACTAGCACCTGCTTCCTGGTTACATGCAGTCACCTGGGTTTCCGTGTAAATTTTAAGTTATGAATGTCTTTGGCTCTTTTTGAATGGGAAATGCCTCTATTTAGGTACTTCTTTGCAAGCAAGTCAAATTACCTTTTCTGCATGGTATGTTCCAAATTTAATTCTCACCCTTCAGCTTCCTGCAGAGGTTTGCTCCTAGATGTTGTAAAATAGCCAAGAACTAAAAGCTGCCCGCTGTGCTATCCCTCAGTACCTAGTTTTTGATACTTTTAGTTGCAGTGAACAATGGCAGAATTGAAAGCAAACCTCTAATGAGTCAGCACAGCTGGTTAAACTACAGCATCCCTTAGGCCACAGGAAAAAAGGCGAAGTTAGTAATCTAGTTTCTCTGAGCACCTTGCTGACATGTTCATAGGCTCTGCCTGGCAACTCCCTGTTTTATAACAACACAGATTTGACTTTGGGGATGAGCACATATGCACCCTCTGACTAGGGATTCCCTTGTGCCATCTGTTGTGTGTCAGCTGTACTGAACCAGCATGCACCAAAAAACTCACACATTTTGAGAGTTGCAGGTAAGACAAAGCCGACAACTGCCTCCTGGTGAGCAGATTCATAATTAGAGGAATAGGGCTTTCCACAGATCCACAAAGTGAGCTCAGTTGCTCAACTTAATAAATCCCAAGTTCTACATCCATGCTACACTTAAAAATATATTCCTATATTATATTTGACAGGTAAGAAATAAGCCTGATGATATCTCAGTCAGAATCTCTTTCAGATATTGGAAATATCAGTTGTGATTTCTGTGTAAATCACTGTCTGCCTGCTTTCCTTTCAGCCTTATTCAATGGTAGCTGATACAGACAAGAGTTTTAAAAACATTCATTTTTAACAAATTAGTACTCAAGAGCCTGAGCTAGATTAGGAGCTGTTTGATTTTAGGGTGTTTTAAATGCCTGGTGGGATCTATGACAAAGGGGTAGGGCAAGAAAACAGGTCTCAATCTTTTTTCTAAGAGTCTTTTCAATAGTTAGAGGAAAACTTCACAATTGGCAAGCATCATAAGCCAACTGGCCTAGTAAGTGGTCTAATACAACACAGCAGAAATATCTCAGTGAATGAGCACTTTATAGGGATGTCTAGTGGCAAAGGAAAAACTGCAAAATAAAGCTGCAGCTGTATTCAGCCTGGTGAGGCAGGCTGAATTTTTACATGGAAGAAACTTGCTAGGGACTTCAAAGGTAAAAAAAAAAGAAAAAATGTCCTTGGTTCCTCAAGGTGCTTGTCTCAACTCCCTAAAGCATTGTGTCACTAAATAGGTTGACATCATGGTCTTCAAACTATCATAATTTTTATTCTAACTCCTCTTTTGATTGTTCTGCTCAAAACACAAAATGAAACAAAAAAACCCCACACCAACCAAACAAACAAAAAAGCAAAAACAAACAAACAAAAACCCTCTCTTATGTTTAAACACAGCTTAGAACAAAATCACTTCTGAATCTGCAAAAACTGTTTTATCTCCAAGGCAGCCAAACAGCAGGATCAACAAAGCAGTCCATGACTATTTTTGTCTGGGTGCCTGTGGGGAGAACAGATATTTGATGATTTGCCTGGAGCATTGGAAGGCTTAGCATCAGCTTTTGGAGTGTAAGATAGACAGAGAGGGACATGGAATATTCAGAATATGTTAGACTGGTCTTGTGCAGTGTGTGATGGAACTATGGCCAAATGCATCATTCAGATTACCTAATGGTGTTCATCTTGCAGAAGCCAGAGGGAGCTGATATCACCTCTTGAGGTAAAGACTGAGAATAAGCTTGAAGATGTTATAGTTCTCCATCTACAGCATTTTCAGAAGGCCTGACTTCATAGCTGGTAAGTCTTGACAGGTTTTACCCAGATGCTCATTTCTAGAAGGCAAATAACTTACACACCTCAGTAGCACTTAGTCAATTACAGTTTTTTCTGCTAGTATGTAAAAGACATACACATGGTATAAGCATCCAATTTTATATTCCTAAACACACAGAAAAACATCTTTAAGAAAAATTATGGAGCTAATAATGAGTTGAATTTAGCTGTCTTTTTCTTATTTTAATGGGCATGGTAAACCTCAGAAACACAGTATCAGAAACATCAAAGGAACAAGAGAAAAGATTTTGTTGGTATTTTGATAGTGTAAATCATAGAAATATGACTGAAAGGATCCTTTATTCTATTTACATAAAAACTCTCTTTTTTGTGCTAAGTGACCTGAAGCTGTAACTGGTGAGACTGTGCTATTCATCTGGATTAAGTGCCCAACATTGCTTTTTCTTGTTTGGTGATGTCTAGTTTAATTTTAGGGAAATTTTAGAGAAAAGGTGCTCAGGTATTTAATGCTAGGGTGCAGGTTCTCCTTTACCGAGGAAGCTCCTCAAGAAGTGCACAGAAACTCACCTCTTCTGTCTCCCTCTAGCACAAAGTTTCTGGTGACCAGCCCAGGCAACAGGCAAGCTCTGCCAAGGACCCTGCCTGCCACTTCTCCCAGGATATTTTTCTTCAGCAGCACCCTGCTAATCCTGAGAGCACGATGCAGCTTGGGATACAGGAACAGGCCATGTGCTCTCTGGTGGGCAAGGCACTGCCAGCCACTAGCACTGTGCTCTGCTCCTCTCACATCCCCATGGACTGCACAGAGGTAGGCAGAGAGAAGAGGGAAAGCGGACAGAGAAATAATTCAGAGAAGGAAATAAGCTCCAGTTCTATGCAAATGGACAAAAAAATGATGTGGAGCTCTTTGCTCCAGAAAGCACCAGAGATGTGAGCAAGAACAGAGTCTGCTCAGTAATTGGCATGTACAAGCAGAAATTTACCAGGGGAGGCCAGGTTTTGCAAGATGTTTAGGTGGCCACAGATGCTGACAGACACATAGCCCCGCATCATTGGAAACCTTTAGTATTTACCTGTCTCTAGTAAAATTAAAAAATCTTAATTGAGTGTCAACATCTAATTAATTTCTATGGGTTTGGCCCTTGTGTGTTTTCAGAGAGGAGGCTCTTATCAGATTCCTCAGGTACCTACATACCTTTACATATCTGTCCTCACATGCCTAAGTAAAGATGTGAAACACAACCAACACTCATTTCATTTCCTCTAACCTGTATCAACAAGTCTTTTTTTGACAGTTAAAGCCCAGAACTTGCATAACTGTAACTTAAATCCTGACTGAATTGCTAGTAGGCTGATCCTTTTTAACTTCCACATTTTAAATTGGTTCTTCTATGAGAATTATTGGCACTTATTGGTCCATAGTTTTTCCTTCTGGATCTCATTCTCCTCCGTAATAATCCTTCCTCTCATATTTTTGCCTACAATCAGGACTGGATTATCTTGCTTTATTTTTTGAAATTAACCAACAGTGACATTTTTAAAAAGGGAGCAAATATACATGAAACACTCACACATCTGGATCTGACAGTCAAGAAGTCAGTGTTGCCTTATGATCACATGTAATTGTCACAGATCCGTGTTACAGAACATAGCTTCACATTCTGCATGTTCCTCTAGCATGTATGAGCAGTCCAGTGCCTCTTCTTTTCCTGGCTGTCAGAACAAAGCACAGGCGATTACCTAGTGTGGTCTTGCTGTGCTCATTTCATTTCCAATATAACTTCATCTCACCAGTCTTCTGTTAATATATTCAGTGATTCTGACTTTTATTTGTCTTTTCTTAACCTTTGCAGAAGCTGGCATTTTGTAAGCCTTGAAAATCATCTGTTCAGGGAGTCACAAGTGCAGGCAGCATTGCAAATTTTCCCAATCCTGTTCAAATAAGATACCCCTAGTCTGCAAGAAAAACCACTCTAAGCTCTAAAAGCTCTTTCCTTGCTCAAATCATTCAGGTCTTGCATTCCTTTGTAAGGCAGCATGCAAGCATGGGCAGGTTAATGGTGGCTGCAGCAGTATCTCTCTGACAGAATCCTAACATGGGCCAAATTCCTCATTTGTAGAAGCCAGCAACTGATGGCAATATATTTTTTGTCACAACTGCCTTAGTTTGGATTTGAACCAAAGACCTGGAGATGAAAGGCAATATTTTAGCCTCTTGAGATTTCGGTACACCTTATCATCTCCCCTTATCACTACATATTTTCTTAAATCTTCCGCGTTTTTTTCTGCTTTCTTCCAAATTTTTATTCATCCTCCTTGAACCAGAATTAGGCTCCTCAATAGAATATTAATTCCTCTGGAGTATGACCCCCATATTCCAGAATCTTTGCTGCAACTTTTGAGTTCTCTCTCTTGGTATCACTATGCTTTCCACAGACCAGAAGAGTTCCATGTCTTTTCTGTTCTTTGTCTATTCTCTCTTAGTATAAAACATCCTGTAATACTAGTGGGTTTGGTGTTAATGGGTACAGTTTGATTCTGACTATCTTTGACAAGGGTAATAAACTTCCTGACCATGGGGAAGGTCTGACGGTATTTCTTCTTGTCCTGCTTGAATTATGTGTCATAATATTAAATTAAATAAATATTGTCTCTGTCAGTAATACATGAATTTAATGGCAGACTTAGCTATACTGAAGTATGATTTAACAGCAATGAAGGCACTTATAGCATCCAACCTTATTATGAAACAAATTAGTACCTGTCATAATGGTGTGACATTGACTCCTTTAGACAGGGTCCTCCCCACTGTGTTTTTTATAAATTCCAGAAATAAGAAAAAGCTTCTAAAATTTGCTATCTTCATATTTTTTTTATGAATACACTACGAACACTAGCAGACAAGATTATTTTGGCCACTCTTTGTCAACAACCTCATTCCAAATTAAGTGAACAATAGACATTTTTTCTAAAATTTTCTGTACCAGTTGTAACTTGAAAAAAATAGTCAGCAACATATTCTACAATATCCAACCTGTTAGAATTTCCCCAGTTACCCAGCTATTGCTTGGCATGTCAAGTTCTTGTGAGTCCTGAGCTCTCCTGATCACAGTGCACATGATTAAAACCAAGCAACATGATAGAGTGTTGTACGGCAGTGAGCAATTGAAAAACAAAGCCTGTGACATCTGGCTGAACACATTGTCTTGGTGGAGATAATTTATGGTTTGTTTTCATTTCTTCGCTGAAGTGCCATTGTGTAACCTTTCTGACCTCACATTTATGGGATTTGTAGTAGTTCAAACCATCATCAGGCCTTCATAAGTGCTCCCACAAGTAACAAGACAAAGCAATTCAACAAGAATTTATTGAGGAATTTGATTAAGTCCTGAAAATGGGAATGGATTGACCTTTGCAAAATCTTAGCTGAGAAGGAAAATTTCTTGAATCCTAAGGCTTCTGATATTTTCCAAGAAATGTGACCACAAAAAAAAAATCAGTTATTTCCTAAAGCTTAAGTATCATTCACTTACAGACATTATGTTATTTTTATGCATGATGCCAGGTTAACACAAAGTACTTGCGCAGTTATTTTCCTCTATGGTTTTCTTCTTCCCTTCTTTGAGGATTTCCTTTGAGGTTTATGTAGAATGTGTGTGGGTACTGCAACTGTTATAACAATCATATTTAGTAATTTCTTTTTACAATGTTATACACAAGCTGCAAACAAAAGAGTCATTGATTAAAAGAGTAGCAATTATTGTCTACAAACTCTGAGTATTATTATTTTACCCATAGAATCCAAAGAATTTATTCATGTACTCATGTTACAGGAAATAAGTCTGCTTTCTAAACTGTTTAATATCAAAGTTAGATGCTATTATGGAAGGATACAGAGTCGTTTTTCAATATTATCTCTTTAAAGATATCAAAATCCTGGAAACGAAATATGTCTTGAACTGTGATGGAGTTTTTTTCCATAGGTGCACCAGAGTGTAAGAGTGTTGTCCTTGTCTTGCTTGCTTTCTTCCTATCAAATATCGGAGAGTTAATGTTTTTAGCATCTTAAATCATTTCCAATACATTAATATACTGCATTGATCTACCATTCTGATTGTTGAGGGGAGGACATTAATGGTTTCCATTAGTCCATTTTCTAATTTCTATGTGTTCTGATGATAATAAATCTTTGCCTCATCCATTTGCAAGGAGCAGCTGGTTCCAGCAGAATAGACTGCATTGCAGATAATGGAGGTTTCTGGAAGGGGAAAAAAGCGCAGAGCAATGACCATCTCTTCAGCAGGAAGAATGGCAGGTTCTTTTGCAGAATACACTCATGAGAAAGGGGAGGATGAGAAGACAAGCCCTGAGGCTCAGGCTCTATGGATGTGACTGGAAATCTGGGGACCAGCATCAGCCTTGTAAAACCAGAAAGGAGGGGTGAGGGATGAGGGTCACTGTCAGGGTTCAGCAATGTGTCCTCCACATGGGAGGCAGCTTGAGCCTAGGCCACTTAAGCTGGGCAGAGTGATCACATACCTACCTGAAAACTTGTAGAAAACTATACCACAGGACATAGCTGTATTTGTATTCCTTGTGTATTTGTCATCCCCTTGCCGTTGGCTTTGAACTGTCTTATTCACTGATTAGCACTGAGTTTTAGCATTTTTGCAGTTCCTATATGTTCTCTGAAGAAGGGTGAGCGTGAAGTTGAGTTGAACTAAATATACAAGGATGGTGTTGATTTGATAGACCAAAAGAATAAATACTGCATGTATTCACAGGCTTGCACAACACTAATACCATTGATTTCTTATCTTCCTTGCTTTTTCTTTGCCCCTCTGACTCGATCCAGGTATCTTCACTCCCTGGATTTCCTGACAAAACCATTACAATGGCAGTAGTTAATGCATCACTATTCCAAAATCTCATTTTCCATTCTAAAACTTCAACACCCTGGAAAAGCACTATGCTTTGGAGCACAGAGTAGAAAATTTGAAATTATTTCTGAAGAAAAACAACTAGGCAGAAGAGTAATTTTGAAAAAAAAAGCGCATTTTGTTCTGGAAGGAGACAGTGATGTCA
Source organism: Ammospiza nelsoni (assembly GCF_027579445.1). NCBI lineage: Eukaryota > Metazoa > Chordata > Aves > Passeriformes > Passerellidae > Ammospiza > Ammospiza nelsoni. Next base: position 38,778,867 of record NC_080669.1, on the reverse strand, counting down.
GACTGAGCCATAAACTCCTTGGTTCAGTCATGGCATCCTCTGCACTTTCATCCTGAGAGAAGAGCTGCATACCCAGGACCCCTCAGAGGCACCAAGGAGGCCCTCAGGGAATGATGGAGGTCCTGGCTCCACAACAGGGAGGCTCTACAGGAGTCCCAGTGCCCAGGCTTCTGCCTTGCAACAAGACTGCCACAGGACTAATGTCCAGACTCTTCACATCACTGCCTTTTCTTAGAAGCTCCTTGCATTTCAGACATTTTGACAGATACTCATTTTCACTAAAAATGCATGTATTATGTTGAGATCTGTTTAGATAACGGTGGGAAAAGGGTGTATAAATTTGTGTCTTCTCTTCTTGTGATCAGATTTTGTTCATTTTCATGTAACCACCTCATGTTTAAATAACTGAATTCTATACAGTTCTGTGAATTCTGAATTATATAATAGTAATGTAGGCAGGGTGGGAATGAGGCTCATACATAATGCAGATTTCTTTTGCTATCCAGGAGTGGGACAGGAATATGCCTGTTTTCTACATGCTGTTCATAAAAAACGTTGTATATTGTAGTATAATGTAAAAAAAAAGTAGCTAATGAATCACCAGAGCTGTTCCATGTACCAGACGTCCGCATTATAGAGAGAATCCTTCTTTGAAAGAGAATGGATTAGTCTGATCTGCTGTATATCTGAAAAGCAGATGTCACCTCTGCTTCATCTGTTTTCATAGTGAAGGCCTGTGGCAGCAACGAGTAAAGTAAAGATGATTAGAAGAGCTTAGAGGTAAGATCCATGGAATCATCATTCCTCCTTTAGGAGCAGATAGTAATAAAAGCTCATGAAGTTGTTTTCCTTGGCAAGATTTCAATGTTAAGTCTCTAAAACATAATGATTTGATGGTCACGACTTGTCAAATCATCCTTAAAAGTATCTCATGGTGACACATATTGCTGAGTTTGAACTTGGCCTGACATCATTAGTTTCAAAGCTGGACATAATATTCAGGGTTTCAGAATTTATTGTTAAGAAGAGGAAAAGAAAAAGAAACAGCCTGATCTTTAAAGAAGGCATTCAACTACATCACAGAGAGAACATGCACACATGCAAACCTGTAAGACAGAAATTAAGGGTAGCATGAGGCAGGAATTCTAATGCAAAATAAACTTGTTAAACAAAGCATCTACTGCACCTCGAGTGTACATTTTGCCAAGATATTTATTGGAAGAATTATTTTAGCCATAGTGTTGTACACAGTGTTTTAGCTAACAAGTTCTGAAATTGCTTTGAAGTGGATGGGAAGAACCCAGACAATAATGCCAAGAAAAAATAATCATGAACTTGAAAAAATTTTCTACCCCCACCCTCACCACAAATACTTCAGGAAGTTCTTGACATATTGTCAGACTCTGAGAACTGCCTCTTAGTGAAAAAGGTGGGAATGAAAGAGTAAGTAAAAAAAATAAAAACAGCAAAAGGATAAGAGCAAATAATAAATGTTTAGCAGCAGACTACATCCCAGGGCACTTGGCAACCTATGCGTTGCACTTAATACTATTTAAGCAGATCTATTCCTGAGTTCAGCCACTGAAATAAATCACAAGTGCAACCAATAGAGTTGCCATGGCATAAGAAGCAAGTGCTATATTTTATGAATTATACACTGATTTTAAAAGCTATCTTCAATCTATTTTAGCTTGAGGTATGAATGCCTAGTCTGAACAAACACTGTGAGCACTGGAGAACCCTGAAAGCATATAGAATCCTCTTGGGAAGAAGTCCTGTCAAATGAATGTGTGAGCTTTGGGTGGGTGCTTCTAAATCAATCTTTTCAATCTGAGGGATAATTATGGCCTTTCCCAAATAATTCCGTCTGTTAGTCACAGAATGATTGCAGAAATGGTTTCTCCTGAATGCTGTAGTTAATGTGTGTTCAAGCAGAAAGAGGAGAATTGTAATTGCAGGCTAAAGGAATAGAATAGTGAGAGACACAGTCTGGGAGGTGACCCTTTTCCTGTTGTTGGGGGACAAAAAGGAATTTGACCTTCTGTCCTGATGTTAAAAATCTTCAGCTTGAGGAATGAAATACGAAAGAAAAAACAAAAAAGAGACATTGATAGTTCACATTTACTATAACCTTACAAAATTCTACTGGATAATTTTGATCAAGTTTTGTATAGGGGTTACAAGGACTGATTGGCTAGTCCAACCCAGTGTCATGACCAAGAAAAATGGAGAAAGATATGAAGGAGAAGATGGGTTGGGTGAAGGCAGAGAAAGAGCGACTCTGAGGAAGAACAAAATCAGATTTGCACTGGCAAATCTGTGAGATTCTTCATACAGCAAGAGCAATGGTGTTGGCATCACCAACCAAACAACAAACAAGTTTCTTAACACCTGCCCTGGTTTTAAAGTGCCTGAGCAACCTTGGGAAGCTTTGACAGGTTACTTGACATTGTAATATTGCTGCCTAGTTTTTGAGCTACACCTCTTCAGGGCAGGCATGAGGATCAAGTAAAGCTTAGTGGGAATTGATACAAAGTTGATTTAATGTCATTGGGCATAAATGGGTAGTCTCGGATCACCATTCTGCTCAGCAGAAAGTCCTACAACTTGTGCTCACAGAACAGCAGAAGGCTACTTAGTTAAGCCTAAGTCTGTCTTTGCCAATGGCAGGCTTGTTGTTTGTCCACCTGTAGCCATTAGGATGTTCTGATTTTATTTAACAGCAACGGATCTCCAGTCAGAACCATATATTTATTGAGTGTATTCTTTGTGCTATAGTGAAAATCATGACCCACAAGTTATGATTTCAGTGGTTGGAAATACACTTACACCAACTAAACCGATAATAATTATGCCATTAATAATTAGGATTGTTGTTCTTTGCTTCATATTATATTGAGTTTTATTCCATACACTCAGTTTCAGCATCTCTCCATGGCTCTGTCCTTCCCCCATTGGTATAATAACATTTGTTTATTTCAGTTTGCAGGCAAACTGCAAATCTTAATGCACATTGTTTTTAGCCATTACAATTGAATATACTGTAAGAATCAAAGATGGATGGTACTTGAGGAACTGTACAAAAGAAACCAAACATTAATTCTCCATTGCCTTAAAAATCAGGAATACTCACTATTAAATGATAGATTATACACAACATACAAAGGCTTTAAAAATAGTAGAAGAAAGGGGTTACCAGTGGAGAAAGAGCTGTTCTCAGGAGCAATAAATATTCTGGGAAGGAAGTCAGAAAAGATTAATTTCTAGTATGTGTATGTAGTATGTGTATGAGTAGTATTTGGAGTGTGTGAGAGGAATTGGCTTTCATATCAAAGGCACCCTGTACTTATGAACTGCTCACAGATCTTCAGAAAAGACATACATCTGAAAAGAGCCTAGAAGGAGAGCTAGGAGGAATTAGTTAGAGATTTTGTAGCAGTAACCTTAAAGAAAGAACTTGTAGAAATATGGCAAAACTTCAGCTTTATAGAGAGCAGCAGTAATGTAGTCAATACAAAGGGGCAATAAAAATTCACTTGATCTAGGTAGGTGAGGAACAGGAGTTGTTAGACAGTTTATTCCTCAGGGTAAAAAAAAAAGTCAGTTAATGGTGCTAAAGGAAAAAAGGAAATCAAGAGCATATGCCATCATAAGAATGCTCCCTCTTTCAATTCACAAACAACATCAGAAGACATATCCAAAAATGAAAGTGTGACAATTGTACAAATACAAACTGCAGGACTGGAAAAAAAACAAATCATACCTGTTCTCTGCAATTTTTAGTTTAAAATTAAAGTAAAATAAAAGCCCTAAAGAATGAAACCTAATATTGCAAAAAGTAGCTTATGAGCACAAATTTCTTGAAACACACCTACAAATATACACACACATGAAAAATCATCCTTCAGTGACTATATCAATTCAATCTTCAAAATCTGTGGATGTCTCCTGGGGCATTCCAGTACAGATTGCTGATCAAAGGTGATAGCTATGTGATAGTGTATTGGCTATTCTTCACATGGAGGTTGGTTTAGAATTAGATCAACAATTTCATTTTCTGTGAAACTTGAGGCTGTGTTTTGAGTATTTTCCAAAGACTAAGAGGTACAACACTTAGTAAATTACTCACACGGGGCTGAATTAACCTCCTCTCCTTCCAGATTTACTTACACAAGTGCGCTCTGATGAGCTCGGAGCTAGTTTGTAAGAGATTTTATTCTCCCATCAGTGTTTATGATTATCACACAGGGGAACGTCCTCCTCCTCTTAGCCATTGCAACTGTGGCAAGTCCACAAGTTCCCATTTGTGAGAGAGTCTTCAAGATCTCCTTTCAGATAAGTCTTCCTGTTAACAGTTATTCCCCTACACAACAGATTGAAGAACAGTAGGTATGTTTTATATCCACTAGAAATACACCCTTACCAAGGGAGGAATACCACTGCTCAGGGACCTCCCTTGATGAGCACAGCTTTAAAACTCAGACATAGCCCAGACCCCTTAGAGCAACATCCAACCAAACCTTGAAGGGCATGCAAAGAAAGATAAGCAACTCAAGGGCTAGTCACACAGAAATGAATGCCTGATATATTTTAATATTGGAAGTATTATGCATTTGTTGTACAGCAATAAATAAAATACGGAGAACAACTCAAATGCCAGATGACTGTGACACCTGCTGCTGATTCAAGGCAAGACTTTGAATGAATGATGAAACCATTGGGGAGCTACCGCAGCTGAAATAAAGAAAACTGGAAAGTCTATAGAGACAATCTTCTCTAAACTCCAAGTCATCCAGATTTTCAGGATGATAGTCAACTTATCACAAGACCACCTTGAATGAATAGGAGCACATGGCTGAGCCCCAGGGCAAATGTTCTTTGCCCAGAGTAGGTGGAAACAAGGACAAGCAGTAAGGGAGGACCATGGAAACATTTTCTATGCATGCAGAATATTGTTGGAAAAGCTAAATTCAGCTAAGACTGAAATTGCCAAAGGACACCAAGGGCAAAAAGATAAGCCTCTTGCAGAACTGAATACAAAGAATAAAAAACAATCATGCAATCATGAAGCAAAATGAAGCACTTGAATTAGTGACAGTGGACATGTCAAAAGCTGAGATATTCTGTTTTCATTTCCTTGGCCTTCATGGAAAGAGCATCCCATGACTACCCTGCCAGAGCTCCCAGGAAGACTGCAACCAGCAGTGGATGAACATTAATTCTGAACTTAGTTTGGCTACTGTGGTAAAAAACAATAAATGATGTTTCTGTACATAAATTCACAATAAAATAAAAGTCAAGGAGAATCTCTATCCCTTATTGGGTGATGTTGGGAAACAGTGACAAGGGATTAGGAAAAGGCTGAGGTACTGAATGCCTTCTTTTCCTCAGTCTTTTATGGTAAGAGCAACTGTTTTCTCCAGCTCACAGAGCTGGAAGAGAGAGATAGGGAGCAGAATGAAGCCCCCATAACCCCAGGAGAAATGGTCAGTGACCTGTTACACATACAAGTCTACAGAGCTGGATTGGACTCATCCAAGGCCACTGAGGCAGCTTCCAGAAATGCTTACTGAGGCACTTTCAGTGATTTCCCAGTGTCCCTGACCAACTGGGAAGGCCCCAGTTTCCCGGCAATTAGCCACTATGATGTCCATCTATGAGAAAGACCACAAAGAGGATCCAGGGAGCTGCAGGCCTGTCCTGGGTGCTGCAGAAGGTCATGGAACTGATTATCTGGAGTGTCATCAAGTGGTAGAAAGATGTAGAACAACCAGAAAATCAGGTCCAGCCACCATGACTTTGTGAAAAGCAGGTCCTGCTTGACCAAGCTGATCTCTTATGACAGAGTGATTCACTTGTTGGATGAGGGAAGCGCTGTAGATGTCGTCTACCTGGACTTCAGCGAAAAGTTGCCATGGTGTTGCACTATCTGGTAGAAGGGCCTGTGTCCAGCAGTCTCACAATTCTTGTGTTTGCTTCCTTTGCTTTGTCTGCCATCATTTTGTAGGGCTTTCTTCCACCTTCTCCTTATGTTTTGTCGGTCTAAATAGGATCCAAGGTATTACACATCAGTTATGTTTCATAGATATGAAATAGCAAGTCCTTGATTTTGAGCAGTTCAATGCTCCCAGTGCAATGACCTGCATGATTTTTGTCACTGAGAGACTTTGAGTGTCTTTAAAAGACCATGAATTTAATGTTCTTGATGCACAAGTTGTTCAGCAATAAGACAAGCACTTCAATTCTAGTGCTGAGATGAACTGTAGGAAGACAAGGATTGACACATGATGGATTAAAACAGTAGCCTGTTTAAACAAATTTCTTTCTTTTGAGAGCAGGAAGTAATACATGCTTTAGAGGAAGCTGAAAAAACAGTAACAAAGGAGAGATTTTTTCCATCTACTGTATGTGTAGCACCCACTAAAGTAAACAGAATGTGTACATACATGGGTTTTTTTTGGAGTTTTTTTTTCAATCAAGTCTCACTTCACCATGGAGTTAAATAGGTCATAAGTGCAGTGCCCTTCATTAGATCTCACTACATGTAGAACATTTCATGCTGATCTTTAAAACAGTGTCCATAAAATTAAGAAGGTGGGTTCTCATGTCTAAAGAAATAAGAAAACTTTCAAGTAAGATGTGAGCTTTCTGGTCCTGCCAGCCTCAGCAGAATGTGTGTGATTTCAGTTCTTCTAAGGACTCATACACAACTATTTATGTATTAAAAAGAAATAGAGAGGCCCATACTCAGCCACTCAAATTAGCTTATTTTTTATGTCTTCAATACCTGCAATGACTCAAATTCACCAGTACCTGTAAACCCTCTGTTTTTTAATATGTGTAGGTATTTTTCCTTTTTTTTTTTCCTACCCTAACATCTAATCAGCCAACTATCAAACCAACTGAAGCACTCATCTAGATGCAGATGGGTGACCTGTTTTTTACCAGCTTTAATTCTGGTTTTGCTGTGTCTCTTCTTCTCTCTTCTTACAGTGCGGAAGCTAAGGTGAGGTACAGCAAAATTCTTAGTTAATTTATAGTTCTTTCTTTTCAAGTCTATTCTGGTAAATACACTACTCCATTGTACACAACTCCTAGTTTTTCATATCTTCAAATGACTACATCAATCCCATTCTCCATCTTCTCTTGTAAAACTTTGCCAGTGTAAGTGAGGGTGACTGCAAAACACTCTTGTTTGCAGGCGAAAAATGACAGACTTTACATTAAGAGTCTTCCTCTTTTCTGCATCAGCTTGATGCAGCCTTTTAGAATTCATTTTTAAAGTTTTAAAAAACATGGAAAAAAAAAAAAAAGAAGGGAAAAAGGTTTCATTTCATTGTGCATTTAAGTGAAATCTTTAAACCCCTTTGCATTATTTTATCACATCAGACTTGTCAAGTCACACTCATTTGAATGAGTGAGATTTGAAAACTTCTGAGTGTTATATTACATTTTCCATTGATATATGCCGTGAATCTTTACGGCTGCATGAAAATGAAGCCAAAAGCAAAAGGAGACAGCTCACTTCAAATGAGTGAGACTGGATAGGTCTGTCATATGTTATTTCAGGTGTTCAAAGGATAGCAATTCTACTCAGAGATGGGTGATGGGGTTGACAGGTTTGCATGGATTTAGATAAAGAAGGGAAACAATTGCAGAGACAGAAACAAAAAGCAATGATTCCAATAGAAGAGTCATATCCTTTGAAAACTAAATTGAGTCTCATCCCATACTCAAAAGAGCTGAAATGTCAGAGCTTCTGGAGGTGCCCTTGCATTCCTACAATGACAGAATTCTTTGTAGGAGAAAGCTGGCATCACTTTCTCTGCAGGTCATTCTCCTTGGCTGGAAGGGGGAACTGTGAACCCATAGCCACCTCCTGCCCAGTTCATTAAGTCCTGTCACAGATTCTCCTAATGAGAAAACGTTTGTGTTGCAGAGACACTTTGCACATCTTGCTTGCACATTTGCTCAAAAGCCAGCCACAAACTGGACTCTGGTCTTAATTTTCAAGAATACTTTTCCTCTGATTATGCATGCAGAAGCTGACTTTATAATCCTATATCTTGATTTTATAGGGGTCAAACAGTCTTCTACAAGTTTCTCAGAGGCTTTTCAATGGAGATTTGATTTTCTGTGCAAGTGAGGAGAGGAAATCTGGTACAAGACACCTTCCAGATCTGCACTGTGTAAGGAAGTGCCTGCAAGTTGATTTTTTGCTAGAAGAGGGGAAAACACTTCAAAGAGCTCATTACCACGCGCATGGCATGTTTAGCAATGCACAGTTTGAGCGACAAGGCTAACACGGAATAGGCCAAAGGGAAGCTCTTGCATTTAATGGGTTTGCTCCCACAAAGGGAGCGCACAGAGTGAGCGCCGGCTGCGCCCATTTGGGATGAGGTCCCGAATTATCCCTCCAGGACGGCCCAGCCGCTGCACCGCCCTGCCGGCAGCAGAGGGAGACGTCGGCATGCCTTTCGTAGAGACTGGTCTCGGCTGGGACTTGCGCTTCATTAATGCAGGGCTTGAAATCAAACCGGCATTCGAGCTGCGCTGCTATTAATGCGCAAGGGTAGACAAGCAGTGTGGAGAATTTCCACTAAACTTGCCACACAACCACAATTTTTGAGTACTTTTGTGGGATGTTTTTGTATAGTCAGTAAAAGAGAGATACAGCAAAATATTCTCGGGAAAGAGTTCACTGAAGCATTTGTTCAGCTCTTCTGAGACTCAAAACAAATTAAATATGATGATTTGTAGGAAGGCAGAATCAAACTTAAAATGTGCATTTTTTTGTTTGGATATGTGACCCATTGTAACCATTTTAATGGAAAAGAGGCATGGGGATAAGCATTTTTGAGTAACACAAATACAGTGGATAAATATATGGGTGTATTTTGATGCCATGGTTGTGGTGAGATAAAACTTGATCAGTTTTATCTTGTAAAGTAGCAATAATAACAACAATAAAATATAATCTTTATTCAGTTCAACATAGCCAAAGGGCCACAGAAGGTATGTCAAATTTGTACCAGACAAGAATTTTCTCTTTGTGTCCAGATTTCATTCAGGAGAAAAAAATACACTAGTATTCTCACTTACTTTTCTGTTTGGGAAGATTATCTGCTAACTTGGGATGCTAAACTAGAGCAAGCATTAACCCTTGTACTCCTTTCAAGAATCAAGTGGAAGTTAGATTTTGTTTTCAGTTACCAGGTGGAAGGAGAAATACAGAATTGATTCTGTTTTGGCCAATGACAGCTTCCAGCAGGGAGTGCTCCATGGGTTGATAGTGAAGGTAAGTGTGAGAAGGGTGAGGTGCTTCTCTGCTGTTCCAAAGGAGGAGAAATGCCCTCTGTTGATCACTCTGCTTTCCCACCACTCTGCAGATTTGCTTACCATGCTGTTCAACTCAATTACTGTAAAACATGAACAAAAACTGAGAATAAATGAATTTAACATTTTTGCCTGGAAATTGTTTTGCTTGTATTGTTGAAACTGATTTTGAAGGCCCATTCCTTAATTTTGGAGTTGCTCTTACTGATCGTTTTTAGCCTCTTGGATTTCCTTGAAGTGTAAAAGAAAGAAAAAGCTTAGGTATTTCTTCCTAGTGAATTCTTTTCAGAGGAAAAGGATAGAATTACCTAAAGATACTTACAGAGGTATCACCCTGCACTGATGCAAGAAGAACATGTTATTGAACACCCAGCTCCTTGGGGAGGTGGTACCTCAAGCCAAATAAATTATAACCAAGACTTACAATTTAGGCACCTACACTGAAGCACGAAGCTGGCTTCATTCTATAGTTGGAATGGCAGGCAAAGCCCCGTCCCTCCATCCCCTGTCCCATGTTGCGCTCACAGCTGTTTTTGGGAAATGGTGTCTGCATGAGCTTTGGAAGCACAAGGGCTGTGTGGTACTTCACTGAAAATTACAGCTGATCTAATATTTTTTTTTCCATTTCGTCGATGCAAAACTACGGCAACTTATCCAAAATCCACAGAGCTTCCCCAAAACTTATTGTGATGCAAGCAAAAGCTATGGTAGGCCCTGAATGTCTACCAGGCAAAAATAACCAAAAAAATTTCTAGTCTGCCATACGACAAAGTTCAATGGCGGCCTCCTACACACAAGTGTGTGGGAGAAAATGTGAAGTGACACATAAACTAATGTCTAAGAGAAATGTGAGGGGTACGGCCTACAGATTTTTTTTAAAAGTATCTAAAACGTAGAAGCACTATGAGAAAAAAAGAGAGAATTATAATGAGAAAATTCTCTGCATTTCCTGGATCAAGTTTTTAAGTGGAAAATTGTAATCAGAAGACATTTGGATAAACTTAGCATTATAGATAGTATTAATTTTAATGTTAGCTTTTTTTTTTTTCTCTTTTTGAATAATAATATAAAGTCAAATTTAAATTGTAAATAGTATCCAGATACTACAAGTTTCCTGGCTCAAATTCTTCAGCACATATGGCAGAAGCATAAGCTTGTGCCAGTCTGCCTACTTTGGGTAATTTTGCATGCAAATAGTTTAGTCCCTATACTGAGGTGCTAGAATGTGTTTAGTACACTTGAAAATATTTGCATTGCAAAGGAAGAGCTAATCTCCTGAGAAAAATCAAATTGATATTTTATATTAAGGGACTGCTTTGGACTTTGTGTGGCACTGTTATATGGAAAATTATGTTTACAGAACAGCTAGAATTTTTAATTGACCTTCAAGAGAGAACGATTGACTACTGCTTTGCCAAATTTGAAAGCTACTGGAACAGTCTCTACTTGTCATTCACCACAATGCCCCTTTTCTATTCCTGAATCTTTCTGCTAACAATTTCATAACTTTGATAAAACTATTACCCATAAACAGGTTTAGCAGTGAATGCAATGTTTAATATGTGCAAGTGGTTGGATAAAAGAAGCAACTCTTATTAATGGTGTGAGTAATTAGCGCACCTGAGTCAGTTCTAGCTGTTGGAAATGTCTGTTCTATATTGGACATATTTAGAGGCTCCTTCATGGCCTCGCTTCTCATCCAAAGCAATGCAAATATATACATTCCCATACCAGTAAGCTGATATTCAGATGTGTATTCCAACCATCGCCTGGCACACAAGCACACGTGCCTTTCTCTTCCTTAAATTCACTCCTGAGAATATTCATCTTTGAAAGGGGATGTGACAGGTGAGGGTAGCACCTGACACAGTGCTGGTTCATGTGCCCAGTCTATGCTCTTTGCAGCCTGTCCCTGATGCTGTTGTGACACAGGACCAACACGACTCAGCTCGTGCAATTTGTTAAATTCAGACAGTGCTAGCTGGACTCTGCAGCAGTAGTGATGCTGAAGTCTTGCTTCCTCTGAAACCAGTCTCTCAGGACACTGGAAACAGGTCTGGATTCCCAAATATTTTGAGTGCCACCACACGTATGCTGTTTGTCGAAAAGGAACTTAAAAGGTGTTCTTTCTGAAAGTATAGCTGTAAGTTCAGCCACACGTTTCTATAGTTTCAGCACAATGTGTACACGAATATATTTTCATTAATATAATTTCATATGGTTTTGTGGGGGAGTTACATTTTTGAATTAACTGTAGTTTATACAATTGCATTACTCGTGTGTAACGCTATTGTATTTAGAGAAAAGCTGATGAAGTTACAAGAAGACTTTTTTTTTTGCCTCCTTTCTTTCAGTCTGAGCACAGATTTTATTGCCCTGTTTGCTGATCCACATGCAAATACAGCTGTTTCTGCTGCAGAAAAAGCTCTTCTGGGGCCTAATTCTGTACTGCCTCACACAGCTGTCATAAACACTCAAGAAGAAAGGTGTAAGCGCCTTCAGAAATTCCTGAAGAAAAAGCCCTTGACATGGCTGATAGCCTGGGACAGAGCAGATGGGTGAGGGATGGTGCAGTAGTCAGCGTAGCAAGGTGCACGACTTCAGGGTCTCTTGCAGTGGATTCATAAGCAGCAGAATTCATTTCTGGTAACCAAAGCTGTCCTGTATCTCTTATTTTATTTCTGATGATATAGTGACCAGACAACTGATTAGTTAAGTCCTATGTTGTCTCATTTTAGTGTTTGCATAGTAGTTTTAATGACAACTAAACCAATATTTAGACTTTTTAAAATTCAGAGGTTTCCATTATCTTTATGAGGAAGTAAGTTTTCCTGTGCTGTGTCATTCACAGTCCAGACTAAGTCATAATTCATTGCAATATAATTACCATGTAATCCTCCAAATTAAATTACTCTATTAAATACCCCAGGTACAAAACTAATATCAAGTTGCAATTCATAGGTCTTCAAACCTTCAAATTCTATATTTCAAGTCTTCTAGCTTTTTTATTTGACCTGCCAAAAGGCAAACTTTACATCCAAATTTTGAATGAAATTATTTGTGATATAGAAATTTTGCCTCCCAAGTTTTTCATTGAATAATGCTTAGATCTTTGCTTTGATACCATCTCTGAGAAGGTGTCATGCTTGCTAAATGCTGGTGAGGCAGGCAATTTGGAGGGAAAGCTCTCTAGTAACTCCCTGTCACTCTTTAGCTGTGCCTTATTAAGGCTTCGGAGCACGTCTGTATGAGTATGGGCATGCTCAGAGGCCTTTTGCCATGCATTAGTATATTAATGTGAATTATTTGACAAGATCCCTGTAATACCCTGAGAATATCCCTTCTGTTGCTGCTTCATCCTCAGAGCTCGTCTTGCAGATGCTGTACTATCACTGAAATAGCTGCTGTATCACATTATTACTTTTAATGCTCATTTCTATTAATGTATTTCTATTTGTTGGTGAGTTTGAGTACAGTTGCTTTTAGACACGCCATGTGCTGGTATGATACAAGAGGCCGCAGGGAACCTCAGTGCTCCTTCTCTTCAGGAAGGTTTTGGAGCTGTGCTCAATTTCTAGTTATCAACAAAGGAATTCATTATCATTCATTCAATTCGAGGTGCTGATAATCTTTTTTGTGTGATTTTTATGTCAGAGGAAAAAAGTTGAACTCTGCATCAGCCAGCAGACATCCCCTTCTCAATACTAGTAGCACAGTTGGCTATATACTTTGTAGCTCTATTGAGCTATCAGTAAGTCTCAGAATAATATCAACAAAGAGGCACCAAAAATAAAATAATTGTGACATCAACAAAGGCAGTTCAGTTTTAGATCTATGTGTCAGGCTGACTGCAGACTCAGGCCCCTGCTCTCTCACATTCCAATTATTATTTTTTCAGACATAAGGCAAGCATTTAATATTTCTGATGAAAACTGAGATTCTGAAGTGCAATTATTGCAAATGTTAAAATAAAGAAAGCATCCATTTGAGCAGCTGCATAATGATATTATGGGTCTTTGTATGAACTCATGTGTTAGCATAGATACTTCCATAGGAGCATTACCTCATCATTGGTATATTCAGTCCCATACTAACAATATGATACCTCTCTGTACAGGAAGGTGCCAAACCAACTATAGAAACAGTTTGATGAGAAGCAGCAGTGGTTGATTTGTGAGCTGAAATGCTCTCTCTGATTTGCAGGGCACCAGCTGGTTAGAATCTGAACTGAAGCGAATAATGTGCATTTTGGTGCACACCATCAGCTGCGCTGCTATTTGTTCTTCCATTATGTCAGACCAAGGGAAGCATGGTCAAACATTGTCAATATAGATCTGGGATCTCTTCCTTGTCTCATGTTATTCTTTTCTGTTGCTGTGACTTAATTTTCCAATTATATCCCTTCTATGAAATGGCCTACAACCACTTTTGCCGTGAATTGTGAGACTTGCTTAGTTACATTTGTAAAACACTTAGAAGATCAAAACCCAGCAATAATAGCAAAACAGTCCCAAGGCTTCTCTAAGGGAAAGCAAAAGATTCTGATCCAAGCCCCGTGCTCCAGCTGATTTGCTCTGATTTTCCACCACAACCCTTTATTTGGCTTTAGTTCTTCCTGTTGTCAGAAGCAAGCCTACAGAGGTGTGCAGCCAGCTGGAACAGCCTGCCTGGGAAAGAAAAGAAGATATGGAGCCAGCTGAATCTTCACCTTCAATGTTCGCTCATGTATAGTCACACACAGGTTTTACAAAGCCTTTCTGCTTTCAAATGTATTATGATCTACCAGAAGGTGGATCAAGAGAAGAAATAAGATAATGTTAAAAGAAAGGTAAAAAGAGGTAATAGTTGTGAATGGTGAGTATGAGAAGGGTAGAGGAGCAAAGAAAGACTGTGTGATACTGAATGCAAGCACCTGCTCCTCTCTGCATGAAACTCCCTACGCCCAGTTATTCCACTCTTTTAGAAGGGAATATGCATCTCAGAATTAAAATGAGGTAGATAGATAGCAGGAAGCAGCAGGCAATGTGAAGTGTCCATTTAGTAAGTCACACTTTAGTCCACTATGCCTACACACTTCTCTATTTAAATAAGTAATACCAGATAGGATTGTAGTAATTCCCATTCTTAAGTAATGCGCTACTACATTTGGGAAAGTGCTATCTGAAAGACCAGCATCCTCTGAGCATCCAGGCCAGTGAAAAACACTGCTTGCGTTCCACAGTGTTATGCAGTGCTTTGTTTGTATGGAGACTGGTGTAATTCACAACTGCCTGGTGTCAGACTCTGTTTCAACAGATAGGCAGTCACAGGTACTGTATGTGTGCCAACAGGAACTTATTAAAAACATAGAACAATAAGGAGTATCTGACTTAGTATGTTTGTGAAACTCCTGTCTGTTAGCAAGCCATTTATTTTGAAAAAACAGAAATGAGGTTTCTGCTTCCTGAGAGATGGTTGCACATCAATCAGTCCATTAGATATGTAAATAAAGCAATAACTGAAGAATAAATAGCTTCTAAAATCAACCAATAAAATTCTCAAATATATATGTTACCAGAATGAAATGAGTTGAATAATTTGGTGGCTACACTGTATCTTCAAACAGGGAAGGGGGAAAATGAATCCTTTTCATTAATTATTATTGCTATGATTATGAGTTACTGTTGATAATCTTACAGCTTTTCAGCTTTTCAACTGGACTATGCATCCATAGTCCCATTAATGAGATCACATACTCGAGACAATTGCATTTCTTGTGTGATGGGACAGTTCTAAGAAAGGCAATAACATACTGAAATTGAAAGTGATTGCAATTGCAAAGCAATGTGTTGAACAGAGGCCTAAAAAGGAGGTTTTCATTCATATTGCAATATTCTGGAGCCAAGACTTTTGTGGATTAGACCCTAAATTGTTTTAGTATATCTTAAATACTCACTAATTTAACACCATTTAAATAGGCAATAAAAACACCCCCAACTGCGTTGAGCTGTCATCCTGTTTATGCAAAATAGCTTCAAATCTTAATACTAACTATGCAAAGTAATGGCACTGGGATGAAATTGATAGTGAATGTTCACAGCTTTCTTTTTTTTTAAATATACTATGAGGCAGTCTAGCCAAGTTTTTTTTTAATTACTAGTACTACTTTAACATAGTTATTTCTATAGTATAAACACTGGAGGGGAAAGTGTTATTCCTGCAACAACTTTGAAGCAAAAAATCTTTGTGGTTAACCATTTCCAATTCATTCTGTGCCCTGCCAAGATTTAAACAGTGCCTCTTTACCACCTTGTAGGTATGTACCTTCCTTTGCAATTTGCCAAAGGAGTGTGCTGTTATATAATTACTTTCTTTACAGTCTGACTTGTAGGTTAACCACAATCACCTAATGTTAAGGATGGAGGTGACATTCAGTGGATAAAGAGGGGAGTTACAAGAACTCCTATGCCTATCCCTGACAATCAGTCACTGAAGCATTTAATGGAAATTCTGACATCTGAGTCAATATATAGCTGTGAACCTTAATAATGAAACACACCTTGAGTTCTCAAAGTGGCTGGAAGTATTCCAGAGGAAGGGTAAATACTCTTAAAGGAAACAATCTACACTTGGCAGTGTACTGTAAAGTGAATTTAAGTTCCTTGCTTATTCAAATGCTTCACTGACCCATTTTGCAGAGGGTCAGTGATTGGAAGGAACAGAGATTGTGATGCTCTATCAAGCCAAAACTCTGGCTAACATATGATTATTCTACATTCTCCAGAGACTGGGCTGTTGCTGACTGCTGTCAGTACTGGGAGCTGACAAATACACTACGTTGCTATATTCTACATGGAGAGGGGGTTGTCCACTTTTGCAAAGATCCCCATAAAAGAAGGGAATCAATCTCTGTGATGACTTAAAAAATTAATTACTGGCACCAGGGACCAGGACTTCCTTGGTTCTGCTATAGCAAATTTATAGATACTTCTTGATATTCAGAAAGAATCACAGAACCATAACAGGTTCGGAAGGTTTGATGGCCCATAGAAGGTTCTACAAGAATCCACAAGGATCATCAAATCAAACTCTGGCCTTACATAAGACAGGCCCAAGAGTCACAACAAGTGCCTGAGAGCACTGTCCAAACACTTGTTGAACTCTGTCAGGCTGGTGCTGTGACCACTGCCCTGGGGAGCTCTTCCAGTGCTCAGCCACCCTCTGGGGGAGGAACTTTTCCCTTATACCCCACTAAAATCTCCCTTAACACAGCTTCATTCCATTCCACACGGTTCCATTTCTTTGAGTCCTGTCAATGGAACACAAGAAGTTCTAGAAGCCTGTGAATTCTCGAACAGAGAGAGACAGAGCGATGAGTGAAGAGAGAAAACAACTTTTTTTTTTTTTTTTTATTGCATCTCAAATGCTCTCCTTTTATGTTTTCCTATCTGTCTTCCTTTTCTTTTCTCCTCTAGCTGGGTAGTCACACCTTGGCCTTTCTCCAGTCTGAAGTCAGGCACAATTTTAATGTATAGGTAGCAATAATTTTCTTAATTCCTAACCAGAAAACTAGTTCTTTTTTTTCCTTTCTTCTTTAAAATATATGGAAATCTGTCTGCAAGTCCAAGGACAATTAATTACAGGAGATTCCAAAAATTCCTTTTTCGCCCAAGCAGTTTCTGCAGTTTTGAGTAGCACCATGAGCATGTACAAGGAGATCAAAAGCAGAAGTTTGAATAGCTATAGGAATTACGACAGCCATGGTTATAAAACCATGACAATGCATTTAGGGACACTGGCAGAATATCTACTTTGAGGACATTATTCAGGGATGCTTATTCAACTAATTCTTAAAACGCAGTATATTTTACAACTTCTATATATACCTTGTTTTTTTGATGTCTTCATATTTAAGAAAGCTTTTACTGATAATCCAAGCTAATTTTCAACCCACTCTCTTTCAACTCCCACTCCTCTCTCCCCTCCCCTCTGTAAGCCATCCCCAAAGCAACTGATGACAGCGATTTTTGTACAACCATTTATGTACCAAAATATTGTCATTGTGTGTCAGCTTCTTCTCAGGTTTCCAAACTGTATTAAATATACTTCTCAACTCTTTTCCTTGCCTTTCATTCTAGTCATCTTTATTTGGAAAATGACTGTATCTTCTTTTTCTGCTCAACAAATTCTAGCATCATGTAACTGCTACTTTTATTAACTTCATTACGCTTATTTTACACCAAAATTACATACTGGAATTTAAAAGATAAGCTATTTCAGCACAAACTCTGATAATAAAAAATGCAACCAAAATATTGTTTTGGTTGGGTTTTTTTGGTGTCAGCAAAAGATTGGGGGGTTTTTTTGGTATGAGCAGCTCAGAATTTAGATTAAGAGCAGAGCACATAGACATGTAAGGGATTGTAAAATATGTGCCAGAGATTTTCATATGGCAAAAATAAAACAAGCTTAATCCAAAATTTATAATGGACTGTTAGGTAAAATATTGGTTATGGGAGACAATTTAAACACCTGCAGCAGTAGAATTTTAGTAAAGTAATACCTGAACACAAGTGCTTTGAAATGAATCTCAAACTCCATTTCCTGTAGGCAAGAAGAATTTTTGAAAATGTTACTCCAGAGAAGAGAAGGTTGAATAAGGTTCAGCTACCAATTTTCTCCTTCCAAGAATGCTCTATGTTTGTTTATCCAAATGTTAGCATGATTCTTTGTCACAAGTCTGTCACAATCAGAAGGACCATGTTATAACTTACAAGATGTATTAACACTTCACAATAACTGCAGTGAAAATGTTCAGCCAAAGGCTGTCATAACTGAGCCATGTTTGTGCTCCAGCTCCTCTTGCCAAGTGTGGATGACCTAATCTGCCTTTGCTTAGTTTAGCTTCCTATTTCAGACTTCCCAGAATTTATGCAGGAGAAAAGTTCCTAATAAGAGGCTGCACTTATGTGCTGTCATGAAGTCTTATAAAAACATGATTCCTGAAAAACAGCAAATGTGTTATTTTGCTGTAGTCCACAGACGCGGGTGCATTTGTGGTGCTATGCCTCCTGGAATACCTATTCAAAATGTATTCCTATAGTGTTTGTCATGACCAAATACATCATATTTTTGCAGTGCCTGATGTGTCAGCTCAGTGAAATAATTGAGCAATCATAGGTCAAATTACTGTGGATGCACACATCCTGCATTGAATGTGCAGTAGAAATATTCAATACTGTTTATCCTTTAGATGTCTCCTGCATGGAGCATTTACACCTTTTTTTCCACAGGAACTTCTCCTAATTTCCAGCTATGTTTTCCTTTTGTAGTCACTCCCAATTCATACTGCCACATCCAAGAAACCACTTTATTTTAAGGATGGAGTGTTTCTATAGAGATCTTGAGAAGACAGATCATACTTCTTGCTCCCATTAGGCCACTTTCATTGTGATAAAGGAAAAGTTAGTGTCTTGGTACAACACAATCACAACATTGCCATTCAGGTGTGTGTCTCATTTTAAAACTGGCATTTCAAAAGCATTTAATGATAAGCAACAATAAACCTTTACTGGCAGGGAAGTAAGCCTTGCAACAATCTTGAAACAGTAAGTTTACCTCTTTACACCCACACCCTGTTAAGGGAAATTACTTCAGTACTTGTCTTATAATTGATGCATTTAATGTTGTTTACATTGCAACACTTTATGACTGATTTCTTAAACTACTGAATTCGTATACAGAAGAGCAAATATTACTCTCTTGCTGAATAAAGTTCAATTTATAGTGAGTTGTTTGCAGTTATAAATGGAGGTTGATACAGCTGATATAGATTTATCTCCTGCCAAACTAATGCCTCTGAGATATTCTATATGGATAACACAAAGTACTCATGAAGTTACTTTCTTTACCATTCTTGTCTTTCTGTTTGCAGTAGACACATGTGTCCTACAAAACGGTAAAAATGTAATATATTCTGCTTCAGTTTAACACATATGTATTAATAGGATAAATAACTGCTGGTCTAATTAATACGTCTCACAAACCCTTTACTCTGGAAGTGTTAAATGAAGTACTTGCCTTAAAAGCCACTATTTTGTTTATGTCGGTTTGTGAGCACAATAAAACCCTAGTATTTGTGGATATATCTGCCAGAAAAAAAGAAATACAACAAAAAAACTTTTGTAAAATCTCAAGAGAGGATTAGAAATACCATTCATATAAAAGAAGTTTTCATCATTTAGATATCTACAACAATACAAACACAAATATTAAAAAACAGTATGAATCTTTATAAAACATAGTAAAACTGGAAAAAACTACCACACTAAGATCTAAAATGGTATAATTTGTTTTATAGAACTCTGTCTAGAAAGTGTAAAAAAGATTTTTGAAAAATTCTCCCTTCATAAACTATGGATGAAATGTTTCTTTTCACCTTTATTGTACCTGTCACTGAGAAATCCACAGTACAGAACTCCTTTTTCTGGTGTTGAATTTTTTAGTTGCATTTTTTAAATCCATGCTGTCTCAAGAAGATAATTACCACTGAATCAGCAAATGCCACCCAATGGAGAATGGTGACTCTTGGGAAATAACATAGCTCCTCACTTACTTGCAAACCAAAAACTGATTGTTCACAGGATGGAAGCTGAGTCTCCAATTTTCTTTTACTTGCTTTTATTAAATGGGCAGGTGGAGTTTTTAAATTTTTTGAAAAGGCTGCTATAAACTCTTTTTCACTCAAGTGTAGAATGAAGAAAAATGTGATTGTGGGATATCCATCTTTTGGTATTAGATGCAAATTGATTTATATGCCATGGAGCAGGACGAAGGAAGGGGAATATTCCTTCCTTCCTCAACTATGAATTCAAATTTCCATCATGTCTTTGCATATGGCCAGTAGGTCAAGGTCCTCCCCTTCCACTCAGCCCTCATCAGACGCCACCTTTAGCTCCATGTGTAGCTCTGGAGTGCTTGGCACACGCTAGGGCAGGTCCGGAGAAGGGCATGAAGATGGCCAGGGGCTGAAGCAGTTGCAACAGGGAGGCGGGCTGCGAGCATTGGGGAGGGGAAGGCTCTGGGGAGAGCTCATTGTGACCTGTAGTTAAAGGGGGCTTATATAAAAGATGGACAACAACTTGTTACGTGGGGTGATAGTGATAGGGCACCGAAGAACAGTTTTAAATTAGAGAGAAATTTAGATTAGATATCAGGAAGGATTTTTTTTATTCAGAATATAGTGAAGCACAGGAACCGATCATCCAGAGCAACAGAGGATGTCCCATGCCTGCAAGTACTCCAGACCAGGTTGGATGGACCCCTCAGGAGTCTGATCTGGTGGGTGGCATCCCTACTCATGTCAGGGGCTTGGAATTTGATGATCTTTAAGGTGCCTTCCAATCCAAGACATTCTATTATTCAGTGATTGCTCAATATGTGCACTCCACCCTTATTAAGAAGGTGTAACAAATATTGGACTCACTGTAAAAAAAAAAAATTATCTCTACACTGAAAAGCATCACTTACTTCCCTAAATGCTTTGGTTCTACTGTAGAGCCACAGTATTTAAGAGAGATTACAACAGGCACAATATATTCTAAAGAGGATAAATTGAAAAGAACTGTATTTTTCCCAGTGGATTGTGATGTCTAAATTCAAGTTAAGATCTGGGAAGGGGTGTTTTGTTTTGGAAGTCAATGATTCCCTCATGACTAAGTTATTTCTGTAATGCTCTGTGCCATAGAGAAGTTGATGTTGTACACTGGGATCATCAGGGCAGTACACACTGGTTCATTAAAGTTGGTTATATCACTTCAGATTTCATTAATTCAGCAATAAAAATGTAATAAAAATAATAACAATAAATCTAGACAGTTTGCATTTCAGAGGAAAAATAACAGTAAGGTGTAGGGTGAGTCCACCATTCCCATGATAATTTTTATGATGTCATAAATTCATTCATAGTGATCCGCAATGGCAACAAACTTAATGTTCAGTAGGGATTGATCCAGTAATCTTTAAAGGAGAACATTTTTTAAAAAGAGCAATATATATTTTCTATATATTTGTCAATAGAGCTTTCCATTCTTTGTAGGGACCTAAGAAACATAAATTATAAACTATTCTCCTGTACCTTAAAAAAAAGCTGCCCATCCATCTCTGCCCATCCATGACTTTAGACTTATGAAACTCTGGCAAGCTGAAGATAAGTTCAATAACTAGGTGCTTTTTGCAGCTGTGTTAGGATAATTGATTCTGTCATGCAATGTATCTTCCTCAAATATGTGCCTCTACTATGAATCATACCACATATAGTTTCTGAGACAGAAAGACCATACAGTATTCTACCAAAGTTTTAAAACTTTCATAATTCTAAAAAGTGTATAAGAGCCTTAAGATAAATACAAATAAGTTTTTGCAAAAGTTTTCACTAAAGGAGCTTTATAAGTCTTCCATCTTTCTGAAGATCTTCACAAATTATGCCTTGAAAAATAATGCTAAACTTTAAAATATGCAGTAATTATCAAGTCTCATTGTCACTGAGTACAGTGAAAGGGTGGATACAGTCCAAGGGTGGACATTTAAGCAGTCATGTTGATTTCAGTTTTTTTTCTCCATTTCATTTCTGACAACCCACTCCCCCTTTTCCCTTTGTTTCCAAACTTTTCTAGTTTGAAAAAGGTGTGGAGGACAGAATGCAGATTTCATCGTCATCATCTTGAGATAATCTCCATTATTACTATAAACACTCTGTAGCTTTCCAAAATTGGCAGTTTTAAAATGTATCAAAATGGAAAAAAGTAAACCAAAACCAAATGAAAAACATCCAGACAGCACATACAGCAGCTTCATCCCCTAAAGGTTATGAATGGAATTCACTATATTGCATTCAGTGAAAACAAGAAACAGAAGATAAAGAGGAAAACTAGAGTCTGAAATACTAAAAACACATGGCTCCATCAGAGACATGAAGAACATTTTGCATTATTTCCATTGCTTAGTGAGGAGCAACACTCATACCTATCATATATCCACCATTCCCTGAGATGGGCTAACAGAGACCAACAAAGATCACATCTTCATAGGAAACTTGTCATTCCTCTCCCCTCTGCAGCTTTTACACTTCCCTCTGCTAACTGTTGCTCTTTTGACACACATTTGTCCATGCAGGTCATTCCCTGTGTTTGTGGTAAAGGCCTTCAGAAATATGGTAAGATATTTCTGTCACACAGTGAAAGAACAGCCATCCATACTGCCCACATTGTTCTTCTTTGACAGATTATCTTTGAATTCTTTGATCAAAATGCAGCATCATAGAATACTGTAGAAAGTCTTCACATTCAATTCAGCTTCCTCACAAAGTATTTAATGCACTTGTACTTTCAAATGACTTATTAGTTTAATGGGAAGAATAAAAATGTTCCAAGAGGTGGATCCCAAGATTAATTTCCGCCAGCTTTTGAAAGTCATGGACTTTTCTGTACTGATTTATAGAAATTTATGCTGGATTAATCTCTTCTAAGTTTGGTTGTCACCTTATAATGCATTTCACAATTTCAAGCTCAGAATTTCAGCAGGAAAAAAAATTAAGCATTTATTCAAGATGTGAGTGAGTAAAAAAAATAATAGTGAACAGAAACAGCATTTGCAAACCTTCTTAATGTAGTAAATTTTTATTCTCTCCGACATCTCTAGTCCTTTGCTACATCTTCTATTACAAGTCACTTTACCCACCCCAGTTTTAGCTGGAATTTTTCCTAGTCAAGTTGGGTTTGTATTTTGTAGTGGGTTTTGGGGGGAGAAAACAACTCAAACAGTCTGCGTCACCATGCATCACCAAATATTTTAAATCTGTGTAAAAGAATGCTTAAATCGCCATGGCATTTACAATAAATATTATTTATATTTTAAAAAAATTAATTGGCACGAATTATTATCAACACTATTGTCAAGGCACCAATTACGAGTTCACAAGCATTAAACAACAAATCCAGCTGGAATTACACTAAACACTTTTACTTACTTTCCTTTAGCATAAATATACTTTTTTAAAAAGTTAAATAAATAAACAAGTAAATAACACAAATATTTAATTTTGTAGATGTTTGATGTATTAGAGTTGATTTGGCTTTACTAAACTTAGACATTATTTCAATCCTGATATTTTCCACTGTATGTTATGTGCTTCTTCACAAAGATAGCCCTCTCCAAAAGAAAATACCTACAAATCTTCCCAAACTTTTTTAGTCTTTGAGAGATTTTTATTGTTCCATTTCATTGCTATTTAGGGTGAAAGCTCATTAAAATATTATGACGCTCAGAGCATAATTAGGCAGAAGCACTTGCCAATGAATAACATCTGCAGCAATGTGCACATGTATTTATAATACAGTAAACTTAAACCCACTCTTTTTTTTCTTTTTTTCTTTTTTTCTTTTTTTATTTCATTGTCTGCTTCTAAATTCTTTGTCCCAAGTAAAGCACTAGGCAAATGTATAAACCACACAGGCTACAGAACAGTCACTGTCGCTGAGTGCAGTGCCAAATATAATTTCATCATTTAACTGAGGTTCATGCCAGGGTAAACTACTCTGCATTAGATGTCTGCAAAATGCTATTTGCTCTTTTTATTATATTATTATTTTAAACTTATCTGTGCTCTTTGGGCTCTTTCTGTGTGTCTGGTTTTGATGCTTACTGTCTGTACATGTGATGTCCTAAGTCAAACTGCATCAGAAAACAAGCAGAGACTATCTAACACTTACTGCCCAGTCTGTCTCTTACAATAAAACATAACTGGAGTCATCTTGTAATGAAAATTTTGTCAATAATGAGAGACAGTCCAATCCACAAGTATTTGGATAGGCACAATGTCATTTCTCCTTGACTAATTTTATTTGTGGAGTTGGGTTCACTGTAACACAATCATAAAAAAAGAGAAGGAAAGAGAGCTGTTCTCTTATTAAAAATAAAGAAAAAGGCTTGTAACAGAAGAGAGAGAATTACCACAATTCGTGGCAGACACAATAGAGCATAGAAACCCTTCTGAGGAAAGCATGTTGACCTAGCTAGCCTATATAACATTATGTGCAGCCTTGGAAAATTACGTGTTTAGAGAAAGACATTTAGAGAAAGTATAGAAACATTTAAAAAATGCTTAGGGAAATGGGCTGCAACTGGAAATTTTGTGGTGCTGAGGTCTTTTCAGGACTGTGTTCTTCCCTCCCTCCCTGACACCACCCAAGAGCTCAAGCTCTGACATTTTGCCAAGAATCTGACATACACCTACCCGTCATCTAAGTCTGCCAATTGTTCTCATGCTTAAAAATAAATAAAATTGATTTCCAAAAGAATTTAGATCCTAGAAACTGATAACAGATCTTAAAAAGACTCTGACCATAGTGTGTGCCTTTAATTCTCTCATGTTAATCTTCCTATTGAATACATTGTCCTCTGGGAATTCTATTGGAACTTTCTCTGTTTCCATTTTTTTCCTGCATTCTCTGCCAATTTTTTCTAGATTGAAACTGTTTTGCTAGACAATTAAAACCATATGCCTTAAAAGTATACATTTTCCTGAATTAACTAATAAAATTTATGAAAAATACAGGTAGTCCTTAGGAAAGTGTCTGTGTTCTCATTCAATATCACTCAAAAAATGTGTTGATTAGGAAGAAAAGACAAGGCAGCAGCCTTCTCTTAATTTATATGTTTAGAAGCGCTGTATCTTGCAGTTCTGACCTAAACATTTTGGTATTTTTCACTCAAGCCCTGATCAGATTCTGCCTTGCACAGCTCTCATCTCATCACCAAGTCTGCTCAGTTTGAACCTCCTCTGGGCTGTCTCTCACAGCCTCAGGTGACCCCATTTCCCTCTCTTATTACTAGCATGCCTCTCTCCATATGTGTTTAGAATATCACAGTGTTCAGGGTGAAAGAATGGAATTAGGAGGTTTTGTTTTGCTCCAGATGAAAAAGGTTTGCAGACAAAATTAAAAAAAAAAAAAGTAATAAAAGACAAGTAAAATTAACTCAGAGAAATCACAACAGAAAGAAAACTCTAATTTGCTATTTGTGTGCCTTTGAGAATAAGCAGACAAAGACTTCAAACTATAAATCTGTTCCCTCCTACCCTAATCAGCTCCAATTCTTCTAGAGCACCAGACCCGAGTTGGGAACTGGTCAATGGAGAAAAGATATTCTCTATAAGAGAGCTGTCTTTCCTTAGCAGAATTCACTGCCTTAAACTGGCTCAGACAATGCATGTTTAATACTAATCTGACAAAATTAGAGCTCTTAATGAATTTTTATATTACATCTTTTAAAGTCTGCCAAACTGGTGAAGAGATTTTGTGGTGCTTCAAATAACACAAAATTAAATGCAAGAGAAAACAAAGATAACCGATAATTTATATTGGAACAATAAAGATTTGAACAAGAGCAAAATAAATGAGTCTTCCATTCCTTCCTTCTCCTCTCTTTTAAAATGTATAAAGATAGAAAAGGATTTATGTTGCATAAAAATAAATACTTGTACTTTCTTTTGTTTTTTATTTTACACCCTGTACATTCAAAATGTATAATGTTGCCAGAACCACTTAACTTCTGCCTATGTCATTTTGGAAACAATTTCAGTGGAAAAGCCTTGTTAGATTTTTTTTCAATGCACCTCATTTTCATAAAAAGGGAAAATCCAACAGTCCGCTACATTGTCCAGAAATTTAAATAGCAGAAATCTACCTCTTATGCACTAGTCCAGGACTGCAAAATGAGAAAACTCCCAAATTAAATTTATAACTAGAATCTGGGGAGGAAAAAAAGTTTTTTGACTTTCTATTTGATTTTATGGCTCAAATTTTCCTGGTAGGATGTAACTCCATGTATTGAAGAGAGCTACATGCAAAAATATTATATAAACAACTTTTCTCAAGCTTTTGGTGTTCAGTCATTGCAAACAGACTCTCTTGCAAAGTGTAGCAACAGCTGGATGCTCCTAGAGTCTTTATCAAGATGTGGACCCAACCCTCTGCAGAACTGGTAATCCACAGACTTGATTCCCTCACAAAGACATAGGATGAGTAAAGTAAAAGGAAATCAGGAAGACACCAGACACCATACTCTATTATGCAGAGTAAAAACTACTTCCCAAGAAACCCTGAGAGACACAAGAATGGCATTTCATGTTTCTGGATCAAAGATTGTGATGCATGCTCTTTCCTTTTTTCAACACGATATGTTACAGGATGTGAAGAAAAACAGAGTTTGTATTTCAAAATTTCTTAGCCAGGAAAAAAGGATGAATTTTGGTCAGTTACGTGCAGGCAGACAGGCCCTGATCATATATTGCCCTGTATATTTGTGTCTTCAGATTTGTATCATCGTTAGTCGCCAACATTTTTCCAGTGACCAGATGCTCTTACCAGATAACAGAGAGTAAAAGAGAATATTTCTTCCTTAGACTAATCAAAAAGATGCATTGAAAAACTGTTTCTATATGAACCAAAACTGGCCACCAGAAAACTGGATGGCAAGTATTTCAATTATATCTAAGATAATGCATTTCCAAAAAAAAAAAAATCCATGCATTTATTTTCCCCCTTTACATCCACTTTTTAGGTGAAGCAGTTGGGATAGATATCACTAATGCACACTCCAGCTTAAACTGCAGAAAACAATCCTGCTAATTTAATTGCATATGTCATAGAAACAGTTAGCGAAAACCCAGGAAATTCACAGCATCCCCTGCCATTAAAAGAAAAAGACTGGTGAGATTTTATCTTTCCCTAACAAATTTCAGTTAAGACTTGATTGTAATTAGGCAGCCCAAGAGAGTTAATTCCTGTTTTGCATGTGGCTGAACTGAGCAAAATCCGAGAAGGGAATGAGCTTGAACAAAGGACTGCATGAAAAATGTATGTGCAGTCCTGTATGAGGACCTAATACATTGGATTACTCATGGTTATCCCACCTGAACTAGTCAGTGCCTAGTGCCACATGAGTAATAAGCAAGCTTCACTATTCTCCTGAGCTCTGCTCTTTCTGTTACTTCTGATTCTTTCATTTTTTTCTGGACAGAAACTTTAATTTGCTGTGTATTTTCTATGTCTTTGTTTTTACACAGGCTGTTCCATTCTATACCCATCTACATTCCCCAGGATGACTGAATCAGCTGTTTCCTTCCCAGTGTTACTTTCATTAGTTTCATTCTGGTTTAAAGTCTGCTAGCAAACTTTTTCAGCAGTTAGAAGAATCTCATTCTCAGTCCTAGTTACTTCCAGTTTAGTCTTACAAAAAGCTGAATGGAGCCTTTCACACCAGGTAAAAGACAGTGGGGGGCTGAATTTTGTCTCTGCTGGTGAAGGATTATTGTATTATAAGCCTTATTCTCATTCTTTCTAAATCAAGGCTAAATCCAATCAGGTCAAAGAAGGTAAAGAAACACAGGCAAGAGAAAAAGGACCTCAGTATATAATTTTTTCCTCTTCAACATCAAAAACAGTGAGTCAGTTCCCCAGTGTTACAAAAGAGATGGTGTGAAAATGAATAATGTTGGTGTGATGCACAGCACAATCACATCACATCTACTGAGAAAAACAGAAAAGGAAAGTGGCAGCCAGCTGCCACTGCCAGACAGATTCATTCCAAGGGCTGCACATCTGGATCCTGCAGCTGCCAAACTCATACTGACTGATTGCTTCCAATCCTGGAGTAATCAGAGGTTAAGTAACAGAAGGAGCACCATCCCAGTGCAATCAGAAAAGATATAGTAGCTATTACTCATCAGTAAAAAACCATTTTGTTTATTTTCTCCACAGTCATAAGATGGCGACTAACACGTGAGTATCCAAACCTCTAGAAGAGAGAATGGTGAAGGCTGTTTTTCAGTGGCCATTCTCTCAAATATCACACCTGTCCTTAGCACAGCAACACTATCTATGTATGATCATGCTTTTTGGTTCAAAGAAAACGAGTCCTCATTCTCTGACTGACATAACTCCCTCGTTAGAGCTGGTCTGAACATGTTCCCTCTCTCTTTCTCTCTCCTTCTGCTCATTTTCTTGTGACCTAAAAAATATAATAAACCCCCACTTATTTCCAATTAGAAATCAACACTTTTCAGCAGAGGCAATTGCTTCACATACAAGTAAAGTTTAAAATAAATAGTAAAAAGTGGCATTTTTTCCCTAAATTTCAATTTAATCAAAAACAAAAGCAAAATAAACAGCAAAAAAACATTATTTGAAAACAACTCGATTCTTAGTTTATTTAGAATAACTTCTGACTCATAATGCAATGAAATCTGAATCAGACCATCAGAAAGATTTTGCAGCTTTTTCCAATGTACACTTATACTACTATTTCAGAGCAGTTAGAGACATATATATGAGATTTTTTAGGTTTCTGTTTTCTTTTCTACATCAGTACAGTTGCCTAAAAATATACAGTAATCACATATGGTGACCATAAACATATTTTTAATAAAGAGCATGCATTTCAGCTTTTTTAATATGCACACTGAAATATTGATTTCTTTTTCTTCCCAACAAGATAAGGAATACACAGGTGTTCTGAGTTGACTAAAATGCACTCATACCAGTGAATTGTAGGAGTCTGAAAGTTCTATGCATCCTTTGAACTGCGGTACATCTTTCATTACCTTGAAGAGTCAGAAGTCTCATCTAGGAATCAACAGCAAAACACACAAGTATTGTGAGGTGGATAAAGATAATTGCGAATCCTATCTCTGAACAGCTATCAGTAATTCCCAGCTATCAGTAAAACCCAGCTATCAGTAACTCTCAGACTTCATTTGAGTGGTTTAATATTTCCCTGTGATGGTGCAACCGCAAGATCCTACCCTAAAGATTACAAATGTTCCATCCAAATATCCTTGTAATCTTTGCAATGTTGCTACTTTGTATCATTATGTCTACATCATATGTACTGGATAAAATCAAACATTTTTGAGTATCATTGACAAACTCTCTACAGTGGGAAGTACACAGAAGTATATGTAAATATTCAGGATGGCAACATTAAATTAGAAGCAGTACAATGTATTTGAGTCATAGAATCATAGAATATGCTGAGTTGGAAGGGACCCACAAGGATCATTGGGTCCAAATCCTGGCCCCGTACAGGACAGCCCCAAGAATCTCAGCGCTACCATGTGCCTGGGAACATTGTCCAAATGCTTCTTCAACTCAGACTGTCTAGTGCTTTGACCACTTCCCTGACTTAAAATGTGCTCTGTAGTGAATCAGTGTCAAAGCTATGAAAAGAATACTAAGTACAGACAGAGAATTTAAGGAAATTTAGCTGGTTATGCAAGTAGGAATTTAGAAATAGTTTCAGGCTCCTTTATCTACTTGTGTGGTTTGTACATTTCATTTCATTTCATTTCATTTCATTTCATTTCATTTCATTTCATTTCATTTCATTTCATTTCATTTCACTGGACTATCTGATTTCCAATATCCAAAAGGATGATTAACCATTTTTATCTTCACCACATGCACTTCACGTAGGGAAGCACTATCCTGATTTAAAGACAAAGATTTATAAACTGATTTGTTTATAAGATTTATAAGTGAATTGCATCAGATCAACCCCGATATGTGGTACGAGACAGGATTTTTATGATGTCTTCCGAATCTTAGTTCAACAAGTTGGCCAGACTGGGAGACCATATTTTAGTTATTTCAGAGAGTTTCTGCTTGGTGGTTTCGATGCTAAGTTTAGCCACATTCAGGTTGTTAATCCATAGCTTTATAAAGAATTGGTGGAGAGAATGAAAACTTCTGCTTTTTGTGTCTAAAGGCATTTCCTAATACTTCTGGTTTAAAATCCATAAATCCTGGCATGCGCAATGCTAATTTTTATTCCAGTTTAACTAGAGGACAACTTAGAATGAATGACCATTTCGCAAATTGTGTAATCAGAAAACAGTGTAGATGTGCCATGAAATACTGCTCCAAAGGGGGTTCTGTTTGCTCCTGGACTACTTGTGTGCTGGATTGAGGAGTCTAAACGTGAGATTGGCTATGGCAGCTAAAGTAATGCAGGAGGAAGTCACATGAACTACTTAATCATAGCTGCTAGGACTCAGATATTTCGTAAGTGCAATGTACACAGCAGATTATGTGTGTCAATGCCTTTGCCCATGGCTGGGGGTGCTTTTTCGACTGATCAAAGATCCTCAAGCAGTCAGGACTGCAAAACCAACAGCTAAACGACCCCCACTTATTTCTAAACCATGAGTTCTTATAAAGAAACATCCAGGACCAAGCATCCCTAAAGAACAGACTAGTATTGTCACAGGGGTATCACTTTTCATTTCTTGGTGTTCGCACTGTAAGCCAGACCTATTTTATTAATCATGCCAAAACTATTTGCTTTCTTTATCTCTGACCAGACATCTATCTTTTCCTATGTAAAAGATGTGACCCTTTGAAAGGGTAAAGGACCCGAGGAAGTCAATATTGAGGATCTTCAGCAGCTTTTTCAAAGCAATAAAAGACACCTCTGAGCAGTCACAGTATGATATGAATAGAGACAGAAATTAATAAGTCAAAAGCAGTACAGACCAAAATTTCATTAGCTGCTGTAGCCTTACACCAAATACTCTATTTTGGGAAATACCTTTCCCAAAAACATAACATGAAGCAAAATGTAGCTAGTTATTCTCCATGTTTCCTGTCTAATTCAAAGGCCACCTGCTTGATGCCTCTGATTAACAGCACTTCTTCCCTCCATCAATGTTCTTTCCGTCTACTTATTTCTTCTGATATTTGCTAGTGTCTGTGTCACTGTTGCTGCATAAAAATCACAAAAATCAAGATTATTTTGAAGATGAGATCACCAAAGCAGAAATTGTCACCTGAATTTAGTTATCATATGTAAAGGCCATGTCTGGTCTTCACAGATGGTGAAACATCGCCCATTGTACCTCTCTTAAGCAGAATTTGACCCAGTGAATTTAACAAGAAGGTTTTGTCTTCTTTTTTGTTTGTTTCATTAATTACACAGTGGAATTCATCACTTTTCTCACAAAACACATCTTAAATTTTGTTTATGGTCAGAAGAATAACTGCAGAAATTATATGTATGCAACAGAAATGCACTATGTTTTCATTGAGTTACATGTGCTTTGTGTTTTGAACATAAATAGACTTTTTCCTTCTCTTTATTTCACAGAAACTGATCCATCTAGGAGACAATAAGCTTGTTTCTTTCATGATTCATTCATTATCAGCACAGTTGTTAAGTGTTTACAGTTGCAGATCTTTATTTATTGCAGAAAAAGGAATTCAATTAGTCATAAAAAATCCAGCTTACCTTCCAATTTCTTTTCAATATCTAGAGAGTATTTTTCACTTGTGTCTTTTATATTTGGCTAGAAATCACATACACATTAAACAGTAAAATCTTACCTTATGGTTAATGATAAAAATGTGGAAGATTTAAGAAAGAGAATAGGTCTAATTTACAAATGGAAGAAAGGACAGTTTTCACTATATTTATTTTCAAAGCAAACCCTGTATTTTACAAGAATTTAGTGAGGACTTTTTAGGATGTTCTTATTACTCTTTTAAGTCTCTTGGACTAACAACAGTGTTCTTGGTCTATTAGTTTAATCCAGCTCTAGAAACTAATTTTACACTTGTTACCCATCAGTGTCTTCAGACAGGAAGATTAAACCCTAAACATGGTATGGAAAATCAATAGCTATACAATTTGCAGTGCAAAATTCACATCCTATTTCTTTGGCAGGGGAGGGATTTCACAGAAACACAAGGTTGGGAGAGACCTTCAAGATCATCAAGTCCAACCTGTTCCCTGACACCTCAACTAAACCATGGCACCAAGTGCCACATCCAGTCTTTTTGTAAACACATCCAGGGATGGGGACTCCACCACCTCCCAGGCACGCCGTTCCAGTACTTTAACACCCTTGCAGTGAAAAAGCTTTTCCTAATATCCAACCTATATTTCCCTTGGTGCCTTTTAAGACACTGTCCTCTTGTTCTGTCAGTTGTTCCCTGGAGAAAGAGACCAACCCCCCCTGGCTACAGCCACCCTTCAGGGAGTTGTAGAGGGTGATAAGGGCACCTCTGAGTCTCCTTTTCTCCAGAATAAACACCCCCAGCTCCCTCAGCCGTTCCTCACAGGGTTTGTGTTCCCAGCCCCTCTCCAGCCTCGTTGCCTCCTCTGGATGTGCTCAAGCGTCTCAAGGTCCTTCCCAAACTGAGGGCCCAGAGCTGGACACAGCACTCGAGGTGTGGCCTCACCAGTGCTGAGTACAGGGGAGAATGACCTCCCTGCTCCTGCTGGCCACACTGTCCCTGACACAGGCCAGGATGAGAAGGACATCTGATCAGAAACAGATTTCCTTGCTGTTCAACATTCATAAACTGAGCTCACATAAAAAAATCTAATACTGCTTGATTACTCATTAGTTCATCAACCTTCTTTCCTATTTATTTTTCTCCTAGTTGATTTTATTTCCATCATTACTTCCTTTAGCAATATTTGTTTCTTGGAATACAGGCAATGCAGATCAACCAGGACTACAGGTTAATTTTATTATCAATGTTAACCGTACCAAGTGATAATCTTGCTGCTATAAATCTTGCGAAAAGTTTGGAGTATCAAACATATTTTAGACATTCAGCATCTATTACTTTGTTTGATGGTATGCATTTTATTATAATCCACTTAAAAATTAGGAAAAATTTATTCCTGTTGGATTTGTGTTATCCCAATCTTGTTTCCAAGGACAGTTTCATGGTTCAGGAGGATTTTTATTGATTGAAGAGTGTGCATCAAACCTCACAAAAGCCCACACAAGCAAGAAAAACCAACTCATGATAACTGGAGCATTGTAGGGAAAAATCCTTTTTATGCAATGCTCCAAACATGTGCTGTACTAACATTTCTCCCAAAAAATAACATAAGCTTTTTATGGCTAATTATGAAGTGTACAGGAAATGCATTTTTCCTTGTCCAAAGTGAGAGTTTTCTGGAGACTTTCTGTGTCTTAAAAGCCTCCAGCACACGTTGCAGGGAGTGTGATTTTTAGTTTCATTAGGTAAGACTGTACCTTTCAACAAAACTGGTTAGGTATGTATTAATACACGCCTTGAGGCATGTAAACAGCGCACCTATTTCCTTTGCAATCTGAGCATTAACTGAAAAAGAAATAAACCATCCTTCAGGTGGGAAGAAGACTGGATGTTTATTTGAAAGTAATATCTTCAGGGAACATTATGTATATGTATCTTTCCATTCTGAAGTCAAATATGGTCTCAGTTTAAACACATGTGGATAGAACCACCCTTGAATCAAAGTAGTCATTTAATTTTGGGGGTTTCTCATTTGATTGCAAATTAAATGTGATGGTAGAAATGTGCTCCTTAATTGTAACTTTTGGAACTTGCAATCCATGAAGGGTTTAGACAAACAAGTTTCCATGGTATGGGACCAGTTTAAGGCCAGCACCTCTGCCAGCATTTGGTCTTGACTCCAGCATTTAGCTCGGTTAAATGCTAATAGGTGTTTGCCAGTTGACAAGCTTGCATTTCACAAGCAGAAAGAGTGGAGAGAAAACACCAACCAACCAACTAAAGAAAAGCCTTTTCCAAGACAAGAGAGATGAAACTCCGCTTCAGAGTGAGACCAGCCATTAAAGCAAATTTGTGAGATTGGAACTTTTTTTCTGCATTTTTAAGAGGGAAGAGTTTTAGACTTACCTATATTCAACAATAACAGACTGAAAAATACTTGATTTCTTCTCTAACAAGAGAAAGATATAAGCCACATTTATTAAAATGACAAATAGACTTCATATTCTCTTTTCTTGTTACATTCCAAGCAAGTAATCATGTGTACAAACATTAGCTGTAACTAGGAACTTCACCAAAACCAAGAAAAAATTACTTGCATTTGATTTTTCTTCATATATTTTCACGAATGGTACTGGTTTAATGGTCCTAAACACAAATCTGTTGGAAGGAAGCTAAAAGACAACTCTCTGAATAATTGATTAGGTTTAGCAATCCCACTTATAAATTTGTTCATTCTTCCCTCAGCATCACAGAAAATAGCAGCTCACTTGTTTTTCTTTTAATTTAGAGACTTCTAATTATGAACCAATTCAGTTGTTTGGGTAGTAGAATAACAGCCTGATTAAAATGTTATAAGCATGTTCAGAACAATTTGTGATGAAATACATTATTTCTCCACGTGTTCAGAACAATACTAAGAGGTTAACTGTATGCTTTCACAATCATAAATGCAGACATCAGTTTCTCTGTGACAGGTTTAAACACAATATCACCTACACGTTCTTAAACATCTACTAATTACTAAATGTCTCCTAATATCTACTAAACAACAGCCAGTGAATCTAGTTAGCAGATTTTTTTATCAGTCTTAAAACATGTTAACTCTTATGTCATGACTATCAGGTGAAAAAAACCACTGATTGGAAATAATGAATTGTATGGAACTATCCTTATGTAGGTAAAATATTTTCTTGGGCATCTGAATGTGTACAAATCAGTAAGATGAAATAGCAGAATAGTGAGCTTTAGAACAAATAAATCAGGTTCCTATACCTGTAAAAATTGTGAGAATGGTTTATTTACTTGAAGAACAAATACCACGTTTGTATTTATTTAAATAATATTTTGTGTATGTCTCTAATTTTATTACTTTATATTAGGACTTTTTTTAAGTAATGATTTCTCTTTTTATTTATGAAGCCTGAAATGAAGTTTAGTAATAGTCAAAATATGTCTATTAATTTTTGTTCTATGGTATTAATACTATGCAAAAATCAGCAAATTGAAGACACTCTCCTAGTACCATTAGTTTTTCTGATTTCACTGCATATTTATGTTTTTTAAACTGAAAATCCTGAAAATAATTTTCTTAACTTGCATTTTTATTAATTAGTGATGTAATCATGCATTACAATGACCTACTATGGCTATTTATCTCCGAAATGTATTTATAATAAATAATTCTCTGGGAAAGGAAAAGAGAGGTGGGGTTGGGTTCAGAATTTATTCTTTTTATTTTAATATCAAGGGTTATTTATTTTAGGAAGGACAATTGTTCAGGTTTAATATATGATTGATCAGGTTTGAAGCCTGATCATATATTATTTTTTTTCCCACAAAAATAATTTGAAAGCAATGACTCTTGATCATTTAGGTTAAGAGAAATTAATTTTCAGATGAATACTAAAAATGTCATATTTCAGGGGTTTGGAAAATAAATGCTGGAAGAACAACACTGCTCAGATATTAAGAAAGTCTTTTAAAATCCTGCGAAATTCCCATCCAGATTGTAAGGGACTCATTAGGTGGAAGCTTGCTGTCAGTACCACCTGTGTCATAAGAGCTTTCTCTGGCTGCAGCATTGCACACTAGACTACCTAAGGCTTGTTTACCTCTGGGTACGAAATTCTGTAGGGTGTAAAAGCAAATTTCATATATACTCATGTTCAATGTTCTTCTGATGGTGGCTTGTCTGCTAATGTGACATTCCATAGACACAGTTATTAGTTTAACAAATTGTGGGCAAGTATCACACATAATCAGCAGCTTGTTTCAAGTTGACTGTGGACCTGTCTACTGTGCTCCTAAATCAAGTAGTTCTTTTTATTTTGCACTCTTTATGTACTTGAAATCCACTAAACACACGGAAAAATAGCAAAATTTAGTTAGCATGCATGCACAAGTTTCCTTTTTCTTCTTTTTTTTTTTTTAATTAAGCACTCAGACCTACTTCAAACGTAGCACAACTATGCAAGTCAACTTTATGATTAATAGCTTCAGACTCAAATGTGCTTTTATTTTTGGTCTTCATGGAGAATCTACTATTTCCACTGAGATTTTTTCAACAACTTTAGCTGTATTTAAAGTTAATGAGCTTTTTCAATTAAAGCTTCAGATATTTAGCCTTTGGA
This sequence comes from Ammospiza nelsoni, assembly GCF_027579445.1. Taxonomy (NCBI): domain Eukaryota; kingdom Metazoa; phylum Chordata; class Aves; order Passeriformes; family Passerellidae; genus Ammospiza; species Ammospiza nelsoni. The sequence continues at coordinate 38,742,572 of NC_080669.1, read as the reverse complement.
TAACATTTAGATGAACCAGGGTGTATCTAATTATGTTGGGTGAATTCTTAAGAGGCTCTGCATATACTTCATTCATAACAAGCACATTTTATGTTGTGGGCACGTACTGGACTTCAATCTAGACTGAATGCAAATCACCCTTGTGAAAACAGTGTTACCAATAGGTCTGAGAGTTCGAGGAATGACTGCACTAGCAAATGCCCTTGAGAATGTACAGCATCAACCATTCTGAGTGGCAGGGAAACCAGAACTGCCATCAGGGTAAAAACTAAACAAAGAAAAGAAGGCTGGGTAAGGATTTAAGAACATTGTCTAAACTGGGAAAAACATGTCAGAACAGCATATTGAAATCTTACTGCTTGCTTATAGAAACTAGCAGCGAAACCAACAAAGGAACTAAACTAAAACCCCCAACAGTTTAACATGATAAAAAAGAAGGTGGGGGGAAACTCTGTGGCTTTCAAATTGTGTACTTTGATTCAGATGTAATGCGGAGGAAACACAGCTTTACACACTGGATTCCTGGGAAATGGTATCTTCTGCTTGGGGAGTCCTTTGTTTCTAATCACTCTCCCGGACTCCTGGGTACAAAAGTTATCACACAAGATAGTCTGACTAGACTAGAAGACTGGCACATGGAATTAAGCTGTTGACTTTTATTCGGGGCAGACATTTAAACCTGTCTCATCTGTAACTTTTACAGCCCTGAGAAGTTCACCTACAGTGCCCCATTCTTGAGTCACCATGTACACAAAAAGAAGGCCTTACATCTATAAAACACCAAAGGTGAAGATATTTGCTGGAGCAAAGTGCTTGCCACAAGGAAAGAGTAAGATAAATACCTATCTAAGCAACTACTAAATAGTATTAAACTACAAAATTAATCTCCAAACTAAAAAAACACACTTTCATATTAAACCTATAGACCTTGGTTGAGCAATGGCCTGTGTTTTCAGCCATTCTAATGCTTGGCTGTCCAATTGTCTGGTAGAAATGCCTTCAAATAACAACATTCCAAAACCCCAGCTCCCTTCTGTAAGTCTGTGTTTTAAACACATGAATACAAGTTCTCTATGGATCTTTATCTAATGTTCCATGTGCATGGTTTTCTCAGCTCTGCTCTGTGTCTCTTTGCAGGTTGTTTAAAGGTTGGTTAGATAGACTTTGCACACTCAGGGTAGTCTCTGACTTATCTGGGCAAACTTTTTGATGGGGCAACCTGTCAGTATAGAAAGGGAAATGAGTTGCAACTGTTTATCCTCCGTAGAGAAATACCAATAAAAGCATATTATCTTCTGCCTTTATCAAATTTTCTGAAGTTGACCTCTGGCTGCAAAACTGATAGACAGATTCAACAGCTAGGACAGACCAAGGAACAGAACAATGTGGTGCTGCAGCATTTTTTCCCAAGCGCTCTTGATAAAGAGAATTTAAAGGCAAGGACAGAATTTCAATGGCCAAAACTGTCATAATTATAATCTGATTAAAAGAACTACCACTAAAGTTTCTGGTCTCATTTCTGTCTTCCATCCAATCCTGCTTTAGCAAAGCACTAGGGAAGATGTACTAGGACACAGTTCTGAAGCCAGCCCTTGAAATGTAGCTTTCTGATACTACTGCAGTCAATGATTAAAGAAGAAATTGCTGTCTTTGTGGCTGAAGCCTCTGTCTAAATCAGAGCAAAACTGACAGATGTTTCTTCAAGATTATTCTAAGAATATATCTGATCCAAAAAGAAAACGCTACTTTTCTCATCAGCAAATGTTGCGTTGAAGTGGAAATGTAGCAAAATTCCAACTGAACTTGCCAAAATTGTGAGAGTAAAGGTATTTGCCTTAGGAAGAAAAATATCCACCATGTTCTCAGCACTGAAGCATAAAATGGCTGTTTTCCTTCCATCTGAATTTCCTGTGGTTTCTGTTTTGTTTTATTAAAAACAAAGTGGAAAAAAAATCTTAGAGGTTAAAAAAACACACTTTCATATTATTTATTTTTTGACGATACTTTATACATAGCATAATCCAGATCCAATGTCACACTTCTGGTTTTTATCCATGGAATAACAGATCCTGTATCACCAGCACTGACTTTTCATTGCTAGGTAACAAAGCCATTTTTGCTTGGCAGACACGGCCACAACATAGTCATCTTCAGGGACTGCCCCAATGGCAGGAGATGTATTTGTCATGCAAAGCCCCATCCTGGACACTTAATCCAAAGGCAGCACTTGAGTGCACACCGGGTACTAGAGCCAGGCTTGGGCGTTGGAAGGGAATGTCTTACACTAAAATATATTTGAGGAGCCACAGTCTTCATTTGTATTTGTAGTCATAATCACGGATTTGGCTTTTTGAAATGCTTCATGTGACTTGATTGCTTTTAGGAGCTACTTTGCTTTAACTGCACTGGAAGCAGAAATACATTCAAACAGCAAGCCCAGTTGGAGCTACAAAAAATTGAAAAAGGTGCTTTAAGAACTTACCAATATACCTTTGTCACTGGTTTTTGGGCTCCTGTCCCAATGACTTCAGCTTGAAAGCATTAAAATTAGTTCCTTATACATGCTTTGCAGGTGAGGGGTTTTTTGAGCTTTAATTTGCTGCTTGATTTGCCCCGGGATTTTCAGGTGTTGCATGAGGGAGTAAAGAACAGAAAGTACCTCAGTTCTTGGTTGTCAGCCATTGGATGATGGCCACAGCATTATTAAACCATCCAAGCATGCTGGGTCTCAACCACAAAATTTAATTTTCCCTACTGCAGGGACTAATCAACTACCAGAGGCACTAAGTCCTAAGGAGACTGTTTTTTATCTTTTTTTTCTCTTTCAAAGACTGAAACACAGTTAATTTTACAGTTTCGTCTATCCTCAGGCTTACAAACAATGACAGAAATGCAGCTTGATGAGAAGCAGATAAAAATTAGAAATTACGCTTACGCTATGACATAAATTAAAGAAAGATGAAAGGTTTAAATAATTAACAGCACCTCTACAAGTCACATAGAAAGACCCCAGATTCCCTTAAGTAAAGGAAAATAAAAGGACAGAAAGGGGAATAAAGCAGGCTGAGAACTATCTGCAGCTACCTCTTGCTTCACATGGAACTAAGAAGGAAAGTTTGTTCTTAGTGTGATTGTTCATTTCCCCAAAACTACCTCCTCTGGCAAACTAAATTCACATTTTTAAGTCTTCATAAGGCCTTTACAGTAAACACACATTTGTACCTCAAATTTGGTATTCCAAGGAACTATTTGTAATGGATTCATGGCATAATAGTCCTTTAGCTTCTTAAGCAGTTGCTAAAATACTGTTTTTTTCAGGAAATCTATGTGTATGTTCTCCACCCTAGAAATGTGACTAGGCAATTGAACCATTTTTATTTCATTTACTGAGAAGTATAGGGTTTCATCCAAAGAAGGGAAATCTGTGAGGGAAGTAAAGACAGCAAGGAAAAGAAAGAAATATTGCAGCTCTGCACAACCTTAATATTAATCTACATTGTTTTTAATCATAGAAACTGTTTCTTGGAATTCTTCCAGGAAGGGGAGCAGGGGGGAAAACTTCACAGTGAAATAATGATACCTTAAAATCTACCAATAATGAAGATAAAGGCAGTACTATGCACATGTTAAATTTATCAGAAAAAGATGGTTGCGAGGAGCAGTTCACATGACTAAGAGAGAATTCTTTCAAAATGACAGCTCTTCAGGCTTTATAAGAAACATTAGCTTAAAAGAAATTTGGAAATAGAATGAAGTTCCAACCAAAGAAAACAATTATAAATATTCTTAATTGCCTGGAAATAATTTGTCATACAAAATTGGACTGAGATACATTTATACAAAACCTTCAGATGCATGGATGTTGTATGCCTTTTAGGAGCCTGGCATATTTTTGCACAGAGTGTTCCAATAACACATTGCAGAAAAGGATATGACTTTCACTTTTATCATCTGTCTCCCTTCCTCACGCCATTCTCCTCTACTTTTTTCACTTCACTTTTGTCTTTTCTTTCTTTTTCTTTTTTTTTTTTTCTTTTTTTTTTTTTTTTTTTTTTGATTTTGCAGGGCAGGGGGGATCATAAAATAACTGGAAGACATAGTAACTGCTACTCGGTGTATTTTATTATTTCAGGAATTCATTCCAAGATGGGCTGCAATTACGTCTAAAACTTGAGAATAATGGGCTATTGACATGTATATAGTTTTAGAAATATAAGGCCTCATTTTCTCAGCTGGAATTTCCCCACAATGTGCATTTGCATTGCATTAGAGATGTTCTTTCTTAAAAGAGCATAGCATATTCAGACATTTTGACATTATCTGGGTCAGAGGCAACATTTAAAAGCAATAGTCCTACATCTACTGTGAATCTCTTAGAAGCACACACAATGCATTAGTGAAAATGAGGGGAAAACTGAGAGGTTCTCCATATTAAGCTACAGTTTATGACATACCTGCCTGCACCAGACATTAATCTGCAGGAGATGGATTGTCATGGTCATGGTCCCCTGCTCTACTCCAATTGCATATACATTACCTAAATTGGAATCTGCACTTCTTCACACCATGTGCAGTTTGATGTGACCTAGAAATGGCAGGATGCGCAAACTAGCAGTTTTCATGGTGGATATAATCATCTCCATTTTCCATGTATTTACCTACACATACAGCAGCTGCAAGTTTTTTTTCTGGCTTAACAATGAGGACTTTATTTTCCCTTAGCTTAGCTGAGGTCTAGTTAGTTTGTCAGGCTCAAAACTGCACGGCAGTGGTTAGGGATATAAGGAACTCAGTGCCTTTCTTGTTCCCAGAAGTGCCTAAGACATAACAAGAAAGGAATGCAGAAGTTTTTCACCTGTTACAATTGTTGTATAAAGCCCTTACAATGTATTCTTTGTCATCTTCCAAGAATGGGTCATTTATGATAGTAATGCTTATACAAATGTATTTTATGAATAGAAAGATCTGTGTAATTGGTGTGATATTACAAGTGAAAACCCATGGATGTTGCACAAGATGTATTTAACTTTCTAATTCACCACTTGCAATATTTCTAGATATCAGATGTTTAATTTGTCCTTCATTGACATATTCCATTCTAAATGAAAAGGGCTACAAATTAGTACTACCCAATTGTAATTACTGAGATATGAAAGCCAGAGTAAAATATGGAGTTTTCTTCCTTTCTATTTTCATGTCTCTTTTCTAATATTTCTCCCCACTCCCACTTCCATCACCACCACAAATTTTCCCTTTTCAAATTCCCCTATTTTAATGCTATTCCTCTCCTCCCTTCTTAAAAATCAGACATCACCTTTGTTGCTCTCTTGGCCCTTGATTTTTCTAATCCTGGCCAATCCCTAGCACAAAATGTCTTTCCCTTTACTTTTTCTGCTGCCTTCAGTTGTTTTATTCAGAGCCTCTCCTCTCTTCCTGTTTTCCCCTTCATTCTACTGTATCCCTTTCTAACCAGAAAAACCACAGCTGTCAGTCCCTTTACCTCTTTCTTTTCCCTATCTTTTAACTGAACCCTGGATTTTCTTTGATAAACAAGTCCTTCTTAATTGCCTTTCCTCACCTCTCCTCCACCACCTGGCAGAAGGATATTTATCTCGCATTCCAGTGCTTGAATTTCCACCTTTATCTTCTCTAGAGCTATTGAGCCAACAACCATCACAAGAAAAGCTTCTTAGGAGAACCACAGAAATATGTCCAATAGCACATGGCAATCCCCTCCTTGACTTCTGGAAAAAAGAAAACCATAAAATCAGCAAACTTGCAAGGAAGCTCTAAGGAGGACATGCCAGAAGACTGAAGCTTGTCATTCTTCCAGTTAGGTAAGGAGGCTAGATGGGATATGCAGAAAGGACGATTTGGGAGGACCTTTTCCCTGTCTCAGTGTCAGGAAGCATCACTTTTCATCCAACCTCTGCCAGAAAGTTCAACTACCTCTCCCTTGTGTTTGGAACAAACCTAAGCAAAGCTATGTGCTTTTCTTCTGGGGAAAGGATCTGCACTCCTAGTGCAGCAGAGATGGAAGACTTGTTTACATACAACATTGGGATCCCTGCTCCACCAACACGTGAGAGTCTGCATCACAGTTTTCTTTCCACAAGGCAGAACAACTCTCGCAGGTCTCTCTCTCCTAAGTGGAGAAGGTGTGGGAAAGCAGGAACAGATGGAGCAGTATTATTTTTTTCCACAGCAAGTAGGCAGTTTCTGTTCTTTTCTTTTCCACAAATTTAGCTAGCTGGCAACCACTGTGCCTGCGAACAAGCACTCTTATTAACACATTTGATTCCTATGCTGTGTCCCATTAGACAAGATAAAGTGGTTTCACATTGCTCTACCATGAAATATCAACACTTAGGGTGCCAGGTTACACTAGGAAGCACAAACTGTCTCTGTTTTTCATCACATTTTCTTGCAGGTGAACTCAATACCTGATGCTCCACCCAGGCCTGGGAGAAAATACAATTTCTATGTATTGTATTGTACGTACAATTTCTATGTATTGTACGTACAACTTATATGTATATGCATTCTATTAGCAGTACTACTCACCTCAATGCCTTTGTGATGAAAATTAACCCCTTTCAAGAAGTTATTGACATTTTAAACATGATTCTGTGGATTCAGCACATGACAACTAGTGTTTTAAATAGAAATTGTGGCTTAAAACATCCCAGTGAGAAACAAAATTACCTGAAAAAGGAAAAATGCAAGGAATTGTGTGTTAGTGACTAAAAACCAGCACCAAATGACACAGGAAGTGACAGTGGTGATTAAACAGAGACTAGAGGTATAGAAATTTAAAAGTTTTATCTTAGTAAAATTATTTTTTTCAGATTGAGAAGGAAAAGAAAATATTTTATCATTGTTTTTAGGACTTTGTAAATCCAAATTGAAGTAGAAAGATCTGTTCATAGAATGTATAAAACACAAATTGGAGGGAAATTCCTTTCAAGCTATATGACATGTTGTGTAAAGAGAAATTCTCTGATATTCCTGGGATTAAAAGACATCCCAAACATACAGAAAGGTTTTAAATTGCTGATAAGCAGCAATAGCAGATTATTTTGGCAGTTGTAAAGCAGGTAAATAAATATTTCAATATTTTTGTAGCGTAAGCAATTTTGCTTGATCAACAAGACAGTTTGGGAAATTCATATGATCTGACAAAACAGATCTTGAGTTCTTTGTCACCTGTACTGTCTGATGTGGCAGCAAAAAAAATTGTGATTAAGCAACACATCACCAAAGATCTCTGAGGATGATAGTGCGGCCTGTCTGCTGTCTGCTTTGTGCCTGAATGAGTGCTCCAGGAAATACGGGCACCATTCCTTCATGCAATTTTCCTCCAGGAAAAGGTCTTCCTGCATTTAGCATATGAACAACTCTTCCTTTTTTGTCTAGAAATAATTTCTTATGATTAGGAGTTTTCCAAGTCCCTTCTGCCCTCAGATGTTGCCAAAGTTTTACTGGCAACTTGTAGCTCACTTATGCTGGTGTTGCTTGATTTTCCTTTCTTCCTTAGCCCCTTCACTGCTTAGTCTCATAGTGACTGGGGCATTTTCTCTTCAATAATCAGTTATTGCTTCTTTTAAAAGTAGAAGCAATTTCCTATATGTGGAAATCAAAAATTATGGCCTGATCATTCCTTAAGCATATTCATCATGTAAAACTCCTGGTAACATGGTTTAGGACACAGTTAATCAAAGCCAAAACTGCTAAAATAGGTAAAATTTAGGCAGAGGTATCATAGCTATGATTAAGTGCTACTAAGACTAACAATTGAGTCTGGTTACATTATAGTTTGAAAGTAGAACTTTTCACTTGTGCAAATGCAGATGCAACTGATGTGGGAATAAGTTTTCTAATTTTTGACAAACACGTCTTTTATAGGCAGACACAATTCAAAAAAACGAAACAAAAAATCTTTTCCACAAGAATGTGGCTGTCTCAGTAAAATTGTAAATACAGGATGTTGTTTGTTCTTTGAAATAAAATTGAAATACCCCAAATGAAAAATAAAATTTAAATAGGCTGGTCATTTATCTGATAAAAGGAGACATTTACCTGATGAAGAGAGATGTGGGAATTCAAAACATGTCCACCTCATAAACGGCTCAGCTGTCTGAATCACAAGTAGTGGACAGTTTCCAAACCAGTTCTACTGGGACGTAAAACAAGAAAATGTTGAGGGAATCAGCAGATAAACTTGGTTGCTGGGAAGTAGTTGAGTTGGCTTATTCTTTTCTGTCATAATACCTCAAAGATATTGCTGAATGAGTTATTAAAATCATGTGTATCTTGAGAAGTCTAAAAATATACATCAATTAAAATGGGAAACTTAAAAATACTCCAATATTTTTTCATGTTGAAATAACTGACAAATTTCCAATATTCGTTATCTTTATTCTAACATTTTACCAAGAAATTAATAAAATTAACATGAAAATCATCTTCTGTTTTGTATAAACTTTAACCACAAATTTGAAGTGCTGATACTTTCTGAAGACAATGTTCTAACAGCTTTATTTGAATAAAGATATTTATCTGGATGGGATATTTCATTAGCATACAGACATCACCCGATCTTGTAAGTTTTGTAAGTTTGTCATAATTTTGAAAAAAATTGCAGACAATGATTTCCAAACTCTGGTTAAATCACTCTTTGCATTACAACAGTCAGCACCATTCTGTGCAGTGTAGTAAAATATTTGTAGATATTTCAGCTGAGGAGAATGACAGGCCTTCCTACAAACCATAATCCTGCAAGTCCTTTGTGTCCAGAGTCAAAGGCCCATTGCTCTCTTCCATGGGGACTTCATGTTTCCTATCTAAGACCTTAAAATGAGTTGCAAGAAAAGACTCAAGCAAAGATACGCATAATGGTACAAAACTCTATCTGTATCTACATGTCTAAGTCCATACATGTGGGGGTGCACAATCACACAACACACACACACACACACAGAGAGCACAGTTTGTATTTGGAAAATCTCCTGTGGCTTCTTATTTTAGCATTTGATTCCACAGCAGTAGCCACTGCTGGAACTGCAGAGAGTTACAGGTTGCAGTCTACTGCAGGTAAGAGCAACACTCTAAAGTCATCCTTGTAAGAATTTCCATGTAAACAGTTGTGAAATCATGTCTGATTACCTCTTCTCTGCTTTATAATGAAAAGCCAGATCATTCATATGCTATTTCTCATACACAACAGCAAAAATCTTTGAGCTTTACAATTGTTAGCCAAATAGGGAGAAGAAAACAGAGGAGACTAGCAAAAGAATAATTAGCATTGGCAGACTTAATTGCTAAAATTATTTCCCAGTGGCAGCTTGCAAGTAGTAGTTGCTAAGACCATGAAAAGCAAAATGAGAAACTGCTTTTACTGATGTTATTGAATAAATAGATAAGAGTAAAAATCCATCAGTGTAAGAGTGTGTGGCAAATAAGTGTTCAGATAAATTCACCTAAAATTCCTGTCTTGAGGAATACTATGCATTTCCTTAAACCCGTGCTAGTGTGAGGGGATTTGATTTCCACTCATCTATTCCAACATCAATTTAATCACTGCAAAAAGAACAAAAAGGCACCAAAAGGAATCCTGAATACCTATAAAGTGCATTTCAATGCACTTTTATAAATAAATCAGATTTGGATCTAAAAAAAAGCACAGACAGCATCTCAGCCACACTACATGGAGTCATAAGATGAATATTTATACTTACAAGTGCTGGTCTGACTGATAAATGAGACCAAACATGAAACACAGAGAACTCTAATTTCAAAGTAGGTACATCATATCCTTCTTGAACAGTAAAATGATTAGTCCAATATAATTGTCTACGTAAGGTCATTCACAAAATGGTGAAATACAAAGTAAGATATTCCAGTCTGCTCCATATTCCGGAACTGATTTCCTACAGAGTCTTTCCTTAGCTGATAACATTTTAAAATTAGATCTCTAACAGAAGATTATATCTGCCAGACTCTGTAAGTACTGCACACTAGGTCTTCTCTAAATTGTATTACAGAGGAGGAATAAAACCAGACGGGAACATGAAAATAGGTCTGTAGTAGTTTTTTTTAAAAAATATGTTAAAGACTTAGTTTATAACTTACATTTGAAGAAATAATATCAGAAGAGGTCTTCAGCCAAATATGATGATTTGGGCCCAGACAGTTTCAGTTGAACAGAAAGACAGTGATCTGGAACTAGAACTGGAGCCAAGCTTGGAGTACACTGTTAAACCACAGCAGGAACTGGATCAGACAGAGGATGCTAGGCTACAGTTAAGAGAGAGGTGTCAAGAAACAGGTGTGCTTAGGGTGTGAGTTTGTCAGATATAGAATCATCATTAAGTTTGACACTAGAAGGAGAAATAAGGATTTTAGATGTGAAGCTAAGAAAGAGTACTAGAATTGCTTAGTCGTGGAGAAGTTATCTTCTGGAGGGAGTTCACTTGCTGTAGTAGTGCAAGAACTGGAATTGAAACTGCTATGGCCCACCTGAATTACTGATCTGTCAGGAGCCACTTTAGCATTGGGATTGGTCTGGTTCCTGGGGGATGTCCATGCCTGGATTTACAGCCTTTATTAAAAGGTGTATTACTATGCCTTCAGTGCTTTTTTTTTTTTTTGGTTACTGCAGAATCTGCATTCAGATGATGTGAAACAACAGCAGATAAGTCTCTGTATATCTGAGGACTTTACTTGCTGTTCTTAAAATGATTCACAGGCCATGCCTACCATTTCTAACTTACTCTTTTTATAATGGAAGGAAGCTGATGTGGAAAATAAGATATATTAGATATACCTGGCTACCAAACAAACAAAATAGCAAAATTTACAACTATTGGGTCTATTATTGGTTTTTGTTCTTCTCTATCTGTGCATTACCTGTCCTGCTTGCCTAGCAGTAGAGATACAGTGTGTATCCTGGAGAACAGCCATCTATGTGTTACCTATGAACACTCTGAAAAAAACCACAGAAGCAGTGGGTCCTTATGAGCCCTTCTCCACGAGTTCCTGGTAGTTCTATATCTCATCCTTTAACATCCTATGATATACCTCGGAGAACTTGCCATGTCTGTGCCACCTGGAGGACACATCTTTGCATAGCTTCATTTCCATCCCCCCACCTCCCCCACCCTGCATTTTATTATTTTGAAAAGAAAAATAAAATGTTTGTGATGTTCTATGGAGCTCAGCTTACATCTAGTACTCATTTCCCCAGAGTAGAATTCAGTTTTTATAGGTAAACAAACCTACACTTTCAATTAGAGCATCATTTTGTTGACGGCATGGAAAACCAAGGTGGGGCCTGAGGAAAAATTGCCACAAGATGTTTTTATATTTTGAACAAACATACACAAAACTGGCATATGCTTCTAAGCAGAATTTGTCTCAAAAGAAAAACACTGTGCTTGTTATTAAAGTCTGAGAGATTTGCAGCCCTAACCACATCACCAAAGTCTTATGGAGTCCAACAACATGAAAAGCTAGAGAGAGAGAATGTCCTTAGAGACATGCAATCAGAAAATGTGATTGAAACACAGGAAACACAAAGCAGGCAGAAAATGGCAGAACAGATCCCACTGAGGACTGTGCAGCTCTGCTCACGCTAAAGAGCTACAGTCACACAGGACGGGAGGGAGAGGGATAATGCATTCATGAGTGAGTTAGAGCAATGCCAACTCAAAAAGGCAGGTATTTTTATTTTTGAAATAGCTGTAAACTGGGTAACAAGAGCTATGGTGTAGTTTCATAAAGACTAGCTAAATGCAAAATCTCAGGCCATCCTGAAATTAAGAGAAATTGTCTTTATTCTTTTCCACCAGACCAAATTTCATCCTGGTATAATGAAAAATTCCTTTTCCAGTCTAGCATCTATGATTTTTTTTTTCTATTCCAGTTGTGGTTTTGGAAGAATTATTCCTTTGTGTTTTGTCTGGCAATTACTTGCACTTTGCCAGCAATGCTATATTTAATGCTATTAAAGAGCTCTGTGCTTTTTGCTGCCGCTCTACCATGAAGACATTTTTTTCCACCAAAGCATTTGCCTGGACTCATCTATTGACTATTTCCCATCCAGGCACCTAGATTGCTGTTTCCCTGGTGTTTTCTGAATAAAAAAAGAGCTTCTTGTCAGTTTGTCCATCTTGCCATGAGTGGGAAGGTGAGTGGGAGGTAAGTCTTCAGTCATCCCAGCCCTCTCAGATGCAGCTGTCTACAGGCTGTATAACATCACTACATAATTTACCTTTTAGCAATAATTTTAATTTGGATGAAGTTCAAATTAAAATTATTGCTAAAAGGTAAATTATTAGCTAACTTCAAAATTATTATTAGCTAACTTCAAAAGCAATAGATTCACAGTCCCCTCAAGACATAAGGACTGTTACACAATTACAGAAGCTATCACAGAGGACACAAGGTATTTAACAAGTGGCTTATCCTAAGGTATTTTTTTTTACATTATTTTTCTTCAGTGAGGATAAATCTTGACAGTGAGTAATTCATAGTCAATATGTCCTTAGGAATAAATAGTTTCTCCTTTTCATAGGCAGAGTAGCCTATGGAAAGGGGATAACAGTAATCAGCAAAAAATTGTTCCTTTGGGAAATGATTATAAACACTAAGGACTTCTTCCATTTCTTTCCCTACTGTAGTTACTACTTTTTTCAAGAGAGCAGTTTGGCAATCCTGAAACTTTAGCCTTTAACTCTAGTTAAAAATCAGAGACCCATCCCCTTACGCTGACAGTTGCTATATAAAATCTGTTTCTTACAAGTTTTTAAGTGGTCCAGTGTATGAAATCTAAGAAATTGCAGAACACATAAATTTAAGGTTTTTATACTCAAGTCAATGACACACATTTAACATTATGCAGACAGGACACTGAAGTGTCAAGGTTGAAGGTAATAGAGCCATAGTAAAAATTATTTTCATTTTTCCTTCTTCCACCTGAGATGGTGTGGAGACATTTACATCTAGTGTGACAAAAACACTTTTAAAGATCTACTTGAAAGAAAAGAAATAATTCAGACATAAACAATACTTGTGTATGGACTTGCAAATGAACTATCAGTGCTCTGATGCAGATTTATTAAAGAAGCCACTGAATTTCCCTGTTGCAGCCAGAAACTGCTCAGTGGTTAAGACCTCAAAATAATGGTAACAAAGGATTAGGGGTCAACATGGGCTTTCAGTGAGTTATGTCCACATTGCACTTTCCAAATGAGAACTCAGAGCTCTAGAAGAACAGCATATGTCCTTTCCAGTATACTGTGTCCCTAAAATATTAGTGTGATGACTAGAATAATCCACCCGTGGAAATAAACAAGAGTTTGTTTCCAAAAGTGATGGAGGAGTTTTCTGGGTATGTGAGTCCTCACAGGTGGCAAACATTTTATTATTAATATCTCAATTTTCATTGTACCTGAATTTCTATCTATTAACAGTTTGATATTCGTTATGTAAATCTGAATGGTGGCTCTGTTCTCTGCATTTCACTTTTCTTTTTAATTGGCTGAAATTTGGCAACACAATCCTGGAACAATCTACCAACACTTCAATGACTTCTGGGAAATTTTTTAATGTAAGAAAAAAGTGATTTCACATCCACTACACATGCTGTGGTAATATCCAATAAAAAAAAAAATCTCATTGCTTGAGAAAAGTGTGGAAACATGGAAACTTTGTTAGAACAGCCCATTTACACAAATAAAGATAAATGTATCTGTTTGTGCCCTTCCTTCAGAGTCTTCTGACATAGGAGTCAGACCCCTGGGCCCAGAGTTATGAGGTCTGTTCAGGGCCATCCCCACCTCCTGCTGATGGTCCTGGGACCAACATCTATGGGACCTCAGAGGTAGCTGGGGGTTAGACCTCACAGGACTCACCACGGGTCCTGTCTCCACAGCCAGTATGCCTTCATTCACTGTTGTGTCCCATGGAGCTCATTTGTCAGGGACTTTGTCCAAAAAAAATCCATGTCACAGCATCAGGTCACACCCCCACTGCGCTGACCTTAACCCACTGCACCCAGAGCAATGCCTGCCCCTCAGTTCAGCAAATGCTTCAATGAGGATCTGGTGAAGGGACCAGGGTTTAACCTTCAATGCTGTCTAATGCCTCACCTGCATGGCAGGCACTAGCCCATCCTCAGCAGTAATTTTCTGCCTTGCAGTATGGCCAGCCAGGTGTTCCCTCAGGCAGAGGGCAAAGACACCTGCCCCAAGGCCCAGGCTCACTCTTCACTACTCTGGAACAGCAATTTGGAAACAGCAATCTCACAGCCATTGCTGAGACTTCCTTGCTAGAGCGGCAATAGAGTGGCCAGTTAGTCACCAAGGGAACTATCTGGTCCATGGAGCTGGTTATGGGAATTGGCTAGGAGGGAGAAAGTCCTTGTAGCCCACTACATGCTGTCACTGAGAGTCTCAATTTCCAGATGGCTGGGATAGAGTACCATGGAGCTTGTGAGAACTCCTGAACCTGTCACTTTGGAGAGGTACCTGATGGCCTGCAAGAGAGTGCACCAGAGCCCTTGGGGAAGCCCAGCCACAACTTCTTCTACCTACCATCCACAGAGGAAAAGCCCACGGAGGTGAGCACCACCCAATCTCATCCCACACCCCAAGAGTAGGGATGTGGGTGAGGAGGAGGACAATGCTTTGGCTCTGCTGGGAAACGCCGCTAGAACAACCTTCATGCCCAGACCATTGCAAAGACAGTACTGGCTGGGAGGCATCTGCACCAGCACCCTGCCACACAATACTCTTTGTCTTATGCTTTGGGGACAGAAGCACTGCCTAATCCACTGTGTCCATAATTCTGTGGCCTCCACATAGGTATGAATGTTCAGATATTTATTTGGCCACAACATACCTCAGCCAAGTTAATTGCTATTAGTGGGAACTCATAGCGGAGATATTCTGCTTACAGTAAGCTATGGGACCTGGACAGGCAGAGACTGCTCCATATTCCCCTCTACACTGTTATCCTCAGACTGCCTTGGCTGGAGGAAGCAAACCCTTATCACTGACTGCTGGTTGGGATCCTTGTGCTCACATGTCATTATCCCCAGCTCCTTATGGTGCCAGCCCAGTTTTTCTGCTTTCTGACTCAGAAGAGTTTCTTTGCCCTCCAAGCTTTGGATTTAAAACCCATTCAGTGAAAATAGCAACCAAAATTAGATGATTGTCCTCTCACTATCGCTCATTAAATAGGCACTTGGGATTTGTCTTCTTTCCAAAGGACAATTTACTTGTCACACAATCACACCTTCAGATGTCAGTCTTCTCATTGAGAAAGAGCTGAAAGATCTTGGAGAGTGAAGTGTCATTTCACTGTAAATGCTCCATAAAACCTGAGCTCCACAAAAGACATGATGGTATTCTGACATTGTTGTACCCATGCTATACTCACTCTATGAATATGTGGCAGACTGGCAGTCTCTGAGCGCTGAATTTTCCAGCTTCTTTAAGGAAGCTTTTTCTCTCTGCCCAGTAACTTCGTGGGCAATTACTGAGGTCAGAGTGCTTATACACCTTTTCTCCCCTTCCATGCAAAAGTTAATGGACAGTTTTTATCTGGTTTTAGTGTTGTATGGTGACTACAGCAGAGCCTAGCATTTACCAGCATGTGTGAATTTAGCACTTGGTTTCCCTGGAATACCATGTCTACAGACATCTCTTGGACAGAGATAATTTACGGAATAGTTCTCTGAAATTTTCAAAATTCAAAAGGAAGAAACAGAAAATTTTTAGATAGTTTTCAAAAGAGTAAAAATACGGAATATTTGAATTGAATATTGACATGAACCTGCATGTGTTTACAACCTAATAGCTGCATCTCAGCATGTTTCAGTGTGTTTTCCAGGCAGTATCAATATTCAATCAAATGAGAACTTAATGATTAGCCTCTTTGACTCTCACCATTTCCATGAGGTAAGTCTCTAAATCATAGGAGATGGTTCTTTTACTCATTTCCATGAAGTTATGTGTTTTCTTTAACACATCCTCCATTTCTTTAATTAACCTTTCCTCTCTGGAAGTAATTTTCTTTTCAAAACCACTATAGCCAATTCTATATGAAGGCTCCTTAGTAGCACACCTAGAACTGCAAGTGTTGTACTAAAACCACTGAGAATTAAACTTGTGATATATTCATAGCTGGCATTGTTTGCTGCATAAGCACTAGACTCAGACAAAAAAAAATGGCCAAATGTCTGTGACACACAGAATAGACAGGACAACAATATCACAGATCTATAGCTGACATGTATGTCTATGAAAACAGAAGGTGAAAATCTGATGCAGATTATGTAATAACTAGGTATCTAGTTATGTGCAGCTGGTTAATAGTCCTACTCTATACACATACACAAAAATTATTCCATTTTTTCTACTACAAAATTCCTGGTGACCAATTTATTAATTGGTCTCTAGTCTTACTGCTATTTAAATTTTGGTCAGAAAGAATTCATCTTCAGGAACTGATGTGCTGTCTGGTTTCTGCTGAATAAAAAAATGATTGAAATTTATTTGAACAGTTTTCTTAGCTGCAGAAAAAACAAAACTATTTTATTCTGGACAGATTTTGAATATGCTACTATTAATTTTTCCCCTTTGTTTAGAAAAAAGCCTCATTAAGAAGTAAGAATTGTTACTGGATCTTAATAAAGCTGAAGTTTCTGTGACTGATTTATTTATTACAAAGGGTAAATTCATTTAATGACCATGCAAATTTTCTTTTTTTTTCACATTTTATTTTATACTCAGTTTAATATACTCAGGTATATTAAATAGAGCAATATACTAAGTTTAATATACTCAGGTATATTAAATAGAGCAACCCTCAACCCTTCCATCTTTTTGACAATGGCAATTTTATAGCCGTCTTCACAGTAACAGATATAAGCAGAACTCTTCAGCTGGAAATTTGATTACACTTTAAGAAAAGTATATAAATTCTATTTCTTTTTTCTCACAGAATCCTAAAATTCATGCTCTTGTAATACAGAAATTTATGGTACTGTCCATTTACATTATATTCTAATCCAGCTCCTGCGTAACCTTACAAGAATGCTTCTACAGGATGCACTGAAGTACAAAACTACCACAAAACCAGATCCAAACATTCTGAAGCTTTGAAAAAGTTTGGAACTTTTTCCAAATTTTTGACTCAAATGCATCTGCAGTTAAAGTACAAAATAATGTCTTGGTTTCATCTTAGACTGCAGTATGTATTCTAATTATGCAAAATTTTAGCAAAGAAAATTAGGCTAATAATGACATATAAGGAGCTGTTATTACACCAAAGAAAATATTGCATGATTTTAATTAGCAACTTATTTTAGAAAGGCTATTGATATGTTTTGACATCAGTGAATGGTTCATTCAAATTTTTATTTTATTGTTTATACTACTGTTTCTAAGATAACTGGTTAAATTTAGGAAGACAATTGTTATTGCTATTCAGTTTTTATCTTTTTTTTTTTCTTGAAAACTCTGCTCACATATAAGACATAAATGACCACCTTGAAAATTATGCTCAATTTTCTGAGTAGGATCACTTCTTCATTTCTCTGAGTTTGAATTAATTATATCAATATGAAGAAGATAGACTTTTTCTATCTTTACTCACACAAATCTCAATTTTTATTCCCACAAAATATGTAAGAGGTGGATGTCTAAAAATGTTATACTCCAGACAAGGTATACAAGCAGGTAAAACCTCTTTGAAATGTCACACTCCTTGAGCAGTTCGAATTTGTTATTTTCATCTGAAAGTATGAACTCATTGAAAAAAACAGACATAAGTAAGTATTTACAAGACAAATTGAGCTGTCACAGTTTTGAAAATTCTTACTTTTGCCAAACACAAATCTTTGACACAGAGTATAAGCATGTGGAGTGAGTAGGAGTGTTTTTCAGCCTGTTTTTGTTCTCTGTTATTAAACGTTTGCAAATGACCACCAGGTTTTTTTCCAAAAATGAACCAGTAGGTCCTGCTAAAATAGCTTTTATGGCCATGTCACAGGCACTGAGAAAGAAACACTAAATTTTAATAATGTAAAAGCAATGCAAATAACAGTAAGAGAATATACAACTAACAAATCGGAGAGTTGATCCTGCCCAAAATGTACAGAATCAGAATTATATTTCTGACCAGGGACAAGTGCAAAGAAATGCACTATAATGTAGAAGTCTCCTAATGAGAACAGCCATTATGAATCTTGTCTCTCATACCATGCTCAATAGTGAGCAAATACTTTGTAAGCTGCTTTATTTCCACACTTTAAATAAAGTGGAAATAAAAAAAAAAATAATCCCAATAAAAAAAATCCCAATAAAAAAAGATATTTGTTGATAAAAGTGCTTGAAGTGAAAAATGAAACAAATGCTTTGTTACTGAAAGTGGATTTTTATGCTATAGAGGAATAGACCTGTTGCAATTTACTATAATATAAAGCGAGAAAAGCTTAAAGGCTCTGATTTCACATTTTAAAGTGTGCCAGAATCTAATAATGACCTAACATTGAGTTTTATTTTTGAAATTGGGCCCCAGATGCTTGAGGATACCTTCCTGTAGGTGCTTAATGTTTCTTGGCTTACACTCTATCAACCCAGAAGCAAACATGCTTGTTTCTATCATGAGACATTTTCTTCTTGTGCTGAGTTACTTGGTCTTGTTATCATATTTAAGATAGTCTGGTCTTATGGTATATTTTTTGTTATTATTATGTTTTTAGACATCTAATATTTAAAACTGATCCAAGAAGTGCATTCTACATGTAAAGATCATCAAGCACAACAGCACACAAAACAATAATACTGCAGTTCAGAGACCAAGCAACTGCAAGCACACCTAAGTCACATCATCCACTGGGTGCCTTAAATTTCATTATTTGACCAATGCATATCATCGTGAATATGGAAATATAAAATAGAGAGATCATTTCCCTGTACAGTAAAATGGAAAGGAATAATTAGAGCCCTTACTTTGCCAAATGTTAATCTACAGCAAAAGGGTCAGTAAACTAAAGGGAAAAAAAGTAATTTTTCCATAAGCAACATGATACAGTATGTGATATATTTACAGCAGGATGTGAATGTTTGAGGCTATAAGTTTGTAATGGGGAGATCATTTCTCCTTCTCCACTGATATAGTATTTCAAACAGTGGATTATAATTTTTGGATAGAGTTCAAAAACTACAAAATTCAAAGACTGATGACATAAGTTCACTTCATCTGTGGTTTCATTTAATAGGCCCTGGCTGTATATTTTTTTATATATATAACTATAAGCTAGTTCAGTTTATAGAACATGTACCCCATTTTCAGTTTCTTGACTTTACAAATGAGCTATTGTACTTTTGTTAGAGTGTGTGTCATCTATACAAAAATATATACATATTTATCCTAGAACACTCATTGTTTTAAATTTTAATCAGGAACAATAACTGCAAAGTGCTTAGAGTTTCAAATGTTTTCCTGAGTGCTGCAGAAATAAAATCAGAGAAGTTATAGCAATGTTTACCAGAGATCAAGTGCTTAAAAGTACAGTGTTTCATTTTGCTGTGATTGTCCTTTGAAATATGTCTTATCTTCAAATCAGTTTAAATGCTCCTAAAACAAAAAAAAACAAACAAACAAAAAGAAAAATAGAAGGATATTAGTTCAAGAATAAAAATGAAGAGCAGAATGAGATGACTGTCTGGTTCCACTAGGCCTCATATCCATCATCTACACAGAGACTACACCTTTAGCATTTACTTCCCACCATATTTCAGAACAGACCTCAAATGCATATCACTGCTTTTGGTGCTTGCTGTAAATCTCTGGGCAACTTCATCCAGGACACTTCCTGGAAGCTTGCTCAGAGAATTCTCTCCTCATGTCTGGTTAATGTTCCACATGAAAAAACATGGGACTTGTACTTGGAACAGACTTCAGCTTGGTTCCTAATGAGAACTGTTGAACTGTTAAAACTACACATGCAGATCAAAAGCTAGATCTATAGGGCTTGAGAAGATCATAGGATCATAGAAAGTTTTGGGTTAGAAGAGACCTTAAATGCATACCTGGTTCCAATCCCCCTGCCACGGGCAGAAACACCTTCCACTAGACCAGGTAGTTAAGAGCTCCATCTAATCTGGCCTTGAACACCTTCAGGGAAAAGACAGTCATAACTTCTCGGGGTAACCTGTTTCAGGGCCTCACCATCCTCACAGTAAATATTTTTTTTCCTAATAGTTAATCTAAACCTACTCTCTTTCAGTTTAAAGCCATTCCTCCTTGCCCTGTCACTCCACATTCTTGTAGAAAGTCCCTCTCCATCTTCCTTGTAGACTCCCATTAGGTACTGGCAGGCCACAATTAGGTCACCTTCTCTTTTCCAGGCTGAGCAATCCCAATTCTCTTAGCTGTATCTCACACCAAAGCTGTTCCATCCCTTAATTATGTTGGTGTACCTCTTCTGGACTCACTCCAACAGGTCAATGCCCTTTCAGTGCTCAGGATTGTTCCAATAAATAAATTGAAGGTTTTTGCTTCCTGAGTCCTTATCCTGCCATCCATACAATTGAGAGGTGTAGAAAGAGAGGCTGCCACTGAAGACAGAGGTAAAAACGCCATTGAGTACCTCCTCATCTGTGGTTTCCAGTTTTCCAGCATTATTGGGAGGGTTACCTTCTCTGACCTTCCTTTTTTTTGTTTAACATACCTGTAAACATCATTATTCTTTGCATCACATGCTAGGGTCAGTACCAGCTTCACCCTGGCCTTTGTCACCCCATACCTACACAACCAAACCTCTTCTCTACACTCTTCCCAGGTCACCTCTCCTAGTTTCCACTGCCTATATATCTGCTTCTTTCCCTTTAGTTTGATGAGCAATTCCCTACTTGTCCAAGCCAGTCCTGTGTTAGGAAAGATTCAACGTTTTAGCATATGTGGCCAGTCTTGTATGCCATGGTGTTTCCCAGAAAACACACTATATTTACTTATGTTTATTCTCTCTTTTGGAAAGATCACAGATTTACCTCTCTATTCTTATCCAAACATTTTGGTGCCTTTCTAAAAGCTCTAGCTATTGGAACAATTCTTTCGAGAATATCAGCTCTTGTCAGAATAAAACTATTTCTCCCCAGGCTGTAAGAGTGGGATGAAACAGCCTGAAAGCTTAGGGTAGGTATTTTGAAAATCCTACAATGCCTACATCAATTTAATTAATTGAAGGACTGCTCACTTTTACTGAGCAATGAATGTTCAGCCTGAGTTCATTGTTGATTTGTAAATTCTCTTTTGCACCACACAGTGTTCTGTACACTTTTCATACCGAGGCAGACTGTATGTTTCCTGGTGAGTCAGAGGAATATTACCACTTTGAAGCAGCTCCTTAGCACTCTCCAAATGAGATGCCATTATAAAGATGAGTGACAGATGGAAATAGTGACATGCCTGCATCTCAGCTCCTAATTTCCTGGACATGTTACAAAAGGAGAGTAAGAATCAGTTGGATATTAAGTAAAAGTTTAAGAAAAGAAAATTCACTGTTACTAAAATGTTACTACATTTTAATATGCAATATAAACTGAAAAAGCAGATTTTCCTTAAGAATACACAGTCTGCATAATTGGAAAAGCAAGTCATTTTAAAAACTGTGCTGCTTTTAAATGGCAAGAAAATCATCAAGTTAGTTTCAACAATCTCCCCTGAGACAGCAAAAAAAAAAAAAAAAAAGCCAAAATAAAAACATACAGATTTTGATTCAAAACCATGGTATTTAGAACCAGGGAAGAAAGGATTTTAAAACAGAAGCCATATAGAAGCACATGTATGTTGATTTATTTTATTTTGGTTTATTTGGCTTTTTAACTCTGCTCAGTATGGCTTTAGCACCTGCTTTTACTTTACAGGAAAACCAAACCATAAAGGAAAATATTTTAGCTGACAATAGTAGGAATTCCTTAAAGGGTAGAAAACAATAAAGATGCCCAAATTCACATCTCTGACAACAAACTGACACACCTTTTCTCTAATCTGTGGGAACAATAACTATGAAATTATTAGAAACCCAGGTTTTAGCAAAGAATTTCAGAAAGGCTTCCCACCTTCGGTCACGTGCATTTCAAGATTTGGGGTTTTGCCTTCTATCTTTTTTCTTTTGCCCTTGTGTTCCTTACAATTAGCAAATATATTTCCTGTTTGAGATATCCTAAATAGGCAGCCAAGACCTCTCCGAAAGTTTCTTGCACAGCTCAGAATATGCGGCCTGCACTGGTCTCAATGCTCTCTACAACTGATCTTAAGAAAAAGAACAGAAGATATTTCACAAAATAATCAGTAGCCCATTGCATTAGTGTATTTACAAATGTAAATTCTTAGCACCTAATGTTTCCTGCTATGCATCTTATCAGACAGCAGTGTACTAAGGTCCTGAACCAGTGACATGGCACAGCAAAGACAGAGACTTGATCTGGGGAAAGTGCTCTGTTCCCAGGCCCCAGACTAATGGGGGTGGGAGTCTGTAAAAAGCACTTTGCTTGGGGGAAAGAACAAGAGGCATTACGAAGCAGATGCTCTCAATCTCTAAAAGAAAGCTGCCATAATCAGTATACAGCATTCTCTCAGTCAATCCAAGGCTTTACAGGGGGCGGGGGGGAAGCCCAACGAAGTTCTTTTACCTCAGTGTATAAAAGTAAGAGGATTGTCAAACTGGATAGGCAGGAGTCTATCACACTAAAATTTATTATTCAAGTTTAAAGTAAAGCTTTGTTTAGGTTTTAATGAAAGCAAGAGAATTTTAACAACAGAAGTACTGTTCTTTCTCTCTTTCTCTCCCTTTCCACATTCAGTTCCTCTGCCCCTGCACCTGCTTCCAGTTTTGGCTTCTTGGCAGTGACACTTAAAGAGACATCAGCTGGCAGTGGCAAACTGTTAAAAGCTTCCCTGCAATGCAGCTTTGCAAATGCCAGCCATTTATTCACTGGTGCATGCCAGCTTAACACAAGGTTTCTTTTCCTCTCGCTTCTCTGCTCTCAGGTTTCAGTTCCAAACAACATTAAGCAGTCTGAGTCATGGCCTAGCTGTGTGAGTATCCATTAAATGTGGTCACTGCTATCTGTTGTCGTAATATTTTGATCCAAAGGGTGTTGCCTAGAATTTAAAGTATAGCACTGTTTCTTCTTTGCAGACATAGCTGTTGGACCACAAGTTTTGTTTTATTTTAATGTTTTGTCCTTTTAAACAGATGGTAGGATAGCTAAGCTGCTAGACCCTGGAATTATTTTGTTGACTTTGTATCTTTCCTCTTCTGCTTTTCCAAGTCCATAATGCTGCATTGAAAAAAGAAATACAGAAAAAAAATGAAGACAAAGAAAGGGGCAAGCAGCTTAAGTATTCAACACAAGCTGTTTCCATGCTGCCTTAGAGATCAGCGTTCACTCTGATGTCCTGCGTCCAAGTGCAAATTCAGAGCAATTAGCAACATGATATTCATTAGACTGACTGCAGAATTCTACGTGTGGTAGGATAAAAGATTCTCCCCAATTGGACATTTTTCAATTTACTGCATCACTTCAGCAGAAAGTGAGAAAGAGCCACAGATGTGCAAAAATTCCACGGTATATTTTCTTTGGAAATTTCAAGTTTATCTTTAATCTGTGTTGTCTAAAGGCTCTTTCTAGGCCATCTGGGGAGATAAGGAATGAAATTTTCATAGTTTGAACTACTGAAGCTTTTCCCTGTATTCCAAGAGCTTTCTACAGGTAGTAGAAAGGGTGGGAAACAGTCATCTGGGTGTTGTTAGCATGAATAGGCTAAAAAACTAAAATTTCACTGCAGCAACATTTTGGCATGGGACAGAAACCAGAAGCATTATAGACCTTTTGATCTCATATTCTCTTTCAATAAGACCTGAACCTATTCTCATTTGTCAAAAGATTTATACTGACCTTCATCGAGACTGGGCCAAGTCCTTCTGCAAAGGAGTTAGTGGGAGCAGTGCAGCCCAACTTTCTGAGTCAATAAAAGGGGTGGTGCAGAAGAGCTACAATAAATCCAAGGGGAATAAAATATCTGAGTGTTCAGAGGGAGGTTGGGAAGAAAATAAAAACCTCAGGTAGACAGGGCCAGTATGACCAGCAGCTGCATCACTCAGCCAGATTATCATTTCTTTAATTAAGCTATGAAAAAGCTTTAAAATATACAATGTGGTTGAAGAAATGACATATTACTACTCAAAGGAAGAATAAATAAAATGCATCCTAACACCTATTTATTCACATTTGTGTATGAGAATTTGTAAGTTTCAAAGACTGAGAAACCTAGCAGCCTACAAAACAGCCTACAAACCTACAAACCAGTTTTTGTACTGAAAAATCTTTTCATGTGTCTGTGTTTAAACTCCAGTTGCTAATATTCATGCGCCCACTGCAATATTTTAAGATATTTTCTCCCTGTTTTATGTAAAAATCAGTCATTAAGCTTGGAGGGTTTAGGTTATACTATCAGGTTGAAGGTCCATGGATACAACAGCCAGCTTGCAGGGAAATAAGTCATTGAGCTTCGGTTAAGTACATTCACAGTGGAAACAAACATGGTCCTTGAACCAATGTAAGTGCTCTCTGCTGCCCAGAGCAGTAGAACAGAGTGATTTGATGTGAATTCATCCTCTGAAGGATCAATTGCCTCAAAATAGAAGAAAACAAGAAAATAGAACCGCTTGAAAAAAAGGCTTTTATAACACTGAATGGAAAAAAAATACCGAATTTAAACAGCTTTTATTATGAGGTGAAAAAGGTTTGAAGGTGTGAGGAGACAGCTACTTTCTGCTTGACTTATCCATATTCAGAGGGGAGAAAAAAGCATCTAACTTTTCTGTGAACAAAAAAGATATCTGGTTCCATACCACAGAACAACGTTCTAACCTGATTTTTAGCTAAGTATCTGGGCCACAAGAACAGAGAGGTAGAATGAGATCAGTAAGTACATTTCTGCTTGCAGATTTGAATGCGAATCCAAATCAATGGTCCATTTACACTAAGATCACAAGATGACTGAGAAAAAGGATGCAGAAAACAAATCTTGACAATCATATGATTTTTTTTTTTTAGTTAAACAAGATGAAGAAGAGCTCCAGCACTCTTTTCACTTACATGTGTTTCAGAAGTCTAACTGCTTCAAAACAGGGCAGCAGTATGTGAGACATACTCCTGGTTTTGGAAAGTTTGTTTTGTAAGGTAGATGAAGCAGATAGTTGTCTTGCTGACTCTGAAAAACAGGAATAGATTTTATAACAAAATATGTGCTTGGCTCAAGTTTGACTTTGTACCAGAAGAGCTTGGTCATGTTTGCTTCCATGATAAACCCCAAATAGTCTCCTGAACAACAGATAGCTCTGGAAACTCAGGCATCACAGAAACCCTAAAGATTTGACCGAATTATTATGACATGTTGTATCTATTCCATCTCAGAACAGCTTCAAATATTGAATGGAAATGAAAGACCTCTGAGCCTCCATAAACAGATGACTGGAAAAGAATTTCTCCAGTCCTCATGTGGACTACATTCCCCAAATTCACATTATTTTGATCTTTTCAGCCCCTTTCTATAGTAGGGTTTACATTCCTGACAACTTCTGATGTCACAGTGCAAGAATGGCCCACTGGGCCATGAGGCCCACAGCTAAATTCATATCTATCTGCAGTACGTCTGCTGAGGTGAAGAAATCAAACTCTTCAATGACAATTTTAATAGTAATATACAATTTTAATAGTAATAATTCAATAGCAGTACAGGACATGCTTGCAGGCCTTTAAGGAATCAGAACATCAAATGCAGCAGTTTGGCTGCACCTGTTCTTATTTGCTTTTCAATTAGAAATAAAGAAAAAAGTTCTGAAATTTCCCCCTTATAATTGTAGGCTATACAATCTGTCATAGTTAAATCTCAGTTCAAAATAGCTGTATTGGGTGTAGGCCTGAAAAGGTGATCTTTTCTATCTAGTGAGTAATCTAGATGCTTCTATAGGAGCAAAGAAGAATACAGGTAAAGGTAAAATCACCTTGGGTAGATAGAATGCATAAATTTTGTTAATGTCAGCTAATGTTAATGGAACTGATCACAATTTTCCTGATGAATTTCCCTAGACTTTAAAAGTCAAAAAAAAGGAAGCAGTCAGTTAAGGTTCCATTACCTATGGTAGGCCAAAGCATGGAAAAATCCCCAAAGAAATACCAAATTATTCATACATTTTAAAGGCCACACAGGAAAAATCCACACAAAAGTGCCTTGGCAATGGAATGTTATTATCTATTCTTCTTATTTGGATCCCATACTCTGTGTATGAAATGTAGAATTATTTATAGGAAAAAAATCAGGCAAATGTATATTAATAATTAAGGTATTTGTACAAATTATTGGCCAAAAGTTTTACTGGCAAAAGACTTTTAAAAGACTCTCAAAAAAACGAATCATCTCTCTTTTGTTACTGAAGGTATTACTGCATATGGTTAGAGAGTTATCAGGGGCTTCCTATTTATTAATTTCAGTTTACATATAAAAATTTAGAATCAAATTTATTCTGATGGGTTTGGATGCAATTACAGCTTTAGAAGACATGTTGAATCTTTAATCCTCAATGGTTACATTTGGTGGAAGAAAAAGACAGAGGAGCTTGTGCCAGTGTACCTTCCAGAGTGACACTGATTTCATTAAATGCTTTGGAAGAGAAAGAATATGTAATAACAGCTAGAATTCCTAGATAATAACACTTTATATCTGAAAGGCAGTATGCAAGAAGAGTGGAATTTAAAAGAATCATAGCATATAAAATTAATCTTAATTTTTCACTCAAAACCAAATGCCTTCATGCAGGTAAAAACTGTAATATGTGGAAGGGCAATGAAGGCTCAAATGAGTCCCTGGAAATGCAGTATCAAGATGAGATATTACTAAAACTTAAAACCAGATATGCAACACTACTGTATTTTGTAAAATTAAACAATATTTGGAAAACAACATTTTTCAAACAAGGAAAGAAAAATTTAATGAAGATATAATTTTTTTCAGTTTTAGTGAAGTTGTCTAACCTTTAAGTATTATGTATTTCAGTGGAAATTAAAGGAATCAGGTGTTTTCGAATTTTTTAATCAAATTACAACATAAATTGCAATGTTTCATCTAAAACCCACTATGCTTGGAATTCATATGTTGTGTCATTCAGTTCTCCTTAAATGGAAGCCAGGGTTAACTGGGCACTGCTAAACAGCTGGCACACTTCAGCCCAGAGGTGGTTACACTTCAGAACAAGCTTAAAAGTAAAACAAGATGGTTTCTGCAATGTTTATTTTTTAAATTGTGCTTTTAAGAAGGCACATGAGAATATCAATAAAATAGTGGGTTTCCTTTCCAGGGACCTAGGTGGGTACCTTAAATGGGTACTAAATTGCTCAGATAGCTTGGCAATATTCACCACTAGTATTTGCACAAATTCAGAGCACGTTGATTAATCACATGCCAAATTTTCAAGCAAAACCACATTGATTTAATTCTAAACACATTTATGGTATTTAATTTGCATGTGCATTCCATCTACATTGATAACTGCCCCACATTTACATATTCCTTCATCTTGAAGGGCCTTGAAGCAATTTACAGCTCCAGAACAAGTCGGTCTGAGACAAGCCACACAAACAGATCTCCCATTTTCTGCAGGCAGTTGAGGAGGGGGAAGGGTATCAGCCAGCTGCAGAGCATTGGATTTCGTCCCTGAGACTCTGAAGAACCCTGTACACTAGATATGATGGCCATGCATGGGAAAAGCATAATGAGAACCCACATTCCTTTCCTACAATATCAGCAGGGAATTCACAGCAATTCAGGCTGGCTGGGGCCCCAGAGGCAGTCCTGGCCTGTTTTTTACTGTACGTCTTTTTTCCCCTTCCACTCAGACCTACTTTTACACTTGTGCTGCAAACCTGAAGGGCAGACCAGACCATTCTTGTTCAAACTGCCCCTAGTGTGGTGCAGCACATGCACCATCCTCCTCTCTAGCCAGAGAGGTAGGGCCACCTAAGAGACCTGGCCATTTCCAGCCTCTTATTCTTCCTGGGAGGAAATCTAGGAATATGAAAAGCAGGTCAAATAGCTTTCAGTAGCTCCTTTCAAGACACCCTGCTTCCATACCTGTTTATGCAGGGTGTTTTTATTTTCCCAGATCAATGACTGTAACCCTTAAAAAATATGAAGCCTATATCTGACATTCTTTAAATGGCCTCTGTAAGACTTTCATGGTTGATTTCTCAAGGCATTTTTCATTCCCTTTGTATTTTACTCCTCTGGAAAGTACCAGGGGATGCAAAATGATAACACCATACATGTCCATGCACTATTTTCAAAGAAAAATGTGTCATCTTTTTTTTTTTTTTTTTTTTCTGGGGTACCAGAATGATCTCTCTTTATTAAGTGTTTCATGTGGATTTCTGAATTGTTTCATTTCTGTATTAGGCATGGACAACTCTGTGTCTTACTCTTTAAAATTTATCTTTCAAGCACAGTTGAAAAACATCAGCTTCAGTTCAGCAAGAAATCTATCATTTTTTTCATGTAATGAAAACAATCTAATACTCGCTGACCAAATTCTTCTTCAATCAAAATCTTTTTCTCTCTGAAAGTGGGTTGTTTTTCTGCATTTATTATAATAATAAATACTATATTTTGAAAGGAAAGCCAAAAAGTAAATAAACAAGTAGTTAATATTGGTAAATAAGCAAATCTGAATTTCTACCTGTAAAACTCCTGTAACTTTGGAGCAACTACCTTACTATGAGCAGAGGCTTACAAAGCATCAAATTGGAATGCAGCTTAGAAGCTGGTATTTTCAGCTCTTTTGATATGATCCTAGAAATATCTACTTTGTTTATACCAGATAATGCTTCCAATTCTACAAATCTTGGGGTTTTTTTCCTTTTCTTTTACCTGATCAATAACTATTACCTCATAAAACCCCAATATCTTTCAGTTCATGTTCCCAGCACTGGCTGTATCATGCTACAGAATTCTGCATGCTCAGGAGACCTGCCAGCTAGAGATAGTACCAGCTGTCCCTCAGCAAGAGGAGTGTCACTGTTCTTTGCATGTTTTGCTTAGGGTAGATTTGGCAGGTCAAGGTGTGTCTCAGAACCCTGTAAATGAGAAAAGTAAACACAGTAGATGGAAACCAGCCACAGGAAGCAAGAAGGGAAACTTCTCTGTGAATTCTCCTTTATTTCCCTTACTTTGTTATCTCAGTTGGATTTTTTTTCCTTTATTGCATGTAATCATGGTGTGTACATTAGTTCATCTCTTGTACACACTGCTTAGTGGTGAAATTTTGGTTTTAGAGAGATAAAAATAAAACAGTTGACTGAATGTATAAAGTTCCTGAATATGTAAAGACTGATTTAAAAACCGCTGGCATCAAAAGAATAATTCTCAGTCTTAAGCCAGCTCTGGAAAGGACAAAATACAATTTTTTGAACAGTCAGTTCATGTTTGCCATCACACCCAGGATCATATATTCTACTCACTCCTGGCTTTGTTAGAATTGTCTATGTAGAATAGTGTTCAGTGTAGGATGTCACTGTAACAGAGCACAATAGAGGGCATTAAAGTACCCACAGTTGTCCTCTAGTAAAGAAATGTGCCTGTGTGAGGCTCCCCAGGTTTCTGAGTGAAGAACTGAGACATTACTCACTGAGTTTATCTGAAATGGGGTACATGCAATCTCTTTCAGAGTTGTTCTTTCAAATGTTACTGACATGAACTCTAAGCTCAGGATCTGAATAGCCTGATGAGCAATGGCTGTATTTTACACTTATGGTGGTTTTCGATTAGCCAAAAAGTGCTTTTTCTATAAACATTGCCATGGACACAGAAATGCAGTTTATCCAGAAGAAAAGCTACAGTTGACCTTAAAATGAAACAAAGGCAAGGAAAGGGAAAACCCATATACAGGACTTGAACAAACCATTACCCTCTATAAATGTGGATAAACTCCCATGAAAATTACTGATATACAAGCAGCAGTATATCTTGGCTTTTTTAGCCTCATTTTGCAAACTATTTAAAAATATGTAACTGGTCATGAGAACAACTGAATTTCATCATATTTGAGTAAACTCAAATTGTACGGTCATTACCACTGTAGCTGCATAAAGTTCTCTTGCATACTTCTTTACTTACATGAAACTCCATGCATGGGAAAAAAACAACTGTATGGGGGGCAGTAAGGAAAACAGCAACATGCTCTTTTCCCTGGAAGGCTGGCAAATGCTCCTGATATCTGCTGTATCCAAGAATGAAAGAGTGGCTAAAGTCCCTGACCCTTCCAATCTCCACTTCTCCCTCCTGCTTCACCACTTAT
Organism: Ammospiza nelsoni; assembly: GCF_027579445.1. Lineage (NCBI taxonomy): Eukaryota > Metazoa > Chordata > Aves > Passeriformes > Passerellidae > Ammospiza > Ammospiza nelsoni. Next base: position 38,712,145 of record NC_080669.1, on the reverse strand, counting down.
AGTGTGGGCTGCAAGTGCTTTATTAGTTTGAAGACTTCAACCTTTTTTTTTTTCTTTTAATTTATCAAACATCCTTGTTGGTGGGCACCTTCATCCTTTTAAAGAGAAGACAGACATGCAAAGTGGAAAAATCACAGCCAAACTCTGGCATATGCAGAAACAATGACGCACACATATATTCTCTACCTGTTAATATGCACACATTTTTAATTTTATTTAATCAGTTTGAATGTACATTGGATAGTGCTGTATGCATGCAAGCAGTCATTTTATATTTAGAGAAAAGATCATGTGAAAAATTACTGAAAAGAATTCTAAAAGGATAGTGGGGAGAAAAAGGACAAGAGGAAGAGCAGAGTAAAGAGAAAGCCTTGAAGAAGATGAGGGGATGTCCAGGTGAGGAAAGGACAGTATCTCTGCATTGAGCTGGCTACTTCAGTAGGAGAAGCTGGAGAAATGCCATGGCATCTTAGAGCAACACATTTGTCTTGAGGATCTCTTGGTTAAAAACATTTTCTTTTATTTTTCCCTTTACTCCCCCTTCCCATATCTATCTCCTTTGGATACTTTCTTTTAGCAATGGAGCAGGCATATAATGTCAATTTTCACACTATTCTTCAGCTTTTTCAAAAGGCAGAAATTTCTAAGAAATGGAATCTTATGTGCAGACACAAGCACAGATACATATACCCTTTCCAGATAGAAAGGAGTAATTTCAGTTTCTAGCTTTACACATCCCAGTCACATCTCTGTGTCTTGTGCCGGAGTTCAGCCATTTCCATAGCTACTTTATTTAGATTCCACCAGAGACATAACGAAATTTGGGGGACTCAGTGTGTAAAATCAAAATTACACATCTTTTTTCTCTCCTAAGGGCACCTTGCACTGGTTGTACATCTTGTTTATGCACACGTTCTTTTACGATAAGCAAGCACTGCTGCTCAACTAAGCTGATGTAATATCAATTATTTTTCTTATCTCTCCCTCCTCCCTCTTCTGCTATATCCTCCTCTTCTTTCCCCCTTTCCCTTCCCTTTTGCACTTGCCATAGAAAAAAAGGAAAAGAGGCCTTTGGGATTACTTAAGTCTGTGTTGGCAGGACTCCTTGTTTGTGGTGCAGGTGTGCAGGAGACCTCCTCCATGTCGTCACCACAGCAACCTGTCTGTCTAATCTGCTGAATGTAAAAAAGAAATAGACAGAGAAAAGCCATCCACCCCCTTTTCCTCCATCCATGAGCCCAACAGAAGGATATAGTTTCCAAGCATTCCTCATAATTCCCCAGCCATTGCCCAGGCAACAGCCACAAGGAGCTGGCAGGCCCCGTGGAGCGAAAGCAGTCCCTGTCTGGAATTCATTCCACCACCAGCACCGAACACCTCCCTCCCCCACCTCATGACTCTCTGTTCTTTGCCCTACACAAATGTTGCGTGCACGTGCACACACAGACTTGCACATGCAGAGCTCAGACCCTTGCATGTCACTGCATACCTTCCCCCCTCTGCAGCAGGTCAGAGCAGGAGCACATGCATTTCATCACCCTTGACTTCACGTGACCTCCTGTTCCCAGAATTCACACAGGGAGAGGCCAACAGAGTATTTCAAAGCTGTCATTGCCTGAATATTTATTCTAAAATGACCCCATGTCCCTTCTATTGTGTCTCTTTTAATGATTCACTGTTACCAATAGCAAGGTAAATGTTAGATCTAACTTGTAAAGTTCAGCCTCCCATAGGAAAAGAAATCTAAGTTTAACATTGCTCAGTACCCTTGAGCTCATGTGGCAAGGCAGCCAGATACTGTAGTGATAGATACTTCAGAAATGCCAGCTGGGAACTCAGCATAAGCATTTGGGAGAGGTTATAAAACGAGGGGGCTGGAAGGCTTTGAAGGTATTTAAATCTCTAGTCACCTTTCAGATGGGCTTCTCTGCTAGAAGTGTGCTTATTGCCTAGAGAAAGGACTGGTGAGAGAATACTCCTTATCAAAGCTCGTGGTTTAAAAACCAGTCCCTCGCAGTTTCAGTTATGACAGCTGTTTCTGGGATATGAAGAGGTTTTTCAGACTGTGGGCTCTCTATCCCCTGTATCCAGCAGTGAAAGCTCTCATTTGTCTTCCCACCATCATGTTGATGCAGCTGGGTTTGACGCTGCTTACCTCAGCACTTTTTTTTTGTTAAAAGACAGAAGGCTTACTTGTGATCCCAGCCTTTTCCTATCATATGACACTCAGCTAGTGGTTTTGGTGACTTATTTACTGGCAGTAACCCAGTAAAAACAAAAACGAACGTTCACAACTAATAAATCCTTGAGCCCAGATAGCTTCAGCTACATTAGTAGGATTACATCAAACTGTCCAGACTGATACCAGCGTTCCCTGGGAACCTGAAATCTAGCAAGTACAGTGGGGGTGTCTATTTCATTCTCACTTGAGCTGGTCTTTGATAATGTAATGCACAGGGCAGCTAGGTGTACAATGCTAGAAAGGGGTGTGCACAAGAAAAAGAAGTTATCTTCTTCCCTCTTGCTTGTTGGATTTATTTAGACACTTCTAGTAAACTAAACAGTATAACAGTATAAACAGTCTGCAGTGCTTTAACAATGCCAGAGCTGGGGAGACTGGAGGAGAATTTCCATTTTTCTCCGCTGCAGTGAGGGACACCCTTTTACTGCAGATGAAAGGTCAAAAATGTTTAGCTAATGCAAATCTGTGCTGTGCAGTACTGCGCACAGGCTGAGGTCAGTCCCCTCTGTAACATTATAGGAAGTAAAAGCATTCCTTCAGTGTGCTGATGATAACATTGTTTAGCATTGCATTCCTCTTTCTGATCACTGTAACTTCCTTACAGATCTGACGTATAATATTTCCATCAGTGACAGGGCTCTGCTCTCTAACCCTTTGACACTGCTCCCTTTAAAATCTTTCCACATTGCAGCTCAGTGGGGACAATGTTGAGCAATTGTGCTTACAGAAAAGAGTAGTTCTATTAACTTGCTGGCATGATTCTTTGACAGTACATTAAACAGTTCAAAGTTTGGTAGTCTAGGATGTAGGACTCCCATCAGACATATGTTATTGTAAGACAAGGAGTTTATTTCATTTAAAAAGAAAGCAACTACATAAAATGCATCAAACAGGCTAGCTTTTTTTGCTCTCCAGCATGGTTTAATACGTCCTTCTTCTATCCAAAATAACTAAGATTACTTTATGTGTTATTTGAGAACTGCCATACAAGTGACCTGTTCTCCATGCTTTATAAATACAAAGCAAAAGACACTGCTGCACAGAGGAACTCTTCCTTGTAGTCTTAACTTCCTTGCAGTCTTAACATCTGCCTAGCAATGGACAAAATCTGAACATTAGTGCTGCTGCCACAGAAAGGAAAACATATGTGTCTAGCAAAATGATTGGGAGAAGAATTAGGGTGTACTCTGCTCAACTGTGTCTTCTAGAAAGCTGTGTGGGAGGTATGTAGGTGAAGTTTCACTGAGGAGAAAGTAGTGGAAGTGCTCTAGGTCTCACATATGCTCTTAATGAAAAATGTTTAATAAACCAGGCATTCTGCCACCCTATGACATCCACTCACCAGAGCAGAGCAAAACATGAAAGAGTTGAGAGAAGGTATGATGAAAGTTTCTGCTAAGAAAAAGTTTCTGCTGTTAAGCATGGCAGTCAGGAGGCAGCAATTCAATGTCAGTGCTGCCACAGGTTGTGTGCATGACCCTGGTCACAACAAACTGCTTAATCTTGCATTGATTCCATTTCCCATCTGCAAAGTAGGAATAATTCTTTGTCTGACCTTTTTTTTTTTCTTTGTTTTTGACCATAAATTTAGTATTTTGTTTATTTAAATTTCAGAATAATGATTCCTGCTTGTATGTCTACAACAGTGCCTTACAGATTGAAATTCTAACTTCCTATGTGATATTTACATAGGGCAGATATTTCAAAATTTAAAATTAGGAAATCTGTGCAGCGGAAAATAGGCACTGTCCTGTAATTAAAAATACAGTATTTTGAGAAAGACATTTTTCTTCCATATGGTACAGTTAAAACCCTAACAACTTGTGTGGTTTCCAGGAATCTGGAAAATTGAAGTAAAGATATGAATTCAATTACTGCAAAAGCAGAACTCCAAAAATCTGAAACAAATCCATAGTAAATTTTTTAGGATTACTGCTTAACTAAGCTTTTTCTTAAACTTGAAATTACTTTCTTTTTTTCTGTTTTAGTTTCACTCAACATTTAATCTGTCTTTGGGATTCAGCTTTCTTGAGGTAAATCAGAGGTTTGTATTCTTTTAAGCAAAGGAAGGACACTGATGTTTTAACAATCAAAGCAATAGAAAGACGTGTTCTCATCTCTGGAAGTGGGCTGTGTGCAGGACGTTACCAGCATGCCATTACACTTCTTAGGCGCTTGAAACTGCATGTTTCCCAAAGGAAAGTTTTTTCTTACTCTGGCGAGTACAGCCACTTCAAACAAGCAGTACAGTTGTCTCATGATAGGGAATGTTCTGGTAAAAGAATTGGGGGAAAAAAGCTAACCCCAAGTTCTCTTTAACATATATGGTACTGTGTAAATGTCAGCATATTTGCTGACCAGCACAGATGTCCCTCTATCTGAAAAAAAAATCAGCTCTCATACATTCAGTATCTGTCTCTGTTATTTGTGGAAATTTATAGCTTCATCTTTCTGGGTATAGCAGCCTTATACCACTTTCACGAAGGAGAGTCCCCACTCTACATTCATTTATGATTCATGACATGAAAGACTGTTGATTTGAAATCCTGCTTCCTTTTTATGAGATAAAGAAAATGATGGTTCCTATAACACTGGTAATACTCCACCCCGAAAACCAGAAAACTTTATATTTTGCTATCATCCAGTATTCACTTGTTTTCCATTACACTCTTTTAGACTTCTATATAAATAATAGTGGAGACAGTAAATAAACCTGTTTAACTGCCATACCCTCATTAAGCAAAAAGTCCATAGGCTATAAGGTGAGGAGAGATCAATGTGACCTCCAGCCCAAACACACACCATTAGACTTCCCTGGAAGCCCTTCATTAATTGCACTGGGTGATGTGCTTGAGCTGAGAATAGAACATTATACAGAATAGTAACTCCTCCCTAAAAGACCCATCTTCACAATCACTGTTCAACTGGAATACCAGCTCTAACTCACATCAAACAGAAGTTTACTCATCAAAGGGAGGGAAAGAAGCTTACACTGCTGTGGCACTGAATATAGGCACCATAACTCTCATAAAGCACATCTGCCTTTCAAAATTTATTTGAAAGCACACCTTCAGTTTTATGAATGTTTTGTTCTCCTGTTTTTTGCTCTCCTCTACTGCAAGATAGTCTTCTTGACTTTTTTGTCTTTTTATAACATCTTGACTGTAGATTTAGCTGAGAATCTGGATGCAGTATTTCCTAAGTATGGAATCAAATCAAGAGAGGCTTCACACAAGTACAAGTTAAATGATGCATCAGAGGCCAAAATGAACCCTGTAAACCTTTCCATCTATAATACCTTTCTTGGGCTTAATTGGACCAGAAGGAAATTGCTTTATGGTGAACTTTGGAGGTAATTCTCTGCACTTGAAGAAATAATTACAATATCCCTGGTCAGCAGACCTTAAGTGACAAAAGTGAAATAGTAGTGCATTAAACTTTTCTGGTCCTTCTCTTCATACATTATGCTAGGAAGAAATATGCTTTAGATCTAGGTGTACTAAAACCAGCAGTCATTGAATTACTGCACCTAAATAAGTCACTGCACCTAAACAAACACTGACACTGTACTCAAAGGAGAACTATAATTCTGCACCTGCAATCACTGGAGGTAAATGAAATGTATGCATTGCCTGGAAGCTTTGTTTTCTGTCAATCACAGACAGACAGTTCTGCATTTCTATCCTTAAGTGCTTATTCAACAAAAACATAGGTACAGACAAGAACCATTTATAGACACTGGTAAAATGGAAAATATGAGCAGAATTAAACAAAAGAAAATCCCCAAATACTACTGATTTATATACACAATCTCCCAAGAAATTTCTTAAAAAGCCAAAATTATATATGTAAGAGTCAGGATAGAAAATACATATTAATGCATGGCTATTAACTGTATAAATGACCAAATACTGACATAGGTAATTCCTTAAAAGAAACTCCTTGTCCAATACACAAAGTACAAATAGAATTTATTTAATTTGCTAGGGAAGGAAATTTCTTTCTCAAGTCAAATAAATAGAATAAATAAAGAACTCAATGCTGAACTCTCTTTTTAATTTATTTTTTGCTGTTAAGTCTACAGAGATGGGATGCTGCAATTACAGAGATAAAATCCTTTAGCTGATATCTAAGCAATAAGGAAGAGCCCCCTAACATACGTCCCACTCACAACAATCCTCTGTTAAGATGTACCTGCCCTACATTTCTCAGTTACCTTTTGCTGTGGGATATATGTTTCTAGTTAAGGAATGATTCAGACTTAAGGGGGATCGTATGATATTCTCAGTCCATTGCCAAAGAATTCCTGTGCAGTCTTAGGTGTTTTTCCTGATCTCTTTGAATTGGTCTTCAATTGTAGTTCCTGTTGTATTTGAACAGCAGCAAGAACTAATCTACTCTTTCTGAAACTAGAACCATGGTAAGAAATATGAAAGGGGTACTGTAGTCAGAACTCAGTTTCAATGTAAATGTCACTCCAAAACATCAGCAGAATTTAGACATGTTTCACTAGACGTGAAAAGTAATTTCCTTCTATTCACATATTGTCTCCTCAAATGCAGCAAAATGTCTTTTGATTCAGAAAAACAAGCTAGGACATTAAATCTGTCACTTGTCTCAAATTCCCAAAGTGCATGTTCAACTAGTCTTCATTAAAAATAAACAAGGATACATACACATATAAACCCTCATTTAGCTAGCAATTGCGATCATTAGAGCAAACCCACAACAGATCCAAAATGTATGTCATTCAGTTCCTCTGTATCATGAAAAATTTATTAGCAAAAGCATTTGATCCTGTGTTCATAGCAGTTGCACTGTGGAATGGAATGTAGTTCTCTCTGTTGTGAACTGAATATATATTTCAAAGTCGGGTTCTCAGAGAGAAAGTATTTGTGTCTTGACCAGGGAAATCAGATTTGTACTATTTATTTTAAATGGGAGGTGAAAACCTCACTGAATTGTACTGATCAGAGGATCAAACCAAATAAGGGAGACCAAGCAAATACTTGAATTCAGATTAATAGATAAGGACATTAAAGTTTTCAAATATATGAGTCCAATCTGTAACAGAACATTCAAAATACTATTTGGAGATGACCAGACCCAAAAATGGATGCAATTTCTGAGTGCAAACCTCAAAAGAAATGTTCTCTCTTGTCCAGGCTTGGTGTGGAACATTTAATTTGAAAATATTTTCCTTGAATTTGTCATGAGTGTAGTCTTTTTGCTATAATGCAAATGGAGTTTGTGTTCATAGCCAACAAAAAAATCCCTTGTGCTGAGTTTTCTCTTTGTTACTTTTCTTGCTCCTAGCTCTCTTTATTTTCTTTGTGCTGAGTTATGCTTCTTGTCAGTCACCAGAAGCAGCACTAAAATAATAAATTTTTAAAAAGAAATCGGGTAAAATAATAAAGAATTTTCTACTAAAATAACCAACACCAGCAGGAGTGTTCATTAATTAGATGTAAATGTGCATAGTAGTAAATCAAAGCAGAGAAAGACAGGGAGAAAAAAATTAAATCATCTCACCTACACTTTTTAATTTAATATTCTATTAAAACAGAAGATGTTCCATAGGAAAATTTATGCACTTATGATTTGTTTGATAGACTTTACTGAATTATTACTGCGCCATTATCTTTTTCTCTCATGTAAGTAAAAACATAAGAGATGGAAAAAGAAAATATTGCTGTGGTCTTACTGTTCCTTTAAAACAATTTACAAGTAAAATTGGAACGTTTTCTTCCCAAAAGGTAGTAAGTCAGTAGTCCAGCTTCATCATGTGTTTCTGAGACTCATTCTTCTTCTAAAAACTGTAGTAGCAGAGTAGTAACATTTCCCAGGCTGGACAATTCACAGCCCATCCTTGCTTCTGAGAGTATGAGACTTGGGGAGGCTAAGCTTACTAAACTTAAAGTTAGTATTTGGCAGGTTCTACAGGACTGCTGTTTGGCAAGCAGAGTATAGCTAAAAAAGTGGCATTGTTTTTGATCATATTTAAAAATAGAATTTCCTGAAGACTAAAGGGTGCTGCGGAGAATGAAGCTCTGAATTAGTTTTTCCCTTTTTGCAGAAGACTCAGTTTCTAAGAATGTGTTCTGTTTAATTACTGTGACAGTAGCCCCTGTTTTGATTCTGGTTTTTCAGCTGTTTGCAACTTCCTGTGCTAGAACTGTGCCTGGGAAAAAAACCCAAAAATGAAAACCAAAACAAACAACAAACACAAACCAAAACAAACAAACAAATCACCACAAAAAACAACCAACTAAACAAATTAAAATCAAATTCAAATGGACTCAAAGAAAATGAAATGGGAAATTTTCTTTCTTCTTATGCATTTACTCACTTGCAGAGCATAGGAAATTAAAAAGTCCTTCATTTACAATATGCTATACTTAGCTACAACTTAAAAATCAGTGTGTTATCAACACTGTTCCCATACTAAAGCCAAAACATTGCACCAGTTACTAAGATCATTAACTCTATCTCAGCTGAAAATGATCTTTTCAAGACAGACTCTTTAAGGGTTATCCACAGGGGAGTAAGTTGTTTAGCTAATATTATTTGAATATCTTTCAGGTCCACTGACTTACCAAGGTTAACAAGACAGTTCAACTAAAAATAGGCTTAAATACAAAGAGTGGGGCTGTGGAATCTTGTATTTTAAGAAAAAGGTGAAGTGTCAAGAACTGGCTTGCACCGTGAAAGTCTAAGAAATCAAAAGTTAAGGCTAGAGCTATGCCAATTCAAACTATTATGGAAGATAAATAAAAGCCTAACAGGACAAAGTAGCAACATTAGCTTTGATTTTCTGGCTTCAGCCTAGGGCTCATAAGCAGAAGAACTATTAATGTTGTGGAACAGAAAGGAATGGATACATTTTAGTATTCACTTTATAGTTCATATTCACATATAGTTCACATAGTAGCAAACGAATAAAAAAATCTGTGTAAGAAAAATAAAATGCTTTAGCATGCCCTATTCTGTGAAGCCCAAACACAGAGATATAAACTGGACACATGATCCTTTTGAAGTCCTCATAACTGCTATCTAAGTCAATATTACACTGTGCTCCAGTTGGAAGAGAGACTTGCATATACATCTACATATTTTCAGAGCAGGAGTTCTCAGTGGGTTCCAACTCTTCATTGCACATACAGCAAACACAATCTCAACATAAATGCACACTAGACCAAAGTTCTCAGGAGTAGCTCAGACTCACTCACTTCTGCTAGAATATGGTCCTTCATAAAAGCTTGCATCCTCTCTGTTCATATATGGTATATATATGTATATATATAATGTATTATTCTCACCTAGAAAACTGAAGACAACTTATCCTCACAGAAAGCTATAAAAAGTTCTTTCCCACACTTACATTTGTTATGGTTTCTGTTATTATTTTGTAAATATGTTGTCATGAAGGTTTTGGGAAAATAGCCCTGACATGACAAAGACATACCTGTTTGCAAAGCATCTTAACTGCAGAAACATGAAAGCTGACATTAGTTAAGTATGTGTACTTGTTTCATAAATGTACAAATCACTGACAACGTAGCTCAGTCAAGGATGAACGGCAAGAGCGCAATCACAAATGCAGCTCCTGAGGTAATGGTGAGATTTGTCAGGGAGTTCTTCTTACTGTATAGACAGAAACTGACAAATAATCTACTTCTATTTGATGGTTTGCTTTACAGCACGTGACACAGTATTTTTCACACACCTCTATAAAAACAGTTCGGGATGTCCTTCCCCCGAGTCTGCAGTTATAAGCATTATACTGCCTGTTCACTGCAGTGCTTCCATTTACTAAGCCTGTGGAAGGTTTGAGAAGTACTGAGTGTCCATGTGGAACAACAAAAATTCTATCTTATTTCAAGTGCCCCAAATAATCAGCACTTCTAACAAAACCATGAATCCAGCAGCTTCCAGTTTTCTGAGTACAAGGGGTACATCACCAAAAAAGATGAAACTTGGTTCCAGCTGTTTTACATTAGACGCAAGCATTCCACATCACAGCGTCTTCTGTGGCCGTTACTCACCACGTTAAAAATTGTTCTACCCCAATCTTTTTCTCTGCTTCATTTAACCACATCACAAAGCTTCCTGTTCAAGGTCCATGCAATTTTGTATTCTGTTGTTAGCCCCCACACACTGCTCCCCAGCTTGGATCAAAGTCTTTCTTTCAGCCACACAGGTGCTGCTTTGCCCACTCCACACGCAGCTCCTGGTAGCCTCCCTCAGTCCCACTCCTGGGATATTTAAGAGAGGACTTCCTTCCAGAGTACATGAATCCTGCTCTTCTCTACCAGTTACCTCTCCTTTTACTATCCTCGAGGGATTTCAGATCCCTCTAACACTAATACTTGCACAAGGAGTTATCAGAGAATCCAAAATGGAGTCCAGAAGTTTCCTGTAACTGTGTACAGATGGGAAGAAACAAGAGCAAGAAAGGTGATAAACCATGGGACTGGCTGTTCCTCCATTTTATTCAACTAGGGATCAAGAATATTTCCACTAAAAATCACTCAAATTAAGTAAATCACTTAACTCATACCATCCTGAGTTTTTGGAGAGGTCATTCTCTTGCTTCCTCACTCCTGTATAATGTGTATACCTGAATGTTCTGGCAGGCTGCATCAGACATTGTTCAGTAAGTAGTTTTCTCTCCCTGAAAGCTTTCTGTTGTCACTATTATCAAAGCTCTTTTCTTCATCATATCACAAAAATGGCTGTCTCCTGGATGAAATGTATAGTCATTTCTCTATGGAAGATAAGAAAAAGGCAGCTAAGGCATAATTTATCACCACAGACTATGACATAAGTATCGACTGACTAGTCTTTTAGATTGCGCTCATTCTTTTTATCCTTTCCTTTCTAAGTTTTTTGATCATACAAGTTCACAGCTGAAACTCCTTCCAAGTTTTTTCAAGGACTGAAGCACATACAGTGAGCTTACAACATGAAAAATAGTGCAAAACAACAAAAACATTATTTCATTTCTTCCAACAGACTGTTTGCTCCATCGTCTACAATCTGATTGATAAAATCTGTTTCTTCTACCTTACAAATCTACTCATCCACAGAATTTGTGATCCTCTGATTCCAAAAATATTTCTCCTTTAAATTCCTAACTACAGTCAAAATGCAAAGCTTAACACCCCAGCTGTTTGAGAAACTTTATGGGATTTCTGCAAATAGATGCATGTTATTTGGATGCTAATGTTTCAGGAATTAATATTAGGATATAATAAACCTTGTTTTTAGAATAAACACTGCATTGATTGTAGAGCGTTAAAAAAATGCAAGGTTTGGAGATGTTTTGCTAGAATGTGACACTAAGTTGGCTATATGCACTGAACGGTCTTTATTATCAAGTGTGTAGTGCTTTTGTTATGAATTCATTGCACAAGCAAAAAGCATATTTTTTTCCTGGATCAGAATTCATCCAAATAGAGCAGTTTTTTCAGCAGAACTCAGAAGACATTAATCTATTAGAGCAATTTGCCTTATGAATTTTCTTTTTTTTTATATTCTCTTTTTTTTTTTTTTTAATTGCATACTAGAGACAAGAGAGTTGTTGAAAGAGAACACTGAAAATCTTCATGTATAAACAAACTAAATAGGCACAACTGTTACTCTGTTGTGCTTGGGTAAAACTGATTTGTTTGAACTCTAGCATTCATTAACATTAACAAGCATTATTAACAAACTCTTTCAAACAGAGAAAAGGTAAGGAAAACTTAGCCTCTCCCTTTATGTCCATTTAAGAATACATTAAGGGCATTTTTTTTGGTGATATTTTCATTACACAGTTTTCTTAACATCATCTACATAAGTTTCCACAATATGGTCAGAGCTACCACCCATAGCTATAGTACCCATTCTTAAGCTTTTTTTATACTCCCCAGACCCAAAATTGTCCATCACATAAAGGTAAAAAATTGACCTAAGCTACCTGAGCAGATTCTGAATAGATTAGAAATCAATATGCTGCCCAGTACCACAGGTCTGAAGTTTCTGTCTCAAATTCCTCATGATGAGTAGAGGTTAAGGACTTGCCTAAATACACTCTTGCTAATTTAAAAATGGGAACATTAGATCTGTACAGTCTAAGCTACCTGTCCCAGCTCAAAAAGGATGTTTGCATTAGGAATGGAACCCAGCTCCTGCAATCTGCAGAGAAATATCTTATCTGAAAGTATCACCCTTATCTATGCTCTGATTAAGGTACAAGTATCTATACACAAACAAGTTTGTTCTGCTCTTAGGTAAAATGTCTTCAGTAGCCTTTCCTTCATATAAAAATACCTATATATCTTTTAAATTTTGATTAACCCTCAAGTCATGATATTCTACATGCAACTAGAAAAGGCAAGGGTACAAGACCAGAGCAAGAGCACCTTTCAGTACTGCTTTGTCCATTTGCATGACAGTAAAGCAGTCAACTGATAGAGGCATCAAATTCAAGGATATGCATATGGGACTCCTAGCTGCCCCTCCTGCCCCAGTATCAGTGTAAGAAGCAGATTTCAACAAGCTTCTAAAATAAAATTTACAAATAAAACCACATAAAATTAATTAATGTTTATTTTTAAGAGGCTGAAGTCCCAGGCCTTCATTCTCAAGTTTGGAATACAAAATTCAAGCCTGCTAGGTACACTTCAGTATCTAAAACACAATGTCTTTTAGAAGCAGATTACATACATGTGCAATATTTTCATAGTACAAGAAGTGAGGAACAATGTAGGAACTACAGAACAGTTCACTTCCCATGACCAAACAACAAGAACAAATTTACAGGAGAGGCAGTATGACATGCTGTCTCTCTGAACACATACACCGTCTGCGTTCCTCAGAAGCACTAAGTTTACTTTCCAGCATGCCAAAGAACATATTTCTTCTGTTTTGGGTAACCGTCTCAGACACTGACATACATTTTCAAGGCTGCATCCATTTTTTTAAACATCTCACTTCTGAAATATTTTGTGCTATTATATATAGAAAAAGAATTAGCATTTCTAAATACAGTGCTTCTGAAAACTATCTTACTGAAAACTGACCTTGGTATCATTAATTCTGGATAGCTGAATTTTTTCAGCTGCACAGGTTTTATGAGGTTTGCTGTAGAGAAATAAATGCACAGAGGAATTTTCAGTCAAAAACTGAAGATTCTGCTTCTCTTTCACTTGAAGGAGGTTGTGTTTCTTCAAAAGGTCCTCCCCCAATATTAAAATCTGCCCAGAACTAATACAGTGAAGACAAAGTTGGAACCCAAGATAATAGAAAGAAGAATGACAAACACATGGGAAAGGTGAAAGACAGAATCTAGACTGCAACGATAAAACTGGAACCTTCCTTGAATTACAAGCAGTATTCCCCTAAGCAGTCATTTAGTTAAAGTTTACTGACAGAATAAGCATCAGTACTAACTACACTGATGTTCAGGACAGGGCATTTGCTTAACATGGCTAGCAGAGAGTTTTAAGAATAGTTTTAACACTCAGTGATATGCAAGAACCAATAGAAAAATAGGTATTTTTATCTCCAAATGTGTAGATCTGTTTTAGCCAGCACTACGCCTGGACTCTGTCCTGAAGAGAACCAATCCTGAAACCAAAAACCCAGAGTTCATCCTGGGAGTACAAGTAGATAAGCACAAGGCAGTAGTGATTGTAATTTCCAAGTGGATTTACACGTGTCCTTCAAGGGTTTCAAATAATTATACACTCAGATGGATAAAGTGTATTAATGCAGCATCACTTACACTGACACAATTTGTAACTGGCATCCTTTTTTAAATGTAATGATGGCAAGAACCATTCAGAGACTTCATTTACTTGTTTACATCCACGGTCATTGCAGGAAAGCATCAGCTGAAGAGCAGGTACAACTGTCCTGTACGCACAGAATTATTCTTGAAATCAACAAAGAAATGGGAACCTCCCTGGAAGACAAAGTCACAGAGGGTTTCTCTGGTCTCCATGACATTGTAAAAAACTCTGTTTCCTTGATTACAGACCTTGTATATCACACAACTAGGTAAACATGGTGTCTGTGCCTAACCTTAAGGAATGAATAATCAAATCCGTAGAGTAGCATATTCCCTTGCTGGTTGCTGAAACAGTAACTAGAACTACGAAGAGGATGCCCTTCTGCTGCAGGTCTTCCTCATCTGACCAAAAGCGAAACACTGGTATGAGCATGTACATTTTAGCTAATTTCAAACAACCTTTGGCTTCAGATGAATTTTTTCTGTTTTAGAGTTAAATCAAGAGACTATTAGAAAACTGCTCATTAGAAAGTCGGACAGCTCCATAGCATATAACAACCTCACCTATCACAAAAATTCATAAATAAGATCAGAGGCACGAGTACAGTTGTCAGGCACAAGATATGCATAAATACAGTCATCTTATTCAGAGCACCATCTGGATAGGATCATACCTAGATGCTGATGCAACAGGATTGAACACAAGATGATGAAAAATCTGCAGCACAGCAGCAGCACCCTAGCTACTCATCCTTTTCTTGGTTTTCATTGTCTTGCTTTGTTCTGTGGTCTTTGCAAATTTTCAGCTGTATGATTTCTCAAAAAGAAAAAGAAACAGACTAAACGTTAGGGTAGGAAGTTTGTTTAAATTTTTTTAAATTTCCATTCCAAGCTTTTGTAGTGGCTCTGAGAACAACACAGTCTCCTAACACACAAAACTGAATACTAAGACTTTTATGTCAGTATAGGTAAAGGTTGAAGAAAGCAGCAAATACCACAATTCCTATTCTAAAGATCAGATAATACAGATTCAGAGGTCTATAAAAATTTACAATCAGATTTTATGTATGTTTTATATGTTCAACATAGAGCAAAGATGTGGTGTGTACTCTGCTGTTGTGAAATTTCAGTTTTCAGAGGTGAATTTTTACAACTGCTTTTCCCTTCCACTTCCTGATATCCATAGCTACATAAATACTTCCAGCTCTCTACCACTCCTACTTCTGTGTTATGTACAAGAAACCTGTGTAGTTAATTAATAAAGAAATCATCTGCTGATGACAGTTCTGAAATGGTACTGAACTGTATTTTTTCATGCTTTAGGAATGGTATTCCCAACTTAAGCACTCCCACTGAAAAGAAAGCCACAAACTGCTCCCTGCTTCCCTGCCTCCCAGCCTCCCCTCCTGTGAAAGGGACAAAAATAAAAGATCAAGAGATAAGGAATGATTTACTGGAAACAGCAACGATATAAGAAAACAAACAGTAGCAACAACAATATTAGTAACAGTGTACAACAGACAGTGATTCAGGTGCAAAAATACCTGCCACACCTGACCTGACCTGGCAGCTGCTCAGCAATGAACAGCAGTGGGTGGGCTCACCACAGCCCTGACCCCAGCAGCAGGAGTCACTCCCTCCTGCCCAAAGAGGTACGCTGGATGGCATGGAATAACAACCCAAACACACCTACACCGCTCCAGCCTCCGCCCCTCATGGCTACTGCCAAAAATTAACTCTTGTCCAGGCTGAAACCAGGATAATTTCTCATCAAAATCATATTTAGGATCTTCAATTATTACCAAAATAAGCTGAAATCAGAACTTTTTCCAAGTTCTAAACTATCAATATTCAGGATATCCTTCCTCTAGTGTTGTAGTGTGTTTTGTTAGTTTGTTTGATTGTTTCCCTTATCTTCTGTATTGCTCCCCCCCCCTTGCTCTGTAATGGTTCTGCCCTCCCCAGTTTTTCCCACCATTGAGTTGTCATTCATTCTGTTACCCTAGTAACTCCCGCCAACTGTTGTTGTCAGTCCTCCTTGTTACGTAATTCCTCCTCCCCCTAATTCCCTTATATGTATACTTGTTTCTCCTCCCCTGGCCCTGTCAATCACCCCCACTCCTCCTAGTTTACCAGAATCTTCTTCTCGGTGGGGTTATGATTGGCTGTGGTCTCAGGGCCCCTCCTTCACATTGTATCGATCGGTTTTTCCTTGACGTCTGTTATGTTAAATCCACTCCCTTGCTTTCCCCTGTTGGACCTCTGTAAACCCCTCCCTGAGATTCCTCCCCCTTTATAATCTTACTGCACCCCTTGTTCGGGGTCACTCCCTGGCTGACAGCTTGGGTTCCTCAATAAACGCGATTGTTCCCATCGAGTGTCCAGCTCCTTCTTTCCCATCCAGATAGGAGTGAACCTGCCCGCAGCGAGCACAGCCCAAGGCCACAGACGCCAAGGGGTGCTCGCGGATTTGCAGCTGGGTGTTGGCCGCCCTCCTGCTGGCTGGACACTTGACCATAAAGGCCACACCTTGCCGCACTCTAGCACATTAGCGCTGTCATTCCTGTGGAGAATCACTGATTCATCTATGCAACACTCACAAAGAAAAAAATAGTTTCGAAACAAGCAAGTCCCAGCCAAAATGGCATCAGCTGAGGTTTTGAAAGATCTTTCAGTTCCCATTTTCCCTTCCATTCATTCGTACTCAATGTAGACTGACTCCAACAGACTTACTGCCTCACATTTTGTAAGCTTAAAAGCAAAGAATAGTAGGCAGAAGAGAACAGTTAAAAAAGAGGATATTTCCTTTTTTTAAATTTTTTTGTTTTGCAGAAAAAGCTTTTGCAGCTGAGAAGCAACTTCTAGTTTAAAGAAAAAGGTGTCATCTCAATCTGAGCCCATATACAGCCTGCACATGTGAGTCTCTTCCATTGCATTCTGCTGACAAAGGATTTGATAAATTCTGATATGAGCGTAACATCTATTGTTCTACAGTAGAGTAGGAACCAGGAAAAAAAAATATAAAAAGAAAGTTGTTGTCCATCATTTTGCTATCTTATTCCAATTATTTATTATATAAATTTTATTAATCAAAGTATAAGGCATAATTCAATGTACAGAAAATATTTGTCATGGCTATGTGGAACCAACAACCTGGGTTTCTGACATCTCATCCTGCCTAATAACATCTCAGAGCTGTGTTTTCCTTAGAGGACCATGGTATACAAGAGAAGAAACAAGCCAAGAATTCCTATGATGACCAAAGTAGCTCAAATAATCTAGTTTTTTACATTACTGTACTGTAGTACTTCTAGCTGCAAAACACAAGAGCATAAAGGCATAGACAGAATAATATGGAGGAAAGGGAGAAGGGTTTAGAAAAAATATTTGGGCAGAACTATTGAGAACAAAACATCTTACGTTTTTGGCAAGTTTCCACAGCTTACTTTTTTTTCTACTCTAGAATCACGAGCAGATGTGAGCAAATGCTGTGTAAAAGATTGAGCTGCCACCTTAAATGGAAGAAAAAATGTGAAAACAACCTAGCAAGCAGCGTCTGCAATACCAATACTGTGAGAACAGTTTTGAGGAATTGAAAGGGTTGGATAAATTTCAAGAGAACTTCTTAAATTGCAAGTGCTTCTTTGAACAAAATGTGGTCTACAGAAGTTAAAGTACCCACCTCAAAATGTCCTTTTCTGTGCTGAAAATCATTTAGCAACCATACAATTAATAAGAGAGGAAGACTTGCCAAGCTAGCACTCTGCAGTTATTCTTAAAATAACTGACTCCCAATTGTTTTCCATCCTCTGTCCAAAGAAAGTTTACCGATGAAAAATATTTGTACCATTGTTCATCTTGTAGAATAACGGAATCTGCACAAGGAAAAGGATCCACAATAGGGGGATTTTTTCAAGGAAAGCACATTTAAGCTGCATCAAAAGTTCAGAGACTAGCAAAAGGAGAGAAAAACAGACATATTCACAACAATTCAAACAGGAAGACCCAATTCTTGGTCCCCTATAGAAAGGCCAATAGTTTAAAATAAGACCAAGAGAACTCAATTTAACTGCTGTGTTTAATGGTAAGCACTGAGTTTCAAAATGCACTTCCGCTGAGATACTGAATTAAGTTTTCCTGCTCAGTACTGGATTTTCTCAGTCTGGCAATTTTTTATGGTATTCCTTTAATTTCTCCAGAGCCAGTTAAACCTAACATAACTTGAAGTATTCAGCACAGAATAGAATATAAACATGGTTGCCTGTCTAAATGAAGCCTAAAGAATCAGGATATCTGGGTAAAGTGTGATACGTGTATATACAGAAGTGTTGTAAAATTTCTTGATTTTGCACTGACTGCTAGTTTATTTTTGATTCTCAGCTGCACAAGAAATTTTGTTTGCAACTTTTCATATCCCAGTCATGTAGCAGTTTCATGAAAAAATACTGAACTGAGAATAAACCTAAGTGCAGATCACTAGCTCCTATAATTTGTAATAGCAAACCTTTCATTTTTTTCAAAGTCTGCAGCTACCAGAATCAAGCATATATAAAAGGGAGTCTCTAATCTTTATAATTGAATAAAGAAGCTGAATATATATGACAAGTGTACTTCAACTCCTCAAAGACACCAAAACGAATTTTAAACCCTCAAGATACACTCATGTTTTTTGGTGAACTCACGTGGGTCTAGAATCTGGGTTTTCTTAATTTTATGTTGGCAGTACTACAAATTTTTCCTAATCTCCTGCAATTGCTGTAAGGAGAAAGTTCAGTAAAAGAAGCAATGACTTTTGGGCTGCTAAGCTCATATCAAGTCAAACACACCTGCACATACCTTCTCAATCAGTCTTGTCTCACAGCTAAAGGGAAGGGTTAGAAATACCTCTTTATAACACAACTTGGCACCATGTCAGAGATGTCAAGTCAGCTCTGAACATGCTCTCACAATTGTCAGGGATGCTAGTTCCCTGATCATGGTGCAGGCTGCCCAAGGAGTCAGGCAGCACTGGCACAAGTGGCTCTTGAGCCCTGCTCTCTTTACCAGGGTGGTCTCAGCAGCTGCCGTGAAGTGAGGCTGGTCTGGCTGGGGTGGTTCAACAACCACGTCCACAAATGCTGCCATAAAATTCCCAGGGATGGGCCTAACAATGCAATGAAGTACTTATTGACAGAATGCAGTTAAAATAACCACCAGAACATTTCTCAAATATAAACACTACTGTAAACCTCATTTTCTGATAAAATGTCTGAAGAAGAAGGAAGATATTAAGGAGGAAATACAAGAATAATCAGAAAAATAGTTTTTCTTTCACATCTATTAAGTTTTTTGGTTCTTCTGAATGCAACATTTCTCATCATAAGCAAGGGTTCACAAACCCTGAGATTAATGTATTTGGGTATTTAGATTCTAGTCCCAGTCCAAAGTCACTTACTGACCTTCAACAAGGTGTGTTCTTACCAAAGTTTTTTAATCAGTAAAATAGAAGTAATTTAGATAAAAGTTAGGAGTACTTTTGCTAGTGTTACTAAAAGAATTGAGAATATAGAATAAGCCAGATGGTATAGAACATTCTACAATATACTATACCCTAGCCTTTCTGTTAGATGATACAGGGAGAGTGAAAAATAAAACTTCTAGAGGCCTTTCTTACAGAGAAGAAAATTACAAATAATTCAGCAAGGTTCCTGCAATAGTTCTTAATCACCAGGAATAAAAAAAACCAAAAATAAATTTATAAAGTAGACGGAAAATCAGCATTTGTTTTGGAAATACCCTTGGTTATTCCTTCAGGTGCTTCCCAACTGGTAAAATCTAGAGCCTGGGAACACCTTCTATCCTAGTTTGGTGTCCACAAAAAAAAAAATCTTAAACATCTTAAATACCTCCATGCTATTTTACCTATTTTGCAATTAAATAAAGACACGTCTCTTCTACACTTACAGAATTAATGAGACAGAAAAGCACAAGCACAGAGAGAAGAGAGAAATATGCAAAAATGTCTAATTGAATTTCTTGGTTTCCTTTGTTAGACATTGTCACACAGGGTTCTTTTTTATGGTTCTCAGCTATACCTCCAGTATCCCAAACAGCCAGATGTAGAGCAATTCACTCATTTTTTGCAACCTTAGAGAAAGAATTCTGGACTCTTATTTCCTCAAGAAGGTTTAAGGGAATTTTATAATCTAGAGGATCCTTTACCTGGTCAGGAGAGCAGAGCTCGACAAAACATAAGAATAAAAAGAATATTAGGGTTCAGCAGTGAACTCTGACTTTTGAAAAGGAGTCTGTGCAGAAGACAAGTTGTTGTACACAGACCAGGGACTGCACTCTCTGAATAGTTTTCAGGATAATTTATAACATGTAATCTGTCCTTATAATCAACAGTATAGAAATGGGAGTAGGGGAAAAATTGAAAAGTTTATAATATGGTGGGAGTTTTTAAGAGAAAAAATAAGCAAGCAGTCTACTGAAAATTGTAGCTTGTAAGGAGAGAACATTATTTTCCAAACAAGAAAAAAAAATCTGGAAAAAAAATGTGCATAGAGAAATTTTTTCCAGAAACTCTCACTTCATTATCCTCACAAAAACACTAAACTGTAGAACTATCTTCAGCCATTGTAAATCTGTTTATTTCCAGCTGCAAACTCTATAGAAATGCACAGTGTTCAAAATTTGGAATTTATTAAAAAGTGGTTAACAGCAATGTGAATTTCATCCAACTGAAAAGAAAAAGGGAGACTGTTGAGCTAGAAAATATTGTTATTCCAACCTCTCTCAGCACCATAACTTCAGTCTATTTACAGAAAGGAGATATAAACTAAAAAGAATTGGTCTGTGGTCATCTTTTCAGCTATGCTGATCTGGAGAACAGAATTTGGTTGGAGAATAGACATCTCTCATGATGTTCAAAAGGGACTGAACATTCGCCTCCTTCTTAAACTCATTTTTTGGACCCATTCCATAAAATGAGTTTAAGAAGGAGGTGAATGTTCAATTCCTTTTGAACATCATGAGAGGGGAAGATGAGGGAAGAGGGAGAAAACAGGAAGGGGGGAGGGAGGAGAAGTTTGGAGATGAAAATCACTTTTGTTTAAATGTATGGTGTGTGTGTTTAAATATACAGTGTGAGTATATACAGGGTATTCATTTTATTAGGGTACATGAATTATAAATCAGTTTTACAGAGCCAAAACTAGTATGATATAAATGCCCAGTTTGTCAGTCTCTTCTTGGAACAGGCTTTACATCAGAAATGTGTCAGTAAAGCTAAAACATTATGAAGATCTGCTTGTCTAAAATGCTCATTATGTTTATTATTGTACCTGTTTCTACAAAGTAATGGGAACTTTCCTTCCCACATAAATCCTCCTTTTTTTACCTCCTATTTTTTGAGATCGTACTCAAAAGCAGTATGGTTTCTTAAACTTATCCTAGTCCCATCCCATATTCTATTGCTTAGAATACTATTTTTTCATTTCAGAGATAAGCCAATGCTGTTATTATATGCTATACACAACAACTGTCTTAGATCTGTCTTCAAAAGCCAGGTGGAGTTTAAAACTAAGATCTGAGATTCCCTAAACTGCACCTCTTCCCCAAAAACATTAACATGCATGCATACTTTTTTACTTAGTATGGTTAATATGCTGTGAACTCTAGACTCTGTCGTAAATAAAAGTGAGAAAATGTAATTAATGTTAGTCTGGGAACCATAACTTCAGCATTTTTTGACCATGTGACTCAAGTCTTTAACTGGGGTTATGGAAGTTTTTGTAACCTATGTACATTCTTGTACATATCAGAAAGCATGCTTCCATTGTAATGTTTTCAATCAATTTTTACAGAAGAAACCACAAAATATTTCCAGCTGAAATTTCTCTGTTACATTTGTTCTTTCTTTTCTCTTGCCATTTCATATCTTTACTTTCTGAGGTTTTGTACTTCTTGTCTTAGAACTGCTCTATTTCACCTTTTTATCTGGCATGTTTTTGCTCTCAGCTTAACCTATCTGTAAATTTCTCTCCACCCCCAATTCTTCTAATATCCTTTCTATCTTAACCCTTACTTTCTACCTAGAACTAGCGATGCTGTTCTTAGAATGCTCTTTTCAGCAGTGGGCTTTTCAGTGCAAGAGACATGAACACTATAGAGAAAATCTACCACAGGGGCCAGAAAGATGATCAAAATGATCCACTGCTAAAACCAGAGGGGTAAATCTGCAGATTTCTTACTCATTTGAAATCAGTAGTGTGAGCTCTAATTTTGAAATCATGAAACTGGTTAAATACAAAATAAAAAGGAAACTGTCCCAAGTACACATATCTCTCAACTTGAGGGTTCAAGAGTTCAGTTAGGGTTTACTAAAAAGGAATGGAAATCTAATCTGAAAGCATTTTAGGACTTGCATTTTGTAGAAACATAACCAGAAATTTCTGCCTTAGAGCCAAGGGTGCAATCAGTATGCCTGATATTGCATGCAGTTGAAGCAGTAAGAAGCACGTGGCTCAAAGAGTAGGCTGTGATAGTGTTTTTTCCCTTTTAACCCCTTTACCCACACACAGAATCATGCACATTGGCTGTCTCTTCCAGGCCACCCAGAGACTTTCATGCGCTTCAAGGGTTTAGGTGTCCCCGCTCTTCTGAGCTGGCAGTACCACTCTGCAAGAATGTTCATTCTTCAGAGACTTGATCAGATAGGTAAGTTCTGGAACACTCGCAGGAGAACCCAGACCCTCTTTTACACTCTCTTTAGAGGCCAGAAAAAGCCTGATGGGTTCACTTAATCTATCCTCAAAAAGCAACTTCTGTGTTCTATTTCACATGGCTTTATTATCTAAACAGCTTTCTACAAAAAATGGAGGACAAGATACTGAAAATAATTTCATAGACCATGATTTATAACTTAAAAATAGCTAAGAATTTTCAGAGCTGTAATCCAAATAGTATAATATATATGTGTGATAGCACAACATATATATGATATTTAGATATGCACAACATATATTTGTATTTATATTTGAATATATTTTTGCCTTTCTCCTCAATTTTAAACACAAAGCACACAGGAAAAATTGCTTGGGTATGGGTTTCCAAGTATGTAAAATTTTTTTTTGCAGCATCCGAAAATTCCATCTCCTGCTTTGTGTCCACAGCTTCAGGTATGGTGCCAACTGCTGTAATGTACTGTTTGTCACTCGACCTTGTCAGTGACTCTGTGTTGACAGTAGATCACCTGTCACACGGCTGCACTGCTCTCCAGGGGACTAGGAGACACCAATCAAGTCAGCATTGTTGTGGGATATTAGGGCAGTTTTACAAAGCAGGTGTCAGTCCACTAAGAAATGGTGTAGAAACAGAAATTATATACCAAGAAACTTTGAAAAAGACTAGTTCCTGGGCAGACTCCCCTTGTCTAAGGGATGATGGAAAAGGCTACCATACAATGATTGTGTCTCACCATCCAATGATTGTGTCTCAACCTACATAGTTGCAGGCACAGTGGTTTTGCAATATATAATGTTATGAGTGCTGGGCTCTGATATGGTAAATTATGGGGAAAATTGTGGATTAGCCACAGTAAAAATGTCAAAAGCAATAGGAATCATAGTTTTAAAACCCAGATAAAATTCTATACATGAAACATGTTTGAGGTCAAATTACCATTTTAGACCACCTCTGATTCCAATTCTTAATTATTTATGCAACATAATTTTTGGGACTGTATTGATAAAGAGAGGACCATACCCTATGCTGAGAGTTTAAAATGTCAAAAATGACAAGAACATTTTTGCTGGATCCCCCCAGCACTCACACATTCCAAATCCTTGCAGTGGAGTCCTTGATACTGTTCTAGGGGTGCAAGGAGGACAGGAATGTGGTGCAATTGCAACACAGGCAGGGATCAATCCAGCTTTTCTAATCCCATAACAAAAGCAGAAAGAGGAGTAGTCAGGCAGTGATCACCCGTATCTTGGCTAGCCCTAAGGCTCATGTGGGTTGCACATTAGACACAATAAAATATCCAGAATTAAATTGGTACAAAACCACTTATACTACCATCTGCAGGGACGCAGACAGCCCTGAAAACAGAGCTAGAGATGCACAGCTACTTCTTGAAAGATGAGCTCCTAGTTGAGGGAGCCCATCAGTCATGCGTGTCAGCTCCAACAGCGTTTTGCCAGGGGCATTAACGGATAAACTAACAGTTGTAGCTGCAAGGAATCCATCTTCCTCATGCTTTATAAATCCTGCTGTAGGCTATCATTTAGCAAATAAAAATCGTCTCTAATACAGCTTTTGGAGGAGGAAGCAGGAAGAAGAGTTGAATAGGTGAATCTTGTGTAAGATCTAGAGTTCCCAACCCTTTCTACATTTGCCTTACAGTGATCACTGTGTGAAATCTGTGTCGTTGAGAGAGTACGTGCTAAAAGAAGCAAATACCTTGTGAAATACCCATGTCATTGATAACTTGAGAACTACAATTTGAGTTGCACCAAATGGGGATGTCAGTGTTACGACAAGACATTGTTGGGGTGGGAATAGTAATGGTAAAACTTTTTACTGAATCAGTAGCACTAGTAACGGTGATAGTATCAGACTCATTTTAAAGTGTTTTTGTTGCTTGAGTCAACTGAAAATGGACAAGCAGGGAACCTGATACAATTAAATAGTTTTATTAAATGTTAAATGTTTTATTAATTTTTATTTATTGAAAATTCATTTTTTATTCATCCTCACAAGAAAAATATTGGAAGGATTAGGTGCTATCATGATTTTGGAAAGAAAAGTTAGTAAAGGACACTTTGAAATTACAGGAAGTTCTTTAGACAGTAATATCTCTCTTGCTCCTTAAAACTTTTAATTTTTGGGCAATTAGTAAAAATAAAAATAAAAATAAAAAATAAAAATAAAAATAAAAATAAAAATAAAAATAAAAATAAAAATAAAAATAAAAATAAAAATAAAATAAAAATAAAAATAAAAAATAAAAATAAAAATAAATTACTAATGCCTGAAACATATTAATATCTGAATTACTTATAAAACAGTACTATTGCTCTAAAATATTTATAAATGGATGATGGTCAGAGTGCCTGAATGTCTGTGAAAATAACCTCTTTTATTAATGCCACAAAAATAAAAGGAACTTTTCTTAATACTTTGTAGGGCTGATACTTCCAAACTTTTAAAATGTATAGACCTATTGCAGAGAAGCCATGAGAATTTTAGGAACAATACTTTTACAATTGTATCTCTTTCCTGGATTTTGAACTTATATTGCTCATGATACTGCCATTTGATTTTTTTTATTATAAGTACTAGTGATTGATTCTTTCATGGAAGTTGGATTGTCACACCACACAAAAATACATGACAATAAGCAAATAAAACATGCTAAAGTTACTGCAAGTGACCCGTTAAAAAAAACAAACCACAAGGGGAGCAACGAGCAACTGAAAAGAAGGAGGAATAAAGGAAATTTCCCTGTTATTTCTGGGAAGAAAGTATACCCTCTATATCCTACCTTAGTAGAGCCGGTAAGGTGCATGGCATTATGAGATCCAAATTAGCAGTGTTCTCTTTTCTTCCCAATTTACTCTCCAAAAGGTGTTGCTTTAATTTTACAGTTGTTAACTACAGAAGATTATTGCTCTAGCAGAGACAAAAGGCTAAAATAGAAATAAACAATTAAATACTACTATTAGTTCTATTAGCAATAACTTTAAAAATTCCTCTCCACAAGGGCTAAAGTAACATTACTCAGCCAACTGGACTTCAAGAAACTCTGAAGGTTAGAGGAATGCCAATTTCCACATCTCACAGTCTTTGAAGTGTTCTCTCTAGAAAGATCCACTGAATCACATTGAAAGGCAAAAGGGAATTGAGAAAAATGGATGTATGGACTATGGTTAGGAGAACTTGTGGGTTAGAAATAACACATGTGAGTGTATTACTCTTTTCTTCTGCTAGACACTGGGAGCCATGCAGGCCACAAAAAGTCTTCACAAAACTAAAATATTAGAACCTGTGTTTTTCATTTTCATACTCATAGAATTCTGGCTTCTGTTAAAGTGTTCTCCTTTCAAAAGGAGACAGCAATTTTACATGTTGTAAAATTGAAGTGCTAGCTATAGTCTGCATTTGAAAGGTTTGAGAAAGTTACCTACAAGTATGTTCTGATTTGGTTTCTTGTTTTGCTAGCCTTCAAGGACTAAGACCTCAAGTCATGTCCTTCGAGGAGTGATAAATTAAAGTGTCAGAAATGTGTGATATACATATATGTATATGTATGTATATATATGGTACAATATGTTTTACTCAAAACACCCCCCAATTTTTCTTTTTCACATATTATCTCCTCTACATTAACCCATTATCCTGCTTTTGGCTAGGACAGAGTTAATTTCTTCTCAGTTACCATTATAGTACTGTGTTTTGGATTTGGAATGAGAATGGATAACACACTGATGTTTTGGGCTTTCTGCTAAGTCATGTTTATCTTACGTCAAGGACTTTTCCTTGCCTCATGCTCTGCCAGTGAGTAGGCAAGCAAGAGAAACTCTGAAGGAACTAATATATTTTATTTTATTTTCAATTATTAAACTGTTCTTATCCCAACCTACAAGTTTTACTTTGATTTTCTCCCCATTCCACCAGATTGGATTAAGGGAAGAGAGGAGAAGTTGAGCAAGAGGCTGCAGAGTATTTTGTCTCCAGCTGGGCTTAAAATAACAACACTGTGGGCTCCTTTTGAAGTAAAGTCGATCAAGTAAAGTCAGGATAAAACTGGGATACAGAATTCGGTTTTAAGGTCATATAAAGACAAATGGAGTCAAAAAATAAAATTAGATAGATACAGGGAAAAATGCCTCAAGAGAAAATAGCAACCAATGCAGATGTCAGTATAGCTTCAGTTTGTCAGGCAGCAGAATTCACACAAATAAGAACTGAGAATCTTTCTCCATGTCACCACTCAGAGACAAAATTTCATTCCAAACCAAACTGCTGTTTTAAATTAAAAACATATTTTCCCATCAAGATTAATATATTACTATCAAGTTGTTTATCAAGTTCTAATAGAAACATTTTGGAAACTTGCTGTGGTCCCTAGAGTTGCTTGAAGCATTGTATTCCAGGATGCTTCAGGAATGCTGATCAGCTGCAAAACTGTGATGAGAGAGGAAACTTCTGACATATCTGTATGTACCACAAGACTTTCTCCCTAAAGAAGCTGTTCAAGAATGTGGTGTACTATAAAACTAATGCCACAAGTACTGTGAAATCTAAATTTTCATTTAGGGCTTTCAGTGGCAGTTTTAGTTAAAAGTCACTATGTAAGATTTCTAGATTGAAAACAATTGTGTTTGTTGGTTCTGATACAAAAATGTGGAGTTATATTTAACAAGCATCCTTGCTGGCAGTCATAATGCTATTTGGTAATTTAAGGGAGTGTATCTGAAGCTATGAAACATCATGTCAAAGTCCAAGGTACTGGAAAACAGTGAATAAGAAATATGACTGCATTTTTTCTTTATTAAATGATAGCAGGGAGCACTGTGATTTTATTTTTCTACATTGAAATGTAGAATAAAGGTAATCTCTTTTAAAGACAAATTACATAGTTTTGATTATTTTCTCAGTGCATCTGTACAAGTTAGGCTTCTAGGTCAGAAAAAAATGAGTAAAAAAGTTTGAAAACAGAAAGTTGTTTGAGATTTTTGTTACTTTCTACATCTGAACAGTCTCACAATATTAAGAGAACCAAGCTTTCCTCAAGTATTTTGGCACTTTTAGTTCATACTCAAAGCAAATGGCAGAATAAAAAGCACAGAATATTAAAGATAATTCTGTCTAATGCTTCATGTCTTTGGTCTCTGTTAAGTAATCTTTGTACTTTTCCAGCTCTGTAACATTTGTGTTAGTAGTTCACAACACCTCTCTATGAAACTTCCTCTTTACCATCAAAACAGAACTTTACCCCTTGCTCTTTATCTTATAGAACCTTCCGCTTTATCATAAAATGATGGTATATTTCACTTCAGTAATAATAATATTATCCCTTGTACCTGGAAGGAATTGGTAAGGTAATTTTCTTGGTACTACCTCAAGACAAGGACAACGGAGATGAGTACAACCAGCAAATTCTTATTCATTTTCAAGTTACCCCAAAATTCTAATTCAAAACCAAGGATCTTTCAACCTGGCAAACCATTATTGATGATCTGGGTAAGGGCATTGAGTCTACTATTATAAAATTTGCAGATGACACCAAACTGGGGGGAAAGTGTCAATCTGCTGGAGGGTAGGAGGGTTCTGCAGAGGCAAAGGCTGGATAGATGGGTTGAATCCAATGATGTGAGGTTTAACAAGGCCAGGTCCTGCACTTTGGCCACAGCAACCCCAAGCAGCACTGCAGGCTGGGGCAGAGCGGCTGGGCAGTGGCCAGGCAGAAATGGACCTCAGGGAAGTGACTGACAGCAGCTGAGCGTGAGCCAGCAGTGCCCAGGGGGCCAAGAAGGCCAATGGCATCCTGGCCTGTGCCAGCAATGGTGTGGCCAGCAGGAGCAGGGCAGGGATTGTCCCCATATACTCAGCACTGGTAAGGCCACACCTCAAGTGCTGTGTCCAGCACTGGGCCCCCGAGATGAGGAAGAACGTTGAGATGCTGGAATGTGTTAGGAGAAGGGCAGTGGAGTTGATGAAAAGTCTGGAGCACAAATGCTATCAGGTGTGGCTGAGGAAGCTGGGGTTGTTTAGCCTGGAGAGGAGGAGGCTCAGAGGTGACATTATCACTCTCTACTACTGCCTGAAAGGAGGCTCTGTCCAGGTGGGGGTTGGTCTCTTCTCACCAGCACCCAGCAGTAGGACAAGAGGACACAGGCTTAAGCTTCAACAAGGGAGGTTTAGGCTAGAGATTGGGAAGAAATTCTTCCCAGTAAAGAGTGACTGGACATTGGAATGGGCTGCTTAGGGAGGTGGTGGCATCACCATCCCTGGAGGTATTAAAGACTGCATGTGTCACTCAGTGCCATGGTCTAACTGACACAGCAGTATCTGGTCATAGGTTGGACACCATAATCTCACAGGTCTTTTCAACTAGTTGATTCTGTGATTCTGTGACAGGAGAAAAAAAAAAAAACAAACAAACCTGCAGGCCTGCACTAAAGTCAGAGGTTTTAATAGAGACCTGTTGTAGTGTATCCGCCTACCCTTCTTTTCTTGAGCAGAACTAGAATATCCTCAGGAATTCTAGTTAGGCCTCACATTTGGTTAATGGCTTCTGGACAGTTAAGCTTCCCTTGAGTTTATTGGAAACACGGTCCGTATCCAGGCACAAATAACAACTGGAAGGCTCCTGAGAACCCTAGTCTAGCAAGTGGAAGACTGTCAACTATTATTAAATATAGACAGGAAAACTTGTGAAATTTTTCTTATGGAGTCTTCTTGATATAGATTGAAGTTACAACCAGATCATTCTGTATCCTGGCTTCAGCTGGGATAGCGTTAAATTTTGTTTCTCTTAGTAACTGGTGAAGAGCTGGACTTCAAATTTAGTATAAGATTAACGTTGACAACACACTGATGTTTAAATTATTGTGAAGAAGCTCTTAATCTATACCAAGGACATTTTGACTTTGTACGCTCTGCCAGAGAGCAGGTGCACAAGAAGTCTGGTTGCCTTTTGAGGCAAGCAGTGTTTGCAAATGCAGAACCTGATGCTTCATCTTCAAATCCAATAGCATCGTATCCAGGGAAACCTGGTATAATTATGGAAAATGTATCACTAATTGTAGTTTTGTCTCTGAATTTAACTAAATCTTGTGGCCTGCTTCGTTGGGAAGGTACTGATAGCAGTGGTGTAAAAGACAGAAATAGCGCATTTGTTCTGGATTATGAAAGGGGTGATCCCATGGCCTCTTCCCAGTAATTTTCTTAATAACAGTCAACAACATGTTAGACATAGAGAAAGAGGATCTGTACTTGGAGGGATATGTGTGGTACTGCCTCACAATGGATGAGAAATGGAAAAAATGGAAGTTAAAATTATTGCCACAGCAAACACAGAAAATACCACCTTTGGGCTCAGATGCTGAAAGGGAGAACCTCCATTTACCAGTTCAAAATTGTTAGTCTACAATAATAATGTAATAAATTTATTTTATGACTAGGGCTTCTTATGATATCTGTCTCCACACAAAAAAATGCCAAAATTTCAGCATCAGTGAATTCCTAGAACATAATTTTCTAAATATGAAAATTTAAATACAGTATCTTCGTGTTTGACTCTATGGGGAGGACCCAGAACTTTTATTCCTCAAATACCACTGTACCATCATAATTCATTCTCTTAGCTCTATTTCCAAGGAAAACACACAAACAAACATACGAATAAATAACATTTGTCAGAGTATCACTTCTACAGAAAGGGAAATCAGCTCTTATAGACTCCAGGTAGTAAAGGACAGAACCTTTCCACTGCCTCACTCCTCTAATCATTACAATATAGTTTTTAAAAAGTCTATTTTAAATCTTCCTAGATTTAGCCATGAGGTTTGTTCTTCTTTCTGATAATAAAAGATATGTGAAAGTGATAATAATAAAGTGATAATAAAAGAGTTGCTACTTTACCCTTTTTTACAACATAAGCTCTAGAAGTTTTTAAAAGTTCTGGATACCTACAGAAGGAAAGAAAAAGTGGAGAAAAGTACAATTTCCCATTCAGCTTGATGCCATACAATCCCAACATTTTGTGAGAATGCAGTTAATAATAAATGAACTATGATAATCTGCATGACCTGGGCAATGTTTGAAAGAGTTTTGAACTTGCCTTTCATCAAGATCACTTTTTTTATGCATATCAAACCTATACCTTGACAGATATACTTCCCCACCCTTCTTCCTCCCCAGTCACCAGCAGGATGCATCTTATCTTTTTCTTTGTTTTCCTGTTAGACAGTAGGAGTGTTGAATATTTTGGAAGAAAAACAAGAGAAGGAAGTAAGAGTGGGTTTGATTTTATGCCAACTAAAACTGAAAGCAGATTATCCTGTCCTATCAATCTGATGTCTGTGTTATGGTATTCAATCATGACACCACACCAGAAGATGTTATGGGTGCCTGCTGAGTGGAAAGAAGGGAGAATAAACCAGAGCTGCTTTCCCTCTCTGACTGTTCCCAGAACCCAGAATTGGGCGGCTCTGGAACATCACATCATCTTCTTTAATAGTATAAGTAACTTATCTGTGGATCTCACTCTCTTCTCTAAAAATGAATTCATTCATTATTCAACTGCTTAAGATTACCACCTGTGAGAACTGTGATTTAAAAATTTCTGGGTTTTTTAGAAAAGATTTTTTTTTTTTTTTTTGCTGATATGCAACTGCTCTGCAGGCTGTCATATGTATGTTCTGTTTGCTACATAAAAGCATGATATGGCTCAGGAGTTTCTTCATTGGAACAAAAAGAATATAGTGCAGAATAAAAGGTAATTCTGTTTTCCTTGCATGAATACCACCAGTATCTCCAGTTCATAATTACTTAACATGATATAATAATTCAGAAAAATCTCGCTTTCGGAGGGAAAGGACAGTTGCTGCTGCTTCTCTCCAATAAGTCTTTATTTCCTACAGTTTTCTCAGTCTGCAAATATCTTTTTGTAGCCCTCATCCTTCAGTTTTTTCAAAATAAACTATGAAGACAAATCCAAAGCCAAGCAAGTTTTTATTGGTCGGGTATGGCCTTAAAGAAATAAAATACAAGATACCTTTAATCTACAAGCCTGCTTTTTAATATATTTTGTTAATGGAGTCCTGAAATATAAACCTTTAAGGTCCTTGAGTATAAATGGGAAAATAAACATTTTCAGTGGAAAAAAATTCAGATTGGATTCTACTGATAAGGCTGTTTGAAAGATATTTGTGTTAGTAGTCAGCTTCAAAGTTAATTTGAGTGTTTCTCCAAATACTGTGATCTGACTCATTGTCCCATTGCCTTCTGATTTGAGTTTGCTGGTGGTTACTTCAGAGACTTGCTGCACAGATATTTTACATTTTAGACTCAGGAACACTACTCCATCACGTCTCTGTGCTCTAGGAATTACTAGAGAATATGGAATTCAGGATACTCCTCCAACCTTTTCCAGTGGTCTGATGGGTTGACTTTAATCAATTTGCCTAGCAATGCCTGTTTTTTCTGCAATCTGAAGCTGATGACCCTTTGTGAAGTACTGTAAGAGCTACTGATAAAAATTACTTACAAAAAAACCAGTGAGTGTGTTGCTTATGGTAAAAGTTATAATCATTAATATGACCTAATGTTTGTTGCTTGAAAGCATCTTATTTTTACAGATACCCCTTTTCCTGAACCGTTTTTCCCTCCTGTTGCTACAGACAGCATCTTTATACTTTTGGGGCTGCATATAAGTATCCGATATTCCTACTTTTAGTCAACTTCACCCATTCTTTGTATTTTGATAATAATTGATAAAAATCAATTATTTGCTTTTTTTTAATTGAATGAAATAATGCATTTACTAACATGAAACTTGGAAGTAAGTTTGTTAAACTGAAACTTGTTTACTTTTTTTTTTTCCAGTTAATCTGTCTAATTATATGTAAAACTTAAGTGGACATTTAGGTAGGCAACGACATTTAATATTCAAATCTGTCCCTACGGAAGTCACTAGGAGATTTCTGATGAGTCTATTGCAGCATAAATCTCACAGTGATATTTTGTCTAAAAATCTTGGGTATTGAATTTCACAGACATAAAATTTTCTTCTGATTTGTGGGTTTTACTGTTTCCATTTTTGTATCTGCTGCATCCTACTTTTTTCTGTCCTGCACTAGTCTGAGGAGGGAAGCAAGAAAAAGAACAAATTCTTTGTTTTCTTATTTCCATAAGGATTTTCTATGATGAAAAGGACCAGTATTCTAGTATGGTAACTGAAAAGTCTTTTTGTCTTTTGAGATAGGGATGGATCCTTGGGGGACTCACAAATCCATACTCACATTGGCAAGAGATAATCAAGGTTTCTCCACTCACCAAAGTCCCTAAATTACTTCAAATGAAAAAGTAGCACAATATTATCATGAACATGTGTTTTGTTCAAACAGAAAGAGTATGTCTTCTGGGCACCACTGTAGCACACTAAAAAACAAAGATGACATGCAACCATAATCCTATGCTTAGTGCTGTCACACAAACTAGGATCAGTTCTGTTTTGTTCCAGTGATACTAGACATTGATGAAGATTTCCACGAAGATATAATTACTTTTATAGGATATCACACTGTTACTTACTTCTCAAAAGCTAGGATAAAAATTGGTACAGCATTATTAACCTAAGAGAAAAAATTGGTACAGCATTATTAACGTAAGAGAAAAAATTGGTACAGCATTATTAACCTAAGAGAATCCTTTCCCCTCAAAAGTTAATTCTTTCTGGACATCCCTAGATTAATGACATTAATCAGTGCTCATGAGTGATTAATTTATTTCATTAATGTTAACACTTCCAAGTACTCTACTGGCAGGCTGTCCACTGTCTTGGTGATGTTCAGGAAGCTGTTCCTCTGGATATCTGCCTTTAATCTGTGTCCTGTACTTCCACTTGCAACCTCATCACTTACTTTTGAGTGTTATCTGTTTGAATTTTTTGATATGTGTATGTAAATATCACTTGTTAATAAATTACTACAACAAACATTTACAGGACATATGAAAAAACCAACTAAGAAATGGTCGGCACTTCCTTAAAATTCAAAACCAGCACCAATTTATTAAAAACAACTCCTCCAGAATGTGGCCATAAGGAAAGAGTTTGCACAATCTGTTCATCTGCATAATTAGTAATTGAGGACCTGAGAACAGTTGGAACATTGCTCTGGGCAAGCCAGGTCAGATCACTGATAACGTAAATAACAAAGATTCAGATTCCCAAAAACTACAAACATCAGAATGCAGATAACAACAACTCTAATAAGAAGACAGAAAACAAACAGAAAGACAGATCATTTTCATGGCCATGAAGGGCCATAAGACTACTGGGAAAAAAAATAAAAAGACCATTGTAATATAAGTTTCATCTGAGGTTTAAAAGAAACATGAAAAGAGCATGGGAAAGGGTGGGGGGAAGAGGTAAGAGGAGGAAAAGAAAGAAAAAAAATAAGGAAGATGTATCAGAAAGCACTATAACTTATTTTACTTATTATTTGCATAATGGTACAAGTATGTGAATACTTCTGCCAGGCACATAAATAAGTATTCCACCTCAGTATTAGAAAAAATAACAAATCTGATTATTACTATTTGTAATAATATAATAGTATGACTAATAGCTTCAGGAGCAAAAAAATATTGTAGCAAGAGTGCAATCCTTTGGTTTCACCAAACCATAGTGGAAAATCATGGAGCACACAAAGCGCTGCAAAGCCACCTGTTCCACTTTGGGAGATGACGAGTAATTCAGGTAAGGCATTAATCAGCTGCAGATCCATTCACCCATTCTTTCCAGTGATGTAGTTTGCGGCGTCTTCATTGGATGCATGCATCAGGAGACCAAAAGAAGGTAAGTTCTCCTTGCTGGCTCTAAACCTTTCATAAAATGGCTTCAGTTTGTAAGCCTTGTTTCTTTTGCACAGTACGAGATCATTCTCCAAAATAACTGGCTATCAACATGTAATTTATGGGTATTTATTTATTTCACCCTCCTGGTGGATCATAAGTAACACAGTTTAAACACTGTTTATTTGTATTGACAGAAGGACAGTTTTGCATAGGATCATAAGATCACTTTTTTGTTAAAAAAGGAAAGTAGCCTTGCATAGGATCATAAGATCACTTTTTTGTTAAAAAAGGAAAGTAGCCTATCTGCTTGATCATTCACCAATGTTTGATTAATATAAATCCTTGAGGATTTTAAATGTCAAAAAAAGTAAAGGGGGACTCTAGGTTCTTCCCATTTACAAAAATCAAGATTATTCATGTTACATTCAGGCGAACATTGAAAGTAATATCTGAAGGCAACACTATGTTTGAAATTCTGTCCATTTCAGAATATTGTCTTCTTTGTAATTGAATTAAAATAGTGTTTGGGACTCTAATGTCTTTGACCCTTGAGTGCATAAGGTGAATATTAGACCCAAGGATGAATGAATAACAAACGATGCCAGAAAAAGGAATATAAAAACAAAAGCAGTGAAATCTGCTGCAGTGAATATAAATACCATTGATTAAATGGTAATTACAAAGGCTGCTGTTTTATTTTAATTACATTTAATAAGCCTAAATATATATGCCTAGTAACATGAAAATACTATCAGGTAGGATCTGCAAAAACCTGTATGTCTCCATTCTCCCAAACCCAAATTCAACAGGTGGATAGCCCACTTTGTTGGTCAGAGTCTCAAAACAGGCATATAAAAACTGTAGAAATGGCTAAACATGGAGAACCATACAGGGCACAAATGAAATTCCAAAAGGAGGAATTCTAGAAATTCTTTCTAATGGGGGAAAAAGAAATTACTAACAACACTAAGAGAAATAAACATGCTGTGTCCTGCAAAATTTACACAGATGGGCTATTAGACTCCCCCATTTTGAGTTAAGGAGCAGTTGTAGACTCTGGTTTGAAACACAGATTAAATGTTCTATCTAAATGCACATTACTTTTGATACAGGAAAACTTGGTATGTGCGATACCATTTCTTGCTATTAAGTGGAAATAGCAAACTATCAGATATCACTCCAACCGTTGCTTCAAATTAAGTCATTTAAGGGTTATAAATGCTTTAAAAGGATGTTACTGTTATTATTAAAAGGTTAATTATTCAAAAGATATTATTAGAAAGTTGTTATTAGTATTATTATTGTTAGTAGTAGTAGCAGTAGTAGTGGTGGTAGTATTAGTAGTATTAATAACCATTAAAAAGGATAATAACTCTGTATTTGATTTACTCCATGAGGGTCTCCTGGTCCCTCAAGACCCTCAGCTCATTCTGTTGATGGAAAAAAATTGAAATAATTTAATGGGTCAATAGGCCAAATCCTAACTATAAATTAAAATATTTACATAGGTCTCATCTGTCTTTTGAAGTGTAAGACATTTCAAAGCAGTGTACCTTTTAAATATTATTCATTTCACACTTATTAGATTTTTTTTAGGATTGCTTCATACCAGTACATTTTACATACACCAACCAAGTCCATATGCTTTTTTCCACCTCTCCATCACACCAGTGTGAAATACCTCTGATGATGCTTGGTGTCATGACTTAAGCTCAGCTGCCAACTACTCACCACAAACCTGCTCACTCATAACTTCCCTGGAAAAGGGAGGAAAATCAAAAGGAAAACCTGTAGATTGAGATCAAGACAGCTTAATAATTAAAATAGAATAAAATATAGTAACAATATCATAATTATTATTATTAATAATAATAATAGTAAAGGAAAAAACAAGTTTTTCACAAAACAATTGTTCTCAATCCATTGGCCAATACCAGGTCCCATCCCCAACCCTAATTAGCCTCTCCTCTGGGTAACTCACGGAATTTATAGACTGGACATGATGTTCTAGAGTGTGGAATCAGTCCCAATCCCTTGTCCTGTCAATGCTTCCTCAGAGATTTCTCTTTTCTACCTCCTCACTGGCAAAAAATAAGACACAAAATAGCCCTTAGGTTAGGATAAACACAACAACTAACATATCAGAGTGTTATCAACATTATTCTCACAGTGAATCCAAAATGCAGGACTGCTCCAGCTACAGAGAAGGAATCAACTCTATCCCAGAAGAAACAGGACACTTGGCCAGCTTGATCACCTTCTATGATGAAACAACCACTTGATAGATGAGGAGAGAGTAGTGGCACTACCTACATGGATTTCAGTAGTGTTTTTGATACTGTTTCTCATGAGATCCTTGTTGATAAACTCTGGATGTGTTGTGTGGATGAGTAGGAAGTGATGTGGATTGAAAACTCTCTGAATGGCTGGGCTCTGAGAGTGGTCATCAGTGGGGGCAAAGCTGGCAGTCAACAATTAGAAGTGAACCCCAGGGAGTCAGTGCTGAATCTGATCCTGTTTAACATCCTCATTAATGCTTTGGATGATGGGAGAAAGCGTACCCTCAGTAAATTTGCCGGTTATGCAAACCCAGAAGTAGTGGTTGATACACCAGATGCTCACCCTGCCTCCGTATTCATCACCAGAGAGATCTTGGCAGGGTGGAGAAATGAACCAACAGATATTTCATTAAATTCATTAATGAAATTTTCATTAATGAAAATTTTATTTTAAATTCATTAAACAAGGAGAAGACCAAAGTACTACCCTGGGGAAAGAGCAATCAAATACAGCCAAATATCCTAAGGGTCATCTAGAACTCATTTCAGAACTATCATAAAGGCAGAATTGTCTTGCAAGTCACAAGTGGAAAATTGGCCACCTCTGACTTCTCTGAAATGCTCTTCACTTTCTGGGAATGTAACATACAGCCAGAAAGGGCACTACTAATCAGCTTACAACAAGGATTACGTAACAGATTTTCAAAGCACTCAGTTTACCAGAAAGATAGCTCCTAAAATACCTGAGATATGTTATGTCTCATCTAGTCTTCAGAAGGCAAAACCATACATAGCTATGGATGCTTTTTTCCTAATAGTGCTTTTTTCCTCAAATATCAGTTTTCTGTTTCTGTACTAAATTGCCTAATTTTTAAATAAAGAATACTAATGAAAATCAATGAAGTCTTAAATTTTTTACACACATTGTTTTTTAAATCTTTTCAAGATTTTATGAATCTCAAATCTATTCCTGGGTACCTGGGAAGTATAGGACAGCCTATACTTCCTTGAATATTTTGTGTTAGCTAAATTAGATTTCCACTGAACTCAGCACTTATTCATGGACACAGTCTTTGGTCTGGTTTTGGTTTTGGAGATCATTTGTTTATTACAAGTCTGCCAGATCCATTAATCTGTGATCAAGACAAGCTACCTGTCTGGATGGAAGCAGATAATGGTATGCATGAAGACCCATAAGCATGAAGTATACATGCATAAAGTAGTCCTCAATCTCCACAACAGTGGGGGTTGTGGACTACTTTACCTGTAATTCACAACATAAAACTACTGCATGCAAGCCCAGGCAGGTCAGAAACGAAACAAGAATGTGGAACTCCTATACCTCAGGTAACTCCTTCAGCCAGCACATTTAATTTTCCCAATTAAATGGAAGTTACCACTCCAAAATAACTGAAAAGGATTTCTTTAGAAGAGACAGTGAGAAAATGTATTGACAAACTTGTATTGGTTTGGAAATACCACGAGAATCCTGTTTTAAAAGCCAAGTTTACATTAAGGATGAAGATGCTTAGAGTAGAGTAGGTGGACTAAGTCAGCTGGCCTTGTACTATACGTAATACAGATATTGGGAAGAGAGAGGAACAGGTAGGGTTGGAAACTACAGAGATATCTGACCTTCTACTTTATGGAGAGGAAACGTTTTGTCATATATTTCAGTCAATGCCTTCTGAACTCATAGCAAATGTGAGGCCTTGGGCACTTGTTATTGCTGAAGATCTGCTGGCACCTTTTCCAGTAGTGGAGAAAGTTACCTCCAGTGTCTTGGGCAATTTTCAACAACAGTAATTATACTCTGCCAGCACAATTTCCCTTGTAACTGCAGTTGAAGCAGATATTTTTTACTTCCTCCTCCTAAAAAGAGGGCTTTGCGTTTTGTGGAATGGAGGAGCTGCTGTGCTCCACCCCAGAAATGGTTACGTTTCACTGGTGGTTGAATTGATCTTTAAGTGTGTACAGCTGGCAACACACTTGGAGTCCTTTCTGGAACAGAAGACATTTTGTAAGTATAGAGTAGTCTTAAGAAAGTAGCACAAGATGAGATGTATACCAAACCTCAGCTCTCAAATCAGATTAGTATGAAAATATATTTTGGTCTTGAACTTTTGGTACAATGTCTACAAAGAATTACACGTTTTGGCTTGTTTACCTTTTCCTTCTGCGGCCTATGATGCTATGTATGACTTGGTAAAAAATATATTTATTTAATACACCTATCTCCTTCCTTCTGCTTCTCACAAATACACACACTACATGTTTAATCCAACTAACCTTCTTAAGTTAAGAGAAAGCCTTGGTGAGTGGCAGTTTTTAAAGTAGCTTAACACAAAATACACAACTGAACTATGAAAAATTCTCTGGTTACTCTGTTTGGCACTTAATGATTTGGATCAGTGCCAAAGCCAAGCTAGTGAAAAAATCCTCCCACTCCAAG
Source organism: Ammospiza nelsoni (assembly GCF_027579445.1). Taxonomy (NCBI): domain Eukaryota; kingdom Metazoa; phylum Chordata; class Aves; order Passeriformes; family Passerellidae; genus Ammospiza; species Ammospiza nelsoni. The sequence continues at coordinate 38,672,825 of NC_080669.1, read as the reverse complement.
ACCTGTGCGAGGTGACAATGCCTCCTTTAAGAAACATAAACTTTACTCACATGATTTAGCTTGCCAATTGTTCTGATCTGGTAAATCACATATTGTTCAGATATGTGTTTTGAGACTAGGAGAGGGAAGAGATATGAGAAGTTAAACTGTGTGGTTGATGGAGAAGAGCTGGCCCTTAAGACCAAGAGGCTGAGCACACTATTGAGTAAATATCCTTTTAATATTTTGTTCATTTCAGCAAGCAACAACAGGAAAAATAATTTTCAAATCTGTCAGCGTATTTCAGCATCATTAGTTTCTGTATCAGATTTGCTACCATTCAAAAATGTATCAGGAGACAAAGCAGGAAGAATTAAATATCTTTACTGGAATCTGAGGTCTGTAAGGAGGTGAAATTGGATTAGATCTGTGGAAATAGGGACAGTTTACATTACCAGAGGGGCCCTACCTGTCTCTTGGCTTGACAATGAACAATGCCTTCAGCATATGGCATTACAATGGATTAGTGATCAAGTGCAATTAATCCTAATATATCCTCTCTTGAACCTCAGTGGCTTGTTAGTTAGGGAAAAAAAAATTCTGCTGTCCCTAAAGTGTCAGGTGAAACTCTCATTTGAAGTAAGGCTACCATGTGGAGCTGTGCCTCCATCTGGTGACTCCCTTTTGTGATATTCAAACAGAAGGTGTTTTAATGAGGCTTTTATAGCAGGCACCACCTGCCACTGATCTTCCTCTCTAAAAAGTTGCAATTAGAGGATTGATTTTACAGTACGGCTTGAATCTTAACCCTGGGAATTCTTCACGAGATGCAAATCTGGGAGTGATGTTGTAATTCTAAAATACTATTTTGGCTTTTGGTTTAGACTGAATTGGTTAGAGAAAATTGTGGTTTGACTAATTGCAAGCAGTTATATGGTGACTTCTCCCTTTTCAGATGGATTAATAGAATGTCATCTCAAAATTAAATATCTAAGCTGATGGGGACCATATGTCTCCACTCAAATCCATGTATATTAGTGATACAGCTAAACTACTAACAGGATAGGGTGGGAGGCAAGGAGGGAATTAGGAAAAGCTTCACAAGTAAGAGACTAATGGCATTTTAACCATGCATGAACTTCAAGAAATCTTACAACAATCACTGTGACAAGTAACAAGAGGACAGCAATTCTGTGATTTTTGAACTTCAGTTTTAAGGTCAGTTTTAATTATGGAGTTAAAAGAAGGAGAAACTTTTATTCCAAAATAAAGTAAAAAATAACTATTTTCTGCCTTGTGATATCTTCATCGTTGCCTGAGTATAACAGCCGGAAGGGTGCTGCTATCTTTCCTACCATGCTCTCAGGAAAGAAGATGAGGATGGTCCTTGCTTTGCCTGACAGAACTCACTCACACTTTCACTACCCAACTAAATTGGCTTCACATGTTGGCACAGCACATCGCTCCTCAGATTCACACAGTGTGAGCTGGCTGGGAACCGTACACACAACAAGCAGCTCTTTTCAGAACTTCAAGGTTCCGTAAAATCAAAGCCAATTTTTTCTTTAAGGGCCCCCATTGGCCCTTTCACAGACACTGTTTCCAGGCCTAATGTTCATGATAGAAAAGAGTAGTTTCTTCTGTATACATAAATCTTTCCCCCTTGATGCGTGTGCTTTTTTGGAAGAAACAGGCAGGAAGCAAAGGCATCAGACACACTTTTCAGGCAAAGAAGAATGTTTCATCAAAACAGTGAATGAAACAGGAGCAAGAAGCAGAAAATACTGCAAAATCTTAGCTGTGGAAGTAATGAGTGCCTGTGTATTTGCCCGTGTCAGAAAATCACTGTGTTCAGATAATGCTACATTGAAAGAGAATAGGAAAGAAAGTAAAGCACAGACTGAGGGAAATATGAGCTGTCTGCCCTGTGTGCTCAGCTCTTTAATGGTCAGTGTCCAACAGCCAGTAGCCATTGTCATCAAATCACAGGTCAGAAAATTAGATTTAGCAGAATCTTTGTTCTACATTTCATAGAAGACTTACCTTGCTATAAAAATGACAAGTCTTCAGGTGTGAATTCATTACCCCTAAACAGGATAGTAGAAAACTTCCAAGCATTCTAGAAAACAAAGGTAAAAATTACTTTCAATAAGGCTTGCTTCTGTATTATGTTGCCCAAAAGGCAAGAATTTGCATAGCTTTAGTGCTGGATTCAGCTCTCAACCTTCAGCAATGGGAAGTTAGCCAGCTACACCATGGTGCAAAGCAAATTACTTTCACAAGGCTTGTAATATGTCATTCATTAAGATGACTCTCTTGGCGTCCAGTGTGGGTGTCCGCTTGCTCTACTGTAGAGCTTGAGGGAATATGAAAGATGCCAAACCACTAAAAGAGCTGAGCATTAGAAGCCACTGTGGTCACAGGGCTAATGCCAGCACCAAATGGAATGTACCAACCAAACTGCAGATGTGAACTCTGGCTATGTAACTCAGCATGCAGGCCTTTCAGATTAAATGAGCTGAAAAATTACAAAGGTTTCATCCTCTAGCCCATGTGTGTATGCCTAAGTAGGCCTATAATTCACTGTTGCTCAATAAGGTCTTTTAATTTTCCTTCATATTCACTTCTCCTTTCAAACTTCCTTTAAGCAGGCTGATTTTTTAATGTTTAATTTTTTAATGTGAATTCCAGAACTTTTGAGTTAGAAATAACCTCACATTTATATGAAAAAATATTCTTGCACACTAAAAGCAGAAAAGAATGTAGATATGGCCAACAATTCTTTAACTTAATTAATATTGTTTAATTCCAGATGCCAATTAACTACTTTGCAGGCCCTTTCTTACTCTTCCCCTGCCCCTGTCTGGTGGGGAGGAGAATCATAAAGTAAAAGTAAACCTTGTGGCTTAAGAACAATTTAATAGCTGGAAAAGAATACAACAGTAATAACAACAGTTGTAATTACATGGAGAGGGAGAGAGAGTAATGCAACCCAAGAGGAACAAGTGATGTGCAATGAAATTACTCAGCACCTGCTGGTTGCTGCCCAGCCCAGCCCCCAAAAGTAGTCAGGCCCTTTCTATGTAACTCCCTGCAGTTCACAGCAGTCACCCCCCTTCCACATAACTCCCCCAGTTTATATACTGAGCATGATGTTCTATTGGATGGAAGATTCCAACTCATCGGGCCTCTCTCCCTTACAGCTCTTTATGTAGCTCTTCATGGGCAGCTCATGAGACATTGAAAAGTCCTTAACTTCAGGTGAACACTACTTACCAACAGTCAAAACATCAATGTGTTATCAACATTATTCTCATCCAAATCCAAAGCAATGGACCAGCTGCTAAGAAAATTAACCCTTTCCCAGCAGAAACCAGGACAAATGCACAAAATTATTTTCTGTGGTTTTCTTAGTGTCACAGTTCAGGCCTGCTGAAAATAATCTTCTGCATTGGGTCTAAAGAAACTAAAAACATGAATGTTATAGAAATTGGTGTATTCAGATGTCAGAATTGCTCCCCAGAAAGTAGGTAATATGACATTTTAGTTTTCATACTGTTACTTCAGGCCGGTCTAAAGCAGAGGTATTTCTTATAAGTGCAATGGATAACATCAAAATAAAGGCTGAATTAGACAAATCAACTACATCTCTATAGTCTGAATAAGTAGTTTTTAAAACTCTTGAGTTGAACAGTAAAATAGAGATACTTAGGCTTCTTTAAGACGGGTGAGGAGACATGAAAGAAGGATTTTATTTAAGCATTGCAACTCAAGCTCATCAGCTGTATTTCTTAGGATGCACTAGGAAGTGCTGACCCCATTCTTTGACTGAATTAACACACTCTGACACCACTCATCAATTATCTCCTATGCAAATACAGAATCTGTTTTATATCTTGCATACAACCCGAAACACAGTTGTATAAAAGCAAACACAGAAATTTTGTTGACTTTACATTGGAAAGCTTACTTTTTGTTCTTGGACAGCTTAGAAACTGTTCCATAGTATAGTATTTGATGATACATATCAGAGCAGAAGTAAGCATTCAAGTGATGAGTCATAAAGGTTACACCAAATGCACTACCTGATAAATTATATTAATGAAATAATCTCATGGTGTCTCTTGTGTGTAACCTAACAATTATAGCTGGGAAAACAGACTTCAAGACTGAAGACTGAGATGGTTGTGTAGCCTAAATACAATTATTTCCATGGAACACCTATAAGCAGCTAAACTCTCCATCTCAGAATATTCTTTCCCTTCTTCCTCCTGCCTACGTACATCTTTCAGTCATGATCCTTTCCCTGCAACTTGGTACCCAGAGCCCTGGAGTTTTGCATTTTTGGAGTCTACATGCTCTGCTGTGTGATTCCTTTCTGTTTGATGCCAACTATTTCACCATGAGGGATATAAGCTGCTATAATCATAAATGCCACCAGTTGCAAACTCCCACAGTTTTATTATGAATGTTACAATATGTGGTTTTAATTAAATTTTAATATGATACTGTAATTCCTAACTCTCAATATCCTGATTTTCCTTTATTTGAAATGTCAGTCACTGGTAATGTCTGTTTGTGAAGCCACATTTCAGGTATTTTCCTTCATTGCATCGTCACACATGACAGTAGGGCTACACTTCACTGAGATGGTGACCAGCTCCCTCTATTTTCAGATTCAGCTTGACCAGGTTTAACTGAGGATACCCACAGAAAAACAATCTCCACTGCCTCACATAAAGCCTGATAAGAGATAGATGATGGAAACAGCTGGCAAGAGTCTGGAAGCACAGGACAATGTCTCTGTAAGTGGTTTAAAATAGGGGGTGAGAGAGCAGCACGAGCACAGTCTGTATGCATTCACTTTACAGAAATCAGGTACTAGTAAAAAGCCTAAATTCTACTGTATTCCAGAGCTCCTATATTTTACTGCATCTTGATTTTTGTACAAATTTGTCAAAACTTGATAGTGCTGTTCCTCTGTTATTCACAGGAATGGAGGTACAAAACATCATCTGTGAGTATCTCCCAGGACTCACCAATCAATCTAGCAAGTAGGCAGAGATGGAATCATGCACTTGCACCTACAGATTCTCTAGATTTTCTCAGAGTTAGCAAAGTTTTCTCCCACTACTTTTTTTCTGCTTTCAGAAAGGACAAGGGAAATGGGCTTAGAGGATCAGGTTCAACATTCACCTTAATTTCTGTTTGAAATATAAGAATGTCTGAGAAAAAACAGTCGCTTCTGTCCAGGAATATAGTATAGGTGAGCTCCAGAGCAGCTGCCATTTCAGGTAACATTATTGTCTGGAACTTTTCAATGTATCTGGAACTGAAATCTTTCTACAAAATGGTGTCCAATGTTTTATACCTGGCCGTTGCAGAAAGACCATTCATTTGTTTTCTTTTACATTCTAGTCCCTTCATTATGTTCAGAAATAAATCTTCTACTTTTTCCTTTCATGCTCTTTTTCTCACAGCTTCTCTTCCCCTACTGTCTCATGCTATATGAAGGCATTCTTTTCCTTCAGAATATGGCCTCCTCCAGTTGGTTCTGTATATTTTCCCCATATGGCTCAGGGGAGAATTTTCTAGGAGTCAAGGGACAGAGTTACAATTTTAACTCCAGTGGCAAGTGTCCAGCACCAACATGAGATTGAGAATGTAGTTTCCAGGACTTTCATAGAACTGTTTGGTTGTGTTACTGCATACAGTGCAACTGGAAACATATTACCCATAGCTGTGTCCTGGGACTGTGGTTGGACTCAAATTCCTCAAAATGTAACTGAAAAATATTTATATTATAGCCACAATATCCAACACATATTATTCTTTATTATTCATCTCCAACACTGAAAAGCTCCAGACCCCAAAGGGAGAGACCAAACTCAGGTGAGCACAGGGTTCTTTCCTAACAAGCAGCAGTCTGTCACTGCAAACAAATGTGTTCTCAAACCCATCATATAGCATTTTTGGTATCTGAGGGTAAGAGAGAAGGAAAGGCCAGAGGAATCTGTTTTCTTCCGGAAATTTCTTGAAATGGGGAGGAGGGTGAGGGTTCTCATCCTTCGAAGGGTACTTGAAGATTCAATTTGAAGGAGGAAACTGAGAAATTGCCTCAAATAGGTCTCTGAAACTGTCTACACACTGGCTTCAAGAATAACCCAAATGCAGAGGGTAATCACCATGTGTGAAAGTTCATTTAGTTTCAGTTAAGATCTTCATTCCAATTTTTAAGTGCTGATGCATCAGTGAGAAATATAAGAAATTAGCTGTTGAGCAAGGCCACTTGCTAAGAACAGTATGGGTTAAGGGGGAAAAAAATCTCATCTCCAGCTTTGCAATTCCTATCTCTTTCTTTTTTTAAATGTGTTTCATCTATTCTTCTGTCACCTGGAAGAGAAACTTTGATATAGTAAGCAAGAAATCCTTATTGAAAACCACATATAAAATGAGTTTGAATAGGTTTTAGGAGAAACCTATCCTCCTTTTTCTTTTACTAGATAGTAAAATTAAACGAGCTGGTGATATTCAGGTCATTTTTGTGGAGAGTAAAACTATAATTGCTGTGTGTCGTTATTGCTGCTTTAATGCAATGGCAAATACCCCCCACCTTAGCCATCATATCCTTTACCACCATAATATCTAAGCACCCACTGCTTTCATTACAGCTGCCATGCTGCTTTCTCAATGTAGACAGAACTGGTGGGAGGAGAGGGGATGTCACCAAGGTGGTACAACTGAAGTCTGTTCTTCAAGGAGAATCTTGCAGAATCTTCCAAGTAGAACCAAGGCTGGTTCAGCTGGGAGAAGGCACAGCTTCAGGGACACCCAGAAGCATTTCTGACATTGGCAGGAAGGGATGGAGAAGATGCAACCAGGCTCCAGTGTTGCTTGGTGGGAAGATGGGAGGCAGAAGCACAAGCTGAAACATGCAGAGCTCAGGCTGCAGAGAAAAGGCCCTTTCCTCCTGAGTGCGGGCCAGGGGTGGGACAGCTGCCCAGGGTGGCTGAACCGTCTCCATCCTTGGGAACATTTCACACCTTGACTGGAAGAACACCCAAGCAGGCCAGTCTGAGCCCACAGCTGAGTCTGCTCTGGGTAGGGCCTGGGTCTGGAGACCTCCCCTTCTTCTAGAATATGTTGTCTTATGATCTCAGTGCACAGTAATCCTCGTTATATTTCAAGAGATGGAAGGACATAAAAAAATGTGATTCATCCTATGATCCAAGTTTACGCAGAGAACCAATTGCTAAGCAAGGAATTTAGTTCCAGTCTTCCTCTGATCATTAACATTTGGATTCCACTGAACCCAAAGATGCAGGTTTCAAGACTCTAAAACATAAATGTAGATAAAGTTGTGTTGAATGTGGTGATATCTGAAGTCCTAAAAAAATAAGTAATTTCTGCTCTTAGTCCCCAATCATTTATGTTGTCATTGAAATTGAATTTTCTAGTAAGTGAAAGTAGTAACTAATTACTCAAGAGATCAAAGAAATTGATGTGAAGAGCACTCCTGCATGAGTATCTACAGTATGTCTGACTGGAGCTGTTTGGAGGAGGAATGGCTGCTGCATGTAAAATTTAAATGTTGTGTCTGATTAGCACAATCTCCTGTAAGAAACAAAGGCTAGAGTCAGAAATTTTGCACTATAGATATCCTACCTTAGCTATATGCTTAGAAATGGGACTGGGTGTAACAGAGCACAGAGTTAAAAAAACTCACAGCACAAAGCTCTCCAGATTTTTGATAATTAAAAATTACAGAAGATAGAAATTAGGGAAAGACTGTGAGAGCAGACTTTGGAGCTGTGACAGATGTGGTTGATGTAAACAGGGATACAGCAGAGGATCTGATCCAAGGACCATGCCCACAGTAAGCAGGATGTTAGCAAGACATCTCCTACCTCCTTCTCATGATTCTGGGACAAGGAAATATTAAAGACTGACTAGGCAAAACCAGAAAAAAAGAGAAAAGCTTATGGCTTGACTGAGATTTCTATGAACTGAAAGTCTGAAGAAATACCACTTACTCAATGCTAGTGTGAAATCAGGATAAAAAAATTAGTGTGTCAATTTTTTTCACACAGGTATTTTCCTGTGTTTCACACAGGTATTTTCCTCTAATATTGAATCATAGGTTTCCAAAAAATTGTGTTAACATATGGGATGCATATGCAGAATTCAGAAAAATAAGAGCTACATACCTAGTGGGTTTTGGAACTTAATTGATACAGTAAGGTGGGGTTTTTTTGGGAATCTTGTAATAAGTGGCTTCTGTAACAGCTGATTTCATTTTTTGCTGACACTTTCATTTTTTCAAATGTTGTTATTTTGTCATCAGACATACTGAAAAGATGTTGGCATATTCTATTCAATAAGTATGATCCCTAAAAACATTTTTTTTTATTGTTCAGATACGTTCCAGGGTTTTAGTAAGTAATTGCTGACTTATTCCCTAGTCCTGTGGCTTTCTTGAACAGGTGAAATAAAATGTTTCACAAGTCCCTTACTTCTGACACACCAACTACCATCATGTGGCAATATACCCAGTGATTATGGCTCTGTGGCTTGTATAACTGTCAGGATTTTGTGGCTTTTTAATAATGGATTGACCTACATGGCACCAGGTCTGCCATTATCAGACAGGACTTATCCTTCTCAAAGGAGTAAGAGGACTTTGCTCACAACCTTATTGAGAGAGCTTTAAACAAGACTTGGGGCGGGGAAAGGTATAAGATCAGGATTGGGCATGACAAGCCATGGTCACCCGTGGTATGCACCAAGGTTAGAGGGAAGGATACTAGTGAGAAACCTCAGCCTGCTGCCCTGAGATGTGCTGAGTACACCAGAGCACACTTGAAATCTTAGAGGGGCTCCAGAAGTAAGAGGAGTCAACAAGGAAACTCCTGGGAAATATCTCAAAGAAATGAAGGGATGCTCTACTAAGGCAATACAACCAGCAGCCCAGCAGCAGTGCTTCTCTGCCAGTGCACACAGCATGGGCAGCAACCAGGAGGAGATGAAAGCCACCCTGCTGCTGGAAAGCTACTAAATATTTGCCATTACTGCAACTTGGTGGGGTGAATGCCATGGCTGGAGTGTAGTGATCAATGGCTACAGGCCATTCAGAAGTTTCAGGAGAGGAAAGAGAGATGGTGGGGTTGCCCTCTACATCAAGAAGTGGATTGAGTGTGAAGAGTTGTCTCTGAAGAGCAGCCATGAGCGGGTCAAGAAGCTTCTGGGTAAGAACTCAAGACCAACACAACAAAGAGATCATACCTACAAGAAGGATCATGCTTGCAGGCTCTTATTCTGCTGGGGGGCTTCAACCACCCAACATCTGCTGGAGAGTAGCACAGTGAACTGCAGGCAAACCAAGAGATGGCCAGAACACATGAAGGATAACTTCTTAAGCCAGGAAATAGACAGCCCTACCAGAAGGAAAGCCACACTAGATTTGATGGTCACCAGAGAAATCAGATACATCAACACTGGAGCAGCTTGTGATCACACACTGGGGGTCACAGTCCTAAGAAATAGGGGCCAAGCAAACAGTAAAATCAGGACCCCAAACTTTAGGAAGAACAGCTTTCAGCTCTTCAAGGAGTTAATTTGCAGGAGCCTCTGGGAACTGCCCTCAGGAACAGGGTAGCAGAACAGATCTGGTTCTGCTATCATTTAGGATATTTTCCAAAGAGCAGAGGAGCTCTCAATCACCAGGTGTAACAAGAAAGCAAGGACAGCATTTTTAACAGGATTTGTTGAGACAGAAAAAGCAGTAATCCTTTTAAAACATAAGCGGGTAAATTCAGACTAGATAGAAGGCAAAAATTTTTCATGATGAAGTGAGTGAAACATTGGCAGGTCGCTCAGGTAATTTGATTGATGCCCCATCACTTGATGTATTAAAGACAAGGCTGGATGGGGCTCCAAGCAATCACACTAGTGGATGCTACCTCTGCTGACTGTAGGAGGGTTGGAACAAGGTAATATTTAAAAAACCCTTCCAATGGGAATAATTAGAATATAAATTAATTTTCATATCATAACAGTGTTTTCACTGAAGAATGTGTAACTGTACTCATTTTTAACTAAAATATACCTGTGGCAACTGGATAGCCTAACTCCCAAGTGCTGCTTTCAAATTTTGCTCTCCATCTGAAGGTATAATTTGTCTTTATCCAATAGTATAGTAAGCAGCAATCTTTTCAATTGTCTTTAAATTATGTCCCCCTGAACAGAAACAGAGGATAAATGTTGCACAGAGAACATGATTTGCCATCTCTCCCCTGTGTGTCCCCATACACCCCACCCACAAATGTCAGTGCCTTGTTAATCTCAGATTCAGTTACTCCTTGGAAGAAAAGGTTCCAACTGAGATGGTGGCATTTTTTGAGCTTTCAACCTCCATTTGGCTGTGATCCACTGGCCTTAGGAAAGGGGATTAGATTTTACATTTCTTATCAGCCACAAGTGTTATCAGACTCTGCTTTTTTTAATCCAGAGTCTGTCTGCTAGAATTTAATGAACAAAAGTGCTTCTATGAACTACTGGTATGTATAGTCAGATGTAATTCTGTTTATTCAAGACAGTGCAAGAGAATAGATCCCGCTGTATTTAACAACTTAATCTACCAATTGTATAACAGCATTTGTGACTCATTTTCCATGAGCACTGTAGCTTTAAACAGAAATGGATTAGCCACAGTATATTAAATCTTTTTGGTATTGTACAGAGTTTGGTATTAAACAGAGTTGTAGTGTGCTTCAGGGAAGGTTGATATGGAAATTTATTACTGGAAAATATTTTAAAAGACATATAAAGCCAATAATGCATTGTACCTCTCTGTCACATAAAGAAAATTTTCCTTCCTATAATCACTAAAAAGGTGTTCGGGGAAGACAGCGCTGCAAATCTACCAGTAAAGTGTGCACATAAAAGTATCTGCTTTTGTAGAAATAATAATTGCTAGCATTATACTAGATATTCAGGAAGAACCAAATGCTAGAAAGAGTCACTGTCACACTTTGAACAAAGGAGTAACTGAAAGGGTATCAGAAATATTTTCTGGAGCTCATCTCTTTATACAGGATTAGTGGAATTTGTTAAAAACATGTGTTATCCATGCAGAGGGAGGTATGGTTAAACTTTATTTTGAGGTTTGATGTCTCAATTCAGAAATTTCAAAATTCAGATTTGCTGAATTACTTAAGTGCTTTTACATTTAATGCAGGTAAATAAAAGAGTAAAAAAAAAATCAATATTGGAAGTAAAAGTTCTCCCCCACAGGCTCACTATCAGATTCCATTATAAACCCTGCTGTTAGCCATTTTATTAAAGGGCCAAAAAAATTTGGCTTGATAGAGAAGTTACTAGGTGTAGTCTGAAAGACAAACATAATTTTTCTACAAAGTTTAAAAAATTCTGGCCAAACTTTTTAATGTGCAAGCCATTATTCTGTCCAGTTTTAACTAGTCTCACTTATTTTTACATCCCTAATAAAATATTACTATGAAAATATTAATCCAGATGTTATTTATCTTTAAAATGCATTTAAATATGTTAGTAAATCTAATTTCAAAAAGATGGTGCAAGTTACTTAAATCAAAGAACTCAGTAGCTAGCTCAGAAATCCTATAAGCCTTTCTGTTTCTTATGGAAAGGTATGAGTTGATTTCCTTTCATATAACTGGTGAGGTTAATTTTCTTCCTGGGAACCCTAGAAATCCAAGTTTAAAATAAAATCAGTACATTGTACAAGTATATTTTCAGCCTCTTGTTACATTTTAGCAAGAACCCAAAATGATTTTCAGTGAAGTAGGCTTCTGGTCTTGACTCTCAGCTTTCATTAAACTGAATAAAGGTGAATTATATGAATAATATTTTTTAAAAGGCACTATTTGTTGCTGATGATCTGATTTTATTATGAGATGTTGGTCAGAACAAAATTATGTGCATTATATTTTAAATATTTCATACGTATTCAAGGACCAAAATGGTTAGAGACCAAAATTATTGTGCAGTAAGTTTTTTAACAGATGCTATGATCATGGTATTTTGAGTTTGATGTTGAGCAAAACCCCAGGAATTAATGCTTCATAATTTGTGTTGTGGTGCTGAATTAATTTGCAGATTGTGGTAATATTTTTTTTAATCAGTAAATATTACCTCCATAGCATAAAATGCATCACAATCATTCCTATTACAGGAGTAAGGTGGTAAAATAATGTCATTTATTTATCACAGTTTCATTGGGGAAGAAAATAAAAATAGATATATAAAACTTGGCTGTACTAGTGGTACAGCAATGCAAATTTTCAGAATTTAGTTTTCAAGTACTTTAGTAAAGCTCAGAACTTTATCATTGTGGTAATGAGTGCTTCCCACTCTCAACTACTGGTACCTGCTCAGCTTAACTCAGCTCTCTTAGACTAAGATTTTTTTTCAAAGAGAGACTGTAAATCCAGAAATATTGATTTTTCAGTTCACAGAGGCATTCATACCTTCGCATTCACTTCAGATTTATTTCTTCAATTTGTTTTTGTGCCTAAGCTGCTTTTCTTTACATGAAAAATTCACTTTTCTTTCTACAGCATACAAAAAAATATTCTTTGACGTTTGGCTTAAGTAAAGCCAAAGAGAAAATCCTGCTTTCTTTATTAGCAAAGTACAAGAATTTGTACTTTTTTGTATTTGTTATTCCTAATTTTCATGAAGAACATCTCTAGTCAAATAAATTCTTACATGACATAATTTCCAAATTATTTCCCATCTTGGACTTAAAGCCCTGATCCACAGATGCCACTTCCTGATACCTTCATGATGAAGATGGCAAAGAATAGGAGAACTTTTCAGTAAAATATTTTCCTTTTGTAAGTTTCTATATTATTGACAGCTTATTATATCCAAGGATGCGCAGAAAGTTTATAACAGGCAAATGCACAATGAAAGTGGAGGGTACCATCCTACTGTGCAATATATAGTATGGAAAGCACTAACAAAAATTCCTTTCTGTATTACCTGAACAGCTCTGTGAAATACTCAACTTGTGACACCCTTAAAATATTTCCTGCTGTCAGACACACTGAATTGATAGCGAATCGGGCCCATCAAAATCTGGCCCTACCTTATTGTAGCCATGGCTACAGTTTAGCCAAAGATTTTTAAATGAAAGAATGACAATATGTTTATTAATATCTACTTAGAAGGCCCAATTAAGTCAAATGAGAGCAGAAAAATTATTTAAGTTCAAAAATGCATGTCATTTATATGGCCTTGAAGTCAAATAGGGGGTAAGCGATGCTGTTTGGCAGGGTTAAATTTTATACGAAGTGCTGTGAAGGATATAGTTTTTTCTATTTTGCTGGTAATAATGTCCCCCTTTTGGAAGTAAGGCACTACTGAAATCACAGTCAAGATAATTTCAGAGTGTGTTACACACATAGACAAAAACACAAGTGTAATGTCCACAGTGTAGAGTCATGGGAGGGCATTACAGAGATACATGTAGGAACGGAGCTGAAATTCCTTAACAAAATAATATAATTCAAAAAACTACTGGACATATTTTTGTCTTGTAAGAAGCCAAAGGAAAAACTTTCTAAAATCGAAAAGAAAATAAATGAATAGCCATTATTCCTTCTCTTTTACCTGCTCAAGTTTGAACACATCTTCTACTTTTCTTCAAAGATCTGTTTCCAGTACTGCAGGTGTGACTCATAGAGCATAGACAGCTGTGACTCATAGCACAAAACAGAGGGCAAATCTATGAAGAGTTGGCAGATTATATCAGCTGCTGGCAAGCAACTATTTCACCTCTATGTAAAGCTTCAAAAACTAAGAGACCAGTAAATTTTTCCAGCTGCACATTCTTACCTTCTGCAATCTACAGCAAACATAGCGAACACAGGCCAGCCACACATAGAGTTCCCCTATGAAGACTTAAATGCCATCTACTGTAGGGTCTTCATTTTCTGTTCAATGCATTCTCTTTGATAAAATAGGTATTTAACCAAATAATGGTTTGGTATTTAACCAAAATAATGGTTTGGTATTTAACCAAAATAATGTCAATACTTAATGTTACCATAGACAATTAAAAAAAATATTAAGTACAGATTCAGTATTGTCTTGTCTAAAAGTTATGCAACATCATAGCAGAAGAACCAACTCTTGCTTCTACACCCAGAAATATTTTTATATGTACATAAAAGCAAATTAAATTTGAATTCACTTAAATATCATACAGACTACAAGTGGGCACGTTCTAATATCCTCTCTTTAACACAGCTAATTTCATTGAGAGTTGTTCTGGAAGAGCTAAAAACCACCCTTGCCTATGAAGATATTTCAATTCACTCCTGGTTGTGGGTATGAATATTAACTGGAGTCTTCCAAAAGCATTCCATCAACCTTCACAAATAAATCCCATTAAAAATGTGCTCTTCAGCCACTGAATTATTGCCACTAAATGCACAGGTGTTGCTGCAAAGGTTGAAGTCTTTGTCTTCCATTAATGCTCAGTTTCCAAAGTATCAACTTTTTCTCTGAGATGCCTTCATTTTCTTTATTTATAAAAATATTCTGTCATTTATAGCTGAGCTAGAACCATCTGATGATTCCTGAAAAATAAGAATTGGGTTTTCTATTAAACCAAATATAGTGAATGTCCAGCTTTTTAAAAGTTCTTCTAACAGTAAAGTGCTAATGTAAAGCATATTAATAATATTGAATGCAACCTATTTTAACAATATTGAGGACTAAAACTTTTTTTTTCTCTTCCTAGAAAGACAACACAAAAAACATTGGACAGGTGGTGAAGCTATATTTGTTAGGGTGCTAACAGGTGCTGGGCTGTTTATGAAATAGCATCAATTTCAGAAAAGATAATGAAATTGCTTATAAATTAAAACACTAGTCATTTGAATCACTGGAGTACATTGAACTCCTTAAAGCCAAGTAAAAAGGAAAGCCAAGTAGTGATACTCCATAGTATCACTAAGGGCAGTTTTATGATATTTTTGCACTTACTCCAACATTCCTAGGATTAAAGAATAAAAAATCTCACTCTGATGATTATAGACAAAGTGACAAATGAGTCACTTTATGGTAGAAATAACTAGGAAAAAAAGCAAACAAACGGCTTTTTTGCATGTTTTTGTACAAGTTTTGCTAATCCCGTACTACTTTTGTGTAGAAATCTGTGGCGGTATGTCTAACAGATCCCAGGAAGAATAGCCAGACACCTCATCAGAAAGAAAAAGGTCACAATGTTCAGTTTTTGTCTGGCTAAAGTACAAGAAGGCACAGCAAGCTTTCCTATCACTTTAGAACTTACAGTCCGCATGTTTTTGCAAATTGCTCCCATATCCATATGCTAAATATCCACAGAATAGTTCGTATTTTTCTATATCATTGTATTTTTCTATAAAGTGCAGAGAGGTCAACAAGCAGCAACTGACTTACTAGTGGTAGAGTAGTTGATAGGCACTAAAACAGATTGCCAGTTGGATGAATGCTAATCTGTGGTAACTTAACTGGGCATTGGAAGTAGAGTTTGAATTGGCTTTGAAATCCTTTCTTCTTTCTCAGATTCTATCTTTTATAATTTTAGCAGAAGATACACATTACAAAAAATGCTGTTAGCAAATGGTAAGGCTGTCACAGTTTTAAACAGTCTGTCTATCTTAATGTTTATGAGAAGTGTACATGTTCATAAGCAGAAAAGGCTGCCCCTGTAGATGTGAGCATCTCAAGAATGCACCTCATCTCATACAAATTTTTCCTTGAAATATTTCTGCTATCACTTGGAAGTCAATTGAAAGCTTCCAAAGAAGAAATCTTTCTACACTATATTTCACCCTTTATTAAAAAGCTCCAGCTAAAGGCACTATTATCAGAGTTTTTAAAGGTTACCGCTGTCCTTACATGGTCCTATTAATCCAGAGTGATCTGGAGTTTTTCCTAACCATTTGGTTTTTGTCAGTGTAAAGTAATGAGCACTAGCATGGAGTCTGCATATTTTCTGTCAATGCAGAAGTAAAAGTGTCTGTGGACTCAATAACTCACATCACCAACACTGAATCAGCAACAATGTTAGGTTCATCTCCCATATTGCACCCTCCTTTAACGTTAATTACATTCTCAAACAGGACATGTCTTTTCTTTAAACCACATATAGCATGTGTTGAAAATGTAGCTATGGTCAGAATAGTAACTATACAAAATGGCATCTTAAAACTTAACAGGTTTATGCATAGAAAGCATTCTGACCTAAAACTGACTAACTTCTTACCACTATGAACTGGCCCTGCCTTTTCTTTATTGTGATTCTGTTAGCTCTATGACACTAATCTTACTATGAGAGAGTAAAATATATTCTGGCTAAGACATAACTGATAAATTGTTCACACTTTAGCTCTAGCTGAAGACTGCTTAGGATCTGGGTTATAGAACTACATGAGAAAAGATGAAAGCTGGGTCCTAGAGACTTAGCTGACTTTCCCAAGCACAGATACTGGGCATTCAGGATTTAGTATTTCTCTAATTTCGTACTAATTTTTATTGATATATTTGATCTGAGACTTGAAAGAAAATTTTCTTTCAATAGAAACACCCAAATTAACTACTGTACATTATATAGTGCATATAAACACATAGTGTATATATATATATGTATATATATATATATATATATATATTTTTTTTTTTTTTTTTTAAGCATTCCTGGTATCTTGCCCTGCAGCTGAAGATACAGAACATTGCACACAAGTTTCAGCGAGTCAGAATTACTATAGGGTAGATACCTGCTCTTCTACTGAGTCACCTTTGGTGAAAACCTGAGACGTTTTGGATAAAGCCTTCAGATATGTTGTAAATTACTAAAATAATTAACGATCCTTATAATTCTTGATCCTATACATGTATCTGCTTCCCAGAGTGTAAAAGACAGCATGAAACTTTTGCTTAAGAATAAGAAAGTTGCATATAAAAGTCAACCTGAAACTCAATTCCATGTAGGAAATGTAGGGACTTTAAAACTTAATGTAAGATGGCAAACAGAAGAATAACCAGTTTTGAGTGCAACACCTTCATGTACAGATTTTCTGAATGGATTTGGATGGATTTTATATAACAACTATAAAATGCCACTTGAAATTATAAAAATGTGCACTCTTACTAACCTGAATTTACATAGGCTGTGATTTTAATTCTAATAGCAAGTTGTCTTTCATCTTAACAGGACAAATTCACCTTTAGATATACACAACTGTTTGCAACTTAGAAAAGGATGCAAACATTTAGTATGTGGTGACATGGACTTTATTATGGTGAGAGCTTTCCCTACTGCTAACCTGATATCAAAGTCTCACAGTAGTATTTACATTTCATATCAGCTAGAGCCAAGTGAATTTTGAAGAATTTTCTAAATCAGCATTGATCCACTTGACACCTAGCAAAACATCTTCAGGTAGAAAATGGCCTGCTTTTCATTGTTTCCCACAAAATTCAGGAAGGCTGTTTTACCAAGATAATGGGACACAAAATTTCACAATTATGAGTACACCTCACCACAAAAAAAAGGTTTTAATTTGACACATAAATAACCACAAATTATCATACTCATAGAACTATATAACTATAAATTAATTGGGGCTGGAGGGATCAGCCATAAAGGTCATACAGTTCCAACCCTCCTTTCATGGAGTGGGACACCATCCTCATCTGCCCTTCCAAATAAAAGCGAGCCAAAGGTAGGACCAATTGAAAATTTTCATGGTAAAATAGCTTCTATGTCAGCAAAGCCATGAGACTTGAAAGTTGTCACCTATATGCAACTGAAAAATTTTTGTCTCTTGATAGCTTGAACAACACAACCACTTTCTTAAGGACAGAATGAGTCCAGAAAGGCTGCAAATTTTTTTTTCCTTCTATTCCTTTCTTTCCTCTTTCATTTTCATGAAAGAAACAGAAGAATTTTCACTATTTTCCAAAAACATTTAGTGTTGTCATATTTAATATTTCTGTTTTCTCTGTCAGTGATAGAGTAAAAAATTTCAACAAAAATCTGCAGCACAATAGCACATTTAATAACATTTGATGAAATGAGAATGCAAAAATTATGAATTCAGGTAGATATTTTATCAATATCTTTCCAAGCTCTATAAAAGACTAGAAGAGAAGTCTTGTAGGAGTTTTCAATCTGGAATAAAGTTCTGGTGCATGTAACATTTTTTTTGAGTCCTTGAACAAAAGATTGGCTTTGAAGGTTTCATGGTGCATTCAAAGCTTTAAAGACTTTTCATCTAAAATTACATCCATTTCAGCAGAGTAACATTCTTATTGCACTGTTTATTTTACTTCTGTAGTGCCAGTATATGCATACACATAACATACATGGAGTCAGTCATATGTGTCCCCACTTTGACATTATGCTATTAAGAATGTGGTCTCAGAGCTTTTAGTTGGATTTGGGTCTTAAATGTCCCCTACTATTAAGGCAGGGGAAAAGAATGCATAAAAATTCGGCCCAGAAAATAAAATTCATCAGATAATTTTGTTTAAAAAAATTCTAATTTTTTTACAAGTTTGGTCTAAGATCACAGTAATGATTGTATTCATACATGTTTTTACTCTTTAATAAGTTTTTAAAATAGCCTTTATGTACAAAAAGGGTGGAAAAAATCTCCCTGTAAAAATTAGTAAGTAGATCTTCTACAAAAATTATAGAAGATTTTTGAGCTAAACCTAGATGGTTTTGAACAGTTCTAGATCTTTAATCACTGCTCAGCTCTCAGACTTCAAGCTCCGGTGCAGTCAGAGATATTTTATACACACAGCATGTGCTTCACTATAAAACAAAGCAATCAGCTTCCAGCAGAGATCCCAACAGAAAATTGTCTGTATATGTGATTAAGTTTTTTCCATGTTACTCCAGTTTTGGGAATCATGCTGTAAAAAACCACAAAAGGTAAAATGAGTTCTTGATTTGTGAATGTGTAAACTGCAGAAGCATTTTATAAAAGGAATAAAAAAGGTAAAGAGAAGCCCTCTTTAGTATTGTGCAGCAGGAGCACAGACCCTGCCATATGAGACTCACCAGGGAAATTTAAAGTAGAAGTTCTAGCAATGTAACGTGATTTGGCAAGAGCTGAACTTGAATGTGGTTGTGAGGTCCCCACAAGCAACATATGCTTTCACTAAGCTGCAATATTCCTTCCTTCCTTAGCCCAAACTTTGAAATTATTGCTTTGTATTTAAGAAAATTATATAGCTCTGCGCCAAACCAAAGTTGTTAGTTCTTGATAAAACTATCATATTGTGAAATTGCAACTCATCCAGAGAGAGAGAGAGAAAAAGTGAATATTTAATTTTAACTGCTTTAGGGGAAAAAAACGAAAAGAAACAAAAGTGGAGAGAAGGAGGGGGAGAGAATGAATGAGGAAGGAGAGGGAGGGAGATATCTGCTTATGATTATGAAATGAACTTTGAATCTTCTCTATTTCTGCAGCCAGGAATGTCTGATTTTTTTAATACCTTACTGGAGTAAAAATTTGAAATATACCCTGAATGTAGAAAACTTTTTCTTACGTGATTACACGTAAGAAAAAAATACACGTATATTAAAATGGAAAACAAACACCTTCCAGACACAACTGGAGATTGAAACCCATCTAAAAGCAAAGTTGCCAATCTGGAATTTGGAAACAAAGAACATACTTTAATTTCTTTTGCTTCCCACTCAATGAGTGGGATGACAGCGCTGCCCAGGAAGGTTCTGACATGCCCTCAAATTATTCTGTGTAGTTTTACTTCCTGTATTCTTTGTCATGTGAAATCTGACAAACTTTCCTTTTCAAACTAGATTAATTTAACCATCTTAATAATATCACCCTTCTATTTCTTGTATTATTATTGTTAGCACCACACCAGTAGCATGCCAGGACAGGAAAACCAGCTCTAACATACAAGTTCAGAGACTTATCACAAGACGAAGAGAACAGGAACTTATTCTGAGGCTTGCTTGCTGAAGGAAGACAATGCAAGACTAAAGGAGAAAGACTAGCAGTTTACCAGAATGATCACCTTATTCTCAAGTTACATTTCAGAAACCAAATGTGTTGCTGCCCATAACCCAATCCCTTTTGTAAGGGTGTGGCCCTGGTATGACATAGGTGCTCTCTGCTCTTGCTCTTGTGGGACGGCGCAGGACCCTGAAGGAAAGCGGTGTTTCTCCATGAACCACAGCCTGACTCTGGAGGAAGGATTACTTCCCAGTCTTTCCTTTGTCCCAGATGGGATGTGTCTGATGAAACACCTTCAGATCTTTTCCAGTGGGTGCTTTAGGCTCTTATTCAGAGTGCATCTGCAAACTGCAGGCAAGCTGCCTTTAAGAAACCTGGGCTTTTCTTATGAAGCTAGGGCTGGGAAGGGAGGATTAGGGAGTATTTTCCAAAAAAAATAACCCCAAAAAAGCTGAAATGAAAATGGATATCCTTTAATACCAAATAATAGGGAAAAATCCAGCATCAGGAGGGGAAAAAAAACCAAAACAAAACCACAAACAGAAAAGAAAACATCCTCCAGAAGAATCCCTACACTGCAGTTTGTTTCAAACTAACAGAAGGTACTTGACAGAATCTTCTTACACCCAACAAGTACAAGACCAATGAGACAAGGCATATTGCTGAAAATGATGGTAAATTGTGTGCACTGCAGAGTGACCAGAAGTACTGGCTCATACATTTACATTGTTGGGAGCAACTAGCTTCTATCAATTTTTGTGACAATTAGATCAATATTTAGGTGTGGAGCAACAGGATTGTACCAGACCTGGGAATAGAAATGGGGATTTTTTTTCTCATGGTTGGAGCTTCAGTTTTCTGGTTTGATCAAAGAAAAATTTTCTGAAAGCCATATCTTCTTAAGCACATCAATTCCAATAGGCTAGACCTGAATAACATTGCCACTGCGTTTTCCAGTGCGCTCCCAGCTCTGACCCTGATTATCATCTGGAGCCATCGCTGTGAAACCACATCACATGTGAAAAACATGAAATTCAAGAGGGACCAGTGTAAGGTCCTGCACCAGGGTCAGGGCAAACAGCAGTATCACCAGATATTGGGAGGTGAATGGATTGGGAACAGCCCTGTGAAGAGGGACTTAGCAATACGGGCAGGTTAAAATTTAGACGTCACCTGGCAGTGTAGACTTGCATCCCAGGAAACCAACCTTCATCAAAAGAAGCCAGCAGGTGGAGGGAGGTGATTCTGCTCCTTTAGTCTGCTCTTGCAAGACCGCACCTGGCCAACTGCATCCAGCTCTGAGGTCCCGAAACATGATCTGTCCAAAGGAGGCCAAAAAATTATCACAGGACTGGAACATTTCTGTCATGAATGGCTGAGAAAGCTTGGGCTGTTCAGCGTGGAGAAGAGGCATCACTTAGGTCATCTGGTAATTTTAAATGGGCCCAATAAAAAAGAGGGAGGGCTACATTTTATCTAGAGAGAGAGAGTGATAGGTAAAAGAGGAACAGTTTTAAACTAGAAGAGATTAGGAAGGAATTTTTTATTGTGAGGGTGGTGGGGCACTGGCACGGGTTGCCCAGAGAGCTCAGGAAATTCCAGTGCCAAAAATGTTCAAGGCCAGACTGGGTGGGCTTGGATAAACTTGGTCTAGTAGGTGTCCCTCCCCAGGGCAGTGGGGTTTGGAGCAGAAGACCTTTGAAAGTCCCTTACAACCCAAATCATTATATGACTGTATGATCCTTCA
The DNA here is from genome assembly GCF_027579445.1 of Ammospiza nelsoni. Lineage (NCBI taxonomy): Eukaryota > Metazoa > Chordata > Aves > Passeriformes > Passerellidae > Ammospiza > Ammospiza nelsoni. Next base: position 38,651,072 of record NC_080669.1, on the reverse strand, counting down.
TAACAGGAAACTGGAAGCCTTCATGACAGCATCTTAAAACTGATATTTTGAGCTTCTTCAGAATAAAGTGCCCCACCAGAACAACAAATGCTCATAAAAGACATGAAAGGCAGTTCAGCTTGTCTTTTGACTAAGAGGCCATGGCAAAAACATTAATAAATTGGTTTAATTCATCTATTTTTATAACTAGGCAGGCAGGAGTATTAAACAACCTATCAGAATCATTCAAAACACAGAAATTTCAAACCTTCTACTAAACTCAGCCTCATATTCCTCATAGCACGAAAACCTATTTCTGATAGCAAGAAAAATCTAAGCATCCCAAGCTCTGAGGAAGTTCTGATTTCAAAGCCAGCAGCTTGCATAATTTACCATTTACCTATGCAAATATGACCTCCAGGAATACACATTTAAAATAAAAAATAATTTAGGCAGACACCAAAAACCTGACAATAATTTCCAAATAAGAAATATTACACTAATTAAATGCCACAAAAAAAAATCTGTAGGAGTGAAAAAGCACAATCTTAACCAACCAGGGCATAATTTATGCCTCTTACATGTCTGTTGTATCTGATGCCTCAGTAAATAAATGTTTTACGTGGTACATTGGTGATAAAAAGAGCAAAATTTTATGTTATTAAATTCTAATATTCAAAAATATATCCTCAAAACCTGTATTTGTGTGTTTCTGAGCTACTCTTACTTAATTGGCCTCTAGATATAGCCATTGTTTTAAAATTGATAATCTGCACCTAAATTCTCTTTCAATAAGCAAATGAAGGGAACGTAGTGCTAAAGTATTTCTAAAGTGTTTCTTTTTTTCTTCATGTTCTGGGATATTATCAAATGGTCAGAAGAGGTCAAATACAGCTAAAGGCCAGATTTTCTACTGTAGTTTCCTTAACCAATATGACTCTAGATTAACAAAACAAAACTAAACCAAAACCCTAAGAAGGAAAACTTGTAGCAGAAAAGTCTCTTGAATCTGCTTTGTTGCTGAAATTTTTAAGTTCTTCTCAGTGAAAAATATAGTTCCTGGAACACTATGAAACTCAGTAACAGGGGATGATAACTGGCACAGGAAACACTAGAACATTTGCTGTGGAGTAACATTATTTAAAATAATTTTTCATGTTGGGTTTTTTCTGTGTTGCTCTTCATGTTATTGAATAATATTTCTTAAAAAACCTTTTTTTTTCTTTCTAGCATATTTCTTACTACAAAGTTCACATGTAAAATTATCAAGTGCTACTTATATTTTCTTACTTCATAATCAATCAATAACAATATAGGAATGGCATGTTAATGAACTGGTCAAGTCATCACAGTCTAGAATTAAAGATAGTATGAAAAAAGAATTGAACACAGCATTGTTGGTGACCATCTCAGCTAATTTACTTTCTCCAGTTATAAAATAATTTCCTCTCTTACAGTAGTATGAAGATGAGTTTGATTTACTGGGCAAAAATTTTCACAATTTTCAGACACAAATTTCTAAAGGAACATTACAAAAAAAAATCTTACTGACAAGGCCAATGAAAGAATCATAATATCACAATATACTTTGGCACTTAGCTATTTACAAAAAAAATTTTTTGCTATTATTTTTTGGAAATTATTTAGGAGAAATTTTCACCTGCATTTGTGAAATACTTTGCCATTAATTTACTGAAGTTTCATATTTATTTCTGAAAGAGCTCTAGCACCATTCATTCCAAAGTTTAAGAAACAAAATTAAAAGGGTGTGCCTTTCTTATTAACCTGGAATAATTTAATAATTTTCTCTAGGGTATTTTTATTCCTCTTTTTTAATTACTAAGACTACTTGCTAATTTCATCTACTTTTCACATTTTTGCTTCTGGCAGAGCTTTTATTGTATAAAAGAGTAGTTTTATTGGGTTTTGGTTTTTATCATTTAGCAGAAAGCCAAAACAAAGTAGTTGGAAATCATTTTGAGTGGAATTTTGGCAGTGGAAAAGAGAGATGGGTAGGTATAGTGTGTTCCTGGATAATACAGTTTTTCTTTTTCTACAGAAAGTTTTTTCTCATGTTGGCAAAAAAGTCCCAACACCCTAATGCTTTATTCTGTTCTGTAATTTCTCAGCATGATGACTGGCTTACCTTGCATAAGAATGACAATTCTTTGCTGCATTTTCATGCATTCTTACAAAATTCATTGTGACAAAATATTCTGCTTTCAGCTAGGAGAGTAGCTGCTACAGTGCTGCGTTTTGCATTCAGAATGATAATGTTGTTGGCAATGCACTGATGTTTTGGTTTTCAGCTAAATTGTGTCTATCCTAAATAGAGGATTTTTCCTTGTCTCATGCTCTACCAGTGAGAAGGTGAGTGAAAGAAACTGGGAAGGAGCACAGCCAGAACAGGTTACATGAACAGTCCAGAAGGAGATGCTACACCATAAAATGTCATGCCCAGTATATAACTGGGAGGGGTATCCAGAGGGGTCAATCTGGGTTTGGGAAGGGGAATCTGGCACCAGTTAGTGGGTGGTGAGCAATTGCATTCTCTTGATTTTTTCCTTATTATTACAATCATTACTGATTATAGTTTACCATTATTACTGTACTTTTACTTTATTTTCAATTATAAAACTGTTCTTATTGCAATCTACCGGTTTGACTTTGATTTTTCTTCCCATTCCACCTGCTTGAAGTAGGGAGAGGAGATTGATCGAGAAGCTTAATTTCCAGCTGGGCTTAAACCACAACATGCTTCAGAAGATAATCACTGTGCCATTTAAATGATTCAGCTTTTTGTTGTTGTTCATGCTATAAAAAAATCAATAAGACATAAGAAAAGAAAACATATAAATATATCCCTTACCAGATAAAGAGCTATAATTCTTTAGGTATTTTGTAATTTTCTAGTAGTACTCACATTCAGTGACATACATACTTGTTTACTTTTGAGTCATGCATTTTTTATGTACTACAGTAATAGAGTTATACAATAATTGAAATTAATCCATGCTATATTTTTTCAACACATATAAAATGGGAGAAGCCTTAAAAATATTGAGGAGTGTTAGGGTTTTTTTGATTCCTTCTTTTCAGTTGTGTTATTGGGCAACTCAAAGATAAAGCAAATTTAATTTCCATCACTGCAGACTTTAGGAGGTCAGAAAGTCAGACTTTGCATTCTGCACTTTGCAGTAACTTTCTACCTTTAATTGGTAGAATCAGATGAACCTGAATTCGTAAACTGAATGCAAGAAGCAGTGAAGAATCCATTTCTCATTTCTGCACTCTGTTTCCCTATTGCAATAGGACTTGAAGTGCTGGACTAAAACCAGCAGTACTTAAATATTTTGGCATAGCAAAGAGGTATACCAGTATTGGAACAAATATTGTGTTCAATCACGATCCCATTGTTTTACTGTTTCTACCAAAATTGAAGCTTGAATTCATAATGAAAGAAGGGGAAAGAAATTTCCAAACGCGAACATGTTTAGATTTAGATGCTAAGCTTCATATTCCATTTTTAAACTCTATCCACTCTTTAATTAAAAAGAAATAATGCTCACCCAATTAATATTACTGCTGACCATTTAGCATGGCAATGGATGGGAAGAGGAAACCCAATCTGCAAGCAGAAACTACTCACAGCCACCGTGAATGGTTAAGTAGTAGCACTCATGCAACAGAAGGACACCGAAGTCAGGTGCTGACTGATTTCCCTCTCCCTCTGTCTTGCTCTACTCCGCTCCCCAACTTTTGTTAAAGTTTGGCCCAAGCTGCAGGTATCTAAACTTAGCTGCTGTACCTCATTCCAACAAAACAAATCAAGCATGAATCACAGCCCTTCCTTCCCCTGAGCATTGCCAGTAGATCTGAGGCTTCTGTTCAGATCCAAGACTTTGTCTTTTCCCTTCTACTGCCAACTAAAATACATTTGGTAATATTTAATTAGGGTTCCTATTCAGATTATATGGTCTCTACGCTAAGAACAAGACTTAGCTACCCAACTCCCAGTGGCATGGTTAAAGATACAAATATCAAATTGGGAACATAACCCTTCATTTAGATTTAATATGGGGAGTTATTGTGAATTAAATAACTATCAAGTGATTATTAAACTTTACCTAGAGATTAACAAGCATTATTAATTTCATAGCAGTTAACCCTCTGTAATTGTGTCTTTTGTAATCTGTTGGCATTTACTTATTAGTGTTATCGAGAGTTGTCACAGCTTTGAATGTTATGCCACTGTTTTATCCTATTACAGATACTTTAATAGCCTTTAGTTATCTGTATTATGAGAAATAGCCACCTTAACTAATTACAATTTTACATATTTTTGAGAGCTAAAATTCAAAGTTCCACCTAATGAGCATATTACAGTGTGAAGTCAAACAACAAGAGGCATATTGGGCGTGTATTTTTTTCCTCATGTGGGAAAATGTTTTACAAGCAGAAGCTCACATTTAGCAGTGTTAAATAGTGAAGCAGGCAATATTGAACACAATATCTGGCATTTCAAAATTTAGTGTTGTGCACTTGATTCTGAAGAGCACATGTGTAGGTTACTATAAGTATTAGTGTAAGTGCAGTATAAAATGTGATGAGTACAGCAGGAAACAATATGATCCCATATTCTTGAAAGTTTGTGATGTAGTCACTGAGAGCTGCTGTCTGTAAAAAGAAGCAGTACTCAAATAAGAGTCACTAAATTTACTTCACTGGCTGATCCTCTCCCATGAGCTCCACCTCACCCAGATCAGCTTGCTACATAACTATGCCATATCCATTTTTTCTCTATTTTCTTTTAGCAGCCTAAGGCTTGGCAGTAATTTCTCAGTAATTTCTCAGTAATCACTCATAGGTAGTGGTCATTTTTTCACTACACTGTCACTCCCATAGATTTGTGTTGGTCGTGAGCATTTAAAATTTCTGTAATCAAGATGTGTGATTAAAGGTTGTGTTGTTTGAAGTTCCTTTTTCTATTTCCTTTCTGGTTTTTACATCTACATCTATGTACCCATGGTGCCCCATACAAAATCAATATTTTCAGCTTCGCTGACAGCTGGATGGGAATCTTAAAATCTGGCTGCAAAACCATCGAGGTGCAAGGGAAGGATAGAAACCAGGCAAGAACATACAACACATCACTGTCCCAGACAGCACAGAGGTGCATACCTCTGTGAGAGAGTCACTCTCCCTGAGTTTAAATCAGAGCATAGGAGACTTCTCTCATTTGAGTTTTAGATCCTAATCATGTTTCTGTCCTTCCCATGTACACAGATACATCTATGAAACAGTGGGTCTTCATGGTACACCCGCACTAACAGTTGTCCTGGGGAAGAGCTGGAGCATCACGTGAGTGGAAAAAGGGCTGTCCCAGACCTGTCAGTCTCATACTATGGAGATGTTATTAATCCTTGGCAAAGACAGCTTGATAGTCCAGGCATGCTTCCCCCATATGGTAGAAGTCCAATTGTTCCTTGTAGGAATCCTTCTAAGTCTGCTAGCACTTTCCCCAGCCACTCACCTAGAACACCTTCATGTCCATAGAGAATAAGATAATTTCTCATGATATTAGGATAACAGTGTCCACTTTTTCAGGGGTTTTTGAACCTTACTTTGCCATGTGGAATATAGTTCATCTCCTGAGGTTGTCTGGACTAATCTTCTACATATGCAGTACACGGAAAAGTCTAGAGCTTCAGGTGTCAGCAGTACCACGGTCCTTCCAGGTCCTTTTCTGGATGCCCTTTTGCTGCTTTCAGACTGCAGAAATGTTTAAACCCTCTGATAGGTTTGGGGCTATGTGCAGGGATAGCTAAATGAAGTTTTAATGGCCTATGATGTACAAAAGGTGAGGTGGGGTGATATAATGGTCCTCCCTGGCCTATTTAATAAATCTCAGGAAAACAAATTTCAGAAATATACCTTCAGGGATATTTTTTCCTCCTTTTTATTGCTAATTTGGCAGTACTTCTGTGTTCCAGTCAACTGTAGGTATGTCAGACTGATGAAAGGCCGCCCCTGGCTCACCCCTAAGTGGGCTGATGCAGCCATGTGGCACCAGTTCAAGCAAGAACATTTCCACCCCATTTCTGCTATCTGCTATTAAAAACTGTTTTCCCGTGTAGGTGGTAGGAATGTAAGTGTCTGCAAACAACTTGTACCAGCCCAACCATTTTGTACAAACTAATGAAATTACATCACTGGGCAATGACAGACCCAGCCCTCACGGAGACCACATTAAACCCTGAAGCAGTTCAACTCCTCTCTCACAACTGTCTCAGACTATGGGGTAGTGACAGTTTGGAAGATTTAGAGGGTGAAAAATGCCTCTGCTTTTACTTGGCACTGAAAAGAATGACACCAATTATATTTTTAAAAAAGAAGAATTTTGTCTAACAGTAACAACTAAAAGTTCTATTTTCTCATTTTTAAAGACTTTCCATGCAAGTTAGCTGACTGATTAACGGGCATCATTAAATTACTGTATTTAGAAAGCTGGAATATGGTCAAGTGTTGGCTTGTTCTCCTTCCAGGACCAAGGATATGAAACACATTTGTAATTCTATAAAGATGCTTCCAAAAAGGAAAGTCACACAGAGCACATGCCTGCTTCCTCTGTGAAGTAGCTGGTATGTCTCCAGTGGCTTCAACAGAGCAGGCATGATTTATGCCAGCTGAGGGTCTGGCCCACAGTATCCATTTTTTCTCACTAAAAGAAGCTTCTTTTGCCTGCCTTCATTCATGCAAAGATATTCAGCCTATAATCAAAGGATGGTAAAAAGCACTAGGACTACCAAATATGAAAAGAAACACTTCCAGTAGTCATCCCTGGAGCATACCTAAACATCACACATGGGCACAATGATGACATCAACTTACTGCAACTGTTCATGAAAACCAATTTGCATCTTCCCAAAGAGTTAAGGGAACACAGCCCAGCAGGGAAGGGTCATCCTGGTTAACACCTTCTCCCAGCCTGAGCATAGGTGGAAGTGGCCCAGGATAAGAAATGCTTTTGAAAGAAATCTCTTGCACTTGGAAATTTAGTCTCTAATAGACTGAAAACCTGATATCTCTCATTGCACAGTGTGCTGATTTTCAACAGATTAGAAATCCTTAGAACTCGTCAATAACTCACAGTGTATCTCAGAGGTTGTTGAGAGGTTAAAACATAAAATAGACCACCTATGTAGGGAAACTGCCATGTGCCTTTAAAATTTACTTTGTCAAAGAAGGACAAAGGAATTGTTTTAATGAGGTTGTTTTCAGTTGTCTTTTGTTTCGTATTTTACACAGGAAAAAGGAAAATATTTCTTCAGTTCAGGGCATCTGAATCATATTTCCAATGGGACAGGCACTTTTAGGACAGTAAGTTCTGAGGTATAAATAACCTTCAGTGAATTGAATCATAGTCGTTTAGCTTTTACATATGTGGAAACACTCAGCTTCCAAAGGCTGTGCTAAAATTCTGTTTTAGGGAGGTACTACATCTGTGTTTAAATGAAAGGTATTTTGGCACATAAGATCTCAAAACTACAGATTGAGCAATACAGAACTTTACACATTGATGAAAAACTCAGCTGTATCAATAATGCACATTTATTCCAGGTTTCTGCATACAATCAGCACCTTTGGTCCATAAATTGCAAAAGACTAAGTTCAGTGAAAATTTAGTCTAATTGCCAAGTGCTGTTAAAAAGGGAAAATAGGGAATAGAAAAGAACAACACTTAAGAGTTGAGGACATTCATTAATCCTCTTCTCAGAAGATATTTTGAATGGATAAAGTAGCATTCTTTTTGTTTTTCTGCTTGTTTGTTTCAATTCTTATGCTAAACAGACATTATAGGTTCAATTTATTTCTCCAAGCTTTCATTAAGGTTATTCTGAATATCATAGTCAGGAAAATGCAGAATATCACATTTACTGCAGTTCAATTCTATACCTTTTTCTTTGATAGGTGAGGATCTTGATTACAAGGTAGAATAATTTTTTTAAAGTGCATTACTTTTAAAAGTAACAGGTATGGGTGTCCTGGAGTAATGTACCCAGGAAGATGTGATGACCAAGGCCCCAATTTCACAGCCTTTTCCACACAATCTACAAATGCCCAGATCCTAAAATGGCCCCAGAAAAGACAGTCCTTTGGTTTAGAGTTTTGACATCCCTGCCCAATGCCTTTATGTTTCTAGATGTGTGGTGACAGTTTAGATATGGTCTTGGAGGTGCTGTTTGTTTTATGAGCAGAAAGGGACACAATGCTATCATAAAAACACAAACCCCTCAGATTGTGTCTTTCTGGTTCTCTAGAGTAAAATAATTTTTCTGGTTCTTAAGCTTTTGAAGCATTTCAGTGGCTTATAACTCAAAAACAATACAAGTTAAATCTGCTTTAAATGAAGAAAACCTGACTATTAAGTACTGATCATAATGGGTATTGTAAAACACATACGCAAAGAAAAACAGTCAAGACTGTTTCTCATACACAAAGAAAAACAGGTCAAGACTGGCTCTCCATTTGTACCATGAAAGACTTTTACCAAAAGAGCAGTGAAGTTGGCTACTCAGAGTCAAAGTCAAGATAAAACTTTTGGGGTATTAGAACAGGTGTAAACTGCACACAAACAGCAGCTTTCACTATCTGCACATTTTAAATTTCCAGCACTTTCAGGACTCTGAAGAAAACTAACAATGCGAGAAGAATGAATGCTTCTTCTGAAGCTGTGTTTGCTTCATGGAAATACCTTATGTCAAGAACTATATCCTCGTGTATGTTTGTACACTAAGCAGTGAACTTGTTTCTGCATATGACAGCTATGTTAATGACAACAATAAAAATGCAGCATAAGAAACATGATATAAAAGTAATTGATTCAGCTCGCAAGCATTTCAGAAGTTGGAAGAACCGTTTATAGAGAGTGAATTAAATATAGTGCTCCTCATTTATCAGCAATAAATCACAGAAGGGTTTTAATCACTATAAGCCATGTCTTGATGTCTTGATGCTGGGACAGTGCTCAGAACTTAGGCTGGTCTGGCCTCCCCTTCCAGTGTTTCACAAAACTGTCAATGGCTCATGCTCCCATCATGTTTCTGTGTTCAATGAAAGCAAAGAGCATGAAAGACATGGTGATGACCATCATCTTCTAGATGAGAATTATATTAATTCTTATTTTCCTTGCTTTTTTTTTTGCTTATTTTTTACATATTTTTTGTGCAAAGAATGATCTCTAATACATGGTCATCATGCAAATATTAACAAAATATGAGTGAAACCATGCACTGATCATCTGAGTCCAGCAATAATTGGTGGGCTGTGAAAGAAAAAATGTCTTGCTGAAAAGAATAAATTATCCATCCAAGTAAGAAGCATGGCACAGAAAATGGAAGGAAGGACTTGTTATTGTTTAGCAACTCCTCTTTTTCAAACAGCTCTTCAGCCTTGAAAAAATGCAATTAATATTGGTTATACAAGCTACCGTGTCAGAAAACTATTGCTGCTGACCCAGATCAGGTGACTTGAAGTGAAAACCATAAATGATCCCAGAAAAATAAAGATTATTGGCACCATTTCAAATATTAAATCTACCTCATTTTAAGTTACCAATTTTTTTTTTTTTTTATTTCATTAAAGTATCACTAAGTTTTAAATTCAGAACCTATATAGTAAAACATGCAGAATTTAAAGATTGGCTGGCTAAGGGTGTGGTTTATGATGACTAAAAGGACATACTTTATAAAACTTAATAGGAGTTTATAGGAGTTTCAGTTTATCACATATAAAATTTTCCTCTTGTAACTCCCACGATTTGCGCTGAAAAGGGAAAAAAGATACATTTAGATGTAGTCAGAAGTTACTCAGATTCCAGCAAGAAGTTACTCAGATTCCAGCAAAGGAAAAACTATCAAACTCAAGGAATATTTGTCTGAAAAATTCCACAATCAATAAATAGCAATAAAAATAACTCCTCTGTTTCTATCCCTGTGTTTTTCCTTTATTTTTTATAATTTAAGCTCATTATTGGGGAACTTGTCTTACCCAAAAATCATGCTCAAAAAAACCTGTGTGCCCATCTACAGTGGGAAAAGGGGCTTTTTGAAGTATTTTCAGGGGAAAGGCTCTAAATGTAATGTTTAACTTACTTTAAAAGTAAGCCTTTCTTAAAAGATAGGTAATTAATTATATATTTAATGAATTTTCAAGGGGTAATTAAGAAGCTTATCATAGGCATGCTAACTATGAAGACCGCATGTTTATTTCCTGTAGATAGAAAAGTTTGCCACAAGTTTTTATCTCAAAAACTTTTGCCACTTTACTTTTATGCCAGAAGACCAAAGAAGACTTTAACTATGAGTATTGGGTAGAAAAATTTAAAGAACTTAAGAGATTGTTCATCCACGACAAAACTACCAGGTCTCTTTTTTGATCTGAATTGTGTTGCAGTTTCAGATAAGCTTAGATGGAAAAAAATCAGCTGCAGAACGATTACTTTAGCCTAAAGATTGTAAAGATTACAACACTGGTAGCCACAGAAAGCGCCTCCAAAAAATAAATGTCAAAAAATTCCATCGATACAGTCATCCTCACCTTCAGTTCTTTAAACCAAATAATGTGTGATCCTGAGCTCATCTCAGAGCTCAGTTTGATAGTAACAGATCCATTAAAAAGATTGTGAAGAACAAGCACAGACAGGTGACAAGTGAGAAAACACTTTCATTGCAAAGCCCAGCATGAACAAGAATGAAACATGAATGATTGAGCACTCTTTATAGCCTTTTCATCTTTGGATGTTAATTCTGTTTCAACACCTGGAGAAACTGAGACTCATGATTAGATAAGCTGACAAGTTAAAAGAAGCAGCAGCAAAATTAGGGTGAAAAAAAGAATGAATGAGAAGCAGTCAAGACAAAGTTCAGCTTCCTCGCCCAGAATCCTCAACATTTTGGGGACATACCATTGGATTTGAGGAACTCAGCCTGGGGAAAGATCTATGGGGAATGGCTGCAAAAGTGCAAATAAGACCCCTCAGAAGCAGTAAGAAAATTATGAGTTTGGTTTGGCACAGCTGTTCTTGATTCTTCTCCTTAGTTATGTCCACTACTCTATCCTCTCTTTATTTTATCTTTTCTCTCACGTTTTTTACCTTCCTTTCACCCAAACCTTTTAATTAGCCTTCATCACCTCACCACATGTTCCCCCCAACCAGCACACCACTGGCATCTGCCGCTGTTGCACTATTCATGTTCCTTATTGCAGCTGAGCCTATTTGTCTTGTTTTTCTCTATTCCATTCAAAAAGTAATTCAGAGCAATTCTGAGATACTTTTTTTAAAAGCTTCTAGGTCCTAGCATTATAATAGTAATTAATTACATTGAAGCAAGGAGCCAGCAGTCAAGATAAGAAATCTCTACTCCCAGTCTTCTGTTGAGATTATGCTGTTTTGCTGCTGCAGTATAAACAGATAGCTGGATCATCTGCCTCAGTTCTTCTGGACTAAAAACTTCTTGGCTGCCTGTGATTGTGCATTTTGCTTTGTTTTCAGAAACATTACTGTACATACTCAGACCTGGCATAGCTGATGAGGTTAAATAGTTCCACTACCTTCAATAGGTTTAATAGCATGAAACTCAAATCCTCTGTCATGACAAAATAGTGCTAAGTGACATCATGTGAAAATCTAAACCATATACTTCAAAGAGTTGTTATTATCCTCCTATCATCCATCACTAACAACAATTAAAAATAATGACTTCAAGAAACAAAATGGACAAAAATTTGTGAATATAAAGGGGAAAATTCTTAATTTCTGTTTGCAGCCTTCTAAAGATATGTCTCACTACATGATTTTAAGTGCTTAGAAATAACTGCTGAGCACATCCAAGATGGTAAAAGAGATGTATCCTGTAATTAAAATAAATCAATTAATGTTTTTGTTCTCTTCAGTTTTACCTATAGGCTATGTACTTCCCATGGAACTAGGCCACCCATTGAAGCAATCCACCCCAGTGTGGCATCTGTTTGTTCAAAATCCCCACAGAATAAAACACCTTTCTATCTCAACAAGTGTGAAGAGACATAATTATTTGTACTCATGTAACTTACAAATTTTCTACTCAATCTCAAAAAAATATAGTTTGTTTTTCTTCTGCTTTTCCTCTCCTCACTTTTGATGTGAGATTAAATATGACAACCCTTATCAGTCAGCAAAATGAAACAAACTCATTCAAAAGCCTCAGGGGTAAGGGATTTCTTTAATCACATTCACACAAATTATGAGGATTTCAGATAGATGAGGTAATATAGTTGAGTATTAGCGGTTGTAATTTAACTCATGAAGCAACAAAACAACCAAACCCAAAACCACATAGGTTATGTCTGCTTTGCTAAATAAGTGATAAGTGCAAATCATTGAAATATATTTGTACATCAGGTGCCTTGTTCAAGGAGTCCAAGGTGGAAGATGGCTCCTGATAAGAATGTCTTGCTGAGATTGCATCCAGGCTAGTTTACAAATTAACTCAGTGCAAACTGTGATCATGTCAAATTTCTTAAGCTGCAGAAAGGGAAGATCATCTAATTGTGTGTCATCAACACAGGGGATGACTGAGAGGTAGAGACAAGAATTGTGCAGTGGTCAGCCAGGAAAAATTGAGAGTTAAACCTGCCTTCATTTTTGTAGTGGCAAAATATCACCCAGGACTAACATACCTTAAAATCTAGTAAAGAAATTACTGAAGTAAATTACCAAAGAGGCTCCTTTACTCAAAGGAACTCCTAAAGCTAAAGCTGGACTGGGATTTGAAAAGCCTGTTTGATTACTTTTGAGAGAAAAAGTCATTGTACAAATGCAGTTGAGATAATGAGGCACTGTGTGGAAAGTGTGTCTGCTATTTCCAGCTTTTGTGCTAGAAAATAGTAGAAAGTATTATTTCTTAAATAAAAGGTGAATTGAATCTAGGGGTTCTGCAGAATGTCACATGGAGCAAATTCCTGTGCCAAGGACAGAGGAAACCAAGACTGTTTTCTGAAAAGCTTTGTAATTGCCCAAGAATTTCCTCTGTGAAGAAGAAGAAACAGCAGACAGGTAGATCTGGTCTTTTTAGACAAGAAGACAGACATATGTTAAGGTTATTTGTTGTGGTGGCCCTACACAACAAGAATTCTGCTCAGAACCTACCTGTGAAAATGGAGAATGTGAAAACAGGTTGTGCTTATTTTGGTTTTATACTGGATTTGAGTATGAACTACAGGGGAAAAAAATGAGCTATTGTATCTCAGTATCATTTAACTGAAAACAATTAATTACACAAACCATTCAGATGACAATTACCCCCAAAGGTATAGGTATAAGATCACTGAGTTAAGAAGAAACAGATGCAATAAACAAGATTGTAACAAAAAGAATAAATTAAAAGGATGAACAGAAAGAAGTTCTATTATCCATTCCTTGATTGTAGTATCATGGATGGTAGCATAATGAGGAGTGAATTTTATGGTGCACTGATAACTGCTAGAGAAGAGAAAGAGGCCAACAAGAAATACTCTCTATATATTAATATTCTGAAAACATAGTCTGCAAGTTTGGTTGAGAATCCCAAAAGTCAAAGCTTCAACCAGCAGCTCAAGACTAGTGAAATAAATGAAAGCTTAATGCATAATTTTCTAGGCAATTCATTAGTAAAGCAATAAAATATTTCAAACTCATTTTTCCATTTTATACTAAAAAAAATATCAGCATGAAATGTCATAAGTGAATATTTTAATTTTATTATTTCCTTCTTCTAGTCCTTACTGTAACACTTAGAAAATTCTAAGAAGAATTGAAAAAAGCAACAGAGATTTCATCAGGTGAGCTTATACAACTTCATATCTGCAATCAGCTATTTGATATTCCCCAATATGACAGTTACTGAAGTTGACTAATATTCATCCAAGAGCTAGAAAACTCCTGAAAGAAGTGACTTGCTTCTCCTGCAAAATCTTCTCACAGGCTTACTTATTTTCCCTGTATCATAAACAGACATTTGGTTTATTTAGTCACCTTAGAAACACAGAAATTGCATTGACTCAGAGTAACACCATGCAAACATGTCTTTCCACCACACATTGGTAAGTCTTCCTTGCCTTGCCTAGTGACACATAAAGGTAACTCATCAGAGTCCTTCAATCTCTGTGTTGCATTCCCAGTTCCTGCTTCCCATTTCTGAGGTACTATTTCCTCTCAGAACAGTATTCTACATTTCACCATCTTCCGCGTCTCTTCTCCCAATTCCTGGTGTAGGTAGTGAGAAACTTTGTCACAAGCTAAGACTTCAGTGGTGGGATTAACCTCAAATCTAAACTGAAATAGTGGCTTTCTACACAAATGCCAGAAGACCAAACTCTTTTTAAACAGAATATCTCATACCTCTGACTGCTTCAGGTGCTTCAGCAGTCACTGAAATATATTCAAGTGTTGAAAATCACGGTGAAAATAATCCCCATAGTTACTGACCATAGAAGGAACTGTAGCACTTCACTTATCTTTCTGGTAACTCGTTTCCCTTGTGAGAGACAAGAAGAAAGTCTCTATTCGACTGCTACCTCCCTCTGTGTCATGTATCTGGAAAACTCTCAGAATCACGTCTGGAGGTTTGATATATCAGCTGTGCTATAAAGGTCAGTATTGCAGTTACAGTCCGAGCGCTTCCTTGTTAGGAAGGACTAAACAGTTACCAAGACTCAGCCAGACATCTAGTTCACTTTTCACAGTTCCACCAGAACGAATTGCTGTAAGGATCATGGAGAAACACTGGGGTGTCTTAGGGCGTAGTCCATATCCTCAAACCTAAAAGATTCATTGGCAGCACCAGTGGTGCTGTGCTATCAGAGGTGGAGCTTTGCTGTGGGAACATTTGCAGTCCTGGGAGTTAATTCAGGTTAGATGTGCATGCCAAAAAGTCAGATTAACTATGTAGTAAATGTCTACACTCAAAATTGATTTGTAAGATGTTTGATTTAGGGGTTTTCTTACTTATCCACTATTGGCACCTTTTTAATGGCACATGACAATGAATTGATTGATTGGATAGCACTGAGACCCTTGGAAAGGGCTGCAGCAGAGCCTTTCGAGCTCCCAGACACCTTACAACGCAAGCATAGATTGAGCTTGTCACCTTTTGAGGAGCAGAGAACAGTCAAGGTATGCTGAAAAAGCCATTTTTTAACTAGGAAGCAGAGTTACTTCAAAGTTGACAATATTTCTGCAGATGTCTTTAGACCCCTGACATGAACTGTCATTAAATAATTTGTCATTTTCATCTAATTAGATTACAGTATATCACAAAACCCAGCAGCAACAGAAAGCACACGTTGTTATCCACCAAGTACAAGTCAATGGATGCACCTGGCATACTGCAGTTCGATATCCTTAAGGCATTTCAACAAACCAGGGTGGGGAGGCAGGATGGGGAGAATATTACAGCTGCCAGACCACAAGATGAGGCAGAGCTGATACAAGTGTGTGATAGATCCAAGTGTTTATTTGTACATGTACATCATTCAAGCATTCCAAGAGATGTGCTGACATCTTCCAAGATGAGAGCATGCCAGCTGGCCTGGTTTAGGATCTGTGTTATGAGGGGAACCAACAAAAGAGGTTTCATTCTACTCAGAATTCCAATACCTTCAAATTTGTTCATTTTCCAAATCAGAACAAATAGATCACTTTAAATGCAATGGAAGGTAAAAATTTTCAGGCATTTGTCTTTAATTATAAATAGTTCTGATATGGTGGTGGCATAATTTATAAAAGGCAAATCTGGTTGAGAATTTAAACAACTTATTTAAACAATTTCTGTTACAAGTGAAAGTTATGAACTTCAGGAAGCAGGGGGTTGGGGGTTCATTTAGTTTTCAAGTGTAGAATTTTTGCCAAAAATAAATATAAGCAACTGACATTAGAGTATTTTTAAACACAAACAGAATTCAGACCATTGTCTCAGGCAGGATTCAAGGCATTTCTTTAGAAATTGATCAAATCTGCCTTCACCCATCTGAATGCTGATTGATTTTTCTAACTGAATTAAATACAATGAGAATTAAGTAATATTTTTCTTGCTACAAACTGAGGCTTAACTACATATTTAGCTAACAACCTTCTGTAAAAACATATTCACATGCTTATTTAAAAGGGAAGTTGTCCATAATCTAGAAGAAACCTTTTAAGCAAAATAGGTTCATATCTTATAAAATGTGTCATAGTAAAATGAAAATATAATATTTTGACCACATTTTATCCTAAATAATCCTTCCCTTCTTCTTTTAAGTTTTCCAATTTTAGGGAAATCTAATTCCCTATTTAACATTTATATGACCATGCTGTACCAGTTCACATCTGAGGGTAACAGAGGAATTATATAAACTATGTAATAATCTCTCTCTAGAAAAGTCTTTTGACAAAATGGGATATTTCAGTGTATTCATAAATCTCTCCAGAAACTGCCATTTTACCAGCTTTACCAGAACTGTAACAGGTGTGAAAAAAGCCTCCAAGACAGTAGCAAAGAAATAAGCACCGAAAGCAGTTCAAACATCTTCAGCCTTCTCAATTCCATTTCTAAGAAATAAGGAAAGAGAAAATAGCTCTCTGAAGGGCTGCTGTGGAATGCAAGCTGAAAACATTCCCATTTCTAGAAAGAAGATGGCAACATGAGGAACAAAACAGGATTTAAAGCTCATTACTTTTTATGATACTGAGACATGTCAAAAGGCTCATTTTTGAATATGAAGACTGTTACGGAGCATTTCAGAAAAAGGATAAAACCAACTTTTTATTAGCATATAAAGTAATCAATGGTGAAAACACTTCTCTAGGACGATATTCAGAATGAACCATATGTTGATGACATCTACACGCTGGGTTTTGAAAATCAAACAGGGTTATGAAATCCATACAGCAGGTGTAATGTTTTGTAAGCAAGTGCTTTCATTAGATAGTATTTCAAGCATACGCAGAAAGTTACAGAGTTTGGTTTTGGACTTTTTTGATTTTCTAAATGTTCAGTACAGTAAACTATTTGAAGTGGTCAGGATGGATTGTGATCTACCTAAAATTCACACTTACATCATTGTCTGTTGTCACTTTCAGCTTTCATTTAGACCATGGAAAAGAGATTTGTATCCCTGGAAACATTCAAAACAGGAGAGTAGTTTAAGTTTTCAAGATAAAATTGTAAGAGACAGCATCATCATGGTCATGTCAGGCTTTCATTCATCTGGATGGGCTGAATGGCTCTAGCAGATGCCAACATGCCAAATTTTGTTTCCTGAATTACATCCTTACCATGTGAAATCCTGCCATTAAAAACATCCCTCCACAGAACCTCCATATGAAGTAGGCCAAGCAGAAAAGCAGCTGAAAATGGGGAATATATACATCTTGCCTGTCCAACTCTGAGGCACTGGTGACACTTTTGAGCAGATGTGCCAGCTCAAAAGCTGTTCACAGTAGACTGGTGGGTTTTTGGCTCCTTCAACCACTCAGGTTCCTCAGCAGACCCCTCTACTCTTTTTTATTTCAACATCCACTCCATATGCAGATATTTTATGTGCAAAAAGAAAGTGATTATTCTGTGTTAAAAAATAAAACCAATCCAGAACCTCAACAAACAGAGTTGAAGAACTTGTTTTTTTTAATGGATGTTCTATTTATTTAATTACTTTTGTTATTTGTTTTTTGTGAATAGCTCCCCAGGTGAGTTAACACAGATAAGACCAAAGAAAATGCATGCTGATTTTGTCATTTTTCTGCTTAATGTCTCTTACAGTATAAAACTGGGGCTAGATGAAAAACCTGCATGATTGATTTTAGGCACAAGATGTTCTCATCCAGCAGTAAAAAGCAAACTCTCTGAGGCAAAAATTCTTTACCTTGTAAAAAGTACACCAATATAATGTTACTGGTGTGCCTCAACAAAGTGCAATTCTTTTAGTTAAAGGTATTAGTGAGAATGGCATGTTCTGACAGCATCCAGCTTAGAACCGCCAAAGAAATATGTTTCACATGTGCTTAATATCAGCAGCACCAACTAAAGAACAATGCTCTGGACACTTGAAAAGATGCTGACCTCCAGTGTCTTAAAGTGGTCAAACCGACCTCTGCTTTCTGCTCATAATGTTCAAAATAACAAGAAACCTTGATGTTTTAAGTCAGGGCGAATACCGGAAACAGCAAGAGGCAGCAGTCAAACCCGAAATATTTTAAGGTGAAAATATGACATGACAAAGATCTACCTATCCTGGGGACTTATCATACCTGCATATTAAAATGGTGAGGTATATGTTCCCCATTATTTAGGTCTACATTATTGCAAATTTTCATACTTATATTTCTTGCAAAGATTTCTTATCAGATAGATACTCCTCATATCCATAAAACCAGAATTCTGTTACCTCTCAACAGGTTGCAGAACAGACTGACATATGTCCTGGTCTTGCGAAGCAACAAGTCCATTTAAAAGCTTAATTGGAACACCAAACGTTTAGCAGTTCCATTGCTGTGAAAATGCTATTTATTACAAAGTGTTTCCATTGATATAATTGGACTTTTTTTTGCTCCTCTACTCAGATTCACAGCAGTGTTACTAATTCTGAGAATGAATCAGAGAAAAATAAATATTCCTGCTGCTTATTTGTGTGCTTACAAAGGTCATTAAATTTGCCTGCTTACAGGAGTTATATTCCCTACTTTTCCTGGAAATCAAATGACAGAAAAACAAACTTGGAATGAGCCCAAACCCCAAAACCAGATCCAAACCTACAGCAAACATCTCTAAAATGTGAAGTTATTTATAGAAAGGGTGGTGGTTTCGGTATATCTCTAACCAAAACCTCAGACTGAACTTTGGGTTTGATTCAAAGTGTTAAAACTATAGGTTCCTTCTGATTCTCTCTAAATTATTTGGCTCATTGCTTGTCTGAGGTACAAATTAGTCAAGCAGGAATTCTCTGGCAATTTGTCCATGGAATAGTGATTAAATCCTGTCTGCAAAGACATAACATTAGAGCTGATACAATACAGTTTGCATTCAAAGATGAAGCATTTGCAGTTGGAGGTGGCCCACACTGGAAATTCCTTAGGAGGCCTTTAAAACCACAAGCTACTTTTTCCTTTCCAGGGCCCTTCCTTATTATTCCTTTTTTTTTCATCTCAGACTGCAGTTTGAAACTTGATCCTGTTTCACGAGATGGGGGCTGGTGTGGAGTAAGAGAAAAAGGAAAAGAGGAAATTTTATGCCAACAGAAGAAACACAACAGTAACACTCCAGAAATATGCTCTATTGTAACTAATAATGCGAAGTTACAAAATCATGTAGGTACAATTTGGAGACAGCACTGGGCACAGTAAAGGCTCATCACTTTGCTGTCCTCTGTGTTTACTCATTAGGAAGATTGTTTCAGACTGCCTTTCCTGATTCCGAGTACTCACCCTCCCTTGGGTTTGCAGCATTCTTTCCTTTAACTGCCTTATTGTCTCTATAAACCATGGGCAAATCTCCCAAAGGCAAAATAATTCAGCGTACTTCGTCTCCTTCTCTGTTTCCCATCCCTCTCCCTTGTCACCTTCACATGCCATTTTTACTTTAATCACAGCTCTGGGATCAGGGCTGACAGGATACCATTCACCTTCTTGACTCTCTGTGCACACCCCAGCCAGGTCCCAATATCTTGAGAGAGAAGCCAAGACATCTATATTAGAGGCAAGCAAAAGCCTGATTTCTGAACAGAGAAGACCTTAGAGATTTCCTGTGCCACAGTTTCAACACAGGCAGTATTCTTCCTGCATATGCATTGCCTAGCAGTGTAGTTTGATCCTCTCTGCAGCCTCTCGACATTATTGCCATGCTGCTAAGAAATGTTGAGCTGTGAAGTGAGAGCCAGTAGGAAATTAAATCCTCTTCATTTTTCTTGCTTTCTCTTGCCTCTCACTTCCCTGCTCTCCACCCTTTCTTTTCCATGACAGAAAACCTGAAGATTTATTTTCCTCACCTCTAACTGGCATATTTACTGTTGAGCAGCAGATCCACCATTAGGAGTTCTTATAGGAAAACCAGAGAGAAATTTTGAAAACAACTTTTCTATTAAAAATCTGGATTAGAAGACAACTGCTGTCAACACTGCCCACCTGCTGTTCTTAAACACTCTTCTATGAACAGTTCAAACACTAATTATGCCCCTATGCTGTTGGTGCTGAACAAATAACCAAGAATTTTACTGAAGAAGTGAAAACACAGAAATAGAGAAAATTGTTTGAAAGGGAAAGGAAAAGGAAAATTCAAGTCTCTCAGAGATATCTTAATGGAAGGTGTGTCATAGAGCTGGGGACACAGTATGAGCGACCTGTGGCTATGCTACTGTCATGATAAACCCATGTGGAAGTTGTAGGAGGCTTTTTCCATTATAGCACCTCAACAGTTAAATTACAATTTTCATGGTCAGTGTTAAGATTCCCATGACACGGTGCACATATGCTATAGGTGCAATGTGCCTACCACTGTTTGAAATTTAGGACAAAATTGTGGTAATGGGAGATTGTGTTCATTCCCAACAGTGTAAATGCTGCATTTATACAACAGCCTTGCAAGAAGACATGCTGTTGACACCATCCAGGGTAAAACTAGCATCTTGCTGAGAGCTAGTGAGCTGTTTTGTGAAAGCTGGTTGCACACCTTGTTGTGATGTGCAACATAGCTAATAAAACTTTTGAACCAGGCTGGATGATGTGATCTGACTGCAGTTTGTTCAGCTTCATTGAAGAGGTAATTAAAAATAACTTGGAACAGCAATACTTTTAATCCAGCAGGTGAATTGAAGACCTGACTAATTTTATACTGGATAATTCACATTTTGTGAATCTTTCACTTAAAACAAAAAAAAAAAAAAAAATGAAAACCAAAACCAAACACCAACCAACTAAAAAAAAAACACAAAAAAGAAAAAATGAACAAACAAAAAACGCCAACCCTTCCCCTTTCCCCACTACCCCAAACAAATCAAAACACTAAACAACCCCAAGCCAAACAAAAAAAAAAAAAAAAAGAAAAACTAGCCTGGGGAGAAAAGCAGACCCCAAAATGCATAATGAAACACTACTGCAATTGGCAATGTCTGTGGACTTTAGGCCTCTCTACTCTCAATTATAGACACAAGGCTCCCGATAGACAGTAGGTTAGTTTTGTTTTATTTTTCAGTGTTCTGTGTTTCTTTTAGGAGAAGTATTCAGGTGAGCTTACCCAGAAAAATGGCTGGGATGGAATCTGGGGCTGCCGGGAAAGAGGTCATGTCCTGGGAAAGGCTGAGTGAGTAGCCACAGAAGCCAGATGTGGTAGAAAGAACGTGTTGGTGACCAAGGCAGACTGCAGTGTCACCAAAACTCTGAAGATTACAAAAAGCAATTCAAAATAAGTATCCAACCTACCTTTTAGACCACAATAGGAAGTGGAAAATCTTTGTATAAACAATACTTTTAAAAATAAGCCTATTTTGTCTCCCTACATTTTATGCTTTCCTTTCAAAAGCTGAATGACCCACTGGGTTCTTTTAATAAAGCCTAATGATGATGATGATGGTGATGATGATGATAGTAGTAGTAGTAGTAGGAATAGTAGTAATAATAATAGTAATAATAATAATAATTTTCTCACACTGGGAGATGATCTCAGCCTATTCATATCAAACCTCTGTTCAGTTTAGTTCCTGTACTGTATAGAGGACTGTGATCTTGCTCACTAACACCTCTTGCAAGAATTTTTAATGACCAGGGGCCAGCATTTTCTCTTGCTGGAGCTGTACCTTAACAGTTAAAATTCTAGAGAAAACACAGTCAAGCAGCAGCAAGGGAATTTCATTATTTGGAGAGAGTTGAAGTCCTTCACAGAATAGAGCATAAATCCTGCAAGTATCTTAAGCAGTGAGTATCATTTCATACTACAAAGGACTAGACAAATCAAGAAAGGACCTGTAGTCTCTTTATATTTGCAAAAAAGAGTTCCAGAAAAAAAAAAAAAAAAGAAGAATAGTAGAAAGATTACTATCTCAGAGCTAGCCTTGTCTCATGTATTTGATGTTTTTAAACTCAAGTTAGACCCAATTTTTTATTTAACTACCATAGAGAGGACTAAGAAGACAGCATTAACAAATGGGTTTATAGGAAGCTATATGACACATATGAGTGAGATTCTGTGAAACAGAGGATATAATTAGAAGAAAATATATGTCAGTAGTAGATGTAGGTGAAAGGTTAAAGAATGCAATACAGAGGCAAGAGGTCTACAGCAGCTACTGGAATAACTAGAGTTAACCAATACAAGACAGTCATGTGTCTGAAGCCAAAGCTTATGGAAGGCCAACAGTGTTTTGGCACTCAATGCTCTTTAAATAACTTCAACATATTTCTAAAAAGAAAGGCTATAGGAACTCCACATTACAGGAAAATTACTAATCAGACACAGGTTCACATGTTATTGCAAACAGCAAAAATCTGTACCATAACCAGCACATAAAAAGAAATGCAAAGCTTTTAACATTTTGCAAGCATCAGCAAAGTGAACTAAGATAATGAAAACATCACTAGCTAAAAATTTTGAGGGGAAGATGGATGCTGTAGAAGAAATCCTAATCTGAAATACCATTCTACCTGAAGATTCTGTGCATTAGTTTTAATCTGGACATGAGAATTTAATGAATAGTAAAGAAAAAAATTGTATTATAAAAGAAGAAAAACTACATGCATTAGGGAACAGAATGTGAGAACAAGGAAAACTAACTACATTTTTAGAGGCTGATGTCAGTTACCAAACTTGCAGATAGGCACAAGGGACAGAGCATGCAGAGCACATACAGAGAATGCAGTAGTATACAAAGAAAAACAAAAGCCAGAGTAAAAGAATGATTTTGAATTGAGCGCTCCACCATGAGAAAAATCTATTTATCTTTTTTATTAATGAGAACAATTCCAAACTGCAATATTGTCACTGTCAGGACAGGTTAAAATTCACACACATAGGCAATGCCATTTCTTCCATTTTACCTATCCAAAGGCCCTGAAAGAAGATAATAAGCTGCTTCACATCTCTCTTTTTGTTAAAACAGATTACAGGCAGTTAAAAAGCCAAACAGGGCAGATTGAAGAAAGAGAGATTCAGGAAACAATGACCAGAACAAGTGGCATTTATTCTTAACAGCTGCAGTGTTTATTTTAGAAGAAAACGTGTGCATGTCCAGGTGCAAGACACCTCAGGGTTTAATCAGGAATTCTTATGAAAGTCAGCTATGAGGAGCTCTATGAATATGTGTAATTGTGTTTTTGCTGTTGATTGAAGAACTGGACAGTTAATTTTTGTCTGGGATATGACGTATTATGGCACAGACTGTGTCTCTCCATGGCAGAAAAGCTAGGCACCAGGGGTGTCACTGTCATTCAGAGTTAGTCAGTCACTCTTTTGGAGACTAAAGCCATTGTTTGACAGGAACCACAAACTGTAAACCCTGGACTGTGAAGGGGAGGCAAGGCATTCTCATTCAGTGTACATATGTATCTGAGACAAAAGGATTCATGCCTTGGTACAAAACTGATTATCAGCCAGCACTAGTAAAAACTTCTCTCATGATTAAACTGTTCCATGACTTTGTGCCTTGCAAGCAATTTATGTTGTCCATGAAGACACTTAGAAATTCTTATAGACAATAAATTGGCCTAGGCTGTTCATAGGTTTGTTTCTCTTCTGTAAATAGTATACGATAGTTGCAAAGATTTTGTAAATATTTCTGAAATAACTTTGTTGTACCAGAGATTCAAACAGGTTGGACTTGAAGAATTAGCACTTCAGGTGGCTGAGATTCTTCATCCCCATTCAGAGGTTGCTTTGGCACAGAATCTTTTGGTCAATCTTCAACTGCCAAAAAGACATTAGGAAAATCAGAAATAATTCAAAAATGTGCCATTAGTTGTCTAACTATGTAGATAAATATTTTAATCCTGTAAAATATAGATAAAACATAAACATTGAGTTTTCTGTGTGTCCATTTTCTGCTAAATAAAATATTTTAATACTTCATAGTTGTGTCCAGTCACCCACAAAAAAGTAAAACACCATCTCAGGTTTTTATAATAAAATTACCTGAAAACTAAGTGAAAGAGTAATTAATCAGTTATGTATGATTGCTGTCTCATTTTTAGATATTCATACTGCATTCTTAACACAATTACTATATACTGGGGAATAAAACTCCATTGGCAGCACCCAGTGCCATTGTCTTCTTTGCTTCATTTCAAGTGTAATCATCCTGGGTGTGGGTTATTCATCAGAACATATAAACTTATAATTTTCAGTATTTTTCTTCTTCTTCTGTCAGCAGACCCAGAAAGACACATTCACTGAAATTCAAATTTGTTGAAAATATTATTAATATTGATTAGAATTTAACAAAACTGTGTTAAATATGTATTCTTGAATCCCTTCTAAAACCACATCTCTTCCTCAGAGCGTGGCTTTGGTAAAGCTTTCTGATTAAAGAGAGCAGTTACACTATAACTTCAAGTAAAAAGAGGAACAGAAAATAGAGCAGAATTTTTTTATACTAATACATAAAAATATATTGTTGCATTAACATGAACAATACTAGCAATAGTTCTAACAATTTCAATAAGAGCATTTTTTTCCTAGGAGGTACGCTGGCTGGAGTTTAAGGAGATACGATAGCTATGCGAAAGTGTTTGAACCAGAGGTCATTGAAGGAAAGAGCATGAATGATTTATGTTGGAAGAAAGCTGTGGATATAATCTGCCTTGTTCAAGCAGATCCAACTGCCCTGATCAAGCAGGACCACCTGGAACAGCTGGACCAGCTCCAAGGAAGGAGATTCTCTGGGCAATCTGCATTAGTGCTTGGTCACTCTCACAGTAAAATACTTCCTGAAGTTCACAAGAAACTTCATATATTTCAGTTTGTGCCATTTTCTCTGGTCCTGTCTCTTTAAAGAGCCCGTTTCTGTCCTCTTTGCATTCTTCCTTTAAGTATTTATATGCATTAATGATTTTCCTGGAGAGCCATCTCTTTCCAGCCTGAACTGTCTCCAGTTCTTTCTCAAAGAAGAAATGCTGTATTTCCTTTATGGTTTTAGTGGCTCTTTGCTGCACAATCTTCAGTATGCCCATGTCTCTCTTGGACTGGGGAGCTCAAAACTCAACCAGGACTCCAAGGGTGGCCTCACTGGTGCTGAGAGATGAATCATAGAACCATTACAGTTAGAAAAGACCTCGAAGTCCAGCCATCAGCTTGGCACCGCTATAAAACCATAACCCTAAGTGCCACACCCACACACATTTGAAACCTCCTCTGGCACACCTTTAGGCCCCTTCCTCCTCCTGTCCTGTCACTTGTTACTTGGGAGAAGTAACAAAATCCATGCCTTACCACAAACACCTTTCAAGCAGTGGTAGAGAGTGACAAAGTGTCCCCTGAGCCTCCTTTTCTCCAGTCTGTACTAACCCAGTTCCCTTGGCTGTTCCTTGCAATACTTGTGCCCCAGACTCTTCACCAGCTTCTTTGCCCTTCTCTGAACATGCTCCAGCACCTCAGAATTTTTCTTCTAGTAAGAGGCCCAAAACTGAGCACAGGTTTTAAGGTGAGGTTTCAGCAGTGCCTAGGACAGGGGGAGGGGTGTGCAGTGAAGGATCGCCTCCATCGACCTGCTGGCAATACTTCAATGCAGCACAGGATGCCATCTGCTCCATTGGCTATCCTTTTTGCAAGGACACATTGTTGCCTCATGTTCAATTTGGGATCTACCAGGTTCCCTGAGTCCTATTTGCCTAGCTGCTCTCCGGCTGAGTGGCCCTCAGCATACAGTCAAACATCAGCTTGTTTATCCCCAGGGGTGAGACCTTGCACTTCTCCTTGCTCAACCTCACCAAACTCTGGTTGGCCCATTTCTCTGGGCTGTTAAGATCCCTCTGGCTGGCAACAGGATCATCTGGTGTATCAGCCACTCCTTCCTGTATTGTGCCAGCAGCAAATTTCCTGAGGGAAAATTCTGCCTCATCAGCCAGACTATTAATGAAGATGTTTCACAGAACCTGACCCAGTCATGACCTAATATTTTACTGTCATTATTGGCTTCCAACTAGACTTGGTTTCACTCTCTGGGCCTGGGCATTCAGTCAGTTTTCAACCAACATCACTGACAGTTCATCCAACATTAACAGGGATCTTATGGGTGACAGTGGAAAAGGCCTTACTGAAGGCAGGTAGGCAGTATCCTCCGCTCTCATATCATCTATTAAACCATCATTTATGGCAGAAGCTTATAAAGTCAGTCAGTCATTACTTCCCTATGATGAAGCCATGCTTCTGTCTCATCCTTTTTTCATCCTTCATTTGCTTAGCAATGGTTTACAGGACTAGGTGCTCCACCACCTTGAGAGAGATCAAGGTGAGGCTGACTGACTTATCAGAAAAAAGAGTAGATCCACAATGCTCAGACAATGCATGCAGATTGATTTTTTGGTTTCAAATAGTTTAAATGTATTATGACTCAAGCAATTTTTAGGCCAAAAACTCCATAGGCATCCCAAACACAGAGTAAAGTCATTAACAAATGAGCAGGAAACAAAGCGCTTTTGGTCGTTCCACTTCTTTGCTGCATTGGAGTTCACTATAGGAGGATTCATAAATGGAACAGCACAAGAGGATTCATTATATTCACTGCGCCACAGCTTAGCCTTTCAAAATTCTACCTTACACAAAACTTTTCTGTCTCCTCCCACTCTCTACTTCCAGTTCAAGAACATTTTATTTAAAAGGAATGAGAAAAAATAAGCCCTATATCTGCAGTGCTTCAAGTCCACTCTAACTAAACTTGGACTTCAAAGTTAAGCACTGTGCCACACATATTGGTATTTGCCCATCTCTGTTTTTTCCCCTTAATGTAGAAATGCTATTTTTTTTGTTGAGATAATGTCATGTGCCAGAGGTGGATGGAAAGGAGTCAAAAAATTAACTAAGCTCCTGCTGAACATATAGCAATTTTCTCCTTCCTTTTCCTCATAAACAGGTTGGTATTTTTTGTCTTCTCAGAGCCATTATCAACTTCTCCTTAACTGTTATAAATTGTGGGTAGTGGACAACCTCAAAATTAAAACATAGAAATGCAAAGAAAAGTGAGAAAAGTGCTCTGTAAGGAATTACTTCTAAAAAAATTTCATGTTCCATAATGGAATGTTATAACTATGTAAGTGCAATCCCAATTGAAACCTTGTGTTTTGTTAAAAATAAATCTTGCTTAAGACATCAATTATTCATTTCCAGACTAAATAGCAAACTTTCAACATGCTGGGAAATAGGTCCCTTCAATTAGACTACCTGGCAGTTGCCAATAACATGGTTTCTTTGATATTTATCTTGCAGTTTTTATTGCTAATTTATTGCTATTTCCTGAATATTCAGGTATCTGATTTAAATCCCAGTAAGAAAAGAATAGGTAATGGCTCCATACCCTTGATGAAGTACCTTTCTTAGTACAAGATGTTTGCTTGTTCCACACATAGCTACCATATTTGTTTGTTTTCCCTGTCTGATCTTATCTGATTGTTCCACTGGACTTTCTTGCAGGCTTGAACTATTTTCCAATCTAGAAGTGACCTTATGACAAGCATCAAAGCCCATCTGGAGAGACAAACGAGAGGCTCCCAGAT
The DNA here is from genome assembly GCF_027579445.1 of Ammospiza nelsoni. Taxonomy (NCBI): domain Eukaryota; kingdom Metazoa; phylum Chordata; class Aves; order Passeriformes; family Passerellidae; genus Ammospiza; species Ammospiza nelsoni. The sequence goes on along the minus strand of NC_080669.1, from coordinate 38,623,348 downwards.
ATCACACAGTAGCACTTATGCCAGCTCCTTGTCTGAAGGGTGGAGAAAGCACCTGGTCTTCATTAGGATCACTGCACTGGTTAAGGAATTGCAGGTTTAAAAGTATATAGCTAAAATCTTACAAAATACCTTTCGTAATAATGTTAGATCTGCCTCAGGTATGTTTTGTCCTGCCTTGAAAGCTTGAGCAAGCCATGTCCTGTAATTGTGAAACCAGAGTAATCATTTACTGGAAAGAATTCTTTAACAAATTGTAAATAATTTCTCTGAAATTACCTTAATTTATGATAAAAGCATGGCTAAACTCTTGTCTCTATCACCTTCCCTTTTATCTTTTTGCAAATATGATTCCACACTATCAAATTGGCCCAACCAGTCATAATGAACTGCTGCAGCTAGTTCTCTGTTTAATGAATTTGGAACTGGACATGTTTCATAGATTATACTTTCTGGATTGTTGCAAAATTATTTAGTTCATTCCCTGTCATCACTAATTTTTCCCTCCCACTCAAGGCATTGGTGGTTGGATATAAGATATTGTTTTAGTCTCTTATACAGAACAGAAACAGTAGAGGAGACTGGTTCTGTTTGAATTTCTCCAAATATGCTGAGAATGTGGACAAGACTTTGAGTTTTATCTCAATTCAACACCTCAGGGAGGCAAAAAAATGCTTAAAGATCTTGTTTAACTAACTTCTTGCTGGGTAAGATGTAGGTTTGTAAACATAGACAGATATTCATTTTTTTATTATTTGTATTATCAACTTCAGACACGATATCCATTTTTTCATGCTAGGAAGATAAACTGTTCAGACGCAGACCTTAATATGGAAAAGGGAAATACCAACTATTTCACTATATAGCTGCACTGAAAAGAATTATTAATGAGAAACAAATTTTTTCAGATAAATGAAATTATTTTCTGTGTCACATGTTGTCTTAGGGCATGGTAGATTTCTTTCTGAAGTAAGAATACAATATTTTTTTTCACTTCACTCTCTTCTTTTTATCTCTGTGTCATTTAGAATACAATTTTAAACCCATTTTCTTATAATATCACTTATTAATTAAATCTAAGTCCCTAGTAGCAGCTGTCCAAAGACCAGCAATGGTGCATCTGACCTATAAGGAATGATACACGGTAGCAGCTTTGTTCATTTAGGCAGATTTGTTCTGTAGTGGAGAGAAACATAATTTATCCAAGAACAATTTTTTCTTTCTTGCTAGCCATTGGTTTGTTTGTTTTTTTGTTTTTTTTTCTTGGGGGGGGGGGTGGTGTCTTGGTTTGCTTTGGTTTGGTTAGTTTATTTGTTTTGTTATTTCTTTTGTTTTGGGATTTTTGTTTGCTTTGGGTTTGTTGTTGTTGTTTATTGTTGTTTTGTTTTGTGGCTTTTTGGGGGTTTTGGGTAGTTTTTAGGTTTTTGTCTTTTTGGTTTTTTAAGTTGGTTATGGGTAATACAACTTGTGTTAAAACTGGATCTCAATGAGTAGACATTCAGACATTACTGAGATAATGAACTCTGATACATTCAGGCATTTCTTTACCCATCTAATATATCAGTTTTGGATCAATCTTTTCATCAGGAATTTGTCTTTTCAGAAAGTTCTATTAGAAACCTCATGGAATGCAGTCACAAAGGAGTTAAACCACAGAAAAGCAGCTGGGACTAAAATTGATGTTTTTATTCAAAATTTATTTTAAAATTTTAAAGTTTAATTTAGAGTTTAAAAGAAAACTTCTTAGACTGTCCTTTGGAAAGTATACTGAACTCCCTCTAAGCAATTTTATTTATAGGGTTTCCTTTTTCCAGCATGAGATGCAACCGGTGGGCCATAAATCAGTTTTGAATTTCTTTAACGAAAACATTCCTTTCCCATTTAATGCTTCCCATGCAGGATCATGTTCTCTTCTGTGTGACAAGAATGTGTGAATGCTGAACTCAAAAGCACAGACTCCTAAACTACTATAATCACAATCTACCTGCTCCCTAAATGTTTTCAGCAATTTGTTACCAATATTTTGTTACCAAACATATTTTTTAAAATGTAACCTCATTACAATGACTGTCCAGCTTTAAAGCAAATTATATTTTGTACATCTCATTACACTTGTATGACAAATGTATATATGCATGCCATTAAGAAAAGATTTCCCTCACCTTTTTAAATTAAAATTTTGGCTTCCTTACAGAAATAATAATTTCTTCATTATGCAGCAACAGAGCTGCAAACCTTATAGTATGCTGATCTGCAGCATTTGGATAGTCTTTACTTTCAGAGTGTACATGAGTCCTGCTTCTTCGAGCAGGTGGTAGAAGAGAGGCAGTGAAAAGGGATCCAGTTGCATATACAAAACATCTTTCATCAAAAGGCCTTTGTTAACCAGTTAGAGTTTGTTGGATGTAGTTCAGGCTCAGTGACCCCTTTCCTTCTACATATTGAACCTTTCAGCTGAGAAACCTCTCATTCAAGGTTATTAGAGACAGTATGGTGTATAGAGGAAAGTCTCAGTGGGACAGGAGTGTTGTAAAGAGTTCATTACATCACTATTGTTCTGGGCATAGCTATCATGTAGTAATTTTTGCTCCTTTCATGGAAAATTTCACTCTGGATTCCTGTATCCCAAGATCCAGTAATAGGCAAGACATTAGCACCTTTTCCCACTGACCTGTAGTTGGGGATGGACCAGCTGTTGTACAACTCCACTTGCTTCCTTCTCGGAAATTTTCTGTTCTAGAGCCAAATCCTAAGAAGAGTTTCCTACTACTTTAGCCTACCAAACCAAAAGCCCAAAATATTTATCTGATTTATTTCCTGGCAGTACATTTCAGCCCCTCTGTACATATCTCAAACAGCTCCCCACACCTTTCCTCCCCAGAAGAATGACCAAGAACTATACAGCAATCTTCAACAAGTTTGTATTGAAGCAATGGATCAATTCCCCCTTTTTTTAATATATATATATGGCTTTGTCTCGCCAGTACATCTGCAACATCCCCTCTGATTATTCCAGCTGCTTCTAACTGCGATATTCACAGCCATTTAAATTTCTTTTCCTTTAGTGAAAAAGTAATGAAATAATTTTAGTTTTCTCCTTATACTGCAATTATTTTAAATGGCTGAGAAGTAATACGCCTTTTAAAGTAGCAGATACCTTTTACACCTAAAAATGATACTACAGAACAAATATGTGTTAACTTTAAATACAAATGCATGCAAATGCAAAATCTGAGTGGAAGAGAGCCCAAGTTTAGTGCCTGATTCAGGGGAATGGCTGGTAGCTCAGATACCTGCTTTAAGAGGTCGTAGCTGCCCTAGGAAGCTGGCATGGATCCCAGCCCAGACCAGTGCTTCTGCCTGCTCCTTCCCATCCAGTAGGGTACTGATCTCTCCACTAGGGAGATTCAAAAGGAGTTTGAGGTACATAGAGGGTAAAGGCTGGCTGACAACTACGGTTATAACGGTGTGGTCATGGAAGTTGAAAACAGACTCAAATTCACTGAAAATCGAGCATCATTAATTTATTTCACTCACATACTTTAATTACTGTTCTTTATAATTCACACTCCATTCTTACCAGCATTCTTTAATGATCCTAATTTATCATGATTGGTCTTCTCCCAAATTCTTTAAAAATGCCATGATGGAGTAGTTTATAGTAAACTTGGACAAAAACACACTTAAGTGATATCAGAAGAGTTAATTTCAGCTACAATATATTCCTGAGTGAATTCACTATTAAGTGTGTATTTTATGTCGTTAAAATGAATTTTAAAAAGGTGGCAAAAACAGGCCAGTAAGAAGGTAGTAAAATACTTTCAGGATTTTTAGAGGAAAGAAGAAAAACCTCACAATATTTATGTTTGGATAAATTCTGGTCACAGAAATAAACTTCAATGCAACATTTTCAAATAATAAAATTATCTTTTTTATAAAGTAAGTGTGAAGTTGTTTGAGGTTTTGTTGATTTACATAGTGTGGAAGTGAATGCCTTGCTTAAACAGACCTTAAAATTTCCAGTCTAAAAATTTACCCTAAAATGGAGTGCCTTGTGCGGTATTCTGAACACTAATTGGTGAAATATTGCAGTTTGACAGGGAGCAGGCACTCATGAACTCATAATACAGATTTTTTTCTCCAGGCTCCGCCCTTAAAACTATTCAAGGTTTTGCCAGTCTGCTATCACTTGTCAGCACTGCTATCATTTAGTTCTACACAGCTTTCTGTTCCAATTTCTTGTAAAATTTTACCAGTTCCTTCTTAAAGGATTAAAGATTTTAACTTGTTTTTCCTAAGGTAGCTATTGGTTTGAAAGATTACAGTAACTTTGGAGAATCCTTGAAGTGTTCTAAGTCCCTTTAACCATTCATTTGAAGCACAGGAACTTCTGCCTTCCTTGCAAACAACAGAAATTTGATCATCATTCAGTTTCTGTTTGCTGCTAATTGAGTGGCATTATTCCCCAGCCTTTTATTTGAATGTGCCATATAGGTACAGTATATACAGTATATGTTCATGTATCCCAGCAACTGCAACAACCCAATTATGCTGATACAGGAATTCATTTGCTCCAAAACAGGCATGGGAATGAACCTTAATGTTTGTCAAAGATCCAGCTAACCAATGTCAAAAAAAAAAAAAAATTCAGTCTGTATGTAGAGCTCTCCCAGTCAGGTAGTCCCAATTGTCCACCCTTTCTCTCACTTTTTCCATACAGTGGTAACTCATCTTTGTCAACATTAAGATATAGATTGACACCTAGGGCAATAAAACCCTAGCGCCACTTAAACCTCAAAAATATCAAGTAGTAAATTGCTGTGCTACTGTCATCTTAGTGCCCCTTCCTCAAGTTGCAAAATGTTCACGCAGAGGATAGCAGGGGCATTGTTTCTCTTCAAAGAGAATGCCTATTTCCTGTAGTCCTTGTCCCACCAAGGCAGACTTGTATGACAGTAAAAAAATGAAACTCAATTTTGTTTTGCTTAAATTACAATGTCATAACAATTCCTATCAAAATGCAAGTATTTACATAGAAGACTTCAAGCTGTTCACTAGATTTTACTCTTACGCAGACACATGATGAGCCTATACATGAATATGTATATTCAGGCATATGTATTTTTATTTTGTGTGCAGTTACATATTTGTAATATCTCAATCCACATACAGAGACATCAATGCATAGATGTGGAGCTCTAAAGCTAGGAGTTCTGATACTGTTGCTTTGTAGCAAAAAGAAGTGAAGAGAGCATCTACTCCCCCAGCCCTCCCATCTTATTCTTCCTGGCACACTCACTTCACTCCTCCATGATTCCAATACCAACTTAATAAACAGCACTGAGATTAGCTGAGCTTGGGCTGATGTTTTGGCAATTATTCTTATACTTTAGCTGAGTCAGGAACATTTTCCAGGTAGCTTTCACACAAAATTAAACTATGTAGAGAAGTTGAGCCAGGGCAGTATTTTTCTCTAATACTACAAGAGTTCATGCCAGAGTTTATCTCCTGTCTCTTCCACAGACTTTGGTTCATGTGTGCCAGTTCAAAATCCTCAGTGTCCTGACAAGTTTCAGCTAAGGAACTCAGGATGAAAACTTCCCTACAATTTGTCAGCCACAGAGGAAATCAAGTCAAGTGGCCTGCATTTCGCATAGCTTCTGGCTTGCCTTTGTGGTGCTTGAAGCAAGGAAACAGGATCTGCAGACTAGTCACAGTTGGATATATTTAGCCACTGTCTACAGACTTCGCATGTTGCCATTTGGCATTTCTTCTTGACACAAGCCAAGTGTAAAGAATAAGAAAAACCACATGCCAAGCTGTTATGCACCTCCAGCAAGACAATGGTCTAATTGCACTGTGGTCTGTCTTAAAGACTTTAATGTTAAGTGGAAGAAATAGTTTCTTCGATGTGTGGTTTGGAGCAAGGCAGAGGATAGAATGGAAAGGTGTGCAGTTTGAAAGACAATTAAATAGCAAGACATGATAAATCATGCATTTTTATAGTAGTCATTTCACCTTATGTGTTACCAGCCTAAAATATGACTTAGAAGTGTCCTGGTTCTGTATGTCACTTTGATTTGACTTAGGACATGAAGCATAAAATGTGTGATGCCTTTGCTTTGAATATTTCTCAAAATATTAACCTCTGCCTGCTGAAGTGAGCAGAGTGTAGCAAACATTTGCACTCAATCTCCTTTCTCCCACAGACACAATTGCTAGTTGAGCTGAAAGGCTTTAGTTCCTCTCCACACCTCTTCACCTACAGCACCTCGAGCTTGGAGATGTTCTGTGTTATTCACTGCATTTGAATGGTGACTCTCACTCTTCCAGAAGTCAAAACCACAGCTGATCTGCCTTGGAGATGTTCTGTGTTATTCTTCTGATTTGAGTGGTGACTCTCACTCTTCCAGAAGTCAAAACCACAGCTGATCTGCCTCTGGCCTGCTAGGCAAATTGAGTTTTATCTCCTTTTTCTGCCTTGGCTTTCCCAAGTGCAAAATGACAAGGATGTTATTTCAAGGTCCATAGGTTTAAGTTTGTACGTCTCACTCCGGTAACTGGCCTTAGAAGCTGCTTTGGACCTTATTGTCTCCCAGCTGCTTCTTGCAGACTCATACATACAAAACCAACTCTCTGTGTTAGCTGCTTCAGACTGGTGGAAGTTACTATCACCAAGTTCAGACCCTGGGTCTCTGACTTGAATCTACTGTCAGTCCAGTGGACAACTCTCAGACCTTCTATTCTCAACTGTACCCAGTGCAGGCCACCCCAATTCAAGGCTCCCAGACCTTTTACCCTATTTACCACTAATTTCTCCATTGCAGGCACCCTGTGCACACCCCTGTGACCCATGTGATCCTGTGACCCATAACTGGCACTGAGCCACCACACAAGAATACTCACAGACATGCCCCATTCAAAACAGAAATGATGATCAGTGAGAGGACAGACAGTGCTAAACACACCCTGCTCATACATGTCCCCTTGCAGTAAAATACTGGACCTGTAGGAAAAACATGGGAGACAGGGCCACACTATCTAGAGCAAAGTTTCTGGTTTTCCTACAACTACACACCAGGATGTATTTTTCTTCCTGCCACAAAAGGGACTTCTAATCACCTCTTGTATCATGAAGGCTTTACAGCAAAGTGAAAGGGTTCCATTTTCTTGCTAGATAGAGGAAAATTGGAAAATGCACCATTAGTTTTTCTTGTAAATATAGGTAGATTTAGTTTAGTTTTGTCCCTCTGTTTACTTTTATGATCTGGTGAATGAACTGATAATGGTGGGTAATTTTCACATAATGACAGAGACATAACATCCTAAACAAGAAGTAGACCAATGAAACCCCAGGAAAGTAATGTCATGCTGTTCCTAAAGCCTTTCAATAAAAACGTATCCCATTGTCCATCAGATTTTGTGAGGCTGAGGATGTTTGGATGAAGGAGAGCATGTAAGTGCAGCATGGGAGTAGGGACTTTTTTTAGATGCTTTCAGTCTAGCGCACTGTATTTGTTTTACTGTTCTGATTATAAAATGATTACATCTGGGGAACACATTTCAGAGCTGTAATTCTGCACTCTTCTACCAGTGTCTGTCTGCAGGTGACAGCACAGACAAAAGGACAAATCCTATCATCTGCCTAGCACGTTATTACCTTACTACACATGTAGGTCCACTAATTTTAGACTGCTCATTGACTTTGATTTGACAATGATCAAAAGAAGAAAGTACCACAAAATGCAGAGCAGAATAAAGTAGGCAGATGTATGATTTTTTACTGACCAAGTTGATTGAGAAGTAGACCAACGAAAAGCTGGTCTGAATGTTGATTAGAAAAAATTAGATATTGCCCTACACATGAATGTTGTTACACAGGCCTGTAGTTAGACATTTTTGCAGTATCTCTTTTTTTTTCTTTTTAATGAAAAGCTAAGCACAAATGAATAGCCCCTTTGTAGAAAAAAGCACCTATTGTTTTTTGTCTTAATTTGTTTATATTTTAAATACCATTGGCTCAGGAAGTCTGACAAATCCTGTTTCTCAGAAGAGAGAAAAACATTGTTGACTGACAGGGTTTTGGGAGGATAAGTATTGGCGCAAATCATCCCACCCTTTTTGCTAAACATTTTTTTTCAAAGGCAGTTGGGCAACTAACTAAATGATTCCATATCCAGTTTGATAATTTTGATGCTATTCTCAGTAAAATTTCCATTGTGCAAATATTTTGCAATTCCTCTTGTTTATATTTAGTATCTTGTCTATTGTAGGCTAGGATGAGATTTGTATCAATAACCACGAAGGCCTCATTTTTACTCCAAAGCCAAAAAAACAGAAGGCAAAATGGCAAGTGCAATAACTTAACCCCACAACTACATCTCACACACTTACAAAACTGCTTTATAAAATTCATCAAAACCATGGTTGGCTTCCTGACAAAGTACTGTAAGTGTACTCTAAGTACACGACCACTCTGTGGAAGTAAACCTGGCAAGACTGAAAAGTGGGAAGGGGGACTGAGAGTATCTTAGTATGCACAAAAAAAGTACAAAACCAAAAACCTTAAACCAAAACAGAACAAAAAAAAAAAAATCGCTGCTATGGAAAAGAAAACATGTACACTCATAAAGGAAAGCATGAGTAATTCAATGGAGCTGCTGTTTAACAACAGTTTGTCCAGCTGAAAATATTACTTCTGTAAAGCAGCCAAGGTGAATGCCAGCTTAGGTTATCTGCTGTGGAAGTGCCAGAGATGTGGGTGAGATCTTCACAGGAAGACTCAGCAGACACGTACTTAGCTGTGAGGTCCAACTTCAAGTTTTCTTTAGTCAATTTTACTGCCATCTCTTTTTGCTTCTTACCCATCTTCCTGTGTGCTTTGCAGACTCCCTGCTCATCTTACCTTCTCATTCACCCCTTCTGAAGAGATATTCTTGGGAGAACATTCTGGCTAGTATCAAGGGTATTTAGGTACACAGGGGTTTTTTCTCTACAATCCATAAAACACAAAACATGAGACATTTTAAACTGGAATAGCCCTTTCATAATCTTCTTTGTGTTTTCAGGAATGAATCAGCCCTTTCCTCAACCCTCTGCAGAGTTTATCTCCTTCCTTTGAACTTGCTGGACGTAAAAAGCCACAAAGTTACTTACCTTGGAAAAGAAGAAAGTCAAAAGTTATTTGTCCAGACAGAAACCTGTGTTCAGCCATGATTTTGCTAGTCTCAATCTGGAGTAACTCTCTAACAGTCCTAATGCACCTGAGTAATAATGGCATAAGACCTTGCTAAGCCATAACCTTTTCAAAAAGATGCTGTTACCAAGCATCAACAGAGTTACAGCACCTCTAATGGTGAGCTACGATCCCACATTAATGGCCCAAATTTTCCTGCTCTTCAATAGACTCTTTAACTTGGAGTGATGGGATCCCAGACTTCACATTGTTCCCAGACATTTGGACACACTGTATGTAAAGGATATATTTCCAGACAATGCTACTTAGCTTCAGGGAAAGCATTTTCTTATTTCCACATTTATTAGCTGAGCAAAGTCAACACTTTACTGCATGGTCATCCACTGCATGTCATATGAAAGAAGGGGATCTTAGTAGACAAAGAATCGGAGCACTAATAGAAAAGTTAATAAAAGCTCATTATAGCTGCAGCCTGGTGAGCAGTCTTGGCATTCAATTATTCCCTAAGAGAGACTGATGTGTAAAGAATATTTCCTGCTCTCATATGCACTCTGTCCCTCTCCTAGTAAAGAAAATGAATCTTTCTTTAATTAATTTAGTGCAGGCCAATAGTGTTCAACATCGGAAATAGTGTATTACCTACATTTTTATAAAGAATTTATAGTTCCACTCAAAAATATCTTTCAAAGGAAACTGCTAGAAGGTGACCTGACTCATAAAGTCTTAAAAGGAGTGAGGGAGTGGGACAAAGAAACATATTTCATAACCAACAGGATACCTAGGAATTGTGATGGCTAACTCTTTACCACTGGAAGGGGTTTTGCAACATCTTCAACAGTGTTCATATCAAAAAGTTACAAGGAAAGATCACTAAGTCTGAAATTTCATAATCATTACATTACCAGTTCCTCCTCTGTGTTTAAAAATAAAGAAAAAGTCATTTTTTCTTCTAAGGTATCTTCTGAGATGATCTGTTGTTCAGCACTCAGTCTCTAGGAGGACTTCCTTCTTCTGTAACTGCTACCCTCTTTGTTTTTCCTACTAAATCCAAAAAAAATAGTGCTAATGGCATTTTTTCTTGACTCTTGATGTTTTGTACAGATATTAATAATCTAATGCCGCAGTTCCAGCAGAAAGACGAAGCAGTTAGGTGCTCATGGTGATAGAAGGAGGCAGTGACATAACTTGCACTAGAAGATATGCTCAGCTGACTAAGTGACTGACTGCTGCATAAAACCACATTTCTCCTTCACCAATTTCTTGATGTTTGAGTCACAAGTGTATACACACATGAAAGAAAAAAAAGATAAGAGAGCAGACAGACCTCTTTTACTCCTGTTAAAATGACACTGGTCACTTCTGTGAATCATAATAAAGGTGAGATTTAAAGCAAAACTCAAGCTGCACACAGACTGTTGGAACCATGCTTTCCCTTGAGCAACCCCAGTAATATACAACTTTATTAATCTGGTTTGCTTTATAGAGGATATACTTCCTATTTTTCTTTCCTGTTTCCCAACACTTTCCTAATAGGAGCCTGTTTTGTGGAACTGTTTTGTGGAAATCATTAAAAATTGATGGAAGTTTAAATTTTGCTGGCTTTTTCTGAGAAATGGAATGGAAGCATCAAAACAAGAAGTCATCAAGCACAATTAAGTAACAAGGTCTGCTCAAAATCAGTAATTTATCTAGGACCTAGAGACAGCCACTTTCAGCTCTGTAAAAGTGCATTGGGGCAAACAGTACAGTATCTCTGGCATCAGTGCACCCATATCTGTCAGATAAAATGTTTAAACCTGCCCCACTCATTATATATAATTAAAAAAAATATTGCTCTAATAGAACAGTGTCAGAAGATCAGCTGTTTGGAAAATAAATGCTTCTGCATTCATGAACCAGCAGGAGGTCATTGACCTATTCTAGTCCATGGGCATTGGCTCTTAATTATAAATCATTTTAAAATGTTCTGTGAAATGAATATTTATTACAAATATTTTGCTAGAAATAAAGGGTTTATTAAGGAATTTTATGATCAGCACACCCCAACAGCATGTCTTTAACATTCTCTTTTCATATAATGAGGCTATAGAGGCAAAACCACGAGTTAGGGACACCAGGACACAGAAGAAATCACTTCTTGTCTCTCCAACAAATACTTTTTGTGGCTTCCCAGAATTTATCATCATATTAGAAACTATTATATATGTATGTCTCTTTAGTAACTCTATTTGTCCAGAGAACCACTTTTTGAGGCTAGTGTGCTGTTCTTAACTAAATTGGATTCATTATTATTTTGTAGGTTTGTGGTGATAACTGTTTCCTCTTTTTATTTAAATTCCTCAGAAATAGAACACAGCAAACACTTCTATATACGTTTTTAATATTAAAAGCCTCAACTTTACAGTAATAACTTGGAAAAGAGGAATAATTAACTAATACCTGTAATTCAAATATTAATGTTTTATTGGTCAGGATTCTTTCTGACCTTAAAAAATAAAAAGTATAATAAGAAAAGATTATAATATTACTAACACTTAAATTTCTAAATATGATCCAATGGTCACAAATTTTTCTGTGTAGTCTTTCAGTTTAAAAAAAGGGAAAACTCAAAAAGCACAGCCTCTGGATACTCCTCAACAGGCATCATCAGAAAATCTGACTCAAAGCTCCAAAACTAGGAAATTTCCATGTCTCCTTACTACAGTCTTCTGTGAGAAAAATGTATACATGATAATCTGCCAAGAGACCCTGAAAGAGTGGGTCAACTTACATATGCTTCAGGTACACCTGGAAACCTCTATGCTTGACTAACCCTGAGCTTTTTCAGAAAATGTGTATCTTTAAAAAGAAGTAGATGACTGAAACACCATCAGTCATCTTTTAATTCTGTTCATGCAGTATGTCTGTTACCATCCCAAGTACATAAATTGTCCATTTCACATCAGCTCTAAGATTAAGTCTTTGATGTATTTTTTAGGATGATTCTGAGCACAGAAAGGACATCTTGGAGCAAGTCCAGCAAAATACTGTCAAGTTTATTGGAAAGATGGACCACCTCTGAGGAGGTGAGGAAAGGCTGGGGGAACTGGAGTTCTTCACCTGAAAAAGAGAAAACTCCAGGTTGACTTAATTGCAGTGTTCCAGGACCTGAAGGGAATCCACAAGAGAGATGGAGAGACGCTAGTTCTGTAGTGACAGGACAAGGGGGAGTGGCTCCAAACTGACAGAGAGTAGATTTGGACGAAATGCTAGAATAAAATTCTTTACTGTGAGGGTGGTGAAGAACAAGATGCCCAGAGAAACTGTGGGCACCTGGGAGCGTTCAAGACAGGGTGGATGGGGCTCTGAGCAATCTGTTCCACTGAAAGGTGTCCCTGCGCATGGCCACGTGTTTGGAACTAGATTCTCTTTCAAGTCCCTTCCAACACAAACCATTCTATGATTCTATTGGTAAAGCTAAAATACCATGCAAAAACTGCATTAAAATTTTTATGAGTCATCTTTAATGCATCCTCTAACTCTCTAGTGTAACCACTACACATTTATTTTAAATCTAATTAGAGGGTTTTAAGAAAAGACAGCTATGATTGTCCATACATCAGGGGCTGTGATCTGTTTTAGGCCTCTCACTACAAGACATTAAGGACTGTGTCCAGAGAAGGTCAGCAAAGTTGATTAAAGGTCTGGAGTTCCGTGAGAGGCACCTGAGGGATCTGGGGTTGTTTAGCTGGAGAAAAGGAAGGTCGGGGGGGACCTAATCACTCTCTACAACTTGGGCTTGTGGCAAGGTGGGATTCTGTCTCTTCTCTTGTGTAACAGGAGACAGAATGAGACTGAATGACCTCAAGTTGCATCAGGAAAAGTTTAGATTGGATATTAGGAAACATTTATTCACAGAAACCAGACAGGCATTGAAAAGGGCAATCCAGGAAAGTGGTTGCTTCATTCTCCCTGAAGGTACTTAAAAGAGAGGTAGAAGTGGCATTAGTAGTGAACTTGCCATTGTCAGGTTTATGGTTGGACTCGATGATCTCACAAGTCTTTTCCAACCTAAGTGGTTCTATGAACAATGACTGGATTATGTGGACCTTTGTATTCACTCTAGACTTTAGCAGGTTTTGCAGTCAACACAACTGTAGCACTGTAACAAAAGATTTTATGCTGCCTTGAACTTTTGAGAAAACAGGTCCTATTTGCCTCCCTCAAGCAACATCATAGGAATACATGTGTTCAATTCACAGAAGTCACATTTAAAGAAAATTTTCACTGAGCTTTTATAGCCCTACCAGGTGCTACACTGCCAATCTTTTTTAATTAAAGAGAATACTGCTTGCTTTTCTGCCTGTGCATTCACATGAAGATGGTCTTTTGATTTTAATCCTACTTGCTCAATAAATTGAAAAGTTTTGAATTACTGCCCATGTGTCCATAGTATAGGTCTTCAAACTACAAATTTTTCTTCAATGCCTTTGAAAATCATGTTTTGGTATATAATTCCTGGCAATACCGTAAATGCCAACCAAAAATTCTGGGAAGCAGGTTTACACCTTCTGCAAATACTTAGCAACACTATGTCTTTGCTTTATTTCTTGTGTGAATTGTGGTCTTACCTTTAAATGCTCTGGCTTTTGTCACTCTAGGCTTCAGTCGCTGCTCTTGTCACTATAATTTTGTCAGAGAATTATCCAGGCAGTGCAGAATGGGCAGGAATACTCAGCACAGCAGTGCAATCTTTCACATTATCCTAATACTGTCTGGCTTGGCTGTATTAAAGTACATAGCTCTAAGACAGGCAGCAGTGGAAATGTAATTTGCAAAGACTTATTGGAAGGCAGAGAGCCCCTAATGAGATGAGTAATTTAGAAGTCATGATACCAATCCTATTTCTCCCAGTAGATTCTTTGGCAGCTTACTGGTTTCTCTTTTCCTCTCTGCCCCACACCCACTACTTGCCTGTGTTCAAAGGGTTAACAGCAAATCAGGCTGAAGTGGCATGTATTACCATGTCTTCTGCATGACTGATACTGCAATCGATCTGCAGCGGTTCATTTTCTCTCTGGAATCTCTGCCCACTGAGAACAAATACAAACACATGTGGAACCAATAGGAAGCAGACCAAGGGGTTTAAGAGTGTGTACCAACCTATGTCAGAAAGTTCTCACTTAACAGATGGGGCAATTAATAAAACAGTCAAGTGGTATGACTGCGTCAAGGTGCCTTTAAGTGCTAACAATCCTCTTTTGTCTTACTACTGTAGTGTACAGATGGATTTCAGCTGAGAATAAGCAGTGCATTGTGCCCATGTTTGCCATCGTACAGTGTCACAGTATTTATAGGGTGCCAGGTGTCCAGTGCCTATTATTTTAAGTATAAATAGGAAACTGGTTCCCTCCCTTCTAATTCCCCCCTGCTCTAAGTATTTCAAGTGATGAAGTGATCACTAATCAGGATAGAATTAAACTTTACAAGTAAATCAGCCTTTTTATCAATTTATAAAGGACGGATTTGCCATAAAGTAAAGCTAACATAATGCTGCCTCAGTTAACACGCATTTTTGTGCACTGATCCCACACAAGAAAGTGCTTTATAGGGTAGTCCAAACCCCACAGTATGCCTCATGACATCATATGTTGATTCTCAGAATAAGATAATAATTTTTCCCTATATGAATGAATATGAATTGCAAAATTTTCTATTTCCTATTTATGACTTTCAGGGATTCTTTACCAAGATTATTAAGCTTTGTGTCCCCACAAATTCAGCTGCACTCCTCTGCACTTCTGTCTCATGTTCATTCTCCTTTTCTTCTCTTCCTTTTCCCTTTTTCTTTCCTATTATCTTTTTTTTTCTCAAAATTGCATATCATAGCTTGCACAGAACATCTCTCATCCTTGGACAGGACTGTTTACAGTTAACCACAAATAATTTTAGTGTCCTTTGAGATAAAAAAGCTGTAAAAATACTTTTATGCTCAAAATAAAGTACAATAAATGTTGGTCTGTATTTTGTGTACACCAAAAATTCCTTCTCAATCCAGGACAGAAATAGAGCAGTGAAGGTGAGATTGTTTCCTCAGGATCACTGACTTAAGCCTTGGAATCATCATATGCTGCCCAGCTGCCAGTTATTGTGCTAGCAGTGCACTAGAGGAGGGCATTTAGCGACACACTTGATGCACAGGCAGCCTGATATATTTTGAATTTTACTTTCTCCTTTTGTTAAACTGCTAAATGGAGGAGTGAAGTCTAGCAAAACGATGACATTGCAAAATATTGGAGTGTTTTAGTTCTACTGTTGTAAGGAGTAAGTATTTGATTCCATTCCCTTAACATTACATGCTTTGTCATTACATTCTGCATAACTAATAATATTCTTTATTGTGCATTATTGGTTTTATTTGGGTTATCGCTATAATGCTTCTTACCTCAAGTACGCATCAAAATAAAAATGGAAGACTGATTTAAACCTCAGAGCAGACAAGAAAGTGTATCCCTTTATCAGCACCAGAAATATTCTATTGATGGTAAAAAGGGAGGAAAAAATATGTTTGTTTTGATCTTTTTTTCTCCTTTATTTCGCACATAACAAAGGCATTGACTCACACTATTTTTCACTCTGGTGAGTAAGGTTTGCAGGATCAAGTCCTGGTTATTATAAATGTAATGAGCTTGTCAATTCACCAAAAATTGATGGAGTCACCCCCACCCATTTGTGAAATCATTAAATTAGATGCCACTCACAGAGAAATCTCTTACTATGACTGATGATGACTACATGCAATTTCCCCAATTATGTTTGTTCCAATTTAAAATAGAATTTGCTCCTGGCTTTTCTTTCCCTTTTCTGTGTTCACTCAGCTTGTACACCAGTTGGCCAGTTCACCATAGGGAGAATATTTTTACTCAAGACAAGACTTTTAATTAAGGCTGGAGAGCATTGTAGGAAACCTGTGTAGGTTAAAAATTAAAGAAAATTGCTGTAAAATCAAAGACCGAGTCTTTATGACAAACTAATTGCAAACATTCATAAGCTTGAATCTGAAGAAAAAAGAAGCATCAGCCAGGCCTAACTAAAATGAGTAAAATGAGTCCTACGGCTCACTAGTGTTAGTCCTTTAGATGGTAAGCTTTACAGGCATCTCCCAGTCTATTGCAAATTACCCATGTGGACTGAGAGAGTAGCATGTTGCCACATCTGCCCACACCTTCGCACTGGGTTGCAGAGCATGTATAATAGAGGTGGATTTACTGCCATGTCTACAATATGACATCCTTGATCAAACATCCACTAGCCACTTACAGTATTATGGAGTGACAATGGTAGGGGAAGGAAGAACATGTTAAATTTCCACAATAAACATTACAGCATCCTTTCCTCTTGTGGAATCTTTATTGTCTTTTTCATGACTAAAGTCTGGCACTAAAGTAGCTGCAGGGCTCAGTTTGGCTAAAGCTGGTTGGTTTCTTTGTTTTATGCTGCGCATGCGTTGTTTGTAGATTAAGACACCTTTGGAGGAGAAATAGTCTCCTGGAGTTAGACCAGATTCTCCTTTTCTCCTCCAACACACCTTGGACACCTAGTGTACCTGCCTATAATTAAGGAAATAAATGTCTCTACCGAGATCCATTGACATGTAGATGACTCATCTGCACAGGAAAGAAAGGAACTCTAGACACAGCACATCAGACAATTCTTTTCAAGTTTTACAGTGTGGTGGGAATACACTCATGTCCAATGGGGTGATGTGTTCTACTGATTTCCATAAAGTTGTAACTGTTGTCTCACCACAGCATTATCTGCTCCACATTTCAACTTACCCTGTCATTTTTGCAGCATAATAGTTCTTGTATGGCTGGCAGATTCTGAGTAGGTGGAAAGCATGTGACTCATGAGAAGCATTCCATTTTGTTATGGTTTAACCAAGCCAGCAAATAAGCACCACACAGCTGCTCATTGAGGCCTGCACAGTGAGATGGGAAAGAGAATTGAAAGAGTAAAACAAAAAGAATTCATGAGTTGAGATAAAAACAGATTAATAGGTACAGCAGAAGCCACACGTACAAGCAAACAAAACAAGGAATTGATTCACTGATTCCCATGGGCAGGTAGGTTTTCAGCCATCCCCAGGAAATCAGGGTTCCATCACATGCAACAGTGTCTTGGATGAAAAAGCCTACTCCAATTCCAATCCTACTCCAATCCAACTCCAAATGTCCCACTTCTACCTTCTTCCTCCAGCTCAATATGGTGAGCGTGTCACTGCGTGGTGACATCCCTTTGTAGGTTAGTCTGTGGCAGATTACATCCCTTTGGTCAGCTGGGGTCAGCTCTCCTGGCTTGCTGCACCCCAGGACCCTCAGTGGTGCAAGGGGCAGTGCAAGGAGCAGAAAAGGCCTTGATGGTGCATCAGTGCTGCTTAGCAGTAACAATGACATCCACCCTTATCAACACTGATTTCTGGCAGAAGTCCAAAACACAGCCACACACCAGCTACCACAGAGAAAGTTTACTCTATTGGCTAAGACCAGTACAAATATTCACCAGCAGAAGTTTTGCTTTTCATTGGGTCTAGCACTGTAAGGCAACACAAATGTCCTTGTTTATGACCAGTGAACAGAAACTCAACTTTCTCATTGTTATTCAAACTTGCTGCCAAAATTCATTACGCTCCTTGCTTGAACCACCATTGATATTAAGCAATTGCTACTGCAAATGTGCCAGATGGTATCACACACTAACTCAAAGCTGACATCTTTTAGTTCAAAGCCTTTCACAATAGTAAAAAATCTTTCACAGTTGAACAAATTGCAAATAATTTGCAAACCCCCTTTTTTAAGAACTAACTTCAATTTATTTTGGTGGTTTCAGAAAATGCTGTTGACTCTCAGTGACTAGATGGTACATTTCTAGATATGCCTACTGGAAAGAATGGGAAAAAAACCACAAATTCCACTTCCCAGTTATGACTGTCCTTCAAATACAATCTGATTCAACAATCCCGTCCTAACAGGCTTTAACTTCTTGTGTGCTGTATGGAAGGCTAAACTAGTTATCTGGTTGCCTGTAGAGATGTATAAAACCCACAAATTGCTCCAGACTACTTTTCAGGAGAGAAGCATCAAAGAAAGCCAGAAGGCTTAAGAGTAAAGGACTCCAGTCTAATGAAGAGCTGTCTCATTTTCCCTCATTGTAGGAGCTTCCAGATTGCAGCTCAGCTCTAAGAGTTTTGGAGAGTGACTGAGCAGGAGATGCTGCCCAGGCAGCTGGGAAGCATGCTTGCTCAGCACACACACTGCAGCTTTGGCCAGCTGGACTTGCATACAGCGCCACACAGAGATTAAAGCTAACCTTCTGTACAATGCCAGAGTGGCACTAGTACAACAAAAAAAACTGGTCAGCTTTACGGTTTGAGCTGTGATACACCCAAAAAGTAGAAGGACATCTGCTCTGGACACTGATCATGGGGACTGACCAAGTTAATGTAGAAACTACTGCCAATACAGTGTACTAGAAATAAACCCCACTGGGATGGACACATACAGATGGGTGGTTTCAGCTCCATGCATTCTACAGTGTGGCTGAAGCACAGCCTATGAGAAAAAAAAGTGTGTGTAATATGCCAGTTATATTTAGCCTCAGTTATATATTGAGAAATCACACCCTCTACCCATTCCTCCCCCCACTTACCCTTGCAACTCAATTAATCTAACAGCAAATATTTTAATAAAAGGCCCCTTTGGGTATGTATCATGCCATTGTTTTGGGAAAACAAGTTTATAGTTTTTGTAATGTCCATCTTCCCCTTCCCCAAACACTCTGTTTCCTGCCAATCATACAGGAACACAGAGTGCCAGGCACATTGACAGGATGTTTGTTTGCTGCTGACGTTAGCTGAGTTGCAAGTCTCAGCACTTATACTGAAAATCCAAGCACAAGAAAATTCTCAAACAATTATTTTAGCATTAGTAGGGTTGTTTATACTCTAAATGAGCAATAGATTACTCCCAAGTGAGGAAAACTTGCTGGTGAACCCATAATCTTCAACAGTTTTCATATTCTAATAGTTCTGCAAAACAGACACCAGAAAACATAAAATTTTAAGCTTTTAAACACAACTAGGTATTGTCAGTAAAGAAACAAATAATATCAGCATTTTGCAAGCTGAGGGATCTAAAGACTTTTTTTTTTCCTCTAAATTAATATTAAATAGTTGTTATTTAGCATTCTATAGGCAGGCTTCTACTCTGATAATAAAACATAATTATTTCGGTACATCAGTACATTGTTGTAACAGGGTGATATATAGTGCAAAGACAATCAAAAGACATTTCTAGGTATCACACTAGTGCATTATGTATTTTCTATGTGCTGCTCCACTCTCTACTGCTAACCTGCTTGTGGATCTTCCAGATAAAACTCAACCGTGTCATGTTTGCATCACTATAACTGAAGAGGCTGGGTCACTTTAAGCAAAACAGTGAAAATTTTGCCTGTTTGGACAGAAGAAAGCAAGGACTCCAAGATAAATTTGATCCCTACAACTGGTTAAACAGTAATAAGTGTAGTATTATTACTCTGTATTAACTAAAAAGCCACACAGCAATTCTGATTAATTCAGAACAAAAATGTTCACGCTTGTCACAGGCTAGAGGATTATTCTATTCACAGGCTTCTGTCCCTCTCTGCCAATCTATTCTTAAGAGTTGGAAAGGTTCTGTTTATTTTTTCTTTCAATATTGTATGCCTTCATACATATCTCAAGTATAGCGAGTGTGCTCAGATTCGGAGTCCTATTTTTTTAATCAAAAATGCAATATGTGACTACAGCTAAGTTAACATTTTAAAAAGGACTTTAAAAAGCTGCAGGTTTCTGAAGACATATTCCGGAATTTACCAAGATTCAATTCAAAGTAAGAATATGATGCACTAATTATCAGATACATGTTTGTGAGATGAATATAGTGAAATCAGTGCACAACTCTGAATGATGGAGTGTGTCTATTTCCAAACTAAAAAATGCTTACCTTCTAGGCTTATTCATAGTTCTTAGGTTTCCAGCTTGCACATTTTCTTAGAGCAATGAGCCGCATTACCCCACAACATCTTTCAATGCCTGGACTTGTGGGTAACAATAAAAAAAAGCAGCACTAGAGAAGCTTTCAGAGTGGGGCTTTCCTGAGTTGTTGATTTGTGCATATCCAGAAGGGGCCAATAAATGACTCTGAAGACATCTATTAATAGCATACTGACCTAGGAACAGAAAGGATAGTCAGCCTCAATAGACAGTACTGATCAGGTTTTTCTGCTATGGACTTTTTGTCAAATTGCCTTTGCAGAGATATAATTCTAACTGAGATAATATTCTACGTAAATAGAAACATATTTGTGTCATAGTTCATTTATCCTACCTCTTCAGCAGTCTCTACGCTGTCTTAATGGCCTGAGACCAGTGCCTGTTGATTATCTACTGGCTCCCCTTTTTACATGTCCAATACAAAAGTCTGGTCCTTCATCCTGACAGTCTCAGTGGACTGAGGGCAAAGTGACCTCTCATGTCCACATGATTTGCAGCATCTCCAAAGAACTGCAAATCACATGTGTGAGAATCATCTATGTCTTCAATGAATCTTATAGAAATTAGGTCTTGTGCTTAAGGACCTTACAAGGACTCAGAACAGGAAAGTAAGTTTCTTTTGCTGCCAGCAGTTTCTTGTTGTGCCATAGGTACATTTGATTTCCTGTCTGTACCTGGGCTGAGTGGAGGATTGATGTCATTACACATGCCATGATCCTATCTTTACATTTGTCAGGACTGGTGTGTGGTAAAAGTACTCCCTAGCTCTACCAGGCCCATGTACTTTGGCAAAAATCCAGACTGAAGAGTGCCATCCTGGTTCTTTGTCTTCCCCTGGAGAGAGCACTGGAACAATATCTGGGTCTGGGAAAAGTGGGTCTGGGAAGCCCTCCTGAGACTAGATATGACCTTTGTCATAACTGTTCTTCTGAAGACTCACACACACAGAAAAAAATTGTTTCCTTCTGCATTTTGACTCAGATTTGAAGGTTTGTTTCAGGTACTGAGCTGCAAGGTTTTGTAAGTGGGGGATTCATGTTTTCATAACATGCACTTACTATATCTTCTAAGTAGGCAGTCTATCATACATACAAAATGATGAAGATGACATGCAGTTTCTGTGCAGCTGTGAAAAGCTTTGCTTGAGATCAGAGCATGCTCTAGGCAGACCATTTCATTTCCCTGTGGAAAACTATCCTTCCATATCAGCTGTTCTTCCGCAGAAAAAACATAGATTACAAAAGCAGAGAGAGAACGTGGAAAGATAATATAATGATATGAAGAAACAAATCCAGCCCCCTTGAAGTAACAAGAGTTTGGTTTGGGTTTTGGGGCTTTTTTTCCTATGCTGCACGTTAGCATTTTGGTACTGTGGTGAATGAATATCTAACTAAAACAGACACATCAACTAGATTAAACAGCCAACTTTTTTTTTTCTTTTTTTCTTTCTTTCCCATGGCTGGAAGTATCTGTGAATACAGTAAAAAAGGTTTGAGGAATGTTCAGGACCACAGAGATCACTGACATTATTGTCCTACCCAGGCATTTTAAAGTGGGAACACCAAAAACAGCATGGGAGACGTACTTCTTTACGGCTTCAGAGAAAAATTATTTTCAGAAAAAAATGCACCAGAAATCATAGCACAGTCTTTAGTTACAGTTGAAAAAAAGTACAACCAAAATTTAAATTGTATGACTGAAATCTCGTTTAAAAAAATATGGTCATACAGATATTGAAAATATTTTAATTTTAGAAACTAAGCTGTAGTAATTCTCTTGAAAACAACACAAGAATAATGGGCTTGTTACAATAGGAAGCAAACTTCACAAAAAAATGGAAAGGAAAAAAAGGAAAAATTAATGAAACCAGGGGTTAAGTGAATTTAGTTTTGTTCTTTACATAAGTTTCGGTGTTGTAAAATATGGCACATTTAGTACTGTGCGTTCACTCAGAAAGCCAAACAGAAACTTGTCATCATGGTTTGGAGAGCACAAGGGCTCTCCTTTCTCATGTTTCAACTAAACAGTCTCCACTTGGGCTGAGGAACATATCATATATCATAAATCACTCTCTGATAGATATTTGGCAGCTAGTCAGAACCCCAGGCTATGCAACATACAGTATGGAACATTTTTAAGGTGGAATCTAGATTTTGTAACTTAAAGACCTAATAACAACTCAAAATGTTTTATTACTTTCTGGTATTAAAAAAAAAAGAAGGAGAATGCCTAAGAAAGAATTCTCCATATGGTTTTGGGTTCTGAAGAGTGCATAATAGTGCATATACACATGCATGTACATACCTAACTACATACATAGGTACATATGTACAAAGAGTCATGGAACTTTAAACCTGAAGGGTTTGTTCAAATGAATAAAAATGGAAAAAAAAAATTAAGGAGCATGATTACAGCTAACTCTTGAAGCTATGAAATATCTAAGAAATAGCAAAGAAGCTATGAAATAGCAAAGAAATACTGGAATCTATTTTTCATCAGTTTAAGGTCTTAACTATTTCATTGCCTTGGAATGCAAGAGGTTTTAAGATACCCAAGCACATGTACTCCAGATTCTGGTCGTTTTGATAAGAAGATTACATGCAAAGGTTTTATCTTCTTATTTATGAAATGCCATGTGTGCATAAGGTGGAGAGAGTACTGATGACAAAAATGGTGTTGACTACATCACTGTTGGTAATTAACCCCTTCATCAAAGTGCGTCACTGATCGGTTCAGGAAGGCATGCTTTATCACAATTTCAGGGCTGTGGCAGCTTCTAGAAGTGTGAATTGATTGACAAGATTATGGAGGCACTGTTTCCCTGGGTTTGTGCAGTGTGTCACGGGACACTTAAGGGTTAACTTTATGTTTTTGGAATGTGTCATGGTGTTCTCAATGTACTCAGTACTTAGACTGAGCAGTTCTTAGAAGGGTGAAATGGAAATAGGAGAAATTGCAGAGCATGTGGTATGGGGGTTGGACTGGAAGAAACAGAGACACATGAGAAAAAAAGAAAGCTGCTGCAAAAAGTCCAGAGCAAGTTAAATTAAAATTGGGTATTTACTGATTTTTTTGGAGAACAAAGGAGTAATTTTCAAAATGTTTTCTAATTTAGGTTCTAATCTTATTAACATGCAGGACAGAAAAAGATTGCACTAAAAATAATTTTGTTTACATTTGATTATGCCACTTTTGTTAAATTTATGCAATGCTTTTCAATGTTTTATTTTATATAAAATGAGAATATGAAAAACTGCAACTCAATCACTGCTTTGCCTATGACTGTGACAAACTTAGACAGATTCTGTGCTGAAACCCCACAAAAATCAATTTAAGCTTAAATTGATTAAACCACTACTTGATTATCTAGCTTACATCAAGGAAAAGGAATCCAGGGCCATGCAATCATGAAGCGCTACGATATAGCTGTTTTGCGTATTAACTTCTCTTTCTAGAGTTTTCTAAAGCTAGGCATACATATAAAATTTAATCAGCAATTAATGTTGCACTTTTCCAAAATGGTCAGTACAATTAAGTGGAACACAGATGATCATCCTGGTTATTTACATGTTTGAGAGTTTCACTCTTCGTCTGATTATCAAGCTGATATAGTACATTAGTGAAAATACACTTTTCTGCTCTATGAAAAGACAGTTCTCTGAGTAGGTAGCAGGCTATTTAAGACATCAAGAAATGAGAATTATTTATGAATTTCTGTCCTTGATGCTCTGACTGCTCCTTCAATTCACAGTCTAAATGATTAACATCCTGTTTATATGTATGCATATGGCTACTCAGACATCCTACAATAACATGTTACAAAGGTCATACAGTGCTTTCTATTCTAGCCCTCTTGTCCTGTAGCTCTGAATTTCAATTTATCACTTTTCAGTCTTAAAAAAGACTGCCGAACTCTGCATTCTTGGTTTATACCTGGAGGAGACTATTTATTTATTTATTACTTTGCAGGTCAAGCAGGTCATGCTTAGCTCCTGCGGTTCTCAGGATTTCCTACCCGGCATTTCTTGTTGTAAAAATACTTATGTCCATGTTTATAAACTATGTTGTACTCTCTGAGAACTTTGATAAGGTTTAAAAAAGATACAGTCCACAGATGTGCGGATCTGTGGAACAAGATCCAAAATCAAGAAACAAGAAACAAGATTCCAAAATTCCTTTTAAGAGTTTGTGAATATATATATATTTTAATAAAATAGTAATTCAACATTAATTATTAATTAAACCATAGCTGCAGTAAAATTAAAAAAATTTAATCCAGTAGACAGGGGTATTACATGCAGTATTGAATCCTGATAGTCTGGCCTAAATCATCATGAAAATAAACATAATTAATCCTGTAGTTTACAGAACAATTTGAATATATAACAAAAAGCTCTGCTAACTTTTCAATAAGTAAGAAGAATGTTCTTCTATATGCTTCATCTATGTGTTTGCTTTCATAGCATCATAGAATTGTTAAGCAAAGCACCTCTAATATAATTGATTCCAACTCTTAACTGAGCACTGCCATATTCAGACCTAACCCTTGTCCCCAAGTAACATATCTCCTTTATTTTTTTTTTTTTTAACACTTCCGGTGATCCCGCCACTTCCCTGGCAGCCTGTTCCAGAGTCTGAACACGCTTTCATAAAAGACACTAATCAAGAAGTTGTCAGAGCTTAATTTTGTTTTTTAGATCTATTTTGACTATATTAAGTGTTTACAGGAAGAATAAAAGGATTACCATGGAAAAACCTTGCCACTTCCATAGTAAGGCAGCTCTAACCAGGTATTTTAAAGATCACACTTTGATCTTCTTTCTTTTCACCTTTGTCTTAGATCTCAGGTGACTTCTTACACCTGAGGATATTTTATGGTCATGTTTAAATCTTCAAAATACTTTTTTAAGTCTGCCGATAAAGCTAATGTTATCTGTCTGCTGCTAATGAAAATCAGTAACCTGGATAACAAATCTATAAGGTACCTTTGAAAGTGTTAGGCTTGTTCTACTGAATAAATTGTTAACTTGTAATTAAACTTTTAGTTTCAGCCTTCATTTCAGTTTAAAACAGAGAAAAGCAAAAACTTCTCTTCCTAAGTTATTTTTGAACAGCGTCCACTCATGCCAGCCTTTTAGGACTGTTACTATTCATAGGGAAATAAAATTTAGTAGACTTGTTACAATGAATTCTAAAATTTGATTCACACATCGTTTTAATTCCTCTCCACTTCTTTTCTATCCAATGACTGTTTAGAAAGAGTTGAAAATGTATCAGCAAGGGAGAAGGGAAATGGATCCTCGTTATTAGAGTCTGTCAGTATTAGTCTTCTTTGCCTTTGAAAGAGCAGCCCTGAAGACTAAAAAAAACTTGATATTTGGGGAGTCGGAGAACATTATTCAGTATCAACTATAAAATAGGCTATTTAAAGGGGAAAAACTGTCATGCTAATGAAGTTTCAAAGCTGTTACTTTCTATAATTTAGTAATCATATTTATTAAACAAAACCAGAAACAGCGCTTTCACCAGTGAAGTTAAATAAGGGGTCCCAGAAAATGTTTAGGTTTTACAGAACAAAACTTTTGATTTTGTGTCTGGCAGCACAATTTAAACAAGGCATCTTGGAGGAACCAACATCCATTTCCAAGAAAACTGGCTTGGGTATTTTCTCTTTTTGATGTTCATAAATTGGCCATGGATGTGTCCAAATCCTAAAGTGTTTAAACAAGATGTCAGCTACAGGAGTAAAGTTTTACTGTTTCCTGAATAATCTTTACTCTTCTTCACAGAATGGATCCCAGCCAGCTACCTTCCAAGCTGTGAGAACACTTTCCATAAACTGCTACTTCCACGTGAAGAAAAACAACAGCAGAATCCTTTACACTCACAGGACAGAAAAGAATATGAGACAAAAAAGAGGAAATGAGGCAGTAGCCTCTCCAATGAGAGAGATAAAACTCACCTCACCTCATTGTAGAGGTGCAATTTATTAAACATTTTCTAATTGTAAAGGTTCCAGCGAATCCCCTGGAGAGAAGAGCATGTGGAAGGTAGCCTGCCTGCTCATGGGGCTTCAGGTGAATGTGAGCATTTCTGGTAAAGTGATCAGCGGGCATACGAAGCTGCAGTACACAGTGCTTCAGGGAATAGCAATGAGTTTGGCACAGGGGAGTGAGGAGTACCTGAGCGCTGCTAGGAAGACATCCCCAGAATTTCTGCAACACTACTAACAACAGCTGAATGTGGCATTTTATATTCACCTAAAAGGCAGCTTAGCAAACTGGTCTGACTTTGCACAGCATTTTGTTTAAATGGAGCTGTAGAGTGGTCTTTTCTGATAAAAGAAAACAAGAAAACACCAAAAAAGCCAAAAACCCCCCACCCCATCTCCCCAAAACAAAACAAAACAAAAAAACAAAACAAAACCTCTCTTTGAAATTAGTTTAATTACCTAATGTTAAAACAGCACTAAAAAATTTATTTTTGGATATTTTAGCTTCACGCTGACTGAGTAAATTAGTTTTCCATACTTGTGTTATTTAACCTGATGTCCTAGAGAAATGAACTCCCACCATTACTTACCATAAAAAAATCTACAGTGTTTTATTCGTTGAAAAGGAAGACGCATCTTGGCTGGATTCCTTGGGGAAAGATAGCCTGTCATATTTGAAAAGACTTATTTGTGAAAATACACTCAAGAGGATTTTTTTTTTGCCCAGCCCTCCTTGTTTCTGCTTGGAGCACCATTATCAGAAACCGAGTTTCGGGATTCATTTGAAATCATAATCATGAGAAGTGAAGAAGGACTTTTCTCTGTAGTCATTGGCTCTTCCACTTAGTTATTCAAAATTTCCTTGTAATTATTATTGCATATTTCAAAGTCACGCATCTGGTTCTCCTCCATTTGTTTCCCTGCTCCCAAGATAATTGCATTTTGACAAAAATTTATTGAGACATCTGTTTTTTGCTTCAGATCTCCAGGTCATTCTGCAGCCATAACAGCAGCGCAGCACGGCTCAGCCATTTTCACCAAGGAGGGGGCTGCAGAAACTGAACTGATGGCCAGGCTGGGGAGGCACCTCAGTATAAATTTGCCAGCTGGTTTAAGGTGGAAAGAAAGAGAATGCTTATGAATGGAAGGGCAGATAAAAAGGAGCATCTTTCTGATAATACTATCCTTCCAGCACTTGTAGTTCACTTCTAATGAAGTTAACTTGTACAAAATCAGCAGTGCCAGCAAGCAATCACTTGGTCAGGAAAATGCTGAAAGTACAGCAAGGCACAGGGACAACTGGCAAAAAGTAAAAGGAAATTTTAATAACACAGCAGACAGAATCTCAACTAGAACATTTTGTGAAGGAGCAGGCAGGAATAAAAAAATTCATTGAAAGAAGGGGGCCATGTCTTTAAGTACATGTGTTTAAAACTACTGCCTTTCTGGCTGGCCCTAATTAGGATCCATGACACTGTAGTCCAGATAAATTACATTTCAGTATACAGTCTTATCTTAGTTATTTTAGAATTTAACACACACAAGCAAAATGGTATGATTTAAAGACTGCATAATCAGATGATATTCAGGAGAAGCAGAAGCTAGAATGCTTTATATTTGCTACCACCACAACTTAGTCCTAAAATAAACTGCCAATCCCTTTAGTAGCAGTAATACCTCCTAATTTTCTCTATTCACTTTTAGGATATGTTACAAACATTATGTGCATGATCAGTTGTATTTCCCATTTCACGAACTACCAAAATAAAGTCCAAAATATTCAGTGAATGTTGACATTAGCCAGTATTTATGTTCAGGGTAGGGAGAACTTGCAGTTCTCTTACTAAAGTTTTTTATTAAGAGCCTAAAGCGTATTTTATTAAATGTCTCCCAAATCCCAAACAAACCACAATTTATCATTATTAGGCCTCATCTTAGCTAAATCCCACATAGTGAAAAACTTCCTGTTGCTCTATAGGATGCATCTCACAAACCCCAACAGAGCCTTTCTAAAGTTAACAGAAAAAGTTACTTTTCCAGTTTTTCTTTAGCCAACAAATTTTCCATTTGGTACTGTTACATCAGTAATCTGTTGCCTTATTGCATTTTGTAAACCTGGAGATATTTTCCTGCAGTAACAAAAGTTTGTCTTTCAGCTGTAGCAAATTACCTGCCTCTTTTGAAGAAGTGCTGTTCTCTTCATACTTCAGGGCAAACCATATAACTTATACTCTAGCCACTCCCTTAGTGCAGTTGAAGAAAGGCATAGTGATCATGGGTTGAGAAAAAGAGGTATTTTATGAACTATTTTCGTGTGAATTGAAATTAGTTAGTAATCATCCCCTGAAGAGAAAGATGTACCACAAAGAAACAGGGGGCCAAAACAACAAAAAAAAAAAAGAGTAACAAGTGCTCAGTTTTGTTTGAGGTTTTTTAATGTTTGAGGTTTTATAATGACACAGCACTTTCTTGGGTTAGGCCATTAGGTTTACAAGGAAATAACTTACAAATAGCACTATGCAATTGTAATTGCAAAGTTTAACTGGCTTTTACAGAGACTTTTCCCCTTGCACCTCAAACTGGGCATTTTTCTTGCTAGACTGTTTTCTGATCAGTAATCTTGGTAAGAAGTTTCCCTTCTTTTCTTAGTTTCTTTTGTGTCATCTCTGTTTTAATGTGCTCTTTGTTGCATCTGAGCAAAGTCAGTTTGACTTTGGGAAGTAGTGTGTTTTGGAGAATGGAGGAGGGAAGTACTTATTATGTTAATTCATCCCTATACCTCTGGGAAGATAAATGTTTCCTCGTCCCTCCATGATCCTGGGGCAGAAGCTGAATGCAGGGTGCTTAAACTGGTGAGCACTTGGCCCATTGCCAAACATTCTTCCACTTGTTCACTTAAACATTTCCCTTGAGAAAATACCCTTTATTTGATATATGAGGTGTAAATTCAACCTCCATCTTCACTCTTTTCTGTCATTTATTGAGCTTACATTTCCAGCCACATCAGTTGGACTAGTGATGAGTTTACCTGTCAGTTTACAGGTTACCCCAAGAGGCCCTGCAAACTTATCTCAAGTGTAGAACTCATTTCAATATCAGATGAGATCATTCAGATGAGAGAGACAGAGAACCTGCTTTCCTTTTGGCAGTGTGAGGAATGTGCATCATTGAGAGATGCTTATAAAAGCCTACTTAAAAAAAAAAAGGACCTCAAGCACAGTACACTTTTTTCATTATGTGTTCTGTAGACACTAGTATGATGACCCAAGATATTTCTACTAAAACCGAACTGAATATGCAGGAAATAAAACAAATAAATAAACAAACAAAATGCACAAAGCAAAACAAGACATTCCTTGATTTTCCTATGCACTGACTGAAGAAAGTACAGTTTGTTTAGCGTAATGAAATATCTGACAATGGACATGGACACGAATGATTAAATGTATATAGGACAAAGGAGGTCTCAAACCCCTACATCTTTGTAAAAGTCAGATGTTTTGCTGGCTGCTCAGGTTTGATAAATGTTACATTAGTAATGACCACTGTATAACAAGAATTTAATCTCACAGACTCATTTACAATTTTTTCCCATGCCATTGCTCAGAAAGGCACAATATTTGTGTTTTATGAAAACATAAATGTTTCTGTAATTGTGCTCTTATTTGTTGGCTGTTCTGCGTTCCTGTGTTTTGATGTATCTGTTTATGTCACATTTGCTATGGCAAGTTTTGTCTGACACAGAAAGCATTTTGATTCCTGAATTATTAATACACAAATATGAACCGTGATTGAACAAGAGCCATTGAAACTCAAGTCTGAATGAGTATAATATTTTGGTTTAATCTAATAAATAAAGCAGCAAGTCCTTCTTGAGTGTTCCAAACTATTCTGTTTTCACAAGTAGCAATATTTTAGAAGTCTTCAGGACTCTTCAAGAATATATGCAGTAAAAGAATACATAAAAATATAATTATTGTTACCATACACGTTGTATTTACACAGTTCATTGTACTGTTTTGGTCAATTGGCTTTTTGGAAATATGTTAATCCTGTCAGTTCTCCAATGGTGTTCCTACACAGAGACAAGCAATGCTGTTACTCTTACTGTACCTCTCCCTGATGCTGGGCTCCTTTACTGTGTTCCCACTCTGAATTTGAATTTAGTTCTGCTCTAAAAAAGAACTCTTAAAGTATTGTATTTGAACCTGTGTGTCATTGAATTGTAACACAAGATAGTGTAATCCTAAAAGGCACAGCAAGAACAAAAATATTTTAGCTGTTTAACACACAATCTTGAAACACTATCTCAGTCATTGTGTGGACAGTCATTAGCCAGAATACCCTAAATCACACCCAAGAGACACCTTTTTACTTTCTTGACAGGAAGGAATGATTTTGTATTTTTAAAAAAAATATGCATCAAAAAAAATTCTTTTTTTTGTTGTTGTTGTTGTCTTCAAGCATGCAATATCACAAGAACCTGAGTGTCTTGTGACATGAGAATTACCACAATGAGCTGGCACATGTGGGAATGCTATACATGGAAAGGTCTGATTTTGGAGTCCCAGATCCTGAAATACCTGCCAGTACTCCAGGTGATGTCAAACACTTGGGCATACCAAACAAAGGCTGAGAAAATGCAAGCGGTATTTGATGCAAAACTTTTCTACTGGCTTTGCCTTCACCAGGAACTCCTGTGATAGGGCTGCAGCCCACTTCTGTGTATTTCCCTTCACTCCAAAATTATTGTGTGAGACAGGAAAAACACCTGGCTTCTGGCATCATTTTGTTTTTAGTACCTTATTGTTAGTCTTGGGTTTGTTTTGTACGTCGTCTCCACCTCTTTGCAATCATGTACAAGCCTGCTCTAATGGCTTGAAGGGATTAAAATAATTTTGAAAAAATCATTAATCTTAGCTAGTCTCTGCACAGCTACCATTTAACAAAGGGCCACACTATTTTTTCTTCATCCCTGGGAAGAGTGTGCATAAATAGTGACAGCCTCTCACAAGTTAGATCAGCCCTTAGCCCACTGCACACAGAGAGAACTGTAGTTGCTCATATTCTCTGTGATGTTAAAACGTGTGCAGCCATAAGAATTTGTTCTGTTGGGCAGAGCTTAAAAAGGAAGGACGTTCAATTTATTCTTTTATCCCTAGAAATAAAAAGAGCCTGTCTTTTCTCTGATGACCAGAATGAGCGAGGCAACTGATCAGTTCAACTTGTGCGTAAGTTTTACCTACCATTGCAGTCTTCATTTTCTTGTCATTAATCAGTCACAAGGCTTGCTGCTCCCTCGGCCCTCAAAGTAGCTTGCACAGCAACAATAACGTCTGTCTCCACTCTTCCACCTCAAGAAGTGACTGGAACATTTTCTTTTCCTACTACTGAGCTAGAGCCCTTTCAAAGGAAACTGTAATGCATCTTGTTTTGGAAGTTAACAAGAAAGGAGCTATTTCAAAGTGCTCAGATAAACAAACCCACAGCCACAGGCTGGCTCTCTGCCCTCTGCTTCAATTCCCAAAATTTATTCCCCTTCCAAGTACAGCCATTGAGAAGCTCATCACTCCCTCCATAACTTCATTCAAAGAATCATTTCTCATCAAAATCAAAATTGCCAGTAGGAGGAATTTTATATGAGTGGTTCCACAAAATAAACTTTGGCTACAAAAACTTTTCTGTTTTCTTGCAGCATAAAGTACAGTTATCTAACCTCTAATCCTAAGGATAGATCAGACAAAGGAAAATGACAAGCCTACTGAATGTAGGGGTCAAGATGTTGGTATGAGTTTGCCTCTGTGGAAGAATTTAGTGTGCACTGTGCTAGACACAGGCAGTTCCAACAAGACCCATCACAGGACTCGGCTGAACCCATCAGACAAGTTGTGACACCTTGTGGAAAACATATTTAAGACGTAGCAAAAAATACTGCACAGATAGTGAATAATGGGGGGAAGAGGCTGAGCAATGGACCGTGAACGCCTGGGTCGGAAAAGGAGATGGAGGGAGAGATAGAGCAGACCACACTAGAGCACTTAATTCCCTGTAAGCCATGGGAGGAATACACCAGAAAAGATATCCACACTACTGGCCATGGAGGATCCCATGTTGGATCAAGTTCTTGTTTCCTGGAGGCCTGCTTGTATGAGTTACCTCACTTTGGAGCAGGGGAAAGGTGTGAGGAGGAAAAGGCAGCAGAGAAGAGTTGTTATGGACAGACTGTAACCCCCTATTCCCTGTCCTCTTGTGCTTCTTGGGGAAGGGGTAAGGTAGAGGATTTGGAGTGAAAGACTGAAGTTGTTCCTTGGAAAAAGGGGGAGGTGGAGGGAAAGAGATTTTTGGTTTTGTCTTTGTTTCTCAGCAGTCTATTTTTAAATGGCTATAAATCAAATTATTTTTACATATGCCAAGTATGTTTTGCTTGTGAGGGCAATTTTTAAATTATATACCTGTCTTTATCTCAATCCAACAGCTTTTTCATCTTATTTTCTCTTAATCCTTTTCAGAATGAGCAGTGACAAAGCAGATGGGCAGGGGTCTTGCAGCCAGAAAAGGTCAGCCCACAACAGACACAAAAGGAGAAATTCTGATTTCAAGAAAGTTGTATTTCCAGCATACACATACAAACAGTTTACCTGTACAGTGGTCATCCTAAGTTTGAATAGCCTGATAAGAAAAGAGAAGAAAAAAGTAAAAACACTTAAAAATTAAACCTAGGTAGAACTCAGGAAATATTTCAATATATTACTGAAAAAAAATTAAAATATAAATAGCAAATCAAAGTTTAAATAAAACTGATGGAGCCTCTCAGACAGAAATAAAACTTTTAAAACCAAACTTGGATAATGTGCAGACTTTATTTTGAAAGTATAAGGCACAGTTCAATAGCCATTTGGTTTCACAACTGAGAATTTTTTATTTGTACAAAGAGTAAAATGGTCAAGAAAGAAAACCTTCAAATAAATCCTGCTTCCACCAGTTCTTCAACAATCATCTTAACCTATTCCTTTTTACTTTCTTGTTAGCAAGTCACTCCTTGGCAAAGATACTGAAAGATAACAGAAGGAATTAAGGCATTACATGTTCATGAACAGGCATCTGCAAAAGGCGCTAAGTAACACAGTATGGCACCAGTCTGGTTTGAAGTCCAATCATTACTGTTTAGTTAATTTTATCCAGATATTCTTATTTTGATATGAATGTAATTTTTGCATTGGGTGGAAAAACAGCTTAAGAAAAGATGTTTAAAAAAGTATTTTATTTGAACCTGAGAGCTGAAGACTCTACCATCTCTTTTGGTTGCTTTGTAGTAACATCAATCTTTAAAAAAACCCAAAATCTACGTGTTTTTAAATTTTAATTGCCCTGCTTCAGCTTAAAGGCATTTTTCTACTACTGTAAGTCATATATAGTTGATAAAGAAACCACTCTTAATTTTAAGTACTCTAAATTTCCCACAATCTTTTTTTCTCAATTCCAAGTATATAAAAAGATTTCTTCCTCCAAGATGATCCATTCTCACTATAGCTTTGAGGTATTCCAGGACAACCATAGTACTTTCACTGTCATTGCAGACACACAAAGCCACAGCAATGCCCCGGTTGGATGGGAGTGTTAATCTGCTGGATGGTAGGAAGGCTCTGAAGAGGGCTCTAAACACTCCAGCTCGATGGGCCAAGGCCACTGGCATGAGCTTCAACAAGACCAAGTGGAAGGCCTTGCCCTTCAGTCATAACAACCCCATTCAAAAAAAACAAAATAAAAAGCAACTGTCTGGGGGAAGAGCAGCTGGAAAGTTTACTAGTGGAGAAGGACCTGGGGGTGGTGGTGAACAGAGGCTGAGCATGGCCTAGCATGTGGCCAGGAGGGCAAGAAGGGCAATGGCATCCTGGCCTGTATCAGCAGCAGTGCAGCCAGCAGGAGCAGGGAAGAGATCATTCCCCTGTCCTTGGAACTGGTGAGCCTACACCTCAAATCCTGTGCTCAGTTTTGGGGCCCTAAAGGCAAGAAGGACATTGAGGTACAAGAGTGAGTGCCGAGGAGGGAAATTAAGCTGGTGAAGAGTCTGGAGCACAAGGTTCTTTAGGAGTGGCTGAGGTTGTTTAGGCTGGAGAAAAGTAGGCTCAGGGGAGGCCTTGCTTTGTTCTAGAACCACCTGAAAGGAAGTTGCAGCAAGGTGGCAGGCAGTCTGTTTATTCAGGCAACTAGCAATAGAACAAGGGAAAATGGCCTCAAGGTGCATCAGGGGACATTCAGGTTGAATATTAGGAAAAAATTCTTTACGGAGAGAGTAGTTAAGCATTAGAACAGGCTGCCCAGGGAAGCAGTAGAGTCACGGTTCCTGGAAATGTGCAAAAAACAAGTAGACTTGGCACTTTTTGATAAAGTTTAGTGGGCATGGTACTATTCAACAGAAGGTTGGACTTGATGATCTTGGAAGTCTTTTCTAACTTTAATGGTTTGGTGATTCTATGAGTAATTCGTCTGGATTTTATCAGTTCATATTACTTTTTATGATACAGTTATTTTTTAAACCACCCATTCAAACTTTAACATTTTTTCAGGCTTTTGGAACTTCTATGGTGCTTAATATTTTTTTAAGTTAACATGTTGCATAGAATCATAAGATAGTTTGGGTTAGAAGGGACTCTAAATATTATTTACTCACAGATCCACATTTATATACTTGCAGGTACAAATCACCTTTGACTCTCCTCGAGAACCTCCCTGTGGCCCTGTGCTTTGCAGATACTGCTCTTCAACCTTGGCAAAGAACTGAGAAGCATGTCAACATCCTGACGACATACAGGGACTATTTTCTGCTTCTTTGCAAATAGGAACACCTTTTAGGGACCACCTCTCTGGAATCAGTCTCTCCAGCATCATTATGAAATTTTCATCATCTCCATTTGGTAATGGTCCTGTTTTGCTGCAAGGGTTTCTTTGTTCCTAATGTATCTGGCTCCTCTTTATTCTGAGCCCATTACTTTTTAAGTATGGGGGATTTTCCCTCTATCATTTTTTGTCATGTTACATCTCTCCTTTTTTGTACATCTTTTTAGCTTCTCTTTTTGCCTTCCTTTCTTCTTTTTGTTTTTTTTTTGAGATGGTTTTCACTTTTGGTTTGTTTCGATATTGTTGCTGCTCTTGCTGTTTTGGGGTTTTTTGAAACATTGTATTCGGATGCATCGGAAAAGATGTCAGATTAATTTCTTTTCACTTAAGAGGACTGAAATCCTAAATTATCCATGAAAGTGTTCAAGTTGGGAAAAAAAAGTCTTGCAAGGTGATTCTTTTGTGCTGGATTAGTTAATTGCTGTCTAGGAGAAAAAGGCATATCCCATCAGCATAAACCTAATCAGAAGACAAATCTCTTCTAAACGTTTAAGGCAACAAAACACATAGTAAATGAAGAGAACAGACGTTGCAACTCATGCTACACATGTTAACAGAACAAATTAAATAAATTAGGTTGGCTCTGGGCATATTATTGGCAAAAAAATATGATTTAAAAATTTTTACAGCCTATGCAGCATACAAATTCCCTCACGACAAATGACATAGACACAAGGCAGACTGAAAAATGGCAATAACTCATTCAATAGTGTCTAAAGGCACCCCTTAATTACTTTTAGACAATGCTTGGTTTTTCTATCCCAGCCTTCTGACCTAGACACCAAATCCCATCTAGAAGGTGGGTTCCTCATTTGCAGATTTTGACAGCAAAACAAAGGAAAAGCATCAGGTAAGACCAACAAGAGTGCTCCTCCTGCCACTCTTGACCCCTCTAAATTGATCCTTCTAAATGGAAAACCAGGCCATAATTCAGCACTACATTCCTGCCCTTTATTGACAGCAGTTCCTGTCATCTCTTTACAATGTTTGCCCTGCAGATTTGTTCATCAGGTCACCTCTGCTGTGCTCTCAGAGCAGCTGTTCAGCTGCAAAATGCAACACCACTGTATGGGACACTTGTGTTAGTTTAAAGCTGATTCATTCATTTGTGAGCTGACTTGCCATCCAGATATATATCACCTTTTTTAATCAGCTTCAGCTTTTTAAATTTTGATCCCTTTCAATGAAGATTCTCATACTTTGGAGAACATTTTCAAAAAACAGGTATTTGGTAAGGGAACAAAGACTTCCATCCAGGTTCTGAATGTACAATCAAAATGGAAACAGAACCATACAGATCATGCAAATTGTGGAAATGAACACCAGCAATCAATTAATTTGATAACATTTCCTCCAACTGAAGAATTCTTTTTGCCTCTAAGTATAATCCACATCACTTAAATAGCTGAAAAGAAAGAACTTAATACAGAATGTGAAAATAGTAAATGGGGACAATGTCAAAAAATTGTAACACTCAACTTGGGGAACTTTATTCTCCAATTATTCCTGCATGTAGTGTTCAACATTTCCAGTGGCCTGCTGTGGAGGTAATGCATTGCTTATATTGAATCAGGCATCTCAGCCATGAATCCCCAGGTACAGGGCCCATATATACAGTTATGTAGTTTTCAGGAGAATTTTTTATCTTTCTTCCAAGTATCAGATTTTTTTAACTCAGCCACTTAAGGCTGTCTTTGCTGCAAAAAGTTTCCACTTTTCCCAATTCCTCTTCAGAGAGGAAGTCTCAGCACTAAAATACAATATAACACTGCATTTTTAGCAATGCAAAGGCTCTCCCTTTGAGCAGCAGTCATATTAATATTTCCTTTTCTCCTATAACTGCTAAGGTGATGACATCACTGGAAATCATATCCCTCTATTTATTTCATTAGCAGGCGAGACTTCTGCTTAACCAAAGACCAGTTGTCGAAATTAGATGATTTTACATATTTCACTAACAAAAAAAGCAAAGTAGTACTAGGAGCCAAGGCAAACAGGTGAATGTTTTCATAGTTTGCAAGGTTTCTGACTTGCAAGAAAACTTTGACTGCAGAGGAAGTGATTTTGATTCCTTCACTCAAGTTAGAAAACTTCAGCTTGAAGAATTTGAGGTCTGTTAAAACTCTTAATGTAGCCGAGTGACTTCCACAGAGAAAGCACTGATCATCACTCAGACTTTGTGAAAATAAGCTATGTTAGAAGGTTGCCAAATCTGGTTCTTCCAAAAACGTGAATTTCGTTTGTAATAGTAGTTTCTTACTTATATTGATGGGAACACGTAGAACCCTCAGTGAAATCTAGGCACATAAGTTTTTATAAGCTAAGTATGTGCTGTTATCCTGTTTGGCCATATAGAATCAAAGATACAGGAAGGTTAAAGCCTGACTATTCCAGCTTTCAGCCTCCATGGGCTTTCATTTTGACAATGTTTATTGGAAATCATAATTCAGTTTTGCTCTTGCTAAGAACACTCACAATTAAGCCTTTGATGGTGCACATACATATTTTATCAGCAAATCAACTGGAAAGTTCAATGTGTGGCTCTCAAAACACAACCTTGAAAAAATACTGGCTTCAAGATCTCCTTTTTTCTTATGAAACAACATTAAAAATTGTTGCGTCTTAGTGACCTTTATAATCTTCAGCATCTGCTCCATTCTCTACTAAGAGTTAATGATAATGATTATGATTTGACCCATGCCCCTCAGGAAATACCTGCATTTTTAAAGCAGGTTTTTAATTCAGCCCAAGTATCTTTACACTTGCATAGGTGTCATCAGTGTGCCTGGATAGTGGCACACAAGCCCAAGAGCAGAGCACACAAGTTTGGTGTCATTACACCGGGCTGGATGGAGGCATTAGAGATTAAGCTCCTGCTTGCAGACTGCTTTTAATATTTCTGCTTTTAATCTCCTATAGAGTCTGTGGTACAGCACCTGGAGCCTACCAGAGTGCTACACATACCAGCAAGCACAGAGCAGAGTTTGGTCCTAGGGCAGGCTCCTGACCCCAGCTTACACCCCCCTGCTTTCTCAGCCTGGGGACTTGACTGAAGCACCCAGCCCCTGAGGCATGCTTGTCACAGGGAACAGGGAGGGAAGACATCCTTGAAGCTGCTTTGAGGTGCCATTAATTTGAAACATTCCCTTTCTATACCAATCCTTCCTTCATTTTTATAGATTGTCCCCAATCCACTCTTTTAAATGATGCAAGAAAACATCATTTAAAACCATAATTTTGCCTTATACTATGATCAAGCTGCAGGAATTTTCTTTTTGCTGGATACTTCTAGACAGGACCTCCCCACCCACTGCTCCACTCATGCCTAGCAAAGCCCTACAGAAAGGCTTTGTCTACCAGCATAACTCAACCATCTTTGTTCTTGCTTTCCCCACAACTCTTGATCAAATATGTCAAACGGAGATTGTTTTTCCTTACAATATTAAAATCACTTGACTTTCTCTACAGGATAAAATAACCCAGCCCCAGCAATAAAACTCTCAACTTTTGTTCATTTATTTTAAGTCACCATTAAAAACTGGATTTAAGTGCAGCCAAGACAGAATATACCTTTACCTGAAGATTAAATTCTGAGATGACTGAGCCCAGCAGGTCCCACCTTCTCAAGAGACATGAGGTCAGCCAGCCTGGAGATGGTCTTCTGATATAGTGGTGCTGTGGCACAGCTACTCCTTGCAGAATTGCTGCCACTGGAGGTGAAGAAGAGGGTAGGATATCTGCCATCTCTGCAGGTGCTCTTGGTGTTCATTTATCTCTCTACTACTCCCTGGGATGAAAAGGGATCCTACCTGAGCTCAGGCTCACCCATTGTTTGCCACCTCCCTCCTTGGGGCAGAGCGATCCAACTCTACCACCTTTCATCCTCAGGAGAGACAAGGAGGGCACACGGCATGAGGGAACTTGTGATTGACATCAGGCTGAGATAGTGGGGAATGGCAAGTAAGGAGCCTTAGAAATTGAAGAATGAGGGCAAAGACAAGAAGAAGAAGAATAAGGCCTAATTGAAGAATTAGGGCAAAGATTAGGGTAGAGTGAAGGGTGTTTACTGGCAAGAATCCAAGCCTGCAGAAAGACACTGACAGGACTGGCAGCAGGAATTGTTTATGAAGGCAGCTGTTAGTCTGGATATGTCAGCTGCCCATCTCTTCAGCCCTAGAACATTGGGAATAGAGAGTTTTAATGTTTCACAGTGAGATGCTGTGCCAAGCTAAATTTCAACGTTGAGCACAGGACAAGACACTTCCATTTCTAGTTTTACCCTAATATCATCATCCTGGGATACTCTGAACAATTCTGAACAATTATCAAAATTCAAAGTGAATTAACTTGTAAATGTATAAGATAGCAGGGGTTTCTGTTCCTCACATTGTTCTTTGCCTGAAACATCAAAAGTCTGAACAGAAGGCTTATATATCAAAAAACTGCCGTGAAGGGTCCATGCATATATCCTTAAAAACAAGATGATATGACAGGAAAACTAGCTACTAGAAGATATCACTCAATTTATCTTCCCTATTCCACTCTACGTAAGTGCTCCAAGACTTCTTAGGACCAAAGACAGAAAGCCACTGTCCTAAAGGAGCACACCATCCCCAGCAAATATTGTTGGAGCTTCCTATTGATACACCAGTCCAGGCTTGCCAGGACCCCACAGCTCTTGCTGCTGTGTCCTCCTGAGCAGAGAGATCCTGGCCCCTCTAAAGGCACAGTCATCCTAGGGTGATGCTAGCTTGGCATGCCCAGAAAGCACGAAGTAAAAATGATTAACAGGTGGACATCTGATTGCAGCAATTTTTTTTTAGCATTATCCACTTACCTTACTTTCGCACTGTCTTATCTCCAGTCCACATATTATTATTTCCAACTTGTGCAAGCTCTGAGTCTTAGAGGCATCATGTATATTTAGTTAATTTTCTCATCACTGTGTGGATTTTAGGAGTACTGTGGTGTATGTCCTCCTCTCCTGTTCAAAGTAAAACCAAACTAACATACATTAGATACTTTAGGTATTGGATACAAATGAATTCCTATATCACATTCCTTCAAAAGGAGGGACTGAGGGTGGAAGATCAAGCCACCTAAAAAGAAGAAGAAAAAAAAAAGGCAACAAAAGGAAAACCACCAAAACACCACCAAGAAAAAAACCCAAACTTATCTTTGTATTTTTGTCTCCATGAAAGAGAAAATATACTCAGTTTCTAATGGTTATCACAAATCAATGTTTTCTGGTCCGTGAAACCAGTCCACTATAAGTAACTGTGATATTTTTCCAGTGTACTTCAGCAGAAAACTACACTAAGGGAAATATTTCTATCTCAAATAATTTGAGAGAGAGGTGTTTTACAAACAGAAAAAATCCTGGAAAATGTTTAAGTACTAAAGCCCCCACATACCCTTGGGTGACCTCATTGCATTGTGTGGAATTTCAGTGCTCTAACTGAGAGAACCATTTGTTTCTTGAAACATCAGCAACTATCTGATCAGAGAGTTTCTGAAAATTGAATAGATAGCTGCTTTCAATTGATATAGTTCCAGCTTCACAGTGCTGCAGTGCTTGATTTGTCAGTTATGTAGAGACATATTGCTTACTCCTGCCCCAGTCCTTGGTGTATCAGACTTTCTTGCCTGTCTGCCCACAGCAATGAGTGTTGGTTTTGGCAGCTGCAGTACATCTAAACAAAGCCAATGGAGACAATTGTTTTGTAGTGAGCATCTTAGCTGCAGAAACTATTATTTTCTGCTTTGAACATCTGCTTTCACCCTAAGGCACCCATCTCAAGGGAAAAAAGAAAAAGGTATAGATATTAAGGCCTGGAAAAAATGTTCACCTTAATTTTAAGATGCTTTGGCAGCAATATAGGTGTTTTCTAATAAGACCTGTTAGAAATCAGTTGAGGGATTTCTTTTAATTCCTAGTGGCATCAGTCAGGTTTCTCAGAGGAGATATCCCACCTGCTCCTCAAGCCCTCTCTTTCTAAAGCAGCAGATTCTGTTCAGATACCTGATAACAGCATGTGCAGACACCCACTATAAGAGAATGTTGATATGAAAGACTGGTGGTGTCCTTATAAATCCCATATGTTTCTTTTTCCTTAAATTTCATATTTTTCAATGTCCTCTAACTTTGTTCATTCCATTCTTTCTCTGGAGAAAATACTGATATGACAGAGTAAGAAAAGTGGATACAGGGTATACAACATAATGGTGAATGCCATAAAAGTTAAATTGAGACATAGAGTTCAAGACACACTTAAATGCTTGCTCACCTCTTTAGAGCTCTCAGTATCTCAGTCCATCAACATTTCTGGGTAATGGCCTAGGTCATTGTGGCTGGTCTCATGTCAAGAACCTTAAATAAACTACTTGTGAACACTAAAGATGCATTTTACAGGTAAAAGTAGGATATCTCTTCTAATGAAGATCTTGGTTAGGTCCTGTCTGTCAAAATCTGACAATGCCAACAGTTTGCTTTAGTTTGGACTCTGTTCTTAAATCTTAGTGGACATAGTTCTACCATTTCTTGGGGTGACTTATATAACCTATCTATGAAAAAATCTTGTAAAACAATCCTGTAGTTACCTTACCAGAAAGACTTGAAGTTGCAGCTCTCGAATGAAGATGTGAAAAAGCGCATGAGAATCACCTGGATAGCAACAATCTTCTTCTCTCCAGCAAACTTCAGACAAAATTTGGTTCAGTCCTGAGAGTTCAATAACCTTGTGTTCATAGACACTCCTGGATGTGACTCAGATACTGGCAGTTAAACACTCCCAAGGGTCCCCTAGCATTCAGGAGAACAGATCCAAAGAAACAGAATGCCAGGGGAACATCTCCAAAGAAATGGACACCCATGGGCTGAGGCTCACAAGCAAGATGCCAAGAAAATGTTTGGTTTAACCATTACCCAAGAAATCAGAAGCTGATTGACCAACAGTTTTACTGTGCAAATTTAGATCTGTAACCAACATAAAAACTAAGATAAGACTCAAAAAGAAACTCAGATACAACAAAGATTTCAAAACTTAATGTAATGACTTGAGCAGCAAAAATCTTTGTGGTTCCTCTGCACAGTTCTACTTTGTTGTTCGTGCATGTGTTTGGATCTGGTGTCAAGACTTATGTTGTTTTTCAATTATAATTTTTATGCTCATGGGAAAATACACAAAAATAACACTGGACCTGTTAAAAAACAACTGTTTGTCCATTTTTTTTCAAAAACCTTGTAAATGGGAAAGCAGAAAGCCCTGAGCTAGAAGTGTTCCTCTTTTTGTACCATCACAACGTTGCAAGTCATGCTCTTCGCATTCTCTCCTTCCTGCTACTTTCATATTGGTGGTATAGGACACTGCGCTGTGTATCTTGAGCATGGCATTGCAGCTCTGGCTGTGGCGTTGGCAGTCTCAGGCAGCTCCATTCTCCTTCCAGCTGTTTGCACCAGTGTCACCATGGAGCTGGCATGCATGGAGTGGGGCTCAAGGTCGCGGAGGATTGCCGCACCCTTCATCAGCAGCCTGCTTTGCAGTCAGCTGAAGAGCGGCTGGAGAAGTAGGGCAGGTTTTTATCAGAAAGAGGAGGCTGAACTTAATTGTCTCTGGATTATTTCAGGAAAGTTTTCTGGTTTGGAGCTTTAAACATGGAACCTGAGGGCCTTAATATAGTCTTCAAATCATGGCCAAATGGCACCACTCAAAGAAACCCCAACTGGAAAAATCATTTGAATTTCCTAAATTTTCATGCCTGACAATTTGTTTTAGAAATACACACACACAGAAAAGGGCCTCTCACAGAAATAAATGAGTGCATTTAATAAACAAATAGTCATTGTGTTAACAAACCAGTAGGGAAAAATTTAAAAAAATATCTATTTCACACTACTAGTTGCAGCTGGATAAAACTTATGCTCTAAAAACTGAAGAATATTTTCATCTAAGTATATGGAGAGCTGTTTCACTTCACTGTGGGACAAAATTTTATTATTTATATATAATCCAGTTTAAATGCTGGCACTCTTATCCCACCAGTAATTTGACCATATTCATGTTACTTGTTAACTGTTGGTACTGATTTATGGAATCCTAGTGGTTCAAGAAGAAAACTTTCTATTTCCCAGAACATGAACTGAATGAAACATCCCATATGTACATCTGATTCACACATACGAAAAATAGTTCTTTTGTAGAGTGGAAAGATCTTGACCTAACATAAAGATTCCTGTTTCAGGAAGAATTTTGGG
Organism: Ammospiza nelsoni; assembly: GCF_027579445.1. Lineage (NCBI taxonomy): Eukaryota > Metazoa > Chordata > Aves > Passeriformes > Passerellidae > Ammospiza > Ammospiza nelsoni. The sequence continues at coordinate 38,579,937 of NC_080669.1, read as the reverse complement.
AAGATTGGATCTTCCTGTTTTTATTCAACAAAAATGTAATCATGAAGATGGTTAAGAAATCAAGGATTGACTGTCTGTCACAAATCAATAACATTAAAACAAAACAGAGGTCTCCTGACCTTCTGCTATCATGCCTAATTTTACATCACAGGAGATGCAGTTCAGATTGATGCCTTTTTCTGCTCCCTGAAATCATGAGCTAGATACAATTAGGTGATAAAAGTGCAGCTACTTTTTATGAAAGGCCCCGTCAGGTAACATGCTGAAATAAACACCAAAAATATGCCCAAAATGCGCACATGACACAGAGGAAATACAGTTCTATAAGTTTAGAAAATCAGCATAATTGACAAGAATCCCCAGTTAGAAACACGGGTGTTGAGGTAATTCCCCCTTTTGGTTCTACCCTCTTCAGAAGCCTCCTTTCCTTGCTAGCTGTTTGTGGGACAGTGTCTTGACCTTCGTTCTCAGAAGAAGGAAGATAGGACAGGGGCCTAGGAATGTAGTTTGTCTTTCTGTCAAACAGGATAGGAAACTACTAGCACAAATCTATATAGTTATGCCATAGTAAGCTACAGAGCTACAAATATTTCTGAACAGTATATAAAAGAAAAAAATAGATCTGGCATCAAGACCACCTGTATAATTACTATGGTTGGTTGAATATGATGAAAACTAAATGTAAAATTTAAATTGAGCTGATTACCTGATTGCATCTCTTTTGCTCTTGTTTTCCTCCATTTACAGTGTAAGTTAAGCCCAAATGTGTGCAAACAAATATGTAAATCTAAACTAGGTATACACAGAATTCCATAAGTTTTGCCATACTATCAGGCTACAAGGTTTTAGGTTTGTTCCTAAGATATTCCCCATTATGACTTTTAGAGACAGAAAAGAAAACATAAGGCCAGGTCTGTAGCATAGCTCATTTTTATTGTTTAAACAGTTTTTGCATAGGAAATATATCCGCTTCCAGTAATTGACTGCAGTATGAGCAGCTGCTAGCAGTATAGGCTGGATATAACAGTAACAATCACATTAAGTCAAGCTTGATTTACACCAGTTTAAAACTTGTGGCAGTTGAGTTCATTTGTAACCTAAAAAAAAAAAAAAGTACCAGAAAGAACACTTTATCCTCCAACCAGGCACAATAAAAACCTTTGTTAACACTCAGGCTAAAATCAGGTCTGATGCCAGAGGGCTCTAATTCCAAAATTAAGTAGCTGTACTGTAATGCATCCTACTAGTGAAGGTTCATTACACAAAGACTCTGCACGCACCTTCTTTTTAATTAAAATGTAACCTTCAGGATTTATGGCCTACAATATGGGAAAAAATGCCAAAAGTTTTAAAATGGATCAACCCTGGTATGTAGCTAGCAAGCAATAACTGACTACTTGTCACCTACAGTTGTACTAAATGTATCTAAAGAAACACACAGCCCTACAAAAGTTTTCTCAGAGAAATATCATTGAGATGGGGTGCCTCTTCCCAGATTACTAAAAGTTCTATATGATATAAGCACAAATTAACAGCTTGATGAAGACATAATCTAATGCAGCTCTTCAGAAGCCTATGCCTGGGACTGAGGAACCCCTCACATTCTACAATGTTGTAGAGATTATTTTTGAAGAAAATGTTATCTGAAACATATTTACAACTGAACTCAACAGAGACTGTGAAATTGAACAGGCACTGCTCATTTGTTTGAGTTTTTGGTAAACATTTTGCTGGTTTTTGTTTCTTTCTCATTTTGCATCAACTTCTATCAGTCTATGCAACTTCAATGCCCTCAATGAAAAATGCATAATAAGCCATACTTCTTAAAAAACTTCCTTCTGCATATAGAGATACATTTGCCACATCAGTCCCTGTAGCACAGTTTTCAAAATCATTCTGTCAAAAATACAGTAATACAAAGACTAGCTTTAGTGTCACTAGCTCACACTGCTCTCCATTTATTTAGGCCACCTTTTGTTTTACTGTACGGTATCATGCAATGAAAGTATCAAAGGCTTATTCTATTCATGATGCTAGTGGCACTGAAGCCCTTTTCACAAATTCAACATACATCTGAATTGCAACACACAGATATTTCTAAAGAGTACTAACTAGTGAACCCTTTTATCATAAAAAAAAAAAACCAAACAACTACTTACAACCATTGAAGAAAAAATTGCGACAAAAAAAATGTAAAAATTGACCGTCTCCAACTTGTCCCCTTTACTATTGACAACGTGACCAACAGAGCTGTGGCATGGAAACAGTACAAAGAGTTGTCATGGCAATAAGTTTGGCTGATGCAAAGGTCATTGTGCAGGGTTAAAGGGCAAAATCAGTGGTCCATGTTATCCTCCAACTGCAGTGCTCCACCACACCCACACAATTTTGAGGAATTAATGAAACTGGGGAACTAGCAGAAAGTGCAAATAAGAAGGAGGCGGTTTTCAGCTCCTTCAGTATGGAGAAGAATATTCAGCTTTGAGCCTTTCCTATTTAACTTGATTAGCTGGCATGGGATTTTACTCTCTTTTTTTTTCCCCTAAAGTTTTCTGTAGAAACCCAATAAAAAAATCCAGGAGCATACAGCTGGTTAACGTTAACAAAAGACCTTGACAGGATCATGTAAACCATAGAGGATGTCATGCCTGGGGCCTTACTGCCAGCAACATTAGAGAGTTTTTCATTAAAAGTGAAAACAGTACACTGAATATGGGAAAACTTTCTGCAGCCTTCATAATCTCACACAGTACATATAATTTAGGTTTAGGTACAGAACACACTCTGGTGTCACAGATGTCTTTGTGCAATCTCTTTCATTAAGTCCTTATGAAGCTACAAGTTGCAAATCCAAAATTCTGCTCCCTGAGGACACAGCTGTGTGAGACTTAAGTACTGTTTTAGCTCTCTGCCTATCCTGAATAGCTCTGTGAACCTAATCTTAAATACCATCATGTAACAATCACAAAAACTTTTGCTAAAGGCCATATATACTAATAAAAAAAGACAGTGGTGCTTCCAACATTTTGAAATGCTCTGAAAACCAACTTTTCCAATACTAAATACAACAAAATAACCTTCATAAAATATAATTTTCTCCATTTACATTTTTAAAGGATTAGTACCTATGCTTTTCAAGCATAGGAATATGCGAAATAACTCCTAACATGGACAGACTTTTTTTAATACATAAATTAAGAAACTGGAGAGTTTTAACCCAAGTCCAGTTTCTAAACAAAGAATATTCTTGTTTAAAAATGGAAATGCATTTCCATTATAATTGTTAAAAAGTTAGCTTTACAAACAAGGGTATTTTAATTAAAAAAAAAAATTCTTAACAAAACTATACAGTGTACAAATTACTGTCTACAAGGTAGGCGGTTTAGTCAGAAGATCATCCTTTCTTCTTGCTACTTGCAGCTTCACAAACTCATTCACATATTTTCAATGGAGCTGCCCACCTGAACATCACCCCACAACTATATTGCTATAATTAATATTTTTGCCATGTCTTTATGTACAGTCTCCTTCACTGCCTTTTTTTTCCTTAGTCAAGCCTCAAGCGTTCATGTCACTCCAGGGGAAACACACTTCAGTGGCACAGCCTTGAGGCCAGGGCTGCAAAGCAACTTAATAAAGGCAGAACAGTGCACATAGAACGGGGTGGCTCAATTTAGTCAGAATACACTTCCTGGTGAAGGAGGAGGCCAGAGACTGGATTTGAGTTCTCAATCTTATCTTAATCTTTTGACTGCTGAGCTTAAAAAAAAAAAACCAACCTACAAAGCCAAACCAAAACCAAGCATACAGTAAATGAAAAGCTCATTATCTTCCAATGAGGCTTTTCTATTAGAGAGGCAGGTAACAAAAACCCACAGTTCCTGAATAACCCAGTTTAAAGGAGGAGTTTACTTCTCTAAAAAATTGCATCTTTAAGCTCAATTTTTTTCATACAGGAGACCAGATTAAAAAAAAAAAACAAAAAACAAAACAAAACAAAAAAATAAAAACAAAAACAAAACAAAAAAAAAAAAAAAACAAACAAAAAAAAAAAAACAACAAAAAAAAACCAAAAAAAAACCAACTCTGTTAAGGGCATCTTTCTTCCTACAAAAGGCAATTACCATTCTGGATATTTCATGTTGAAGCCTGAACTTGTTCCAGTTTTGTCCCAGTGTGGTATTAAAAGCTTCCAGGGAACATCTTTTTAATGGAACTAATCAAGGATATGCCATCAGCACAGCTCTGCTCCCAGACTGCTCTGTATCATGACATGTGTAAAGGACAACACATACTTTGTTTTACCAGGTCAAGGCCTGAGGTACGTTATGATTGAGTCTAGCAGACTTTGCCATGTGCTTAGCAAACAAATTTACTTACTGAAGGGTTCTGAAAGAACCAAAGAACCTCACATTTCTTTTTGTGTCTGTGTCTTATCTGTTTCTTTCTTGGTTTTTTTTTTTTTTTCCAGTTTAGCTAAATCTCAAAGTTTATTTTCCTACAATTCCCATCTCTGTAGCCATTCAAGCTCTGCCTTCACACTCTGTCCTCCTGGAGACATGGGGATGTGGCACCACTACTGTTCTAACCACAGCTGGAGCCAGAAGGGACTGGTGGTGGTACACCCCGACCTGGGCCCATTGGGGTGGCTGCTGCTGGAGTTGTGCCTCTGGCACTGCTCCAGGGTAGGAAAACCTCCCAAACGCAGAGACGACTGCAAAGGGATGAACTTTCCCATCCACGTGACTATACGCTCCTCTGCTTCCACCCTAGTAGAAGACTGTGCTTTAAAGAAAGCTTCACCCGGTGTAGAGCCATACATTGCAGAGATCCCCTGTGTGTAAGAGATCACCAGCAACAGGCCCATTACTGGTCTGCAAAATGAGATCTTACTGGAAACACACTTTTATTTCCACCGTGGTCTAATTCCTTGCGTAAAGAAACTCCTCCTCCACTACACCCCAGAGGTCTCCATCCGATCTCTATGAGAAGACTGCAAACTTCTGACATAGCCCGATCAGGCTGAAAATTGTAATTCAAATGCTGAATTTGAATTGGTGGGGCAAGAGGGGAGCGGAATATAAAAAAAATTATGTAGAGGAAAAAAGTCAAGCAGAATAAGGGGGGCAAATTCTCTGCTTGAGCATCTCCAGAGTCCATTGGAGTCAGTGGAATTATGCCAGCAAAGATTTTGGCCCTGTACTTGCATTTCCTAGACAAAGCAAACATCGTTGTCATTCTGAGCTAAAAACATTTTCTAACATGAACACTTCAGGATGCATTATCTTTGCCAGAATGGAAAAGACTTCATCTCACTGTGGGTCTTGACCTCTTTCTCTGTCTGTCTCTCTCTCTCGTGAAAAAAACCTTGAAGTAAAACAATTTCCTCAAGTCAAGTCTGCCTCCAACAGAATTCATTATTTATTTTTTAAATCCAGAAATGATTTAAGCTTGCACCCCAGGTGGGAAGTTAAAAAGAGGGAACCTATTTGAAAGTTTGTCACAGTAGGCAGAACAGTTGCTTTGCAGCCCTTGCCTGGCTAAGGGTGCACTGCTTCACAGCTACACTGTAAAGTGTTAAAAATCCTCCCCCCCCACCCCAGAATATATATATATATGTATGTATAAAAAAAAATCCCCTGTCCACCTCTCAGTACAGAAAAGGACCTCATCACACTGCAAAAATAGCAGTACCCACTTTGGTCAATTAAAACAAACAAAAAAAGCATACATTATTTTTTTTTTTTTTAAATCTGTGTACTTACCTATAATAACCAATACAGCTAAAAGCACTACCTACATAGGCAAAACTTGGTATTGCATAATTCGTATAAATTTGTATCCCCTCCCCCCAATATTAATTGGAAGATGAAAAACATGAAAGGTTAATAGAAAAAACACCAAAATACTGAAAATATTGCTGGTCGATTACAATTCTTAAGCGGCAACTATACACAGCCATGATATGCTCTATAAATGTGAGATAAAGGTATAACTGTCTAAAAAATCCATGATGTCACACATTTTTCGCATCTGGAGTACAAAATATTTTGTCATAAAAATGGTAAAGATTTAAAATTATAATAAATGCAGCAAAACAAGTGTAGTGATGTCAATTTTTTTGTAGTTTTTTTTCTTTTTTTCTTTTTTTCCATTTTTTAGATTTCAAGGCAAGGCACGTAATGTGGACATTATATCTTCGTGCAAATTAGGATTACTGGAAAGAGTATTTTAAATTTTTAAAGAGACATAGAGGCAAAATGTCTGCCCATGCACATTATATTTCTGTCAATATGTGAAAATTGTTGAACAAGGCTAACTTCTGAAAGCACCATGCAAGTTTACAGCACCCTGTAATTAGACTTACATTAAGAGTGCATTATTTAAATACAACATATCCCCATCCTGGTATTACCAGTTTGTAAACGGTAAGCTTTGCCCTTGTGACATGGATTTGCCTATGTCTTTGTCTCTATGATGTAGATTTTACAGAAACATGTAAACCCTATGGGTTCTTGATGCAACAAGTAACTTTAAATAAATAAATCCTACCCCACTGTGGAGGCAGCAGCTAAACCAACATAAGTGCTGTGTTTCCATTGACTTCTTATTCTCAAGGACATGATTTGTCTTGACTTAATGCCTTTTAATGCCCTCAAAAACCGAGGGGAAAAATAAGTTTGTTCAAAGTAATTTTCTATTTTTAATCCCCTCAATTTAGAGTCCAAGGGCTGAAGGACTTATAATGATGACCTCTTAGATATGATTTTTAAATTGCACTTGCCTCTGTAAGTGTTTCTTTACTGGGGAAAACGTCACTTTTTTTCTTTTTTTACTGTTGCATGAGAAGATAACACTTTTACCTGCGTAGAGGCATTTCTTCCATAGAGCCTGTGTGTTCATACTGATTGAAAATTTTAACTGCATAACACACTAGAAAAAGGCTGAATTAAGGGCCAAAGTTTAATAAATCCATACTGATAACTAAAGGCTACAGAGCTTATTTTTAAAACATTTAGAAATCAGACTGTTGAGAAAATGTCTGGCTCACGGCCCTTGTCCTCCTGCAGCTCTGCTGTCGCTGCCTAGCCTTTGTTTTGTGAGATAACCAGGAATAGTGATCTCATGCGTAAACAACAAGAATACTAAACCAACAGAACTAGCTTATCATGCAAATATTAAGGCATCTAGAAAGTCAGTTAAAATATATTGTCAGAGACAGAACATCTATTTCCCAGCGGACTTCATATAACAAAGGCTACTTAGGAGGAACTGCATTCTACTCATCAGTGAAATATCATCGACCCTTTGTAAATCATTTCAGTTTCAACCATAAGAGAATTAGTGATTGTAAGAGCTGCAATTGCTGGTCTATTTTTGTTCTTCTTTCTTCAGGTTCTTTTCTCATACTGTCTTCTTTTCTTTTTCCTTTTTGCTTTTTTTTTTTTTTTTAATTTTGTTTTTAATCTTTTTCTCTCAGTTGCTTGTTTCTGCTTGAAGGAAAGGCTCTCCAATTATGTTCAAACCATAATTTGGGACATTTGTTGGCAGGATCGGTGTCCTATTTGATACTTGGAAAGGAACCAAGCTAGCCCAGGTACCAGGACTGTTGAAAAGGGGAAAGAGACAAGGAGGGAAAGAGAGAGAAAAAAAACCATATATTAAACATGTATACAATGAATTTGAATCAAGGTCCAGTTAATATTCATCAATAATAGCACTACTTAAGGTAAAGCTGGAAAGAAAATTTGTGAATGTAACTTGAGATTCTACTTCCTAGTTTTCTTTGTGAAAGTATGAGTTGTTTGAAAGAAAAATAATTGTTTTGAACTCAGTAGCAATTTGTATGATTCCTGAGTTACACTAAGTGGTCTGTTTGTTTATGAAACCCCCCAAAAATGTCATATACAAATATATAGCGAAGACACAACTAAACCATACAAATGACACTACATAGTGCAATGGATATCATTTAAGTGCTAGTGAAACATATACCACAGGGTACAGGTGTTCTTTTTTCAAGAATAAAGCATGAAGATTCAGTAGTTCAGCATCCTATGAGATTTCCTCCACTCTTACAACACATCACTTTATCTTGTCACCATCCCAAGATGGGCCTCTGAGATTTAAGGATGCCCATAAGAACAGAGGATTTTTATGTTCAAAAAAACTGCTTTAAAAAAAAAAATTCCCTAAGAATGTCAGTTTCAGAAACACCAGTTAACACAGGATCCAATCATCTAAACACTTGCAGCTCAGGGTAGCCATGAGTTGAGGGTAACAGCAAGTACCATATTTTTTAAAACAAGCCTCTGAGAAAAAAAGTATTTTCAAGGACGATTCAATGACTAGGAAGTTAAGTCATCATTTTAAAAGAACTCTGTCACTAAGGAGCTCAACTCTCAATGGCATTCACAGGTTCACCAGGCACCAGTCAGCAGTACTTGCAAGATGGATGGATACTCAAAGATGGTCTCATCTGCTGTGTTCAGTATCCAGAAGCCTGAGCAGCCCTTTCCTTAGATGTGGTTCTGCCAACCCAGAAGTCCAAACCAAACTATCCTAAGCTATACGATTCTATGACTTCAGAGAAAGTTTTGTCACATTTATTCAGAAGAAAAACAGCCTCATCAAGTCGGCATCATTGCCAAAGAGCTAATACCAGCACTGGACATAGAGCATGCAAACCCACCCTTCCTCTGTATTTCATTGTATTGAGCTTTTCCACTGTTTATCTCAAACATAAGTGCTTACTTCGAATTATATTCTGGGATTAGGTTGACAAGCTTCCTGATAACACATCTGAAGCCCTTCAACGTGTGTATTGCGGAGGCAAAAAGTTTTCTTCCTTCTATATTTTTTGGCCCATTTCTTCACTGCTCTCTCCCTGGACCAGCAGATGTGCTTTTATGGCATCAGTTATAAAGAGCAAAATTGACCTTTTTTATCTATTTCCAATGTTCATGACATAATTACATTTCATTGGGCAGCCTTTTGTGATCATTTCAGTTGCTGAAAAGTGGTCAACTTATTTGGTGAATTCCAGGGAACACGTTTCTCAGGTCTTTCTCATTAAAAAAATACAAAGGGCTTCTGTAATTTACTTCTGTTTGAAAATACTTACCTCTCTAAACTTGCTAATTTACTATTTTAACTCCTAGCAATTAATTTCAGGTGCAATGTTTTACACACACAGATAAAAGTGGAAATAGTTCCTGACCTGCTTGTCTCAATAACGACCATTCAACCATTTTCCCAAAGGGGAAGGACTAATCTTATTTCATGAAGAAAATACAATAAATATTAATATCTTAATGCTTTCGATGTCTGAAGTACAAATGCTTTTCAATAAGGCTGGTGGTTTTTTTCTTCAGTTGGGTATATTCTCAAAGAAGACCTAAAAATCTGCAGTCTTAATTTTTATTTTTTTCAGAAAATCTCTTTTTAAAATTGCTGTTTTCAAAAATTTAAGATCAGCTAATATGTTTAATTTTTTTGTTGTTGTTTTAATTCTACTGACTATTACAAAAAAAATCTGCTATTGGAGGAAAATGAAAACCCTTTTGAAATTTGGAAATCACAGTTAGACCTCAAATCTTGAAGCACTCACAAAAAACTTAAACCTTGTTATGCATGAAAGATTTTTCCAAGATGGTATAATGAAAAGAATATGTTCCAAAAAGAAAATAAATTTTAATACCAGAAGTTCGTTTAAGTGGCTTAATTGTTTCAACTTATTCTTCATCTTCCTTCACAATTTGTTTTAAAATGTATTTTTTGTTCCTTCCTCTTTGGATTTCAGTGATGTTAACAAGTAAATTCTGAAATAATGGACACAAAGCAAATTGCCTCCAAGCATGTGGATTTATAAAAATAAGAACTACTAATAAAAAATAAATACCCAATCTGATTTGTTTGCTTGGGATCTGTCTGAATATAAGTTTTACAATGCACAGTTCTTTGCTGTCCTGTTACATGGGATTTACAGTGTTTAGTGACTTCAAAAAAATAGAGCACTAACTCAAAGAATATAAATTTTGTTTGAGGTCAACACTCTATTTAAAAAATTTCTATGGCAAAGGCTAAACACACAGGCTCCAGGTTATCTTTCTGAAGATTTATAGTGCATTTCAATTATTGGATAAATACAGTTTTGACTTTTTTGCTTTGTTTTAAAGTTGCCAGCCCTCTAGAGACTACAGTGGGTGAAGGAAACAAGTCTGTGTTGACTAAAAGCAAATTAGTATTTGCAGTGAAATTTTTATCGGACACTTCAAATACCAGACAGAGACCATGATTTTTATGGAAACTGCTCAATAAAAATAAGTCGTAGCAAGTTCCTAATATGACTGTTGCTGCCATATGACCTAACAGTTTAATATAGGTGTTTATTTAAACCTTTCAAGCCTCCCACCTCGTATTATGATCATGACAAAAATGCAGACTGCAAGAAATTTGTCAGTACTACTTATGAATCCTTAGGGAGTAATACATCACCCATGTTAACACTGTGCATATCCCACAGGAGTTTCAAAGCCCCTTGTCTCAAAGCCAAGCCTTCTTCCAGAGTTGTTGTGCAGGCAGCAGATCACCTGGGGAACCAAGACAGCCACACACTGCCTGTCTGCAGGGCTGGAACAGCCACCTCTTCCCCATCTCTGGAGGTGCTTGAAGTCCTGGTCCAAGCACACATACTGGGCAGAGTCTGGCTGCACTGGCCCATTCCCTCTGTTTGCTGGCATTTCCTAAGACATTCTTTTCGAGGCTTGATGAGTTCTGGTTGTAGTTTAGAAAATAACATTATCATACTGCAGGTGGATATAACTATCTTGGGCCACCCCTGTCCAGGTACCACCATGAGGGGCTTACTGCAGACAAAGGAAGAAAATTGAATGAAAGCTATTGAGGAAAACAGCCCTAGTGACAGCACAGAGCTCCAAGAACCACTGTGACACAACTGTGAATAACCAAACACACAACACAGGCTCTGCTAAGCTACATGCATATGGCTGTCTACCCAATATTCCCATGCCCCCCTTTTCATTTATGGTAAATTTAGTTGGACTTCCATCTGTCCTATGAGCCACACTCTGCTTTGTAGCTCCCCAGCTCTTCCCCAGCATGAAGCCAAGCAAGGCTAGCTGCCCAGAAAAGCAAGGTCCCCTGTTAGCCTTCTCCAGCCTACTCAGAAAGGATCTCACTAAGTATTGCAGAGCTTAGCTTCTGCCATGGAAATCACCCACTGGTTTTTTTTGCAGAACATCCTAGCAGGAGTGACAGATGCTTCAGGCTGCAAAGCAACCTCTGTCTGAGTGCCCACATGAGCAGGAAATGGAGGAGCACCTTTCCCTTTACCATACCATCCAGCAGTTGCAGTGAGTTAAAATTCAGCACTTGGTTTCACAAAACCAAGAGGCAACACTCTGCCTTTGTCCACTAAGTGCCTCAGCCAGGGAAGCCAAAATTCTTTCCATTGCCCAGAACAGAGACAAGGTGGTTGCACTTGTAGAAGTTAACAGGATGCCCACATGGCTGCTTCCTCAGATAAGAAATCTTTGTATATGAGTGGAATAAAGCAGGTCTACCCCACACTCCAGCTTACTACTCCTGAGGAAATCTGTTATCCATTTGCTGACAGAAGTTATAATATAAATGCCTTTCCACTGAAACATGAACTGAGACCTAAAACACTGCTCAAGGCTAAGTTTTGAAGAAAATTACGTGAGAAGCACCATAAGAGTCTGTTATGAGATTCGGATCCATCTTTGTTGCAGGACTACCTTCCTGAAGCATCACACTTTTAAGTGATTTCACTACTGCTAGCAGTTTTCTCTTCACCATAGCTAGACTATCAAATACATTATACAGTCAACAGTTCCCTCTCTATCTACAGGAAGTATAATGTATTTATCTGTTCAAATGCAATAAAACAGCAAAGGAAAATTCTGCAAGCATACTACAGGGTTAACATTCTCCATTACACTTTCCATTACAGTTTCCAGATGTTAATTCAATCAAGATTTCTGCCATGATTTCCTCTTAAAGATAATAATTGCTGTTTCAAGAACCTCTGATTAAAATATTACTGGAATGGACCACAAGTAGTGCTTATATTATATGTATATACAGTCGACTTTGGAGGTTACAATAACATAAAGACCATAATAATGTTAAACAATTAACTAAATGCAATAAAAAATAAATCTATTCTGACCTGAATAAATGTAGAGGTCTTTCATATTCTTATTTTCCACCAATTCCTACCTTCTTTCTTTTACAGTTTCAGAAGTCTGTAAGAGTATTTTACCATTCAGAAAGTACATCTAGTGCAGTATTTCCTTCTTGCAGCTTTACTATCATATACATGAACTCGCTAGCTTACAGAAGGTAGAGGAGAGCCTGCAAAGTCAGTCCTTGGACAGAAAAGGTAGAAATACCTTTCAATCAATGTTGAGTGAAGTAACAGTAGTAAACCACCAAGCAAGGAACTTCTCTCTAGTAAGTGCTTGCCCACGCAAATACAGAGAGTTTTTAAATTTAAAATTACTTGGATCATAAGAATTTTGGAAATGCAATTTTGCTCATCTTAGTGTCCTGGTTAAATTTCCACTTCTGCGTTTCTGCCAAAAGAATAACCACCCTTCCAACATCCATTTAATGGAGTACTTCTGTTACCATTCTGAACTGGCATCCATATGTAAACAGCTTCCAAATTTCACCTCCAAGTTGAGTACTTGTTTCAAGAGATGTATGAAGTATGTCAGGTTAATTTAGGATGGCTTTTGCAATTTAGCAGGCACATAACACTCATCTAGCAGACAGAGGAGTTAAAGATTTATGCCCACGGAAGGGAAAAGGACATTCTATTTATTCTATTTATTCTATTCCCTGCAAACATCTTTTTGTGGCAGTGAAACACAAAAAGGTACACAAAGATCAGGAAGAGGCTACAGAACCCATTACTTACAAAGGATACCCACAAAAGAGGGAGTGCCCAGAGAAATCGTGCATTTCCACGCTGTGCTTTGGACCATTCATGTACGAGAATCTGGTGCAGGAGCAAGACTAACAGCAGATTTCAAACATGTGCTTGCACAGAGGAGGCTCTGACCAAGCCAAGACAAACCATGGAGAACTTGTGCTTGGTTACCAGAGTCCACTGGGATGCCCGTGAAAAACTAACTCTCAACTTTACACATTTGCACTATATTTTTCTTTTCCCAAATATCACTATTTTCATTTCAAACCATTAGAATTTTTACCTTAACATTAAAAAAAAATTAACTACAAGTTTATCAAATTAGCATGACTAAATAATAATGCAGATGATCCTAACTGTACCAAAAAACAAACAAAATAAACCTCAAATAAATCAGTTCTGCTGACTCAAAAGAAACAATTGGAGGTAACATGATGAGGAAGTAGAAAGCTGGAGTAACCAAGGGGTTAAATATAAAGTTTATACTTGGGAATTCTCAGTAATATGCTCCTCCTTCCCTAGCAGCTGCCAAAAATCATCTGACAGGAAACATAAGATTAAGTTTGTCCCACCTAAGTGAACAAAGAGATCTCAGAACAGGCAACCAGTTCACTGCAGAGCAAGAACTTTTCTAATTCTGCTGGAATCTGCAGTGCTGCTCAGAAATTATTACTGAAGTTGTTTTCTTTATTTTAGCATCTTGCTTCTAGATCAACTCATTCATTTTGGTCACACTGAAGTCCTTGTTGCTTCTCCCATAAAGTTTGACTTAAAGCTCCAAACATAATCATGTGGAAAATGGACATTATTGATTCCTATGGTCCATTGTTCCCCCATTCTAAGTCCCTGAAGTTCAAGTTCAATCTGGAATTACATCATGTCTGGTTTCTCCTGGTTACCAGACGGCTTGAGACGTGACCACAGCTACAGAAAAAACAAACAGCCTTCTTCACGCTTCGGCTCCCCTATCGATTCAAACATAAACTTTTTTTCTTTCTCTCAAGTATGCCTCAAGTATGGAGCATGGTTAATTTAGAGATTAAGTTCCAAATTAGATTATCTAATGGCATCTTAATGGATTGCTGACCCATTTCCTGTGGGATGGCAGCATGCAAGTCTGGCTTGAATACAACTAATTTCTTAGGAAGTGTTCTTAGGAAGTGTTTCTTAGGAAGATGCTTGCCTGGATGGGGAGGAAACAATGTTTTGTACATTATTACACATTACAGAGTTGTGCAAAACTATTAGAATTAGTAATTTAAATTTATAAAGATAAGAAATCATTTGATTGTCTCTCTGTGAATATTTTTTCACTCAAGAAACTTCAGCCTTTTTGTTCTTGAATTGTAACGAAATGCTACTTTTATTCCAAACCATTGCTGGGCAGAGGAATGAGGGAGGGACACAGGTCACAGTGTTTGAACTACTGCTCTAACAGGTGTCTGTGTTTGCCAAAATGGTTTCCACAGACACGCTGCTGGCTGTGTAATTTTAGCTATATGCATTCTCAATACCAGTCATGTACAAGATATTGTAAAGCAAAGGCAATATGCACCCATTCTCAATTCCCCTTCGACTTCTATCTCTGATAAATCAGATTACCCCATTTGATTGCCTTATCAGCACTTTTAGCATAAATACACAGTGGTGTGGGGAGAGTGGGGAGTGGGAGGGGGAGGAATGATGCTTGGAATGCTGAATACCCCACAGCTACAGCTGAGAAAGAAATTCAGCACTCTGAGAACAGTGCTCCCCTCAGCATCTCCAGGAATGAGCCAGCTGTTGTACTATGCTGATGTGTCAAGATAACAGAATGAAAGCATGAAATTCTAGTCTAGTCCATTTGCCTGAATAGGGTAAACGTAATGTTAAACACTTAATGCAGAATGATTGTTAAAATAATTAATATAAATAAAAATACATTTTTTGATAGCTGAATTGAAGCGTACACTTTGGCTATGCAAAGTTGCCAACAGTCTGTGGAAGACATGCAAAAATTCCACATGGTCTAGGAGAGACCCGTCATGCCAGCTTTTATGAGTATTTATACTGGAAATACCATCAGTGGTGTAATGAGTGGCTTAGATTTAGGATCAAACTCATGCTATCAGCCTCACACACACACCCCCACTTTTTGTCACTCACTTTTTTCTTAAATGTACTTTTTGCATACACTCTTGCCCTCACATAGTGACTGAGACTGTATTTTTCTAAATGAGCCTTACAGATTTTCACAGCTTTTCCTCACCTTCTGTCTCTAGGAAAACAGAACTGCCATTATCAAAAAAATAAGGATTTGGGGGTTTTTAATGGTTTTGAATATCTTCTTCGCATGTACACCAAAAAAATTACCTAAATGATCATAAATGTATTGGAGAGTTTATTTCTACTGATGTGTTTAAATGGTGTTCAAATTTCAGCAGACACAAAAAAATACATTTATGAATAAATATAAAAAGTCATATAACAACAGAATATGTACCCTAAATGTTCTAAGTAAGCAATGAAAAAATCAAACCAATCCAAACAAAAGCTGTAGATGGTTTGGCATGAGGAGCAAAAGTAAAAATTGCTACTTCTAAATACTTCACCAAATAACTAGGATAGGGATTTTTTCCATTTTATTTTGGGTTTTTTAGGATGCTCACTGAATGTTTAATATAAGCATTTCTTTTAAAGATACTAGAATATTTAACTCAGCTATGCAGAACATTAATCTATTTTTTGTTATCACTTTTCACTGCAAGACTTCTGGTTTTGTAGAAAATGCTGTATCAGTGATCTAATTTTTGTGGCTTTTTGGTCCTTTTTTGTTAAGCATTATTCATATTCTCTTTTCGGCAAAGTTCAGTCTTTGCATACAGACCACTACGGTTTTATACCTGAATTTTTAGATGCCAACAGACACATAATTTTCTAATGAAATAAAACAAAAAAAAAAGAAATTTGAAATCTATGCATTGTACCTACCATGAGGTAGGATAGGCAACTATAAGTAAGACAAAGACACACAGAAATAACAGAAAGTTTTTTGTCATTCACCTTTTCCAAACTTCCAAGGTGTGGTTCACCAACAATGCTTGAGACCAAAGGTTTCAACCTGAGCATATCTGCTACCTGATGTCTGTAGAGATAGAGCAGCTAACACTGAGGGACTGCCAACATTTTCACCTGCCTGAGGTCAATAACCCTTCTGAAAATCAGTATACTTAACCACAAAAGCCTGATGTAAAAGGTGAGATTGAGTACAATCAAACTGAGCTCTGCAGATCTAAAGAAATCACATAATCAAACATTCATCAAACCATTTAGAGTTGCAACAACTTGTTTGGATTGAGATATATTTCTTTGCCCACATGTAACAATTATTTTTGAAATATATTCTTGTTTTTATACCTGCACTGTTAAGGAGCTCTTTAACCTGTGCAGGTATAATTTCTCTTCTTAGGTTCTTATCTCTGTGGGATTTGAAGAATGTCATCTTTAAAAACCAAACAACTAAAAGCCATCTGCTTAGGCAGAACTGTTTGCTTCCTTGTCCTTCTAGGCTGCGCGAACCCAAGAGCAAGTGGCATAGCCTAGGCCTCGAAAAAAACGCCCATGGCAGGTTTTGTGGCCAAGCTCTTCTGGCAGTGCCTGTGTTTGTTGGCAGGGCCAGAGTGGCAGGCAGCGTTCTGGGAGTGATCTGCAAAGAAGTGGGGTCTGTAACAGCAAATGGATCGTGGAGAAGGCTTTCATTCACCACCAAAGTCTTCTTGACCAGTACATAGAAATGTTTTCCCCCGCTTTTCCTTTCTTTTCACAATTTATGCCCAGGGTGTTGTATGATGGTACTGAAAAACAGAATTCAGCAAACACTGGGACAGTGCTTCTATCAGTGTAACTGGCATTGCTTTAAGGGGGGGTCGAGTGACGACTGATTAAAACCTGGTGAGGATGCTCCTAGCTAGGTTGTTGTGATGTAATTTTCTAATGCCTGTCAATGCCGTGAAAAATGTCACTTTGTAGTGGGAGAATAAATCACCCCCTCCGTGCTATAAAAGCTTAGTTTGGATTCACTCCTGGCAGTACATTGAAAACTCTGGCAATTACTGTGTGATGGGGATTTGTAATGTGAATCACAGCCCTTGAGGAGATGAGGTGAATCCATTAGCTAATTTTTCATTGTACTCTCTAATATAAAGGAAGGAAATGACAAGGTCTTATTTTACTGCCACAATTCTTTCAGATTTAAAACATTGTTTCATATAAATTGAAAAAAAAAAAAAAACAAATACATAAAAAATTAAATTTCAGATTTTTAAACATCACCAGTTTTTAAATTCAGTAATTTCCTTTCCAAGTTGATACTCAAAGCTCCCAAAATTTCTAGCAATCCATAGGACCATCAGCACAATGCATCAGAAGGCATTTTGTATATAGTACATATAAATTACACTCACACACATACTAACACTAATTATTCAGAAGTACATATATTTTCATGTACACATAAATTTCTAAAAAATATTTTAAATTATTTAATGAGTGAGTGGCTTCTATCAGACTTCATCTGATAAGCTCCCAACCTACAAGCCTTACATGGACAACTCTCATTAAGTATTGAGTGCCGCAGATAATCCTGTACATGAAAAAGATAAAACCTGATGTATCAAAATTATGTTGATTAGTTTATATGCCTATTTAGATAAACACCTTCTGCTATTATCATAGTCCACTATATATTAAGAGATGTAAAATCTAATAAATTAATAATATATCAAAGGTTAATGAAGTTTATTGTTTGGTTTATTTGTTGCAGGGAGGACAGGGTGGGCTCATAGAAAAAGAAACGTCTTTTGTAAATCGTTCCTAACTTTTCTGTTATCTAGTTGAAAAATAAGATGGTTTATATCTTACCTTCAGGTATATATTAGTGACCTAAAACTACACCAGCCAATTGGTAAGAAAAGTCTCTATAAATAATATAGTTATTCTTCACCCAAAACCAACCACCACCTCAGTCATTTATGATTATACTCATCCATACCTCTAAAAGCACCGTTTTCTTTCTCTTAGCAATCAGGTCCCAAAAATATGAGAGCAAAGACATTTTTAAAGCCGAAGATCAGTATTTCCTTCAACTTGCAAACCTTTTGCATAGGACAGCATGATGTTATTTCAGGTGTCACATTAAGGGATCATCTAAAGCCAGCTTGCATGAAAGATAACCTAAATGTGTTTAGGAGAAATGTTACACACATATTTTGATCATAATGCTGTCACATATACTCTGGAGGCCCACTAAAACAGATATTGCTGCTCTATGCAACTTTTTAGAGGCAGTGTAGGGGTGGAAATAATTAAAATGTTACCTTTGCCAAGTAATTCCCAATGTATCCTCACTGGCACTGGGGTATAAATGCCTGCCGTTTTGATTCATGGTCCAGTCACAAATTCTCAGCTGTCAATTGAAACCTAGCAGTCAGATATGGATCGAGCATACTACAGTTTTTAGTACTTAAATGAATACATGCAAACTAGTACTGTACATGGCAAAAGTCTTACTTTCCCAATAAGTAACTTTAAAAAACAAAACAAAGAAAAATAACTTATTTTGAGAGATAAATGCCTATAGACTTGTTTAATATAATGCCACTTTAATATGATCCTCTATTAATAAAGCATAAAAGAGTAACTAGTGTGTAGCACATAACAATTAGCCATTATTAGATTACAAACTGAGCTGGAATAAAAGGAAATGTTAATAATAAATAGTGCGATACTTTAAGAAAGGAAATAATTATGCTGTCTTTTTAAGCAGTGCTCTATATAATGTGTATTTAGTATGGTAAAATATAATCAATATCTTCTAGCATGCTTTTTGGTAAACATAGAAGACATGCAATTTATAGAAAAATTTGCCACCAATTCTATGTTGTTATCTAGCCATTTAAGAAGAGTAAAGATATTTTGTAACTGAAGTTTATTAATCAAGTGTTACTGAAAGCGGTATTACTTAGCAAGAGGTGATAAAATTATCTAATCGTGTTCAGACTCAGAAAAGTAGAATTTAAAATACTTTACTGCATTTTAATATAAAGACAAATGTACTAAATATTAGCTGAAACAAATTCTTCCCAGATCCTCAAATCTTCAGTTCTGCCTTCGCAGATTGTTCAAGCAACCCTCAGCAGCTCTGTTTACTTAACAGCTGCCCAATAGTGTTAGCAGATTTATTGAAAATATATGCTGCTTATTTTTAAGCTTAAGAAAGTGAACTTATCTGGTTTCTGAAGAAAATATATGTTTTATTCTCTGTATAGTCATGTTTATATAAATTGCTGTACTATTATATATGATTAGACACTCTGAAGATAATGTTTAATTGCATTCAATGCATTTTAGTTTTCTCTGTCCATGTTCACATTCTTGAGATAGCACAGGCTATAGCAAACAAACTACAATAAACTGTTTTCACAGGAGCACAATTTATTGCAGTCTTTTCCTGAAAAATACAAATGCTGAGGACAAGACAATATTGCAAACCTGACCCTGTCTGGCTGTTAGACTAATAAGCTTCCTGCTGTTAAGGTCTGAGAAGTGGAAATGTTAGTCTTTGATGTTTTCATAGGGATTGTTTCTTGTTTGTTATCTAAAGAACTCCAAGGGACCTTCTAAAGGCCATTAAAAGCATGACTAAACCACATGAAATTAACCAGAAAAGGAAACATGCAGTTTAAAAGTTTGCTAGAGGTAACTGTGAATAATATATTAAACATGTTTAAAGAAATGGGTAAGTAAACATTTGATTTAGTCACTATACAAAACAGGATTCTGAACTTGATTTTTATAATGGAAACATAATAAAATATGTCAGCCCAGTTATTCAATGTACAGTAGACATATTTCTGCTATTCTCCTTAAGGATGTCATCATCTTCATTACAAATGCATATTTTAGAGCTTCTTAACTTAGCTATAAAAACTCACTTGCAGCTGAAACAAAAGACTAAAAGGTTAAACCCTCCCACCCACCCCCCTTTTTTACTTTTTCACAAAATATAAAATCTATGTATAAACAACCTGTGGCTGATTAGAACCATTAAAAATATACTAAAATCACAAACTTAGCACTACCAAATTATTATATTCACTTAGTTATAACTCAAAAAATCTGGCAAGCACTTAGCTTGTTATATAGAACTTAATTGCATTTGCCATTTGGGGAAAAGAGCAAGAGACTGATATATTGCATTTCAGTAAATTAGCTTCTGCACTATATCACTGTATTCTTCCCACAGTCTGTGTGAAAACCTTCCACTCATACAGTTTATGTGTCAAATTTATCATTAAGAAAGCACCACAAAGTTTTTGAAACATATTTCATAAATGTTAGTAATGGCATGCTGCTTATTATTTACAGTTGCATGTACCTCAATTCACATACAGCCAAACACTGCAAAGAAAATAATGCAACATGTGCATTTCATACCTAATCTGTAGGCATGTACATGCACATTTATAAGAAGGTTCATGCCCCATGAGACTCCCAGTTAGTACTGTAGTGCTGTTCACTGCACCATGCTTGCAGTACTGACAACACCATGGAGAGGTGCAGGTTTGCATGACAGCTGGCTCTGTGGACAAGCCCAGGGCTGTACTAGTTGTACTGAAATACACCTTCCAATGTAAAAAACTGCTGCTCCACATTCCTCATTTGGCCCGCATGGATGCCCCATTGTCTTTAAAAATTAACCTGCCTGAAATTTTTAGTTTTTTAAACTCTCCCTCACGTAAAACTTTCTCTCCCAAGTCACTCCTATTGAAAGATGTCTGCAGGTCTAAGGTTTAGAAACACCACTTCCAAAGTCTGCATCTGCATCCTTTGCATATGTTGAGTGGCTTCTAGGTAAAAACACCGTAGAATTTAATAGAACTCTGTAAGTCTGGACTCCTTTTGATGGAAGAAGTCTGATCACAGCAGCAGTGGGAGGCTGCCCTGGGAGGATGCCCACATAGCCCAGAAGGGAAAGCTTGGGTGATAGACATGACATGAATACCAAGCTTTGGAAGGACATAAGGCACTTCACTACAGTATTTCAAATGCTATGTATAATCTGGAGTAATACTGAAAGCTTTCTGTCTACTTATTCTCCTCAGAGTAACTTAGGTACCTCTAAAATCATGCCACAGTGTTAGCTGGAGTGGAGAAGGCACAGTCATTCTTACCCACTATAAGCCACCCTAAAAGTATTTCTCTGCAAGATATGTGAAGAGGAGAGGCAGGAAACTACTTGAGAAAACTTACATTTCTCAGTAGAAAGTCATAAGAAATGATCCCCAGGACATATCTAATAGCTGCTGAAAACAATACTAATTTCCTCAAATGTACATTATAAATGAAAAATAAATGACCTGACTTGACATATGACGTGGTGAAAAGTCTTCCCTAGAAGGCTGCTGAAAAGACTTGACATTCACTCCACAGTTCTGTGGATTTTAGCAAAGCAAGCCACAAAAACCTCACTCCATAACATCTTCCACACTCAAAACATTAGCAGCGATTTTCTTATTTATCTCTTATGTAACTACAAGAGAAAGAGGATGAGTCTATATTATGAAGTGGAAATGGATGCCCAGCCTTGCAGAAGATGAGGAGTCCTCACAGGTAGCTCAGGCATTTTCCTAGTCCTGGATCCTAGGCTCTGCCCTTATGCCTGTGATACAGCCCCACTGCTGCAGTCATGAAGCAGCCGAGAGCAGAAAACACCGCATGCATCTCTCCTGGGAGGCTGTGCAACCTCCTCATTTACAGGAAGGGAACACAAGCTTGGAAGTGGACACAGGCCTGGAGACAAGCAAAGAAGTAGACTGAGTGCTTCTCTTCTGTAGAATGCCAGGAAATTGATTTTGTTTTGCACTTTCCAGAGCTGTGAGACATACTGATGTGAAGTTCTACCCAAGAGCTTGATTTTACTATAGCTGTCTTCACAATTTAAACAGTACCCTGCAAGCATAACCATCCTGTAGTGTTTTAAGTATGCAAATCACACATACATTAAAACCCCACAGCCCAACAGCTCAATCTTTAATCACAGTATGAATGACTTTTAGGAGTTGGTATTTAAGCAGATTTTGTAGCCTTGTATGTAAAGAATGGTTAAGACTAACATCCATGTCAAGTTTCTGTGACAGCTAGTAAAAGAAGAATTGTATTTTGGAAAGTGTAATAGGAGACTGCTATAGCTTCTGTTAGTTGAGAAGAGCCCATAAAACTTAACATTTGCATATTGTCATTGTTCTGACTGAAACTTCCTTTAAATGTGTTTCCTTTCCAGCAAGCTTATGTGAAAGGTGACCTCTTAGCCATTTACATACCTCCCTGGCAATCATGTGACCCAGTTTTACGTCAAACTGTCAATTATGATAAGGGACACAATAAGAACAGGCTAAGTGTTGATAACCTGTTTCCTGACTTTACTGACAAGTTCTCTTTAGGAGTCCGCCTGTGTTCTTCTTTCAGCCTGCTGCTGAATGCAAGAGTAACATCCACTCAAAACATTTTGTAAACAAATACTCTGTGCTCAGTGGACATTGAAGTTCACAATTTCCATGATTAATAGTATGAAGGGAACTACATTTTGAACTGTGCAGCTCAGTAACTAAGGGATGCATCTGGTAAGAAGAAATTTCTACTGAAGAGACAGGGAAGGCATTTGTAGGAAATAAAAAGCTATCTACAGTTTTCTGATCATTTTGGAGACCTTACTACTATATATATTGAAAAGGTCTCACTCATAATTTTAAAATCTGTGTGAAAATCATGAATGCAACATACCATCATACCCAGAAAGTGCAAACTTTAGTGAAAACCACGACACTGAGTTTATCAGTGCAAAAATTGGAAGAGTTCATTAACTCCTCAGCAACTGGGACAGTATTACTTAACACAGTGAAAGTTTTAGAGATTATTGTTAACAACTTTAATAGCTATTCCATTTATTTATGTTTTCTAATTAAAAATAGAATCATCCATACAAGGCCAGAGGTGCACTAAAATTAAATGGTCAAGAACAAAAACCTTGCAGTTATTTCATTCATTCCAACAGAAACCTTATTTTTTTGTGGTGTCATTCATCTGCACGTGCAATAAATACAAATGTCCATCCATCCATCCATCCACCCATCCATCCATCCATCCATCCATCCATCCATCCATCCATCCATCCATCCATCCATCCATCTATCTTTTTAAACTATTTACACAGGCAAAGTATACGACTAGTATTTCTGGCAACTTTCTAGCATTATTGCCAGAAACAACATGACCTGACTCTAAGTGTTTGTCATTTCAATACCATAATAAATCCATGAAGTTGGAGAACCATGACACAAGGAGGCTAAAGAAATGTCATCACATAACTCTGAGGATCCTGATCATTAGGACTTTGTTACTGAACTAATGATCTGGTCATTAAAGTTACTTAGCCAAAGTAATGCAGGCACAAGTAGAATCTGGCAAAGAATTTATAGAGGGCAGAATTTGACTGACTTTCCTCAGTTTGTTTGTTTGTTGTTTTTTTCCTCTAGTCTAGGCTTAGAAATCTTCAATAAATGCAAATTAATAGGGAGGAGGAGGATGAAGGTGCACCCATATAATAGCAAAGATTATCCCACCTCACTTTTATTTTATTTAATTTAGCTAGGATGTTTCTCAGCAGAGATAAAGAACAATGAACATTAGATTTGGCTTCAGAAAATACTTCCACCAATGACCAATGATAAAATTTAGAAAAATTCTCTCATTCAGATACTAGCTCTTGTCATGTCCCTTGCCCTCTCCCATGGTGTTCTTCCTGCAGTTATGTTATCAACACTTAACAAGTCTCAGAAGCTGATGCTGAATCAAAAAAAAGAAAAAACAAGTGGTCATCAATAATTTCTAATAGACAAGAAGGTATGATATGAATTTTTTACAAGAAAGTGCCAAGATATATAGGATTCTCTGATGCTATTTTTTGTAACTATTTATGCCACAGCATAGAAATAGCTGGCATTTCAAGGCAAGTAATGGGGAGATCCACCAGCTAGTGTATCAGAAAGTGGACTGCATAGTTTTCATTCCCCATTAGAATCCAGTCTTTCTAAATATCAATGTCACAGGCTAAGTAATGCATATAACATCACAATTTCAGAGTATCCAGATCAGTAAAAGCCAAAAAATTCTCTCACTTGGCCTACTATGTATTGTCTTTCAAAGTTTTTTTCAGTGCTTCCCATCTAAATGTGAGCATTTAGGGTATGCTTTGCTGTACATGGTTTACTGGAATTTCTAGGAAGCTATCACTTTGTCAGGAATCCATGTGAGTGTGCATTGCAAAATACCTGTGTAACTTTTTAATTTATTGTGTTACTGCAACTTAAATGGGCTACATAATGGCTCTTCTTAACAGCAAAAAAAACCACTCGTGGGTACTTGCTATTATTCCTCATAACCAGAGAAAATAAATCTTCATAAAGACTCCTCCAATGAAGTAAAAAAGGTACTAGTGACAATATTTATTCTTGAGGGGTCACTGTGCATTACAGGGAGGAACGTTTAAAAGATTTCTCTGGAACTAAAAGCAATGGCTTTCTAATTGAAAATTTCTCTCCACTAATACAAAATGATTAATCGCCTTATTTCACATACCCCTTGATTTTTCTTTTCATTCATCATGGGTTGCTTTAAAGCAAATACATTTAAAATCTGCCACAAGAAGACTGGTCTCTTTTGCATTGTTGTAAAGTAATGAAAGGACATAGTAAATCAATCCCATTTCTGCCTTACCAAAGGATAACCTTGGCTCTATTGAAGTTGTTTAGACAATTTCAATGCTCTACATTACTTTCTACACACACACACACACACACGTTTGTTTGTGTGTGTGTGTGTGTATAGTCTGTCATCTTTAGAATTGGAGATGAAGGTAACTAACGAAGGTAACTAATGAAGGTAACTAGTGAAAGTAACTAATTCATTAGAAACATACCTATATGTCCATATTTATCCATCTGAAAAACTTTAAGTATTCTGTTCTTTCGGATAGTTTGAGCTGGGCATACTAGTCCTTAACTTTCTACACATCTGTAGGCATTCATACACACACACACACACACACACACACACACTCAGGCAAACACAGATATGTCCATTGCATATGTTAGAAGAGAATAGTGAGTTAAGAGCAAAGACAATAAAACACTGATATTTTTAAATATATTACATGGCTCATTGGTCACCAATTGATGCTCTTGGATTAATATAATGAGACCATGAATCCATACACTTTAAAAAGGGGAACATTGGTTTAACACAGTAGCATTAAATAATTTTTCTGCTTCTGAAGTGCATATTAGATTTAGCTTAGTTTCCCCTTCCCTTTAAGCCATTTGGCCATGTTTTACCATGGAAGGGAGTATCAGACACAACACATGTCAATACCAAAGACCTTTGAGATCCCCCTCACTTAGATGCTACAAGGACACTGCTGAAATTTTGAAATCTATTTTGATCCACACAAAGACAAAAATAAATAGAAGATGCCAAACATCAGCAATATATATGTCAAGTTCAGCCAGGACAAAATTAAATATGCTTCTACTTTCTGGCATGTGACAAGACATTAAGAAGTCTTTCAATGAGCTTGGAAAGTGGAGTAGGCCTAAGCAGGAGCAGTCTGCAGAAAGAATTGTGTCCAAAACTACAAAGGGGAAAAAACATATTGCACATCCCTAAATTAAGAGGATGTCAGAGATATTTCAAAGAACGCTGTATAAAACTTCACAAGAACTCTACAAATTACATTCACTCTGTATAAAAAAGAGAGGTGTTGTGTGTGCTTTAAAAAACAATAATCATATGTTTTGTATCTTGAAAAAAAAACATTTCATAGTAATTAAAACATATTTCATAATAAAAAATCTTTGAGAGGTTTAAAAAAATCCAACAAAACAATATGGCAGAAAAGTTATTGAGAAATTAATGGCTAGAAGAGCCACTAATAATCACTACATATTTTCATAATAAAGTGCATAGATGTTTGAATTTAAGTCTTACTGGTTAAAAAAATAGTTGGCAACACATCAGCTATTTTGAATAAATTATCATCTTTATGATTTTCTCTGAACTCTGCATGTGGTGACCTTTAAAATGGATATACTGCCTCCTTGCCCTGTGAGTGGGTATGGATAGGGAGTTTCAGCTGAAGCAAGGGTCAGCTATATCTTAATGATGTAGAACAAGTAGGTTTTACTGAAAAAAGAAACAGGAATGCATATAAAATGCTGACAGTAACACAAGTCTGAGAAAAAAATTAGTATAACAAATACCAAGCCTATTTTACGTCCTCTTTCTTATTGCCACATTCAGCTTTTCTCCTTGCAACATTTCTATTGCTGTGAACTTCAAAGTCCTATACTGTTAACATCTAAGAGGAACACAAATACACATCATAAAGTACATTAAAATACTAAAGGTTCTGAATTTATTTTTGAAATGTACCATTTCTGTATGTGCATGGCCTAGCTACTGACTGCAGCTAATTTATTTGTATGCCGTCATTAATCTCAGCTCTATATTTTCACAGTTTGGGTAAACACTTCATTTGCATTAAATTTGCAGCATTAATGAGATGTGAAATTTAAAATGCTACTTGAAATATAAATGATGTAAGAAACTAGAATAAAAATGTGTTTTTGTCACATTTGGAATCAGCAGACCAATTTAAACCTATTATGCTAGAAATGATGATGTGCTGCCTTGAGAATTCAGTTTTACAACTGATCTTCTAAAAGTAAAATGAAGACATGTATTAAACATCTGGAGGAAATGGAAACAAAACTTGAAAATAATAAACTGTATTTTTTGCTTTGAAAGTTTTGCTTATTTTTATAAACTGATTTTGAAATTAGTATTTGTTTCTTAAACACCTCATTCTACTTCCTAAAATCCTATTAAAGATTAAATGTATGAACTTCTGAAAAAAAAAATATTGAAAGAAACATATCAGGAGTTCCTTAAGATGGGACCAGTCTAAGAAAGAAAGAATAGGCTGAACTGATATTTCTTAAAGCATTCAATTTGTTTAGAATAAACATCATCTTCACGTGACAAATACTGAAAACCTCAAGATTTCAGTCTAATCCAAGATACCCGTGGCAGCATGTAGGAAGGTAACACCACAAAAGCTTCTCTACGTCATTACACCTATGTGAAACTTGCCCACCTGTTGCTGGTGTAGGAAGGATGGGTCTCTTGGGCTTAGTCCCACATATCGATTGGCTTGGGATGTGCCTGAGGCTGTGTAGGCTGATTAAGGAAGAACAAAACATATTGATAAAAATACCAACCTATCATATCTATTACCTTGTGCAGGTACAGTACAAATATGAGAGATCCAGAGTTATGATTTTGCAATATATAGGAAGTGTCTTTGGCTTTTCTTTTAGAGTAAGCAAAAGAAATATTAGACCAAATTTGGAAAGGCATGTGTAAATTCCTATAAACTTCAATGGAAGCTGCATGTGTAAATCACAATGATGTCTCTTGACAATAGTAGTTGGATTGATTAATTTTTTTTCAAATTATTTCCTAATTTATTTATTTTAACTAATCACACTTTTAATTTCCATTATACCAATCTAAAGCAACGATGAAACCACTAAAATTACAATGCTGACAGAAAATATTCATGATCACGTTATTTTTATTTCTGTAAAGGCCCTGTTTTTACCAAGTACCAAACAAATGTAAAAGTAGAACATAAATTAGAACAAAAATTTTGGTTCGCTTATGTGTCATTAAATGAATTTTTGCAGTCATGGGATATAATCTGATTAATATTTTCCTAAGAAGGGAGCTAATTCTTACTGTGCAATATAACAGAAAGTATTCAACTCCATCATACACCAGAAAACAGTATTTTCTGAGGGGAGCGACTAAAACAATTCTCTCTCTACCTGCTTCAGAAGACTGAAGAAATCCTTTTCTGAGGAGAAAGGGAATGTCAAGAGAAGCTAGGATTAGCCACAGGGAATGGATCCTCCACCTGTAGGACAAATTCCTCTCTGGTATCTCCCACTAAGTCCTAAAAGTCATCATGTTCTCATGTGGCACTTATCAAATTAGTTAGGTGGTCTTACTCAACCTCCCAGTGTGGAGATGTCCACACTGCAATCTGTAGCATCATAGCCTGGAAATTTGCTGGAAAATTACCAATGACTTAGTAGCAAAATTACTAAAACTGGACAGACATATACAAGCATGCCAGTGAGAAGCTAGATGAGAGTACTTACTAAACTGGCCTGCAAATATTAAGTTAAAATGGTAAAAAACCAAGAAAATGTATTCATTTTTCAAAAAATTAAAAATTCTATATACAGTAAATAGGCTTTATTGAAAAACTATAATAAGAATTAACTAATTATTAGAAGGAAATTATGATGGAGGCCACAGGGTTCCACAAATATTTTTGTAAAGCCTGATGTTCTTTCTCATTATTAAAAATTCTGCTACAGCACTTCAGAATGAAAAGCAGTGCAAATCATGTGTCAATTTATTTCCATCACACTGAATAATAATGATAATTTTTTGTCCAAGGTATATAAATATAAAACTATATGTATTTTAGACAAATCAATCAGTCAATTACTGCAAATAAAAGTAAAACTATGCCATAAATCATGCTAAGTGTTGATTTTCCCATTAGGTTAACATCAGTAATCTGTGTGGCGGACCTGTTATGACTGATAATACAGTTTGACTGATTATACAGTTTATACGTATTCATATATAATTTATATATCAGAAGGACACGATCCCTCATTTTATTGTTATTTTCTTTATCAACAAGCTATATTTCTTCATTGTTTTATGCTCTTACAGTTATCAACCCAGTGTGAAAAGCCTATATCAAGGAAACAGTTTTCTAAGAATCATAACACACCTGAGCACGTAAGGTGCTGTACCTATCTTGTAGGCAGTGCGGTCACATTCAAATAAAATTTGCACATAGGGATTTTTTCTATTCTTATTTATGTACTGTAGTGGCAAGAATTTACTTGTAAACTAATATGGAAGCATGGAGGAAGCCTTACTTTATGTATCTAAGCCAAGGTGTTCTAAAGGTTCAGCGGGAATCAGCTACTCAGGTTCCCATGAGTTGCACAAGAAACTGGGTGATGATTTAATTGGAAAATATGATCTAAATAGTTCACTTGGTAGTAGGACAATGTACAGATTAGGTATGCTTTCCTATGATGATTAAGGTCATATAACCAGAAAATATCCCGAAACAGTTCTGGCATTTACTGTGTTCTTTTTGCCATTTTTATCAGAAACCATGACCTCATCTAAGAGAGATACACAGGCCAAGAACAATCATGTCAAAGTGGAATGAAACCACAAGTACTTGAAATTGTACAAGCATTTAATTTTCTCAGTTTTCTTTTCTGGTGCAAATGTTTAGAGCAACAGCTTTTCTTTGCTGCTAAAGCTAACTCTTCTTAAAAGATCAAAAAACTGTACCACAAATCACCAGTGAAGCTACAGATATACTCACGGCAAAACTATTATATTAACAAAACTAATATACTGAAAGGACAGATAAAATGCTTCCATATATATATGTATATGTGCGTAAATATATATGCATATATATATATATATACTTCAGCAGTAGTTTCTCCAAAAGTTACTACTATCTTTTTATGATAAATGCTTAAAATAGTTTTCACTTTTACATCTTATGCCTTTGAGTCTCACATCTTCCTCAGATTCTAATGTAAAGTTTTAAAGTGGTATAACACCTGAAAAGGATAGTTTATGGTCTCCATTAATGGCAGACCAATAGTTAGGGACTGTATTTGAAGTTCAAATATTAAATAGGTCTAGAACAAGTAATTTAAATGTTACAAATTCTAAAGAGACTGATACTTTAAAGACTTAAGATTTTTTTCCAAGAATATGGAAGTGTCTCCTAAAAATCTTCATTACTCTGTTAAATGCTGGCAACATGGCCATCTCAAATCCAAATAACAGTTCAAGAACAACAGAAATTCAGAACACAGTTAAAAAGCAGCATTCTGCACCATTTATTATGAATACTCTGAAGGGAATAAATTAGTCTAGATATTTGCCTGTATTTCTAGAACTGCAATTCCATTGAAGATAATAGGATAAATAACATGATCCTGTATGTAGTAAAGAGATTAAAACATTGAAGTTAGAGTTTGTTACTTTCTATTTTAAAAAAAAGCAACAAGCACATACAGTGGATCTACCATCCCTTGTAGAAATGACAAAGAATGAAAATTTTCTTTTGCCACAGCAGTTGTTTTTGCTAAAAATGACACAACCTATATTAACATGCAATTATCATAGCTCAGATTCAGTATGTGTTGTAGCAAGGTTCGATTTCTGTAGGAAAGTTCATTGAGGAGCAAATTTTCCAGTCCTTGTCTGGAATTCCATCTCTGGGTCATTGTAAAACCTTACTGTCTGGGTGTGCTTCTCAATGTCTTAACAATGTCCACCTCAGATGAAAAAAAACATTTTCTTTTTCTTGAATAATGGTCAAATATGCAGGCTTTTCCCTTTCATTTTGCTTGTCACGTCACAAACTTTGGTTCATGTAACATGATCTATGGGTTGAAATTTTGGGAGGGAAAGCTTTGCAGTCAGACCAGGTTTGCTCTCCATGTAAAATGAGGAGCACCCACTTGGTCAAATAGTAGGAAAAGGCGCCTTTTTCTGGCCTTAATTTGAAATTATTTCAAATCTTTGATGGACATTTTTTGTTTCCTAAAGAAATACTTACTGGTTGCTGTAGGTGAAGATGCCTCACCTTCAGTGGATGTAGTGATGGGTTTAGTATCTGTCATGGTCAGGGTCACAGGTCGCACCGCACTGTGATGGGGAGAGGGTGCCAAAACTGGAGTAAAATGGCCAGGCACTTTCCCTACTACTTGACCACTGCTGTTAGGCTACAAAACAAAACCAAAAGAATGCCTTGTGAAACATACAGGTTGTGTTTTAGGAGCCTACCTATCTTAGGGATTTCCAGAATTGCCCATCATCATAGCACCTGTGGTTTTGAATGTGCTGCTCTAAATAGGCTATGTATTTCTATGTGATATTTTCACCAGGCAGGTCCCTTTTCAGATAGGTAGTACTTTTTGGATGCTTAGGTAGCAGTACTTTTTGGTAAGCAGTCTTCCGCATTCTTCCTACCTGGGTGCACATGCATTGGATTGTTCCAAAATATTTTTGCTGCTCATGCAGTGTCTGTGAACCAAAATCCCATGACAGCAGGAGTAAACTGACCAGGCACAGGTCCTAAGGTATGAAGTATTAAGAGCAAACAACTGATGTAAAACCTCTGTTTTCACATGCCATACCACTCTGACTTGGAGAAAAACCAAGACTTGACCACAGCTGTCCACAGAGGTTACTCACACTGGAAGGCTAAATAATGATTCACAATTTGGGAATAGGGTACAGGGTTTGGATATGATGCACTATCATGTACACATTGTAACATCTGGCAAAAAGTCACCTACTAAAAACACAGAAGTGTTTAATAATGGGAACTTTGCAATGCAAGAGCATAATAAGTAACACTTGTTTCATAGATACAAGAGGCTGTCTGCATATGACCTTATGGCAGGTACAGGTCATCAAGCAATATGGTGCTTTCTACATGTAGGTACATCTGAATATGGCAATGTTGACTGGTAAATATATGTTTATCCAGTGCTTAAATATACCTTAGACATTCTGCATGACTGCAAACACTGCAAGGGTAAATAACTTGCGATAAAACTAGCACATAGTAAATGGTTTTTACAACAGCAGCTGATAACTTCTGTCTTAAACTGACTGTGTGCTCTATGAGTCATAAGTATTTTAAAAGAGTCATACAAATATGAAATACTGGGAATCTGTTAATCAGAAGCATCGTGTCAAATTAAGATAACCTAAAGACGTGGACTGATAAAGGACACAATTCAACTGATTCAAGGAAAGGTTAAAGGAGGTAAGCATGACAACGGTAATGAAATAATGACTGGACTGACACAATTACCACAAGTATGTGAGAAGTACAAACACACAGAAGACGAAGGAATTTTTGGAAAATAGAGGAAATGCATACTTGAGGTAATGGAATGAAATTGAGAAGGAGGAAATTTAAAATTATAGCACAAGAAACTTCCTGGCAGTATGATTCACTAAACTTTGCAAATGCACCCAAGGGAGAGTCTTGTTTAGGACACCTTAAGCTAAATTAGCAGAAAACACTAGAAAATACAAGTGCAAATGGAAACCAATATGGTATCCATAGGAACACAGAGCAGTTACCTGACTAACTCCTCTCTCTAAAATCACAAGCCTTACAATGAAAAATAACAGTAAAAAAACCACACTAATTATGAGCGGCAAACTACCCCTCCTAATGAGAAAAAGTCACTCTCTAGACACAACTCTTGTCAGGAAGACATGCTCACTAAGTTGGACTGGATTTTCACTATGCTTCTAGGGAGTGTGCTGCAGATGCAAGCCTCCTCTCCTGTCCTAGCAGCCCAGCTGTCCACGGAGCCTGCTGGAGGGAGTACCACCTCTCAGCTGCATCTGTAGCTTGTAGGTGGAGTCCCTGACCTGCAATCACAAGGCTACCTCAGGAGCCTTAGCTTATGTGGTGTGCTAACATCACAAAAGTAGCTGAGAATCTCTTACCAAAATGATCAACTTTTATTAAATCTAAGAAAGAAGATTCTGTGAAGTGTATGGATTTAAACAGACAGTATAATCAGGTTACAAAAGCAGCTGTCTCCAAAGACAGAAGAATAAATTAGAATAGATTAAAATAAATTAGAAGATCATGGGAGACCATGATGATTTACAGAAATGTATCTCCTTATATTGTACCGTAGGGATCCCAGCCAGGGATCCAGTGGCTCACATGGATCTCAGCTTTGCCCTTATCCATATGGCCCAAATGAGCAAACACACTCCTTGTTCAAATGAAGGTTAAGAAAAAGATTATACTTATACTCCATTTTCTTCTAAACTAAATTTTTCCCTGTCTGATATCATAATGGCAGTGCAGTGCATCACTCCACTCCATACAAATGGAGGGTGAAATCCCATGCTTTTTGACAGCCATAGAGGATTTACCAGTGATTTCAGTATATGCAGTTTGTGATCCCCCACACCAAGTGCCTCCATGTCTTTTTCTTTTTTAATTCCTCGAATTTCCTCCTAACTGGAAGTTCTATATCTGTCTCACATGTAAAAGAGAGTGCAGATGCAATACAATGACACTGAGGTCTTCTATTCACAGAAAAGAAATCTCTGAGGTAAAAAACAGTGAAAACTTGTTACTTTAGTAAGGTTAATTCTTATAGATCCAAGACTTCACACTCTGCATAGCAGATTTCAAATCCAGTTGTAGGTAAGCACATACCTGGTGTGAAGTTTACAAATACAATTCTTCTTCAACAGTCGAGCTGTCTTTGAGATGTAAGCCAAGGTCCTCCTTTTGACAAATGTTTTCATGGGAAATGGTACACTTGAAATTTGGTTTAAAATTCAGTGTTTTTTGTAAGTGTGCTACTTTTGAAAACAGAGTGTATGAATGGTACTCTTATACTCTCACAAATTCTATTAGAGCAACATCTCTCATAAGAAGCCTTCAAAAAACATCCAAATTTGGTTTTTTTGCATGCAGTGAACAAGAGTGGAGCAATTAACCAAATTAATATTTAAGTTATCACAACTAGTTTGCAGCTTAAGACTGGAAAAATACTCCTAAAAAACAGATCATGCAATTGCCTCAGAGTTATTGCTTTGGCCTGTCTTCAGATTGATGCAGATAGTGCTGCATCAGTTTATACTCAATTCACACTTCCATGGTTATCTTTGGAAACAGAAAATTAAAATGATAGCAGTACATGAACATCGGCTCTCTCAAGTGTCTCAAGTTCTCTAACCTGCTTTAAGTTTTCAGTCCAAAAAGAGAAACCCTTTTGTCAGAAACAGCTCCTTCATAATCTTATTGAAAACTGAAGCTAGAAAGAACTTCTGTGACCTATTCTCCTTTTGCCCTTTACAGTTATATCAAATAATATTTTAGCATGGAAACTACATATCTATTTGGACACTACATATCTATTTGGACCACTTGAATTAAAAGTACTTACAAATACTTACAGTACTTCATTTAACACAAATTAATTTTTTCCTTATACAAAACAAATTCAATATTCTAGTTCCAGTTTTCCTCAAGAGATTCTTACAGACAAACGCATTGCAGGTGAAGAATCAGCTGTTACCATCAAATAGGGCATCAATATGTCTATGTGATGGATTCACAGAGGCAATGCCTGAGGCATAAACCTCAAGCAAATTCCATAGAGTCAGCTGTGTTAGATAAACAAGCTGTGCATTGGAAAATTTGTGAGGAAAAAAAGTAAACATAATGAAGGTCTGGGAAATATAGCCCTTATTTATGCAGGCATACATTTTTCTACTCTTGGATTGAACACTAATTTGATTTTCAGATCTGTTACAATTTTGATCTTTTTTAATTCCACCATCTTGGTTTGCCACAGTTTAATTCATTTATGTGCCCAAAGGCAAAGGCAAGTTGCATTTGCTGTCACAGCTGTAATGTAACTCAGAATGTCAGACTGTTGTTATCCAGTGGTGTGCACTGTGCACATTTTATTTTAATCCTCAGGTGTGAAGTCTGAACAGAAACCTGTAAACAATATGAATATGGACTTTCTTAAAGTCAGGATTCACTGTATCTTTTTGCCCTGATAGGATTTTTAAACATATTTATAATCAATATTTAATCAACCTCCTTTCAGACTTTTGTTCACATACATTCCCAAATACCATCATATTTAACCTTAGGTACAATTCAGGACAGTGTTTTTTCATATAGTCTACTACTTTCAGTGTTACAAAAAAGTATTTCTGATGCTATAATGAAGTAGAAACTAACATCTACAGATGACCTAACCAAACACAACAAAAGTATGAAACATCTATTAAAAATTTTACATGAACTATTTATTGCTTAAATTATAAAATATATTTGATGCTCACATATACACTTTTTAAAAAAAAAATTAATTATACTTCTCAATTCCAAATTAAATAATCCAATTTTCCTTGAAATCTTAAGTACAAATCACCTTCAAACAAATAATTAACAAAGGCCAGAAATTATATTAATCTGTGCATGTCCTAGGTATAGCTACATATGATACTCTGCTAGGTGTTTCAGAAAGAAGTTTCAAGGCTTAACAAAACATTATATTACCCCATCTAACCATTACACTTGGAGGATAGTATATTTGCTTCTCAAAACACAGGTTTTTAATAGAAATTCTGTGTTTCACAATGTTATCATATTATAGCTAGCTGATAAACCAGTGAATGCCGTTTAGTCAAACTGGATATCATGCATTTGGAAATACCATTTCACCCATTTCCTCTCAAGAATTCCGTTTGCTTGTAAAGGCAAATTTCCAGTATTATGGTGAACAATATTACTATAAAAACCTATGGCAGGGTAGTTTTGAGAAGGCTGATTGAATTAATTTTGTTGAAGAAGGTATAGGAGATATAGTTTGGGATATTTTGGTCCTTTGTTCTCATACCAAATATCTTACATTAAAAATTGTTTACTAGACACACCTCTGAACCTGGAGATCATAGCTGGTAAGTTCTGGTTTTGAGCCCAGGTCATTGTGCTGTACAGTGCCCATGAAGAGTGATGAATTTTTTAGAAAACTTACAACTGAAAGAAATCAGAAATGTCTTCTATTTTTCTAATTTCCCTCTCTCCTTTTTGTCTAGGGTGCCCTAATGCTCTATCACCTCTAAAAATCGAATGGCCATGTTATTCTCACACCAGACATAGCTGAATGGTACAGCAGTCAGTTTCACAAAATGTGTGAAACACATATCCTCAATTTATTACCCATATGACTAATAATGATGCTTCTGAGACTCTGCTGAACATAAGGAAATGGCATTACTAGAGTACCACCAGTGTGACTCTAGAAAATACTTTAGGGCATTTTGAACCTGGTGGGTTCCATAAAGGATTTGCTTCTCATAAATCAAGGCTGTACAGGTTTCCTTTCTGCTATTGAACACTAAGGTAGCAACAGGAATGCACTTTGTCTTCTTTTAGTGCCCGTTACCACTTTTCAGCGGAATGATCCTCCCTAACTTCCCTATTAAGAATCTGAGTAACTCATCATGACAGCATATCTTACACAGACCTCTCAAATACCACACCAGAGCTTTATGTGGTATGACATGCAGCTACCTGCACAAAAACTTAGCTTTAGAGAAATACATGTTGCTGCCAGTTCTTGGCTGACAACATCCCTACTGTGTTTTCTATAAGAAATCAAGGTGTCAGCTTTGATCTAGAAAGGCCCAAGTCTCATTCATTTGGTGAACTGATGAATGAATTTTCATCTTGATGTAACGCTGCTGAAACTGAGAGCAACTGCAGAGCTTCAGTAATCCATGTTCAGACTGGATCTCATAAGACAGTCTAGAATCTTACATCCTGAATCACAATTTTACCTGTGATAAACTTTACCTGGATAAGTTTGGGTGACAGAAGCATGGGAAAGGAATTCTCTTTGTAGATAAATGTTCAAAATATATTTTTCTATTACATAGTATTTCATGCACTCTGAAGACTTAAACTCATTCATTTAGAGAAATTAAATACAAGATAATAATTTACAACTGCAATTAAATCTTAAAACAGCGTGTCAGTAGATAGTGTTAAGCTAGGACTCAGTCTTTGCCTCCCAATCACAATTAAAAACCGCACATTGCCTTATTTAATCTTTAATAATTTCTTAAAAATTACAAGGAAAGACTTGCTCAAGAAGCTGAAAATTATTAAACATCAACAAATAAAAGAAGTCCTAGCTGTACCAAAGAAACCACATGCACACAATTTTGCATGTTTTGGATAATTCTGCTAGTACTCTCCCAGGAATTAAGAGGAAACACTGTGACCAGCCCAGAGAAAGCCCCACAAGATCCCTTCATCAACACCAAATGACTGTAATTATTGTATTGAAGAATGTAGAACAAAGCATCTGCCTAGCATCCCTGAAGAACGGTCCTTTCATTGAACAAAATGTTCCATATCCCAATCCAGTACAGGAGGAAAATAAGTGGCCTCATCAGCTTCCAGAAACAACTATTCTCAAGCGCTACAGATATTTCTGTCTTCAGACAAAGATAAAACCAATGAAAAGACAAAGCTGCAAACTACCCCACTCTGCAATAAAGTATGTTTTATCAGACACAGGAATTTTAGACAAATATGCAGTCATATATACTGCAAATATGCAGCAGATCACTCAGCCTGTATTAAATAACACATACAAGCCATTTTTTGTAGGAAGAAAACAGCCCAATACTTAACTCACATCAACTTCAGTTAGTTTTACCATATCATGAAAACAGCATATTTCATCATAAATATCACAACATTTGAGGTAAGGTTACAGAAAAACTGTGCCCTTTATTATGACATACTCAAACATCTTGGAAGACTGTTTGGTTCAGTCAGAAAAAAAGATAATTCCTACTGATACCAGGATGTTCCTCGGCAGGATTCAGCTCAACTGTTTGCTTTACTGCATTCTTTATCACAGTTTCGGATCTTTTTTCTGTGATTTGCCACACCTTCATCAGGAAATTATTCCATTTAACTCAACCGTGAATTATGTTTGGAGGTTTTGGTTTTGATTTCAGCCACACAGGTGATGTTGTGCTTGACTATTTTTTCAGGCTTATTGGATACCTTATTTTGATACTGAATATGATTACTACACTCCTGAGTAATAATGAATTTCATGTGTTTGCAGATTTGTGTGCATGTGTGCAT
Organism: Ammospiza nelsoni; assembly: GCF_027579445.1. Classification (NCBI taxonomy): domain Eukaryota; kingdom Metazoa; phylum Chordata; class Aves; order Passeriformes; family Passerellidae; genus Ammospiza; species Ammospiza nelsoni. The sequence goes on along the minus strand of NC_080669.1, from coordinate 38,541,997 downwards.
CTGTACTTGTGTACACAGATACAGAGGAGGTAATACTTTCTAAGATTAAAAGATTGACCCATCTGGAATCATTCAAAAAGGAAATACATGCTGGAAATTTGTGGTAGCTTTGAAAACCTCACTCTATGTGGATAAACCCCATAGGAGGATTAGACACATACCAATCAATTAGTTTTTTGATGAAACTTGCATTGAATAACCAGTATCAGCCAGGGGCACCTGTACCCCATCATTATACAGATCCGTCCTCACACATAAAATCTCAACCAGTAACATGTGTACCTAGCTAAGAAGAAAAGCTTTGAAATAAATACACTAGAAAGGGCTTAGAAGAAATTCTAAATCAGTGGATAGTACAAAAGTTCTCAAAACCCTGAGAACTTACCAGACTACTAGCTTGAGACAAGTCCAGCTCTGTATCTAACAAGATCTATTTCTGTTCAGTACATTTGTTTGTTTATTCTCCATATTGAGCAGGGGATGAAAAGCAGATATTCATGAAACCAGCAGCAACAGCTCCCTTTTGTTTAGGATCATCCATTGTTGAACCATTTTTCAGTGCAGCCAAAGGGCCTGTTTGAACTTCCTGACTGTTCATCACACATAATTTGGACTATTTAACATTATGTCAAGAAAATTGCTCAGTGCTTCCCATAATGGGAACCTACGAGATCTCTATAGCCTTGAACTAATTTTACTTAAAGTATTCCATTGAATAGCATGACTGTCTCCCTATAATCAGTGCAGTAGTAATGTAATTAATCTCAAAATTGCTGTGGGGAGTACAAGGCATCTCAGTTGCTTGTCGTAACAATCTAAATTAGTGTATTACTGAAAGATGTTCAGGAGGAGCAGTTCATTTTAGGTAAATGCTGTCAGGGTATCCATTCTTTCTATTTCTCCAGCTAAATTAAAACTATCATAGTTCTCCTTTTGAAATCCAAATGGGTATGTTTTGAGGTGGGAAAGTATAATTAAATTTAATGTGGTATTCCTACAGATGCAGTTTTGAATTTTATAATAATTAAATTTGTTTGAATAAAAATTCATGTTTTATTTTGAAAAGAAAAACTGGTTTGGCTCAAAGCATCCTATTGTTATCAGAACAATTCCCTTTTGTCACTGAAACTTCACTGACAGTTGCTTCTTCTTTTCCTAAGCAAAAAATTAATCCTGCTGTTTTACTTTTCATACAGCCAGACTTTAACGATTTTATTTAGTGATATTTTGACTAGGCATGCAACTGCTCGAACTTACAGCAAATCTAAGAGATGAAATTCAAAGAATTAAATTTTTAAAATATTTCACTAATAATAGTGATTAATGATAATAAATTATGGTATTTATATGACGTAGATGACTGAAACTGCATATTTTGTGTCATTTACCCTATCTCCTCTTGCCAGGAACTAAACCAAATCTCAAATGAAACGAAAAAAATTACCCTAAAAAAGGTTACAAAAAGTGATGAAAGTAGTAAACTTGGGCCAGTTAAATCTGTTATTCCTTATGGAGTATACAAAAATATGAAGTCGTCTCAGTTTGCTGCTACTCTGTAACAAATCATCAGACTAAAATTTAATCTTTTAAGATCAAAAGATTATTTTTTCAACCAGAGGTAAGGGAAAAGAGTTGGGCAAAAAGTTGAAAGCATAACTCCTGCTCAATTGATATATTCTCCAATATTAAAATCATAAGACAGCACATTTTTCAACTGAAAGTCAGATACTTCATTTAGATGTAGTTTTTTTCAGTAATGATCCGAAGTAGGATGTGGAACAATCCAGAGAGATTATCACCTAATCTGCTCCTTTAACATATATAAGAAATCAAAATGTAAGTAAAACAAGCACTGAATAATTAAAGAAATGCATAACAGTAAGGGCCTGATTTAATTTGCATAATTTTTCCCTTAATAGTGCCTAATTAAGACATCAGTTTAAAAAAAAATCCAACAGAACTCTGAGATTTTCCGCACTGAATTAAAGCTAAGGACTTTTAATGGGTGTCTTAATTAGACTTTGTTATTCATGGAAATTTTACACAAATTAAAATCAGGTCCTGCATGCAACATTCCCAGCTGAGTCTCAGAAAAAATGCTATACAGGATTGAAAGAATTTTAATCCATGTGCAGATAGCAATTTGTATTCTGAAGTCAATATACACTGTGTTCAGTTTTTTGTTTAATTTGCAGTAATACTGTAACAAGCAAAACCTGCATAGTCAGAATTTTTTTCTTCAAAGTAAATTTTGATTTTATGGGCCCACCTTTTTTTTTTTTTTTTTTTTTTTTTTGTTAATTAAATATATCGGAAGTCATGCAGCTTGACGAGGAAATTAGTCCATGGGGACAATAGCCACCATGAACAGTCTGCACAGTCCTGAGAAAGTATGATGAATGCTGCAAGGCCTGTCATTATTGGTGAAAAAAAACCAACCTTAGCCCAAAACAAAATACTGTCATAGCAATCCCATCATCCCTGCTAAGAAAGTCCTTCCAAAGGAACCTAACTCTTAGAGGACGGAAAACCTGTCTGCAGTTTACATACCCAAGGCTCTTCCAAAACAACATGCTAAAGCACAAGCAACAGGGCTCCAAAAGAGCCTTTCAGGAAAGGCATCAAAAGAATAACAGCCTCAGCAGCAAAGATTACATTACACTGACATTGGACATATTCCAGGTATTGAGAGACCAAGTCTCAACTGCAGTTTATTCTGTAGTGCAAATCACATGGTAACTGTGCGTGCTGATGTTATCATGGAAAGCATTTTGCACACAGACCTTTACAAATGACTTTACTAATGAAAAACATGTCAATTTCCAATATCAGACACAACTTTGGACCCGTGCAGTTGCCAGGAATGCATCTGCTATAGCATGTTCTCTAGAAAGGGAGGAAAAAAGAATTTGTATGTCTCACTATGCCAAGAAATATCAGTACCTGCAAAGAAATATCAGCGCCTATAAGTGTTGTGCTCACTGTGCAAAGAAATATCAGTGCCTATGGAACAGGGCAAGTACTAACTTGCAAGAGTTTACTTTTATAAAGTAAAATTTATAGCCAGGCTATAAATATACCTGTATGTCTACGCGTGTACTTGGACATGCATGTGTACCAACGCACTCCTCGGAGTGGAGCTTTGCCTCTGGTGGCCCAGCCTGCAGGAGGGTGCAGGACCAGGACCTGACCTGTTGCTGCTGGCAGGGCTTTCAGTAGAGTATTTTTCTTACACTTGACGGAGGAAAACAAGTAAATATGATTAACCTGCACCCTCTATTCAATCATGATGAACAGGATAAGTTGTATCACTTTATATAGCAGATCCAGATTCCTCTAACACCAGAACTGGCTAGGCACCAGTCTAGATGCCTTACACATATTCCTCACAGGGCTGGTTTTGGAGTTATTGACATAATTTTACAGTACCTGGCTGGTCTGCGGGCTGGACGGGTCGTAAGAAGGTACATAGTTCTTCAGAGTATCCTGAGGATTCAGGTGGGGAGGATATCTGATCGTTGGATGAGAGAAGTAGCTAGATGGGCCAGGAGGGAGAATAGCTTGTGCTGGAAATGGCAATGGTGAAGGTGGAGGTGGAGTTCTAGTTGAGATGACTGGAGAAGATAAAATAAAATTAAAATTACTTCGCATCTTGTTTCTTCTAAAATTCTTCACCTCTGCATTACAGCAAAAAAAATATAGTCAGTTATAAATCAATGTATTGAACTCCTGCGTAAGGGCATTTTTACAGAAAAACTTAAAGCCTTTATATTATCTCAGGAAATGAAAAGTGTAACTGTTTCAAATTCATAAATAGTGCATCTTGTTTTGGTTTTGTGGGTTATGCCATCATAGTATTTTCTTTTTTTTTTTTTTTAACAGGAGTCATTCTCCAACATAAAGGTTATTCCAATTACACAATTCTCCCATCTGGAGCCCAAAGAAATCAAATCAAATACTAAATAAAGCCCCCACTTTTATTTACAGCACTGCAACACTGAGGAAAACCACCAAGTCCCAAGAAACGAAGATTGCTCGCTGTATTGCAATCTATCCTCCTCATTTGGGGACCGGACAGTATCTACTCATTAATATTGCCACAAATATTTGCTGACCTTTATGAAAATGTTAATGAATGTTCAACTTCTTCAGTACCTGAGAATCCAACCCACCCAGTAAAATTATCTTTGACTAATAAAAAATTACCTACACTACCCATTTTTATTATTATCATTCTCTTTATTTCCAGCCTCTACAAACATACAATTTTCTACCTAAAGACTGTGTATAGTGTCTAAACTAACAATGTTTTCACAGTGCAAGGAAGGTACAGCTTGTCCTTCTGGTGCCCAGTTGCTGGTCTGGAAGCGTAGAACTTTCTTCTATCACACTGCACAAGAACACACTTTCCACCCTTACTACACACCTAGAGAGCACACACTTGGTGTATTGAAACAAGGGGTACTTAGTTCAATGGAAATGGAGAAGAGACAGGGAGTTTCCATTTTCATTAGTGGAAAAATACAAAATCAGGTCTTTAAAGAAAGGTTATTTATACACTGTTCAGTGGTTCTCTACTGCATCAGCGCAAGCACATGAACACTGCTCTTCTGGAACACCTTTCACATCTCTGAGTTTCTTCAGCTTAATTTTTATAGGACTTCCTATATTTTTGGGCATTGCTCATCAGCATAATAGAACAGGCTACAAAGATTAAAATGGGGTTCCCAACAAGTAAATAATTCACTAAATCACAAGATAGGTTATGATCATCACTCAAGAATGTATATTATAAAACTATACTCTAAATTTAATATAAAGAGATACTCATAAGTGATTTGGGGGATTTTTTTTTTTTGATTGGCTGGGGTTTTTTGGGTTTGTTTGGGTTTTTTTAGAAGGTTCATTTTACTGACAGCTCCACCAAATTCAGTTTAAACAAAATACTAATTACTCCTCTGGCGTGTCAGAGCTATGAAAAACAAACATGAATAAAGTGAAATCTGTCCCTTCCATTTCACCCATCATCTCTATATGCTTGAGTGTCTGCTGGTAGTGGAAACCTCAGACTGACCAGAATGAGTTCAGGACCATTGTAATAAAAAATAAGTGGATGTTAAGGGGAAAATAGTTCTTATAGATGAGCTTAAAGGGAGCCACTTGAAATCATGGAGGAAAAATAAAACAAACTTCTCAAAGCAAAACTTCATGTGAAGAAAAAAAACAAAATTTTCAAATCTGTTTTACTCTAGTCACTTAACTCTGCTCAATAAATTAAAACTTTTATATGTAGTTTATGTCAAGGAGACATGATGAGATGTTGAAGGGACACTTCTGATCATCTGAAAACCAGGGTCAGTCTCACCTATAAAATTAAACACACCACGATGCTGGAATTACCCTGTAACTGATAAACCCTCAAGACAACATGCATTCCGTCACATTTCACATACCTCATCCTTACTTCAAGTGAATTTTTACTACGGATTTACTAATGATTTCAGAAAACAGGTGTTGAAAAATACTTAATCAGGACTTTTTAGACTCAGCATTCAAAAGAAGCACTGGTACTTATTTCATTGTGTCACATGGTGAACATGGTTGTGACTTCTCTTGTGTATTAAATCCTGCCATTCTGGTATTTAAATACAATCTAGTCATAGCAACAATAATAAAAAAGGGATTTAGGCAAGAGGATGAAATACAGGGAGCATTTTTCCTCTGTCAGTTTCTTTAAGCATTGTACAGTTTATTTTATTCACTAATTAATCCTAAATCCTTTTAAGTGACTTCCAGCAGTCAGATTACCTGAAAAGCTAAATGAGCACTCTTGCAAGGATATCCCAACCTTTTCCATTTTTATTTTCACCAGTATTATAAATTCGATTAGGTCTCTAAGAAAGTCTGCAAAAATGCATCACAATCTGATTATAGCAAAGGAGAACAGAGCAAATGAACAGGGAGGTTTTTATTTCCTGCGACATAACCCTCACCACTGTGTGCAACTCCTGGGATTCCTGGGTGGTGATGCTGGGGAAAAGTGCTCAGTCTTGATGAAGAATCCTGGGGAGAAGTGGGACTAAACAAAGGCTTTTCAGGTTTCTTCATTGTAGGAGAAGACATATCTACAATTAAAAAAACAATATAACAATAACATTAGCTTAGAACCTTGCCTCAGAACACATCATTTTACAGACTGAAGATATTTCTTTCTGTTTTTCTTGCACAAATATGATATGGTGATCCAAATCCCATATGGTGAATAAACTAATTTTAAATTACTGCTTTCAAATTTGAGAATTAAAAATTATGTCCTAACAGGTTCTTGTCCTGCAAAACAGAAACTACATTTCTTTCATACCATAGAAGTCAACCTGTGAAGAAATTTATGTCTTTAGAACCTTCCTAGACACCCGTCAGCTCCCTAGTACATCACCAAATCATCTGTTCCTTCAACAGCCACTTAATTTTTATTGCGTTTCTCAATGCAACACCTACACACAGGTGTGTAGGGTAATTGCCATACACAGGCCAGTTTATGGTATTTATTATTTTATTACCTCAAAACTTATCCCCTTATCACCAAAACCATAATGAAACGATGTAACTTCCCTAAGAACAAGGGATACTTTAACTATTGTCATATTTTCCACGTCTCAAGGATTGTCTTGTCACTTCTTCCTTTGAGTTTACCAATAAATAAAAGCATTTCTTTAGAGCTCACTATGTGAAGATAACAGACTGGTAGGGACAAATGTATGATTTCTACCAAGTTTACTGAAGTTCTCCAGAGCAAAAATACTGGATTTTTTCTGAAATTTCACATTAATTGATCAATATTTGTTGGACTTTGTACCAAATTATTTCAAATATAATTACAATATTTTTGTAGAACAGACATCAACATTGTAATTGGTTCCATTTCAAATCAATGAAATTTCAAATCAATTACTTCTGCTTTCAACCCATGTTCAAAGCAGAGGTAATTCGTTAAGCACTTTACTGGACAGGGGCCACATTGAAGCTTTCTTACATGGACCACGTTATTTTTAAAATTATTTTGACCCTTTTAATATTGGCACACTCTATTACTCTATTCTGCTAAGACAGGCCTGCAAAATGTGAATGTCTTACTGAGACCCAATTGGATCAATGTTTTCTGAACCGAACTTAGAGCAGGACAGATGAAACTGAGTCCAATTCCTTACCCTGCCCCATCCTGCTGTCAAGCCCGGCACAGGCACTGGCACTAGACACAGAGCAGACTCTGCCTGTGACCCTCCACCATCCCCTGCAAGTCCCACCCTCCACTTTGATCCTGACTACTATGTCTGATGAGTGCCTGAATATCCCGAAGAGTTCATCTCTTCAACAATGCTGCAGAAAAACAATTTATTTGTTTTTAAGTTTCAGGAGGGGATTCCAATCCTTATTACTTTGAGAATGAAAATAAAACAGACTTTTGGAAAAAATAATCTGAAATACAGATGAAAAGCAGAAAGATGTCAAAAGCACTACGACAAAGTCATTTTAAGGTCAAAATTAATCAGACACAGTGTCCTGTCCTGCTGAGAATGTTCTTCAAATGTTAAAGTCTCAGTGCTGTTCCAAATCACTGTTGTTTGTATTCTCATATTACTTTAGAGATACAGCACACAGGCACCCAAACAGGTAGCATGTTATACATTCCAAAGCATCACATCAAAGTAAAAAGGGCTTATGCAAATAAAAAGTTAGAACATCTCATCTTCCAACAAGGTAAACCAGCCTATGTAGGAGGGCAGAAGAGCTGCTGTGAAACATAGCATATGTAGCCTGTTCGTCAGCAGCTTGCACAAATGGTGCTCCAGATGTATAGCTGCTCAAGACAGCCCAAGGCAACAATTTTGATCAACTCTAATGTGATAAAATGCTGCAGGGAAAGTGCAGAAACATGTTTACATCAGCCTTTAATTAAACTGTTGTTCGCTTCCAAAGAACCTTAGGAAACACTAATGAGACTTGAGTTTTGGCAATTTCCTCATCAAAGCTAAGACCCTCTTCCTCTGTCTAAAGCAGCTTGCCATCCAGGCAGCTCCTGGATGAGTGTCATCTTGACACAGCACTTGGCAAGCCACCTGTAAGGAGAACTCAGCTGGAACCAAAGAGTGACCCAGGGCAAGTTTAAACATCCACCTGCCCATTTCTGGGCACCTGACCTACTTTCTTGATCACCACCACAGCATAGCAGCTTCTCTTTCTTGCCGATGAGGGATGCTTATGAGAAGAGCTAGAAGATTCCATAAACAAATAATAAATATATTTCAATCTTTTAATTCTATAAATCTTCTTATTAGTATATTTTCTGCTGCTTGGTTTCACAAACCTTTTTGTACAAGTTACACTCTTGCAAACAGCAATCTGTAAAGATTTATTTACACCTCAGTAGTGTAGCATCACTTCCAGAGAAAGTAAGATAAACCCATATTCAGCTTACAGTATTTATCACTGTCATGAAGGACAAAAACCATGGAGTCCATAGCACCACTGTCAAGTTATAAGAAGCATCCTTCCATGCTACAGCTTTAAATGAACTTCTCTTTCCCAGAGGCAGTACTTGGAATGATTTCTGCTGGCAGGATACACTACACACATCACAGCCAGCTTGACCTTAGTCTTCACCTCATCCAATGGGTACTCTTGTGTGAAGCACATGAAAACTTCAGTAAAACTTTGAATTCACTTTGGACGTCTGTATAATGACAAGAAATCTCACCATGGTCAGGAGAATTTGTTTTGCTTTACACCTGCACATGTGAAGAAGGCGCAGAGCCACTTTGCACAGGCAAAACCAGCATCACCAATTTTTCTGATAGCTCAATATGATTTCCTTTAACATTGTGTATTTCTCAACTGTGCATTTTAATAAGGCACCTAATACTGAATACTGACAGCTGAGTTACTTTAAACCACAACCACCTCTCCCTTATTGAAAAAAGGCTTTGTTATATCTGCCCCAAACATTTGGCACTGGGGATGGATGAAAACTAAGGAGCATGACAATAAAAACATTTTAATTCATTTATCTTCTCCACAAAAGGAAGAAAAGGAGTGGGGACATATTTTTTTATGGATATGTGAATAAATATGAAAGAAAGATAAATGCGCCTGAACAGCTGGATGTTTGCGATACTTGATGTTTGTAACAAAGACTGGCTTAGAGATCCTGTTCTATACCAAACAGAAACCAGTCTCTGCAACTAGCTCATCCCTTTTACAAATCTGTGCCCTAATCCTTGACTTTTTGGTGTCTCATTCCACTTCACTGTAAGTGTTATCTTGGACCAGAGGTAAGGCTTCTTAAAAATTTATTTACTTCCATGAAAAATTCTGGTAATTGATGTTCTCCAGAATTAAAAATCAACAAAATAAAACAGAACAAACAAATCATGGTCAATTCCATGCTATGGATTTCTGAGGCATATTTTAACAATTCTCAAGGTGAGCTTTTGCACTCACTTTTGTGAGAAACAACAGGGTCATGCAGCTGCATGCATACTGCTTAGCAGCTGAGAGTGTTCTGAACTTTAGGACCAGTGTCAAGGTTTGGAAAGAGCTGTTCACTTCACATTCAAAAGACTGATCTGTTTTACCTCACATTTTAAAAACTGATCTCGGTTTTACTTTTACTTCTGCATCAAGTGTGGAAAACCATTTTACATATGAAAATTTTATACTGGATTAGAATTTTTCAGTGTATGAAGACTTGATAAACTCCCATTTTCAAATCAGCCTACTTAGTGCCAATGTTATTTTCACAGGCACACCTCTGATATTACACAATCCAGTCTACCAGACTGTGACACCTGTTTTCCCATCAGGAATCATGCCCAAGGCTAATCAAATGCTCTGTTGTGCTATTATGTCATTTCACAACAGATAAACCATTTCAATGTATCATCTTTTGAGATTTGTATTTAAAACCCAAGAAGAGAAACTAGACTAGAATTTCTAGTCACTTTCAGTATTGTAAGCTGTCAAGAAAAACACTAAAACAATACTGTAATTCAGAACAACAACAGCAAAAGCAAAATTAATTGCAAAAGCAACTGAATTATTTATTTTTCCATTAGTCATATAATTAATTACACTATTTTATTTTGCTTTGCTCTTTAAGTAGTAATATACATAAGAGAAGAAAGTGATACAAGAACTTCCAGATAACTGAAATAGAAAAGTCAGAACCCTTTTGATGGAGCAGACATGTCATTCTTCTCATCCTTAACTACGTGAACTTGAGGAATGCTGCACTCCATTGCCAACAGTATCATTCTGTGGGCTGTGTTTACCTTGAAGATTTTCTTTACCTCAGCAGAAAGGGGTTTGGACAAGAGACAGAAGGGTTTTACCTACCTGCCCTTACACCTCCCAGCATACAGGGTGAGGGTGGATATAGGGAGGCAGCGTGGAAAACTCAGGCAAATCCCTATATGAATGAATGTAGGACACTCTTTGCTGGTGTTTGTGACTGTATAAAATTGGACAACTGAAATTTTCCATTGCATTACTGACTATCCTACGTTTTACCGACAGAAAGTAGAACTCAGTGCAGTTCCTGTTAAAATTATATGCACTAGCTTTTGGAAAGTATAATCTAGTGCATGGATATTTAAACTAAAGTAATTGGGAAACCTGCATACACAATTCCCCAATATTTTTTTTTTTCAATTTTAACAGAACACTATTTATAAAATGGGGGATGACCAAAGCTATGATGGTCAGATTGAATTAATATTGAATATGTGAACACTAAAACTTTCCCCATCCCAAAATAATTTCAAAAAATGTCCCCCTATAGGACAGGACATACAGACCTAATCCCATAACTGTTGTTTGACAAGATCATATTTCACGTAGGTAATTAACTCCCATACTGAAGAGATGTATGTCTACGTAAACCCACAGCTATTCCCACCAAGATTAGGCTGAAACTGTGGTACACTGTCCTGTAAAGGCTGTGGGCAGCAATTCTTCATTCTCATCTATAAACACACCTCACCACTTCTCACCAGGAAGTAACAGTAAAACACCCAGGGAAGGTTTATAATCAGCACTACTATGTTACTATAACGGCCCTGTTTCCTGGGAGAAGAAACATACCTTTTTTCCCATGCACTGACCTTCTAGATAAAGCCGCCCAACCTTCCTCACCTTTCCTCATCCTCATCTCATACCAGAAATACTGTCCTGCTGTGAGACCCCCAAGCTGCAGGTGCCATCACGGAGATCACTGGGATCTGGGATGCTGCTGTTGGAAGGAGGTGAGAATACCTCCACCCCCTTCACAGTGACCCCCAGGGACCAGCTGCACCTCTGCAGCCTCTCCTGTCTCACATCTTCCTACAACTGCAGACTCAGTTCATCCAACCACTTCTGTATCAACACAGCACATTGGATGTTGTATGGGAAGTACTTGGGACTAGCACAGAGCTCAGGCTACCTATTAAACACAGAGTAGGCGCTGCAAGTAATGGGGCTGACTTTGGAAATAGTGATAAAAGCCATCAAACCAAAAATACTGTGTTGCTAGAGCAAATATATATACCATCACTAAAAAGGCCATTGCCATAAAAAAAACCCTTAAGCAGCTCCAGTGTATTTCAGGTACTTGAGTACTTTTTTGTTTATCTTTACACTTCAGAAATAGGGTGAGCCATTTCATCTTCTATGAATCACTGTTAAGAGGTGTGATTCATGTACACTGCTGTGATAGAAGAGCATTGTGGAAGAATGAGAAAAATGTTCCTAAAAAACCAAAAAAGTTATGAAGATTTTGGAGTACATTTTAGTCATTTATTAAGTTATTCTACAGAAAGTCATCCAGACTTCAAGGAAAAATGTACAGCTGTAACATTTCATTAAGACTGAGACTCCAAGGACCTTGGCCAGAAAATAAAATCAATACTGTAATCATAACTGCCAAAGTCACAAAAGTATTTCCAGTTTCTAATGCAATAAGATTAAACGGCTATTTGAGATAAAATAATGTGATGGAATTTGTTGATTTAGAAGCATTCAGATTATGAAATCTTTTTATTACTATTATCTAATGGTTTCTAATGGTAAGTTAGGAACATTTTAAGAGTTGTGCAACATTAGTTGTTGATCCTTCTGGAGAATGGTTTTAAAAATCATTAAGTCAAACTGAGATATACTCCTTTGATCAAGTTTGATACAGATTGTTGGAAAGTAGTAAAAAAGTACCTTTTCAAATATATCTATGTATAAACACAGAAACACAGAATATGTGAATGAAGAGAGGTGCCCAAAAAATGACAATACCTCTTCTTTCCATAAATGACATTCTGCACCACATACTTTAAATTATGCAGAGTTAGACATACCCTTTAAGTTCTGAAAAGAAGTGATCCGTTTCAAAATACTAAATCTCTTATTCAGCAAAATTGGAATAAGAAAAGTACACATAATAGCTCCTGGGACAAATCTTGCATTAAGACACTCACTGTATCACTCATTTCAATCAAAGGATGTCTACCATCCAGATAAGAGGATGTTGCCATGATACAAAATTCATCACAGGATAATGGCCATGAATACAAGAAAAATTCCTTTTGCACTAACATGTTTCATTGATCAATATGGAGACCTTGAGGTATTCACCTGACTAATCACACATAGAAAACATTAAGTAATAGCTCTTTCCACAATATATTGTAAAAAAAAAAAAAGACAAAGAATCTGTAATGAGATTTTTTACAGCAACTTTATTGAGCAAATAACAGTCATTTCCAGGAATGCAAAAAAAAAAAGCAAACCTTTTTTGTATGCTTCCTATTGCATCTCCAACTATATTTGTCCTTCTGTTTATATTTCTAAACACTCTTCATTCAGTTGGAAACTTAAGTGTTCATGGACTGAAGGAAAAGTCAGGTCTCTGCTCTGCCCAAAAGAAAAAGTTCCTCATCCATTATTCTGAACACTTGAAGATACTTATGAACAGTTGTAAATTTGTCTAAATCGATTTTAAATACAGAAAAACTGATATAATCTTTGTTGCTTTGTTTTTTGAAGGCAGCATAAACTTATCACTCTCAATAATGCAGGATGTCAATTTTCTTGATGTACAAACAACTTACTCATTCTAAGGTAACATTTTTGCCATCCTGTTCATAGTATGTTTTCCTTTCTCTGTATTTTCATTAAATAAACATCTGGGACATCCTTCACCTATTTTTCCATACTTAGTGCCTTTCAACCTTTAAGTGTTTTTCATCTTTATAAAAATAACTTTTGACTTATTCCAGGTACCAGCAGCTTTTCTTGCAAAATTGTCACTATGGAAAACAAAAGCGAACCAATTCCCTATTGATCTTGGATTTGTTTAAACTATCCCAACATTTGACATTATTTTTAAGAAGCAGACAAAGTTCATGCACTGAACTCTGCCAACAGTTCCTCTTTTTTCTGCAATGAGGAAGAACAAGGAGGACTCAAATACTTGAACTCTTCCTTGTAAGGCTGTTGTTTGTTACCATGATGCCATTTTCAGAGGCACAGTGGCCAACAGGCTCACAGAAGCCATGGCTAAGAGTTTACTCTGGAAATACACTTTGAGAAGTTAGTCTTGGTGAAACATATCTCTCGTTTTACAAATGTGAAGTTATGAAAATTTACCAAGTGGTAGTATTTGATTACAGCGCTGAAAATAATCCTATCAGACTAGTCAAAACCACATAAAATTATATGTAATACATAGAGATACAGAGATATGAAATGCATGTGTATGTGTGTGTATACATTGTTTAAGTATTTTGAAATAAAAATATACAAAGTTAGAAGCAACAAGCTACTAATAAGACAGAAATTGCTTTCAAATATACTTTGACATGGAAAGATTTTGAAAATTCAGACTAAGTCAAAAACACAGAATAGCATTTAACAGATATTCATCAGGTAAACCTTTGCAAACTGAACTGATCTGTTAGATGGAGAGTGTGCTTCTAAAGTATTAGCCCTCAGAAGGAGCACCAGGAGCTGGAAAAAATCCTTTACCCTGTCCAACACAGGATACCAAAATGCCAAGGTGCTCTGTTACTGTTCTCAACTCCTGGACTACATTAACTACTTCCTCTTTTAGTTCCCTCACTTCAGAAATGAGAACATCCATCCTCGACTGTTGATGAGAAGAAGACCCAAGAAAGAAGCAGTGATCAGGAAGGACCCCAATGGGGAGGGAGTTTCCAGTGGATGGGGAGAAAGAAAGAGGGGACAAGTGTCCAGAAGAGGAGTATCCAACAAAGGGTGTCGGGACCTGAGAAGTGGAGGGTCCAACAGATGCTGGCCAAGCAACAGGTGAAGGCTGTCCAGCTGTTTCAGTTTTAATGGAATGATGGCATCTTGGCTCTTGACTGTTGGTAGAGGTGGGTGAGGTGTAAGAGAATGAACATGATGAAGAAACTGTAAAATTAAAATTCAGTTCATTGTATATTGATATTCAGTATTTCCAGACACCTGACTACTATGGAAATCCACATGAATCTCTCCACTTTTGTAATGAACAGTGTGCATTGATGACAACTGTTATATTTATTTCCAATGTACACAGTGTTGTAACACTATAACAGTAAAACAGATCTCAAGGACAAATACGGAAATTGTCTGAAATTATGTTAATGAACTTTCCTAAGCCAGCTTTCAAAAAGGATGCCATAGATGGGAACACTGTCCTTCTCTTTTCTGATATTTCTGTTTCCTTACAAGTTAAGAAAAAAAGCATCTAATTTACTTGCCAGTCAGTAAATCAAGATGTTCACCAACAGTTATTAGCCTATTAATCCTAAAGATCCTTTAGCACTGCACCAGTCACAAGAGTAATTTTAAAGTTTTAGTAACTTCCTCTCCCATATTTTGTGAGGGAATTTTTTTTTTTTTTTACTGCATAAAATTTCTAAATTGCTCAAACACTCATCAATTTTACTCAGGCAGAAACTTAGATCTATCTCACAAAATCTTACTAGTGCAGGAACTTAAAATTTTGTTTGATATGGAAACAGCAAAGAATTCAGTAACAGCAACCTGGAGAAAGGAAGACTGGGAGAGATCTACAGTAAATTAGTTACTAGACTTAGAGGTATTTCTAACTGATGGAGATTTAAGACATGATCCAGACATTATTGAAGTTATTCAGGCATCCAATTGGAAGAAACAAGCCACAAGAGAGAAAAAATAACTTGTACAAAATCTGACAGAAGACACAGCAATTGAAATCCCAATTGTCATGTTAGGGCTCAACTTCTAAGTAATGCGGGATTCTCAGAGATGACTTTTCCCTTTTTTGGGCTGTAGGATTTTTGGAGGACAGTTAGTTACTTGAAAGGCTAATGGCAAAAGTCTTGGGAGAAATCTCTGCAGTTATAAAACTGCCTATTTGCACTACCAGAAAACCTCAAACCTGTTTCAAAAAATCACACAAATAGAAGCATATTTTTAGCATTTCAACATAGCAAAAAATAATGGCAAAAACTACAGAATCTTCCCACATTCACTGGATGTCTCCAAAATAAAAAACAACACTGTCATTCCACAGTATTTTTTTAATCTGTTTTTGAAACAGTTACACATACTCTTGTGGTTACATATATTTTTAAAATAGTCAAAAACTTTTTTGCAAGCCAGTGGAGCAAATCTCCAGGACAGTATCATGGCTTAATAAGATTTTCTTTTTTTCTATAAGGGTCAATAATCCAACTTCAATAAATAAAAATGTTTTAAAACTTATTTTTCATGTTAATTTGGGTTAATTAGAGAGGACTAATATTTTTATATCAGATTGGTAACATAATTCTTTGTGGATTTTTTTCTTACTAAGTGTATGCCATCTATAAAGTTACTAATTTTAGGGTACGCTTGCTTATTTCTGCCCAGAGTTACAACTTCAAAGAAACAGCTCCCCCAAAACGGACTATAAAGCACAACATCTGGAAATCTTATCAAAACATTTTTGGAAGTACTATGACAGGAAGACAGTTAACAGCAAAAGGACAGTCTGGAGTTTTACAACTGAAAGCACAGTCTGGCATGAGCAATATTTTACTGTAACTAGGCTAGATTTCTTTTTCCTACTTCCACAAATGCTACATCCTGACGACACCACAAGTACTCCTGTATTCATGTCCCCAACCCTCATAATGCACGCCTGCATAGAGAAGTTATAAAACCTATAATGAATACAACAAAATCACTCCTCTCCTAAACTCTTCTTACGTACTAAACTATGATTTTTTTTTTAAGCAATGGAAAGCTAATCTAACTCGTTTCACCCTACTGCAAAATTTTCCTCTGTCCTATTTTTAATTTCAGTATATTTCTGTGTTGCCCATTAATTTCTGTCTCATTCTCTCTATCAAAACTGTTAGAATGCCCCTCAGACACCTAGGAAAATCCTAAATATTTTATTCAAATGTGTTTCAGATGTTATTGTTTTATTACAACTTCCAGTTCCAAACTACCACTCATGACATTTCTGTTACTTTAGAAATATTTAAATAAAGATGTGAAAAGCTTTAATGATAAAAGAGTCTTTCAAAACTATGTCATTTCAATTTCTATGAAAATACTTTACATTTAGACATGGTGATGAAGAAACTAAACTTACTTCATTTCAGAAGTTAAAAATCTCTCTCTGTCAAGTCCAAAACTGAGACAATGAAACTGAAATTAACCATGGTAGATTTTAGTATCAACACTATTCCTGATGTGGTCTCTCTTAGAAAAGTTAAAATTGCATTTGCATGGTAGAGAAGCTATTTACCCATAAACATGATATCCAGAGACATATTTATTTGTGGGTACTGTGAAATGATTTGCATTTTTGGTGCTGATGACCTGTGGATACTAGCTGAAGAAGCAATCCGATGTGGCCACATGATCATTCCTTCTTGACACTGGATAAACACAAACGTGATCCCAAAAGTCCTATTTCTTTTTAATTTATCCTAACCTCATATAACACACAGATTTACATAGATAAAAGAGAAATAACACAAGTGAGATCTCTGGCATAAAAACCACCTCCAAAATTTACTTATATTATCTTTGTGTTTGCAGGCATATGGAAGCAAAAAATAGATTTTCATAAATACAATATCATGATACAACATCTGTGTCTGAAAGGAGCTTTTACACAGATGCATATAAGTAAATGAATCATCATAGAATATCCAGAGCTGGAAAGGACCGAAAAAGGATCACCATAGCCCTACTCCTGGCTCTGCACGGGGCAGCCCCAAGAACCATATGTGTGTGAGCACTGTCGAAATGCTTCTTGAACTCTGTCCGGTTGGAGCTAGGTCCACTTCCCTGAGGAGCCTGTTCCATTCACCCTTTGCGTGAAGAGCCTTTTTCTAATATTTAACCTAATCTGTCACTCCTTTGGGTCGCACCACTAGTCACCAGAGAGACTAAATCAGTGCCATGAAGATGATATCCAGCCTCTAACAAACTAGCAGCAGAACAAATATACCAGGAGCTGCCCCACACTCCTTCCCACTAAGCCTGGGCACCAAGGGTAGGGATTGCTTATCACTTACTACTTATGGTGTTTCTGCAGCAGCAAATAATCTCAGAAAGTGATCAGAGGCAAACATAACTTTTTAGGGGCAAAATGCTTCTAATTCCCCCAGTACAATGCTTTTTGCGCTGGACAGTGCTGCATCTGTGCCTCTGCAGGAATGGAAGAACATCTTAAGGATGGAAGAAAGAAAGTCCATAATAGTGACTTAAAGGCTATCTCTCTGACAGGAAACTGGTAACATTTCACTAAGCCCATTATAGCTGGAGGACAGGACATTCAGGGAGGGATGCAAACTCCAGGAAGCAAAACACCCTGATTTAAGTCTTTTATCTTCCTCATATTGGAGTTCCCTGTTTTATGGAACATATTAAAAGTTATTTCACTCCAGAAGTCTAGCTACCTAATGACACAGAAATTAAGTAAAGGTTCATTGTAAATACACATCAAGCAATTTAAATCATAACATTATTTACTACTGATAACTGCAATGCGAAGTTCATACAAACATAAATCCAACGTTCATGGAAAATAATTCTTTGCAGAATGATTCAAAACCTAAAATGCAGTTGAGATACTTGAGAACTATAAAGATCACCTGACAAAGGCTCTGTCAGCAGGACTTGTGCTCAGGAGTCTATTTGGCAGAGTACTTCCCAAAAGCCCCTACAGCTCACTCAGCAGGACAAAACTACATTTCACAAATGGGGATACATGTCTTCCCTACAACTATAAAAAATAATTTATCTAGAAAGTAAAAAAATTATTTGAGGTATGGTCCAGTCTTTTATGAAGAATTTTAATACAGTTTCATGGCAAAACAAGTAGCATTCACAGAGAAAAATATTTTGCATAAGGAGGAAGACTCTGGATGGCAGATCTGCTATTTATACTGTTCTTAGATTATGCAAAACCACAGGCAAGCTTCTTTTTAAAAAATACAAAAGTGAATGCTTTGAACAGTCAAAAGTAAGTATCAGAGGCTGCCTAAGAAATGACGTAAAAAAGAAATTATGAATAAAAAACTAGTTAACACTGAGTGAGAAGAACAGCCTAATGGAAAGAACACAGACAAAAAGGTAGGCAAAAGCAGATTAAAATGAGACCCTCTATAATAGAAATGTGAAAGTTTGGCAACTAAAAGAAATACCAGTCAGATGTTTCCTTGCACATGGAGATGAAATAGGAAACTTAGCAGGGGGGAAAAAGAGAGTTGGGGTTTTTTTGGTTGTTTTTGTTGTTGTTGTTGTTGTTGTTGTTGGGGTCTTTTTATTTTGGGTTTTTTTTTTTTTTGTTTGGTTCTTTTTTTGTTGTTGTTTTTTTAAGAAGCTTTAAAACAATACAAAAATGAGGTAAGACCAAAGGGTCACTCAGTTGCGGAAGAACTGAGAGCAATGATCAGCAGTCGATGTGCAAACTAAGGACAAATATTGAAAGATTCCCAAAGGAAGGAGCTGCGTGTCTTTTTAAGTATTTCCCTTTTACATACTATGCTTTACATGTCACAGTCCCTCCAGACAGCTGCAGTACCTCAGCCATAGGATCCATTAACCAACACTGTTCAAATATATGAGTTTAAACACATTCTCACATAACAAAGGGGAGGGGACAAAGGGGAGGGAACTGCACAGGCACCTAGGTTTATAAAACATCAAGATAACATGAGAAAGAGCTATGACAATTGATTTCACTCTTTTGACTCTTGATTAATTTCACTCTTCTTCTCCACAGTAAGCATGTTTGTTGCTTTGGATAACCCAGAACATGCCACTACTTACCAATCCCCTCAGAGTCCCACAGAGCTACATGTGGGCTCTTCAGAAAGAGCCTATTGAATCTAATCTGAGTCACATGGTAGAGACTAAATGTCCATGCCATGGTAGTAAAGAAATGGTGTAATCTTATGTTTTAGTAATCATATTAAGGAGATCTTTTGATTTCTGAAAGCACTGGACTCCAAATTCTACTAGGATGATCATGGCACAGACTATATCAATAGTCACATGTCATTTGTCACATGTCTTTTCAAACAATAATGCTATCACCAGATAGAAAAGCTATTACTGTTATTATTATTATTATTATTATTATTATTTATAAAGAATAATGTTGTTTATGGTGGTTGTTTATACAATATCCTGTTGGTTTTAAATACATTTACAAAACCAGCAAATACATACTCCACACAGAAAAAAGATTCTTCTAAAAAGCCATCATTTTATTGCAGCAATTAAATGGCTATATGAGCATAATTCAAGTAAAATAACTCCATGCTACTCACCTTGATCTCTTTCATGCCATGTCCTACTTCCTGCAGCAGGTGAATTTGGAGAAGGATAGAAGTCTCCTGTGGGGCTTGGCTCCATATTTTCATCTATGGAGATAGTTTTGGGTCTTTTGCTGTTGAAGAATTGTGAGATTTTTCAGTGAATATAATACTCATTTAGTAGTGGTATATAAACTACCAAAGCCAAAAAAGCCAACAAAAACCCTGGATATTACAACCTACATTACCTTGACAGGCAATGTTAATAATACATGATGCAGGTACGCACTTGTGCTATTCACATGACTAAATATTTCAAAGATCACATGAATGGGCAACATAACAGTCCACAGCATTTCATGGAGAATAAACCAGTTCCTGTGGCCTACAAAAGACAGATTGTGTCATGAAGGTACTAAACGCTATGCAAGAACCATGAAGTGAAGCAAGTCACTGGAAAGTGTTACCAATAACGCCAAGGTAGAACAGGAACTTTTGTGAATGTGGTAATAAGGAAAAAATATACTTTACTGCATTTCATCAGGTCAAACTCCCAAACTTTTCAAAGAGGGCTAGTACGAAACAAACACTTTTCATTTTTGACTAGTTTAATTAAAAACAACAAAAGGCCCAACAATATTTCAAGTCGCACCATGTAAAATGAGGCAGAACTTCAAAATAGTGAAGGAAAGTGAATAGCAATATATACTGAACCTGTGTTTACTGACTGCCAAAGAAAACAAGAATAAGGTTTTAATGGTGTGGTATTATTATTATTATTGTTGTTGTTGTTGTTATTACTGCTGCTACTACCACTGCTACTACTGCTACTACTACTACTACTACTATAACTGCTATTGCTACAGTATGATAATTAATCCATCTATTCTAATTAACCCATCAATTTCTAAAATACATTTGGTATACTGCCAAGCTGAAAATATGATAGAATGAAATACAGAAATATGAGCAAAATAAATCAGAAGAATCAAGCGCTGGTGGAAGACCAGCACCCTGATACCTCAGCACCCTGATAGTCCTATTAAGTCCTGTCCCATTGTGCAGACACTTCCTGACTGACTGGGGTGCAGAAATGTGGGGCAATGACAGCTCCTATAGTGCTTGTGATTTCATGGTATAGCAGGCAGTTTCAGAAAACCAAGGGGCCCTAGGGGTCTCACAGACACTACATGAGCTGGTAGCCAGGAGGAGGGCACAGCAGGGCACAGCCCTACATTCATGGGCCCACCAGCTGTCCTAAGGGAGGAAATGAGACCTTTTCTTCAGAGATGGGAGAAGGGAGCATGTTGAACAAGGGGGAAGTCAGTCCCTCAGATTAAATCACCTGTAGCAGGCAAAGGGAGATTCTTGAGAAAAATTAACCTGTAACTATCTCACATGCTCCTCCTTCTTTCCAGCCTGTTGGGAAATGCTGCCTGAAGAGTTGAAGCATGAAACGTATTTGCATGAGCTGGGCTGTTACGGATGAAAACGTCTTTATATACCTGTCCCAAGACCTTTTCTAGAGGAAAGAGTACCTGTCCAAACATATCTTGCAAGACGAAGGTCCAAAAGGGAGCCCTGAAAGACAGCCCTTCTTCCCCCACAATCACTCTGAGCCGGGCCAGCATGCTCCCAAGTGCTGGACCTTCCTGCAGCTCAGCAGCACTTTGGGGATGTGTAGCTGTCCTCCTGGCAAAACCAATTAGTGGGCACCTCAAATCCTGAAGAAAGCTCCCACCATCTTCAATGTCATGCAAGATGGCAGGCAACAATTACAACATTTCAAATGACAAAATTTATAATTTACAAGTCTGTACAGAGATTATGGTGACATACATAAGTAGCCAGCCTCACAAAATCAGAGGAAATTAACAAAGCAGTTGACTGTTAACAGGATTTGTGAATTGCTTGTCCTACACTATTAAACATGCTTCACATTAGCACTTATTTCAAGTTTTTACCTGCTTGGTGGAGAGGACAAGGACCTCTGTAGGTTTACACCCGAATTCATATCGTGGTAATATGGCTGGCTCGGAAGCTCTCCAATTGGGAAGTTTACTCCACTTCCTTGGGTTATGGGTGCTGAAAAACACATCATCATAAGAAGTCAGAGATAATCTTTTATCTTTTTAGCTATCTTTTCTTTTTTAACACTTGGAAAAATATCAGGATGTTACTACAAGTACCTAATTTTCTGCCTCTTGTGGAAACCAAGTATAGACAAGTTGCATCAATGATTATGTATCTAAAAAGTGAATTGTCTTCTGTAGTATTGACTTAGCAGTTGTGCAGACAGAATACATTTATTTTATAAGAGATAACATGGAATCACCAATATGGAAAAGATAATACAAACCTCAAGGACTATAATGAATGAGGCTGGGTTTATGCAGCTAGTATTATTTATTAAAGAACTGAAAAAATGGAAATAAGAAACCTGGATAAACACTAATTCCTTTTCCTTAATGTTAACTCTGCTGTATTAAAAATAGCCTGCTGTGTTGACAGCCTGGTTTTCTGCCTTCTTTTTCTTTTGCCCAGTGTCACGTATTCTGCTTTGCATATGTACACCTACATGCAAATACACACAGTCAGTGTTACCTTCACCTCCTTATAGGGTCTGTGTACCACACAGACTCTGGTAATTCAAGAATAAATTATGTATTACATATTGTGGTGTATTTACCTTTGTTCATTGTCTGTGCATTGTGCATTTTAACTACCTTTGGCAGTTAAAAGAATAATTGCACATTCTGTAATGTATTTGAAGGTTTGTATTTTTCCTGACAGTTTAAGTACAACTCTGTTGTGGCTTGAGGTTAAACAAATGCATGGTAAGATATCCCACAGAAACCACATCCTTTAATGCTTATTATTAGAAGTATATCATGTATAACAGCTCCATAATGCACAGTTTCATAGCACAATTACAATATTGTTTCTTTTTTAACCTGAAGGGCCTTACACTTTAAAATGTACTTAACCACCTGACAACAAAAAAGAAAGCTATAATTCACACATCCTCAGCCTTCTAAAACAGCAAAATCATATCTTCAGCAGGCACAAGAAAGGATATGTCTTAGCACTGCAGGATTGCAATGCTCACTGTTTTGCTGAAGGATTTAACAAAATTTCAGTTGTTGAATATTCATTTCTGACCACAGAAAATGAAATAACCCATGCCTCTGAAGCCTCAGAAAGTTAATTAAATTCTTCAAGGACCCTGCATGATTTAACACCTGTGCAAAATATGGACAGACATTTTAGAAATTTTGGAAGCCTCTTTTACTTTTTCCTCACCTCACCAGAAAAGAGATTTTTCTGGACCATTCAGTCTTTACAATGTTGTATCATCACTGTGGACACTTCTACACTTCTACAACTTTCAACTATTCTTTTTTACTTCCTAATGAAGTCTTGAGAGAGATACTTTAATAGTGTTGAGAGTAAAGGGAGAAAAGAAAGGGTCCGGAAGCAATGCAAAATGAAAATGTGGACGTTTTATGCTATACTATTACAACAACTGTTAGATGCTAACAAAAGAGATCTTCTATTCTTTATGTTTTTTTATTCTGCAGTCAAAGCTTCACCTGTACTTTTATATTTAATATTCATGAAGATTTTTACATGTTCATGTGTGTAATATTTCTGATGGCAAAACAAGACAATGTAATTAGAAATTCAGTTACAGCCAATGCTAAGACTAAAAGAAACACAAATATTTCATACATTGTTGATCATTCTTTATATCCATACTGTGATTTTTAACGGTTGCAAATTAAAAAAAAAAAACCTAAAGGAATAATCCGATCTTTTAGCAATACCCAAGGATGTGCAGGGCATCCTTAAAAAACTTAAGTCTAACAATGGAAGGTTTTGCTACATATGGTAATTTTATTGAAACATCAGACCACTAGGTGTGCAGAGGGAGATATAACAAATTGATTCCATCTTTAAATATCAAAGAGATAGGAGACCGATTTGTTTTATTACAAACATGTGCAAGATGGACTGTAATACTGTGGTAAAATATATCAAAATTGGGCATTGGTATAAGCACTTCCTATGCATCTTACGTCTTGTGGAGAAAAAAGTTCAAGGAAAAAACCTTCACTTGATTATAGGAGGCTTTGGAAACAATTAAACACAAATGTTAACTTACTTCTTGACACCCTCACAAGCTCTGACACGTTGAATACTCCAGATTTCACAAAACTGTCCTCAAGGTACACTAAAAAAGACCACAGAACCATAGTCAGTATAATGAAAAGATTAATAAATAACTATAGATAGATTTATACACCAGCTAACAATGGTATTAACGGAGTCACAGAACAATAACACAAGATCAAAGTGCATCCAAAACTGATCACAGGATCTAATGTGAGTTGAAACTGAGGGTAAAAAAAGTGCAAAAAAGTCTTAAGGATCTGTGATAGAGGAATTTTTAAAAGAATATGAAAACTAACAAGCAATATACTTAGTCCCTAGCTATCCATCCAAAAAGTGTCTGAAAGCTAGTTTCTTTTACTAGTATCTGGAAATTTAAGCTACTATTGAATTACAACCAGTATCAGCTGGATAAGCAATATCCTCACAGAGCAGTCCTGTCCTTGCATATGTTTCTGCTAAAGAGATTTTTACTTAACTCTCACCTTGTTGATTGTGACTTTGCAGTACAGCCTGCATTAACAAATCACTATCTCTGAGGCAGGTGAGGGATTTGCTACTATTTCCAGGAGAAACGGGAACTGAACAAAGTGGCTGAGCTATTCAGTGGGGTATGTTTTATACATATGCTGAATTTTATATTTAGAAACCTATGTTTAAGAAAACACATATTATTATTTTGGCCTGTATTCACTTACTCTAAGATAAATGTATTTTATATACTTTCTCTGATGTGAAATTCAGGCATAAGTTGAAGTATTGCTGTGAAACAGCAGCTGATAAGACTTATCTCAGCAGTGTAACTAGTAACCTTATGCAAAGAGAGCCAAGAAACCCATTTTTCTGTGGAAGCCTCACATGCAAAAGCTGTTTAGTGAATTTGAGATTACATAGCATCATGGCCTTTTATAGGTAATAATAACTAGCATTTACAAACAAAAGTATTTAGATCTATACTTGGTGCACATTGCTGCTTCAATAGCGTTACTTTTTAATTTCTTTTCATGTGAGACTGTGCACTAAGAATTTCTTACTGTGGTTACTCTAGTCTCTTTTCTGAATAAACATAGTTTTTTTCTTCTGGAAATAAACTGCCAACTTTCTCTTCCCAATGTTTGAAGGGACGAAATTATTTTAGATATCTTAACTAACAAAACAAATAAACAAAAATACTGGAATATCTACTGATTTAGAAAACAGTGGTTTGGTAGTATTCTCTTTGGATTTCTTTTGGAAATTTCTCCTTTTATGTTCAAGTAATTTAGCAAAAACATGGCCACTGTAATCAGAAAAGTAACTATAAAAGCAGTGCACACTACCTGAGAGGTCTGTCCTTCATATATATGGAGAAACCTCTACTTATTTTCCAGGGTCAAAAAGAGGGCAGACACAAAAAGAGTGGTTTTCCCTGCTGCCTCATCCAGCACCCCTGGTATTATTTACCAGCGCAGGTATAAACAGTGCATCAGAGAGCACTAGCTGAAAGAATAGGAACCCATCCGACCAAGCACATTTCCCAACATCTCTGTTATGCTGTCAGTCTTTCCCAGCTGGGAACCATCCCATGACCAAGCACCACGGGTGTACAGAGCACTGAGGGCCTGTGGGATCATCCTGAACAGTGTTCTGCCAATGCAGTCGTCTTCTCATCTCCCAGTCAATGTCACTTCAAACACTATTCCTGCATGTCTTTATTCCCTCTGGTAGCTCTTCAGGTCTCCTTCCCTTTTTAATTCTCTTCCTTTCATATTTCTTTATATCTAATTTTAAACAGATTTTCTCCATATCCATTACTTTTTCCTCTCTTACCATCCTTCACTGCCATCTGCAGTGTCTAAGAACTGAAAAATTTCCCCTTAATTTTCTCTTGCACTGTTTCTCCATGTTTTTTTTGTGTGGATGAAAACATTACATAGCTTCTGAAATATGTACTCCTTTATTTGACAGAACTTGGTATAACCATTTAATAAAAAAATGCAAACAGTAAATTTTTGCTTTTCCTTTCCTCCTCACTTGCTGTTTTTTAATCTAAGATCAAGCAAGCTGGATTAATCCTAGTAATTCCTCAAGCAGTGGCAATCTTTCCCTTCTCTGCTTATTTCCTCCAGCAGGAACAATTTAAAATACTACATGGAAGGGAGATTTCCAAAGAGAAAATGGTTTCTTGATTTTAGTTGGCTCATAAGTGAAGTGTGGCATAAAGCCAGTGTACAACTATGCAGCCAGCTCTGAAGCTGGTAATGAGACATGACTGAACTTCTCTGCTGTTTATCCAAGCACAACTACTTTGAAGCACAACGTCTCTCCTTCAAGCCAGACTAACTTGAGAGAAGCTCTAGCCAAGTGTAAATTAATCAAGCTATCATTATAGTAAGAACAAGACGTAAGGCTCATATTAAAAGAAGAAAAAGCTTGTGTTTGATTTTATATGCAAGAACACAGATGTGTACATGTGTTCATGCATACACACCCAGACATATATGTTTAATCTTCAGTCTACTCTCATGGATTATTAGTTTTTCTCACTGGCAATATTGAGAATACATACATAATATAAAGAGAAATACAGTGTTTCTCTCCTTGTGATAATGAAATTGGAGCAGGAAAAGTATTTTACCATGAAGTGGTACCACCATCTCTCATCCCCTCACAAAAGGATGTATTGTTGACTGATGGGACATGTGTTTTTCACTCCTGCCTCAGAATGGCCAAAAATAATGACACTCACAGATATATGAAAATGCTTTGGCTGGCATAAGGAAGGAAAGGGAAATTTAAGCTATTTTCAATCTCAATCAACATGAAAAACAGCTTGAATTTTTTCTCTATGTATTGTGACAAATTATTATCAAAGAATTAATGCAAAAATAAACAATCAGTGTCTTAGCACTGAGAAACTTCATCCTGAGCTTTATGTTCTGACAGGGAAGGTGGACTCCAACATGACTCTGGGTGCATGTTAAGGTCCAATACCAGTGAACTTCAAAAGTTTCACCTAGTTATGAAGATCACCTGCAATGAGTGTGTTAGACGACTGTTACTTGGCTCCCAACTGTACAAGAGGAAAATATTTTGTGACATTAAATTGCTGTAATTTGTTGTGGAAACACATTCTATGTAACACAGAGGTTAAAGAGCAAAACTCTTAACATGCAGAAGCTAAGCAGTATAGGACATTTTCTGTTTATATTGTGAGATATTGCCTTTTACCTAATGAATCTGATCACACCACTGAGTAAGAGTTAACATTTGTATTCACAATATAACACTTCATGCAAGACAAAAATATGTAGTTTATATCAATATACTTCATACAATATAGGCCTTACTGGGTTTTTGATTGCCCCTTCCTAATGCACTGTTTACATTAATATGTTAAAGAGCCTTAAATTAGCACTCTTGGTGTGTGTTTCTGATCTGTTCATTACAGAAATTAATGCACTTGATATGTCTATTGTATTGCTCACAGACAATTTACTGTACCATTTGATGGTCATTGTAACATTGCTGCCTTTATCATTCAAACCTAACAAAAGCATTGAATATTGTTTTTTAATAAAACTCATCCTGAGAGATGGCACTCTGAAATGATTGTTACTAATTGTCATTGTTCTTAAAAATCTGATTTCTACAAAAGGAGAATGTCTGACAAAACCGCCATAGTGAGATCTTGTACAAGGAGTCAGTAACTTCCAAAACCCATAATAAGAGTGGATTTTTTACATTTTCTCCTAGTTTTTGTACATGGAGACTGTAAAATCTTTCTCTCCTTATCTTTTTTAAAGAAAATTCACTCATGAAAAATACACTTTCCATACAATTCCACAATGGCCAAGCCAGTGGCATCAACAATGAAAGAACAGGTTAAGCCAAGCAGCAGTTCTGATCAAGCTCCCATATGGAGTCAGTAAAGGGAGAAGCCTGCAGCAATGCCTCCAACTGCTGTAGAAGTTACTGCCCTACTCCTTGCACCTCTCCCACTCTAATTCTGCACTATGCCTTGTACTCTGCCTTGAAGAGATGAGTTACACGTGCAGCTTTTAACTGCTCTAACCACACAAAAAGTTAAAGGGTTGGGAAGGAGGAGGAAATATAGTTCCAACTGACTGAAAAATTTCAGTTTGCTGAAACAATTCCTTAACAAGCTTGTTCTCACATTACTTAAAAGCTTACTAGTGATGTTTAGCTTTGAAAATTTTTAACCGATCTTTTTATGTCTTCTGATTTAATTGTGCTTTAATGAATAGAATGCCTGTTTATGTTCTGCAGCATACTGGCTACCACCTAACCATAAAACTGTTTCCTGGTATGATTATAAATATGTTTTCTCATTGATACTGCCTTGGTTTTGAGCAACTTATAAAAGAAGGGTGAGGACCCAACCAATACCGGAAACAATTTTTTATTAATATACTTTTATTTCTGGAACTTTAAAAAGAGGAATTATAGAATAGCAAATAGACTTACTAGCAATAAGAAAAATACACAAACATCAGGAGTGACTGTGAGAAGGCTGAAAATTCTGGTTTAAAGCAGACAGCAGTACATAAACTTTAAGTTATGCGGGGTAATGCTGCTAGCTACAGCTTTGTAGAGATATTATTTACAGTCAGAAGTGGTAGTGAAAAATTAGTCTCACATTTTTCATAAGTCAAAATACAGTCAGCAGACATACAGTTTGTTTTCTAGTTACTGCATGCATTTTGAAACCAGCACCTGAAAAACAGTACTAGAAACAGGTTGCTACCAAACAGAATATCTTAAAGACTGATATGGGTGGATAATATTTGCCAAGTAGTGATAAAGATTTCAGTGATGATATCATTGAAACAGTTGAACTAAAGTCTGCCTAGAGAATGAGGCTATTTTTGTTGTCACACAACCTTCTGCAGTCATGCAGAATACCCACAGCTTGGTTTGGGCTCTTTTCCCCTGAAAGTTGCAATAATGTTGTAACCGGGACAGGAAACAAACTTGCAAAAAGACCCCCTGACTCCACTGAACTTTTAACAAAATTAGGATCTAAAAAGCCAAATGCGCCATTTTCAGAAACAAATGAGATATTTGACATCCTCAAAATTATAGACAGAAAAATAGTCATCTGTGTTGCATTAATTTGAAGAAGTAAAAACCAGGTTTAATGGATTCTGAAATCCATGGCTAGAATTCAAGAAGTGAGCTGCCCTGAAACCTAGCAAGAAACAGAAAGGGTAAGTAACACATATACATATTGCTTTCTGTTCCAGAGGGTCTCAGGATATACCAAAGCTACAGCCAAGACTTAAGAAAAAGCTGGGGGAACTGCTTTCTAACAGCTATAGGACTAGTAGGTACCAAAAGGGAATTTTCTGATGCCAAAGGAGGTTTCTGGAATTCTAGCTGATAACATAAGAGTTTTTAGTAATTTTTTTCTCTGTGCATGCTTTGAAGTAAAACCATCACATCCACCATTGAACACAACAGCATCTGAATCAGCATGAGAATTGATCACAGCATCCCTAATTCACACAGCAGTTTCATAAAGGACAACCAACCCAAACAAGAATGTAAAAGTAATACTAAACCAGCAGACAGTAGTAATTACCCACACCAAATTCCAAGCCATCCTGAAAGGCCAAAAACTCTTTCTTTTGGAAAGCAGGGCTGTACAACCTGTGCAGCTGGGCACTGACCCCAGAATGCCCCACCCAACCCTCTCCAGCTCACTGCTGGCAAGCTGGTAAAGAAAAGTATCATCTCTCAACCTCTGACATTGCTAGTTCATAGAACATTTGGGAAAGGGAGAACTTCACAGAAAATCAAGATCTGACCAAACCCAACCCTGTTTTATTTGAAGATCACTATCTGAGATGGCACAGCTACAAGCATATGAGAAACAGCAAGCATTTCAGGATATCTACTTCCATGCTGAAAAAGAGGTGAATATTTATTTAAATACAATTCTGTTGGAATTCCCTATACTGCTACTATGCCATCATCACTTCCACAAAAAAAGCTGCTTACAATGATGAGGCCAGGGAATATCTCTTCTATTCCAATTAATTATAGGGCTAATTCTCCACCCACAAGACAGTAGCTTGCAATAGAATAAAATAATGAAAGTATCTGTGGCCTGAGACATTCAAAATTCAAAGACATTTGTTTATTGCATTTCCAAAAGGGTGGAAAGGTTGAGACCATGTTCCTCTTCAGAGGTTATTTCTGAAACTAAAAATTCTAAAACTTAATACTGAAATACTTCTATCTGAAACAGAAATATGTAGTCACATTTATTACACACTTCTAAGGGCTTGACCCAAAAAAAATGTTCACCCAATGGCTGCTAGGCCATAAGAAAGTGCAAGGAAAGCCTTTGGGGCTCTACAGCTGCAAGACAGATTTGCATATTGAGAGATGGGTGAGGCTCATTGCAAGTTTTTTTGCAACACCTTCTTTAACTAAAAAACATATAAAACAGAACAAAAGAACTTCAGAGCTGGAGATTTCACTCAGGTCTTCTTTGGAAGTGGTACCTAACATAAAATTTCTAGGGAAAATAGAAGAGGAAAAACAATTCCAGTACAGTAAGGATGGTGCTATGCCTCATTCAGATTAAGGATTTTATCTCTATTCAAATTCTCTGACAACATACCCTGGATTATTGTGAAAGAAAGAAGGAAACCAATGGGGTGTAATGAAAGGCAAAGACACAGAGACAGTTTGTCCATCTCTTCATCTAGAAGTGTTATCCCATATAAATAATTTAATATTTATTAGCACAAAAGCTCAAATCTGAGTTCTCTGCATCCTGACTGATCTTACAGTCATAAAAATTTATGAAAAAAAATTTTTAAACCAGCTAAAATTGAGTAAACTGCATCAAGAAAAAAGTCAAAACAAATAAAAAACCTAGTGTTTGCCACTTGCTAGGAAACATAGCTCTAGTAACCCGAACTCATTTGCTTGGATAAAAGGAAAAATCTGAACACACTCATCTTCTCTCAACAAAAAGGCTCATACCTGTCTGTGTCAGGATAGCTAGGTTTTCTTTGCACTTCCTGAAAAGCTATCTTTTGTATTCCCCATTGCTGGACAAAACTGGCTCCAAAATATAGAAGGCATCCATTAAAAATTGATTTAAAATTATCTTCACAGCTAATTGAGTCTCCTCCCTGTCCTATCCACATGGTGTTTAACTCTATCAATATTGTTACTTTTTACTCCTATTTTAGTTGCTTATAAAGGCTGTCTTCAAAGATTTGAGCAGCACAGCAACAACTGGACACAGTTGTGTTAATGCTGATGTATAAAGCAAATCTGCCAAGCAGCAACCTCAAACCAAGGGTAAATGGTAAGAAGTCTTAATAATATCAAGTCATTGTGGCCCTCAGGCAGAAAGGGAAAGAATAATAAAGCAAAGCAAAATCTAGAAAATCCTCACCAAGAACAACTGGCTAGTAAGAACAGTATCTTTGAAGACCATATTGTTATGGTTGGGGTCAATATCATTAGCTTAACTACAGTTCTAGATATTTTTCTCTTTTTACTCACCCTCATAATTTTCTCATGCTTAAGAGATTAATTTACTAAAAGATGATATCTTCTGTCTTCAGTACATATCCTGCCACATCACTGCCCATATTTCCAGATACACTTGTGAAGTTATTTTTTGGATTTTCTTAAACTGTAAAAAAGACCCATGGAACTTGGAGGAAGCAAATAATGATGCAGCGTTAGACTGAAACTGCCAAACTAGGTTACCTTTAACAGACTGCTTCAGCTGTAGCTCAGAACATTCTGAGCACAAAGTAAGAAACAAGACAGGCCTAAAGTACTTTGATTATGTTTGGGTTTTGGTGGCTTGCTGGTGTTTGTTTTTTGTGTGCAAAAATATGGGCATTTTCAAATTTCTAATCAGGTGTGCCTCTATCTGTTCAGACACCCTCACTGGGGCCTTTGTCATGTCCATTCTCTCTTTTAAATAATGTAAACTTTTAATTGTTAGGACTATGCTAGTACAGCACAAACTTTTATATACCAGGAACTTGAAGGCTGATGCAGACAACAGTAGTGTTCAGATTTTTCTCCTCTCTCAGTTCAGTTCTGCTCACCTATCTGTCTGGAACTTATTTAATAGTACCTGCAGAGAAGCAAAATTTACAACCCAGCCCTCTGAAAAACAAGATTAAGCCTTTATAAAAATATGCTAATACAAATATATATTTATTAATATATTTTATTTAAAAAATAATTCAAAGTTATGGAAAAATAAAACTTAGAGGACGATACCCCTGGATGTAGCCATAAAAGCTACATACCACTATCACCACAAGCTACACCACAAGTCTTATCACTGCATTGAGCTATCAAAATATTAGGAACATATTGTAAAGAATTCCAACAAATGCTCTTCATGTTCTTTTGTTTGGCAAGTGACATTACCCTCTCTCCAACTTGTTGTTAGGACAGCAAATTACCAGACACCCTAAAGAATGCAACAGTCTCGCCAAACCTAGGAAAAAACCACTCTTAACACCAACAGCTCTGCCAACTACCACTCAGTTTCCAGCAACCTCTTCTTTGGCAGTATCCTTGTGAAAGGGGTGGCATCCAAAAGCTAGCAGCACACATCCCTTGCCAGCAACCTGGCTCCTTGACTACAGGCACTAGAACAAAACATGCTAGAACTACAACCCTCCTGGCACTACCAATCCACATACTCCTGGCTGAGGACTGAAAACAAACCTCAGAGTGGATATCCACCAGGGTTCTGACAGAAGTGACTGTCTGGCTCTAACAATAAGAATCGTGTGAAGTTTAGTAAGAAAGAATAGGACAGTAGTGGTTTTCCCAGAGAAGCTGAATGGCATGCAATTCCTTCTCATTCTCCTGCACAGCCCCAGAAGTCCTGTATTCTGCTATCCCACAAACCACAGCACTTTCACCTTGCCAGTTTAACTCCAAAACAGTATTACACAGGGAAGCTGAACAAAGCTAGAAGGTCATCATCCAACAGATGACATTCAATTACCCTTCTGTCTCTGCTTAAATGAAAGGTTTCAAGGGAACCAAGGCACAGCTTCTATTTTCTGTCGCCACTTGGCAGCAGACAAAGGGATAATAATGGCTGCAGTGACACCAAATCATGAGAAAGTTCTATGCTCAGTTTTTAAGCATAAAGTTTCATGATGTTTCAGAGTTATCTGCTTTTTACATCCCTTCAGCTTCTGAGACAGTGGAGTTTGTCAAACATTACATCTTGACCCATAAGTCTGCCCACAAGAAAGCCTATGCAGCTTTTCTGCTGCCTGCCCAAGGCTCTGCTACTGGCAACAAGATCACTCCTTACTGCAGGTAAGGCTGAGGGCTGGAGGGACTGGACTCACTATAGGGTGTGATCCTCACTAGTAAAACACATACTGCCACCTTCCTACTCCAAATGCTAAACGGCACTTCAAAACCAGAATTTTAAAATATGCTGAAGGAGAGTTGATTCTGCCTTCAGCTTCCCAAATCCAGAAGCTACAAAAAAGTCCTTCAAGATCACAAGGGGTAAGGTAATGTGCTTGACTTTTCGTGCACTTACAGGGATGTTCTAAAAGCAAATAAATTTTCTATGGTTGAATGGTCCAAGTTTCAAAAACAGTAATTATCTATAGAGCAATTCTCATATTTATTTTATGAGTCAATTTGCTTCTTTGGGTATTTAAACCACTATTCTACATATTGTGGGGATGTATTTAGTAGAAAAATAAAATTTCACTGTCAAAATCCCACACAGTTTGGAAAGAAATAGCATCAAAGTCTCCAATTGAAACTGATAACAAACCTGCATGATCCCTTAAAGAAAAAAAAATTGCTTGCATTGGAGCTTAGAATGATATTATTTGACTTGTTCTGTCCTCTTATCTCTAAAATACATCTGCTATCTTCAAGTATACATATCTGGGGTTTATGTTAAAGGAATATGACTTTATGTATAACAATCTTTGATGGTTCTCCCACTTTTGGATATTCACAGGCAATACACATGACATATTTCACAAATAGAGAATTCTTTGATGATACGCATATTATAAAATGGTACAACCACAAAGCAGACTGTTTATCCTAATGTTGTAACAGATCCAGAAAATATACATGTATATGTTAGCTGCCCAGCAACACAAAATTACATCTTGGTTAGAATATGGTTAATTTCTTATTTGGAAGATCAAACTGAGTCAGTTGCAACTTGTTTCAAATACACATATCTTCTGAGAGTTAAAATGAGAAGATACAATGTGATGATGGTGGGTCGAGTCACTCCTTGGTCATTAAGAAGTGATATAGTGTCTGTCACAATTGTTTGTCTTAGTCTGATAAAATTCATAACGTGGCAAAGGTTTACAAGATTTACTAGCACAGCCCAATTGATTAGAAGGATAGGCTCATAAAAATTCAAGGAACCTTTTGTCTAAACAGACTGGAATGGCAAAACTTGGGTTTGATTTTCTCCTGTGTTTTTATTTTAAAAGAATCCTTGAAAGGATGATTTACACTAACATCTCTCTCAAAGGAATATCAAGCGTCACCAGCCATGATGCATTAACATGTTCAAAGACTGCTCTGAGCTGATGCCAAAAAATAATTTTAAATTAACACATTTTTATTTTATAAAGCACATATGAAAAGTAAAAAAGCTGGTAGTGTAGTCACAGAGTTTAAACATAGGTCAATTTTCTTTTGCCTGAGATGAAAGATAACTAATAGTATTGGAAGACTTTTATAAAAATAAAGTTATTTAGGACCTTGTTTCTTTACTCCCACCTCCTTGCCCATCCCCACTTAGAAAATTCTAAAACGCATGAGATGAAAGTAAAACTCCTTAGATAAAATTAATATTGATGAAATAGCAATTAAGGCACTGCCAGTTTAGAGGAACTAAAGTATCACAATTTATCCTGATTATTTTTACCAGCGCAAGATAGGTTGCTGAATAATTAAACTCTCTTTAGCCATTATCAGAAGTATCATTGTTCTCAAACAATGTTAGATGCACATGTTCTGGAACTTATATTTACCTGGTGGATTCTTGGCAGGATCATTGTGGCTTGGACTTCCTGGTTGCCCAGAATCTATAAAGAAATGAAAGAAATGTTTTAATAATTTGTTTTGCAAGTATCTCGCAATCTTTTAATACCCTCTATTAACTATTAAACTAATGCTTTACTTTATTCTTTAAAGGTCATTTCCCTGACTTTCTATGTGACGCATTATTGAACAAACACTCTACCTGTAAGCTATTTTATGCAGAGGTAGAAACATTGTGAAAGATGCAATGATCCTCGTAAGAGGAACTTGTAGATCACTGAATAAGGACAAGAGAGTCATTCAGTTAAATACTAAAGTTGTAAGCACATTTACAAGGGTACCTTTTCATTCCCTTTCCCACCATCCCCCAAATATAATATTGCATAATGAGCAAAGCAGAGGTAACTTCTCAGGCAATGACCAGAGAGACACACTGGATCAGGCAATTAGTGGTGCTTGTGGTGATGATGCTTTTTGCCTTAGCTTCTCCTTAAAGCACAAAGGTCTACATTGCTTCCACAGGCTCATGACTGCAATGAGGATACGACAGTCTGTTTAAATACAATATGGTCTTTGTGCTCCTAGCCCGTGAGAACTGCTGTTGTGAAATTAAGATTATGTAACGTAAAAACTAACAAAACTCAAATACTGTAGACTTCAAACTGTGTTCTTTTGCACCTACATGCACCATACATGCACCTATTGAATCAAAATCAGAATGCAACTTCATGTTAATACACTAAATAATAAATTATATCCTTATTCATAAAAACAGTTTCTTTTAAAAATATCTACTTTTCACTGTATTCCCACATCAATAGTACAACAAAAACCTGCTCCACTGCAAGAAATAAAGATGTAAAAAACAAAAAATGCAGAGAAGAAGAAAATTAATTAGGCATCACCATTTTTTCCACATACAGGCTGGTTTTGGAGCTGTTTTAGAGTCTGAATAAAAAATATCAATTTTTTTAAATGTAGTGATGCTATTAATAGCGTAAGATCACCAAAAGATTGCATCATAGCACCATAGAAACTGTTACCACCAAATCAGTTCCAGTTGGATGTAGAGTTGTTGAATGCATTGCTGCTTACAGTGCCCAAATTAAAGAATAAACTTTATAGAAAAGAAGAAAAGTGCATATCAACAAATATTTTTCCTTCAATTACCATTACTTCTTCTTATAGCTGATGTACTCCACATCTTAGAATGAGAGATTCCCTCTACCTGCTACAAGAAGTTCATTTAATTCTGTTGCTACCCATTATGCATCTTCATAGACATGGCTTGACTCACATTTCTCTCAAACTCTTTAAGTTAGCACAAGCTTGATTCTACAGAAGATTTTAACTGAGATGGAAGTCCTTTTCACAGCTCAGGTTCTACTAAGTTGATCTAAATGGCAGTTATCCCAAAATTTATACACCTGTGTAGCTACCTGAGTGCTGGAATTCCAAGGCACATGTGAAACGCAGTTCCAATGGTGTTAAAAAAAACCAACTAACTTTTCCAAAACTGAATTAAATCACTCTTGTGCACAATAAAATGCACATTGAATAGGGAATTTCCCATGAAATTTCATTTATCTTCTTCACCCTTGGGCAGGAAACATGAAGGGCAAGACTATGAGTTGGACTCTGCCCTTACCATGGCTTGGCACCTTGGTACTCTTAGGTGTCCCATTGTGCAGCACAGTATGCAGCCATTCAGTCTGTTTCTCTGCATCATGTGATACTTCCCTTAAAATAATTAAATCAAGTTAATTTAAAAACTTAATCAGCTACAAGAAATGCTAAGAGTCTAATGTTTCTCCACATATGGACCAATTTGTGGAGAATCATCCTTTTTCCTGTGTGAATTAGAATGTTCTTCTAATAGACATTCTTTGACTCTGCAAACCATACATATCACTATTTAAATTCAAATTATAAGAGAGGATTAATGTTACACAGCAATGTCCGAGTGTAAAACTACAGCAGATATGTGGCTAAATGAACTGTCATTTTGGTAGTAGATAAAACCAATAAAGCTTGAACAACATAGCTTCAGGATCACAGAGATTTGAAACTGAATTAGTGAGACCTACCAGAAAATAACTTTTGAAGTTTTCTCTTGTCAAAATTCATTTTAAAAAATGACAAAGTGAAATAATTTTTCAGATCTTGCACAGAAATTTGCCTTTACTTCTAGTTTCTGTATTCAGGATTTAAAGATTAATGGCAGTTTGAACAATTTTTATTATAGTAAGAAATATAGCAAAGAATTTTCTAATTGTAGGGATAAGCAGTTGGCTATTTATTATAATTTTCCAATCAGCCTTAGCTTTGGGTTTTATTAACTACTCAATAATCATGGCTTTTACGTATTGATTCTCAATCTGTCTTCTGAGATCTCAATGAGATTTGGAGAATACTGAGGAAGAATATGAGAAGAAACTTATCTAAGCCTTCACTAAATGCAGCTGAAAAATCAGACTTTTATTCTGTATGAGAGCATCAAGCTATGGAACTCTGCACTTAAAACACAGAGAAGCATCTGATCCTCAAGATGAAAGACACAGACTTGAGATAGCCTGTGATGATCCAATTCTCTTACCAATGTCAGTAATTACAAAGCACTCTTCTGTTTTGATTGGATGCAAATAGCTTTGCAAAGTACAAAAGAATCGTGGTCATTATAGGATTAAATTATATAACTTCATATAAACAGAACACTGAATGAACAACTACATTGGAGCAATGCTCTTCTAAAAGAGGGAGTAAGAAGCATTTTTGGGAAGGCACAGAAGCTACAGAAGTAAAAGACTTGTTAAGACACTTTAAATCTTTCTTTGTCCTCATCTGTACAAGACCACTAATTAACAACATGAGCCCTTTCTTCCAGGAAGGGGAGATGGAGAAAGACATAAAACAAATTCACTGTCTAGCTGGATTTGCATTCAATTGTCCCAGCAAATAACTCTTACGTATGAAAAAAAAATTAAAAATTAAAAAATAACCAACAATCAAACGCAAAAGCAATCAAACCACCAAAAGAAAACCCAAGCAACTTCATAAGCTAGAAGCTGGATGAAAAGATACTCAACAAGAAGAAAATCAAATCCCATCATGTTTATGCAATGAAACTGAAATTTTTGTAATTTTCATTTAGGTAGCTCCCAACTGTAAGTTCTCTTAGTTTTGTTGTTGTTGTTGTTGTTGTTGTTGTTGTAGTGGTTGATAGGGAGCAAAATGTCTCCTACACATACCATTTCCCCAAAATGGCTTTCATGCGCACCTCACAGCTACAGTAGCACATCTTCTACTCTGTTCTTCTTGGTGCTGACTGATAAAACTTACCTTTGATAACTTATTGCCCCATGGATCAACAACTCATATGAAACAGATTCAAGCCAGACTTTACTTTTAACAGGTCATGTAACCCTGATGCCCTTTATGTATAACTTATCATGATTTAGCACAGCTATCTCCAAGATATTCAAACTCTATATCAAACTACTCTTGCTTCTGGGAGACTGTATGAAAGGATGAGATAAGAAGTTGACATATATTTAATACTTAATTTTTTTCCTATCTTTTCATTTCCAGGGGTTGATCACAATGAGCATCTGTGAGTGCAGGTAACTCCCGGCGCAGCCAGAGTTAAGACTAACTGACTGCTGAGGCCTGCTTCAAGTGAAAAAATAAGCTTCCATTTTCCCTGTGGTACACTAGGAAATGTCTTGGCTTCATAAGACAGAGGAAAATTTTAAAAAGCTGTGTCCATAAAGTCCATTTAGCAAAGGATGAGATGCTCTCTCCCTTTGAGCCACATTGTCCTTGACAAGCAGGAAGGACACCCATGCCAGCAAAGCCAAGCAAGTCACATTGTTGCTCACCAGCTTCCTGAAGGGTTTTTAGTACTGCTCACCTCAGTAAACCAACCTTTCACTTTTTAGCTGATATGATACTCTCTTTAAAAAGTAAGCTGCTATACCTTCCTTATGCCCCATCCTGTACAAGAAATTTTGGTTTTAAGGCTCTCTGTTAGAGCATAATACCAAAGGCACTGAAACAAGTAGCAGCAGAATGTGTTAAAATCTGAAGATATTTTCTAAAGCCATGTCTTGGGGAAATAAGTAGATTGTCCACAGGCATCACACTAATGAAATTAACTTGCTCAATGGTTTCAGTGAACACATTTCTATTTGCCACAGGCTATGAGGACAGCCTTTAATCAGCCTCAGCTGATCTCAGCTGATAGACACTAATTTAATCATTCACCACCAGGTAAATATATCCTTGATCTTTGATAGTCTCTGATTTTGGGGTGAGGGATAAGGAACCACAGAGATGTGGCCATCACCAAACCATGTATGACGTTGTCCAAACTTTCACATTCATATACAGCACTTGACAGCTGACAGAGTCACTATCATGAACAAGAATCACAACAACCTTCCAGAATGTCAGGATTACTTCGCCATCTGACATCACTTGACATAAATGTTGTACCCCTGAAAATCACAGGATCACAGGTTACCATAGTGTGGTAGAGACCTCGAATGTCTTCCATTTCAGCCCCTGCTTGATCTCTCAAAGACTCTCAGAACATCCACAGCAAAGAAAAGTAAGACATCTTCCTCTTCTCCAAAGCAAATAACATGAGCCACAAAAATCCATAAAACAAAGAGATAACTAATTTATCCCTGTACTTTAAATTATTACCTTGACTTATAATTACTCTAATTTTACTACATAACTACCTTTTACTGCCTACACTATTTTACCTTGACAAAGCAACTGATTGGTTTGATAAACTTCCCAAACAATTGTAACAATTTCATTTTGAAAAGCAGTGTCTTTCTTAGTGTAGTCTTTCTCTATCGGACAATAGAGACCATCTGTACTATTTTAATAGCATTATTCACACCAATTCTTGTCATAGAACAGGTAAAAGTGTTTTGATGCATTATCCACTGAAAAGTGGATAGCATCCACTGAAAGGCTGCTACCAACATGGAAATGCTACTGTCACCCTTGTTTTCGTAAGCGTGTTAACTTGAGGGGGGATTTATTTTTCACATCTTCAGAGATCGTTACACTTAATTCAAATAGTTCTGCAGAAAATTTTGGCTCTTTGAGGTCTTCTGATAAAATGTTCACCACCACCAATTTGTTTGGTAGAACACAAGTCCTGTTAGGAGTTCTGAGGGAACTGACATTGTTTAGCCTGGAGTAAAGGAGGCTGAACATTATTGCCCTCTGCAGGAGATTGATGGGAGCTTGTAATCGGGTGGGGACAGTCTCTTCTTCCATGTACCAAGCGATAAAAGAAGAGGAACACAGCCTACAATTGCACCTAGGGAGGTTTAGTTTTGACACTAGGAAAAAATTCTTCACCAAAAGGTGGCCAGCCATTGGAATCAGCAACCCAGGGAAGTCAGGAAGTCACCTTCCATGAAGGTATTTCACAGACCTAGAGATGTGACAATTAGGAGCATAGTTTAAGGGTGGACTTGGCAAAGTTAGGTTTACAGTTGGACTTCAAGATTTTAAAGGTCTTTTTCAACCTAAAGGATTCCATGATTATATGTCCCTGAAGAGATATGGTATGCAGCACAGTTCACAGAAGGAGGAAGCAGCACCTTAAAAAACAAGTAGGGCTTCACTGTGAGAAAGTCATGTTTGCCCTTGCATCTTTCCCAACAGTGTTTACTTGTAAGCCATATGTGTTCATGACACCCAGACTGGAAACATCCACAACACTGAATCAGTGACTTCTTTTAAAAACATTGTTCTACTACCCTTATTCTGCAAGGACTTCCTCTGTGTTTACAAGACAGCTCTGCTATTGCACTGGGTAACTACACAAAGAGCTAGTCCTATACATTTTTGTTGTGTTTCATATTCATACAACTGGTGGTAGATGAGCAGCATAGAAAAGTGACCCAGGAGGCATGGTTGGTACCTCTCAGGAGACCAGTGACACAGCAGGAGCTACCCTGAAGGCTGGATGTGGTAATCCTTGCAGCCAGGCATCATCAGCACCCATGTGTCTCACCAGGAGCTGTAAGAATGACTTAGGTTCTTTACGTCAGAAGAGTGCTGCTGTCAAACCTTCACCTACCCAATAAAGGCAGCAAAGAACAGAGCTGACTACTCACCCCAGAAGCTGAGCTGTCTGTTGGTGTTGGTACCTAGGCTTTAGTCCAAGCAAGCAAGTCACTCCACAAAGCCTTCAGGGCTCAGCCCATAGAGGCACTTCTGCTGGGAGCTGGTCAGGATAGCCAGCAGAAGCTGGGCTCAGTTTCCAATTCAGTTTAAATTTGTTTGCTTTGGACACAGCAAGAGCTATTAAGCCATCAGCTGACCCATTTCACCACATGCCCCCGTGCCCTCCCAGCCCAGAGAAGCTCGCCTGTGGCTGTGTGAAAGCCCACGTCTCAGCCACTGCAGAAGCATCCCCACGCGTGGGCTTGTCGGGGCAATGGCAGTGCCATGTGGGCTGGCACTGAGATGGGCTGGGGCATCAGAGCCCAGCGGGTCACAGCAGGCTCCCTGCTTCACCTGCTCTTTTATCAGCAGATCTGCCTCCGCCAAGTCACCCAACTGGCCATTGTCAAGACAGTTAACTTTCCTTCAGAGTATTTTAATTGGGTAAATAAAAAATGGTAATTAAATCAACATTACATAATGTGTTTCTGATTTGTAATCTCATTTAAATTAATTAACTGACTCAATCCTTGTTTAGTTTTTAAACTGCCCTAGTTAAGAAGTGGAGCTCTGGGAGTAAATTCAGATTTTATATAGTTGAAAGAAATCCAAGGACCTAGAAGCACTTACAAGAGCAAAAATAGCAGTACACATAGTAGGATTTTCAGCTTTATATCCCATGCATAGATTTATCTTTTTAATTTAAATTCCTTTATTTGTTTATGTGACATAAGTCACAACAATTATTTATTCAAAATATT
This sequence comes from Ammospiza nelsoni, assembly GCF_027579445.1. Classification (NCBI taxonomy): domain Eukaryota; kingdom Metazoa; phylum Chordata; class Aves; order Passeriformes; family Passerellidae; genus Ammospiza; species Ammospiza nelsoni. Next base: position 38,499,981 of record NC_080669.1, on the reverse strand, counting down.
TCTTATACAATTTATAAAGACCATATGTTGCTCATATTGAAAACTGAACAAATTTCCCCAGCTGTGTTACAAGTTGTGCATGGAATATACACATATGTACACACACACACATTTTTAAGTTCAGAAAAGGGTTACATTTTTTCATGGCCTGAAACAAATATTTCCCATACCTCATAATATTAGTTGAGCTCTTTCTTGACATTTACATTAAGAAGAGATTTACATAGGTATCAAGCCATATGTGGATGAATGTGAAAGAATGACAGTTCTTTCCAAAAGTTGTTGGATTCAGTTGGAAAAGATGAGATATGAATGCTTAATCTTCTCCATCTGGAGGATACTGTGGATACTACTATAGTCAGAAATATTCAGAAGTCGGTTTTGGAAACCAAGAACTTTCAAATTAAGGTATGTCTCATTAAGAGCTTTTTTCTTCAGAAAACCAAAAGCAAATGTAGAACACAGTGAAGATTTATTGTGATGTTCATAAAAGGAAGAAATTATATGATAGACTATATTAATTTAACAGTTCATATTTGCAAGCAAATAATAGGAATTTCCTTGCATATACGCATCTTCATCTACATAATAAACCATCCACTTTATTCTGTTCTGTAAGACAGAGTTGACCCTGATGTATATGCAATGCAAATTACTGAGATCTTTACAGAATCACAGAATCAATTAGGTTGGAATAGACCTCTGAGCGTATTGAGTCCAACCTATGATTGAATTTCACCTTGTTAGCTAGAGACAGCACATGTCAGACATGGCAGTAAGAGACAGATCCAGTCTTTTCTTAAACACCTCCAGGCATGGTGACTCCATCACTTCCCTGGGCAGCCCATTACAGTTTCTAGACACCCTTTCTGTGAAGAAATTCTTCCTGACATCCAACTTGAACCTGCTACATAGATTCTGGTTTCAGGGAAGCTAATGTAAATTCTACCGCTGAGTCCCGTGCAATCAGGACTTTATTTTCTGTTGAACTGTAGAGCAGTAAAGCAAAAAGAGTTCAGGGAGATAAAATTCACATTTCCACAACATTCTTAGGCCAGGGATAAGGATGACAGGAGTAAGAAAAAGTCCGTTTTGTTAACATGAATCACAGACAAAGGTTGTTAAAATCACTGAAAAATTGCTCCATCAAGTTTTGGATGAGGCACTTTATGGTAAATTACAGCTTAAAAGAACAAAAAAAAACATAGTTCAGCAAATACTGTAGGACAGATCTGCATTTTTTTTTCTTCCAAGTGCATTGCACTCTCCACTAAATCATACAATAATAAAAGACAGATTCCTCAGCAGTTCAGACATTTACAATCGTGTGCTACTTAACTTACTTCTAAGAGACATGGGGCATAAGGAATGCCATAGTTCTGTGGATCTTCAAGTAACACTTTTTTTTATCAGAGATCTTTGTGAAAAAAAGTCTCAAATAGAAGTATATACACATGTTCTTTATAAAGTGGGTTTAATTTCATCTGCTGTAATCTAAAAGTTCATAGACAAAATATGCATCACTGTGCCTAACCATATTCTCACACACACACACACACACACACACACACACACACACAATTAAAACAAACTAACCATGACAAAAGAAGGATTAAATCTATTAGTGGGCACTAAGTACGTAATATACAAGAACTGGCTGAGAAAATTCACCCCAACTTTTCGTGCCAGTGGTTCAAAGCTTGATTTTAGTTTCATGTGCACTCACAGGCACCATGTTTACACAGAGATTTGTAACAAATGATGAGAAAGTACTGAGGCAAAAGTGATAAAAAAATTATGACTTACAAATTAGTTTTCTCTCTACTTTGACCTTTTACAGTAGATAAAAATCAGAAGTAGCTAGTCAAATTATGTGCCACAGCAGAATTTAAAATGTAAAACTGACTAAAGCATACAAATGTACAACCAACTCAGTTTTGAGTTTGTGCAGCAATGTTCTGCAAATAAATGCAAGGAATTATTTTTAAAGCATGTAACTTACAAAGAAAAAAGTTATCTTGGTTTAAAGCATGTAAACCATGACTTTCAAGCAGGTTCCTCATCTCCCTACTAGCAAAAGTACAGCCATTGCTGTCGTACTGGTCAAAAGCTATTAAAAATTATTAGAAGTATTTAAAAAGTATTAATGTATTACATATTTGATCATATTCATTTGTGCCTGCCCAACATACCTCTGTAGTTTTGTGGCTAATATCACATGCAGCATCTGTTTGAAATTCTATAGTTTTCACTGGATATTACACATCACATCTTTAAAGTTCCCTAATTTCTAATTTCCCTAACTTTCTAATCATCTATGTAGGTGAAGTTCCCTGGCAGGGACTATTGTACCTGATAGGTACAATACTAGCTGCAGTTTTGCAAGATATTAAAATATGCTTGGCCATTCAAGCAGTCAAGCAGAGACTGCTTTTGCTCTTTCAATTTTGTTTTATTTACAAAAGTTGGCACATGTTCTTGCAGTACCTAAGGGTATTATATACTTGAAAAAAGGATACTACTTTTTATCTAAAAAAAACCCAGATGGCTCAAATTCCAAGGCTTTCATTTTTATTGCTTACTAGTTGTTGGGGGCCTTTGGCATGAGTAAAAATTGAGTGCTAATTAAGGGGGGGTCAGAGGGGAGAATGAAGGAGAACAAAAACCCTGACTCAAAATTCTTGCTTCACCTGGTAATTTGCCAGTGCCTTGAATACTATTTAACTATCCACTGTTTCTAAGGCTTATTTTCTTACCATTACTCTATCACAGCAGGACCTTGAGAAAGTTATCAAGACTGGTTTGGTCTGCAGCTATAAAAAAGAAAATCTTTGGAGTTAAAAAACCTTGTACATGTTTACTGAAAATATATCAGAAACTCAAGTTTCAGTCTGCGTACAAAGCAAAAGAAGTTGCACCACCCAACAGCTCCAAGAGAAGAAGCCAGAATGAGTAACCTTAGATATTCAACATCTCCTATAACGGCAGATTTAATTTCTTATTAAAGGCCCACTAACACAAAAAAAACACCCTTTCTGCTTGTTAAATATATAAAATAAAATTCAATCCAAACAGAACTTTCCATTTTAATAACCCTTTATATTAATGTATCTGTGCATATATGTGTGTGTGTGTGTGTGTGTGTGGAGAAATTATAAATTCATATAGATCCCGGCTTATTTTACTTATAGTCAATGTTTTGGGCTTTGAGAAGGGGGAAGCCTAATGGGTTAAATATGTTGACTCTCTTGTGCATTACTGGAAGAACAGAAATAAACGTGAACAATAGCACTTTCACAACAGCATTCCTCACAGAAATATTTGAGATTTTTCAAAAAAAGTGAGAGCAAAAAATAGCAACTTCATACTTGCACTGCCCTTCTTCTGTGAACAATACTAATCATTTTCCCTATTGTGCACCCACATAGCAGGTTCAAGATCCAGTTTAATATCTTGCATGTATTCAAGCCCCTTGGCAGCCCTGTTTTCCTGAACAAATGGGTTAAAAGCACGTGACCTGAAGGAGTTAGATGAGACACAATGTACTGCACAATAGTTCAGTTGTATGCACTGAAATTATGGCAGACCTTTTTACAAGTGATTTCAAGCATGTGGCAATACTCTAATGGAAACCTGCAAACTCATTTTGCTTTACCTTCCTCCATTCTGCCTGTCTCTCCCTGCTCCACAAAAATACACAACACACCTTGTGTGATTCTGAAATGATTACAGCTCCCTTTTCAGCCCAGCCTTCTTTTGGTGTGGTTTTTACTAACACTCCAGAGCAGTGTAAAGTCAATCTGTCTGTGCTGCTTGAGCAACTTAAAGTGAATTCAGAAAAGTGCACAATGCCAAGTCTAAACTTCATTCACATCTGCCTAATTTTGAGCAGTTCAGGTTTCCAGGTTTCTAGTTGCTAGAATTTGTATTGATATGCAGATGAGACCAATTGGCTAGTTTGATATTAAATTTTACACTTATGAACAGCTGTATTAAGCAAATCTCCAAAGCGCCAAAATGCTTTTATCCTTTCAAGTAGTTTTCCAGGAGGTGTTGTACCTCTAAATAAGAATTGTATCCCTTTAATGCCAACTTAAAAGTGAAGCATGAACAACAATGGAGCCTTTTCAGGACAGCAGTATGATATCAGTGATGGCAAGAACATGAGAAAATACAATTCTCACGTGAAATTCACCTTGGCCTGGGGCAGTGTTTCTCCACCCAGTGGGTGTGACTGACAGGCAAGCATTGAAGAGGGCCCACTAGTAAATCACACATCCCACTTGTATAAACAAACCAAGAAAAAGAAAACAAACCAAAAGGGGAAAAAAAAGGGCACTGATCCCAGGACACAGCACAGTTAAGTCTGCTGGTCAGAATTCCTCCCAGATTACTTCCCCCCCGCCCCCACCTCCACAAAAGTGTGGAGCTGCCCCACAGCAATAAATACTTCTCATATGATACTCTTCTGTTCAATGGCCCACATTCATTTGCACATGTGGAAGGACAGCTACGGTGTGTGACCTGCCTGCAGTAGAGCAAACCAACATCAGGATTGGTAACAGAAGCACTCCACCAGCAGCAAAGTAATGTCCAGAAACTAAGCATAGACCAGCACATTGTTTGGCCAATTTTTCTAAAGTGATTCTGGCATTACCCTTCCTACATACACAATTGGTAAAATTAAAGCTGTGTAACTACATTAAAGCACATTCCATATCAAGTCAGTTTGTCTGCTCTAAGTCTAAAGCCCTGTGTCCCCCCAGGAAACAACAGGAATATTGTACGGACCCTTTCTTCTATTTTAATCAAATGAGCAATGAAATCACTTCCATACACATAGCTAATGATAACAGCATGATGTAAGTGTTCAGAAGATGGAAACAGTGTATGAAGACAGATAGCCATGACAATACGAATAAAACTAAGGTTTTATACCAAGTTTAGTCTAGAGATTACCACAGTTTGTTAGACAGTATGTGACTGTATATAGGAGACAGCCCAGAAAACATCACTGGGAAGACTGTTAAGCTTGCAAACCTACAGTGTTTTCATATACCACTTGGCTCAGCCACACTAAGTGCAGGTATCTTTGCATGGTTCTCACCTACACCATTTCAAACAACACACCACAGCCTAACATTAAGTTCATGTAGAATACAGGCAATCACATGAGGATCTCTCTGCAAAGGCGTATGTCAACACCAAAGGGATAGCTGCCTTTCCAAATGTATTAGCATAAGTCTACTTTAATAAGCAGCAGATGGAAAAAAATGAAATCAGTGTGTTGCAGTGTTACAAAAAAAAAATACTAGACTAAACACAGATAAAAACATTCACATGTCAAAAAATGACAGTTATTAAGTTATAAGGCATGAAAAAAGAAGTGCACTGATTTTAGGGCAGAACAAGGTAAATTCTCTGGACTGTATTTTTTCATGAGATTATTAGGGAAGAAAATATGCACATGTACATATTTTTGTACATGTGCAATTGTCCACAACCAATATTCGGCCCTAGAAAAGGTACAGTTACCCCATTAACGACTTTGGCAGCTCCATTTACCCAGGATCAAGATCTATAATTAACTTTAGGCATATTGCATTGTTAAAGATTTACTGTATTGTTAAATTGTTAAAGATTCACTCTAAGATAACTTGCAACTACCTGTAGTCTTATCCCTATCTCCTATTTACATCGTCTCTCTACCTTCCTTGTGGCACTGCTATACACCTTGGAATATTCTTAAACTCTGCAATTTTTGCAGTGCCCAGGAAAATATTTTTATTTAAACAATGTAAAACCACTAAGAGTTGTACAGGTTTCTTGCTCATCTGAATAAGAGGCAATTCAATGCTGCTTATTATGGAATTATTATTATCATGCCTATTGCTGAAGGTGTCCTTGTGGGTTTTTTTTATTTTGCTTCTCGCCATTACTTTAAAGACACACCGTCTCTTTAAGGATGCGAGGGTAGGGGAGAAGCTGAGACAGTGATGAGTAAAGTTTCATTTGAAGACTGACTGAAATAGTAAGCTGTGCTTTTCAACATGGGCTTTGATGAATCATCTGAACAGAAGGCTTACCCTACAAGTATGGAACTTTAAAACTCATGGTCAACAGTCTTTCTGCATTTAAGGCTACTATTGTCAGTCTAAGTGTTTAGGTTAAAACTTGGAGGTTAAAATAATAAGTGAATATCATTATCATGATAAGAAACATTACAGGAATAGAAGTGGTAAGTATATTTTTCTGCTTCTATCTCACAAGGTGAGGAGAGGCTGAACCACAATCAGAAAAATTAATTTTATGCTAGAGAAAATATATAAAACCATACAGTTCAGTTTTCAGATTTATGTTGATTAAGTTTCTTAAAGCTGCATACTTATTATTAGAGTTTTCAAATTATAAATATTACAGAAAGACAAATTTTCTTAGTGGTTACAACAGGGTCACAGATATTAATGCAGCTGTAGATCCAACTGCCGAGATCTGTAGTCCTAACTTCCAAAGGAACTTGACTCCTCAGTATAGTAAAACAGCAAGAGTAAGAAAAATCAAGTTGGTTGAGGAAGGGGAGAGACATAAATTCACAAAATCAAAAGGTTATTATATGTCTTAAGCACTTAGAATTCCATAAGAGGAATATTAAGAAAGGTTCAGTGCTCCCTGCCACCATGAGCACTTTTTAGAACTATGGTACAGGTACATTCTCCTGCAAAAACTTCTCTGTATGCCTGTCTCAGCTATGTGGTGTGTACTTTCTATTTAGCCAAATACAGAAGAATAAAAGGGAAATACAAATGTTGGCACAGGTGATTTCAAGCCTTAGTTGTTTGACCTTTCTGTATAAGCTTTTGGCATCTGTGACTTGGCAGGCAGAATGCAGGCCAAGCCAGAACAAAGAGGAAGACAGGAAGCAGAAAGCTGGCCATGTCTCCTTGGCAGTCAGCATTGCAACAGGGTGAAAAACCATGTTGTTGCCAAACCAGAAACAGTGGGGGAAGCCCAGATAGTTGGCAAGTCACATACGGCTGTATTGTACATCCTAAACACTAAATGCTTGATAAACTGAAGTGCTATACCAGAGCCTAATCTATTTAAACTCTTCTGCACTACAGGGTAATACTTCATTTGCCCTTGCTTATGTGTTTCCTAAGGAACTGACACAGCATCGTTACTATCATCTATGGGCTGGCAGGGTAAAATCCTGCTGCCACTGTATGAGTTTCAGCATCCTTCTAAAGAATCCAATAAGACACTGCTAGAGCATGGAATCCCCTCCACACACATCCCTGTCTTGCCCCCAGCCCCTGCTCTTGAGGATCCAAGATTTAAAGTACCTGTGCTTTAAAGGATGCATTGGCAGCAGATTGCTAGTTGTGGCAAAATGCATTTACCACTTTGAAAATAGTTTTTCAACTCTTGCCATATCATCAGAACAGTATTATTTCATGTCCAGCATTTGCCCAAACATTATGCCAACATTCAGCTTCAAACCCAGGATGAAAAAATAGCTTTGGTTTTGCGTACTCCCAAATACCTGAACAAAGGGAGGTTGTTTTGGACTCTTCTGTGGGTACCCTGGGCACAGAATTGGGGATGTCACTTCCAGCCCAGTGCTCCGCAGATTGCTGCAGACTGTTGCAGCCTGGGGCAGTGCAGCAGTGGTGCTCATTGCCTCAAAGGAAGAGGTGGGAACGTTGCCAACGTGCGCAGAGGGAGGAATATTATAGATGTTTCCTCCATTGGTTAGTCAAGGTTTCTTGCACTTACAGCAGACCACAAATTTCAAAGGGGACATGGGAGAGTGCGGCAACTGTTGCTCAGCTCCCCAGGAAGGTCTGGCTCCCTGCTAGACATGGAGATTTTCTTCCACATAGGGGCCCTCAGCAGCCAGTGACCCTCAGTGTAGACTGGCCTCTGCTCTCCCAGACTGGTACAAAATCACAAAACTACCTCTTGCCAACCCCAGCTGTTTAGGAACTTATTCATAGAGAAATAAATACAAGGGCTATTTTGTCCCCAAATATCACCCATGGTTCAATAAAGCCTTGGGGAGGGAGGCAACAGGGGGATAGCATTCTACAAAGATTATTTACCAATAATCCATTAAAGTACTGGTGTCAAAGATGACTGATAATCTCTTTGTAGGTGTGGAATGCATTTCTCACTGCTTTTCAGATCTTTCATTCCTGTGGCCAGGCTTTTACTATCTTGATTACATGTTATTTTAACACCAATGAATTGCAAAGCATAATTTTTTTAAATGTTGATTCTGCCTTTGGGCCATGACTAGCATTCTCACAGGCTCCCATGGCCAAATAAAGGAGAAAATAAAGATCCCACTCGTCACAGTCCTTTGACACCAAACTGAATTTTTATTGTTAACAGAGAGGCCAGAATCTATTAAAAAGTTTCATACCACTCCCCAAAGCACTCTGTTCTGTAATGTAATTATACTCTCATCACAGCAACAATGCTGAACAACTGTGTTCCTAATAAAGGAGAGAGCACTTGAGATAAACAGATAATTCCAATTTATCAGCAAAATTGATTGATTGATTGATTGATTGATTGATAGAAAGTAAGACAACTATAAATTTAAAGCAATGATCACTTCCTACAGTAGGAATGCAAGAAAATTTCATGTGATCATGCAGGATAAGAAGTTATTCTGGATTCCTGCAGTAGTCAATTGTATGGGATCCATAAATAAACTAAATTCCCTTCCTCACAGCTAATCTTTATAGCTCAACAGGTTGCAGAGATAGAATTAACACTACAACCTGGTCCTAGCTTATGTCATTAGTGTTTAGCATCTGCTTTTGCTGACCTTCTTCAATTAGTTTTTTAAATATCTATGCTGTTATGCTTTAGTACTGAGTAACTTAATCACATTTCTATGATATCTAGTATAAACACGTAAATTCACTTTTTAAAAAATGCATTTAAGATTAATTCCAATGAAAGTTGGGAAAAGGCAAATCAATTGGAAGAAGCTCTTGTTTTTCTGATTGCCTTTCACTCATACTAAGTAGCTAAATTTCTGGAATCCATTAAAAATTTATGTAGTTAATTTCACTAAACATTTTTTGGGCCATAACACACCCATTTAAAAACGTTCTGGTAAAGTATGCCCTCAGTCTTTTCACTTTTGTATCTACTTGCATACCTTCCTTCATTTGAAGATTAAAGCAAAAATACTACAACAGTCCCCAACAAGTTTCTGCACGTCAACTGTAAAGGCACTTTGCTGTCCTTAGCCAGTCGTCCCACTGCCTCACACCGCCACATCCTGGCCCCACACACAGGGAAACCAAAGCTGAATGCTCTGTGGGGCAGAGACCTTTATCCAGACTGCAGTGAGACTATCGAATGCCTTCATTCTGCTGCTGCTATGGCATAATTATCAGAAATAAGTGGCTTGGCCTGGAAATATAAATGTCAAAATTAAAGTAGACAAGACAGCTTCTTTTGGCTGCCCATCCAAGTTTCATAACTAAAGTCTCAACATAGTTTCCAAAAAAAAATAACCAACAATCAGTCCTACTCCTCAGTTTCTCCAAACTGAAGTGATCCTTTAAATCCTGAAGTCTGGCATCCCTAGGGAGCATGCTAATGTGATCCTGTGACTGTGCTTACTCTGTGTTGCCTAGCTCCTGAATACAGAGCCCTCCAGACCAGGGACAGCCCCTCTGACATGGTCTGATCCCCCTCAAAATTGGGGAGGGACTGTGAGGAAGGACTCCACCTTTTGGCCTTTCAAAGTCACGCTTTTCATTCCCACAAAATGCAAAAGTTATTAGAGAGAGTTACTTTAATTTATTTGATAGTCAATGAAAATATTTTTTCTAATATGCCTTTTTATATTATAAAACATTAAGCAATTCACAACGCAAATTAACTCATGCCATTATAAAATACTGCAACCTCCAGCATTCTGGAGTTTTCAGGAAAGGCTCTTTAGCTGCTTTTGCCATGTAAGGCTGAATAATGTTTGTGATAGGAAATTATTTTTCTTTTACTCCATGAGAACAATTACTGCAGCTATCACACAATTATTGCAATTATAGTTGTAAAGACTGCTGTTCAGAGCTATTCTCTGTAACACCATTTTGCAATACCAGGAACATTTGTCTTTTCTAATGATCACCACCAGCACAAATGTCCTTTTGTAGCTCTTTAAGTGATTTCATTTCTTCCTATTAATATCCTGTTACTTGCTTTGGGAAAAACAAAGGAGACAGGCCCCAATTAATATATACTTTTAAAGCAAAGGCTTTTAGTGAAGCCAGAGCTAAGGCATTTTAAAACAGGAATTGACACTTCCCTTTACAACAGCCTAACATTTTCAATGTGCCTCGCTAAATGGATAGAAAGCCCCCAAAATACTTCAGATCTGTGTTTCATAAACTGTACTCTAAGAGAAGCAGCAATAAAGTTTATTGCAGACCTAAAGTATCTGCATAAACCCGGTTAATTGAAAAGTGGGCGGAGAGGGCTGCCAAATTAAATGTTTACATTAGCACAGCTGTATTGTAAAAACATTCTGCCCCCTGTGCTTTGTAATTATAAGATATTTCTGGACTGTGTATCTCTGCAAAGTTTATCTCTACTGCCAAGAGTGTTTTGGCACAGAGTGTTTGCATTTTTTGGCAGCCAGAGAGCTCTCAGCACAGGCAGTATCTAAAATGGCTGCCAAACAGTTATCCCAAAATGTCGACGATCTAGTGTTGTCCTGCATGAAGGGCAAAAGTCAAAACTGGTTCTAAAACCATCAGATTGTTTTAAGTGAGGCAAGGAGTTGGTTTTCCAGACAAGAGTGGGACCTGGCACCGCAGGTCAGTCACACCAAGCTCACCAGTACACTGTGCACAGCAGAGGGCTAAAAGACATGCTGACTGCTCCACACATACCATAACTGGGGAGAAAAGGGGGAGGAGGGGTTTCCTGAAGGGAAGCTTACTTTATTGTTTTAAATTATGCACAAATCATCATATGCTTCCCCTGTGCCAGGAGCAGACACGTTGGGACATTGCAAAGCACAGCTACTCTGTGCTCATGCACAAGGCGCCAGCAAAGCCCCAGACACTTTATACCTCTTTCACACTGATTGCATTTGCCAGCTTTTAAAGAAAATTACTGTCTTTTCCAAGCTACCAGCAAAATTTTAAAAACCCTTCCAAACATCTCAAGCCTTTGCTGCAACTGCCTCTATTTTATTCAAGGTGGACTGCCTCATCAGGATATGCCAGCCATGGACAGAATTAGAAAACCGTAACTATTCTCTCCCAGGTCTATATAACAGACAGAACAGTGTTCTTTCATTGTGTCTAATGTCATGACAAATGTAAATTGATAGATTCCTTAGGCCTTGTACTCTGCTCTAACCATAACTGTGCACAACCAAAGCAAAAGCATTTACTGCTTTCCTATGTCTTGCTGGACAGTTTCACAAGATTCTGGTGGTTTGGATAATGACAACTGACACTTGAATGCATCATGATGTTTTCACTGAATTGTCTTTACAAGATAAAACTCTACAGGCATTTTAGCATTGCTTGGAATTAAAAAATAAAATAGGAAGTGTCCACACAAGAAAAAATATTCCATTAGTAGAAGAATCACAATCTTACAGACACTAAGTTAATATAAAGCTTGTCTTGTGGGTGCTGCCCCTATCTATTTACAGTCCTAAGCATCCCTATCAACTATCATTAAATAAAAACATCTGAACATGAGCTTTTTGTGAAAATGCTAGTCAACAGATCCATTAAATGCTTCTTTCCCGTGGCCACATTACATCACAAGACTTCAGATCAACCCCAGTCAATTATTTATATAACTATATTTCATTTCTAATCCTTTCTACTCTGTTGAGAAATTTTTGTACCGCTAAACAGAGAGGGCATTCACTTTGATGGTTATGTCCACTCAATATGCTTCTGAATTAAGTGACTTTCACCTTTGTTTAATTAGTAATCAGGGTCGAAGTCACACAGCTGTGTAATACTGATGTCCTTGTAAGGTCCCAGTGAGCTGAGGTTAAGGTTCCAAAGAGCATCTCTTCCATTAATATTTAATAAGTGTATCTCTAAACTGCTGTCTCTCAAAAAAAAAAAGGAAAAAAAAAGGGGGACAAAACTAGCAAGGGACTATGTTTATCAGTCTCTCATGCAAAGGGACATCTTCAAAAAATCACACCACTTTCCATCTTATCTGCTGCTTACATCCTCTACAGATGAAGCTTCATTCTGTAAATATTGTGCCACTCTTCTTCCTTTCAAAGACATATATGCATTTTAAAGATAAATATCTACCTGTTCCCCATTTCTCATCCTCACTGAGCTAACAATGCACTTTTACTTAAAACACTAAAAAAACACAGGCCATTTTCCTCTATGGATGCACTGAGTACTTCACTTACTGAGAATCCCAAAACTTCCCCTGGACTGAAAGAAATACTGAAAGTGCTCAAGAATACAATTCTGTTCATTTATGAGAGACAAAACCCAGATGTACAACAACAGCTTTGTCAAGCTTAAATTCCAGGGTGTCACTTTATCTGACCATCCTGATACCAGGCCAGTGACTTGGGATAAAGATGACTATATGCTTGCAGGTAACTCAGCACCTTCATGCTGTAAGCAGTAAGAAAATGAGATTGCATCCCCAGTCCCTAGGATCTGCACACTACTGGCAAACTGGTTTACTAAATCCAAAGTGAACAAATTTTACCTATTCCAGCTTTAAAATGACTGTGAAATTCCATTTACAGTATTAAAAAATATTTCATTATATTTATGTTATACTTTTAATGCTGTAGGAAACATCCTTGTATCTTATCAGTATCAGAGTATTTTAGTATCTTAGCAGTTCCACTTGTGTATTTAGAAAGGTTCTACCAATTGGATCACATTTTCGCTGGTATATGGCTTCCTGAAGTAGTCAAAGGAAAAAGGATCAAGATGTATTTTATTATTTACACTTATTCCTACATGATCTTCCTTTAGTTGAAAATTTTCAAGACAGGAAAACTCAGAGTATTTCCTCTTTTAGGAGCACTACTAAAGATGTTTCAGATTTACATAAGTGTTATGAATAATACCTCCACTTTCCTTGTATTTCTTAGCTAATGGCTAGAATTTATAGCTAAATCTCATAAAAATCTCCTGGAAGAGAACACTAAATTGTGTACTTCACTCTAAAGCATGAAGGGGAAAAAGTTATCACAATATAATTCTGGATTTTGCATCAATCTATTATTTGTTTATTCTACAACATCCAGAGGTTCCTAATCTATCTTGCCTGAAGTATACAAAGCTATATGCAAAAAGAAAGTTGCATGGATAGATCCTTGTAAGTCAAGGTGTCACAATCAGTGTTGGCAATATGTTTCATTTTTTTGCTCTCTGACCCATATGCATTTTAGTATTTGCAGTACTTTCCTAAAGTTCTGCATCAAGTAAACCTAATATCTTAAATATTCGTGCTGTCCTGATACTCATTCAGCACCTGGGCACATATGTATGTGCAAAATTAAACCAAAAGTCTTTATTTTGCAAACAGACTCTCTATTAGTATAAGAGTTCCTTCCTTTTATACAGAAAATACGTTCCTAAATCCAAACCTCCAACTGGAGAGGATCTACCAACTGCAGCATCTCCTTAAGAGCATTGTTAACTAATTACATATGCTCATGGCCAGCTTCAGTTTTGTCAGGCACACAGTTACTCTGTTAGAGGCTAAAGGGAGGAGGAATGTAGACTGAACTACACCTGGGATTCTGAAGTGCTATTCCTACAAAAATACTGTGTGCATCACCCACAAACCTAAAATAATCACTGTAGCACTCTTCAGTAAGAGTCCCCAGCATACAGTTTTTCTATCTCCACATATTTGTCACAGGAAAATAGTGTAAGCATCTTGTGACAAAAGTCACAAGAACATTCTCTTTTGATACCAAGGGCTGTCTTTCATGAGTCTCCTTGTACATGCAAACCATTGCCATCTTCTTTGCTTAAATTACATGCAAGGCATGACTGCTTTGTAGGGGACCAAGCTTTAAAATTTTCAAGTCCAAATGAGAGGCCTGACAACAGAATGGAAACTTTTATGAGAACTCAACAGTTGTCAACATGTGCTAATATAACAAACTATTTAAACAGATGGAGGCATTTTTATTTAAAGTTTCTGCTTTGCTACTAACTCTTCATTCCATCCCCTACTAAATTTCATTTCCACATTCCTTTCTGTATTTCTTAGTGTTATCTTCATTAACTCTATGATGATTTTTTTCTCTGATAGTATTTGTAGGCTTTAGAAAATAGCATCCAGGGACTGGAAATGGGGATACTTTTTAGTGAATAGGGACTCTGAGTTACCACTTTTATTTTTTAATGATGGAAGGAAAAGTAATGAATCAGCCTTCTTTTAAAAAAAGTGTTCACATATCTCTCTGTCCTTGTGCCCAGGCATTAGAATTGGAGTATTACCTAGTCTTACCTATGTCACTGTTTGAGTGAACCCTAAATTTTAAAGACAGGTCAGAGGAACCATCGCCTGTTGAGAACAAATGTTTGCAGAATAACAATTAAATCACATCAGACAACCAGCCTACCAGTAACTGACTTCTGGCATTAATTTTGAAGCCATTTACACTATGTTAGCTCTTACTATAGTGTGCACAGATTGACAATGTCTCCACAGCCATGTAGCCTTCACTGTCTTTTACAGTAAAGTCCAACCAGAAATTTTCAATACTTTTTCTGCATGAGAAAGGAGTACTCTGAGGGCAAAAGGTGGTGCTAGCATGGAAAAGAGAATTCAAAACACAAATTTAATATCCATGCAGGGCAAAGTTTTGCATTATGAGAAGAAATATGCAAAACTGTCATTAGCAAACATTAGGAATATCATCGTCAAAGACTTAACATTTACTAGAAGGCAATTGCTTGAAAACCTGGTTTTAATTGTGCATACATATTTTTATTCATTAAAATGAGCAACCAATAAAATCCCGCACTATGGTGTCCCAGCCTCATAGCACATTAATAAAGTTTCTTAAAGGTTTTGGCAGGGGGCCAGCACAGTCCATTAACTCCTTGCAAGTTGTAAAAGAAGTAAAGTCATTTTGGGCTGCCTTGTGGTTATGAATGAAACAGCAGGCAGTCTGTATGGAAACGTCACTTTGGATATGGCATTGGTAATGGATGCTTTGCTGTTCAATCAAAGCAGCATGGGGATAAGTTAATGCACTGAATCACAATCTAAATCCTGAGAAACTGCAAAACTAATTTAGTTAAAAGTGGAAGGAAAATACCAAAAGGTTCGAAGTTATGAAGCTCTGTGTATTTTACTAGTAGGCTATCACATTGTAACAGGGCAAACTTGCCCACTGTGAAACCAAAATTACATGATAACTTGTTATACAATTAGTTTTCAATTATTCTAATGATTCTGTAAGACTTCTTAGTAAGATCCATCACATTTTGGGCATTACTTTTAGCAAACAGCATAATCAAATAAACGACCATTTTGCCTTATCTTACCCTTTTCTCTCTGAATGTACAAAACATTTTAATTTCCTTGTTTTCTTCTTTTACACAAAGGAGCATAAATAACTTAAGCAATTGGTAACTAAGTGGCTGTCTTTAGCTCTGTCAAACAATTTGAATTAAAGTGCTATACTTTCCCCTTAAGCTTTATGCTACCATCTGTTCTCCCTTTTCATAACATTACAAGCATTTGGTTTTGGAGAAGGGATTTAGTGTTTTGCATCCTTTTGAGAGCAAAAGGCAAATTTGAATGGTGTTGAATATTTTGAGAGCCAACAAGATTTTCCAAGCAAGGGAACGAGTAAGCTGTAGAATTAGAGCATTTTCCTTAAGGTGTGGCCAATCTTTCCTCTTGCCTTATCGTATAACATCAATATGTTCTTTTTGATTAAGAACATATTCTGAAAAAACAGCATATTGAAGAGGTTTTTGTAAGGAACGGTAAACGGAAAACAACTTGGGGAACAAAAGACTGTGCACTCCTTAGCAAAACAACTAAAATGCCGCAGACTGTTCATTGATGCTGTAGTAATAGTTTTGGGTATTTTGATGATTATTTCAAACTAAAAACTTGAAGGTTACATGAAATTTCCAGTGCAAACCTCCCTGAAGGATTTGGGAGGGACAACCAACTAATGAGTTGGAATGATGTATTAATCTTTTACCTCTGACAGCCCAGTGCAAATGTGGCTTAAATCACAAAAACAGAAGTTGTTTGTCTAGCACCTAGTGGGACTTTGCCACACTACAAAACCACAAAACATGTGAAAATTAGCAGTATCTTCAGAGGATGCCAAGTAGTGAAATAGATGGGTTCTTGAGGCCAAGGGGGAAACCCAACAGATCTTACTACAAAAGCTTACAAGAGCTTACAAAATAACTTTGATACAATTATGTCAAATTCTCTTTGATTTAGCTGCCACTGGGCACCAAGCATTTCATCCATAAGCAGCAATGACATATATCTGCAGCAAAGACAGCTTCTATTTAAATATATAAGATAGTTTTCAAAAGCTCATTTGGTCATCTGGAAATACAACTAATTTGTTTTTA
The DNA here is from genome assembly GCF_027579445.1 of Ammospiza nelsoni. Classification (NCBI taxonomy): domain Eukaryota; kingdom Metazoa; phylum Chordata; class Aves; order Passeriformes; family Passerellidae; genus Ammospiza; species Ammospiza nelsoni. The sequence continues at coordinate 38,483,368 of NC_080669.1, read as the reverse complement.
TTGTATGAAATATATTCACACCCTTTAGAATCAAAGTACCTCCAGCAACCTGGTTATCTAAAGATTTTCCACTGCCTGGGATGGAAAATGAGAGAAGACACAGTCATCCTAAAATGGCTAATAAAGTCTGTGGCTCCAAAACTTTTTAGAACTTAATATTTGTTCATGTACTTTGTCTCTGAAGTGAATGGCATCTCTCAGTAACTCCAAAGTAAACCAGGAATAGTTCTACAGACATCTTTTGAATTAAAGCAAATTTCTTTAGACAAATGAAAAGTTTGGTCCGCAAATTGCATTTCACACACAGCTGAATGTCAGCCACCTCTGAGATATGCTTTTTAAGCCACACACAACTCACAGATGCCACAGTTTATAAACCTAACTAATTAATCTGTATTGTTGAATACACATCTAAACTTCTGAGTTGTTATATTGGAGCCCAGTGGACTAATTTAGGCAAAAAGAAAGATATTCCACCTGAGCCTTCCAAAAAATTAACTTTCATACAGAAAACAATCTGCAAATTGTAATAACATATCTGTCAACCTTGCCACTGAACAAAATGTGCTGTATATTGGAGAAATTGAATTGGAATTTAAGTTGGGTATGATACACGTATCTAGGTTGAAGTGCTTCTATTGTTTGGGCTCTTAGGAAAAAACAGTCAAATTGCTGTATTTTTTCCTACCAGCATCCACCTTGAGAGGGAGCAGAAGATTGTCTGTGAAAAGTGTTTTTGAAAATTTCCCCCAGTTGACTTCTGGAAAAATTTATGTGATACCACAGGACATGTTCATCTTCCCAAAAAATACCATATTCAATTATAATACCCAGTCCCACAACGTGCAGGCATAGAAAGCTGTAAGAGAGGATAGAGATCTCAAAAACATTATTACCCTGGGTATGTTTTCATACTGTAAGTAAACAATTTGTTTTCTGAAATGGAGCACAGAGTTTGTCCATTCTGAGTAGTCTCTCCTTTGCAATGATATAAAGGACACAGATGAACAATCATGTCTCCCAGCATGGCATAGTTTCAAGTGACCATTGCTCTGTAAATGTAGATCAGTCTGGCTGGGCTTTTTGCTATTTGATTTTTATTTGCCTGTATTTCTTTTTAGTGTTAAGCAAAAAAGAGTGAAGGCGCTTGATCTGCACTGAAAATAAAGGACAAGATCTTTCTCAATTTTTAATTTTTTTTATTTTACATGAGTTTTTTAAAATTGTTACTATATATTTAGTGATTGCAGTGAGAAGTCTGGAATGCTGGAATAGTTGCAAAAGAAAATGATCATCTTAATGTGGACAACAACAACCAGTCTATGAAAAATAGTAGGAGGAAAAAATCCTGTATTAAATAGTATAGACTTGTTTCCATAACAAAGGAAAAAATGCATCTTTTGTTCCTGTAATGATGTTTGTGTTACAGAAAGATGGTGTCAGCTCTTGTTTTACCACTCTCAGATGAGCTCCATGGAAAGAAATTCTCAAATTCTCAGACTTGACAAAAATTCTCACTAGTTAAAAATAGTGTCTTTTACAGATGAGACTTCTTGAGGTACAGCCTGGGCACAAGCCACAGTAAGTAGCTTTGCTAAAATTTAATCTACTTAGTCTCTGACAGTTTTGTTAGCCATTCCTGGCATGTACATGGTAACACTGCATGCCCAAAACTTATCTGATGTCAGTCAGGAGGGGAGCCAGAGTCTTCAATGTTGCTGACAGCTTCATGTACCATTTACCAGAAATGGAAGAGGCCTTCCAGAAGAATAGCTTATCTACGGATGCTCTCTAAAATCACAAGATAGAGCAATGTGCAGAGCAGCTACGACTGCCATTAGACTGTTACGTCTCATCAGAGAAGCAAAACGGGGCAGGGTCATACTTTTCCTAGACCACCAGCCCTGCAAACACAACTTTGCACGTAAAAACCACAACAAACTAAAAAATGTATGTGAACACCTGTGAAAACCAATCCTTCTCTGACCAGCTGAATTACTCAAACTTTTCTCTGACTCTCCTATTTTTTTATGCCTCTTAGCAGCTCCAGTTGGTGGTGAAGGAAAAAGAGGGCAGAAACTGGTGGAAGCTATTTTCCTGCCATACCTCTCTCATCTTGGATCTACTTAGTGTTCTCATTCTTGTTTCTGGGAGAAGAGAACTTTAAAAATGTAAATGACATTTTGTTGATTAGCACAGGAAGAGGATGCAATGAGACCCATCCACTCTAGTGGTCAGACAAGAAACCTGGAGTCTCCACAATGGGAAAAATGTCATGAGACTGAGGTTCCCAATGAAAAACAGAGGTTAAGCAAGAGTGAGAAGGCATGACAGGGATACGGAGCAGACAGCAGACAGCACAGAAGACAATCTGCTCCCTCCATCTATACAGTTCTCCAAGAAATGCAGAATCTTAGCATCCTTTCCCTAAACATGGATGAGTGCATCTTCTGGAGATGTGGGCAAGTGTTCACTGCAAAACAAGAACAAGGGTATTTATGCAGTGCCACAGATAGGTCCATTCTTTTCCAAAGAGAAATGCAATTTCTTTTTGCTGAGTAAGCTGTGCTTTTGCCTTGAGAGCTCTAAACATGCATATTGATAGGGGATTCATTTCTCTACAAATACCACTGTAGGATGGAGTGGCATCATCTCATTAATTAAATCGGAAGTATACTACATAATGCTAATCCCTCAACACTATACTCTTAACTGGGTTTGCATAACTTATACCCAGTTATTACAGCACTCCATTGACTTTTCCATTTCACCACACTTCAGGAATGTCTAATGAGTCACAGTTTGTCTAGATGCTTCTGAGAGTCACGATCTTCCCCACAGCAACTCATTGTATCCAGGTGTAAAACAAAATAAAAAATAAACTCATTCACTTTTCTACAATATGGTAGCAGAGTGGGGCAAGAGATGGAAACTTCAACAGATGTTTTCAAACTCTTTTGAGAGAGAAAACAGTAGAATTATGTCTTTTTCTCACTTTTTTTAGCAGATTAGTAGATTTATATCTTTTTACTACACATGGCTAAACTCAATCTTCTTTAAATGTGCATTTGTTAGACATGAATACACAGTAAAATAAAAAAATTGAAAGAGAGAGAGGTAAGTCCTCAGAGTGACAAAATATTAGCATGAGCTGTGTGCATTCTACTTTTAATGTTTTTACCACATGCAGAAATCTTTTTTAAAATAATAGTATATATGACTGTTCAAGGGATCACGCAGGGGAACTGGCTGTATGTTATTTACAGATCTATGAGGGATATTTATGATCATTATCAAACATTTCTCCCTAAAATGCTAACCTATGAATTATTTTTTCAGCATGAATTGAATATTTATTACACATAAAGACAAGGATATTCCCAATAAAGCTATAGGTAATTTTTATTAAGAATAATTTGAGAATTCATTTTGTGGTATTCATGGTATCAGCTGGAGTCTTCCCATCTAGAGATGGAGTTGATGTCTATGTCAAAACATTTATGCCTCAGGGAAAAAATTAGGCATCTTACAATAATCTAACTTTCCTTTACAGTTCTTCTGCCTTTGTCTTTTTTCTTTCTCATACAAAAAAAATTTCTCGTTCATAAAAGTCTTCTTCATCCCATATCTCCCTCACCTCGTATTTTTCCTGTCTTTTCTAAATTGCCACACGTTGTCCCTTTCGGAATCCAGCATTTTGATTAGGGTGCTCACCCTAATTAAAAGCAGCTTGAATGCTGGTTGTTTGCAGGACTTCTCCCTTCTAGTGAAAAAAAGTACAGGGGGGAAAGCCCCCCAGTTATATCACACAACTGCACAGATACCTAGAATTCAACATGTCCACAAGACAGAAAAGAAATGCATGTGAAAAGATGTCAATAAATGTGTTTTCAAAAGAGAAACAAACTTAATAAATTCCTTCATTCAGTCTTTTACTAGGGAACACTGCAGAATGCACTGCAGATACAACTGCCTACCCCACTAGGTCGCACCTCCCAGTCTTAACTCATGATCATATTTCAAAAAGTGATCAGCACTATGTAATTGTGATGATAATTTACAATTTGCCCATTGCAAAATTATGAAATATTAGACCTAGGTAGAAAACTTCCTTTTTCTCAAAGACAACATTAGTCCTAGAGCATAAGTGCTGATGGCCTTCCAATTTTATTATTTTTTTTAGTATTTCTGTCACAGCTGCTAAAGCTGTAGTGTTTGCAGGCATTATTTCTTGTAGAGTTTTGAGGTCATTTAGCAGTCAGTGGAAAATTATCCAGTCTGCCTCCTTGGCCCTCAAAGCTGCCATAAGAAAAAATGCAAAAACATACTGCTCTTAGATTGGTCTAGACGACTTTACACATACCAGCTGGCAGCGTCTTGTCATTATTCATAAATATGGTGTAAGAAATAACTGCTACCCAGATTTTGATGAATCCCAAATATAAGTGCCCACATTTAGAAGGCAAGTTGATGCTGGCTTATGTAACACTTGGGGATTTAAATTTCCTGAAAAAGCAGTGAGCCTCTTAACTGGAGACCAAGCAATTTGACTCTGTGATTTCTGTGCTAGTTGTAGGCTAATTGGGCCTGAGGTAACCTATTACACTGAAATGATATTTGCACTTGCTACTGGTTACAGTAATTAAGCTCAAAGAGCCTGGAGAAAATCATTAGTGCAATGTAGTTGGTTTTATTTGATATTTCTCTCTGTAAAGTACTTTGTAACTCTAAGATATAAACCACACACACCTGAAAGAGCCAACTTCACGTGCATTCTTATTCACTAAGAGTTCTAGTAGAATTAGCAAATCACACTACTTGGAAGAGTAAAATTAGGGAACTTCAGAGAACATTCCTACTCTGCAACTGCAAAAGGACTCTGCAATGGCAAGTGTATTTTACATATGAACTGAATTTTAGTTTGGGAACATTTTGCCTCCTGTTGTTTTTTCTCAATAGGAAAGGGAAAGCTCCAAAAGTAATTTTGAATTCTACTTATTTTGGTTAACAAAATTATTTTTCTTATTTTTCTTATTTTCCCCTCAAGCACATCCCTGTTTTGGAAAGCATTCCCTCTAAATGTTTCAAAGAGGCAAAAAAGTGCCTGTGGTTTGGCTCCCACTGAAGTTTCTCATGGATGGCTTCTGGAAGAACTAATTTATTTAGAATCTTTCATCGTTACTATAATTACTATTATACACTTTCAGGTTTTTTGGGGTTTTTTTTGCTGTAGTTCAATCCTATTTGATACTGTGTGGAAAAAAAAATCTTGTTTAATAGGTTTTTTAGCTGTTTTTGGGGGAGGCAGGGGAGGAATTTGGCATGGCTAAATTTCATATGCTACTTTAACAAGAGATGTTATTTGTCCTCTAATTTTGATTTTGAAATTCAGAGGTTTTAAATGCAACAAGATATCTCTGGTGCTAGAAAGTTTTGAAAAACTACCTGAAAATTGTTTGGTTATTTACTTCTATTGTAAGTCATGTAAGAAAATTCTGCAAAGCACCTGTGCAACATTGGGTCGGCATGCACAGGAACCCCATTTCCTGAATTTTCAGGTGTATTTAGCCTACCCATCTTCTGGTACAAGAACAGGGCTCTGAAAAGCATTCTCTACTGACCTGGCTGCATTGCCATAGCATTACTTTTGAAATCAATAGTCAATTTTGAAAATCTCACCTGAACATATTTCTATTGTATTCATGCCAGGACACCAAGACACTTAGATGACCTTTCTTCCCTTTGCATACACAAAACACAAATTTTGAGTGAGTTCCAAAGGCAAGATAAAATACTCCTGGACATTTATCTTGTGCAGTGGTCTCATGAGCAGAATATGGATGTTATACACTTTATGATACGTGATGGTGTACTACTTTTGAACACAGTTCAGTCCTCATATCATTCTGCAGCGTAATGGATCGGCAACCTTTTCCTTCCTCACTCCCAGCTTCTTCCATCCATCACAGGTGCCAGTGATCCCATAGCAAGCCTTCTACAGAAAAATGCTATTTTAAACATTGACATGACATGGAGGATGTCATAAATTAAATTCCCACTGGAACATGGAATACTGAATTTTTTAATGCTTTCATCTTAACTCTGGAAAGCTTTGGCAACAAGAAAAAACATCTAGTTTCCTAGTTCTTCATCTTTTGGCTTGATGGAACTGGATTGGAAGAGAATATGGTTTTACATAGGAGGCAATAACCTAGAAGGCACTCCAAGTCTCTGCCTGGCACAAAATAATGTCATGCTTGCCAACAACCATTCTCAGTGCCAATATCAGCCTCCATGCTCTAGTTACAGTTCAGGACAAAACTTCTTAGAGGAAATGTGGTCTGACCAGGGGCTTTTCCTTGTCCATAAAACATACTTTATCCTGGCAGAGGCTGTAAATAGGTGGTGTGCCACCCCCTGTAAAACACCCTCTACATGGAGAAGCTCTCCACTCTCCATACTACAAGCATCAAAATCTGGTCAACTGCTGTGATTAAAAAAAATACCTTATTTCAATGCAGTGTAGAAGGAAGATCAACCCCATCTGCAAAACACTCTGTGTTCATGAAGCCTTTGGCAGCAGATATGTTATCACAAACAATTTTGATTGCATGTGAAAAAAAGCCCTAAGTGAAAATTATTTTTTCTCATCTATTGTGCAATGAAGAGATTAACTCCCTTAACAGTAGGTTCTCTTGTTGAAGGTGTACATCCTACTTTCATTGTCTTATTTTTTTACTAATGAGAGGTTTATAGCTGATTTTAACTTAAGAATGATTGCTGGTGGTGAAATGCAGTAATTATGTGATGTATGACAAGAGACAAAGCTGCATACTAGGGAACTTGCATAAAATGCAAACTTAATCTTCCTTATATGAAAAGGAATACTTTACAAGCTGGCAGATCCTCAGCTTTGAGTAATGAGACCCTTTTCTTTTTCTGCATAGAAAAAAAATGTGTTAACAAAAGCAGGAACTAAAATATCTCTATTTTCTCCTCTCTCTTGTTCACAAATTATAGTATTACAGGAGTTCTGGAATTTGAAATGTCATGATTTGAGAAGTTACGGGAAGCAAAAGAAATGTCCTCTGATAGTAAAAAACCAGTCACATTTGAAAATTAGTTCATAATCAGTTCATACTGAAGGCCTTTGAGTTCATCATATCCATCATACTAATTTAATTTAGAAGCAAAACAGAAATCTTAGGTAAAAAGGCCAAAAGGCATTATGGGCATGAAAGTTAAACTAACTCTGCATTCTGTTGAAAAGAAAGAAAAAAAAAAAAAAGGAGGAGGAAGAGAAAGAAAAGGAGCAGCAGCAAGTAGTGGGCAAGTCAATAGTGTTTGCACAGTTTCTGCATGACTGCATTTTCTCATGCAAGAGGTACTTCTGAACTACAATGGGACTGTGGTAAACCATCTGTTTAGAGATTAAGGATCCATCAACACTGAATGTTCAGTTCAACATAAACTGGTAATTTGTTTAACTCTGCATTTGCCATTGTCCCCCAGAACCACTCAACCAATATTACCTCTTTAATTATGTGGACAAAGAGAAAATGTATTTTTTACATGATCTTGCAATAATAGTGAGGTAGCTATAAATTTTAATGAAAATTAAAATCAATCTGAAAATTTAGGTCCAGTAACTTGACTGCAGCTGTGGAATTCAAAGGCCAGTTGGTGATTGTCAACAGATATTTGAAGCATTCAAATAGTAAAAGTACAAGGCATATAATGAAATAAGAGTGTAAACAAGCTGGGAGTCTAAAAATCGAGAAAAAAAAAGAATTTTTACTCTCGATTTTAGGAAAAACTTCATTTTCATGAGATATTTAGCCCTGTTTATGTTTTCCCAAAGGAGTGACATAACATACTTTGCCAAACTATACTAGGTTTGTGGAAGTAGGTGTGTTTGAGATGCATATTTCAGTGAGATATCTGATGAGAAAGGGTTAGGTATGGAAGGCCTTGGTCTCAATTACTGATTAGTACCACAACCCCAAGGACTAGAATATCTACACCATAGACTAGACTAAAATCCCTACATCAATAATAAGCAGTACATTTTGGCCTTACTGGTTAAAAGGCAGATTTTACTGTTTATGTCACACCAGGGTTACAAAGTTTCCCACAGCCACGTGAAAGCTGCTATTCAGCTAGCAGAACTGCTTGCTCTCTAAAGACAAAGTATACAAACTCCTGCTAAAAGGCAAAAGAAAACCACTAATTGCCTGAGCTGAGAAAGCAACTTCCCCTATGGGCAGGTTATTCTCTAACTGTCAATTAATGTGTTCTTTGCACGCTGCTATCAAACATGGAGTGCTGCACCAAGAGCTAAGTACATGGACCTGGACCACTGAATCCTATCTGATATGGTAACATTCCTGTGGTTACAGCACAGTTCTGTTGTAGCATCTTATGCACTTCCACACAGAATTTGTGACCTCTCCTCAATGGGTCCTCTTACAACAAGCCACTTCTGCCTGCCCAGGGCAATAAATCATGTATTCAGTTTCCATAAGCTCTGAGAACATACCTCAGGATGCCCTGTAGAGAGAATGCCTTCCTGAGCTGGCTCATGATCTGTCAGCAGTCTGCCTCCTTCCCCAGATGAGGCAAAGAAAAGGGGAGTTACTGAAAACAACTAAAGAATGCAGCATCCTGTACCCTGAAAATTGGTTTATCTGTTTCAGATATACTGTATGCTTGCTTATTAGTTGACTCCCACTGAATGATATGTTCGCATGGGAAAAATATTTCTCATCTTACCAGAATTGTAAGAGAAGAAGAAAACCCTCAATCACTCTGTTTTATGAAAATATTATTCTTTTGGAAATAAAAGTTCTAAAGATGTATGTCAGCACTGCTCCTCTGTAGGAGTAGATATATCAAAAACCAGACCATAAACAAGGAGTTAGTAAGCTGAGGCCCAAAACCTCCTGCCCAAAAGTGACTATAATAAAATCTGAGGAATAGAACTGACAGTAGCTCTGTCTCATAAATTCACCAGGCCTGTCACAAGACAGATGACTAGCCATGATTACCAAATGCAATGGTGTTTTTGTTAGCTTCTTAACCTCACTGAATGATGCTGACACTGAGTAGAGTGTTTATCTATCAAGACAGGATAGTCACAAGTTCCTAGAACTACTACCTCTTCCTTGTTCTCACTACCTGCTACACCCTCTCCTGGCATCAAGCCCTGAAATAGTCCATAAACTCCTTAGGGCAGATATTATGTCTGTGTTGGTTTTGCACAGTGCCCAATGTGATTAAATTTTGATCCCAACCATCATTTCTAGAGATTTTTCAAATATACTTTTTCAAGGTGGCTAAGGAGGAGTTTTGAGTATTGTTTTTATCAAGTGTCATCAAGATTTTGTCCACATTTTTCTTGGCCTCCATTTTACTTCATGTAATAGAAAACTGTGATTCAAAGTATGAATAAAAATATTTTTAAATCTTTATTGAATATTCAAGAGGAATCACAGGTGCACTCTCTTCATGCTTTTGCTGCCCTTGCGCCCTCACAGACATTTTCTATCCATACAGCTTCTTCAGCAGAGGTGCAAATATCACATTCCTAATTTTTCTACTAATGTAAGGGTTCCTTGATGTGGGAAAAACAAACAAACAAACAACAAAAAACTCCTAACCTTTTCTAATAACTTTTTTTTTTACAAGTAATGAAGCAATGAAAGATCCTTGACCATGTGACGAAGCTTAGTGCTTTCCAGATAACAGTACTACATTTACCTTATTTTCTAAATTATCTAAGCAATCTAAACAATATTCAGTAAGTTTTGTTATTATTCAGTCTCAGTCCCCCCAGAATCCACTTTCTGAGGAATGTATCAGCTAGACAAAGGAAGAGAAGCCCTAGGCTTGGCTTGGGCAAGCATTTCTGCTGCCCTTTGTGATTAACAGTGAACTACCTGACTCCTAGGCATCCCAGGGATAATTGCTCAGCTTTAAAGCCAGAGTGTCCTAGTCACAAAATATTGTAAGAAAATTCATATCTCTTGCTGGGTTTATTTCAGGTTGAATGGCTGCAGACTAACAGGACAGTTGTGCTTCACAGTAAAGGATGTGCTCCCAACTGCAACAGAAGCATTTTTGCTTAGCATTGAAGTTCATAAACACCACCAAAAAAAAAATTAGAACAAAGGAAATACCATCAGAACTAGTAATTGAAGCTGCACTTCAAAAGAAAATCCAGAGATGAAGTATAGGAATTATGTAATGCAACATCAGAAAGTTCTAGGTGTCACCTTCATGGAAAGTCATAAAATTTAAACATGAACTCTTAAATGTATCACGGATTGGATGGGGTTCAAAAATCAGATCTACAGAGAACAAGTAGGTGGTTTGTTGGTGGAAAGAGGCAGTTGTTTAACTTGCTGCCAAGGACAACCATGGAGTGTCCCCGGGGCAGAATGCCATTTCAGGACTGCATCTCAAGAACAGGTGGCCTTCAAAGCACAGGTCCCTATTTAATTTTACACACACTGGGATGAACTCCTGAAAGTCTCCTCCTTTGCATGAGATCTAAAATGTTTCCATATGTTCTTGAGGAGTTAGGTTTGATAAACTTTGTATCATGGTCTTCTTCCATGCATTTTACATAGTTCTTTATTTTCTACCCAATGTCTGTAACACAGCACGAGGTATTGAAAAAGGTCATCTCCCTTTCTCCAGCTCAGTGACTGACAAAACTGATGGCTAAAAGCTACTTTTGACCCATTTGTGAACTATCTGCTGACATTATTATAAATTTTGGCACAGACTAAATATGTTGTGCATCAATTGAATTTGGCTGGTGGGAAAAGATGGACATCTGTATGGTCCAGCTTCTCTTCTGCCACCCACAGAAGACTGTTTCATCCAACATTATCTGGTCATACAAGCAAAAAACATTACCTAAGGACTCAAAGGTATACTAAGTTACTTTGTCAATGACACTAAATTGGACAAAGTGTTGACTGCCTTGAGGGTAGAAGAGTCCTGCAGAGAGACATTGACAAATTAGAGGGCTGTGCAATCACCAGCTCTATGAAGCTTAAAGAAAATGAGTTGCACCTGGGATGGGGCAACAATAGTTGTGTATAGAGACTCGGGAAAGAGAGGCTGGAAAGCAGTGCTGTGGGAAGGGCCCTGGGGGTAGTGACTGACAGCAGCTGAGCATGAGCCAGCTGTGCCCAGGTGGCCAAGAAGGCCAATGGCATCCTGGCCTGTGCCAGCAATGGTGTGGCCAGCAGGAGCAGGGCAGGGATTGACCCCCTGTACTCAGCACTGGTGAGTGCTGAGTTCAGCGCTGGGGCCCTCAGTTTAGGAAGGACTTTGAGATACTGGAGCGTGTCTGGAGAGGGCAACAGTGGTGGAGAAGGGTCTGGAGCACAAGTGCTATGAGGAGCACTTCTTGATGGAGTTGATGTATTTTAGCCTGGAGAGGAGGAGGCTCAGGGGTGAGCTTATCACTCTATGACTGCCTGAAAGAAGGCTGTAGGGGTCAGTCTCTTCTTGCAGGCAACCAGCAATTGGACAAGAGGACAGAGTCTAAAGCTGTACCAGGGGAGGTTTAGGCTGGACATTAGAAAATAAATCTTCACAGAAAGAGTGATTGGACATTGGAATGGGCTTTCCAGGGTGGTGGTGGAGTCACTGTTCCCTACAGTGTTTAAGAAAAGATTGGATGTGGCACTTAGTACTATTGCTTAGCTGATGCAGCAGTATTCAGTCACAGGTTGGATTCAATGATCTGAAAGGTCTTTTCCAACGTAATTGATTCTGAGATTCTGTGACTCTATCCTGGTCAGTGGCAAGTTTAACATGAGTCAGAAGTGCCTGGCAGCCAGGAGGGCCAACCCTGTCTTGGGGTGCAGCATCACAGCTGGGCAAGGGAGGGGATTGTCCTGCTCTGCTCTGAGCTGGTGCAGCCTCACCTCCAGTGCTGAGGGCTGGTTTGGGTGTCACAAAAATATAAGAAGTTAAACTACTAGAGAGCATCAAAAGAGTGGCCACAAAGACAATGAAGGGTCTGGAGGGGAAGTCATGTGAGGTCACTCGGTTTTTCAGACTGGAGAACACGAAACTGAGGGGACACCTCATTGCACAGGATAGTTCCCTTCTGTGGGGAAGAAGAGGGGCAGGCACTGAGATCTTTTCTCTTATGCATGGTGACAGGACTGAAGGAAAAAATATGAAACTGTGTGAAGAGAGGTTTAGGCTGGATATTAAAAAAAGCTTCTTATCCAAGGAGTGATTGGGCCCTGTAAAAGGCTCCCTGGGGAAGTGGTTACAGCCTGAGAGAGTTCAAGAAGTGTTTGGACAGCACTCTCAGGCACATGGTGTGACTCTGGAGTGATTCTGTGTACAGACAGAACTCAAAGATTGCTGTGGGTCCCTGCCAACTCAGGATATTCCATGATGATTCTATGGTTCTGATTTTGCAATGTTTCTGCTGTTGCCTTTGTGATCTGAGACAGAAGTCCTTTTAAAATTCACTTTGAAGGACATGTTTAATGATTGAGACAGTAGTCAGAACTGATCATTTGCTCTCTGAAAGACACGTTCCTCATTAACATAAAACCAAAAAGAAACACAAAATGTGAAAGCTCAGAGGGATTACAGGGAGAATATGATATAAAACAATCAATGTTCATCTCTGTAAATTACAGGATGCTTTTCTCGAGAACTTAATTCATGTTATGTTATCATTTTTTCATGTGCTGGAGAGCCCATATAATGCATATTTCTCTGTTCCTGCTAAACCTCACAAAAATTTTTGGATTCTGTGTAGAGAATAAGGACGTATTTTCGTATAGTGTTATTGTTTTACTACTTCCCATGTTTATTTAGACAGATTCATAGCACTGGGTAGAAAATGTATTGGTTGGCAACTTCAGTTTTGGAAGAGAAAGTAAACACATGGTGATTAGCAAACACTGAACTCTACTGTGTTTAATTTTGGCTTAACAAAAACTAAAAACACATACAGACAAATGCATGAACCAGAGACCCTTTTCTATTTTGTTCCAAGCAGGAGCATTTGTCTGTATGCTGCTTCCTAACCCTTCTTTGGAGAATTTCCAAGATTATACTTTTTTGCCTTTTCTTTAAATATGTTTACTAACACCAACTTCACATGCCAATAAGGCACTAGTTAACAAAAGAAATTTGCCTCTGAGATGTAACTGAAATCACTAAACTAACAAATTAAACACAGTTTAAAAACAAAACAAAAAAAATTGAAAAATTATGCCTACTATTGTTAAAAGAAAGGTCACAAGAGTCATTTATAAAAGACCCCAGAAAAAATATTGGAAAGATTCTCAATGGATTTCAAGGCTAAAGATAAATACACAACAACCACCTAACCTTCCAGTTGTCATTGTTCTTTTTAGTCCTTGAGTTACCTACCCTGAAATTTGGGGGGTTTAAGGCATTGACTCTTACTACCTGCAAATGCGTTGTCTTTTCAAAGATTATGACAAACCCCTTTAAGTGGAGTTAAGTTCTCAGTGCAGAAAATAGGAGCATGAAGTCATAAAGCCTATTTTTGCAGCAACCATTGAATCTTCAGGCAAGAAATATTTTTTTTTCTGTGCTTAGTTTCATCTTATTGTTGTCATGTTTCTCAGATTCAAAGAAGGGTTGGTTGTTTTACTCACACCTGTAAAACAGCCTCAGAAAGAGTGCAAGTGTTAGAATTCATTATCTCATCTCCCTTGCCACACTTTTCTAACAACTTGGCAAATATTTTTCCTGAAGACAAAATAACCTCAGAGCCACAGGTGACTATGAGGTATATAGCAACACACAGTAAAGCCTTTTACATGTTTGCCACATGCGATGGACAAAGTAATCACTGAGCAACTTTCCATACTCTATAAAGATGAAAAGCATTTCCTTCCACCAAGCCCTGAAGCAGAGGGCCGCATCCGCCAGAGCCATTTGGTTGATTTCAAACAAAGGTAGGAAGTGGCTGTATCCTAATGCCTCATTGTGGTCCCATGAGTCAGTGCTTTGGAACTCAGTACCTATTCTTCACTCTTTTACCAGAAGAAGGAAAAAAAAAAAAAAAAAAAAAGCCCACCCAGAAAAGTAGCAGATAAACAGAAACAGCAAGGGTGTTCAGATAAACGCTTTGCTCAAGAGAGAGCTCCTGGTCCTTAACTTTTCTTTTCAATTCCTAATCTCCAGCTCTGCAATAACATTTACTCACCAGCAGGAAATCACTTGTGCTGAAGAGTTTTCCTACTGCTACGATGGCCCAGCACTGAACTGACCTGTCAAAGCCATGTTGTTGGGGAGAAAGACAGAAGTTCTACAGGCTGAGAAGGTGACTCAGTAACCCTTCTGAGTGGAAAACCACTCTTGCAAACACAAACATAGGAAGGTTATTCACAATAGTAACTAAGGTAGCCAAGCCACAAGAAGTAAATTTTCACTTACTGGTTAGCATATTTTTTTCAGGGTTAAGAGATACCTTTTACTGAAAGCATAAGCATGAAGGAACAACGGAAGTGTTGCCAAAACCACATCACACAGCGTTGACCATGCTATTCTTCCTAGCTGACAAAACTGCTTATGATGTGGATGACCAGATTAACATTACAAGAGCTGTGGTACGGCATGCTGATATGGTATGCTACTGGGCAAAGACCACAGCATTTTAAAAATTCCTACCAAAAAAAAGGTATTGAAAACTTTGCTATTGTTTTACCCCACTAGAAAACATGTTGTCCACCACAGATATGCAGCTGCCTCTAAGTTGAACAGTGACAAATACTTAACAGTGAAATTAAAAATACTCAGTGTTTCCAAAGCTCAGTATGTCAGAAATACCTCAAGCTGAGTATAATAAACCTCTGCCGTTACAAACATTCACAATTAACATAATTTTGTCTTCTCAAAGGTACCTATGGTGTCTGCAAGAACCTGCACCATGATCACTACTAGATAAGATTACATGGATAGGATACAGGACAGGTACCTCATTCAGGGAGGGGACACTTTACTGTTCAAATGGAGATATCAGTTACATGATCTGTTAGAGAACAGCATTAAAAAGCAAAAAAAAATTGAGAAGTTATAGCATGGACTCAGTGGTGCTTTATATGACCATTTCCAAATGTAAAAATAATGTAATTGTTCTTCTGTTGAAGAGATAAAATTTCAACCTATAAATGTATGGGGAGTTTGAAATACTTTTTGAGATTTCCATAACATTCACTAAATTTTAGAGGTTTTGAATTTTATTAAAAAAGTACTCCAGTTCTCCCTAAACAAAGCAGAACACTATACTTTTGTTTTTAGAAAATCTTGATCTAACTGTTGTTAAGGTACATCATTACATACCCTCTGACTCTCATACTGATAACTGTGGTTTTGCTCATTTAAAAGATATAAATAATGCCCCTTTGTTTTGTTTTGTTGTTGGGTTTTGGGGTTTTTTGTTTGTTTTTTTTTGTTTTGCTAACATCTAACAATAAAATTCTATTCACATCTTTAGGATATGTTAGGTACTCAGGCTGACCATATTACCAAAACTGTATGGAGTGCATAAGATCATATAACAATAAGTAATCTGCATGAAATTCCCTTATACTTTGCCAACATATCAGATAGTCAGAACTGTTTACAGAGGTACAAAAACCATGGAGAGCACAGTTTATAAAACAAAAAAGGAAATGTACTCTATGCAACAGGAAAATTAAAACACAGTAACAGCACTCGCTTGTTAGAAACACTTGGCAGCATGTCTAAAGCATCATGGTCAAAGGCATGATGCAGTATGTGCTGTGTTTCAGTCAGAAGCATTCCCAAACTCCAAACCTCTCCAGCCATCATCACCACCTCATTTGGCAGTGGCTCCAAAAACTCAGTTCATCTAGTCTAAATTTACTCCACATGAAATAGACACAAACTTACTAGAGCTGCGTTATGTTCGTTAAAAAAAAAAAAAAAAAAAAAAAAAAAAGCATTGGCAACAACACCACAAATCGGGCAGCTACAAGACAGTTGCACTGTATCATGAAAGCCGTCCTCTACATCATGTGCACATCCTGTTTTTATTTTAAATTTTCAGTGACACTTCTCTTTATTTGTCTTCCTTTCTGAGTTCTTCCAGTTTCTCAGCTC
Source organism: Ammospiza nelsoni (assembly GCF_027579445.1). Classification (NCBI taxonomy): domain Eukaryota; kingdom Metazoa; phylum Chordata; class Aves; order Passeriformes; family Passerellidae; genus Ammospiza; species Ammospiza nelsoni. The sequence continues at coordinate 38,467,222 of NC_080669.1, read as the reverse complement.
CATGCTTTTTTCCCATGTTGCTGCTGCTGCACTGGACAGAGAACCAATGTGTTCAGAATAGATAACAAGCAGTGTTTTGAGTGGATAAAAAGGCAAAAGGACACCAAAAAAAGAACTGACATATCTTTGATTAGAAGCTGAGCTACAAAACTCTGAAGACTGTATTCCACTTTTCCAAAAGTTATTAACTAAAATTATTTTCTCAGATTCTCTAAAAAAGCCCAGCAAAGGAAATTATTACATTCCGCCACATTGAATTCACATTACTGTGAATTCTGTATTTCTGCTGTGTTTCTTAAAACAAACATGCATAAACTGAAAGGGGTCTTTTAAAGCAGCTTTGAGGATTGAGAGATTTGCTTTTCAGTACACTTTGTCATTTGTGTGTCACTACTCAGAAGAGTGAGGACAAGAAACAATCTCAAAGACAGACTGGTGCATACCAGAGACTGTGTAGAAGACACAAGCTAAACTATCTGAAAGCAGAGGTGTTAAGGTAAACAAAAATATTTCTTTTTATGTCTTCAACTTGCTTGAAGACAACAAAAAACAAAATTTTTCTATTATCTGTTAAAAACCCTTTGAGCATTCTGAGTAGATGGTTCCTTTTAAGTTCTTTCCTATGAGTTTTCAGACAGAGAAAACAAGAATGCAGGGCTATATTCCCAAAATTTGTTACTGAAAGGCTTCAATCATGAAATTGAAATACAAAATTTCAATTTTGTATTTGAATACAAATTTGAAATGTTTGTATTTCAAACAGCCTCAATCCAGGACAAAACATGATGTAGCTCTATAAAAAAAAGGAAAGTGGAAGAAGCACCATTTTGTCATCTTATTAGAGAAGAATGGAGACAAAAACCTTACTTGAAATTTACAGAGTAAATCCTAGACTTCTTCAAAAAGAAATAAAAAAGTGTTTTAATTGGCATGTGTAAGTACCTTCATAGGGAGAAAATAACAGATCATAAAGAGGTTGTCATTTTATGTGAATGGCACAGCAAGAACTTTACAGTGAAGCTAAACAACCTCAATTTAGCACCAGCAAGAATGACAAAGCATTGGAACAAACTAGCAAATTACCAAATTTTAAGACATATTTTTTTGTCTCAGAAGAGTAATTTATTTCATGTATCTAAGCTTTGAAAATAAAATTTGTGCATATAAGTGTCTATTCTTCTTTATTAAAGTAATTAGACATATTGTTTGAGCCAAGGGCTAGAGCACTCTTGTAACCTATATTCTTCCTCTTTCAAGAGATGTGACCCTGACTAACTGACTTTGCACTTCTACCTTAATTTCTTCATCTGTAAAATGGAGATAGCACTACTTATTTACATATCTCAGTGCATTATGTGAATTAACTAATGTTTTAAACTGACAAAAAGATGAAAGCCAACTTTAGGCATAGTTTGATTAAAAGAACCATTCATGCCATCTGCAAATTATTTTTAAAAATTCCTTTACAGATTTCTTGCAAAGATCAATAATAATTATACCAACCAGGGAGTCCAGATATTAATCACTTAAAGGTTATTCTGTCATATTCATGAATGTCTCAGAAATATCAGTGTAGCTTCTAAAAAGTGACTGAGAGTGGCCCCTTTGAAAACAAAGTGTTCAGGAGTTCAGGACTGAAGTCCTCCCACCTTCACATAAATTCTGTGGCTGTCATGAGCCTTTCTCCTGTTCTATACATCAGATATGTCTGCTTGTAGAAAAAAAAAAGACTATGAAGAAAGCCAAGTTTTAATTTAGAATTTAATAAAAATTGATTAAGCATCACAGAGCGCAAACAAAGCTGCTCCATAAATCTCTCAGCTCTTTTTATGCAGGAATGAAAGAAAACACTGTCTGCTGAAGCAGATGACAGATGCTGGCTTAAAGATAAGTATTATTTATACTTCTGTACCAGATTTCTTCTTATGCATATCTTATCATGCATGGATATACAATCAACAAAGCAATTATTCTGTATCAGTCAAAGACCTTACAACATAATTTTTCTCCATGGGAACTGATTTTATGCAATTCATTGTTCAATAAAAATTGAGAAAAAAGAAATTTAAGCATTTCAAGAAAATGTTTAAATTATGTCTGAAATACTCTTTCCTGCTGAAATGCTTAAATGAGGCAGTTGAAAAGTCTATAAACTTTCTTCCTCAGAAGTGCACTGAGGCTTTCCAAATCACTGAGGAATATCTCTAATATCTGCAAATATCTGAAAGCAGGGAATTTTTAATAAAATTAGCTAATGCAAGTCATTTCTCCTCAGATTAGTCCAACAGACTCTTCCCTTGCTGCAAAATGTAGAGTGCACAGCTATAATCCATGGTACCAAGTTTTAGCATTATTATGGGTATGAACATATACTTTTGATTCATAAGTAAAATTAAATACAACTTCCACACTATATTTTCTTCCTTTTCTTATGTCTTTCCTTTCCCCTTCCCCCATGAACATTCATTTAGTAGTAGTTCACTGAAACACTGTATTTTTCTGGCTTAATAATCAAAAAGAAAAGAGAAAAAGGATACAATAATCTAAATGGCTGAAGAAACCTTCCTGCAATGATCTACTCTAATTTGTTTAAGACCAGATTTTGAGTAACAGAGACACAAACAGCATGTTTCTGCCATGATATACAGGCACCTCCATCATAATCACAAAAAAGTTGTTCTGAGAGAATTCAAATGATAATTCCTCAGTATTAAACTGGCAAAGAAATTAGTTTCAAGGCACTTTCTTTAATTCAATACAATTGTGTCTTGAGACTCAGAAATTAATAATAAAATATATTACATAAGCCAGCACTTATGCTACAATACAGAATTAATTTTACTTTTTTGAATTACGCAGAAATACACCATAGAAGGATAGAGAGGAAGATAATCAATTAGAGAATAATAAGTCTTCATGAGTTTCTAGAATACTATTGTTCCCCATAAAGATACACCACACAGGGAAGTTTATCTGAGTAAGCAAGAAGTCCTCTTTTCAAATCTGGCTATTAATATCCATCAAAAATATCTTGACAGCCTGAAAAAAGATTAAGATTGAAGTAAATTAAGAGCTTTAGTGCACATGTATATCTTACCTCAATATGAACAGTGTGCTTTTTTATTCATAGTGAATGACACTAAAAAGACTAGCTACTATGTTTATGGGATTTAAACAGTTTTGCATTCTTCCTTTCAATTAAAAATGCTAAAATTTTTGCCATGCCTGAACCCTTCAAAGTGATTATGTGTTCATGCTAGCAGTTATTTACAATGACTGGCCAGTCCACTGATCAGCCATTGTCTGTCAGGCCGACATTTGAACTAATTATGACCTAAACCAAAGAGGCTTAAGAATAAGGTTACTTAAAGTTTTAGAAAATAAGAGGAGAAAGGCTTCTGAAAGAAGCACCAAAATACATTCATTTTAAGTGGTCTAAAGTAGTTCCCAAATTGCCACTCACTGACTGGAATGTTGAGGGCAATGTCTTATAAATCAGTGGAGTCCAAGTATTATTTTCACAGCAGAGGATAGGAAAGTGAAATGTAAATGGAGTTTTCCAAAATATTTAAATGAAAACCTTCCAAAGGTATCCTCAGAATGTATTCTTTTGTTAATTTCTCTGCCTGCCATTTTCTTAAGTAGGAAAATAATTTTCAAATACAGCCAATCTGAAGAACCAGCTAACTTGCACTGTAAGAAATGCAAAAGTATGCCAGTGCATGTGACACATACAGATTTGACACTGTGTCTACACACGTAACAGATGAAATACAAAGACACAAAATAATAAGCTTTTATGTTTCTCACAATTGTAAGAGATGGAAATGTCATAAAAATTTTCACCCACTTCAGAAGAATTTGGATTAGCTTCTCTGAATCATAATAGTAACACAGGAAACTCCTTTTTTGAAAATTTAGAAATTTATCTAAAAATGTCAGTGGCTTGTTTTATATTATTATTGACCTTAAGACAAATTTGTCTTGGAAAAAAGATCACTATCAAGCAAAATACTACACAAAATAGCCACTGAAACCATATCTATTCTACAGACCTAATTCTAGCACTTCTTTCTCTTTTGTGGGACAGTACTGTAACTGTATTTCCACCAAGTCACCTGATAAACAGGCCTATTGCTAATATAACCTTTCTTGTTTCAATTTATGACTTGTTCATTACACTTCTGATAGTTAACAGTCTTCTGTTTATGACAATCACATTTTCAAAATTATTCAGAAATATAACTCTCCCTCTATGCCGAATATCCCACTTTTTGCTTTTTTTTTTCCCCCAAAGATGTGAGAACACATCAAAATTTTTATTGAAATATCTGAGTTTGTCTGTCACAATAAACACTAAATGTTCTGGGCCTTTCCAAGGGTTGACTTTTCTTTTGCCTGTCTTTCCTCCAGGAATTTCTGCAGTGTAGGACCTTAGCAATGCTGAGTAACTAGTAGAATGCAACACTTCACTAAAAATGAAACAAACCTTAGACACTGCAAAGAAAAACAAATCTGCTGGGATTTATCTGAAAATTGGCAAGAAAGGCATTAGGAAAGCAAAAAATCAAACAAGAAAAGGAGACTCCTGCTCCTTAAGAATAAAATTTATAACAAGTGAGAAAAAGTGGCATCCCTAGTCAACAAAGTCCTCTCTGGCACCCATTCTTCAAAGGGAGGCACGGTCAGGGCTGAGCTGCTAAACAGTTAATCTTCAGTAACTCCACTAAAGAGCACTAGTGGCAGGCTGCCCATCATTCTCTTAGACAGAGCTTGTCAGAGAAAGTAGGGCAGCTTGTCCAGCCCAGCAGTCAACTGATTACTAGCGAGCTCAATGGGGCCGCCAGCCAACTCCTGAGACTGCTGCCAGCCCCTTGGGTATTCAAAGGCCAGGATCCAGTGTGGCTCACTTTGCCAGAATCACATGATGTCAGTGCTGTTTTCTCCAGACCAGAATAACCAGTCATTCAGGTTGCTGCAAATGGTATGCAAACAAATGTCATAAGCTCAGCAAGGCTTGCACCTGCATTAACTTCCAGAGGTTACAGGCACAGGTTGGATCCTCACTTCTGCACAGCGCTTCTGAGATCCAGATGGGAACAGAGTTGAGTCCCTTCAGGCCTCCTGCAGCAGCTATAGTTAAAAAAACTGCTACAGCAGTTTCACTGACCAAATCCCCCTCTGGAAACTACATTTCTAAATATTTTTTTAAAATAGAGATTACACCAGAGAGTTGAGTCTGGTAGACCTGAACAGAATCCAGCTAGGTATTTACAGTGAGATGTATGGAATAGAAATTAAACATCTAAAATGTCTAACAAGAAAATGTATATTCATTTAATATCTAAGGAAATTCAAAATAATAAAAAAACCCCTGATTTCTAAGCAGTATATTTTTCATAAAGATTTCTCTCCCTGCAAATTTTACCCAAACCAATACACAGACTTGTCGACTTCTCATCTGATATACTCAACAGCATATATAATACTGTGAATGTGCAAATTATTTGCAAAGTGAAATGCAGTGATAGTAGAAAAAAAAGAACAAAATTTCTACTTCAAAATTTGCAGATTTGTAAAGCTGAGAAGCTGCATGGATGCTGTTAGGGTTCTGAACTCTGAGTCTGACTAAGTGAAGAAAAAACAGGCAGCCCATTCCCTGCAGGGTTTTTTGGGTTTGGGGGTTTCTTTTGCAGGTCCTGCTGCCTATATGCATGTATGAAACCCAGATAAATATCCCAAAGGTATTAAGTGGTGCTGCACATGGGTCAACACAGACTGGGGGATGAACAGATCAGAGCAGCCCTGCCCAGAAGGATTTGGGGGTGCTGGTGGATGAGAGGCTGGACATGACCCAGCCATGGGCACTCCCAGCCCAGAGAGCCACACGTGTCCTGGGCTGCATCCAGAGCAGCGTGGGCAGCAGGGCCAGGGAGGGGATTCTGCCCCTCTGCTCTGCTCTGCTGAGACCCCACCTGCAGGGCTGCATCAGCTCTGGGCTCCCAGCACAGCAAGGACATGGAATTGATGGACAGAGTCCACAGAAGGCCACCAAGTTGATTAGAGGGAGGGAGCACGTCTTGTATGTGAAAAGGCTGAGAGAATTTTCATTTTTCACTCTGGAGAAGAGAAGGCTTTAGGGTGACCTAATAGTGGTCATCTGGTACCTGGACAAGTACTAGGACAAGACAAGGGGTAATGGGTTCACAGTTATATTATGTTTAATTTAGGTATTAGAAAATTATTTGCTGTGAGGATGGTGAGACATTGATTGCCAGAGGAGGCTGTGGATGTCCTATCCCTGGTAGTGTTCAAGGCCCTGTTGGAAAGGGCTTGAAGTAACCTGGTCTAGTTGAAGGTATCCCTGGTCATGGCAGGGGATTTGGAATGAAATTATCTTCAGGGTCCCCTTCCAAACCAAACCATTCTATGATTCTATTTTTAGGAAAGTCCTCTGGACTTCATGGAGAATAACCACTAAGAAGAGTGAAAACTAAGTTGAAGAGTACCTCTGGCATCCTTACAACTTAAAAAAAAAAAAAAAAAAAAAGTGATGAAGTTAACAATAATTTTCGCAAAGCCAAATTCTACTGATTTTGACCACTTTTAGGTAGTATCTTTGTGTCTAAACCAAAAGAAGCCGTGATTGAAGATACAAACCAAGGGGAGCGTTGTGGAAAAATTGGCTTTAAACACTGAGCTAGAGCCTCAGGCCCAACACAGCTGCCCAGAATACTTGAGGAAGCCAGGAATTCTCATAACACAGACAGACTTGGGAACAAAAAAAATCTCTAGCTGACAAAGTAAGCATGTCAGGATGGCCGGGTGACAAAAGCAGATGGGGTTGAAATGCAGTCCCAAACCCCTTTGGCTCAAATGTCTGTCTCTGGAGATATGTGCCAGTATCTGCCTGCAAAAATGCAGGGACCCCTTTTAATTGGGAGGATCACTGCCAATTTCCAAAGTCAATCCAATAGTAAGTAACATCTCAGCTTTTGACTTGTCCTTGTTCACTCTAGTGTCTATATGTTGCAGAATTATGAATTAGAGTTAAATCACAGATAACTTTAAACGTCAGCCAACTATCAGCAGAAGCATGGCACTCTAAAATAACAACAGGTGTGTGTTTCTCAAATTTCCTTGGCATTAGCAACATCCTCTCCCCTCCAGCATCTGAGACTTTTGACAAGTGGCCCTTCTGTCTCTTCCCTAGCTTAACCAGAAAGGATATAAAGTTGCACCTAATGACAGCCATTTCTATCAACTTGAAGAAGCAGCTATGACCATAAAATGAAAAATAATGTCAAATTACATAAGTTAGAAAAGCAGTGATCCAATAATAATCAAAAGAGGTTAAAACTACCACTCATTTAATTTTCAAGACAGAATAACAAAAGTAACACATGGTTTGTTCAATTTGGAGCAGAAACATATTTTTTTGTCATTCAGACGCAGTACTCTTCCACCTGGTGGCAATTAGGCTTGCAGTATATATTATTCTAAATCCTAGAATAAAGATACACCTACCACACAGTATCAGAGATCAAATTACAGTGCCTGTTTTTCAGAGTAATGTCACTTATTCTTGGGAAAAGCACAGTACAATAGCTACACTATGTACAAACTAAGCAAAAATACGACTCATGACTCACAAATTAAATCCAAGCACTTCATGTAAATCTTTTGGAAATGTGAATATCCAGGATGCAAAGCAAGAAGCTGGCATTAGTATTACAGCATTCTCTCAAAATCCATTTAAGCTAAGTGTTGTGCCATATGAGCCTCACCTCCTATGAGCCTGGTAAATATATAAGGCAAATTCATCTCTGAAAAATGTGCGTTTTTAATGAACTGTGATCTTCACTGCCACTAACAACTAGTTCTATCACTTCATTTGGTCTCCTTTGCTATGAAGTATCTCAATATATTATACAATCTGTCATTTTGACATCCCTCTCTTACTACTTATATCACTGTTGTCAATCCCAAAGATAAAATTTATTTAATTAGAGGTATAATATAGGAGTCGATTTCAGATTTCAAGGAAACTCTAGTTTTGGTTCCTCTAGTTACTGATTTCTAAAAGAATTGTATTCAAGATTTGCATTTCATACAAAGACTGCATACTGTTACTAAAACTCCGTTATTCTCAGCTTTAAAGTGTTAGAGGCATGCCACATGATGAGCCCTTTGATTCATTTTTCTTTCGTTATCCGCTGGTGGGGTTCTTTGCTCCCATATTCTAACGTTTACTTCATTAAATTGAATTTAAGATTAAGGAAATGGTGAGGGAAACGGAATTTCATATTTTGCTTAAAACTCAGAGCTACGAAATGGTCTTACAATTTGCTGTAATGTATTTTATTGTCACTGAAACATAGGACATAAGTTGTAGTGAAGTATCAGTCAAATATCCCCTTCATATAAGCAGGCCAAAAAGCAGTTAATTATCATTTTCACCTTGATAGTGATTGTTTGCTCACTACCCAAAAATTCGAAAATAAGGATGGAAAAGCTCTCTGAAAAGTCTACTCAATGGTCATAAATCACAGGAATGGAGTTAGCAGCAAGATTTTGTGGTTTTACAGAGCAGGTAATTTCTTCAACTGGTCTGTCTCTAAGGTACAGTGAAACTGAAAGTTTAAAAATAAGGGAAAGAAGTCATCTTATCATACAATGAAGAGAACAGCCAGATTGGACTGAAATAATCCTGTCTGGTGAACACCCTTGCCTTTGGTGTTTCAGTAAGTCAAGCAGCATGCTGGGTCCAAGTCCTCACACACTCACATGGCCAACACAAGCCCAGTCACCAGTTTGTCCTGTAATATAGGAACACAGAATCAAGCCTGGGGGACTTGGGCACAATCCCTAAGCCACTGCAGTCAGGGGAGTGGGAGACTCAGGAATTCTCAGCAAGTTCTCAGCAGCCACTGAGGAGCACAGCACATTGTAGAAACAAAACAGTTTTTTCTGCCCATGCCTTAAAGAAATTCCCCAAACTTTTTCTAAGTTTTCCACGGTAGGCTTTTACACGATTGCATGAACACACCCAGAGGTGGCAGGCAGCTGAATTGCCTTAGAGCTCTGCATTTTTTTAACCCATTTTTCTTTTTAAGTCTACTCTGTGTTTTTTGGAAAGCTGATGGAGAGCAGAACTTTTGGGCACTCTCACTCTCACTTTGGAGAGGGTCATAATTTGACACTGCAAGCCTCATCTTACCAAATGGGAAAAAAAAAAAACTGAAGAGCAGCCTGGTCTCTTGAAATTCTTCTTTGAAAGTAAATGGATTCCGAGCATATTGAATTACAGTCCTTAATGAGACAATTTAGTCAGAGCCTCTCAAGTTCATAATTTTTCATTTGTCTATACACTTTGCTGAGATGAGGCACCTGCCTCTACAGGAGTTATGCTTCCTTCCCTTCCTCCCCCCCCCTTACACATACCACTGCAAATCTGAAGGAATATTTCAATCACCACTTTGATAAAGAGGATAATTTTGGCATATAGGTGATCTCCTAACAGATTAAGGATATTTACTTTCTTCCTGATGGAGCATTCCCAGAGATATCAGCACAACACAACCTACGCAATTAGTTTTCACAGGTGGCTGTTTTGCCTCCAGTAAAACTGCTTTCTTTCTCCTCCTGCAAGTCATAGCAGAGCTAATGTATATAAAAACATTTCAGATATGAAATAAACACTTTCATAAAAGCAGCTGTGATGCAATGCATCATTTCTGTCTGACCTGAGCTATGGAATGAACTTTTGTTGCCAGAATCAAAGACGGTAAGGAGAGAGTGGAGGACAGAGGCCAGGACAGGGCTGGGGGAAGATCAGGGCTCAGAATAGCACAGTGTAAAATGACCTCAAACACTCAAAGGGTAAATGCCTGGTTGGTGCAAGCACACACTCTCTATGTACTCTGCTGCACAATCTGTGCAAACAGGCTCATGCTGCCATGCAAGAAAAACCAAGAGAGTTATCTACAACTGAGAGTTAGGAAAGGCAAGCCCCTCACACATTATGTGCCACAGGCAACAGTGGATTTCCTCAAGCACAGTAAAAAGCACACCTGAAGCTGTAATTTCACCTTCATATCCTTTAACTGGTCACTGTCTATGAAAGTATAAAAGAAAAACTTCCCAAAACTGCTGCCTGACATTTTCAAGATAATACAATGTCAATGGGGAAATCTCAGATTTGTACATTGTACATTATGTATGTATGTACAAATGTACATTAATGTCTCTGTGAAAAGAATCTCAAACTGTTACACAGTAGGGATTCAAGTGAAGTTTTTTGACAAGTTCCTTTAAGACTACTCTACACAGGAATCTGGCTGTACTATTTAAACATTTGTGAAGCTTATTTGGAAATGGGTTTTTTTTCCAGTATTCAAAGAAGAAAACATAGGAGAAAAATCTTATTCATTTTTGTGAAGTATTTTCTTTATATGATCATTGCAGGGAGCCTACAAAGATACTAGAACATTTAGGCTCCACAACTGATATGGGTTTTTTACAACACTTCCTAAGCACAGGGTGCAAACCTAGGCATGGTATCTCAGGTTTCACTTTTAACTGGTACCACCACCTTACTCATATTGGAGTCTACCTCAAAGTGCTGGTTGAGCAAGAAAGTTGTTCTGAAATTATTTTTCCTGGAATTCAGTTTTTCTCTCAAAGATGCAATGCATACAGTAATGTTTTAATGCGGGGTGGGGGGGGAAGACAGAAAGAAAGAAAGAGGACGGTTTTTGATAACTCCTCCAGCTTATGGATTTTGGTGAGCAATTACAATTTTTTTTCCAGGTAATTTTATGCACCATAGCACAGCAAGTGGGAGCTCTCACCAGAGGTTTCAATCTTTTTAGGGCAGAAGCTTTTGGCATTTTCAGAAACACCAAAAAAAAAAAAAAAAAGAAAATAAAAAGAGTAAATGTGATTATAATTGTGATGATCTTTCATGTAAAAGTATTGATTACTAGGTAGGAATGTACACCATAGAAGTTTCATCCTCAAATTCAGTGCACAAAATATATGTAGCAAGAGTCTAGAGCTCCCCTAAAAACACCTGTTACTGATTCACAATTCTTGGGATTGTAGTTCAACCAATAGTTAAAATTATTTTATGCAGCTCACTGAGATCTTATGAGGACGTACTGTATCTGTGGGGATAAACTATTGTAGATTTAAGTATATTATATAATTAACCGCAAAAAGATCAAAGGCCAAATCTGTCATTCTTCATGCAAAGTATTAATAAAAGCACTTTCTTCTATCAATACAAGAATTGACCAGAAGGGTTTTCTTGTGTAATCCAAATATAAAATTTGGAGTGATAATCTGAAGAAATGTGAATAACTGCAAAAATGTGGTCAAATTCTTGAAAATACATACACTTAGTAATATGAACACATTTTTTCTTAGTCTGTAAAAAAAATGTTCCACTAGATTAATTGGAGAGTGATGGACGCTGGAGTGGGGATTCACCTTCAAAAGAGCAGAAAGAATAAGTAATTTTTTTAAAAAGTCTGAAAAGACTAATATGAAAATCTGTAAAAATAAGTGGTAAGTTCATTATTAAAACACCAGCAACATGTTTATCCAGGGCCAACCCACTCATTTTGGAACCTAAAGAAGAATTTTTGAAGATATATATAGTTAAGACAGCATGAGAAATAAATTCTAGCCTTCTATTAGAGCTACATTTGTTTATTAAAGTTGCACACCTGTACAGATTGTCTCAAGGCAAAAGTACAATTGAGGATATAATTTGGCATTGGTAGAATATTTTTTACATGAGAAGGAGCAAGTCTCATACAGCTATAACATACGCTGGGTAAGTTTGTAAGCTGATAGGGTGGAAAACAAAAATAATTTACACTGTGCTGCTCAGACACAAACAGAGAACTCTCCTTCTCAGGATAATGTTTAGAGTTTCTGCACACTGTCATACCAGCCTCTTTACATAAATTAATACTGCCATTCACAGCAAGCCTCTAAGGAAACCCAAACTACCTCAACTTCCATGATGTGTTCAAAACACTTTGAAGAAATTAGGGTCTGATTTGGTGCTACTAGGTAGCTTATTTTTCTTCATATCTTTGCCATTGAGAGTCCCTTGCCGCAGAAAAGAACCAGCAGTTTCTGACTCTCTAATGACTAATGGCTGCTGACCACACCAGTATCAGATCTGAAATATGCTTCATAGCTCTGTGGCTTCATGGTTTCACAAGCATTTGTATTTCCAAGAAGAAATAAATAATGCCAAAGAGGCAAGAAGAAATAGCTGAGGTCTGTTCATTCACTACTGCCATTTCAGCAAGCCAAAAATTAATTCTTGTTCCTTATTTGAAATGATCCTAAAAAGACATATTTTCTAAAGCTGTGTTCATTTCCATTAATAAATCAAATATGATTAAATTATATTTTTAATGGTATAATGTGTACCAGTAATGTGTTCTTCTTTATCCTAGGTTTTTACCATTCTTCTGCTTCTCAGAAGAAACTCCTTATTTGCACTATATTAAAAACAAACAGCTTTTCCCCTCACTTGCCTATTTGATGAAGAAATGAGACAAGAAGAGAGAACATATTCCTCTACTTAAATCCAAAGAGAACCTCAAGAGCTGGTAGCAAAAGCTGCAGAAAGTCTAGCACTGTTCCTGAGCTGGAAATGCTCAAAGCACTCAGCACCCTCAAATGGATTTTTCTGCCAAAATGTGATGTGACTGTAAGCTAATATGCAAAGTGAATCTCTGCAAGGGCTTACAACTTGGCCACATCCAAGTCTTTTTTTCAGAAGAACAGCAACAGAAATACCCTGACACCTCAATGACCTCTATGCCAAATTTCAAGACTTTGCTCAACAGCAGGGAGAAGGCAAAGCTTGTCAACAGAACAGCTGTAAGATACATTTATACAATCAAATAATTGATATTTTTTTGTTTATGTCATTTTTAGGAATGTCTAGCTCAGTTTTGCTGAAACTTTATAATAAAGTTCAGCCCCAGGTACATTCTGCATGGCAAAGTCAAAGTTCAAAGTGAAGTTTAACTGATTTATAAACAAAGGGAAGCACCCTTGTAATGGGAAGATCCTGGCCACCTCAACACTAAATAGGGATACCAAGCCCATTTAGAATAAAAAGAAATAATGAACTTTTTAAGAAAAAAACTAATCAATTGCAGACATTTTAGAATTGTAATAAAATGAACATAGGAAAAGTCTGTATTTTTGTGAAATATCTGTAGATATTTCACAAAAATATCTTTCCAGATTGCTTCCAAACAGAAAATGAACACTAGCCAAGTTTGACATAGAATTTGGATCTTCATGGGGTACAGTGATAGCATTTAGCCTCATCAGGATTTGTCTTTGATAACATCCTGGATTAAAAAATTCTGGACCCAAAAGGTGTTGACCAGTCTCCTATTCTATCCAGCTGCTTTAAGCAGAAGTCTAAGTCACCCTTCTTAGCCCATAAGACACTGCACATTCACTGTTTTTAAGGAACTTTTTGGGTTCAGAACAGTGCCTAGCTAGCTGAAAAATGGTTGCATCTCTCTACCTACCTTCTTCATGGCAATATGGAAAGGACAAAGTCAGATTTTTAAGATTTCCATGATGAATGGAGGCTTTGCTTCTCAGCTTAGATGCACTGTAAAAAGCCCTTCATTAGAGAAATCCATAAGGTCCTCTGTCCCTTTAGAAGGCAGGCTCTTTTGTGACTCTTTCCACTGCTGTGATTAGGAAATCACCTTTCTCCAATAAAATCTACCTAGTGTCATGCCAAGTAAGAAGACCACACAGAAATCTTGTTTCCAAAAGCACATCATGTCTTCAGAAACAGGGAGCAGACTTGACTCTTCCTTAAGTGATTTACCTAAGTAAATGTGCTTTTGAAAACTCTGGTAAAGAGACAACTACGTGGTATAAACATGATATAAAATAGGTGTAAAGGGAACAATGTACAGTAAAAACTTGCTAAATCACAGAAGCCAGTAATTCACATATACACAAGAGAAGATTTCTCTTTAGCAATTATAAAATAAAGAATTCATACGCTGAAGTCCTAGATCATAAATACATAGATTCATATTAAACTGTCAAAGTACTGCCTCTGTCAGGGGATTTGTCTGACTTCAAGGGAATTGTAGCCTCTTTCAGGAGATTCTGCTCCCTGGAAACAGTGAAGACCTCAGATATTCTAGCTCCACTAAGTACTTTGCATACTGGGATTCTGGATAAATTTATGTCTCTCTCTCTTGTACTTTATGAAGCAGTTCATCTTGGCATGGGATAACACAGAGTTTTTGCTCCTCTTCCAGCTTTATGTACGGTAAAACACAGGATTCAGTTTCACCTCTAGTTATGTTAGTAAGGCTAGAACGGCTGCTGGAATAGCATTTTCGGAAAGGACGGAGGCTAAGCATTTTGAAATGCCTAGATATTAGCTATTTGCCAACCCACAATTTTAAGAAGTTAATAAAGTTAGAATCTCAGTACCCATGCATTATTATAAAGAGAATATAATAGTAATTTAAAGCTTTTTTTAAAAAGTAATTTAAAGGTTTTACAGTGAATGTATAGGTCATAACCCCAAATCTTTCCCTATGGTTGGTAATGACACTGAGAAAATTTAACTGTTCACTCCTTTGAAATAAAACTGATACATGATACTTATGAAAGTACAATACTTTGTGGCCATCAAAACCTGCCAGTGTTTCTGTTTTTATATTCTGTGCTCTTTTGCAGAAACTAATTCAGTTGATTGCATATCATCTTTTCTTCACTAAAAAAATTAAGTCATAGAACAAAGTACTCACTTTTTTGAACTTACTGACTTGCTAACCTAGGGAAATGCTACAGAACAAAAGTTGACTACAACACAAACATTTCTGCAGCTGAATTGAGCACAGACTACAGTTTTATTGAAAAATTTCACAGCATCTAGCCAGCGTTATTCAACTGGTAGAAGTTTTTGTTTTATATCTGGCCCTTGCCTCATAAGAAGATATTTCACAAAATGTTGGGCTAAAAATCTTACGAGATCAAGACAATACTTTCTTTCTCCAACTGAAGCATAAGTTTACAAATTTACTGATTTGCTGTATTTCAGCATTTCTGATCCCAGATGGAACCAGGAACTAGAGAATAATTCCAGAAAAAAAAAAGTGAGAATCTTGTTTACTCTTTTACATCCTTGAAAATTCATCTGATTCAATACATCTTTAACTAGCTGTTAAACAGTAGCTCAAGCAGCTCAAACATTCATAAAGAATTTTTCTTCTTGAAGCTCATATGTTAGAGCAGCACCTAGTATAAGTAACTATTTCTGCCAAAATTACACCAGTCATTTGCCAAAGACTTTCCTGTTGACATAAAAGTGATTCACACTTGTTGCCACATTCATCTTATCGTCACTTATATATTATCCGTTACTCTTCAAAGTCACTGTAATTCATATTTGTGTGATTATTATTCTTTGCTCTATAGAGTTTTATTTTTGGACAGTCCTGAACTAAACAGTAGTGACTGCAATGTCAGTGATTTTTTTGCTATAGCATTTCATTGTTCCTTTTGTGTCTGCGATTTTTGTCACAGAAGAAACTTTAGGCCTTGTGTGTACCTTTTCCTACAGTAAGGATCAGAAACACTTACTATAGGAAAAAGACATTAACATCAGAGAAGAGTCTCCATTGATTACCAACTCCATATGCTATTATTTTCATTGTTAACATCTATTACTGGAATGATTATAGCCATCTTGTATAAACAGAATAACATTTAATGAAATGAAGTTAAACTTTTACATGTGAAGAGACTATGTATTTCACATTCACTTTAACCTCTTTTGAGTTTTTTCCCTTACAAGAGTGCTGAGAGATTAGATTGGTTTCCTAGGGACTGTTAAACTTATTTTAATGTATCTTAAACATCTTTTAACTATTTTTTTCCTTGAGTCTGAGATATGGTGCATCTGGGAAATTGAAAGACCTTCAGGAAAACAAGAAACTATCCCGCAAATACACAGTTAAATGTTCAGTGTTTTAGAAAGAGTAAACCAAAGCAAGCAACTAATGTCTTCTTTTTTTTAATGTTCATTTGGTTCTTTTTCAGACAAAATTATCACCAACTTCAATATAGGCAATATGATTAAAGGGTGAGAAGGAAATTGTATGAGGCCCTTAGCAGCAAAGTTTTTAGTATATATCCTTAGCAGGCTGATGTTCTTTGTGTCCTAGCAGATCTGCAAACTCTTTTTTTTCCCCTATTGCTAGATATATGATTTTGAGGGTGATTGGTGTTTTCTGCTTTTTTTTAAGAGGACAAATCTTAATCCTATCCATGCAGTTGAATGAGATATAAAATAGTGCCATTTTGGAGAAAAGTTAAGGACCAACATCTTAATGTTTACTAGTCAATCAAGGGAGAAAAACTAGGGATGAAATGGAATTAAGGTAAGGAATAATATATGGAGAGTCCAACAACATCAGCTTCCTGGTGCTGCATGAAAAGGTAGAAGAACCAAGATTCCTAGGTCAGTCTGGCCACCATATAAAGATGTACAACAGAGCTGTGCTTTGCTGTTGTCCCCTAAAGAAATTTAATTGCTCGTGTTCTGAAATGTTGCTGCATTA
The DNA here is from genome assembly GCF_027579445.1 of Ammospiza nelsoni. NCBI lineage: Eukaryota > Metazoa > Chordata > Aves > Passeriformes > Passerellidae > Ammospiza > Ammospiza nelsoni. Next base: position 38,450,576 of record NC_080669.1, on the reverse strand, counting down.
CGTTCTCTTCTTTTTAAATTGTACTATTCCAGACCCTAGCTATAGAATTCCTAAAAGGATAAGGTCAGCAGGTCAGAAAGAGTCCATGGACTTGCTGAAGGACCACCATGAAAAAAAACACTGCTAAAATTAAGGAAAAAAAATTCTTAGACCAATGCATCAAGGAGTTTCATCCATTCATGAGAGAAATAATTAATCTTTGATTTTTGGATGCCATATTGCTGTCTTGTGAAGCAAGTAAATGTACTGTGTTCAGACTGGAAAATCAAATCTGAGCTAGTAAAAAGAACATTGTTGTAAATAAAATCTTAGTTTGAGCTTTTATGACTCTTACAATCCTTACTGAAGAAGATTAACAAAGTTTAGAAGTCAAACATACCAAATAGTTAACTGTGCATATTTGTATAGAATATAAAAATGTCCTTTAAGCTCTCTGTCCTTTTAAAAACCATATTAACTACATTTTAGACAGCAATGAAAGATCACATGTCTTGTACATCTTGTCATGTACCAGTCATGGTCAAAGAGACTGTAGGAACAACTTCCCTCTTAGTACCATATCAGTCTGCAAAAGACTTAGCAAACTATCAATGCAGATAACAAATAAAACATAAAGGTATATTACTCAGAACATCATCTTTTACCAAGTGCAGTCACCTGGATCTTGTGATATTTTTATGCTGTATTTAGTATCACAGGCATCTATTTCTTTTAAGTCATTTATACTATACAACATACAATCTATTGATTTCTGCCAACAAAGGGATTTTCTTTCTCCACAGAACTACAATCTATGCATATACAGTTTTGAAAGATACGATGGAAGCTCCAAGTGTTTTAATAGCCCATTATCAAAAATTATCCCTTGGCAATAAAAGCCCAGACCACTGGCTTGAGATCAAGTCAATGAAAAATGGGATTATAGAATTTTATCAAGAGAGGGAGAGGGACAGAGAAATGTGTTTTAAAAAAGCCTAGGATTACAGAGGGGGGGAAAAACCCAGAGAGGGTAAAAGAGAGATCCGTTCCATTTTCAACCCAATCTACTTGTCTCTCACATACAAATCCTCTGGATTTTGTAAGTGGTTTTGATTTGTTTGGTTTTTTTTTTTTCCTTTTAAAAGAATAAAAATGGACCAATGTTTTATATTTCCTGGTTTTTTTTTTTAATAAAGAAGAAAAAAATCTCACTAGAAAAAAAAAAAAAACAAAACAAGAGGTGACAGGAAACAAAACAGCATTTTGTCTTAAATTTGCACAACCTAATTTATAGTAATAAAGCAGAACCTAAGAGTTCTGGTAAATGTCAGTGCAGTCATGTTCATTACATATGTTGATAGGTATGAAGCAAAGTCTCTGTAGGCCCTTCAAAAATTGCACACAGCCGATTTAATGCAAACCAGAAGTCACTGACTGCTGGATGAACATTCAGTTTCATTCCCACATGGATATTAAGACAAAGCAGAGGGAGGGGGCTTCCTCCACATTTATTTACAGTTAAAGGGTGGGTCTTGAGGAATGAGCATGAGGCCAGTGAAGAATGGATTTGGTTTATGGGAAGACACCTCCCAGCCTGCCATTCTGCAGCCACCGCAGCGAAAGCGCCTGGGTTGTGTGTAACCTCCTCCCTCCCCCATCTCGCATCTGCCTTGCCCAATCTCGTCTGGGCCCGCTCCAATAACAACATCTGCTTGGCAGCTTTTCAAACCCATGGATAGTTATCTAACTGAGGCTTTTGTGCTGCACTGTTTATTCTATGTGAAGAAATGCCTCCTTAGTTGAAAGAGTACTTTAGAAAAGCTGTGCAGCTATTAGCAAGTGAAGCACAAGGCTAATAACCCCCACCTGCTCATCAAATTAATTATGACATCTGAGTCATTATAACTCAGAAAGAACACATGACTGCAGACTTGTCACACGTAGAAATAAAAACACTCCACATTAGAGGAGGGAAATATATGGGGTGGGTGTAGGGGGGTGGGGAGAGATAGTCCAGGAAGAAAAGAAATCTAACCTTCCCCAATTCAGTTATTAAAAATGTGCCTTACTAACTGCCCAAAGGCAAAAACTGAAGGAGAGAGGATAGGAGTGGCTAGAACTTTCCTGCAGAACACATTTCTACCCCTCTGGGTGGGCTCTATCAAAAAAAGAAGTAAAACATATTAACAGATTGATCTTCATAGAATGATTGTAAATATGCATGTTTTGTGAAAAATCTTGTTTCCATAAGATTTCATAGTAACCTGGTAATTCTTATCTCTTCTTTCCCTCCCCAGTTCAGTTACTCCAAATGTAACAGACATATCTTAATCTTAAGTAAAGATATGTTCAGACTTAATGAGGATGAGAGTAAGGAAAATGCTGTGGGGGGAAAAACTCCAATATATCAGCAAAACTTTAACTATTTATAAAATAGCAAAAGAAATAAAATACTCAATAAGTAAAATATCTGCAAGGCAGATTTCTCTTAGTTCAGACTGCAAAGGATTAAACTTTGCCACACTTTGTATGCACGTTGCCCACTAATTTGATTACTGAAGCTACTTTGCCACAATTCACGCAGATAATAAGTTCATTTCTTTCAAACACAGGTATGAACTCAACTAAAATGTTTAAACCATACATTTGTTGCTACACTTCTAAATGTCTCCAGCATTAAGACAAAAGATATGTCCTTCCTGTACTTTGTAACACTTTTCTGGAAATCATAACAATTTTTCACTGTGAAAGACAGTCCTGCACCTCACCCTGTTCTTTAGTCTCAAAAGTGGTTTTTAAATGCAAACTGTAACTGATGGCTAATTAATTTTAAATAATTCTCAGACTCCTATCAAAATCAGAGATAGGTAAAACAAATCATTAATAAGTTCATATACAATGTGTTTTAGTTCAGTGAATAAAAATAAATTGGGCAGTAAATACATTATTGTTGGAAAAGTCTTTTGTCTTTCCTTTCTGATTCACTGTCAATAGTACTTCCTCCAAAACAGAACACAGAGTTGCTGAGTAACATGTCTGTTAAAAAGAGCACACCTCCAATAAATGTTTCTATCACAGGCAAGGCTTTTTAATCAGTTACAGAAATAAAAACCATTTTCAAAGTCGGTCACAAAACACAGCCTGAAAAGTAGATAGGAAATTACTTGTTACAGATCATCTTCATCTACACCATTGCTCCCATCAGTGCATATTTTTCACTGTGTTAGTTAGCAAATACCACCCGTTGCAAGTAAAGACCTCCAGCGCTATTTCTGGTGAAAAAATGTTGTAGAATTAGCTTTCAGACAAGATGATACTGGTTGTCTGGCTTCTTCATATTTTTCAAGTAATATGTATGCAAATTACTGTGAAAACCATGTCAAAACTTCATTTTAACTATTCATTTTTATTTGGTTATACTTCAATTATTTTTGCTACTTGAAGGAAAATTTTGGTTGATTTATACAACTTTTTCATTTAGCCCAAAGTTGAGAGGTATAAAAAGAAAGTAAGTACTAAAGAGGAAGTCCCAGCTTTGCTTTTGCCAAGTAAAACTGCTATGTATCCTAGAAAATAAATTACTATCACTTGAATGTGTCAATGCCATAGAACCAGAAAAAAGAAGAAAAAGGAAATATATTAATCACATAGACAGGCTGTTCTGCACCGATTTTTATGCCTGCTAGGATAAGCCTCACATTCTGTCTTCTGAAAAGCTCCACTTTTGGAGAAATTCTCTTTAAAGGGGGCTTGATGTCTTGGTACTGAAACCTATGGCTTCCTCCACAGTATGATTAGGTCTGTAGACAGAAAAATTACCCTGCTCCTCCCTGCTACGCTCGTACTCCCTGACACAGAGCTGTTTGCAGTGCTTCCCACAATCTGTTCCTCCCCTGCCTGATCCATAGGTACATATTGCTCCTTCACATCACAGAAAGCACCAGGAAAACAGTGAAGAAATAAAGCAAGGAAGAACATGGTGCATGCAGGATTCTCACTGACTTTAGTCAAATGGATTATTTGATAAAAAGGATATACAGTTTTTATTCACTGATAAAAGCATGGGTAATTCAATTTGCAGGAATGTACTGCTTCTGTTCTTACTGTAAGAACACACAAATTATATATTGCTCTAGGACATGCTGCCCTGCAGAAGCACTTAAGCATAGCGATAAACCACACTGAATCTGGCCCTGAGCTAATATGTTTAGGGAGTTCTAACAGGAAAGAAAAGGCTTTTTTTTTTTCCTCAGCTGCTAACTGAATCTACAAGATTGCACACAACCAAAGTTTGAGTAGTACCATCAATTTACCAAATACCTAGTAAATCTAAATTTCGTCTGAAGGCTCTATGGATTTTTCCCAATATTATCTCAGAATCAGAAATTAAAGTAAGTAGAGTCATAGAATTCATGAGTCTAAATTTAAATCCAGACAACTGTTTGCAAATGCAATATCCAAGTGGAAGAATTTACGCTAAACTGGTCTAAATATTTTAAAGTTATTTTTTTATAACTAGTTCCCACAGTTAAGGAATTCCTTTACCATGATGAATGATAAATATGTATTCCAGAAAAATGCAGCTAGACCATGAAAGCTTGTGCACCCACACACAGACACATGCACTGCATACACATTATGTATGCTAAAGTGCATGAAGGGAACATTATGGAAAAAGTGTGATCTGTGATAACCACATATGAAAAACAATTCTACACAGAATTTTCAGGCAGGTTGCTAGATTTAACAACATTGTCATTGAACTCTTAAAAATGCCAAAGGACACAGCAGTTAAGGGTGCATATTTCTCCAAATTCTGCAGTTCCTAGATCTTTACAAAGCATATTGCTTCTCATATCCACATAATCTCTGCACACATCTCCACCCCTGCTTCCTTCCCAATGGTACGTGGTCTTGAAAATACAAATGTTCAAGTTTCCTGGAGCTGAGTGAAAGAGGAAAAGTCACAGTCCCCAGGGGCAAAACTAAAGGTTCTCGGCGCCCCTGAAGTTGTTAACTACAATACAACATAACGTGTCACTTCACCATAATTAGTAAGAGGGAAACAGCCTTTTTTTCACCTCCAATGGCATTAACGAGATAAGACAAGGAATTTCAGATCATATCTGAAGGCACAAAAGTGTCTGATCAAGAAAGTGCTTATATGGACAAAGAGTGACATTTTGTGCAACAAGTAGGAAACAAAAACAAAACACACCAAAAAAAAAAAAAAATCACAGCAGCACAAATCTGCTCAAAACTAAGACTCCTCAGATTACTTTTTGTCTTCAATTTTTTTCTTGATATGGAGAACATCCATTATTTCTCCTAATTTTATAAATGCTCTTTTCCTCTTCATGTAGATATATCTTTTCTGAGCATGCCACTTTGGGTACGCAAAATGTTTTGCTCTGAAAGGCTCAATTCTCCAGCCTTTTGTAACTAACATAAATTACTTTATTTTGTTTGTCCATCCATCTTTCACTCCTACACTGTAAGTAACTTTGAAAGTGAAGAACCAGAGATGGTACCGCAAACTTTTACTTTTCTGCAGCTATTTATCCTGCAACTTGTGTTTACACATTCCAGTATTTTAAGGCTTCTACAACAGTTTTGATCTTATAAGAAAGGGCAGGATGTACTATGTGCTACACTTGTTCAGATTTAGGCATGGAGGAGGGGTGTAAAACACAAGTAAAAGTAGCACATAAAACTGGCCTGCTAATGGCTCAAATCCCCCAACTACAGAGCAAATCACATATAAACAGGGACAGTGGTTTCCTCTCATGGATCTATCAATGTGCCTTAATGATTTTCTAGAGTAACCACATCAAAGAGAGCAACAATTGCTCAGCAAACCATGCCTATTCATTCTCGGGTTTCTCTGCTGAGATCACCAACCATTTCAATGATGCTTTTCTATAAAACAGTCACCAGTTCACCAGAAACAAGACTAAATCCTCAGTCTTTTATCCCAATAAGACCACATTCTTCATCAGGCATTTCTGACAACACTTTTATTCCTGACTTTTACTGGTAAATCACAGTAGCAGCTCAAGTTTCTTGAATGCAGTTTTTACCATTTTCAGACTGAGATTTGTTCATGTTCAATAATCATCAATTAGTGTGTGCTCCAACGACAACAGTGCTTGGAAAAAACACTGCAGCAGACAATCCTACCACAGACCTCCTCTGAATGTCAGGACAGCAGACAAGAGGACATCCATCATTGGGACAGACTAAAAAAGGGAAAAAAATTAAGTTTGAGGGGCTTGAGTTTTGAAATTTGTGATTGTTGGGGGGCTGCAGGGGGTGTTCATATTTTCCTATATTTTTCCTTTGATGCAGCATCCTTCACTACCAAAGAGAAGGAGTCACTGTAAATCCGTTCCACCACCGCTAGATAAATTGTGGCCAAATGCGTTGTCCTGCCCTCAACTACAATTTCTGTTTCTGTTCTAAATCACGCTCAATTACAGATTATACCAACAGAGTGTATGTTTCTGGTGCTGGCTGCCAAAATTATTTTAAAAAGCAGTGTAGCTCACTGTGATTAAGCCAAACCAAAACTCTCATCAGTGCCAGATGTGACACTACTGCCAAATGTTAGACTATACCACCCATTGTGGGATCATTCTTCCTCTCTATCTGTGCAATAAAGTGGCTGGACTTTGTTCTCCCTGAGTGACACATCAGAGCTTTATTCAGAAATGCAAACTCATTTTTGGGCAAAACAGAAGCCTTTCCCCCTGCCCCAGATGACAATATACTTATGAGATTTTAGACATAATTGAGGCCACAAACTAAAGTTATAAAGCGGGACTTATATTTTTACAATGACACCCTTAAAAATGAAGATTTTATTATTTTATATAAGAACACAACTTCATCTCTTTTGTGGATCTACTAGAGTGCCCAATTTTTCATTTTAATTTTATAGACTTCAGGGAAAAGGTTTCAGGTTTTTTTCCCATGAGCATAAAATTAATATTGTAAGGATAAAATTTGAAAAACTTCCCCCAGTCATCAAGCCAAAACAGAACACTGAATTCTCAAAAATCTGTTCCAGAGATTTTGGATTCTTATATATACTCCTTATCAGGACTTATCGACAGTTCCAAAACCACAATCTGTGAAATGCCACGGTCATTTCCTATTTTAGAAACAAGGTAATACAGCAGTCTCCAAGACAGCATAATGCAATATCCATGAAGAATTGCTGATTTTATACTGATAAGCACTGCAGTGCTTTTTATTCAAGTGTTTCGAAGAGTCTTACAAATATGATTTTGCCTTACCATGACTGGAGATAAGCAAATGTGTTAAGAGTTTCAGTCTACGAGCAAAGCTGAAGCACCTAGCAATGTCCAAATGAGCTTTGCCTTTTAACTGCATTCAGGCAGGAATCAAGGAAAAGCTCACTAATAAAACTGAAGAACCTGATCTAAATTCCAAGAGAATTCAAGTTCCTGGCCATTAATTGACAGGAACCAAGACAGTTTACAGTCTGAATGAATGCATACAAAATGAAAATGGAGATTTTTGACAAATCTATGTGCAGGTCCAAAAACATATGCTGGAAAACTTTTGTTAAGTCAAGATCTCATCTTCTATATCATTTTCATAGAAACACTACAGGAAATTAATTTCCTGCTTTAGTGTTAGGGATACATAGGGATATATAAAAATGGCATTCGTTGTACTGGATGCATTTTTCTGTTCCTACAACAGCAGAATAACATTCATTGTAATGTTCATTTAATGTTTTTTTTTTTCATATACTTTTTCCCACAAATTTTTAATCACAATTCTACTGACGATGAATTGTTAGTCTAACTTTTTTTTTTCTATTAAAAGCTACAAGAAGAATTGCTAGATATGAACTGTATATATGAATTCTCTCCTCAGCAGCCCATCCACACTAGTTGCACAGGAAAATATGGTAGCTTCCAAGTTGTATTTCATTTAACAGTCTGTCTACACTGGGCAATCGTTGCAGCATTGTCCAGACTTAGCAATGCCATCATATTTCTAAACTCTGCCAATGCAATAAATTTTTCTGCACAAAGCCACTCAGCACAAGCTAAGAATGTTCACACCAAGAGCTGGTACAAAGCTTTCACTGGAGTGCAGCAGAGAGTAGCTGAGTTTGCAGCTGTGCTTATTTAGCTTACTTTTAAAAGGCTTTCCATACAGAGAGAAAACTCTAAACCCATTTGAAGAATATTTAATATACCACACTAGTGTCCTAAAATTTCTCTATTGTTTGGAGGAGGCAAAAGGGTGGAAGAGAAGAATGAAGAATAGTGGCATTTAGGTTGGAGTCTCCAAACACAAGAAGAAAGTACACAAATGTAAAGTTTTTTGTCACAAGTTTTGAAATTAATAAATCAGTCCTGAACTACTAAACCACAGTTTCCCTCATAGAAGCCAAAACACTGTTTACCCACACTAACTCAAATTTTCCTCACACCTCCTGATTTAAGCTCATTCCAGACCTCAGCTGAAACAACTGCTATCAGGTCTCATCCTTCTTACAAGTACAGATGTGTTTAAAAATTGCCGTTCAAAACAGTGAGTACAATTGTTATTGAATCTTTTTTTCCACACCAAGTCTTTAAAAAATGTAATGCAGAATACATCTGTGATGCTTTGCATATCTGACACATGCTTAGCTTAATGCAGTAAGCGTGAAGTAAGTATGAAGGAAGAAGTCTCACTTCCTTCTTTTTTACCTATTAAGGAAAGACTTAATGCCCCATGGCATATGCAATGAATGAAGTCTTCTTCCAAGAGGAAACACCTTTCAATGCCAAGTGAACTGGGTGTACGTTGCCAGGAGCTGGCACTGGGGGATGCAGGGCTGGCCTCTGTGGAACAGACAGTGTCTGCCCCGGCCCCAGCAGACTGCAACAGATCCACCACAGGGCAAAGCCAGACCCTCCACCAAGATGGAGGTGCCCCTAGGAAAATGTATGCAACAAAGGGCAAAACAATGAGGACTGAGGGAAAACAGTGATAAATAACCCTAAAAATACTGAGCTCACAGGAGAAGGATATGGAGGAGGCGCTCCAGGACGTGTGGTGGAACAAGTATTTCCCTGCAGCCTGTGGAAAGGACCACACCAGAATTTTGGAACGAGTAAGTTTGGAAGGGAGCACTGGAGGTAATATGGTCTGACTTCCTTGCTCAAGAAGAGTCCCCTAGAATATGTAATTTAGGCCTGTGTCTAGTCAGCTTTTGGGTATCTCTGTATGAAGAAGACTCCACAGTCTTTTTGGGAAACCAGGTTACCCACACAATAAAGTTTCTCCTCATGTTCAGATGTCCACACTGCAGCTGGTGGAGGACTTCACATTGGAGCAGGTTAATATTTCCTAAAGGACTACATTCCATGGAGAAGATGCATGCTGGAACACGGGAAAAGGGTGAAGGAGATGCAGAAAGCAGCTGTTCTGAACTGACCAAAACTCTGGTTCCCCATCTTCCTGCACCACTAGGCCCAGGAGAGAGAGTGGTAGAAGAGTCAGGAATAAAGATGTAAAGCTGATCCTGTAAAAAACCAAGAGGTGGGAGGAAGATGGCTACGTTTTCCCTGTGTTTCTCACAATCTAACTCTATTTTAGTTGACAATAAATTAGATCAATTTTCCCCAAACTGAGTATGTTTACCAATGGGGGTAATCTGTAAGTGACCTCCCTGTCTTTATCTCGACCCACTAGCTTTCTGTCCTCATTTTCTCCCCTGTTCTGCTGAGCAGGCAGAGTGAGACAGCAGCTGGGTGGGCATGTGGCAGCCAGCCAAGGTCAACCTACCACAGTAAAAAAAGACAAAACAGGCTCTGTCTTTTTCTTGTTGCAAAAGAATATGCTGTGCTTGCCTGTCTCTCCTAGTAGTGTCCAGACTAAAAGCCAGAATCTCAATTCATGACATGTTGTCTTTCACCGCTATTTATTCATCAAGAAAAAAAAAAGGTATTTTTGCATTTACAACTGTGAGGTGACAATATTTCCACATCAAAGGTTTTAAAACCTAAGAAAATTCAGATTTCTCTCAATTTTTATACAATGTCGGTCATTGTTCTGATGAAAGACAGACATAAGTATGGACCAGAGTACAGACGCACCTACCTCACTTTTTGGCACATCAAGTGTGCAATCAAATAAAAGCTTGTTAACAAAAGATTTGTCCAAAACAGCAGATTTACCAGGACAGCTATTCTGGTATAATACAATACCGCTTTAGAAAACTTGCCTTGGAACTAAAATATCCTTTCCTCTTCTAAAGCATCTTTTTTCACTTCTAAACATTTGCAGCTAAAACAGTAATTTATAGTGAAATAGTGCCAACAGAATACACTATTTAAAATTTTGTATTTTTACATCTAGAGTGACAAAGAGGCATGATAGAAATGAGGTTACTGTTTTAAAGCTAAGGGGAAACCTCACACCCCTTCAAAAAATGAAATGGCTGCTTACTCTTGTGCTGTGCTTCTTTCCATTATATTTCAAAGCATCAAATCATTACATCTGCTTTTTGTTAATAGATTATTTTAAACCAATGTGTTTCCAGACTAAATTCATCCTCTGATTACCTAAATACTTCCCACTAGCACAAAACAGAAATCAGCAAAGACATGAGACTAACAACCAGCAGTTTCAGGGCAAGAGAAGGCTTCTGTGGGAAGCTGTAGGGAGATAGCCAGAGGGGAATATGGATGACTTCTTTAAAAGAGACTCTAAAGTCACGTCAGCTGTTTCATGAAGTTGTACCCTTAAATTTATCTGAACATTTGAAACACTTTACTGTGAAATAAAAGATGTGTCTAAGACCCTAAAGAGTCTAACACGTGGGAAAGTGGTTACTAAAGGAAGAAAAAGACTGATTTCCTGATTAGAAAATTTATTTTATGGAAAAGGCTTCTATTCTAGTTTTGAAGTCTCTAAACAGTGGTCATACTCTATTTTTAAAAATTCAACAGAAAGAGAGGGAAGTTATAGCAGAAAACAAAAAGGGGGGGGGGGGGGGGGAAGCAATTCTGACTAAGAAATAGTCTTCAATACCTGTCCATTTTATGCGCACTGCCTCTGTAAATTTTCTCTTAGTGAAAACAACACCATTTCTCACAAGCACACATACATACAGACAAACAATAACACAACCACCACAAAAAAACCGCATCTAGGACTCCTGGTAAATTAGTAGGGACACATAATCATTGTATCCCAGAATTCAAACATAACACTTGGCTTTCTGGCGGAGCTCATGCTTAACTCCTCCAGACACTCAACGCGTGCTCACAGGCAAACATTATAGAATTTTTGAATCAGTAAGTCATTTGGAAGAATCTCCAGAAGTGTGCCGAGGCATGCTTCTGGTGCTGTGCCAAATTATGTGCTTCTGTTTGTGGCTTTCATATATAGATTAGAAAGATGCACAAGCATGTACTATTTGGCAAGTAGTGACAATAGCCTATTCTGAATTTAGCAATTCAAACTTTACTGAAGTTTTACTAGGTGAAAGAAAAAAAATAATGACATAATATTTGGGCTCTGCCTTTATATCCTTTTGGCGTCTTCCTGCTCACTTGCAAAAGATAAGAAGCCCCTGTAATTCCAGAATGTCCTCTTTAGATCATTCTAATGCAGGAATTTCAAAGCAAAGGTTGAAATGTCAAGTGCAATTAAAATGGTGGTCACATTAATTTGCCCTTATTCTAAACTCTCTCAAAATTTCCTGAGATTTCACTGCATAAGTACCTAATACTTCCATTTCTGGCCACAGATCCACCTGGAAATTAGTTAAAGGCCCAATTATCCAGCCTTGTGACCTGACCATGCCATAGGTAAATACAGACTTTCTTACAATACATACCATGGGTTCACAGGCTTAATAACCACAGAGCTCTTCCTTCCTCCTTCCTCCAGAGCACTTACCACAATAAGGTTGAATGACATACCTGGGGCAATGCTTCGTGATTCTCTACACTTCAGAGCTTGAAACACCGGAATTTCAAACAAAGCTTTCTTCTAGATCCTGCAATCATTACAATGTTCTGCAAATAACAGACTTTAATCTTCACTTTAATCTGCGTTTACCAGGAATATAAACACAAGTGCCATTGTCTTCTATAAATCACATATAAAATGTCGTGCAAGGTCAGTCCATTCACAATCTGCCACTTGCCTCAGTCTATAGGTAAGAGTTAGACATGGAAAAATGTACAGAAACCAGGAAACTCTTTTTTAAATTATAGAAAGGATTAGATACTGAAAGTGGCTCATTGTTAATTGAGTCCCATGTGTGAAAGCTACAGGAAGATTAGTTTATACAGCTGCTGCTCTTTGTCAAAACATTGCTAACAAGGTACACATGTTAAATCTGTACATCTCCTTTCAGTCCCTAAAAAAGAATGACCACATTAAATCCCATGACAAATATTAATTTAGAAAAAAATCACTGTTATTTCCTGGGGAATTCAACTATTTCAGACTGTTCTCATTTTATTATGATAATAAGCATTTTTTAGGCAATCTTCCATCAAATGAAAACTAAGTGGAGAGCAGAGAGGTAGGAACAGAAGGAAACTGAAGGTTAAATCCTAGTAATTTCTCCTCAGGGTCTTCAAATCTAAGTCTTCAAGGACTGTTTTGAAACAAAACAAAAAAGTAATGTAGCAGTCATTGCCAGCAGAAACAAGGACCTTTTAAATCCCAAGCATTCATAACTCATTAAAAATAGTGTTCTGAAACTAATGTGAACTTAAAATTTATTCTGATTTTTTACAGTCTCAAAAAAAAATCAGGGGGACTAGAAATTGAAACAAATGAGGAAGCTCCTCGACAAGGAACCAGAGAGAACAAAGCCTACAGCAAGCCTATCTCTCCATCACTCCATGCAAACTGTAAATAGACAACCAGGCCTTCCTAAGAGGGAAGAGAGTTAGCTGGAGCCACTCCTGCTGCTGCTAGGTCATGTTACAAGGGTGAGCTAAATTGCTAAGTGGCAGCTGGGCACTTCAAAGGGAACCTCTAGAAGACAGTAGCTGCATCTGAAAAGCAACTGGCCTCACCATCCCCCTCCCAGACACATGGCCTCCCTCATCCCTGTCACTTGAGCTAGAAGGGAGCTGTTTGTGAGGTCAGTGTGACCACTCCCCTGTTCACATTGCTATTACAAGTATGGGAGTATATTTGTAGGCAATGGAATGCAAGCCTTGACTGTGCCATGAGCCAGCAGCTGGCCAGAACTGAGTGCCATGTAGTTGCTGCAATGTGCCTGGCGGGCTCAACATTGTAGGGACAGTTTGTTAGGTCTGCTCACAAAATGCCGTATAAGTATGTCCTAATCTTGCTTCAATTTTCTTAACCACTGGCTGGCTAAACCACTTTAGCACAAAGCACTTTTCTAGAAGGTGAGTTCACACTTTTCTGCGTAAAAGTTAGGTTGTGACAAAAATGTCCTGCTATCATATGATTCGCAGCAGTGCCCAGAGATACCCTTAAAAATATACTTGTGCTCTCCCTTCTAAAACTGGATGCCAATACAATGGTACCCCGCAAGAATAATGCAAGAGGAAGTTTAGTGGACTCTCAGGGAACCAAGAGGAAACATACTGATAAATGTGGTTAGGAAACCACCCCTGATTTTCAGCTGCTGAGAACCAGGTAATGTGGACCATTTGAATGGGCACAGGAACTGTACACTGGAAATCAAACTTTCCTTTTCAATTTTTTGTTTGGCCTAAGCAAAATTGCTTAATACAGTAAATGAAGAAAGTTTATATTAACTTCAGACCTCTTGCTACCTGTTATATCCAATTAGACCCTTCAGTATCTTCAGGTCACTTAGATCTAACTCTTGCGTTCCATATTTTGCTAAACGTTTTTCATCATATAGATTATGAAAGATTTGCATCTTTTCACGTGGTGATACTGGTGATGGTCAGGAAATTAAATATTTCTTGTGTTGAATTAAACTTTGCCTCAGTAAGAAAATAATATTTAAATATATGTATGATTATGGCAGGAAGAAAAATAAAAACATGAACCACAACAAATAAGCTATATTCTGCATACAGAGTATTCAAATTTAGCTGCCAAAATATATAAAAAAAATTATACATGTAAAATAAATATACATGTAAACTTCTGTGCAAATGAGTTGTATCCTTAGATGCTCAGACTTCCATTGTTAGAGAATACCTATTGCATATAAGTCTTAATTATACTCATTTCAACCTTAGAGGCAGCTGCCTTATTTAAATATGTTTAACAAATGTGAGCAAGCAGTAGAGAGTAGTGGCTGTGACACTCCACAGTTGAACTCTGATGTATGTGTTTTAACCTTGCTTACGTAATTCCACCACTAAGGGTAAAAACTGCACTGGTTCCACACAGCACAAAGCCAGGTTAGAAAGTCATTATCTGGAATTTACAATTTTGCTGAGTCAAACGAAAGAAGTAGCAAATAAGAGCAACAAGAAGATATTCACAAAACAGGTAACTTAAACTCTCTTTGAGTGTTCACATAAATATAACAGACAGTGGTAAACCCCCCCAAAACCAAATTTAAGTAACAGCCATCATTAAACCAAAAGAATGTATAGCAATGATTTTATCCTTTCTTGATGTACTACATCAATGGCATATCTTCACTTTCCTAGTTTACTGCTAAGCTATGAATGTGGAAGTAATTGCAGTTGCTGACTTCTAACTCTCTCTGTAAACTATGGAGAGATAAACTGCTATTACTGCACATACACACTACAAATAAGAATGTTTTGACAATATAGGTGAAGGATAAAAAAAATCTGAAGAACACCAAAAGGAAAGCTAATGACAGCAATCATAAAGATCGTGGCAGAAAGTGCATGAAGGTCACTTATGGCACATATTAATTTGCTGCAGGCCAAAGGTTCATTCCATTCACATGAACAAATGCATTCATATTTTAAAGTAGAGGCCTCTCAAAAATCTGGAGTTGCTTAGATGCCTCAGATTTCTCACTTCTCAGCAAATGTGTGAGAATGCTACCTGCCACTTTCAAGTATTTACTTTGAATAGGAAATAAATTTCTGCAACTCATGAAGTCCATAAGGCACATATTATTTTGATATTGTTATCTGGATGAGTGGTATGCCAGAGTCACAATTTTGTGGTTTCCAGGATGAACCTCTCAAGTGTTCTGGCAGAAATATGCTATTGTATTGTGTAATTTCTTTTCACTCCTTCCACAGAGAGTCTTCAAAAGAACTGCCCATGCTATCCAAACACTTTTTATCAATGAAGACTCTACTAATGATCTTCACCATTTCTTATGAACTACCATGAACTTTTGACATTAAACATTTAATTTAAAGGGGTATTTAACGCACTTCAGTATGATTCTGTGGACTGGGAGCAGATTACTTAAATGGGTAATATGTACACTACAGAGTGAAACACACTCCTTCTGAAGCTTATGCATTTATACATGCCAACAGTCAAACTAAAAAATTTAGCTGTGTCTGAGGAGTTTTAAAAATCAAAAATTAAGAAAGAGATATTATCATTTTAAAAACACTATGAATTCATTAATGAAATTTAAATGAATGCTTGATCCAAAAAGAAATCATAGCAGCATATGGCATGATCCTACACTTTCATAGGGTTAGAAACTTTTATAGATTACCTCTTTTACATCAACAGCAATGACAGAATCATAAGAAGCATCAGCTACTGATCTCTCAGAAAATACCAGGCAATTCCAAAATAATCTACTAGATTAACTCATCCTTTACATTTTTATATACGTTTTTGTTTGTTTATTTTCTTTTGAACTAGTGAAATTTCATCAAAAGCTATTTCTTTTCCTTCTTGGCAACTTTTAAAGCATAATTGTGTTTATTTACAATGTGTCCTATTTGGTTTGGTGTATTGAGATTTTGTAACAGCTATAAAGATTAGGAAATATGTTTTCAGTATAATTAACTGAAATCTGGTTTTCTATGACAAAATTTTAGCTTTCTTCCAGAGTTTCCTCTACTGACAGCCATTTTAACAACTATCATAGGAAAAAAAAGTTAAAAATCTAAGCATTTATAAGCATCAGAGCACAATTTCTCCATTGGCTTTAGATTTTATTGTCAGAGATAAGATATGCAAACACAATAGTTGTAAAGAACACGATGTAGAACATACTTATTGATTTATGCTTGTGAAAAAATATTTTCTTATTCAGAGAATTTAATTTCAGAATACAGTACCACAATGAGTATCAGAAATTAACAAACCCAATCAGTTTAATGATTTGTTTTATCTAGCAGTAAGAAAGTGCTAAGAATCACAGCCTGCAGGCTGGGATGCAGCTATACCATGCTGAGTACTGCTTTAGCACAGAATTCCGCACCAAGCATTTTAAATACCACTGTGCACCACAATCTCAACAGAGCTGAAGATCCTGCTGTGCTTGGTGCTGAGCTGAGGCACAGAAGGATGTGGATCTCAAATACCTGCATTCCTTCTCCACTCAGACACTCAGTTGCAGTGTAAAGCAGTCTGTGTAAAGCATCTCTAGAAGCAGCAAGAAAAAGGTAGTGTGTTTATATGAACAGTTGTCATTTCTTAAATAGGCATTTCAAAAGTGAAATTCTGCAAAACTCTTTTTTGCCTTCCAAAGGTGTTCACCTTCAGCAAGAGCCCCATAACTTAGCAGAATGATAGGAGATCCTGTTATCTTAATGACTTAACAGGGTACATTGGTTCTGATGAAGAAGAATGTTATTTCTCCTGAGATACGAGAAAGAAATATAGAAAACTATGGAGAATGAGACAAGGAACCACTTGTTACAAGTAGTCTTCTGAAAATAAACAATGAACTATTCAAAACTAACTGATTGGCTTCCTTCTTGTTCAGAGTCAGTTCTACTTTCTTCCCATGCAGTCACAATCTTCTGTAATGTATTGTCAAATTCTGGCAGGATTGATTTAAACGAGGATTGATTTCAAATATCAGAAAAAATCTCAAACAAGAACAAAGTCCTATTTAAAATTTAAAAATGTTTGTTACATTTTTTTATATTTACCCTTACACAAACAAAAGACAAATTCTGACACTAAAGAACTTACATTTCTTGGGAGTTGAGACAGGGGAGGCAAATTAAATAGAGTGCACAATTGTATTTCAGTAAGCTTGATCTTATACACTTACTATTTTGAAAATGCTAATTCTGCATAGTTCCAAAAAAGAAGAAAAAAATTTTCTGGTAATTTAACTGATTACCACTAGCAAATGAAGATGACAATATCTCAATACAGAAAATGAATATAAGTGTTTGCTTGATATTTTCATAATATAAACGAACTTTCTAGCGATTTTGCTTGCCTTTTTTTTCTAAAATAATTTCCTATTAGTATATATGAAAACAAATGTGTAAATTGTTTTTCTCTCAGTCTCAAGACTTGTTCCCTGAAGTAAATATTTTGTAATTTTGGTTGACGTTCATCTCCATTCTGCTTTTTTAAGCATAGTATAATAGATTTATGTTGCATATTTAGCATAGGTCTGATCTTTCACAGAGCTCAATTTAAAATCTAGAAAATACTCCCTAAAGCATATTGTTTGCTTCTCAAAAGCAGTTACTTCTAAGTAAACTGGTACATTTAAACTCACATTAAAAATAATTAAGAGTATAACTCCTAATCATTTCCTAAAAAACATGAGGGAAAATAACAGGTCTATGACAGGGAAGGAGGAATTGTGGTAACCACAGTGCAGAAATACAGGTGACATAGTAGAAAAACCTATAGTAAACTTTTTTCCCCTAATAAAAAGTATGCTTAATTATGAATCTTGCACACTGAAGGAAACTTGACTCATAATAATCAGAAAAGATAAGGAGACAAAAAGATGCTGTAAAGTTACAGCTTATGAATAAAAGCACCACCTTAGAACATGTTACTTTCTGAACTGCACAGAAATTTTATTTATATTCTAGTTTTTGCACATCTGTTAAATACAGGTCCCTCAAGCCTTGCCTATTAGACTTTGAACACTATTTATTCATTTTACAGAGGTAAAAGTATAATCATTAGATTATACTTTAGCAGGAAATTTTGCAAGAATTTGCAACTATACAGAGGAATAACATGCCTCTGGTCCACCCACCCTGCAGTTGCTGACAGCAACCTAGCACAGTAGGCATATTTGAAATCTTACTCCTTTTTTCCCACTGATCCCATGAAATGAGTAACAGTAGCTTATTGTCTATTACATGGCTCATGGAAATCCCAGGCCATTGTCCTTGTCATGTGCAGACTGACCATAAATTTTAAGTGCAGGGAATCCAAAGCACGGATAAAGTGCTAGAACTATTGAGCATGTACTTCATTATTGATAGAGACTCCCTTGGCTTTTGAACTTCAGATCTTTAACCCTGACACATAATGGCCCAACTGACCGGCCCAGATATTTTGCGCTTCTTTTCTACATCTATTTTATTAGAACCTCTGTGCTGCAAGGGACAACGAATGATACTTGTCCCTATCTTCAGCTGCACAGCCCAAGGAAAGTTATTAAAGGAAAGTAAAGGAACTGGACTTTGCTCATAACCACTTTTTGCTGTTCTTTTTTAGTTGCTTGCAGTATTACCTATTGACCATCCGTGCTTCCACAGCGAATGCCCAGTGAACTCTTTGACTGTTATACTTCAGTTAATTCAGCCAAAGCAGCACAGCCTTGAACTGCAAGACCCAAAGGACCTAAAAATTTTACTGAAGGCATTTATTTCTCTGGTTCCAAAACTGTAAAACACAATGATAGTCTTTAACCTATGTGCCAAAAGCCTCTTTCAGTATCTAAGCATATCTGAACATCTGCAATCTGGTTCACAAACTTCATACAACATGGGTGTGGGACAGCAGCAACCATGCATAGCCAGATATAGCATTTTTCCTAGAGTAAATAAAAATATGTAAGAAAGGAAGAGAGACACAGAATATAATGAGAGTTGCTCTTGGTAATAATCCACTTTATAGCAACAGATAACAGTGTTACTATTTTGCTGTTTTCTTTTAGTCCAGATAAAATGTTTCCTCAGAGTTTTCTTTAACAGTCATGAGATTATCACAGTTGGTGCGACAGATGTTGGTCCCTAGGAAGAATGGCCTGATCCTGTAAAACCTGCTTTCTCATGTGCAGGCCCTTTGAAATCAGTGGGATTTATGTAAATAGGGATTTGCAGGATTAGGTTTACAGTCTAGGGAGTCTGCAGTACTTCAGTCATACGTGTTCTAGTTTTGTTGCCTGGGAACTCAATGCACCAGAATAGCTTCTGAACAGGCCTTTAAAGAACATCCTTTACAGAAGAAGTATGAATCTGAACACAGTCCTTGCAAGATGAATTCAGCATTAGTACTGAATTACTGTAAAACAACCAAATAAGATTCAAAGAGATCAGATGAGATCCATATTAACCTACAAAATACAAGAATGTCTCTCAAATTTACAACTGTGAGGAAGGGGAGGAAGATCAATCAGAGACTCTTTTTTCCTTTCTTTGTTTTTCTCATTGTTCCTAAAGAGAACACGATATTCCATATGTATACTTTCTTCTTCCAGCATTAAAATGCAGAGGTACAAACATTCTGTATGAAGTAACTTTGGGTTACTAAGGAGACAGAAGAAGAAAGATTACTATTCAGAAATCAACAGACCTGTCTAGTTCAGGGGTTGCAAAACTGGTGCTGTTGGCAATAAAAATGGCATCTTCCAGCACCCCCTACTCACACACACTCTGGGGTTGTCCTCATGCAGCCCCTGCCCGCTCCTCCCTAGCCCCACACCCTCTCTCTTCCCTCACCTCACCCATTCCCCACATCCACACAAGTTGTGGCAGGAGTTGGGTTACTGCTGCAGTTTTTCATTGGCAAGGAGGCACAAACAACTCAGAGCCACTTAGCACTCAAATAGTGACAGAATCCAAAAAGGCTGATGAGTGTGAACTGTCTGTGAAAACACTCTGTGAAGATAGGAAATGCTGGCATATTTATTCATCACCAAGGATGTCCAGAGAAGCAGTTACTCTGCCACTCAGCTGTCTGCCCCCCAGGCAATGAGAAATATGTCAGCATGGCACTGGTGGGGCCTCACCTTGAATCCTGTGTTCAGTTTTGGGCTACTATGGCAAATACTTTGAGGTGCTGAAGCAAATCAAGGAAAAGGGCAAAAGAGGTTGCAAAAGGTCTAGAGAAAAACTTCCATGAGGAGCAGTTGAGTGAGTTGGCATTCTTTAGCCTGGAAGTAAAAAGGAGAGTCTCCTCCTGAGAGGAGACTTTGGTGCTCTCTCTGTAACGATCTGAAAAGAGATTGTAGCCAGTGGTTGTCAGCCTCTTCTCCCAAGTAACAGGACACAGGGCAAGAGGAAATGGCCTCAAGAACCACCAGGGGAGGTTTAAATTGATTATTAGGATATAAATTGATTACCAAAAGAGGTTTCAAGTACTGGAACAGGCTGCCTAGGGGAGCAGTTGACCTGCTATCCCTGGAGGCAGTGAAAAGAGGAGTAGATGTAGCACACAGGGATTAGTGGTGAACTTGGCATTGCTAGTTTCCTAGTTGGATTTAATGATTTTAGAGGTCTTTTCCAACTTAAGTGACTCTAGGATTCCATGTGCCACTTTCAAAGAGGCCATGTGTTACCAGAGACAGAGAAATCATCAACAAAAACCAAAGGCACTTTTGTCAATAAAATGCATAATGACAAGGATGTGTACCAAACAGCAGGTACTCAGACTGGAAACTACATATCAAACACCTCATGACAGACACAGTCATATGCATATATTATTATTATTATTATTGGAAAATAAAACACACATATAACAGAGACAAGTTCAAATTAATCTGTGGTTACTCCAATGGGCAAATTTTTCCAGAGTAGATTGACATCATCCTGTAGGGAACCCAGAGGAGCAGTTTATATGAAAGCACATGAAGATGCCAGATGAATGCAATTTTGCTGCTTTCAGGACCCACATGAGCTTCCTCAGACCTCAGCATGATGTTTCTGGTTATCGCTGTGTTTTTATAACGCATAGGCAAACTTTGGCAGAATCAAATTTAAAAACTGTAGAGTCTTTTTGGAACTTTTGTAACATGTGTACATTAATCACTAAATTCTGTTCCGTTCATTTTGACACCTGTTTCCAGGGCATTATCCACTACTACTGCCACTTCATAGTGTCTCAACTGCACTTTTTGGTCTCTGACAAGGGTGCCCATCAATGGCAAGAGAAGTGTCATAAGCACAGAGAAGACGGAATCTCATTCTACTGTAACATGGAATTTAAGAAAAAAATCTATGTATAGCACTCTCTCTAGGTTCCTCACCAGATGGAATAGGGAGATCTGTGTTTATGCTCATCCTACTGTGAAACATGTCAGCAAGCCCAAGTTACCAATAATATGAACTTGAATTCTGACAAGGTCAAACTGGCTGGACTATATTTAAAACACTTTTATCTTACTGGAATAGGATAATGTGTTCTAAGACTATATACCAGAGGAACATAAGACCCTTCTGCTGATTTAACCTAGTCTCAGAAGCTTAAGCTCTATACCGTGCTTCAGGTCAATTACAGCTGAACAACGAAGAAGAACAGCAAGGACTTTAACACAACACTGGCCTTCTGATCAGAGACTAAGCAGACTTTGTCCAGAAAATCAATTTAAAGACTGCAAAAATCTGAGAGAAAGTTTGTGTGATTTTAGTTGCTCATTGTTTGAGAAGTCAAAGCTCAGAAAAGGAAGAAATTTTACTCCTGTATCAGGACCACTGAACCCTGGTATGTCATTTTAGTAGATGCTCCCTAAACCTGTCCCTGATTTAAAAAACACTGTTTTTTAAACTCCTCATCATTAGAAAGATCCTGAATTTTTTTCTTGAGCATATTCATAACTGATGAAATGTTGTGGCTTTACTTCTTGACCTACCTATAAGGAAGGCTAATCAGAAAACTAGAAAGTTTCTAGCTACCTCCAAATAATTCAGACTTTTTTCCTCATATACATAGAGCAACCAAAACTAGACAGCATTGAAAAACATCACTAGTTCTTTCAGTTGTATGCAATTAGTAGTGTGTGAGTCCTACCAACAATTATTGCAACTTCATTCTAGGACTTGGTTCACACTACTGAATGATCAATATAAGTATTTGACTCTATGACAATCCTTATTCTGAACCTGAATTACATCTTTGAATGCACATTCTTTATGTCACACAAATATTGAAGGACAAACAACAGATTAATTGCTGGCCCTAATGCTGTGTTTGTGAGTGCTAAGAAGCCATTCCAAATGTTCCAAAAAGGATTAATGCAGTATAACAAGTCTATTTAATTACTGAAAGACCAGTGATCCTCATTTTACTATAAGCAGCTTTTCCTTTATTTGGAAGTTGTAAATAGAACAGAAATCACTACAGGACAACTACAATTCTTGTCCCAGAACATTCAAGTTATATCCACAATATAGTGGAAAAATGTATGAATAGCCAGGAGGATCTACATACACACACTGATTTGTGTATGGTAAAGCAAGATCAGCAATACACCAGAACTCCTCACTATAAAGTGCAAAAAAACAATTTTATGCTCTAAGTAACAATTTGATATGTTTTCTTAACTAAAAAAAAAAAAAGGCAGCCATTAAGCCAGTTAAAGTAATTATACATAGCTTTAAAACACGTTCCCTTAGGTTTAATAAAACCACCTAAGGCTGTGGCTCCTACAACAAAAGCCTCCACAAGTCACTGAACTGCAGGCCATAAACTCACCTATGAATGCATATATGGCAAAATCACAACCTGATATCCTTTAAATTCTATGTCTGAATCCAAAGGGCTAATCAATTTTTCAATTCTCTTTTCTGCACAAGCTGGTTATTCTTTAACTGGAAGTTAAACAATAGAATAAGTTTTTATGTTAACCCTTGTTTTGCTGTAAACTGCACTGCTTCAGTATCAGCTGGAAAAATGCATGGACACACTTAATTTTTGAAAACTATTGCCACTTCCCACTCTAAGAAGCAGACACAGTAATTTTGTAGGTGTCAGTATGGCTAGCTCGTTACCAAACCTAAAATATCATCGTAAAGGAAGGAACAAGGAAAGCAGTGACTGAAGGAGTAAAAGTAGATGGCATACTGGGTCCAAAAAACACAGGCTACTAGTTACTTAGGAGCGTTTCACTACCATCATTTGGGGCTTCAGGGAAAGCTCAGCCGCCCTCCAAGACTCAATCCTGGACTAAGCCCCTACAGACCAATGTTGTGCCCATTAGCTGCCTCACAAATCAGACTTCTCCAAGCCTGGGAGATGAAACAGGATGGCCAGCATGTTCCAGATAATAGGTACACTGTTAGATTAGCTTCATGGTGGGTTTCATCTCACACCTTGCCAAATTCCTGACCATCCATCCTGAGCATGGGACCACGGTGCAGGAACTTCAGTATTCAGACCTTTCTGTCTGGGGTATATTTTTGCTTCACGGTCACAGGCCAGGGAAACTCAGCGAGCTGTCTGTGCCAGGTGCCATCCCAAGGGCCAGCCCTGCCCTGACGGAAGCAGGGTGACAGAGGAGCGCTGCTCCCAGCGCCCCGCTCCCCTGTGAGGGCCAGCCCTGCTGCGGGGTTTCGCCCAACGCCTCTCCTGCGGAGCACTACCACCGCAGGGCTCAGAGGCAAGGAATGCTCCGTGCCGGCCCTCCCTGCTGGGGCAAGTTCCTTCTGTCTGGGCATGAGAAAACTGGGTACAACATTTCTTTATGATACAGAGCCCTCTTGGGGGCTGGGCACCAGCACATGGGTTTTGCTTGCAGGAATACAGTGACTTTTTAGCCAGTACTTATCTCAGTTTTTATCACAATCCTCGCTGGGCCAACACTGAAGCAAGAGGTTTTCTCTCTCCCCGGGTCCAGACACACAGAGATATTAATTAACTTGCCTGCAGTCACCCGGTGAGACAATGGCAGGGTTGGGGACCAGGGACAAGGACTTTTAAGTCCTTGCAACTAAACATTGAGTCATACTTTACGTTGTCATCACAGCCACAACATTCAAGTTCATCTTACACCAGCATTCCCACCCTCTTCCTTCAGAGGAACTATGTAACTGCAATTAGAAAACACACCTAGCTTGCAGAGTTTCACACAGAAAAAAATGTTTCAACATATACAAGTGCACAGGAATGCTGTATGTAAACATACCATCTGATTTCTTTTTCAAGAAGCAAAAAAGAATAAGTTTACAAAGAAATCAGTTGTACTGCAGAAATACAAACCTGCTCATGTGCTGTGAAAGTCAGTGCACAGTGCTGTGGAAGAATATGGGGTTTAAACTATGCCAACTCAATTGAAAAAATCCATTCATATGAGCTAAGTCTAAGGCTAAGGAGTTAAAAAAAGAGCATACCAATTATCTGATGACCACAGGAATACAAATTTACTTGCTTTATAATGGTATCAGTACTAGTCTATAACCTTTCTTAACTTAGCCACAGTTTTTTGACAGATCCAGCCACTGATTTTGAAAGGCTCTACTTCCTTAAAACAGTGTCACAATGCGGCACATAATTAGATGTAATACTCATTTCTACAAAATAAACTGTGCCAGCAGTCAAATTGTTGGTAATTATGGGAAGCACAAAGTCTACATCAAGAAGCTGACATTAGCATCTGAGGTACTGACAGTAGGCGGCCTGTCAGGCTAAGCATCCAATGACTGCCCCCCACCAAGAATAATTTTTAGGGACAAGTAGCTTCCACTAGAAATAATGTATTCTACTTTTTTTTTTTACAGAAGTCATATAAAGATTGTTCTTTCTCCCTTTTACTAAGATTAGATACTGCATCAAGCATAGTGTTTAAAGTCCTCTGCTTTAGAAACCATGACTGCTTTTAAATACAAGTTAGGTCATTAGAAATTGATGCTTTGGTATTAAAGAAATCAATAGCCACTTATGACATTGACAGGAAACACTCCTCCATTTTACGCCAAAAATCTATTTTAATCACTCTTGAGTCCTAAAAATTGAAATACTGTGCATACTCATTAGATTTTCATCACAAAATACTTTCAAAGCAGAACATTCTTCCCAGCACATCCCACTCATACAAAGCTCACAGTGAAATGGAATTGACCAAGACTAATGGTGTTTCCCCTTGAAAAAAGTAGTGACCCCATGCACCCCAGCACAACAGGAATGCACAGCAGTCTGAGAGGGGATGGAGTTTTCCTCCAGCTCCCAGAAATTCCCTCACTACCTCTTCTACTATGAAGGGCTGTCAATTTGTCCCCCTCACTGTCAGCAGACAATAGGTGGTGACATCACCAAAGGACTTCCAAAGGAGGATACAGATGCTCTGGAGGGACACTGAAAACCCACTGGGGTGTAAATTCAGGGCCGAGGTCTTCTTGTCAGCAAGCACCACAAAGAAGTGGAGGAAGTGGCATGGCCATTGAACAATGGAGAGGTCAAGCAGTTCACAGCCATTTCATGACCCAGACAAACCAAGGTCAAGGGATTCAGGTAGCAACTTGGCGTGGGCATGAGTTACAGCACAAATGAATTGTTTTAACAAATCAGCTTTGGTCAATTAAACCTAACAAGATGTATTGCATCACATAGCCAGGTTCTTGACACTAAGGCCAGGAGCTGAGGCCAGCCTCGTAAAACACATCTTTTAACATGGCATAACAAATTTAAGGTAATCCATCTAGAAACTGCAGATGTCAGAGTAAGTTGTCTTGGTCAGGAGAAATTTTCACACTTTTAAATCAGGGACACTGGAGTGGAGTTATCCCTTCAAAAAGTCTGGGATAATTTTCAATGGCATTACTCAGGCAATGGAAAGTTGATGCTGCAGTAAGTATATTTGCTATCTCTCAGACACAATGCACATCCGTAATAATCTTCTAAACATTTCCCTGTTAGCTACTTCACAAAAAAGGCTGAAAATGGTTTGGCATTTTAGCCCAATGCAATTCACAAGCAAAATTATATACTATTTTATTTCATTCAATTTCTAAAGGCATAGAGTTTGTAATTACTGAATTACATGCATATTGTTTTGTTTCTATTTTAAAGAAAAATATGCAAATTTTATGACACCTCAGAAGACAGCTTGTGGAATATGAGGAATATGGCAAGAAAATTGACTGGAAATTAAAATACAATGCTAGTTTTAAGACAAATAGATAACCATCTTTCAGTTGTTTGAATTGATCCTTTATGAAAAAACGTGTAGTAACTCAGGTTAATATTGCTTGGAGATCAGGAAGTCAAATAGGTAAACAATATGTTCAAAAGATGGATACTTATAATTATCAATTGTTAAATAATTCCAAACAATATAGAATATACTTACGTGTGCACACCATTTGTCTCCGACAAACAATCACAGAATTTTTTCCCTAATTTCTCAACAACCACACCAAGTTTCTGAGAGTTCACTACCTGTTCATTTTTTGCATTTGGCTTTCCTGTTCACTTTCTGAGGAAGAAAATGGGAACAGTTTTGATCAATTTCCATATGTATTTTATTCAGAGGGGAAATAAAAAGCCTACTTAAAGCCACTGAAATGTCTTTAGTGAAAGTGCCTTTATGGAAGGACACTGGAAAACTTGACATGTCCCTTCTACTCTGGAGATTGTGCAGTTACTTAATAAAAAAGTGCAAGGTTTCACTGAGAAAAAAGAACACAATGATTGAAGGGGATTCAGCTAAGCTTTCACACCCTTCCTCATCACAGTAACTTCTCCTTATTTCAATAGTATTTCTTGGGGTAAAAACAAACAAACATACATGTCATTTAAAAATTCCAAACACCAAATGCAGTTAGGAACAAATTAAGGTTAAAATTACTCCAAGGTCCCCAGTCACCTTTCTGCCTTGAAGAGGGGTCTCATATAAAGTGGAACATAACACACAAGAGTCATAACGCATGTAGGCAAAAGCTCTGGTCCTCAGGTAATCTAAAAACATTCTAAACACTATGATTGATAAACAAAATTTAGACTATCAGCTGTTTCTGAAAATGCCCCCAAACACCAAGTGCCCATCTGAAGTGCCCATCTCCCACCACTCTTTTTGGGGACAGGGCAGAGATGGGACTTGGCAGGATGGGACTAGGATAAAAGTCACATTAAAATGTTGATGTTCCCAAGAAGCAGCTAAAGAAATAAGCTTATTTAAAATTTAAAAAGCACAATATACTTCAGAAAAGGAAAGAATCCCCCTCAGAGAAGAACTGGTGGGGAGAGCACAAGTAAACTTTTTGTCAATAAAAAGATGATGGGGGGGAAATATAAACAACTGTGCTAGAAGAATGCTTCCAGGTTCACACACAGCTCACTGCTAAAAGACAGTACAATAGACACACCAAAATGAACTCGGCTTTCTCTAAGACAGAGCTAATAATCTGAGATTTACTTCCCTTTTCCTAGTTCTGAGACTTTCAAACCTCTTCTAATCCAGGTTTCAATGCCCTGAGCCATGGTTTTAGCAAAAACTTCTAAACAGAGTTTAAAATTACAAAAATTAAAGAGAGATACAGAGTAAAATCATGAAACCTCCCTATAATTAATGACATCTTGTTTGACATCTGTCAAACAAACTGAATAGTATCAGAGACTTCCTTCCCTTTTCACAATCACTGTAAATCTGTAAATCTGTAAAGCAGCTCCTCATAAGGAGCCTTCTTCACCCCGCAGTGGAAGGAGCAATCCTATTCAGTTAACACAGCCATTTAACTTGATCTGAAAACCATCTTAGTCCCAGCAATTACATCAAAGAAACATTTCACCTTGCTGGTGAGACTGGAAAGTAGCACTTCAGGAAACCTCTTGAGTTACAGTGTTTGGCATTGTGGACCACCATTTCCGAGGGCCACCTGTCCTTGACGTGTCTATGCTACTACACTGGCAGCAGGGAAGAGGAGAAGGAGGAAACACAGGGGAAAAAAAAGAAAGCTAGATAAGGAAGTGGACTTGACAGCAACCTCATGCAATTAATTTTAAATTCCAACCTGCAGTGGCAGTTAGTGTTCAATTATCTTAATGAAGTTTTCACAGTTAGAGTGAATTCAAATATGCATGAACATTTAAGAAATGTAAAACATAAAATCCTGCTTTAAATTGAGATATTTCCTTTATTAATAAGTACTCTTGTATATAGTTTAGAATAATCCTTTTTGTTTACAGTATTCCATCTGAAACTACCACAATGCAAGAATTTTCTGATTCAGTTTCCATTCTTTACTTTATCGCTTCTTGTTTTGAACTAAATGTCGCTCATAAATTAACAATGACCTCTATGTTTTCAAGTACCTGAACAGAATTTATTTAAACTTAAGTTTCTTTTATCTTAAACACAATTTATGTTATTAACCCTGTGAAAATTAGTGTATCAGGTAAGAAAAATCAGAATTAGGTAAATGTTCCTTCTTGAAATGCACATAAATGTAATTCCTATTAACAGTAAATAATTTAGCACTAAATAGTGCTAAATAGTGGAAATTTTCCTTTTCTTTTTCCTGACCCGCATTCCTGCTCTTAAGAAAGCTTTTTTAAATTAAAAAGAAAAAATTAAACATTTTGAATTCTGCAAACCTACTATCTGAATGCTAGTTCACACAATCAATGTTCTGAAAAAATGAAAATTGGTAAGTGGCCTTTCAAAATGTTTCAGTATCCTAGATCTTCATAAACAAAAAAACTATAATAATAAATTAAGAAATATTATTACATCCATATATAGACTGGATTAACCTCCATTTCCTAATGGCAAATGTCTTTCTTGCCCATAATTTTCAATACAATAGAGACAGTCAACAACGAAATAGTTATCCAAAATTTTACTTTAGAAAACTAGAAAATAATAATAACAGAGTCTTTTTCAGTTGACACAAAAAAGTTTTTTTAAATTTGCGTTCTCTTCACGCCTCAACAGACTGGAATTGTCCAGAGCGATTCAGTTTTTAAAAGGTTGACTATTCCCTATGAGATTTTTAAACTACTAAAAGCTCTTCTCGTACTAGGGCAGACAATATATAAACTCATACTTTTGGTTCTGTACTGGCTTTCTGATTCAAAATTGAGATTTAGAGCAGGGGATCACACACCATTTCACTGTGCTAGAAACAAAGTCCTGGAGCATACAGAAGCCTGTAGGTACAGGCAGTAATAAGCTCTATTTCCTGCTGTTCCTGCTGTAACTCATCATTTGCTCTGTAAACTCCCAACAAATCACCTCGCACTTTGATATGTCCTTCTGCAAAACAGGTAAAATGTTCTACTGCGTGTTCCCAGGTAAAGTATTCAGAAGGAGGCAAATCATTAAGATTAAATGAAGTAGAAACAATCAGCAAATGGTTGATTCATCTAAGCTCATTGCTTTTTTATTAATTGTATGTGGGATCATCAGTGCACACAAAAAAATGCGAACCCTCATCCAAAATCTAGATCTAGAACCCTCATCTGGGTGGCGTGGTATTTAGGCATATAACCATAATATGACTTAACCAGGAACTGCTAAAAACATTATTTTGAGTGGGATTTTTAAGTGGAAAATTCATGTAGTCACAGCAACCTAACAAAAACCAATTTCATTATCATTTTAAAATATTAACAGAATGACTACACAATAAATTTTCTCAGCTTACAGAATGAAAACTCAAATGTAATGTGAAACTACTATGCAAATCTTTTTCAAAATTTGAGCTCCCTATAGACATAAATTGACAAAATTCAAAAAAGCTTTTAAAAAGATTAAGCCATTGATAAACCCACCCACTCCTGCAATTCAGACATATCTCATTAAAAAAATAATTACAATTCCTTCTGGAAGAGGGCATGTTTTCCAAGTAAGACAAGACACACGTGTTGCCAGGACTGTCTGAATTGGGAAAGCGATATCCCCACTTGGCTGGAGATTGCCAGTTTGCTGGCATTAAGCTCAGGGCAGAAGCATTTCAGCTTGATGCGGCGGCAGCGCCCTGGACCCAGCTGAGGTTATCTGCAAGTGCGCTCTTCAGGAGTGTGGGCACCACACCGGGGTGTGCCCGTGCCCCCTCCCACGTTCCCCCAGCAGGGCATGGCACCTGCAGCGCAGCAGGGCACTGCCAACCTCCCCGCACAGGGCCAGCTCAGCACGAGAGCCCTGCATACAAAATTCTCCCCTTGGCCGGCCAGTGCCCTCGCTGCTCTCTAAGCTTTCTCTTGCTTTTTTCTGTTTTCTTCCCCGGCCCAGTACCCCCCCTTCCAATCCTCAAGAGACAGGACACAGTCTAGCAACTCAGGGACTCACATAGCCCAGGCTTCCTTCTGCGCAGCCCTTTGGGTAGAGCTGCTAATCCTTCTTATTAATTAACGAGATAATAGCAGTTAACCGGAAAGCAATATTAATGTTAACTATCTAGGAAACTTCCAAGAGAAATGATTTATTCTTTTTGCCAATTTCCTGATAACAAAGTTGCACAGCTGGAGCTGTGGTAGCATCTTGATGGTGTAAGAAGTTAAAAAACAAGAGTGCCTGAACACTACGGGACTAAGGACATCTGCACCTATTTTCTTCTCCACTCTTTTAAAAGAGCCTCTCCTCCTTTGACTCCAGACTTTATTAACAACTGGGAACGTGGGCTCCCCCAGTTATATCACCCTTACATGAGGACAAAGGAGAGTTTAAACAGTAACATGACTGTTCAGATAAATGTACTCTGAGAGACACATGCACTAAAAATACTTAAAAATCTTAACATTTACATGTAGCACTGCTTCAGTTGTTTAAACTCTTAAACTACCAAGGTGTACTATGCTTCATTCAGTATATGCTGAATTACCTAACATCAAGTTTGCGTTTTATTCATGCTGCAAAAAAAAGTAGTGGAGATGAAGAGGGAATTAGAATTATGCAGACAAGGTACATTGCTATAGGTATTTTAAGTTTTGGAAAAAAATAAGGCAATTTCTATTTTTTTTTTTTTAATTAGTCACTGTAAGAGTAAGTAAAATGTCCATCTCAAGGAGAGATTTATATTATCTTGGTTCTGTTGCAGCAAACAAGTACTGCAGCTTTCATTCACTGATTGTCAAAAACTTTCCAATGTGCCCACTGCAATGCGGATGCCAACCAACGAATCAAAGGCATTCAGCAACTAGACAAAGAGGGTCTGATGCCAACCTCGGTGCCACTGGCAACCATTATTGGCATCAAGCACATTGTCTGCCTTTTTTTCCCCTCTCCTGGCACTCGACAAACAAAATGGCGGTTCTTGTAGCAACGGGAACACAGCATAAGCGCTGCGCTGAATTAAATACCATCAAATGATTTTATGGACTGAAATGCATTTCATACTAAATGATAGACACTCTCTGATGCTCACAGGAAAAAAAAAAGGACAATTCTGTTCATAGAAACAATGTTCACACCATTTTCAAGTTGGGGTTTTATAAACAATCTGTGTGGGACACATGCACCCCCCTGATACACACAACACGCAGAGCCCCATAGAAGCCCCTTGTGATTAATAGTTATTTTCATGTTAAACATTGATCACAATGTATACTTCCCATTTTCTTCCTCCTTTTCAGTCAAAGGAGCAGCATTGCAACCTATGTCAATCTTCTTTTTTTCTTTTTTTTCTTTTAAGAGGATAGCATAAAATGAATAGGGGGAAAAAAGATGCTGAATTTGAGATGAGCGAAAAGTAGCATCTGATGAAGTTCATCAATGATAGGACTTCATAGATCAGTCCTTATTTCTTCTTTCAAGACAGACATGGAAGTAGAAGCTCTTTTTGTTAAGAACTGAAAACATTATTGACACTTCTAGATCTGGAAATTGTCAATATATTGTAACATTACTCTGCACTGCAATGCGGATGCCAACCAACAAATCACAGACATCCTAGGCTAAACAAAGAAGGTCTGATGCCAATCCTGGTGCCACTGGCAACCATCACTGGCACTCGAACTATCCTTCCTCCTCTTTTTTCCCCTAATCTTTTATTTTAAAGCAACAAAAAAAGCAAACTATTTGGCCCTTTTTTCATTTTGTGTGCTAATTCCTTCTTCATATTTTGTTCAGTGATTTAATTTTTTTATGTGTCCACTTAGCTGTTACATGGTGCTATTAGGCGTTTATATGTTCTGAAAGATAAATAAAAAGCAAAACGCCATAGGTATAATGCAACATTTTTGGTTGACTTCACGCATATCTTTCACAGAGCCTGGCACTCTTAATCAAGTACCCTAAAAAGTGCCACAATTAACCTGATTTCAATGAATATAGAGAATCAAAGTTTGATAAAATGGAAAAAAAATTACATAGACAACTTAATATGACTTTTTCAAGAAGAGAGCCAACAGATGTTAATGGAAGACTTAATGTAAAGCAGCAAAATACAAAAGACATGCAGTTAGCAATAAACAAAAGGGTCTTCTATGAGTGACTTGGAAATAGAAATAAGCCAGCTTCATTTTCAGTATATTCTCAAAGTAGCGCTGTGTAACTGAAAGTTATAATATTACAACATGCTTAACTTCCTCATTTCCAATTAGACAAAAGTGTTTTAAACAAACTTATATTCTCAATACATTTAAATCAACAAAATCAGCTATGCCCTGCAATTCCTTCTCCCACTTCAAGTTACTGCCTTTCAACAACTTATAAGTCAACAATGTGTTAAGAGTACTCTGACCCCAGCTTCTTTAGCTCAAGAGGTACTTAAACTGTTTTGCCTCCCTTTGTAGTTTTGACTTTTAGAGACAGGTAAATCCATAGAATTAATCAGTAAGTTATGACTTACGCTATATGCATTCATAATATAATTTGATTTTTTTTTTCTACAAAAGGAATGTAAAGGTAAAAATTACTTGTAATTAAGCTATTTTGTTTAATGTTGTCAAAGAAATCTTTCTTCCTATATTATTTGGGATCAGATTTACCAGACTCCGCAACTACTTAAAGTCACTGTAAAATACCTAAAAAATACCTAAACGTGTCTACTGCTGTGGAGAGACCAAAAAAAAAAAAAAAAAAAAAAAAAAAAAAAAAAAAAAAAAAAAAAAAAAAATACTAGGGGGAGTGTGGGAGTGGGGGGAGAAGCCAATATTTTTTTCACAGCAAATAATACATACATTCACAAAAACAGTTCTTCATTTGCATGAGTAAATGCTAAAAGACAATTACTTAAAACAAAATATTTCATTTTGCAGCTCTCCTCTTAAAAAACGAGTATACACCAAATGAAGCCATGCAATTTTACTTTTTTGTTGCTAACAAAATCAATTCAATTTGTTTTCCAGTTAAATCCCATAGTTATTTACCAAGCATCAGATAACAGCCTGCCATCTGCCCTTCTGCAGGCCATTTCTACCTACTACCAGGCCAAGTTGTGAAATGGCCCACCATCTGCAGATGGTCCAACTTTCCCTAGTTGAGATCTGTGGCTAAAAAAGAAATGCATTATTACTGCTGATCAGCCAGCATTACAAAGACACTTAGAAGACAGTATCATTATCAGAAAGAACCAAAATGACCCTAAAGAGAAAAAGTACTTCAGAAGACTTACAATCAGAGAAAAAAAAAAGAAAGAAAAAAACAAACCAACACCTTTATCTACTTACAGCCATTTACAATTTTAGGGAACCTGCCTATGGGTATTGTTATTGAATATCCAATATATGACATATGGCTAGTAGGTTTTTCCCCTGACACGTGATTATCAGAAGCCCTGTTTTTATTTTCATTCTGTAATACTAAGTTTAAGAAGCTTTTCCATAGAGCTCCTGCAATTTTCCACATTTCCATTACCTGCCAAATAAAAGTATATGAGTGTGATTATGAAAATATACTCTTCATAAAAATTTCTCAAAATATTACGATCTGGATCTTTGTTTTAAAGCTCAAAGATAAGATGAGCTACTGATGTAAAATATGAATAAAACATTACATATTGTGTGCTGCAATTCTGATTCTATTTGGCATTTATATGAAATACTGCCGTGATAAAGTATTTTCAAGCTTTGTTTTATAGGCATGAGAAAGTCTACAATTGCTCTTCAACATGATCAGTTTAAGGACTGCTTCTTGATTAATTATAACAACAAAGACAATAATAAATATTTGTAGTATTTATTGTGACTGTGCAATTGCATATACCTGCATCTATTCTTAACAGTACTGGGGTCGGGGGTTTTGTTTTGTTTTTCTTTAGAAACCCAATTTGAAAACAATAATGTTTTCTGAAGTCGCACTTTTTCACAATAAATAAAAGGCAACTTCAGTGGAATGAAAGTACTGCCTTGGTACATGTCTCTCTCGCTCGTGAAAGAGGCACGCATGTCAAATATGCATGTCATACAGGTCTGCAGGAATTTGTGTGTGTTTAAGTACATATGTATATAGGCTGATTTACAAATGGATATGTAGCCACACTCCATCTATGGACCACAGAACAATGTTTCACTGGAAGCCAGCCCACAGGGGAAACAGGGCTGCTTGGAGTCAGAGTCTGACATACTAACATAGAAACATGACAGTCTGCTTCCTACCTTGCTCCTGCACGTAGTATGCCAAAAACAAATCAAGCTCCTTGACTGATACTGTTATGTGATGTGGCTGGACGCAAAGTGCTGGATTTGTGCAATGGGGGGATTTCATGAGACGTTCTCCATCCGTACTTTCCAAGGGGATGCCTTTGAACAGGATCACCATGACTAGATCCAGACGCCAGACTTTGTCAGCCTGTCGCAGGCAATCGATTCTCCTAATCTTGCCCTTCTGGTCAGGATTGGACAATACACAGCATGGGTGCTTCTTCCCAGTAACTGTGAGCACAAAATCCTCCCGGAACTCTTGGCGAATATCTTTGCGCAGCTTGGCCAGGAGCCTGGATGCCCACTTCTGTTTAATTTCAGGCTTTTCACTAAGTAGCTCATCCTTGACTGCTCTTTCCTCATCCTTTGACATTCGTTTCTCATGTTTTTTAAAGTACTTGCGTTTTCGAGCCTGAAGATTGAACCAAGTATAGGCAATTGCACGCACATGTGGAAGAAGTGCCTCAATGAACGGGTGAAATTCATCCTGTGGAAAGAAGTGAAGGAAAAAAAAGAAGAAGAGAACAAGAAAACTCAAAGTCAGCAAGTTCTCATAACCAAAGCACCATCAAGAAACATTTTTGAAAATCTTTAAGTGAATACGAGATGAAGAGAATAAACACATAAAATTTACACAAATTTCATATTTCATTCTTTGAAAGAACTATGTGAAAATTTTATTTTGTACTCCTCCCCTCGCTTCATCCCACAACTCTGCAGAGACAACATAATTTAAGAGATGCTACCAAGATGTTTTGTTCCTAACATTTAAATATTTGAACAGCTAACATCAAGAAAAGTACCATTGCACAAAGAGGACACTGCACGGTTTTAAAAAATCTGAGCAGAAATGTTCAGAAGGCTGAGGCAAATGCCACAGTTCATTTCTCTTCTCTGTGGCACAGAAACACAAAGCATATACATGCTCAGTGTAATGCCACACAGTTCCCGCTTTTGGAGCATGCTCTCAGCAAGAGACTGCTGGTGGCACAAAGAGCATGCGCCATTAAACTTGATCCATTTTCTTATCAAACGTCCAACATTCCAGCACTGAAACAGCACCATTCCAGTGGTGGTAACTAGAGAAACCAGTATACAGTAAGGAAAAGCAGGCAAAAGACAC
Organism: Ammospiza nelsoni; assembly: GCF_027579445.1. Lineage (NCBI taxonomy): Eukaryota > Metazoa > Chordata > Aves > Passeriformes > Passerellidae > Ammospiza > Ammospiza nelsoni. The sequence goes on along the minus strand of NC_080669.1, from coordinate 38,414,839 downwards.
ATGTCATATACAAATCCTGAACAGAAGCTTCTGTACTTGCAGCTCTTCTCGCTTCCCTCCCACCACCCCCAAGCTCTGTAAAATTAAGACTTTATGAAGGTGAGAAGAAAAATTACATTTATGTCCTTCCAGCAGTTCCAATGTGAATTTTGAAGCCCCACAGAGTCAGTTAATTTGCTAACTGATCACATGAGTGTGGCAATTATTCTAAACCCCTTAAAAATCAATCTGAGGTGTACAATGAAAAATGGCAACTTGGCACAAAGTTTGCATTCTTTGTGTTTCTACATGCTGTGGCAAAGAGACATTATGAGTCCACCACTGGTCCAATGCTGCTTTTGTGAAAACCATGCCATTTATTTACAGTTTCAAAATAACCCTTTCTGTTGTCTGGCTTCACCTGCAAGTTCTTATCTTCTGCCTAGCAGCAATATGGATTGCATTAAGGAGGTAATGCTTAGTTGTTGTCTACAGGCACATCCTATAGCAATTAAATTAATTTCATTTGTCTGCTTAAAGTACCATCCTACACATCCATGTTAATATCTAAATAGACCTTCTCCAAAAACTTATTTTCCATTAACAAGTCTGCTGTTTAAAACACTGCAATCTGCTTATCAAACATTACTATATTTTGGGTTGAAAGGGAGACCCTAGGGGAGGTGTCCTTCTTCCTGTGTGTAGGAATATTTAGTTTTAAATACCATGCAGATTGCTCATCATACTTAGTGGCACAGTGCAATCAAACTAAAACCGAACCTTTTTTATGCAATTATATTCAAGAATACAATTAACAAACTACTATTTTAGTTACGCTGCTAGACAAGGAATGAATTATGTTTAATCAATAGGCTGATTAACTCCATTAGGTAAAAATGATGAAAGTATAACTAATGGTCTCAATTATAGAGTGCAGACTGCCATTGCAGAAGCTTCAGGCAAAGAATTCCATATTTAAATCTTTGAATTTCAAACAAACTTCAAAATTTCCTGAATGTTGCAAAACCCACTAGATCTAGTTACCTCTCTAACCATCCTCAAATCAAACAGAAAACAACAGAAAAGTTACAAGCAGTTTACCTATGATCATGTTGTCTTCATAGGAAAAAAAAAAATTAAGCAAAGGGGGGGGGGGGGTAAAGGAAAAAAAGAACAGAGAGGCAATATAGGAAGATACTTCAGGACATAAACAATTTCATTACAGTATGATGCTTGTCAAAGACCTACAAAGGCAACAATTAAACTGATTAGTAGTTTCCAGCAGAGATTTGAACAATTCTGTTACTATACTGGTACATAAAACTAGGCCGTGGAAAGAGTTAAACCACAATCTGTTCTTTGTGTGGGAAGGCAGTACTGCTCTGAGCAACCACAGCCCATGATAAGACTTCCCTATCTTCATATGCTTTCTGATGCCATGCTTTTTTACCTTTCAATTATAACTACTAAAGAAAGTTTACTTTTTCTCCTACAGAAGTCATCTTAATTGAAGTATTGAATTTTTTTTTTAATTAGTGGAAGCATAACAACCATACTGTGTTAAGTCCTCGCAATTCATTTTAGGCTGAATAAAACAGATTTACTACATATTTTGAAAATTCTAACAGCTGGGGCTAAAGGTGGGGTGAAGGCAGGTGGCTGAAGAGCTTTGGGAGAAATTAATTTTTGCCTCAATACAATGATTTCTCCTACATCTAAACAGACTTTGGCATTTATAACTTAAAATGGCAATAAAATAAACATGGACGTATTCTACATTAGTAAATTATTGCACATCTGGTTTTAATTTTGAAGAAGATCACCATAAATTAATAAATTATTTCAGATTGACTATGCCTTGAGGTAATGCATACAGCATTAACAATATTAAACTATAGCACTTTATATCTCTGAAAATTTTATAGAGAATTTCACTGATTAAATTCCAGTCTGTAGTACCTGAATGTTTCCTTTTCAAAAATAGGGAGGAAAAAACCCACAAAAATATGCCCATCAGAAATGCCAACCTTTTAAAAACTGTATTCAGGTTTTTCTTTCACAGTATTGTTAAGTCGTAAAGACATACATATACGTGAAAACTGTTGAGAAGAAACACAGCAAAGAACATTCTGTTTGAAAGCAATTTTATCAGATTTTTTGAGCTATTCTTTGTGCATTTTCAAATGAAACTACTACTTGACATGGGGAAGTGCCCATAAAAATGATCCTAAATGGACATTTGCAATTAATCACACACATTCTCCACCAAATCTCCTAAAAAGATATCAACAGACTTTTTTTTTCTCTTTAATATTCATATAGACAATAGTAAATTATTTTTTATTTTTATGTGGCACTTGCTCATGTGCCACAGTTGCTCTTGCAATGAAGCAATTTATAAAGGCAAGATTTTCAAATGCAATATCAAATAGCTAAGGTGAACCATTGTGCACTGGCAATTTAAATTAAAATGGAAGTTACTGTACAACATCTATGTTCCTGGTAAAGAAAGGAAAAAATAGCAGCCATCTAATGACAATAGGTAGGCCAAGTTTTCTTTATTGAAAAGATAAGAGGATATGCAGTGCTCTTCTCCTATCTTTCACTTTTAAACTTTGTATCAGCCCAGAAAGCTCAAATTGAGGACTGTGCAGTAAATGCACTGGGCAGAAGTAGGGAAATTTTATACAGAAAACTTCGTCTATTCAACTTCCCTGCACGGATTTTCTCATGCCTAGTGAAACATATAGGCGCAAAAGAAAACACTACATATTCTGAGATTTTGGACTACTGTGACATAATAAACCACGGCAAAAATATCACAAGAGAGCAAGCACTAAAAGGCATGCAGTAAACTGCATCCTATTCATGCCTCAGCAAGAGAGATAAATCCAGTTTCCAGTCATTCCAAAACATAGAGAAAGAGGTATGTGGGAAACCGAGGAAGGGGGCCCGCAAAATTAAATGGCATTTGGTAAGTTTTCTTCTACCTTGGACTTATTTTCACTCACTAAACTTTTATTTTAAGTGTGATGTGTAACACTCAAATTGACAAGGTTTGTCTTAAAGCTGTACTTTGGATTTTAGACTTGTATGCTTCCGCGCTGTCTCGGCACAAACTGAACTACCACTTTCATAAGTAGTTCCATCCAAACAGGTGTTCTCTGTTTACTTTCACCAAAATATTTTCTTCTGAACCTATACTACCACAGTCGATGAGCATTGCAAGAGTCCTAGAGACAGAGAATACAATAGAGAGTACAATTGTGGCAGTAATGCTTTAATGCAGTTGCTACTCCACGTGAAATGAATCAATCTTTTGCCTTAAACAAATGAAGAATACCAGGTTTAAGTTATCATTACTGGTGTAATTTTAATTTATATAGAGAAAAAATATCATTTCTAAACTTGTCTTATCATTCCAAGCAGGTAGAAAAAGATTCCAAACTAAAATCAATTAGTTGCAACTGTGTTACATGTATGTATTACCAAATGTGAACTGTTCCTGCATGGCACGTGGTAGAGCATGGTTGTAAAATGTTATGGAGAAAGTATCAATGTGCAAAAGCCAGAAACTGCTTTCTTGGATTAATGGCAGTAGAAGTACAATGTAGCATTTTTTATATACCTGAGTGCAGTATTTTAATACAAATTTGTAAAGAATGAGGAAATCTATTACATCAATGAGTCCAAACAGAAAAAATAATTTTTAAAAAAACATTAGAGAAGGAAACAAGATCATGAAATACCGCTGTAAAAGAGGTGGTTGCGAAAACCTGTGTCTCAAATGCAAAAACTGCTTTCTTGTACTGTCAGGTTTATATTCTGATGCAGAGGTCTTATTGCCCATCAATAATTCCACACGGTGGACAGCCTCCACAGAATTAATTTTGCTAACCACAGATTCCACACTAAGTAGTTATTTCTATGTGTGTACCTGCAAGCATGTGCGTCTCTGTTACACAAAATGCTTCCTATGTTTCTCTTTTGAAGAAGAAATATCTCAATAACACTTTTTTCCATCTTTCTTCCACTGCAGCTCACGTTTACTTACTGAAAATATCCATATCTAAGTCAATCACACTTAGATGCCAAACAAAATATAAACAATAAAAAATGTGTCAGCCAAAAAACTGCAGGACTGTGTCCAATCACTGAATAACCCTTATCATTGTTTCCATCTTCAATCACAATTTATGAATACTTTAGTCCTTTCGAATTACAATGGTTTGTAACTGCGGAATAATTTAAATCACACCTATTTATTCACGGTGCAACTGTAAGTGCATCGTTGGCCTCTCCGTAGCAGCCTTGCAGCAGACATTACTTTCGCACATTTTCTGCTTCTTTAGCTGTTTGTTGCACCAATGCAGAAGCAAGCAGTTATCGCTTAATCAGTTTACATCACATCCTCCTAAGACAGACTTTCACGAAAGCTGAAAACTATCCCCGAGCTTTGCAGACAGGGTTTACCGTCCGAAAAAGGCTCCGGTGCCCCAGCGCTCGCTCGCCGATACCGTACACCGGCCGAGGACGCTCCAGGGGCGCCCGGAGAACTCCCCAGACACGCTCCCGAAACCCCTCAGGCTTCAAAATGCGCGCTTTGCCGCGGCGCGGACACCGCTCGGGCTGCCCCCCGCCCTCCGCGCCCCGCTCCGCTCCGCTCCGCGCCGCGCCGCGCCGCGCCGCGCCGCGCCGGCCGCCGCTGCCCTCCCGCCGCCCGTGCCGCTGACAGCCGCCGCTCGACACCGAGAAGCGGCCGCAAGCGCGGCGCTCAGAAAAGGGTCGGTCTCTCCCCGTGCTGGGGAGAGGGCACGCTCCTCCGCCGGCACCGCACTTCAACGGGGAGGGGGAAAACGACGTGGCCTTGTATAACCGAGCGAGAAAACGCTGCACAGCTTGGTCATCCCCGCTCACATCTCCCTCATTGTTGGCAGCCTGCATATTATTAATTAAGAATAAGACGGGATTACTTCGCGCCGGCCAGTGGTCGTGTTTAGTCAAAAAAAACACTTTTCCTTTCAAACCTTTTCATTAGGCTGTGTGTAAACAGGCGAGATGAAAAGAGTGCAAATCGTTTGATTCCAATCAAATCAATACTTCTCAAACACGGTTTTTTAGCATAATTATGCTCATTTCCAGTTTGTTAACCTTTGACTTCTTATGCACCAACAATTAACAGTATTTGTATACGGGTGACACTTTGAATGGATCTCCCCAAAACAATGGCGTGGTACAGTTTATTCTTTAATATTCCCTCCTGAGAGAGGAGTTTGGATCTGACAAACAGTTACGACTGTGCTTTAACCCGTTACAACTACTAGCAATGACTCATTAATAACCCACACACATAATTTTTTTTTAAAAATCCCAGCAAACACGTGAAAATAAACAAATTAACAAATAAATTAAATAAAAGCGTCTATACCTGAGTGAGACAGATTGGAGAATACATCATGACTTCGCTTTGAGAACACGCTGCCCGGAGAGCCCCTAAGAAAAGCCTCAAAAAGGAATAATTTCATCTATTCATTTTACAGTCATCTGAGACTCAAGGAAGATGAAATCAATGAGGACGGGGCTCTGCTCTGGATCACCACAACTTCACAACAAACCCCAGTCCTCCTTAAATAGCCAAAGATTCAAGTTCACTCCGTGTGCTAGATTTCCCGGGGTGAAATCCAATCTACACTTTTAACCCTCTTGTAGTCGGCGGCGCAGGAGTCTTGCTTTTGCTGCTGCTGCTGCTGCTGGTTGTTTTGCAGATGAGGGGGGAAGGACTCGGGGTGGGGGGGAAGGGTGTGGGGGGGGGAGGGTGTGGGGGTGGGCGGGAGGAATTTTTTGTTTGGCTTTTTTTTATCCTTTTTCTTTTTTTTTTTTTTTTTTCCTTTTTTTTTGGGGGGGGGGTGGGGGGCGGGGAGCTGTGTTTTTTCTTTCTTCAGAAGTTGGTGGTGCTGCCGTAAAAACACGACACTGTCACCACGCTTTCGAAAGTTCAAGGTTACAGCCCGGAGCGGAGCAAGAGGCTCCCGAACAGCGACGGCAAGCGAAACTTCGCCGGGCGGTCGGGACCGTGCCGCGGGGCCGCGCCGAGGCGGGGGCGCGCTCGGGCGGGCAGGGCGGGCGGCGCGGCCTGCGGGCTCCTCCGGCAGCCTCTGCTCGCCCGCCCGTCCTCTCTGCGGGCAGCGGTGAGAGACTGCCTTCCAAACGGCCACCGTAATAAAAATGATCTCCTGGAAATTCAAACGATAAATCTCTCCCCGGCGCTCCCACCCGATTTGCTCTCAACGTGTCCGTGAGTGTCCCTCCACTACCCCGCCCCTGACTCTGCAAAACTTGGAAGTTGAAAAATTCACCAGTTACACCCTGTGGACCCTACTCCAGGTCTCTCCTCAAATGAGACTTAAGTATTTTTGTTTAATTATTTAATTACACAATCACCGTTTACACTCCTCCTCCTGCAAACACATTCCTCCTCCACCAGATCCCCTTCCTCTGCCCTCCCTCTGCATTCATTACCACCGAACGCTGCAGAAGGAACAAGCACGTTTCGCAAACATCCCTCCCTCATTTTCCCGCTCTTCTGGTGGGAGAAAGTTGCGGGGGCGAAGGGGAGGGGGGTGGGAGGGGGGGCTGCCATCTGCGAGAGGTTTCCTTTTCTTCTTTCGGGGTACGACTTTGCCAGCTGCGGCGGGGCTCAGGCACCCCCGCTTCCCCCCCACCCTCGGCGGCGGACACGGGGGAGGGCAGCCCCCTCCGCCCCGAACGGGGGGAGCCTGTCCCGCACCGCCGGAGACTGATGTCCCCGCCCTCGCCGGCTGCGGCCGGGGGCTGCGAAGGAGACCCGGCTCCCGGGCGGCAACAGGGTGCCAGAGTCTGGTTTCATTCTCCGGGGGCAGCTTTAACCAGGGGAGCTGGGAAGGGGGGAAAAACAGTGAGTAAAAATTATTTCTGCTCCTGTGAGGCGGGCTGCGGTGCTGTGCCCAGCTCAGGGGCGTCCGGAGTGTGCGGCCCCCAGCACCGCCGCTGCGGGCACTGCAGCGCTCCCTCCCGCTGCCCTTGCGCAGCCCCCGGCGGCGTGCCGGAGGGACCGCTGACTTCCTTTTTGCCCAAAGTGAGAGTTTATTCACGTCAGGCATTTCACAACGACACATCAAGGAAAGTAAGCAGGTTCAAGTCAACCATGAAATGGTCACTTTTTAACCCCGTACTGTCCTCATTAGGGAAATGCTCAAACACAGCCCATTTTCAAAGAGGCCTCTTAATGAGGGGAGCTTGCCAAGGCTACCAGCTGCAATTCCCATAAATTTACAAACCAAAAGAAGCAGGGGGATGACTGGGGGAAGGAGAGACCCCATACAAGACAGGTAATGTCAAAGGAAACAGCAAGAGCCCAACGCGGTAACCTTTGCAGAATCCATGCCCCATCCCCACTGCTCGGTTTCTGGCTGGCTACTCTTGCCCAGCACCCTCAGATTTGCAGGGGTCAAACAACCATCGTGCCTCTTCTCTTCTACAGACTATACTGATAAGGGACAAGTTAAGGACATACATTTAGGCAGAGATGAATGACAAAAACTTGGGGTTAACCATAATTAGCAAAAGTTATTTTTATATCTGGTGTAAAATACCCCTGAAATCCCATTGTTTTTCCCTCTACCCAGACACAAAAAGCTGATAATGCCAGCTCTAAATTATGGAGTTTCTCTTTGAATAAGTATTCTATTTAACTGGAGTTAATTTACCATAAAAGACATTCCTCTTGGCACAAATGCACTGGTGTCCTTGAACACACCTCTTTGAGTGCTTGAACTCTTACACAACAAACCATTATTGCAGACCTGATTTAAAATGACAATAACTCTCCTCTGTCCCTTTTATCACTCTCATCCCTCCATAAATATGAGGGCAACCTCACCAAATCTGTAACACCACATCAGCAAGGCTGCCCCTGTGAGCTGCATAGATGTGAGAAGTCTCTCCTTTCCCAGGCAGGGCTTGCAGAAGGCCCCACTCCCTCCCTTGGGATGGCCAAGGGATTACAGTTGCACTAGGGTCCTGTGCACGAAAAGCAAGAACTACCTGGCAGTCTGGCAAGCCTGAAAAAACAAATGTAGTGAGGTAATGGCAGAGAGAAACCAGTCACTTTCTACAGCCTTTGCTACTGCAAGGGAGAGGGAGTCAGTGTGAGATTGTGTTTGAATTGCCATGAGAGCTGGCTGAGGGTGGGTTTGCATCTCTACCCAGAGGGCATAAGGCAGGAGATGAGCACAGACAGCCCTACAGCTTGTGCCCGTATCCCCCAGAACAGCACTGCTGCAGAGCAGGCAAAGCCAGATACCCCCACGCCCAGAGCCAGTCTGTTGGCCAAGATTGAACAGGCTTCTCATATGAAAGCATCTTGGGGGAAATGGAACTGCCCAGCCAGCATGGCTCAAGCAGCATTTTGTCCTCTGTATGATCTATCGGTCATGGCAGGTGTGGTACATGGTGCCATTGGTTTGCTCACGGGTTTGACCCAAAGGCTCCCAGTATATCACAGAAAGCAAGCTGTACTGGGCACCCAAACATGTGTTTTAGCTCTGTTGCTCCTGGTTAATCCTAGTGGGAACCCATAAAGGATGAAGGCTTTGTCCTGGGAGAACCCTGCTCAGATACACATGTGTGGACATGCTTATGCCCCCCCATCCTCCTCCATCCCACCCCGACCCCTCAGCTCCTTTCCCAGAAAAGCAAGCTAAAGATCTTCAGAATGGATAAAGAACGACATGAAAATCATAACAAAGTGTAAGTCCCTATCACTTTGCTGCAGAGGCATGTTTAAAAGGGTATGTGGTAACTGGGTTAGCCTGGAGAAATATGGCATTAATGCAGCAAGGACACTAGGCATAGTGGCTGGCCCTTGGCATGCAGGGAGACCTTGTGAGAAAGTGGTTCAGTTACTTTCAAATTCTGGCTCGCATTATTTCCTCAACCACCCCAAGACCCTTCTCTCCATCCCCACATACTAATGCTGCAAGTTCTCTACCCTTGAAGCTCCAGGCTGGAGGACAATTGCTTTTTGTCTTCACTGCCAGAGCTATGCCACCTTCATGCTGTATCTGGAAGTTCAACTAGCATTTCAATGTGGGCAATTAAGAAAATGAACGTCACTATCTGACCTTCCCAGTGAGACACACTGAGAGTGGTTCTCTGACACTAATCCTAGCCCATCAACTTCACAAGGCCAGGCTGTGAAGGGATCCCACTCTCAGGTGGGATGCAATATGAGAACACTGCTTGGACACACACACAGCTAGGCACCTGCACACAGCTGCTAGAAACCTTCATGTGACAGAAATGGACATTCAGGAAGAAAAGGCAGCTTTCACATTAGTTAGCGGCAGATTCCGAAGATTACCGTGAGCCTGCACTCTCCAGACTGGGGAACTGCTCCCATGCTCTCTCTGCCCCCACTCAGCTCTGGCAGGGTGGCCAGGATGGGAGGACATCCACTGCCCACACTGCATGATCTGAGATGCTCATCTCACAGCAAAGAACCACAGAGGTTTTTTGACACCATGGGGAAGATGGGCTCACTCTCCTCCACCCATCCTAGTTTGCCAGGGCAGTTTCATGCCAGTGGTGCAGACCATAGCATGCCAAACTTGCACTAAATGTGGAAAGGGCATTTAGACCATTTATATCACATCTAGACCAGAATTTCAGCTGCTGTCCTTTGGCTGAACAATTGCTTGAGTTTTTCAAGTTTTGGAGCACAAGACTATTATTAATGGAACAAAAATAAAGGAATCACTAATGCTGAAGCGTGAAGCCTAAGATTATCTCAGAATAAATGTGGGCAGTTTGGCCAAATATCTAAACATACACATACTGAGCTTCTAAGAAATCAAGTTTTCATGAAAATTCCAGCCAGTTGTGTCTTTATAGAAATCAGAAAGAACTGATTCTGGCACATGCCTTTTCGTCTAAAGTATGGGATATCTAAGAACTAGCACCAAAACTCTTATGTGAGAGGTCTTTGTGATCCAAAACACAAGTTTTTGATCTAGTTTAATAATAATATCATTAACTCCTTTTTCACCTTTTGTTAGAAAATGTCATTAGTGAATATGTCCATTCGATAAACAATTACTTGAGTACATGCATAAATACTGAGTAGCACAAATGGAGTATAGTTAATGTCCCTTATGCATAACAAGTAACCTAAACTATATATTATATTATATTATATTATATTATATTATATTATATTATATTATATTATATTATATTATATTATATTATATTATATTATATTATATTATATTATATTATATTATATTATATTATATTATATTATATTATATTATATTATATTATATTATATTATATTATATTATATTATATTATATTAATAATTACATGATGATTATTGTATTTGTATGATTCTATCATGAGGCCTTGCAAGTCTTCTTGTACAAGCATATTAACCTACAAAGTAAACCTCTGCATCTTTGGCATAACCAGAGCCTTGGAGAGTTTTTTTATGTGCAGGAATGTTGTCCGTGTAGGGCGACATATATGTATATGCAAACATATGTATATGCACAGAAATACAGAGAAAACAAACACATAAACAGTTAAATAAGAAAACAGTTAAATAAGATAACTGTTTGGCTTATAGGGCCTTGATATGCTTCACATGAGACTGAATTTTAAGTTATTTTTGACTTAAAATGTAAACAACAGTCAGTACAAGTATCATACAACAATAAAATTATGTATCTTATAATGACTAGCATTCTTTACCTGGTTTTGGGTGGTAGGAAGAAACACATATTGTACATAAACTATGTACATGTATGATCAGATGGAAAGTGTGCATATATACAATGAAAAGGGAAGAAATACACTAGTTACTCTAAACAGAGACACACATACATATGGCGGGTGTGTGCGCTTGACCCCTGTCCACATATGGTTTGATGGGGACTACAATACTTGAGTTTCCCACAGCTCCCAGACCAGCAAATAAAAACATCAAACCTCAAGTGTAAAGCTGTAAAACAGAGCATTTTGGGTTACACAACTGTGCAGTTTTTGTCCTCACTGCAGGTCGCATCCTTGGCCTTACAAAAGCATGAAACTCTCTTTTTCCAATACAGTAAATTCTTTAAAAATTCACATGTGCTGATTTCAAATGACCTGGACGCAAACAGCAATGACAACACCACAAAATTCCAACACATTTCAGTTTTGGCAGTTTATATCACTTGCCAGATTTTGAGAATATTGGGATGGAGTGGGGATGGGGGCAGCATGTAGAAGCTGGATTTAAATGTCTCCCTAAATTAGACTTATAGTAGTAGTGCTTGATCTTTTTCTTGTGATTCAACGTTAAAATTGCAAGCGTTGCAGCTCAAAACCGCTTCAGAGAATGTTACGAGTTAATCCTGTGTGTTTTGGCGCCTTTTCCCTGCCAGCTACTGTACTTTGGAGAAAAGAAGAAGAAAAAAAAAAAAAAGCTGGAAATCTTGTCTGTCCCGTCACAAGTTGAATGGCAGCACTTTCCAGCAGCGGGAGGAGAAGATGGCTATGTTCACAGAACTAATAATAATTCAGATCACGCCACATCGGCATCTTGTGTCAGAGTCGAAACTGGCTTCCCCGCCCCCTTCAACCTGAGAGCTGCCAAGTCCTCACACACTCCGCATTCAACCACAACTTAATGGATGGGATATTGTGCATTAAAATGTGGCCCAGACACACAGGGGAAGAGAGGACAAGAGGGAAAGCAGACACACGCACACACACATACAAACAGACACGCAAGAGAAAGGAATGAATTAAAATACGCACACAGGTCCTACAACAAAACAGCAGTGAAAAAAAAGGGGGGGGGGGGAGGAACAAAAAGAAACCCTCCAGAGTAACTTTAAAAAACAAGTCAGTAATGCCACCCTAACACTGCATCCTGCTACATGGCATGAAAGAGACCAGCACAAGCCCCCAGACAATTTATGGAGCAGACGATACACAGCAGCAATGCCATTTCCTCCACATGATACATTCAAATTGCAGTCCATTAACTACAAAAACCGCTAAAACAGCCAGAGAGAAAATATTATATTAAAATGTGAGTAAGGAAGCAATTTCTACGGCAACAAGAAAGAGAGGGAAAGATCTCTTACCAATAAAGTAGCATTTGCATTAATCCTTTCCAGCATTTAACTGATAATTGTCTGCCAGAGAAAAGGGGGGAGGGGGGAAAACTTGAAGCAGGAAACATGCCAAGTTCAGCACTTTTGGATGCAAACTCCCATCAACTGATTTCTGGCATAAAAGTGTGACCCACATGGAAAAGTTGCCAAAAAAAAAAAACCTCCAAATACAAACAATCCACCACTTATATCTTATCCTGTAAAGCAGAAGTGGTATCAGCATTTAAGAATAGGGTATAACATCCACTTTGAAACCACAGAGACATAATCTCAGCCTAGAGGAATTACAAAAGAAGAGTCAATTGAACTAAAAATAATATATATATGTAAAAATACAAGCACCATGTGCCATTGTGGTGTATTGTATTAAATAAATGAGATCTTGAAATCTGCAACATACCACTCAGCCTTTGGCTTCACATTTTCCTGGATGCATCTCAATTTTTTCAAGGGCCCAGTGGTTTGGGGGGTTTTTTGGGTTTGTTGTTGTTGTTGTTTTTTGTTGGAGGTGGTTTTGTGGTTTTGCTTTTGCCGTCGTTGTTCTTGGTATTTTGTTTGTATTTTTTTATTTCCAGAAATGACCTTTTACCTTTTGGGTAAAACCCCTTTGGGACGGGGTGTATGGGGCTTTTTTGTTTTGTTTGCTGTTGCTGGTTTGGGACGTTTAAGGGGATTTTTTAGGGGAAGAGCTGGAGATTATTACTTGTATTACTATTGTTATTACTATCATTATTATTATTTGCTCAGGTTGGTTATTGGCTTTGTTTTGGATTTATTTTGTTGCCAGCTTTTTGCCTGACACCGCGCGGGATGAAAATTCTTGGAGTGAGGGAAGGAAAAGGCGTTAAAGTCACAGCCTGTGGGCAGAGCGCTCCTCCTCCTCTTCCTCTCTTCCCAGTCTCCTTTCCTTTCTTGAGCTGCCAGGCTGCAGAGCACGTTTCAGTGGCGTCTGACTTGAACTCGACCCAAGAATTCCTTCCCCGCCTCAGCCCAAATTTTAAACTCCTATATGTCCCCACACATATAGATGTTTATTTTTACGGCAGGGACGCTTCTGCGCGCCGATGCCCGCGTTCCTCCTCCGCCCCTCATGCGAGCGCGGAGCGCAGCGGCTGGGCCGCCCCGGCCTCCTTCCAGCTCCGGCCCCGGGCCGCCCCGGCCTCCTTCCAGCTCCGGCCCCGGGCTGCTCGGCCCCGGGCTGCTCGGCCCCGGGCTGCTCGGCCCCGGGCTGCTCGGCCCCGGGCTGCTCGGCCCCGGGCTGCTCGGCCCCGGGCTGCTCGGCCCCGGGCTGCTCGGCCCCGGGCTGCTCGGCCCCGGGCTGCTCGGCCCCGGGCTGCTCGGCCCCGGGCTGCTCGGCCCCGGGCTGCTCGGCCCCGGGCTGCTCGGCCCCGGGCTGCTCGGCCCCGGGCTGCTCGGCCCCGGGCTGCTCGGCCCCGGGCTGCTCGGCCCCGGGCTGCTCGGCCCCGGGCTGCTCGGCCCCGGGCTGCTCGGCCCCGGGCTGCTCGGCCCCGGGCTGCTCGGCCCCGGGCTGCTCGGCCCCGGGCTGCTCGGCCCCGGGCTGCTCGGCCCCGGGCTGCTCGGCCCCGGGCTGCTCCTCCTCCTCCGCCTCCTCCATCCCTGCCCGAGCCTCGCCGCCGCCCGCGGAAAGCGCGGCTCTCCGCTTCCGCCTGGCGGCTGCCGCACGCAGCGGGTCCGCCGCAGATCAGGGACGAATAATATTTTAGTTTAGCCCTCTCAGGCTCTCAGGCCACGCTAGGCAAGTACGTAGCTTCGCACTTTTTTTTTTTTTTTTTTTTTTTTTTTTCCCCAGGAAGGTTTTTGCGCGCAGGTTGTGTAATTTCGTGGTTTCAGATGACACCTTTTATAAGCTATCACATCACACTGCTCGCTCCCTGTAGGATTAACTGCGCTCCAGAGGAATTGTTCTCCAGTCCAAACCCGACGGCAGTAAGGCAGACTCACAGAGGAAGGATTTCACATCTAAAACTTCCTACACAATTAAAGCACTTACAATGAAATAAATAAAAGTGCATGAAGTAAAAGTGTGTGAAGAGTTTTAATCAATCAGATAACAAATACATTCCTTCCTGTAAGAAATTGGCAAGTACAAACTGTAAGGAATCTTCATAATTACTTGGAGGCCATTGCTGGGAGAATGGGGGCCTCTCAGGAAGTTAATTTTCTTTTGTTTGATTCGAGAAAAACAGTATAAGCGTCTAAAAATGCAGTCTACACTTAACATTAAGTAGAAGTTGCCATAAAATAGGGGAAAAAATTGAAATATAAGCGTTCGTACTTAAGACCAATCACTGTAGAATTCTGCTTTATTTTTCAGAGTTTGTCTTTTCTGATCCTTTTACAAAGAAGGCAAACCTAGAAAAAATGAATGATGAATTTGTCTGTTCAGTGGTCAGAGGAAATGACTGTTAGTGCTATGTGTGGCAGATTTTGAAAACTTTAAACCAGCTAGTCAGTCGAGTGGAGAGCAGACCTTTCCCTATGACAAAAAGAATTTGCAGGTGTTGTTTTTTACAACATGTTTAAATGTTTTTCCTTTTTTTACAGAATGAAAGTTTTATTTTTGAAAGTTGCACACAATTAAAAATTTGTGCCAGTCATCAATGCTTAACAGAGTTTTTGCAAGAACTTTAGAAATATTTTGTTTAGGTTTTGAGGCATTTATTTTTTACTCCTTATGTTTGACTTTGGTGTTGCTGCTGTGATTGCTCACAAAGATTCAATTTCTGGTAGACAATCCCATTACTCTCTGCAGCTTTCTCTGTTTTGTTGATTGGTTGGTTGTTTTTGTTGAGTCCATATATTTGCTAAGCCTAACTTGCATGTGATTTAGCAAACAATTGCTAAATTGATTTTTTTTCTATCAAATGACAGAAATAATGACATCAAGAAAGAAATAAATATTTCAGTCCTTTAGAAAGAAAAAATGTATTGCATGAAGTTGTCATACTCTATCACTTTAGTCTAAACTTAGATGGTCATAAGCAACTTTTGTGAACTTTTAAGTTCAAAATTTCTGTTACGTATAATTTCCATTGCTTTTGATTTCTGAGTTCCATAGCACTAACATGTGTTGATTATGGCTTTCTTCTCCATAAATGTAATCAATGGCTTATATATTTTGTAACAGGTTGACCTTGATTCTGGAATTTTTTTGATCTTCTGAGGTTTTAATATCTATATACTTAATACTGTTTATCATTCAGAATCAGTAAACCAGGAAAAGACTGTAAATAGTTTTCTTCCATAGATAATTGTTATCAAGTCAGTTACCCATCTGTGTATGAGCAGATAGCAATCTGGAGGAAGATAGACTGACTTGCAGAATTTCCACTAAAAAAAAAAGAATTATTTGACATCTTTACGACAGAATTTGTGAGAAATACAAAGTGTTTCAAGATACATTATTTTTGAAGATGCTGATGTAAATTTGCTACATTAAAATCTCTGTGTTTTCAAGGTTTGCTTACTACCTGACAGGATAGGAAAACTAAATGAGTGAAAGGGAACCTGGTGAATCAATGGTTCAACAGTCCAATCTGTGAAGAAGTCCAGTCATGGGATAGATGCAGCAAACAAGGATCATGTTAGAATGCAAAAATGCAGTAGGCAGGATCTCAGTACGGTTTGACTGGGTGCAATGGCATAAGCCATTATTATTCATAACAGGATAGCTGAGAAAACCACATAGCTTTGGATTAATACATCATTTTGCACACACGAAAAAATGCTCTTGACCCACCAGCTTTCAAGTAGGAGCTTCCCACTTTTCACAGAAAGGCCACTGTAGTAAAAGTTGCTGCTTCTTATTCCTGAAACAACTCTTTCAGGTTTGTCTGAGCAGGGCACCATGAAAACTCCATTATTTTGCACATGTGCACAACACTTGCTCATTACTTCTGGAAGTTCATACTTTTGCTGTGCTGCTCTTTACAGAACCCCAGCCCTGCCGAGCCTCCTGCACAGTCTCCTAGCAACTAGGAGAATTATAACTCTCATTTTGGCACTGGCGAAATGATTCCTTCTGCTGCTTCCCCCAGGCAAGCGCTCTGCAGTCCAGGGTGAAATGCACTGGGCAAAGAGATGGAGAGTACTGGTCAGAAGGCTTGCAGAGGCTGATGTCTGTAATTCCCTGTGTTGCCAAGCAAAGCCTGGAGTTCCCACCCGCTGGGGCAGGGTCAAGTGCCAGTTGTTTCCTGCCCTGCTCTGGCATATTAGATAGGGGAGAATTCAAGCAGATTCCATAATTTTTTCTTTTTTTTTTAACCTTGTGACTTCTGTAAGAAGTAGCAAAGTTGTTGCAGTAGATGAGAGTTTTCATTTTGAATAACTTCATTTTGGAAAGGAAATATGGCATATTGATTTTTAGTCAGCAGCAAGTCTCCCTTTACTTGTCCAGGAAAGCAACTGCTGAATCCTGATGCACAGCATATCTTCCTGCATAATTAATAGTCTCATACTATGTACTTTTATTTGTTTAGACGTCTACTTCTACTAAAATATGGCAGAAACAGTATGACAATATCACCACTCAACCATATCATCACATCATCACCAAAACAAATTGAAAGATTAGGAGATAAGTGAAACACTGAAAGGTAGAAAATCTTGTGCATGTTCCATACAAGAGCCTTCAGCTCTTCTTAATAATAGAGCAAAGTGTAATTTCTTCCTCTGCACCCTCGTTTCTCTCAATCCACAGGATTGCTAAGGAACTGTAACATCATTGTTTTTAATAGGGAAAAAAAAAAAAAGGAAAGCTGAGGCTTAATGGTAACATTTAAATGGCATACAGAGCCCTTTGAGTTCACACCTCATTAAGGTGAACAGGAAGAGAAGGGGTGCACATCTTTGTTGTTACTTTTGCCTTGCAGCATTTTCAGCCAAGCTATGTGAACAGACCAGCAGCATATTAACTTTGTAGCAGCTATATTTTTGTAGCAAGTTTTTTTTGTTTGGGATTTTTGTTGGTTTTTTTTTTAAGTTCGAAAATTGCAAAACATTGTGAAATGGAGCCAGGGCAGGCCCTTAAAGGAGAATTATTTTGGCTTCCTATTTTTTGCAGGCCAATCTACCAGATCCAAATTTCCTCCCTTATCCAGTTTGAGGCGTTTCTTTTGACTAAACTTTACATGCTCTCCTATTTCTGATATGTGCTCCCTAGCACCAGAAGTGACTTGGCACAAGATTTTTTGCCCTGGGCACAAGCATGCTTGTCTGAGATGACCAAATGCAGGTAAATTTAAGTTGTCTGTTACATACTCCTGTAGCAAACTCTATGTTGTCATTGCATAGGTGATTGGATTTGGCCCTAAAATAGGTTTGGCACTGGGATCCTTCAGCAAGTTTGCTGACAACAGCAAGCTATGTGGTAAGGTCAACAAGCTGGAGGGCAGGGATACCATCCAGGGAGACCTTGACAAGCTTGAGAGGCCGGTATGTGCACACATCATGAAGCAAGGCCAAGTACAAGGTCCTGCATCTGGAGTTGGAGCAATCCCAAGTACAAGTACAGGCTGGGCGGAGAATGGATTGAGAGCAGCCCTGGAGGAAAAGACTCGGGAGTATTCATGGACAAGAAGGTCAACATGACCCAACTCCAGAGAACCAACCACATCCTCAGCTGCATCCAAAGCAGCATAGCCAGTAGGTCAAGGGAGGTGATTCTGCCTCTCTACTGTTGACGTCAGACCCCACCCAGAGTGCTGCATTCAGCTCTGGGGTTCAACATAACAAGGACATGGCCCTGTTGGAGTGAGTACAGATCAGAGTCACTAAGTTGATCACTGGACTGGAGCATCTGTCCTGTGAAGACAAGGCTGAGAGTTGGAGCTGTTCAACCTGGTGAAGAGAAGGCTTCAGGGAGATCTAACAGTACCTTCCAGTACCTAAGTAAGGCCACAAGAAAGCTGGAGAGGGACTTTTCCCAAGGGCAGGTGGTGATAAGACAGGGATGAATGCCCTTAAGCTGAAGGAGAATAGGTTTAGGTTAGATATTAGGAAGAAATTCTCTACTAGAAAGGTGGCAAGGCACTGGCATATGTTTCTAAGAGAGGTTGTGGGCTCTCCACACCTGGAGTAGGCTGGATGGGGTTCTGAGCAGTGTGGTCAGGTGGAAAGCTCCCTACTCATGGCAGGGGAATTGGAAAGAGATGATATTAAAGGTCTCCTCCAATAAAAAACTCGTCTATTGTTCTATGATTTCTGACCATATCTTCCAAGCTTAGCACATATCAGCTTGAGAGCATGATTCAAAAGAGTCAGAGGAAGGACTTCTGTGCAAAAGTTCTTCTAGCCTGCTAACCCAGCTTCTCACTTTCATTTCTATCCTTTTCTGTTACATCAGTTGAGTGTGGATCAACTGCTCCCAAATATTGCTTTACTGTTATCATGGCAGCAGAGATTAGGGAAGGTAGTAAAGGTTATTTTCATGCAACTTGACACGGGGATGTCCAGGATAATGGAAGGAGACCTTCTTTTTGCTGGTGGATCATCTGACTGTCTGGCAGACACTGACAGCGCATGCCACAGTCATTGTGTGTTGTCCTGTAGGCATACCATCATGAAAACTTGTGCAAAAGAAATCTATTCTCTCAGCATGTGGTGTTGGGATATTTAACACTTCTGCATGAAAAAGAAATATGCATGAAGATTGACCATAAACTTTTCCTGCTTCCATCTCCAGGACCACCCAGCAGGGCAGATGTTTTCGTCCAAGCTGAATGGTTTTGACACTCCATGTCTTTTTCATCTTGACTTCCACAGGTCTTTGTCATTTTGGTGTCATCAAGGCAGCTGAAGATCCTGTGGTAGAGAAGATTTTTACAGGATTGATGATTTTATTCCTGTAGCTGGAGTACTTAAGATCATAGCTAGGGTTTAGAAGAATGGACTTCAAAACCGCTCTGCAGACAGTGTTAGTTCTGTGGATGTATGGCACTTTACCAATCTCATAGAACACCTGACCATCTCAGCCTGAAAGACAATACAGGTTTCTGTCACCCACAGAATAGAATGATGATCAGAATGCTGCTTTCCCAGAGTGACATTCACCATCTTGAACAGCAGGGATCTTGCTTCCTCACGAGAGTATGAAGAGTGATAAAATGTGTATGTCATTTTAAGAAACACCTCTTCGTGCACCCAGCAGAAGATTTTCAGCTGGTGGGGAGTGGTAAAGTGTGAACTCAGCAGGCTAAGAAAAGGCAGTCCTTCTTACTGAATAATTTCTGAATAAAAGTATGACTAGTGACATTTCTACTCCTGCCTTCTACAGTGTCCTGCAAAATGCCTCTAAGGAAGAGGACCTCCAAGGCTCTCCAAGAGTTTTCAAGGCACAAAAGACCTGAGGTGGCTAGCCAGTGTGCTTGTCATCAGTGGGGCACAGTAAGCAGCAAAAGAACTAAATGAAAGCACTTTCTTCGGTGTTTTTTAATACGCAAGAGAAAATTTCATACTATGGAAACAAAATGGGAAAAGACACTCTTTTCCAACACCCCTGGATAAGTTTTCCATGAGTTTTTTGACTATCAGGAAATGGAATATTTTAGAGTCCTCCTAATTTCTTCTTCCATCCTGCACATTTTCAAGCCTGTGGATACCTGTGAAGATTGTCTGACTTATTAAATAATTTTTAAAATATTAGAATAAAACTGTTACAGATCATCTGTTATATAAGCACTTTTAGAATCACCACAGGCATACCACCTGCTTATAATAATGTTTTTTAAAGATGCAGATTTGCACTGCCAGTAAGTGCTGGCAGTAGTCGCACTAGTGGTTGAGAATGATTTCTGAAGGATACTGTTTCCCTTTGACCACACACCAATGCACTCTTTCGGAACAGAGTGAATGGTGAGCAGTACCTACTTCCAGACTCAGACAAACTGAAAATCTTGTACTCTCTGGTGACAGCTCTAGCTCTGTGAGAAGACGGTGTGCAGGAGAGGGCACCAGTGAAATATCTGGGCTGATTATGTTCCAGGACTGGAAGGCTCTTGCCTTGGAAACCATGGAACAAGTCACTGCCCCTTTTTTGTCTTCTGTCTTGCTGTGGGCTCTTCAAGTCCTCGTCAGAGAGGTCACTTTAGATTATTTCTTTTATTTTTTCTTTTGTTTGGGATTTGTAGCTGTTGTTGGTTGGTTGGCTGGTGGTTTTTAGGGGTTTTTTGGTCATTTTGTTCTGGGTTTTTTTGGTTTTTTGGTTTTTTTGGGGGGTATTTTTTGGTGGGGTTTTTGTTGGGTTTTTTTTGGTTTTTTGTTTTGTTTTTTTTATTTTTTTGTTAGGAGTTGCTCCGTCACTTCACTGGCTTAAATGTTTATCCAACAGATGTCCAGAGTCACAGTGTACTTCATGCCTATATGAGCTCTTTCATGAGCTCTGTTGATTCTGCTTTGCTTATTTACTCACTCTAAGTGGAGGAAGGTTTCTTCAGGAAAAATTATGAGCACATCTCTTGTTCTCAATTCAAAGAAAAGAAAACTATGTTCTTTGTATTCTGTGACCTGGTATGACCACAGAGTTCCTCCTTTATCCCTGCATTTTGGCCCATATGTCATCTGCTAGCAAGCAGGTACCCAGTTCATGAGTGCATTTTGGGGGGAATTTCAGGTTAATTTCTGATTTTTAATAAATCACTGGAAAGAAAAGTCAGGGAAAATGGACTTGGTGGTCATTCCAGAATGTTTGTAAGGAGAGATTACTGGTCAGAAGACAAGTAAGTTTCTTGTGTGTAAAAATCTACACCTGACACCACGAGTCACTTAGAGCACACCATGATAGAGACAGGGTTGGTGAGATACAGGAAGCTTTTTCT
Organism: Ammospiza nelsoni; assembly: GCF_027579445.1. Classification (NCBI taxonomy): domain Eukaryota; kingdom Metazoa; phylum Chordata; class Aves; order Passeriformes; family Passerellidae; genus Ammospiza; species Ammospiza nelsoni. Next base: position 38,393,823 of record NC_080669.1, on the reverse strand, counting down.
GGCCAAGAAGCCTACTCAGTGTTGATATATTAATCTTTAAATGCTAAAGGTAAGTACTGGCATCCTGGATATGAGAGGGGGACAATTTAAGCAGGCATTGACACAAGACTAAGGTGAAGATTAGCCCAAACTGTCAAATTTATTCTCTCCTTCCCTCCTAGGATGTGAGGAATGGGGAACCTCAAGGAAAGCAAATTCCACAGCCTTGGGTGGAGATTTTTACAACATGCAATCACTGATGATCTACAGTCAGGACTTGGAGACAATGTCTCAGGAGTATAACTCCATGCTGTTGTCATGTTAATGACAGAGAGTGCTGTCTAGAGAAGCAAGAAGACAGAGCAGCTAAAGAAAACTCATAGTTTTCTTTTAAAAATAAAATATTTATTTCAAAAGCAGGTATTTTCGGCAGTCATGTGGGCTATTCAAGTTCACCATAGTCACAGCTGCGCAGGTGCACAACAAAGTGTGTTGTTGCTGTATTTTGCTGCACGGGATTTATAATGGCACACCCTGAAATCATACAAAGCTTTCTTGTCTTCAACTCTGAACATGCTCCACTAACAGTGTCAATTTTCCATTTGGCTACCAAGCTGAAGCTGTAAACCATGAGAGTAACCAAATCCCTTGATGAGCTGGGTGTTATGACCTGGTTTACCTCAGCAGCATGTCCAAGGTAAGAGAAGCATGTAAAAATGGAATGAGCTACATTACAAGAGATTACATATGCATAAGGCACAGGTGACCACAGGTAATTTGTGTTGCATAGAGGTAAGCCACTATGAGGAAGAGGAGTGGAACAATACAGGCTCAGGGAACAGCACTGTAGCCCTGAAGAGTTACCGAAGTGTGGCATAACAGTTTTGAACTTTGCCAGGAGCCACTCACTCTCAAAGCCAGTTTTAGAATGGAAGCAACTCCTGGACAAGCATTCCTGTCTCTCAGGTGCATATAAGTTCAGAGCAAAAAAAGTTACTTGGAAGTATATAAGCGAAAATATCAATCCTACTTCATACTTTAAACTTATAGTGACTTTCTGAAAGACTTGGTTTTGAGTTCAGAGGAAGACTTCCTGGCATTTTAATATTTTTTACTAGACACAGGAAATTTGAGTTCCAAATGTGACATTTTCAGAACATTTTGAACATAGGAAAACAGGCTATAATGGAGCTTCTCTGTAGTTTAATCATACCCAGTAGTTCTGTGAATACTCTAAATACAGAGATGCATGCACTTAAGTTACTACGGTAAGACTATTAATCTTTTTGTTAATTGGTTTAACTGATTAATGAAGTAATATATTTTGCAGCACAATATGTACTACTGCAAGCAAGTGGCAAAGCAGGACACCATGGAGCTCTTGGGTAATGGAAGCAGAGAAAGTCAAAAGAAGGTGTGACTGCCAGCAGCCAGAAGTCAGTCTAGGCCAAGAGCAGCTCGATTTGACTAGGATGAGGAAAAGCAAGCCTTGTCACAAGAATGGTACTGATTGGTAAGGCAAAACCAAATCAAAGCAAGTTTTACTTCTTTCATTAGCCTCCTACCCCTCAACATTACCATTTTAATCATAACTCCTCTCTGTCTTCCTTCTGCTTCTTGCCAAGCCAAAGAAAGGAAAATATGTTTGGAAGTAAGAGGAGCTGAAGCAGCAGAAAGATGTGTAAAGGGCATGAAGATTGGTCTATTAGATTTCACAATATGTGAAGAAAAGTAATACATGAGCTTCTCCAAAGAGGTAAAATTAACTTACAGCCCATAAATAGAAATTTTTAGAAATTATAAATAGAAGTAGTATTTTGCATATCTGTATCATAGTCTCTTATAGAGGTATATTAGAGAGGAAAAAAAAAAAAAGTAAGCAGTGCTTTTCCATTGGAATATTATTTGGTGTTGTCTTCTGCACCAATGAGAGGAGTTACTTTTTTTCCTCCAGTGAGGGTTTTACTTTCCTTCACTGAATCCCATTCTCTTTTGTTTTCTGTGAAATTTTGACAGATGAAGTTGAGAAAAGATGGGTTTCTTTGTTTCTGGAATGCATTGTGCCTATAACTCTAATGGTCTCAGTTCAGGAGTAGGATTTTTTTTAAATGTCTATTTTCATTGCTACTCTCTTTTTAAGACTGAGCTGTGATAGTGGAATGGAAAATATTAGAAATAGGGCTTTTCCAGCACCTACAAAGCTGCAGCTTGTCCCAACACTGCTCCTTGAAGGCAGGATAAAGATTAAATCCAAACCACACCAAAAGGACACAGCACCATCCTTAATGCAGCAATGCCCACACAGAGAGGTCCAAATTGCAGTTCAGATCAGGGTGATCCCAACCCCATCCTTGGCAGCTGCCCCAGGGCATAGGGCAGGCTACTGCCCCTACGGCAAGGACCACATTGATGCCCACTCTCTTTTAGCCCAGGGGAGTCAAGGCAACTGCAGTGGGAAAGGTCCCATGGCAGCCAGTGTGGGGCTACACTGCTATGCTGCCTCCTCTCACCCCACACCGGGCAGGCAGAGGTGCCACAGCTGGAGGGAGGCGGCTACAGAACAGCAGGACAGGGAAGACATAGCACTCTTGGGCTCCTTTCCTTGCCCTGCCAGGAGCACTTGTTCAGCATCTCTTTTTCTTTCTTTTTTTTTTTTTTTTCTATTTCTTTTTTTTTAATGTTTGTTTTAATTTTATTGTATTTCCTACAATGTGGGAGGGAGCTGCAGCCAAAAATAATGTTGCCAAGCCAAGGGGATTGGCACACACTGCTTGGAGTCTGCAGCAAGAGCAGAGGCTTTAAATAGACTGAGCTCTGGCTCCACGCTGCTCCTGGAGGGCTGGCAGTCTAACCCCAGTGAGCAGGGACACCAACTGAGGTGCAGGATAAGCTGCACCTCCCTGTCCCTGTGCCTGTGAGGTGTTTTACTCCCATCTGTGTTCAGCCCCTTCACCACCCCTAGCTCCCTGCTCACCCCAGGGCAGACTGCAGGGCTGCAAGGGCTGGCAGTGCAATCCATTCCCTGGAAATAACTCTATAGAGTTACTAGAAATCTGTCATCAGTAAAGCTGTGGTGGCCTGGTGGCAGCACATGTGCATGGTGGGGAAGCCTCTGCTCCAAGTGTTACATGTGTGAAATGCCAAATGTGGTGAGAGCTAGCCCAGTGAGGAGGTATTGGGATGGCTTCACAACCCTGCTGCCACAAAAGCTGTGCAGTAGTGCTGTTTCATTACTCATTGAGCACTGGTGAATTTTTTGAGATAAAGAAGATACATGATTTCTGTTTCATCATCCTTTCCCTGAGCCAAAAGTAATGCTTGTGAACATCCCTCACCACTGCTAATTAAACAAAAACCTCAAAGTTGACCGGCAAGCCCGGTCAACTCTACCCCTTGCATGACAGTGCCATCCATGGGGGCAGGGTGACGAGCTCCGTTTTGTAGCAGTGCATGATAAAGCTGTCTCCTGCCCCTGTCGAAGACATAGGAGGGCCCAGAAAAGAGCTTCTCTGAAGTCTACAGAGTTCTTCGGAGTATCTCCTTTTGCTTAGGGCTTTACGTGCAAAGAAAGCACGAACTCCTGCAAAAATGCAGTGCTGAAGCGTCTGTTTGCTCCTTTGAATTCTCTCCTGCCTCTCATCCCTCATTTCCTCAGCACCCCGTATTTCTGTCTCACAGCAGCTGCCGATGACTTTGCTCTCGGGGGGGAGAGGCCCCCTGCCCGCTGCCCTGGCTCCCTCCCCTCCGGGGGACGCTGGGGCCGCTCGTGCTGGGGAGCTGGAGGGGGCGGCGGGCGGCCGCTCAGGGCAGCATCTTTCCTCTTGTTCTGCGGCCTCTCGCTGCTTCCGCTTCACACTCTCGCTGCAGGGCAGCTTGGCATGTCCTTCCCTGAGCTTTCAAAGGCTGTCTGCGCAACTGAAGTCACTTTCTCCGCTTGCTAGTTTCATTCCCTAACTTCGGACCTGCTTCCTCCTCACAACCTCAATCTCCCAAACTGACGAACTCCAAAACTGGGAGTTATTACTTCTGTCGTTATTATTCTGAACTGGTATTGCTTCCTCCTGAGAAAGAGTTATATTTTCAGTCTAATATCCTTGCGTAGGATAAAGAGGACAGCCGTTAACGTGAATAAATACTTAGGATACAGCGGACATATGTTGGTCATTTCCTCTCTGGCATCCCAGTGTTACTTTTACGGCGACGGCAGCACCACTTAGGCATGTTCCAAAGACAGGATACTCTTTCTAAGAGAGTATCGTCTAAGACGACACAGAGCAGGTAGGGGTGCCGCTACCCCTCCTTTTAAGACACGACTGTTTATTTTGTCTCTTTCTCCGATGGATACATAGAACACGGAGGGAACAAGGAAATGTTCATACTCTTAGGCTTCACTAAATGGAAACGGAACAAAAACAAAAACAAAATTAAAAATCCACAAAACCAAAAACAAAGCAAAAAAAAAAATCACCCTCCACTAGCGTCTTCAGTCGCATTAGGAAAGTTTCCTGTCACAATAGGAGCTGCAAAGTTGGCTGATAGATCGACTGGTATTCGTGGCTAAAATTCACATATTTAAACCTGAAATAATGAATGTGCCGATCACTCTACCGCCACCGCCCCGCTCCCGAAAAAATCCCACCCAAACAAACAGCGAACGGGCTGGGTCCGCCGCCGCGAAGCCCGAGCATAACCAGAGCATCGGCAGCAGCAGAGCGGTGCTTGGCTTTTGTCTCCGTACGCCTTCTTCCGTTCCTTCCAAACTTTTGGACGCTCTCTCCGAGCTGTATTTATAGACCTGGAGCACACGGCTGTATTTTTCCTTATGCCTCCTTTGGCTTGGGCTTAAGTCACTGACGGGGAAAATAAAAAAGGCGGCAGGCAGGCGGGCAGACAAACGGGAGGACAGAAGGGGGAAAGCTGGAAGTCCCGCAGGCGGGACGCGAAGGGAGGCTGGGGCAGGAGGCCGGAGGTGCGGGACTTGCTTGCTCCTATTAGGCGATAGAGAGGTAAGGGTGAAAGTCCGGCCCCGGCTCCCTGCGCGGGGAAAGGAAAGCCTCTTGCCCCGGGAAAGAGACAGGCCAGGACCGCCGCCCCATCCCGGTGCAGAGGAGCCGAGTCAAGAAGAGCTTGTGTTTGTGTCCGGAGGAGGGAGTGGGCGGCGGGGGAAGGAGAGGGGGACACACACCACACAAAGTTTGTGTCGTAGAACCAGATGAAAATAAGGTAAGCACGAGGGGAGCGAGGCTGCCGTCCAGTGCCGGGGGGACAGGAGAGCTGGAGCCCCGACCCGCCTGGCTGCGGCGGGCGGCGGCCCCGGAGGCCGGCGGCTGGCGGGGGTGCCGGGGCCGGCGGCACGGCGCAGCTGAGCCGGGATGCTGGAGGGCGGCGGCCGGAGCCGCGGGCGGAGCGGCAGCGTGCCCCGGGCAGCGCAGCTCTTCGCGGGGACGGGCGCTGGGGAACAACGCCGCTCCGCTAGGCTGCCGCCGGCTCTGTTAATACCATTCTTCGTCTCTACAGTGCTTTAAATATTTAAATCCAAAAACAAACCCACAAGCCGCTCACGAAAATAGGGACCTAACAGCTATCTGGAAGCACGCTTATTGGAAAAGAGGAAAGCTTTCCCTGCTTGCAGAAAAAGTGATTGGGAGATTAAAAACGTGGGCGTCTGGGGTTTTGATGATGTTGTTTTGCTTTTATTTTCTCCTGCAGCCTGCAACTAAAGAAGCTCTCTTTTTCCACACGGTGGATGCTGAGACACTAATCAAATATCTCAGTAACGTGGATGGTGTAATTATCATGTTGTTAGGCATTCCCTTATTGACGTGCACCACACTCAGCGTCTGATCTCCGAAATATACGTCAAAGCAGTTTCTCAGTTTCTGACATGTTTAGAGAGCCTGTCCTGCAGGTAAGTAAAACATAAGGCTTTGGAAGGAGCTTCCTTTCGGGCTGAAAATGAGACTTTCACGTTTCGCTTCGAGTGGCAGAACGCCTGGAGCAGCATTACACTTGGCTGTGCAATTTGGCATTACTGTGACCTAGTTCAAACACTGATGTGCCATAAGGAAGGTACAAAATTATTAAGTCTCCCAACAACCCATCAAATCTCGTTCAGAGCCCCGGCTCTGGACTCTGGTTTTTGGGTTTTTTTAAGCACTGACACTTCAGAACTTTCACCCTTCACCTCTTCGGGCAGATTTTTCTGTTTGATTATATTAATAATCTGATTTCTATTTGCCCTTCCAAATGTGAAAATCAAGCCCCTTCCAACACAGGGAGGGGCTGTTATTTTTAGCTCGTTCGCTGGAACAAAATGTTCCAACATTCTCTGCTTTGAATCTCACTGCGGTTTGACTACTCTTTGATATATAACACTGTTGGTATCCTTGTCAAAGTACCTGTTATAGGAAATGGCTTCCTCAGCCTGGCAAGTCACTCTGAACTAAGTAGACAGCAGCATTTGCCTACCTAAAGAAACGTTTATAGTATTGCAGGAAAATACCCCAAATATTAAACATTAAAATTTTAAATATTAAAAACCATTAAAAATGGTAAATCTACTGTAGGTGATACCTTTATGATGTTATTAATGGTGTGCCCAGCTATCAAAATAAGTAAGAGGTGAATCAAATATTCCTATGTTTTCTTGTCTCCTCGACAGGTATATTTTGTCAGCACTTGGTGAACAGTTCCAGGGAGTTCCATATGCACTTGATAAACAGCACTAAAAATGTGAATCCGATTCAAATATCACTTCAATAGCCCTGTTCCCCCCTCTTCCCCCTCCTTACTCCTCCGTTCCCAGTTGCAGTTCTGCAGCCACTGTTGCGGTTACAGAGTAACATTTAAACGCTGTAAAGTGCGTTTAAATGTTCTTCAACCCTGCCCCCTTCCCTCCCGCGTCCGCCGAGGAGTTCCAGATGACGTTACTTCTGTGTCCATTTTAAAAACCTCTCTCGGTATTTAGCTACAAACCGTCCAACCTAAATGCAAACAGTGTTATAAGGGGACATAACAAAGTAGGAGAGAAGGAAGAGAAAGGGAGATACACACTTCTATCAAATGACGCTTCCCAAAGAGAGAATTACATTGATCTAGATTTTAAAAGCTTGCATCCTTGAGGTCATAATGCTGTACACATTTCTATGCACGCACAGGTATAGTCTGAGGTGTAGGGGTTATTACAAGAGTTTTCAACTGCAGTTTCCACTGCAGTCATGGCTACAGATTTAGAAAGTTCTTTTATCAGTTGCGTCTGGACACCCGCATGCATTAGCAAAACCACTGCATTGAATCAAGTGCCTGAACATTGCAATCTTCTTCACAGGATTTTCTGTACCACCAGAGTATAGCCGGGTAGGATGCCCTCCTTGGCCAGAGGCCAGCAGCTGAACGAAGTCAAGTGAATAAAATAAGTACAAAGTAGGGCTCTTTGCAAAACGAGGGTGAAATGCACGTACAGGGAGCATCTAGAAAAGATGAACATCCGAGTTTTGTAGCTCGGATAATGAATCATTACATTCTCGGTAACTGAACACCGTCATTATTCACGAGTGAAAGCGACAAAATCCTGGTCATATGGTGATTATTGTTATAACGAGGACCAATAACGTCTTTGTTATAAAAACAGTGTTTGTTATGAAGAAATTGGGTGAGCAGCCATCCAGATAAATACGCCCTGTGCCTAGCAAGCCCACTGTCTTTGTGATGTTTTGTGTGTTGCTAACCGCTCGTCGATTTTCAACAGTTGTGGGCTTTTTTTTCCCTTGTAATTACGCACATTGTTTCCCACTTACCCTAATTTCAAGCACTAAGGCTCCGAAATTGTACAGAGAAGTAAAAGAAAGGTTATCTCTTCCTGCTTGTGCACTCAGATAAATTCGATACCGACTAATGCTGTGCAGTAACATCGTGTGATTCTGCAGAGCCCACTCAAACATTAGAGCCTCTAATTCCTCTCTATTTTTAATTCACCTTAGTTGCCTTTTGATGCCTTTTTTTTGAAGAACAGTGATCAATTATTTTTACAGCGCAACACTGACGTTGTTCTTCAAGTTAGGCGCCTTTCATTTGTATCTGTATTTACTTCGCTCTTACAACATCCCGCGGGACCGGTGTATTTAAAACAAGAGGACGGGCACACGCCCAGGGAGCCACGGAGAGCCCCGGGAGCTCGGGGGCAGCGGGGTCGCGCCGCGGCACAGCCCGCGGGCTGCAGCCCGCACCGGCGCTTCCCAGCGAGGGCGGCGCCGACCTGGGCACCCGGCGGCACAGCGCTCCTCGCAGAGGCCGCCGCGCTGGAACATAAAGCCCCCATAAAGAGGCTAGACACAAAGCCAGGAGCCCACAAACACAGTTTGGGGATGATGGGTAGCGGGAGGACGTGCATCCGGTGTTCACCACGGGAGCCTTCGGGAAGACTGATTCCAACGCCGCGTCATACTCGCTGCCGATGAGCCGGGTGCGGGCGGCCGGGTTTGGCCAGGGCGACGGGCCCCGCGCACCTCCTCGCCATCGCCCTCCGCGGCCGCCTTTTCACACACGCACAGCCAATGCCTCCGGGAGCGTGGGGCAATCCTCCCCTGGCCTTACAGACCACTTCCCGCCCACTCAGGCCGGCGGGATTCCTGCGGTCTCCGCCGCCGACCCGCCAGCGGCACCTGGCTGTCCCGGGGCAGTGCCCAGCCCTCCTTTTCATCCGCGGACCGTCTCGAGGCTTTTCCGCATTTAATCGTGCACGCCGGCGGAATCAGACCGCGCTGCCGAAGCCGGCGGGCGAGCCGCAGCAGTTTCCCGGCGGGGGCCAGCGGCAGACGCTCCCTCCGCCGAGGCGGGAACGCCGGCCGCACCCGGGGTCTGCGCTGCACCCCTCCTCGCCCACACCCCAAAACCCATCTGCCGCCTTCCCCCGCAGCGCCGAGACCACGGGCGCGGCCTCGGCCGGCACTGCTTTTCAGGCGCCCGAGATTTCCATTCCCCTTGGGAAAACAGCCCCCGATCTGGCCAGCGGCCCTCGGTGTCCCGCGGCCGCCGGCGACACCCCCAAGCTGCCTCGCGGGGCGAAGCGGGCCCCGCACGCCCCGGGCGCGGCCCATGCGCGACGGCGCAGCGCTGCCTCGCGGGCCCCGCGCGCCCCCTTGCGGCCTGCGCCCGCTGCTCCGCGCCGGCAGGGTCGGGCCGGGGGTCCGCAGCCCTGCCCGCTGCCCGCTGCCCTCTGCCCTGTGCCCTCTGCCCACCTCCCTTACCCCTAGGCCGGAGGGCTGTCCTGCCCTCTGTCCACCTCCCTTACTGCTAGGCCAGGGGGCAGCCGTGCCCTCTGCCCTGTGCCCACCTCCCTTACCCCTAGGCCAGGGGGGCTGTCCTGCCCTCTCCCCACCTCCCCTGACGCTCGGCCATGGAGCTGCAGCCCTGTCCTCTGCTCTCTGCCCACCTCCCCTGCCGCTTGGCCGTGGGGCTGAGTCCGCTTGTGTGCTCCTGTGCCCCCGGGCCACGACAGCTCCCCAAGGCAGTGCTGTGGGCTCTCCCCATGGCATCCCTGAAACGCCGGCTGGCTGGACTCCAGACTATAAGCTTCACTTTACGGAAGGGAACCAATGGAAAAATTACTAAGTTTATAGGCTCTTTTGAAATGATTAAAATCTAGTTCTACTCTGGACTCCCTAGTACCGCACAATGATTATGGACACAAATTTGTATTGAGGCTCCAGAATTCATGTTAGTTTTTAATTATCTGAGCCCTGGTGAGAACTTAAAACTGTTTACTGGGTATTGCTGCATGCTGCTTCTTCATTAAACTGAAAAATAATGTTTTATGGAATCATTTTGGCAGGTTTTCCAGAGAGTTTGATGCCTGCAGAGATCTTTATGCAGAACTTTTCCACAGAGCTGTCAGTTTCCTGCAATCTAAGCTTTGCACCATGTGCTCCAGGATGCCATCTCGTGATGGACAGATATCATTGTTTGTGGGGACCAACACCCCCCACCCTTTTCCTGATTTCTTAATCAGCTCAAATCTGACATCAATTGGCTGCTTATAGGTCATTGCTGTTACTAACTCAGTCCTGCAATCAGATCTGCAAAGTCAGCCAGGTGGTCCCATTTCAGGAAACAGAGGTGTTTCACCAGTATGGAACTGTCTCCACGAGGGACAGTGTGCCACACTTGATCTCTATTTTGCTTTAGGTAGATAAGCTTGGCAGAATTGTGCAGCCCACCAAAATGGAGAGCATCAGCTCCTACCATAGCTATGAAATGAAGTACAGTTTTCCCCTTACTACAGAACTTTACTAATGGAAATTTAGACTAAAATCTAAAATCAAATTCTTTGATCGACATACATGTGACCACAGTAAAGAGGCATCTTCAAGAATAAGAGGAAATGGGACCTAACAAGAAAGGATGAAGTACCTAGATTTCTTCTTGAAGGCTGAGGAACACCATGGTGATGGCCTATTGCCCCTTTAATGGCAGTGGGAAGAAGAAAGGGAGATGGTGTTTTGCCCTTGCTATTTGAATATGTCCATCCCTAACTTCCCTATGTTTCCAAACAGAGTAGCTATCTGGGAATTTGTCATGCACCTTTGGGAGCTGAGGAACATATGGCCTATTTAGAGATGACAGGTGGGGCAAGGATGACTCTTCTGATGCCTGCTGTTAGAGAAGCCAAATTAGATTTTGGTGTAATTTATCAGAGCTGGAGGCCACCCCATGTTACAGTAGTTGTCCTAGTTATACTTATGCTCACAGCAAGCTGTACTTTTTATGCTAATTTCCTTCCCTTTATGGCCCAGAAAGAGAAAGAAATGAATAATGGTGTTTCTAGTCCACCAATAACTGCCGAATACCTACGAGCCAATATAAAGTGTGAATGAAGACCTCTCACAGGGATTCCAGCAAGTCCAGTTGTCACATAGGCTGTCATGTCTCTGCACATAAAAGTTTCTTCAGACCAGAGCATAGCAGCAGAGACAGACATGAGAGAAGGAAGGTTGTGAAAGGGTTACTCAAGACTTACTCCTAGGCAGAAGGCTCCACCCCGTCTGTTAATGGGGGATGTTCAGCACATATTTCTGGGCTTAACTCACAGTATATTAACATTACCCCTGGGATGAAATATACCCTCTTTTATGAGCTCAGGAGTGGTAAAATAAGAACTTTGGTGAATTATGCAGAGGTCATCCTAATTCATAAATATGAAATGGGTTCCTTCCAAAAATGATTTGCCATGTTTTGTTACCATATATTTGAATTGCCATGATTTTCTATACTTAATTTTTTTGTGGTTTTTTTTTTCATGGGAGTTCATTTCTAGGGAATTTTATACTCCTGCCCTGGTCAAGATTCTAGTATGTAAAGTCAGGTTTGTTTTAATTTTTTTAGTTTTGTGATTCACCCCTCAGAAGGCTTTTGGATTCTGAGGGAGAAGAACCTCTCCTATAATGTTAAGACAGGGACCAACAGAAAGGAAAACAGAAAAGTAATTTTTTTACATTTATGCCACTCCTTGTGAAGCTTATTTAGAGCAAATCACATGGTAACTCTGAAAAACATACTGACACTAGATCCTCACCTGGTTTGAGCGGTTTTCATTTCATTTCTTTAATTTCTTTAGATCCTCTTCACATCCACACCTAAGGACACTAACTTATGGGTTACATATATATATATAAAATAACTTATGAGTAACAATGTCGTACTCATTACACAGGTGATGTAGCCTCCATAGAATCACAGAATAGTTTGAGTTGGAAGGGACCATTTAAATGTTCACAAGTCCACTCCTCTTCAATGAGGAACATCTTCAACTAGACCTTCAAGATTGTTTATCTTTGAATAGAGCATCAGATTTGCTACCTCACTCTGCACCCACAGCAGACCACACCATAAGGCTACCTACATTCTTTCTCAAGTGACCTGCCCTGCTCTTTGCTTTTATTCAACAAATAAATGAATTCATCATGCCTGAAAGGGAGAGATGCAGAATTCATGGGGGACTTACTGGGAAGACCCCCACCATTCTTCATTAAAATAATACTAATTGGTCTGCAAGTTTAAAAGCAAAGAGCCCAAGCAAGTTCTACTGGTGGTGAACTGAATATGTGTTTGCCAGGGGTTTTCTACTTAACCCTCAGAACAAAGAAGGTAGCTTTGTTATTAAAAATTCCGTGTATCATTCCTGAAAAAGCAGCCAGAATTAGTGGTAACTGGTACTTTATTTCTGAGGCAAGCTCTGATGAACAGCTGATACTAAGCAGGAGGGAATTGTTCAAACATCTGTCTTTGTGGCAGAATTGGAAGCTTCTGAGATGATTCCCCATAACTGCAGATAAAAAGAAGAATGAACAGGCTGATTTTAGGAAAAGTGTGATTAAAAAAGAAAAAAGAAACAAAACACCAAAAGATGTTTGAATTCTTAGACTGTGCAAGACTTTTCACTAGAAAACAGAACATATATTCTCAAGCATTTCTTTGTAATGTCTTTCCATCTGTTAGACATGTAAGTATTAAGACTGCTACTCTCTTTTTTCAGTAAAAAGGAATACAAATTGATGTGTTTCCCTTCTTTTCATTAAAGGAAGGAAGTGAGAAGTGAATATAGACTAAAGATATATTTATGGCAGTTTGCTGTCATTTTGCACAATTCCAGAAGTGTATGTAAAATGGAAAGTACAGGCCAATAAAAGTAATTTTCTGAGTCCTATTAGCTGCCAAATGGAATCACAATATTCAGTTAGCTGGAAATCTGCAAGATTTCACACCTAATTCTACTGGACTGAAATTTTAATTTGCCATCAGAGCAAAACCTCTAATTGCAAGCAGAAGCAGCTTATTACATCTTTTATGTGACTCTGACTCACACATTGACCAAACTGTAAGGAAATAATTTTCCTTTGCATAGAGATGATGATCCCACTTGGATGTTCTGTACCTAAGAATTCCTCACAATTTACTAATAAGAAACAGAAAATGAGAGGAAATTATCTTCACCTGTTTCTCTCACCCATAAAGCCCAAAATGGACAATGTGTTAGAGTAATTGCATACCCTTGCACCGTCTCCAGTTAACTCCTCTTGCACAGTCCTCAACTAGCAAGCTGTTAAAGAACTTTGGGGAGAGGAACTTTTATATCTCAGGTATCAGTGAAAGGATTGTAGTAAATGCAGGGGCAAAAGAGAAAAATAGTAGAGTTAGGAGTTAGAAGGGTAAAGGGAAAATGGGGGAAAGGGCGCCTACTGAGACTTCTCTCTCCAGACATTCATGATCAAAGCCCACCACTGCCATTAGGGAATCAATCTGCAGTTGCATACATAAAACTTTGGCAGTGTGTAGTCTCCACTGCTTTCAACAGAGGCTTTAGACATCTGAAACTGGGCACTCTCCCAAAATTTAGATCCAGTTGCACTGTACATTCCAGAGAAGGCAGCATCAAATCAGAGGCCTTCTTTTACCATGTTATATTCAAGCTGAAGTGAATAAAAAGTAATGCTCCAACCTCTCTGTTTAACCTCTTGGGCTGGCTATGTTTGTGTCCTCCAACTTCATAAAATGGCATACACTGCTAGTAGACAATTGCTGGCTAAATGTATGGTTGTTTTAGGAGACAATACTGATAATGTGTGCCTTTCTTTCCTGACTAATTCTGTCTGGGATCATTCAGTTACCTACTACTTCTTAATTTTGCAAACATAAATCTACTTTGATATCATATCCTATAGGTGTAATGCACATTGTTTTTTAAGATGAGTGACTCTGAATCTCCTGATTTGCTTTGGTTTTCAGATTTTAAACCTTTCTGTCTTTTGTGGTAGGACATTCTCCTAGACTTCACTCAAAAACAGTACTAGCAGCCAGCCAAAGTTTTAACAGTTTCCTATTTTTACTCATGCCACAGCCAGAAGTTTCTCAAGCAGCTGCACTGGATTTCTTGCAGAAAGATATACTCAAAGAAACTCTGCAATCAAATTACAGAATGCAGCCTCGGTTACTTAATTGTAGTCTATTTACCTATACCTCTAGATCTTTCTGCTTTCTTCTGATAAACACATATTTAGAAATAACATAATCTCTGTGTATCTGAAAAATACAGAGGCTGCCCTACATTTACTAGATTTCACAATTACAGACTATTCAATTTCTTGACTATCTATCTATCTATCTATCTATCTATCTATCTATCTATCTATCTATGTCTTTCATTCCTTTATCAGAAAACAGTACTGTAACTGTAAATATATGGGACATTTGCTGAACTCTTCCACATCCACAAAAATGCCCTTTGAAATGTGCAGACTTCAGTGAAGTTCTGCAGAAGAGATCCTTCCACAAGAAAAAGTCAGAGACTAAACACCACTTAATAGGATACACATAGAAGTGTGGTGAGATCCAGAGCATGCCCATGAAATCATCTGTTTATTTATGATAAGAAACTCACTTCCTCTTGGATAACCTCAGGATTGCTTTTGTTAAATCCTTGGCAGCTTAAAAGTCATCTTGCTTTCCAGCGTCTGAGACTTCTTCCTTTCTCTTTTCTTCTTCTCTCTTCCCCATACAAGGGCCCCCTCTCTTCACTCAGCTCCCACTCTCCCTCTCAAATGACATCTTTCGGTACTTGTCTGCACAAACAGCACAAGGCCCAGGCTGTGCTTCTGCAAGCCAGGAATAATGCCTTAGTCTTTTGCAGTGATTGATGCACTATCCATGGAGAATGCTGTACCATGGTCAGAGAGGTTCACAAAGCCATGCACTATTAAGGTACCTGCTGATCTACTTTTTACTTTCATTGTAACTTAAACAAAAAATGTGGTGGATGTTCCATGACTATATGGTCATTTTTGTTGTTGTAAAGTTGTAGCTCAAGATTTCAAGTCACATCCAGACAAGGAATCACACACACCGAGATCTATGTTACAAAAAGGTCTATATTTAATATTTAAAGCAACTAAAACTGGAATAAAATATTTTGCTTGAACAGACCTACAAGGCAAGTCTTTAGTTCAGGCTGTGCTGCCTAGTCTAATCAAACACACAAATAACCTTACTTTGATTAGTATATCTAGGGATATACTAATATACATAGCATATATACTAATATATATACTATATACTTATATATATACTAATATATATATCAGCTCACATTTCCTTTCCTAAACCTTTGACCTGACATTGCACAAGTATACCTTCCATGTGTATCCAAAGACTAGAATACAGCCAAAGATGTTAATACTTGCACAACTTGAGTGAGTAGAGACAATGTGCTTTACCTTATGCCTGATCCTGCACCTGAGGCATGCAGACATCTATTACAAGACAAGTTCTAAAGGCTTAAGAGATTTCAGTTTTATTGTGATCTTAGTAGCTGAGTGGCTGAGTTCTATCCTTTAACATTAAAGTCAACCACAGAATTCTCATTAACTTCAGCATTAAATGGGAATATTCACTGAGCATCTGTCAGGGGAAAAAGAAATAGTAGAAATTGGAGAGTTTTAAATACCTATACTGAAAACCCTGATACAGACATACTGAGATGCTGGCAGTTCAGGAAGAGCTTTATTGATAACTCCTTAAGAAATTAACCTGCTGCTTTTCTCTGGTTATGATTTTGTACACGGAAAGCTTAACCCTTAGGACATTGACATTTTACCAAATCACCAAACAAACAGACCACAGCTGGATTTCAGTCAGAAAGTCTCCTGGGCAAGCTGTAGTTTTGAAGGTAATGAGGTAATTGCAATATTAATTTATATAGATAATTAAACAATTTAGTTAATTTGTAATTGCTAATTATATGCTATATGCTATTTTTCTGTATGTCCAAGTCTCATGAGTAAAGCCTGAAATGACTCTGTAAAGCTCACAAAGGTTTTCCAAGTTTCAACAAAATGTTGCCATCTACTGTTAGTATAATAATAATAATGAAAATGCTATATAAAACTTAAATGGGTGAAACAAGTACTGTAATTGTGGAAGAACTTTGTGGTTATTTGCGTCCTATTTTGCTGATGCACAAGGGACTTTTCTTTGAATGCACAGGCAATAATGTGTTCATAAATCCTTCTGTATGTCAGAAGGAGAATAGAGTTCATTGTTTGCAATATCTCATTATTATTACTTTCAGCTCTAAAAATGTTGTAATAGTTTCCAGAACTAGCATTTATGGTATTCAGTATGTTGAGAGAAAATAGGCTTAATTGAAAAGCTTGTTCAAAATGTTCCTCATCTATGTTTTTTTTTTCTTTGACCAAGCACCCAGAAAAGTGATAGTCTCTTGCATAGCAGATTGCCAATTATTTTACTTCTCCTATTAGAAAATAAAAACATACACATACATACATGCATGCACCCTTTACTGAAAAATGCATAAGGGATACATCAGGGTCAGGCAGGAGTATCTTAACTAAGGACATAAAGACCTATCTGTTTAGACTGCTTCTGGGCCAACAATAGCAAAAATACTGTCAGTCTTTTATGTTATACACAGCGGAAATAGTTAAAAATTGGTTATAAATTTCAAACAGGAATTTATCTCTGAAGCACCAAAAGTGAAGACAATGTGCTTTTTCCCCATACATGATGCTGGAGCAGGACGTGGATTTCAAACAATTATGAGATCTCTGAATTCCTACTGTGTGGACCTTAACTGGCATACTTATTTTCTCATGTCCCAGATTTGCTCATTAAAAAGAAGCCCCTGAATTTTCTACACCAGATTTTGATGGAATAGTAAAATCTATTCCACTCACAAAGCCTAACATGTTTCAAACAGAACTTGCCATAAATTAAAAGAGACCTCTGCTCATGTGTTCTTTTATTACAGTCTCAAAGAAACAACCTCAGCTGCCTGTCACAGGTATGAGCTGTGAAAAGGTCAGAGGCTGTCCATACTATCTAGAACAGAAGGAATGTAAATACCAAAAGAGCAAAAACCCATGGCTGGTGTCATGCAGTGCCACCTGCACCCAAAACTGTGAATTGTAAGTGATTTTCCAGTGAGACTGAGGAAGTTTAGTGCTGCTTCTGATGGAGCATTGATGCAGAATGGCTCTTGATCAGCTGTGTAACAGTCATGAAATGGAGGGAATATTAGTCATGTTTATTGTTTCAAAGTATGCTTATTCAAGGTACAGGAAAGTGAACTTCTGTGGTGTAAGTTCTGATCCAGCAGACAAGTGCAGTTGTGTGAAGTACAGTCTGGAATGGACTATGTTAAGAAACAGAGAGCAGTAGCTCTGGCCCCTGGAACTCTGTGCTGGATAGCTTTTTTCACCATTGTGTGTCAGCCAAAAGCAGTTTCAGAAATAGCATGCAGGTTTCTTTGTTAAGAGGTTATGCAAAACGGGCCAAAGCGCCAATAACTTTTTGAGAAACAAAAAGGATGGAGTTAGGAAAGCCCTTACTCAGCAGGAGTTGATATGATCAAGGGACAGGAAGAGCAGCAATAAGGGATAGAAAAGTCTAAGACCTCCAGTGACATCTTTGCCTTGATTTTTTACTAGTTGTGTTTGTCTTCGGGTCTCTTAGGTCCCTAAACCTATTATCAAGGCCTTGGAAAATGAAACGTCACTGGGATAAGGGATGATGAAGTTAAGGACTACTTAGGCAGGCTGGATGCAGCAACCCCATGGCACCAGATAGACTGCCCCTCAGGATGTTGTGAGAGCTGGCTGATGCCCCTGTGACACACTTTGTACAACCTTCAAATTATCATGGTGTTTCAGAGAGAGGTTTCTGACAACTTGAGAAAGGTAAATAATGTATTGCCTTGCTCAAAAGGGTCAAGGAGGTGGGTGGGTCTAGGGATATCAGGCTGGCCAGCCTCACCTTAGGTCCATGGTAAGATTATGAAGCAAGTCCTCTGGGAAGCCCTGTCCAGATGATGGAAGGAGAATAAAGTGATTGGGAGTATGGACAATGTCCTTAGCAAGGACAAAGCACACCAGGCCTGCTCGATTGCCTTCTGTAACATTCCATGTAGACAAGAGGTGAGAAGTGGATACAGTTTCCTCAGCTCAGTGAGGCCTTCCAAGCAACCTCCTGTCGTATATTTACAGAGGGATTGGTGACATATAGATACTACAGACAAACTTTACAGCAAGTGGAAAAGGTTCTGGGTGGCCAGGTTCATAAAGTAATGATCAGAATTATGAAATCTGCAGCCAGGTACTTGTGAAATTGTGCAGGAACCAGTCAGGGAATAAGAAGTGCTTAAAGTAACATTTTGCTTGCAGATTTTGTAATTATGAATCTTTTGATTCTAAATAAAAAGCAAAATTTTCTAACTTTCAGACTCTTTAAGACACTGAATCAAAGCATATGCTGTGATTTTTTACTTTCTTTGATAATGATTCCTGTGTTAGATTTGTCAGTCTGTAATTGTCAATCTGTTGAGACAAGACTGGTCATACCAAACTATTGCTAGATGTAATAAAGAAAGCATCTTACTACACATGAGAATAAATGCCTATTGTCAATAGTTTTTCACTTTGCCATTCTTTACTGTGGCTGTCCTAATCCCAAACTCTTCTGGGAGGTGTCCTGCATTAGCCTTTTCAGTGGTGGCAGTAAAAATTGCTTTAGAATTAAAAAGGCTCTAGCTGTGATTTACCTAGTGCTGGTGACAGGCTGGCTGGTGGACACAACAACAACAAAAAAATCCTGAAGATGATATGGCAATGTCTTAGGACTTCCCCCATCTAATGCTGTCAGTGAAAACTTTTGATTAAAAACCCACAGTGGAAGTATCTGACTTCAGCATATCCATAATGTTGCTCTTCTGTGGCATAAAATACATGCCCTGTTCATAGATGAGTTGTGTCTTTTATTTGCATGAGCAAACTCTCATGGTGATATTTCTTCCATGGTCAGAGCAGAGATATGGCATGAAAAATGAAGCCATGGCCAAAACAGTCTTCTCTGTGCAAAAGAAGGCTCAGTGGGAATCTTGTCAATGTGAAGAAAATTCAGTGAAGCTCTTTCCTGTGGCATCCAGTGACAAGACAAGAAGCAATGAGTGCAAATGGAAACAGGGGCAGTTCAATTTGAACGTCTGAAAACACCTTTCCACTGTGAGGGTGACCAAGCACTGGCACAGGTTGCCCAGAATGGTGATGGAGTCTCCATCTGTGGAGATAGTAAAAAAACAAACTGGACACTGTCCTGGACAGTGCTTAAGCAGCAGGTCGACCAGATGACCTCCAGAGATCCCTTCCAAGCTCAACTGTTCTGTGATTCTGAGCAGCTTTTTACCATAGGAAATGGTGGCATAATCTACTAATCCCAATATTTAAGAATAGCACTTTCTTAATAGATAGGAATGTTATGGTTAGACAGGAAGAAGCAGAAAGTAACATGTAAATGGCAATATGTAGCTTTGCTTAAGCACACAATCCTCCTCCAGCCATGTAACCGAGCAAAGGGTTCCTGCAGTTATCTGAAAAGACAGCTTTGTCCCTTCTTCACTTTCAGTTTTGTTCTTCAGTATATGCATATTATAGGTCAAAATTTAAATCACATTAATAAAACCCAAAAAGGTCTAGTTATGTAACTTTCAGTTATTAGATTGCTACAAAAATCATGGAAGAGGAGTTAAATGCAGTGGGATTTATGAAAACCGGTTCCCAGAGGATATAACACTAGATGTGCAAAATAATAAAATTTAATATGAAACATGCTGTCTGTCTGTTTTGGAGAAAAACTAATCTTTCCAAGAGAGCTTTCTAGGCTTAATTGGTCACAGTTCCTGCTAAGGACAGAATGTTACAATTGTCTATGAAACTTTGCAATTTGGACCAAAAACATGTCACACTTCTCCTCCTCAGTTCATTCACGTCAGTTAGCATATGCTGAGTCCAGGGACAGCAATAATCCAAAGGACAAACATCCTTTAAAATGGGCACATTTTGTGATAACTGGTTTTTGTTTTGTACCAAACTTTGAAAAATAAGGGCTTTTATGCAGATCATATGAATTGCAGTGTCATTGAATGTAATTGTTCTGATTTTCATGTCTTTTTTTTTTCTTTAAGCAACTATTGGAGACTGAGGACTATATAATAATTATAGTAACATAATTATAACCATCTAATCATATTTATAACTATATTATTATAATTAATAAATACTATTCAATAAAATTATTATTATATTATCATACAATTCTGGAATGCTCTGGATATGAAGGGACTTAAAAGATCATCTAGTTCCAACCCCCCTGCTATGGTCAGGGACACCTTCCACTTAGACCAAGTTGCTGAAAGCACCATCAAACCTGGCCTTGAACAGTTCCAGGAATGGGGCCCCCAGAACTACTCTAAACAAACTGTTCCTGTGTCTTATCACCCTCACAGTAAAGAATTTTTTCCTAATATAATATTCAACACTATTTTAGTACTAAATCTACAATCTCACTTATTCATAAAGAATAAGAAAATTTGCTTTCCTGAAATGAACGGCAAAGCCCCAACCACTGTGCAGCCCTCATCCACAGGACCTAGGCAGATTCACATTCTTTGCGGATCCAGCAGAGGGAGCTTGTTTTACCCAGAAAAAAAAAATGCTCAATTGAAATAGCAAGCTGTTTAAATTTTGGGGAAAGAAAACATTGTCTAACCACATTTAAAAAGTGAAAATTATATGAAACAAGTTAATAAGTCTTAACAGAAAAATAATTTGGAATGGTTTTCATGCACAACTGTGTAATCTAGTAATACTACACAAAAACCCCAAACCAAAGCAAACCAAAACAAAACAAAAAACCAACCAACAAACCCCACAATATGTGTTTGACTGTAATAATTGCTTTCATTGTGTTACATGTTCAGTCAAAGTGAAGTCTAAAATCAAGATCAAGTCTGTCATTTCAATCACAATAAAAATGTATCTCATGAGAGGCATGGCAGTTACCTTTTTTGCTTAAAATTGTTGTTTGTATATGGCAAGAGCATCTAAGTAAAACTATAAAATTGTATTGGTACATAGGAATCCTTTAAATATTTACAACCTATTATCATGGCTCAGAGTGTTTTTAGGCATTTGAGTTTGTCACATTTAGGAGATCATTATACGTGCTGCTGTTAAAATTATACACCTGTTGTGGTTTACCTTCTTTCATTTGTTTCATCTAAGATTTGAAAAGCATCTTTCTATCAGTCATGATAATCTGTACTTTTTTGGCTTGATTTTACATATATTAAAAATAATGTTGTCTGGATTTCCCACATATGAAAAATAAGGGTTTATTGTTAGATGTCTTGCTGAGGATTGGGCAAGAGCAGAGAGGAGAAATCAAATATCTGGGCTCTATTTGGTTTGCTTTCCCCACAAAACATGACAGCAACAAATGCACTGTAGGCTGAGGACACTGATAGCATGCTGCAAAATGAGGGAAGATAAGGTCATATTTGATAAACATTTCTTAGTATTGGTTATTACATAAGAAGTGATTAATTGTCTCTGGTTTACCTTAATCTTCTCAGGTTATATCCATTTAAGACAACTCATATAGTTATTTTTTGGAAATTGCTTGATTGCATAAATATCAGGATACTATAGTTGTGATTGCTACTAATGCATCCTAAACAGAGTTATTTAATTATGCTTAGGAATATATCTGATTTTGAAATGACACTGACATATAATTTATATTATTAATATCTCCATATCATAGGCAATGTACTATCTCTTCTGAGAAACAGAGATTTGCTAACATTAAGAAATTACATTCTCACTGTGCCTTTGAGAGTCAATTTACAGGTGTGTTCTAGTTTTGGACAGGACCCGGAGATTTATTCCATACCACCTTACACCATTGCCAGGGGAGGGGGCAAGGTACTCGCTGTCTTCTGAGAAGAAGAGTGAAAACACTGTGGCATTTTCTGCCATTGTTCTTTGTCTCTAGGTCTATGCTGAGCATTTTTGCATTTGGATCACACTCTTTTCCATTCTTCTGTCGTTAATATTGTTGCTGTTACTATATGTTTTCCCATCTCATTGTTGTTTAAAGTAAATTGTTCTTATCTCAACCCATGATCTTCACCTTTTGTACCTCCAAATCTCAACTCCATCCTGCTGGAGTGACAAGGGGAAGGGTAATGGGGAAGTGAATGAGCAGCACCTGATTTGGGAGATTCTCTGTGGGGCACTGTGTGGGGAAGTACCACTCCTAAACCATGACAAGGGCCAGCTTAGAGCATGACCACAAGGCTGGTTCTACCAGTGGTAATGACCTGGTTATAACCTCTGGTGAATGTAGAGGGGATTAACAGAGGAGAGATGGCAGCAGAAAACCTAGTTCAATTACAAAAAGAACAGGATGTGACACTTGCAATCACTTTACAGCCCCAAATTTCATAAAATCTTTTTCCTCATCACATGCTTAAGGTGATTCTGATGTATGTCAAAAAGGGAAAGATAGGAACATGGTGAGAATTATGTGGCAAACAGCACTACTGTTTACAGAGAAAACCTGATGTCACTTTCCTTTTGGCACCACATACAACTATTTTCTTTTTTTTTTTTTTTCCAAAAATGTATGTATTAAAAGCAAATTTTAAATGAAACAAATCAGATCATATCAATGAAAAACAGAATTTTCCAAATATTCAAAATGTAAACATGATTGGCTAAATCACTATGAAATAACAATGCTCTCTTTTTAAGATCACATTAATAACACCAAACAGATTTTAGTAGTTTTTAATTCAGTTATGAGGTTCAGTTAATAATCAAGTTCCTAGACTCATTTTTAACCTGGTAATATTTTAACATTTTGTTATTTCACAGATATAAATTGACTGTTTGAGTTTTTCTAAAAATAGGTATTCTCTAAAAATGTTCAAACTTTCCTCAAACTATTCAAATACAGAGCAAAAGGCCATGAATTAGATTTCTGAAGGAAGTCAGAAGCTTGACATTATTGTGTCTGTTCTTTATGAGCTCTTGCTAGCTAAATCTTAACTACCAGACAAATATAAACTATATCATTTTTATACCCTGCAGATTTGGAACATAACAAACCATCATGAATATGAGATCTTTACCACTTTTAGTTGCATGCAAAATCTTAAATAAGACAATTGAGGATTTTTTTAAACAATATATGTGTGGGGTTTTGTAGAAATGTTATGGCTTATTCAATTGTTTGCATTCAGCAGATAAAATAAAAGACTACATCATGAAGTGTAATGTCTTTCTAACTTTAGGACTGAAAACACTACAAAGTTCTGCTACCTCCAGAGTCTCAAAGGCCTCTGTTATAACTGGCTCTCATTCTGTCATCCCCTGGGCAGACTTTCCTTACTCCAAATAGCATGTTGAAGAACTAATTTGCACTACAAAATCTGACCATAATAATCTGAACACCCTTGTTTTAATGTTAACTAACCTAATAATTTTTAAAGTCTTCTGTTTTGTTATCAAGAATAGAAAATGCATTCATGTAGGTTTTATAGTGCAGGTTGTTGAGCTGGTTACTTAGGTAGCTTTCACCACACTGCACACAATATATGAGTCCCAACTGAACTAATAAAAGCTATCTCCAAAAAGATAAAATGGTACATTAAATAACAGGAAACAAAAATTACAACAGCTTTTTATTTCAATCTTAAAAGTCTCACAGAAGCAGGAAAAATGCTAGCATGTTTGTGGTGAACATCTGACGGTTGCCGACCGGATATGTATAGAGAAATGAATTTGAGTTCTCATGGACACTGTGCTACATGGCTGTTATGTCATTGATTATTTTACTAGCTTGATGCTTTAGATGGTGTCGTAACGCAGAATGAACTCGTGATATGTTTATAATATACAATCCACTATGCTTGTGAGGTTGTTTAAAAATTTTTAAGTCTGAAGAAAACATCCAAAACAGATGAGAGAAGACTTTTTGACAAATAACAGCCAAATAACAACTAGAATAGTCCTGTCTAGTTTATGTACAGGGATTTGAACATGGGACGTTCTGAGCAATGTTCTGGTGATATCAAGGTTACCTTTCTTTGAAAGAAACATTTGTAAGGAGTAAGGAGTGGTAATATATCTCTAAAAAGGCTCAGAGAAGAAACCTGAAAGCATCTGTACAGAATTACTTTTCAAGAAAAATTATACAAAGACTTGATCAACTTGCACAAAAGTTCACATAACTGATCTGCTTATGGACCATCTTGTCTTTTACTAATCTCTTATTACACAACACTTGTGTTGTGACTTGATTTTACACTGGAAATCATGACCTACTGGCAGCAGCTGAAAGATAGTAGGATTCTGTGTGAACCACCAGTAATTTAGGAGGTGGTATGTTGGGGTTTTTTTGTTTCCTGAAACAGGAATGAGTGCAGTCTGATAGCTGAAGATAAAAGCTTGGCTGTATCAGCAAAATTTGTACATTTGCTCCAGCCACAGGTGCCATGAGCTGGTGATAGTAGGCAAATGTGGTTGCCATCACAGAACAATGCTCTCTGGCAGTGACTGGTATTGTTTCTGATCCATGCACTTCCAGTGCTTGCTAGGAATGGCAGTATATTGCTAGAAGGATTATAGGATGCTGCTAATGACTATTAATGTATTAGAGGAATTAAGCAACAAGCCATTAGGATGAAGATTTCAGGAAACCACCAAAGTGTTTTGAACTGAAGAAGCACAGGACTTGAGATGCACACAATATTAAAAAAAGCATTCATTTTTACTATTGATGCTGAGGGGGACAATGATGCCTACACCCAGGTGAAATTACGAACTGTTTGGCTGTGGAATTGAAACATAAAGGTCATTTCATGCTTTGTTACATAAGTGTGTTGATGGAAATCTTCATATTGGAACATGTTAGATAAACCTGTTTATTTCCAAGAAGAAAACCTCAATCTAATTTAAAAATGTTCTAGATTTCATATGCACCTTGTTTTATGAAAGCTGAGCTTCTGAGTCTAATTAAATTTTCAAATAATTTTCTCTTTTATAAGCAATATCTTAATTAAAAAATTGGTTTTGAAATCCTTTTCCTATTTTGAAGGATGCCTAGGTACCATCCATGATCAGATTCAATTTTGTTATAGGATTGAAATGGTCTGATTAGTTTTCCCCTTGTAACAGGTGGTCTGAAAATTTTGCCAGCCCTCTGCATAAGAGAAGTGTGTAAATATTTCCTTTATGCTTTTGCCTCATGGTTATCCTTTCCAAGAACAAGCTGTAAATCAAGTCAAGTTCTGTAAAATTTCTCACACTACTGCCATAGTTATAGAATCATAAAGTAGTCTGGGTTGGAAAGGACCTTAAAGGTCCTCTAGTTCCAAGGCCCCTGCCATGGGTCTTCCACTAGACCAGGCTGCTCCAAGCACTATCCAACCTGGCCTTTGACATTTGAATGGGGCATCCCTAATTTCACTGGGCAACCTGTTCCAGTGCCTGCATGCTTTTGTAAGTAGTCTCTGACCATCCTTTTTGTAGGCTCCCTTCAGGTACTGGATCACCACAATCAGGTCACTATGAAGCTTTTTTTTCTCCTGGCTGAACAAACCCAACTCTCTCAGCTTTTCCTCATAGGAGCGGTGTTCTCATGAAAAAGATTCTTCTGAATAGATTCAGTACTGTCTGAACAGCCAAGAAATCTATTTGGCTCCTCCACACTCTAACCCCCAAAAGCCAGAATTTTGCAAGTGGGTCTTTAATGTTTGTTCAAAATGTTGTCCTTGACTGTTGCTATCTATGTGTCTATATCAATTGTGAGTACAAAAGGTAGGATTTCAAACCAGAAGACTCCTAACAACAGCCTGTTCCAGTCTGACGTGCTCATCACAGAGGGATATATCACCTCTGAACGGCTTTAGAGCTGGAATAACCTTCAAAAATAAAACAATAAAATTAATACTGGTCATGAATTAAGAAAGGTTTTGGCATATGTGTGTCTGACAGAGTGAAACAGCTGGATGTGATTGGTTTTAACTTTCAGTATCCACCCTTATTCTCCTCCGGCTTCTTTTCAGCATTCTGTGACTCAAGTTTCTGCACCAGAACTCCAACTCAACAGAGTCATAGGATGTTTTATGTATTTTCTCAGGATCACATAGTTTAATTTGCCAGACAGGTTTACTTGAAGGTAGGTTTGTTATCCAGTGTATTGTTTAGACAGTATAAAATTAATATCAGTAAAAAACATTCACTATCTTTTACATTAAGCCAGCACTAACTTAAAATGAGAAATTAATTTTAGAAGTTTATAAAGATTTTAAACTGTGAGATGTTTATCATCAAACTCAGGTTATGATAAAGGATTTTTAAAAAAAATTATTGGAAAAGACACTGACACACTTCAAACCCAAATATTTTTTCTGTCCAATATTGTATTGAATGCATACTCTAAGCATTCTGCAGTCTACATTGAATTCTCATATAATCTTCTACACATAACAGCTCAGACAACTAAGAAGTAAGTATAATAAGAGGCTCAATTACTACATTTTGAATATTTGCAGAGATAATACTGTGTTAAAAATTTTAGTTTAACAAATAACTCTTCAGACTAATTTAGCACTGCCTTGTTATTGGGATGATTGCAATGAAATTTAGTTTATCAAAGAATTTACTTTGGAATGCACACCCCTTAGGGAGGCTTATTTATTTTTCGCAGGAAAGTGCACAGGCCTTAGCAGTTGAGTTAGCTCTTCTGCATCCTTAGCATAGCCCAGGAAGAAGCCTCTTGCTCTAGGGCCATTTTTTCTGGAAGTTATGTTACTATTTAAGCGCGCAATAACCCATAGCATGTATCCATTGATATAATGCAAACAGAACAGAGGTTCAATCCACTGAAAATTTAAGTTATGATACACAAGGAAAGACAGGCAGTAAGGCAAGGTGAAAATGGATTACAGGGTGAGGGGATTTTACTAGCAGCAACAACAGGATCTGAACTGTAGCAGTAACATTTCCTGCAATATTGAAAACTGTACTACAAATGACTCTGCAGATGCCTTGGGACAGAGCTCTACTTTACCACTGTGAGTTAGAGTGCTTACAGACCTGAGCAGTCTTGCTGTCCCCTATTAGTTACACACTGAACACACACAAAGATGACATGACTTCAGTTCAACTCTACTTTCCTCTGAGTTTTGCTTTATTCTAGAACCCTCTTTTCAATAATGTGGCTGTTGCCTGCCCTGATGTAAAGCAGCCTTGCAACCCTATGAGCACAACTAAGTTTCTTTTTCTTCTGCCACCAAGTTAGGCCCAGCCACTGGTTCTTGGATTATTTTTAAATGGAAACGCTAGAAACACAATGTGCCAGGATTATTTCAAGGAGACCTGCTGATGTTCAGGACCATTAGCCCATGATTTTGAATTTCCAAATGAATCAAGGTTTTATCTAAATTTCAGCAACCACAATCAACTAAAGAAACATGTTATCAAACCAAGGAATCCCCAGAGCCACATGCTTTGTATTCAGACATGCTGACACAGTTAAATGTGTCAGGTTTTCCCCTTGATGCCAACAGCAACTAGTCACATTTAACAGTTACAAACGCACAAGATGAGTCAAAGGCAGAAGCTTTGATTCATACCTACTAATGTCACAAGCATGCTTTTTAGTTTAAAATGTTGTAAAAATCATTCCTGTTCTTGAATGACACACAATACCACACAAATTAATAGATTTGCATTGGGTTTTCTGACAACATTATGGTTTATTTTCAACAGAAGAGAAGTATGGAGGATGGGAGCAACAGAGAGAGAGACTACTGGGCTGAAAGTAGGCCTTAAATATGAAGTTGATAGGAATTTTATCTACATTAGAACATTCACAAGTATTACAGATGTTAAAGTCTCTCATTTAACTCAGAATCTTACTAAGAATTGCAATTAAAGCTATGCATACATGTTTAGGTGCAGAAATGTGGCCTTGTGCCACATTGATAAAATAATTTAAACTTTTGGATCAAATCCAGAACTGCTAATACTGGGACAGAATAAAACCTGATAAATGAAATTAATTTGCAGCACAATTGTGAATATTCCTATTATTATTCCAGCACATACAACCAGATACGGGGTGTATGTTGTATGTGCACATACAACATTTAGTGAAGATATTAAAATAATAAAAATAAATAAATTTTTAAAAAGAGTGCGGTCTGAATACAGTGATAAACTGACATATTTTTCTTTATTTGTGGCTGCTAGATAGCCAGCTTATTTTTGAATAATAACATGGAATTTGCCTGAAACAATGTAATGTATATTCATTCACTTTGGCAAAATAAGAAGCTGAAAAATTCCAGGAAATCTTGCTAATCTATACCTTTGAACATTCATATCCATCACTGGGTACCCCTAACTCCCAGGAAAAATATAGCACACACATGTGCTGGGCAAGAGGCATGTTATAAGGCCTTTATCAATTCTGAAAACATAGAAGAAGGTTTTGCACCAACTAAGATACTCAGTCTCCAGCCATTGCTTACTTCTTTGGCTCAGACAGACTGTTGATTTTGACAGGGAAGATTGTCAAGCTTTCAGTATCCCATTTCTTGGCACTCATGAACTCCCTCTGCTCAATTGCCTGTATTGTTAAGTACATATATACATTACAGAAATCTTAAAAAAAAACTTGTTCAGCACTGCCATTTTATTTTTGGTTAAGAGGCTTGAGTTGCTCTTATTTTGGTGGGTTTTTTTTCCTTTTCCCAAGGATCAGAATCTCTGAGGCTGGCTGGCCTCTGGAAATCTCTAGTACCACGGTGACTTGAGCAGAGTTGGCCAAATCTTGGGTGTGGCCCAAGACCATACTGAGTCAGGTTTGAATACCTCAAGGAGGGAAACTCCACAACCTCATTGGGCAATTGGTGTTCAAATACCCTCACACTATGAAGTTTTCCTTATATTTAAAAATAACTTCCTTTTTTTCAATTTCTGCCCATCACCTTCTGTCCTCTCACTGCATACACTCTGGCTGGCTCCATACTACAGCTCCTGGCTCAAGCATATTTACCCTCCCATAAGATATGGATGCACATTTATAAATTCCTCCATCAAGCCTGCTCTTCTTGAATGTAAAAAGCCCCAGCTCCACTGTTTAAGCTGCAAGCCTTCATCATCTTAGTGATTCTTCAGTGGACTTGCCCAGTACGTTCATGTCTCTCTTTTACCCAAGAGCCCAGCACTGGACACACCACCCAGATGTATCTCACCAGTGGTGAGGATAGAGAAAGGGTCACCTCTCTTGACCTGCTGTAATGTTCTGCCTGATGCAGCCAGGGTGGCTTTTGCCACAAGGGCACACTGCTGACTCATGGTCAGCTTGGTGTCCATCAGGATTCCCGGGCCATTTTCTGTCACACTGACAGGGAGCACTCTGTTGATTAGCCCGCAGCATGTACAGGTGCATGGGGTTGTTTGTCCCTGAGTGCCAGGTTTGGCATTTCCACTTGCTGAGTTTCCGGGAGTCCCTGTGTCAGACCATTTCTCCATCCTCATGAGGTCCCTTGGGATGGCAACACAACCATCTGGTGTATCCACCAATTCCTTCCACTTTTTTAACTAATTAACAAAATTGGGAAGATACTTGGTATTATCAGTCTTTGCTTGTTGTCATTGTCAGACACAGAATTAAAATGTGAGACTAAATGGCAGGTATGAGATCTTTAATAAGACAATTATTAGAATACCTCTACTAAGAACACTTGTTTTGAAACCTTAACTCTCATGCCTGAGCAGAAATTCTTCTTTAATGACTCACTGATTTCAGCATTTGTCATTTTACTAGACTTTTCTGCCATGTCTGTTCAAAACCTGTCATAATGTGCCAGCTTGCTGTGACAGTCCAGTGGCTGGTACTATGTGCCATGGTTACGGCAACTTTGGTTGAAATCTGGCTTACAGCAAGAGAGGAACATATGTTTCCATGCTTCCTTTCCAATAGCTTTTAAAATAATTGAATGTACTTTCATCAGGTTTTCCCCCATTGCTTTCTGAAAACAGAAAGAAAATTCACAGACCAAAATTACTGTACGTTTGGAAATAGACATTGGCCAGGCAGAAGGCAATGGAAGACTTCATGCACAGGCTGCAGTTGCCGAAAGGAGCAGGAATATTTTCTTGCGGCCATAAAGTTTTGGCGGGCGTTGTGCCAGTGCCGCCATCCCGGCCGAGGGTGCCCACGGGCCCGGCAGCAGCGGCGGCAGGCCCGGGCAGGAAAGACGGCCACAGGCGGCGTGTTCTAGCCAGCCCACGCTAGATGGCAATGCTTGCGCGGCTCTGCAACGCAGGACAGAAAACGCAGCCTCGGGCATGCCCTCTGTGGCCTGCCGTGACCGCGCGGCGGTCAGCACTCTGCGCTGCGGCCGCAGAGAGCTCGGCTGAGGGCGAGCCACGGCCCGCCGCTGACTGAGCCCTCCCGCGGGGGGCTGGAGGCGGCGGCCGCGCAAACCCTCCCTGCTGAAACCACTGCAGCGTCTGGTGCGCGGAAAAAAAGGTCAGAGAAAGCAGGAGCTGCACAAAAGAAAGGCTCATGTGGCTCATTGCTACCTGATAAGTTTGTAGGCGCCCTTTGCAGCGTGAGCTTTTTTGTCTCGTTTTGTGTGTTTTCGAGAAAATCACACAGATGTTGATGTACTAATTTTGTCTGGGACAATATTTTCTCTGATTTCACACTGTCAATTTTTAAACAAATGCCTTGCATTCTCCCAGCAAATGTAACATTAATTTATTTCTATGATCTGTCCCCAGGGATTACTCACCACAAAGGAAAATTCCAGAGGAGTTTTTCCAGAAAGAGCAGCAAAGGAGGCTTTAAATTACATGCAATTTATTTCTTTACTGTGAGGCCCTCATAGTATCCTTACTCCAAGAATTATGCACTTATGAGATGAGTCAATGACAGCAAATGGAACACATCATGTCTAGGTATAAATCTGATAAAAGAGAAGCAAGACACTGCTGGAAGTTCAGTGTCCTTTTTGTGGCAGGGGGAGAGGATGATGTGACTGAGAGAATTCTGCCACAAGGCAGAAAAATGGTGTAATAAGATTCTCTGTTTATCAAAGCAACATTCATTCCTCCTGTCCATACTGTCTCGTGGCTCTTTCTGTCTGTTAGGGTGGGAGTGCTAGGGACTGGTTTTCCATGTGGGAGTGGTGAGGTGGGGAAGTTGGCTGAAAGGCAAAAGGGAAGAAATTTTCAAGAGACACTTCCAAGCCCTACTGCTGGTACTTTTCATGCTCACTGAATCATGTAGCAGCACAGTTCTAATTTGTTATTAATAGAATATGCTCAAAAATTTATTTACAAACTTAGATTATGTATCCAATTGGAATTTCATCCATAGATAGCTACACATCCTGATGACTGAAGTAAAAACTTCTCATTTTGACCAAATGATTTCTTCATAGTGAAGCACACAGCCTGACTACAGATAAAAAAAAGAAACAGGTTAAAAAAGGAGGAAGAAACAAATAGTAATTTATGGCAAATGGATTTATTTTTCTAACAGTTGAAGGCAAATTCTCAAGTTTTCCTTACTGAAGATAGTGTATATCTTCTGAGGTCAAACATCAGTCAGTCAACCAGAGTATTCACAACTCTTGGCTAACTTCCTTCAGGTGTTTGTCCAGAACTAAGTAAGGAAGCAAGACTATTTAGAGACTAAGATGAAAAGGGATTGCTTTTAAAGTGGGGCTCACATAACTCTGAAGACCTGCAGGGAATATTTAATTCCATTAAATCTATCAATCAGCAAAAAAATTAAGAATGACTTTAAGGTGAAACAAAGCTGTTGAATCAACCACAAATCTCTTTCTAGAAATTATACTTTTGTCTTTCATATTTCTTGTATTAGGATTTCTAGAGTCCTGTTACAATTATTTTTCAATCAAACTTAGTTCCTATGCAAAAAACCCAAACAATGAAGCCTTCAAACATGTTTCTAGTGAGAATTTTCTGTTCTATGCTAGTTTTCTTACTGTTGCTGTAGCAAAATTATTCAAACTGCTTTCTCAAGTGTAACAGTAAAATAGCAGTTTATACCTCATGGTTGTTATACAAATGTACATTTGGTACATTTACCATAGCTATATGGTAAACTTTTCTTCTCTGTGCCAATAAAAAGGTCAGTACACCTTTTTGCCTTCAGCTGCATGGTGAATAATAGCAATAGTGCAGATTCCAGAATAAGCACATCCTAGTATGCCAGTTTTTTCTCAGTAGTTTAGATACAATTATGGAGAGTAAAAGAAGAGGTTTGCTGCTCATATTTGAGAATAAAAACAACAGCAAAAAAAAAAAAAAAAAAAACATCATTTGAGGAGCCTGGAAGCACGAGATTTGAATTTGGAATTCAGGAATTCACAAATAAAACCTACCAGAAAAATTGAAGGAGTTCTGTTGTTGGCTTCATGCACAGCTCTCAGGTACAAGAGGCACACAGATGCTGGCTCAGCAGCACAGAGATGCTGATTGTGTTGACACTACAGACCATGTTATAAAAGAATCTTTTTAATTATCACAATTATCACAAAATATCAAAACTATACTCTCCTAAAGACTTTTAAAGCACGATGTTTTGAGATCCCTTTGGATTGAGGCTTTTTTGTGGAGAAGAATGAATTCTTTTGGAAGGAGTATCACAAAGTGTCATCTCCTGAGTTGTATTTGGTGTAGAGAAAACATACACAGCATTTCTGTATGTTTTGACATACAGAAGAGTGGGGGAAAATGTTGTAAAACATTAAGCACGAGAATTAATTTCATGACGCTTTGTAAAAGAGTTATTTATCAGATGTGTTTGAATCTGAATGAAAGAGTTGATTTTGTTTCTGTGAGATTTTACACCAAAAGGTCACATCTATAGAGATTTTAGAATAAAGCAAAATGAGAACTTGGCTTTTTAAGATGAAAACACATAGAGAAATACATTTTTAAAAAATGAAATATAAACCATTACCTAGATAGTTTTGGAGACATTTGGTGGGTTTGGATTTGTGCTGAGCTTTTGATGAAGAAGTAAAACCAGGCCCTACTCAAGGCCTCTAGTTTGAGTTGTAGTGCAAAACATTATAGGACTCAAACCTGAGTCAAAGCTTAACCAAATGTGGTACAAGTCAAAAGCTTCACAAACTGAACAATAATCCTCACATGTGTTCTGGTGCAGCTCTTTCCACGGCTGCAACTGCCAAAGCATTATGAATAAGAAGCAGTCTTACGTTTTTTTTCAAGAAACACCAAAGACAGATTACGAGAACAGAACTGCAACATCAGATATTGTTTATGTAGTTCTGTTTACACATCAGGCTCAGGAATTTCTCTGTCTGCCAAATTTTTCCCAATTACTACCCATTCTGCAATAATAGCATGCAAACTCAGAGCTGAATTTCCAGGTGTAAAATCATCCCACCTGTGAAGCGAATTCCTGGCATTCTTTGCTAAAGCACAACCAGGTATTTAAGCTTTCAGAAGTTCTTTTTACCACATATTTCTTTTCAAAGACTCTACTTGACTACAGCCTTTTGAAAGGATTTCAGAAGGGATCTATAAAAGTTTTAATATGAGCTACACTCCTGTAAAGAGAATGAAAAAAACCAGAATTAATTTGATGTGATGACTGCAGATTTAAAACAGCCACTGAATTCTATCTTGCTCAACACCCGATATGGATATCAGATAAGATACAACCAACTTTGCTGCACTCCTGAAAAAATGAAGAATAACAGAAACCCACACTAGCCTCTATTAATGTTTCAAAAGCTTTTCAAGACTTTCTGTTCAGTGCTGCATTTTCAAAAACTAGCTGGTTTTCTCTATAACTTAAAAACTTTAGCAGTTTTAGCCCTAATCAACAGCTAATGTTAAGATACAATAACAAGAAAGTAATCTTGCCCCAAGAACTTGATGATTACATCCTACTAGTTTTTCATTTCAGTGCCAAGAAGCAAAGGGTTATGCTGGGGATATGGAGATAGACACCTCCATGCCTTAAAGATTTTATGTTCTATGCAGAATGAGCCATGCATGAGAACAATAACAAGCATGAAATGGCATGGGAAAACTGCAAAGGAAGGCATGTACTCTCTTCTCATGCCTAGTTTTGAAAGTACTATTCATTTCATGCTTGCTTTCAGTTTGCTGCCTAAAGGTAGAGAAGGCCGCCAAAGTGAACCGTTCTCTGTGGCCCCCAAATTGTTCTTAGACAATAAAAAAATTCAGAGCTTCAGAAATATATTTATGTAAGCATTTTAATATTATTGTTATTATTATTGTCATTATTGTTATTATTATTATTTAGACCATGGTTTTCAGCTGGGAAAGTGTTATGTGGACTTATCTGCTAGACATGACAACCTGCATATTCCAGCAACATACATGCAAATCTTTGTGCAATTCCCCATTCAAAATCAGTTCCAGGATTACCTCTTTGTGTTTCCTAGTCTGAAGTCCTGTAATCCTTGGAAACTCTTTTGCAGACAAGTTTTCATTTTATTTTTCCCTAATGAGAAGGGAAAATTGATAAATATTTTCTCAGGAAGTAGAACACTGGGAGCCATCTGCACTTGCATGTTTATATTCCATAATGAACCTGGCTTTTAATTTTCCTTTTCTTGAGAGGAGAATAACTGCAGGGGGAAGTGGTAAGAAAGGTTTGATTAGCTGTCTACACTATCCTTGGTCTCAGTTTATAGTCTGACCATTGAGCTAGTAAAACAAATTTTGGTATCACAAGTAAAATAAATCAAACTGAATAACTACTGTTTTCCAGTAAGCCATCATAAATTTTTTATTTTTTTTTTTTAAGGACACTTGGAATTTGTCTACTATCCTAATGAAATTCTTCAAAATCATAAATAATTACAGTAAGGTAATATTCAGACACAGATGAACACTGGATATAGAGGAGTCAGTTCCAGGTAGGTTGAGGTCAAGCAGGGGTGAGCTTTGAGTGCTTTAGCAGACTCAGGATGATGAATAAGTAGAGCAAAATATTTGGTGTGGTAATTTTTGAATTCC
Source organism: Ammospiza nelsoni (assembly GCF_027579445.1). Lineage (NCBI taxonomy): Eukaryota > Metazoa > Chordata > Aves > Passeriformes > Passerellidae > Ammospiza > Ammospiza nelsoni. The sequence continues at coordinate 38,358,868 of NC_080669.1, read as the reverse complement.
TTTTTCAGGACTTAATTCACTAGGATTCTTTAAAGAGTATGTGCACCTGTGATGAGTTAATTTGCTATTTCTGGATTTCATAAAATCTAACACAGCAGATGACATTTCCAAAAGAATACAGCAGGGAAAGAGTACAAAAGATCATCCTGATCTCTTTCATGCTAGTGCATATTTCTAAATTGCTTTCTTTTGGGAAATCAGTCACATCTGTCTCATCAATTAGACCAAAAATTCACAAGTTAATTGCTCTGACATGCTTCTAAAAGGCTGAATGAAATTTAGACAGGAAATCTAAGGCAAATCAGAGGAATACTCAATGATATTTTGAAAAATACAAAAGAAAGAGCTCTCATGAATCTGAGGAAGGTCCTAACATGCCAGGGGTCATTAGCCTACTACACCAAAAATAGGACGTCTAAACCCACAGCCTCTAAAGGTGGTGTGCCCTCCCAGGTTTCCAGGCATGTAGGGCTTTGATTTTTCCTGACTCCAGTGCTAAAAATTATCTGTTTTCCTTACTCACTCAGAAGGATGATAAAGAATTTTCCTACTCCCTTGAGGAGAGAGAAACGCACCTGTCATTTTCACTCTGAAGCAGTTGGCCTACTGCAGGAAGCTTGAATCTATCTGGGCTTTTTGGAGATGTTATCCATTGTAAAGGGCTGATGTCCTGTGAGATGCAGCAATGAGAGGAAAGCAGAGCTAGCTCTTGAATTGACTCCATATCAAATTAAAGGACCAACTACCAGAAACTATTCAGTAGCTTATAAATACTTTATCAACTTGTAATAATGATGTTTTATTAGAGTAGTTATTACCAATTACGTAATTTTGTTTGTTTGTTTGTTTATTGCACAAACAGCTGTTAGGTACCATAACCAATTTACTAAATCAAAATCGTAATTTTAGAAGTCTTCATACTGAGAATCTACGCTCGTATTATTCAGTGAAAGAGGACAGTGAAATCACACAGTGTTCCTACTATAACAACAAAGAGAATCAACAGATAAGTGATGGTTCCTCTTGTCTGTCGCCAGCAAAGACCTTCTGCTGGCAGCAGTCCAGGCCTAGGTAAGAAGCACTGTCATATTTCCAAGCAATTCAGGCTGATTGTTTTATTAGCATGAGAAACCAGGAGAGATCAAAACCGAAGAGGCTTCATGGCTCAGTCCAGACATTGAGTAGTGTTATATTGCACTAGAAGTAGCTGTAAGGAGTAAAAATTCCACGACCACTATGAGACTGCATTTTTCACACTATCCATAATAATTTAAATTTTTTAAAAATCCCACTTGGCACCAGGATTTCTGAACTAATACTTACTTATGCTAAGTAGTCTTTTAGAAAAACATTCTTGTAAAAGTTACAGGCTTCTGTTTGTTTTCTCATCTTAGTCATAGACATCACTAATGGATTACATTTGGTATGCAATCTGTAATTACATTTCCTCAAAAGAGACTCCATCCCCTGCCGTGACTCGGATTTGAACCGAGGTTGCTGCGGCCACAACGCAGAGTACTAACCACTATACGATCACGGCAAGCCATCAGAAAGCTCATATTAAAATGAAGAACTTTTTTCCCTGCTGCTCTTTAAAATGTTGTATAAATGGTGCCACCTGCAGTTTACAATGAGTGTTAGCAGCAGCTTGGTCTAAACATTCTTACAAGTAATTATCCTCTCGAAATTGCTTCCAGGCTTATTTTACCTTGCTTGTAATCATCCATGTTTATCAGAATTGCCTAAAAAAAGGTTTTGGATTGTTGTAGTATACTTTCCCCTGTCCCTTAAAAATCTTTTCAGAGATATTTTTTCCTATTTTATGTGGCAGAATAGTAAAACAATTGTTAGTTATTTCAAATGAAAGCTATACCAGAAATCAAGCTACACAAAATACAGAAAGATTATAATGAGGAAAAAGGAAAATGAGCAAACTCCAGGGCACTCAAGTCCTGTTCAGAAAACACAGGCTGCTTTTTCATGGTTGCCCTCTCTAGTTATATTCATTGTTTTAATACAAAATGTTGTTGCTTAATTGCCTTGGAGAGCACAGCAGCACCACCACTGCAGTCGTACATGTCCCACCGAATGTCTGAAGAAGGAGAAAGACATGTCAAAAAACTTACTAGATTGTAATATGCAAGACCAATAACATGTCTTCAGCAAGCTGAGATGTGGATTTACTCTGGATGAATGTCTGCACAGTGGGATAATTCATAAGTAGACTGTGCAAAAGAAGCACGAGGCTGGGAGTTTAAAATGCAAATTTACTAAATGGGCTCTTCTCTGCTCTGCCTGAGGAGCAGAGGCTCTCACTGCCTCCATCTCAGGGTAAAACTCTGATGCCTCTTGCACTCACATGGAAGCCCACCTTGCCACTGGAGCTGCAGGAGGGAAGGAGAGAGCATTTCTTTCTGGTGGTTGGTGGGGGCACTTGGAGCAAAAGGGCACTCTAATGGTGGTTTCGACTGCTGTACTTCACCCTACAGCCTTCCTCAATGTGACCAGAATAGCATTTTTCACTCAGGAGTCAGCACACCCTTCCACAGAATAGGAAAATGGCATTGCTCAGCATCATGGAGGTGAACAAACCTAGAAAAAAAAAGTATTCAGTAGTATGTTCTCTGAAGTGTCTTGTTATTATGCCTGTGAAGGCAGAGCTATCAGAATGTTTATTGCATTTCCATATGTATGGCTTTAAATAAATATGCCTTTTGGTTTCCTAATTTCAGATCTTGTTATTACTGGTTACTTTTTTTGAAGTAACCAACAATTTAGGTTTTGGTTAAGTGCCTCAGAACATGCTGATTTCTCCTACAGACAGAAGTCAAGTAAACATTATAGATATAGGTCTTTGTCCATGGCATCCCCTTTCAAAGCAAGGGCATTAAGTTAAAATTACTGCAGGACTCCTTGAGGTGCTTCACAACATGATAATCAAGAGATTATGGAGATTTTAGATGTGGTTCAAATACTTGTAACTGTGATGAGACAGGCTTTTTGTAAACTCTGGAACATGTATTGATCCACTGTAATGTTGCCTCCCATCACAGTCACAGGGTGCTTCAGTTTTGCAGGAGTGAAATTGGTCTGCTAGGTTCTCTTCAAAAAAATAATGTGATTTTTTTAAATCCAAGTGTCAGAGAAACAACTACAAAAAAACCCACCTCTAGTTTCGTCTCATTGTATGAAGTTCACAGTGATCTAATGTATTTTTTTAAAGTTGGAGCCGTTTGGTATACAATTTTTTAATTTCAGATCTATCTATAACTGAGACTATGATACAACAATTACATTCATAAACCTGTAAGATCAGTACACAAATTTTTGAGTTGACAAAACAAGCTGTAACCACTGGGTAACAAATTATAATTTCATTACTTGTTCTACATTGGTGCTATTTTTCATTTAATCTCTACATGTCTCAGATTTTTTGGCATTCATTATTATTTTTTATAATTTCTATTGGTAAAATGTTATCACTGGTTCCTATTTTTCCCTGAAAGAATGTTAGTGCACATGAGCATGCTTTGTGAAGTATTTGCTTAGTTGTGCAATTCTCTGCTCCTGGATTCAGCCTTTTTACCTTAGGCTTAGAGAAGAACTTTGAAATTATTACCAATGTAACTGAAAAGATAATCTTTCAAAACAACTACTTTTTCAGTTAACTTGTCAGTTTTGGATAGAACATTTCCCTTGTTCATGATTGGCTCTCTGATCAAAAGCAAAAAAAAGTAATCTGAAAATACACCAAGAAGACTCCCCCCCCAACAGCCAACAAGTACTTGGGCATGTCTGAAAGAAGGAGAATTTGAAATATATACAAACAGCAAATAGATCTCTCTCATTTCCAAGTAAAAGTTTCTACTTGTTAGATTATTAATTAATGTAAGATGAATCTCTGCTGTCATTTACTTTTAACACAGGCAAACATTTAATAGGACTAGGCTCCAGACTTCTAACTTGTGTTCCAGTTGAGTGCCCCCAGCATCAGGCCATGGAATTTTTTGGCTTTTTTACCTTTGCAGTGAATTACATGTCCAAGACTTGACAGAAAACTTGGGACAGACATAGCCCTGCCACACAGAGACCCAAGAGCCCAAAACATACACAGAGGAAAGAGGATAAGCTGTTCAGGTCTCTCCTCTGCTTATTACTACATATCTGGGTTTCTCAGCCTGTTTTGTGCCTGTGTCTGCAATACAGAAAGGCTGTATTTCTTCTAAACTTAAAAATCAGAGACAAGTTCTATTTAATTTTGAGTAACAAATCTCGATTTCCATGATTCTCAGAGTAACTTTATGCAATTCAGATGTTTGTCCTGACCACATGATAGAATGGACTCAAGTACTAGGTCAAAGCCCAAACTTGGTGTAATACTCTTTTTAGACTACTTTGTTTAATTTGTCACAGTTTGCAAAAGGATACTGAATATGTATTTTTTAAATGTTATTGCCATTTTATAGTAGGCAGTTTTTATATTAAGACATTTTGGGATATACAAGTGAAAAAGTCTCTTTTAGTACTGGTTTTTAGTATTCTTAGTATATTTAGTATATTTAGAATTCTACAGGCATTTCTGTGCTTGCAATTTTGTTCATGGATGCCTTCAAGCAAGAAATCCCATCCCCACACACAAGTGCATAAATTATTTGTTGCAGTAAAAACTAGAACAAAACTTATTACAGGCTAAAAAAATTTTGCTTAAGGCTCTTCATCATTAAAAAACATAAAGGATTTAAATTTTATTGAGGCAGCAATAATAAGGACCTTCTATGAAAGTTTAGCATTTGTAAAAGGTGCAATCAGAGATGCTGCTTGGAAGAATTGATGCAGTGCTGGCATTGTCTAGATGGACATATCCAGTGCCTTTGTAGGGAGAAGGTGAATGGCATGGTATAGACACTTGATAGTTTTCATTGCAAAGTTACTTGATGTTTACATTTCCTATCCTCACTGATTGTATTTTTTAATGAACATGAAAGTAGGGGGGAGATAAAATTATATTTAAGTATTGTAAACAATTCAGGCTACCATCTGGAGGTCTGCTCTACTCCTGTGGATGGATGACATAATTTGAAGAGCCTAAAGTTATACTGTTCTGTAAATAGATAGTTCTGGTTGGCAGTATTTCAGTTGCAAGGCACATGGGAGTTTGTTGCATCGCTACAAGCATACATGGCATTCAAGCAGTTTCTGCTCAAATGATTGCTGACTGGCTTTGCTTCAGCACTTTCACCACCAGCACTCCATGTGGACATGCCAGCCATATGGGCTGGGCCAGCTTCCCAAGAGCAGGGTATGCTCCCCTTCTTTGACATGCAAGGAACAGGTCTGCGTGGGCCCAGCAGAGCCCTTTGTACTGCATGGGCACAAGGTGCCACTCAACAAAACTGCACCTCCTGCCTTGCAGGCAGCTTTCAGCTGAGTCCAGCTTTCACCCCCCAGTAAAACATGGGCACCAAAAGGTGTACAGGGAGGGTGAGAGAACACCAGCCATATCTCCAGGGGAGGAGAAGAACCTACTCTTTCTGCTTCAAGGGCTGTAATTTTGCTGAGCCTAGGATAGAGAGACTGAGTACATGCAGGCAGCTCAGAGTTACTATAACCAGACTATATAGGAGTATAGAAGAGTTTCCTGTGCTGTCAATGTGTTTGCAGGAAAGTCTACAGTACTTTCTTAGGCATATTCTGCACAGAACTTCACTTTAGTCTGTGTATAGATGGAAAATACAATTAATGCCTATTAGAACTAAAGCCTGAGCTGAAAAGACTTTTTGGCAATTCATTAGTCAACTACATCAGCAAGTAGTCTTCTCTTTTTTTCTACTAATATTGTTTCTAGGACTAAGAGTCCTAGTACAGAAGAGTCATCTTGGGATCTCTCTTTTTCTTAAAATTCAAATATCTTCATTGTACAGTACTTGTCTTTTGCACTGTTCACTCACACAGTCAGTCAAAAAAGTCAAAATAATGATGGAAATGTCTATTATTTTTCCTTAGCCAACAGGAACTGGTTTTTGTGTGAAAATTTCTTCTACTTCCAATGATTTTGCTTTTCTTTTCTGTTGTTCTTTTCTCTTCCTGTGGCTTTCAAGTTTCTTTTTGGTAGCCAGAGGCCTGGAGTGAATAAAATGAGTCAAGCATTCTTCCACCAGAGCTCTATCTGCTTACAGAAACAAAATAGTCTCAAAGTCACTTTGGCTACTTCTGCAACCATGTATATTTAAATATGGACATTTATGGCGCAAAGGGAGGCAAGTGACATGGCTAAAACCATCAAAGTAACAAAATGCCATATCATCTGTATTACTTGGTTCCAAGCATAGTTGTGAAATAAGCCTTGCAGCACAACTCCTGTGTCAATGATGAGAAAATTGTAGTCAGCTTCCAATCACCCCACTCTGCACAAGCTACAGCCAGCAGAGTGCTCAGGTCAGCTTTCTAAAAAGAAGGTGCCCTTCTGTTCATGAACAGCAAACTTCCAAAGTCTATATTGTAAGTGAAATTTCGTACGCTGTTGTCCAGTGTTCCTGCAGTTCAAACCTGCACTGGCATTTCATTCTGCCTTTTTCTGGTACAAGTGAATGTGTCATCTGCCATTCCTTCATTTTGTAACTTTTATCCTCTTGAAAAATTCTCTGTGTTACTGAATGTTCAGGTAGATTGTATTCCTGAAGTTGAAGATCCTTATAGGTGGGATTTTTTTTTTCTTAAGTAATTCTTGCTCTTTAAAATTTTTGCATGCTATTCAAGGAAAATATGTAAACCAGCTTGGATTATCAAAATGTGCCCTGTGGCTTGCCTGAGGTGTAGCATGAACTAGTACTGATCTCTCCCTAATTTTGGTACTGAATAACCTGTAACCTGTCCTCAAGGGTGAAGAGCTGATGTCCTGGGAGGGGAGAAAAATTTCCTCCAAACATAGACTGAGAATAGGAAAGTTCTCAGGATGTTGTCAGACACAAGTTCTTTTGGACTCTAGCAGGACATAAGCACAACTTCCCATTTAACAGGACTTGTTAGCAAATTAATTGAGGTATATCCAAGGAAAGGTTTTTGTATATAAAGTGTTTCTAAAATTTTTATTTTTTTCTTTATTGTAACACAACAAAGCACTTTGATCTAAAGCCAGCAGACTGTCATGTGTATCCAAACAGTTGCAAACCGTACAACGGGGAGGATGACTGTAAGGCAGTTTCATAGTTTGTTCAGCATCAAGCTTTCTCTTCTAGTAAAGAAAAAGGGAATATGCCTTTTCTAGTTAGGATTTTCTAGTCCTTTTCACAATGCTGCATTTAACTTACTCTCAGTGGTTTTAGAATGCTGCTCTATGTAGCAATATTCTCTGTGCATGTACTCTTGCAAGATAGGCAAGTCTGGAGGAAGCATCCAGAGAAAAGCTAAGAGATAAATCACGTCCATATTCAGCTCAGACACTTGCAGGCATCAAAGAATAAATGAAATTCCTTACAAGAAACTAGTAATAAGCAAGGCAGTCAAACCAACAAAACGGAGCTAAAGTCTCATAAGTTATATGACCTATTCATGTTAATGGTCCTTAGACTGAACATGTCTCCATAAGAGTTTTCAACTAAACATGCAGTAGCAAAGCAGGTATTTGATCAGTCTCTGTTTACTGTGAGTTCTTTCTTGAAGCACTCAAAAAAACTATGAAGGAGACAAACCATTAGCCTTTTTGTAAAACAGAACTGGCACAGCCTATACCCTCCTGTCAGTCTGGAGCATCATGCCTTCAGCTGCAAAAGCTCTGGGATATGTTGATCACTAATGGCACTTATATGCAGCCTCATAATAAAATAAGGGTGAGCATTATTTTCCATACACCTCTCCAGCAGAGCAAATTACCCCATGTTTCCACAAGGGAAGGGGCAGAGCCACAGGGCTATGCATCTTCAGCTATAAGCAGTTGTAAATCTTAGCTAGTCAGATTTTCAGCACACTGTCAGTGCTGATGAGCACCACATGGCTCCCCCAAGACTTGGGGGTATATATCTATCTCATTAATCTTTTTCTTATTATAAGCAGAACTGTTTTATATTTCTTTCACCATGAGTCATGAGGAAATTTGTTTGTGCCTTCTGTATTGGGGTAGGATAGAGTCAGGCACAGGAAAGCACTGAAGTAAATTATCCTGTGAGGTGCTATTTCCAGCCTAAATTTTCAGGCTCAGTTGGATTTTAGCTTGGAGTGACTCATAGGCTAGCTACCATGGACTGGAAGTAACCTTGACTGTGTGAGAACAAGTGCTGCCTGCAAGGTGAAGCAGAGCTGGGAGCTCCAGTCACATAATCAGAAAATAGCAGCTGATAGTCCTGCTCTTAGCCACTGTGAAAGTGATAATGCTATAGCAAAACAGAGAAAGCATCAAAACTAAAGGCTGGCTAAAGAAATACAATAGACTCCTCAAGGCTGAGTTCAAGTAAATAATTTGCTAGAAATGAAAGCCTAAGTCAAGCAGAATTTCCAATCAAGAAGCTAGAATGTAGTGGGATGTTTTTTTTTTAGCTGAAACAAGTAGAGGATGTCCCCAGGTTTTAGATCCTCTTGTTTGATTAGATAATATCTATCCTTTAGATTGCAAACTCTCTATCATTCCTGAAAGTTAAGTGCAATCATATTAAACCTACAGAAAATACACATTTTCTGAAGTTATAGAGCAGGCTGATTCCTAAGAATCAGTTTTGTTGATGCAAACCATCTCTTCTTGCTATCAAGGAGTATGGAATAGTTGAACCTAGACAGATTCCTGTGTTTTCCCAGTCTCAAGGAATGTGAATTCATGAATTACAACTCACTCTCTAGTCCTCCCTCTCCCCATTACTCTCTCTTTCCCCATTAGCTTAATTATTTCATGTACTTATTTCGTCCTGTAAACCAGTACGTATTCAGAGGATTACTCAGAATGAGGGAGTCTGTACTGAAACATGAAACATTACCGTAGCAATTTACCTCACATATCATTGCAGCAGATTTTGTTAGGAGTTCATTTACTTGTGTATATGTATCTAAATGGGACAGATGGATGTAGGATTTATGCACGGATTTGTTGTGACACAGCTGAGGAGGAGCATGATGTTAGCTGCAGTCCTGTACCAGGCCCTAGCAAATACATGAAGAAATGGATACTGAAAATCGAATAGACAGAGATTATTTTTCTTTCCTTTTTTTCTTTCTTTCTTTCTTGCTTGCTTTCTTGCTTTCTTTCCTCCTTTCCTCCTTCCACCACTTCCTTCCTTCCACCACTTCCTTCCTTCTGCCCATTCCTTCCTTCTGCCACTTCCTTCTGCCACTTCCTTCCATTTCCTTGCACCTCTTCCTTCCTTCCTTCCTTCCTTCCTTCCTTCCTTCCTTCCTTCCTTCCTTCCTTCCTTCCTTCCTTCCTTCCTTCCTTCCTTCCTTCCTTCCTTCCTTCCTTCCTTCCTTCCTTCCTTCCTTCCTTCCTTCCTTCCTTCCTTCCTTCCTTCCTTCCTTCCTTCCTTCCTTCCTTCCTTCCTTCCTTCCTTCCTTCCTTCCTTCCTTCCTTCCTTCCTTCCTTCCTTCCTTCCTTCCTTCCTTCCTTCCTTCCTTCCTTCCTTCCTTCCTTCCTTCCTTCCTTCCTTCTGACACTTCCTTCTGACACTTCCTTCCGACACTTCCTTCCGACACTTCCTTCCTTCCTTCCTTCTGACACTTCCTTCCGACACTTCCTTCCGACACTTCCTTCCGACACTTCCTTCCGACACTTCCTTCCTTCCGACACTTCCTTCCTTCCTTCCTTCCTTCCTTCCTTCCTTCCTTCCTTCCTTCCTTCCTTCCTTCCTTCCTTCCTTCCTTCCTTCCTTCCTTCCTTCCTTCCTTCCTTCCTTCCTTCCTTCCTTCCTTCCTTCTGACACTTCCTTCCGACACTTCCTTCCTTCCTTCCTTCTGACACTTCCTTCCGACACTTCCTTCCGACACTTCCTTCCGACACTTCCTTCCGACACTTCCTTCCTTCCGACACTTCCTTCCTTCCTTCCGACACTTCCTTCCTTCCTTCCTTCCTTCCTTCCTTCCTTCCTTCCTTCCTTCCTTCCTTCCTTCCTTCCTTCCGACACTTCCTTCCGACACTTCCTTCCGACATTCCTTCCGACACTTCCTTCCGACACTTCCTTCCGACACTTCCTTCCTTCCTTCCGACACTTCCTTCCTTCCTTCCTTCCTTCCTTCCTTCCTTCCTTCCTTCCTTCCTTCCTTCCTTCCTTCCGACACTTCCTTCCGACACTTCCTTCCGACACTTCCTTCCTTCCGACACTTCCTTCCTTCCGACACTTCCTTCCTTCCTTCCTTCCTTCCGACACTTCCTTCCGACACTTCCTTCCGACACTTCCTTCCTTCCGACACTTCCTTCCGACACTTCCTTCCTTCCGACACTTCCTTCCTTCCGACACTTCCTTCCTTCCTTCCGACACTTCCTTCCTTCCTTCCGACACTTCCTTCCGACACTTCCTTCCGACACTTCCTTCCTTCCTTCCAACACTTCCTTCCGACACTTCCTTCCGACACTTCCTTCCGACACTTCCTTCCTTCCTTCCGACACTTCCTTCCTTCCTTCCGACACTTCCTTCCTTCCTTCCTTCCTTCCTTCCTTCCTTCCTTCCTTCCTTCCTTCCTTCCGACACTTCCTTCCGACACTTCCTTCCTTCCGACACTTCCTTCCTTCCGACACTTCCTTCCTTCCTTCCTTCCTTGCGACACTTCCTTCCGACACTTCCTTCCGACACTTCCTTCCTTCCGACACTTCCTTCCGACACTTCCTTCCTTCCGACACTTCCTTCCTTCCGACACTTCCTTCCTTCCTTCCGACACTTCCTTCCGACGCTTCCTTCCGACACTTCCTTCCTTCCTTCCAACACTTCCTTCCGACACTTCCTTCCGACACTTCCTTCCTTCCTTCCTTCCTTCCTTCCTTCCTTCCTTCCTTCCTTCCTTCCTTCCTTCCTTCCTTCCTTCCTTCCGACACTTCCTTCCGACACTTCCTTCCGACACTTCCTTCCTTCCTTCCGACACTTCCTTCCTTCCGACACTTCCTTCCTTCCGACACTTCCTTCCTTCCTTCCTTCTGACACTTCCTTCCTTCCGACACTTCCTTCCGACACTTCCTTCCGACACTTCCTTCCTTCCGACACTTCCTTCCTTCCTTCCGACACTTCCTTCTGACACTTCCTTCCTTCCTTCCTTCCGACACTTCCTTCCTTCCTTCCTTCCTTCCTTCCTTCCTTCCTTCCTTCCTTCCTTCCTTCCTTCCTTCCTTCCTTCCGACACTTCCTTCCTTCCGACACTTCCTTCCTTCCGACACTTCCTTCCTTCCGACACTTCCTTCCTTCCGACACTTCCTTCCTTCCGACACTTCCTTCCTTCCTTCCGACACTTCCTTCCGACACTTCCTTCCGACACTTCCTTCCGACACTTCCTTCCTTCCGACACCTCCTTCCGACACTTCCTTCCGACACTTCCTTCCGACACTTTCTTCCTTCTGACACCTCCTTCCGACACTTCCTTCCGACACTTCCTTCCGACACTTCCTTCCTTCCTTCCTTCCTTCCTTCCTTCCTTCCTTCCTTCCGACACTTCCTTCCTTCCGACACTTCCTTCCTTCCTTCCGACACTTCCTTCCTTCCTTCCTTCCGACACTTCCTTCCGACACTTCCTTCCGACACTTCCTTCCGACACTTCCTTCCGACACTTCCTTCCTTCCGACACTTCCTTCCTTCCGACACTTCCTTCCGACACTTCCTTCCTTCCTTCCGACACTTCCTTCCTTCCGACCCTTCCTTCCTTCCTTCCACCACTTCCTTCCTTCTGCCACTTCCTTCTTCTCTCTCTCTCTCTCTCCCTCCCTCTCTTCCTTCCTGTCTTCCACCCTCCCACCCTTCCTTCCACCCTTATTCTTTTTTTTTTTTTCCCAAAGCCTGTCAATACCGACCTGAATTTCTAGGATAGATGGGCGAAATGTTTCTTGGTCTGACTGCAGTCAATTTGTCTGAATCTCATAGTGTCTGTCAATCATATGCAGCTGTCATTTCATCCAGCTATTTATGACTGGATGAACACCGCGGCAATAGTCTGGAAAGTGTGCTGTGAATGTACTCAAACTGTTCAAACTAGTCCCAAAGCAAAGATAACTGGCTTTGAAATGGTGGGTAAGTAGTTGCCTGCTGCTACAGCTAACAAAAGCTGAGGCTGCATCTTTGCATTGCATACTGTGACTAACTGGGGAAAATCAGATTTGACTTCCAGGCTGGATTCTAAGCAGGATTTCATTGGCCAGTGATCCAGAATATCTCCAGAACCACAGGTGAGCACTGGTGCTCTTGTCAGGATTCCACAGCATTGCAGTGGCCAGGAAAAAATTCATCATTTTCTGGTTACCCTCATTTGCAGCAGATCAGCTTCCTAATAGAAACAGAGTTAAAAGACTAGAAAAGAGGTTCTCAAGCCCTGTAGAATCACAGACCTCTTCAACCTTCACCACAAAAAAGACACTGAGGTTGTAGAGCATGTCCTGAGAAAGTCGGTGAAGCTGGTGAAGGGTCTGGAGCACAAGTTCTGTGAGGGAGCTAGGGTTATTTACCTGAAGAAAAAGAGGCTGAGAGAGGACCTTATCACTCTCTACAATCACCTGAAAGGAGGTTGTATCTGGGTAGGGCTTGGTCTCTTCTCCCAGGTAGCGAGTATCAGGAGGAGAAGAAAGGGGAGGTTTAGATCACGTGTTAGGGAAAAATGAATCTCTGAAAGGATTGTCATTCATTAGCACAGGCTGCTCAGGGAAATGGTGGAGTTACCATCTCTGGAGGTGTTTAAAAGACAGGTAGATGTGGGACTTAGGGAAAGGGTGGCTATGCCAGTTAATAGAGTAAATGGTCTTAGAGGTCTTGCAAGTCTTTTCCAACCTAAACTATTCTACAATTTACAATGATTCTGTGACTTTTTAACATGGCTTATATATTAAATGTGTGGATTTTGACTAAAGCAGAAGTCCCTTACCAATTCTGCTTAACAAATGAGAACTTCAAAGAGAAGTTCATTTTTCACTGTTCATTCACCAGGATGACTGTATCTCTCCAACAGAGCTGATTTCCAAAAGTGTTTTCTAAGTGGAGGCATCTTTTCACACATGGGCATGTACTAAATGTCTTTCTTTTTATTACAGCCTGCAAAACTATTTCCTATTTTCCCTTCCCCATGATAGCAGTGTGTAAAATAGTGAATTCATCCTCTTCTCCAGCATTCTGAATGCCATTTTTGCAGCAAGGAATGAGGACAGGTCAGCACCATGGACACTACTAAGGAACCATCAGTAAGTGAGCACAAGCAAGACAAAGTCAGTCATTGCACTTTTAATCAGATTTTTCATACCTTTTTTTTTAATATATATTCCACCCTAAGTTACACTATCTAAAAAATTCCTGTATGTCTGGAAAGGTCATCAAAAGGAGCTTAATTTCTTATTAGATGGCTGCAACTTACCTTCATGATTTTTAAAAAACATATTGTGCATTATTGTAGGGAATATGACTACTAACAAAATGTGAGCATTTACATGTTATTCAGACATGGAAGGATTATTCAGATTATGGAAGAGTTACTTCTTGAAAATCTTACCTTGCAGACCTTTTTGGAAACATCAAAGCCAGGCAATCAAAAAAGCCATCAAATTATATCCCATGAACCATGGAATTGGTTCTGAAATTCAGTTTTTGGTATTTTTGTTAAATATTTTTTAAAATAACATTTAAGTAAGATTGCAAAGTTACCCATATGTAATTACATCCTTTATAGGGTGCAGAAAAAATATCTAGGTTGGAGTATAGAACCATAGTCGTCTGGGTCACACACAATTAAATTATGCCACAAATTAATTCCCTGAAATAGCAATTTTTTACTTTGAAAATTTTAGTTTTATTCAGTAACAAATCAGATAAGAGTTATTTTCACTTAATTCAAAGATTGGGCTTTTGTTTGTTTTTTTCTCACTGCTCTCCATATGAAAAATGAAATAAAATATCATACACAGCTTGCAGGATTATCAGGAGTGCTGGTTGCAATGCCAAAGAATGACTGAATGAAATTCTTTACATTTTTTATTATTTGCCATGCTTTACTCACTAAAGCAAAACCCACAATTTTCAGTTCTAAAAGATAAATTGTCTGTGTGTGCTTTAAAGCATCTTATGTTACTTCTGCTCAGTGCCAGATTCCCATATCTGAGCTTCTCCATCTCCCAAAAAGCCATCAAAATTTATTTTCACATAACATATCCTCAAGGTTTAGTCATTCATTCAGCTTTGCACATTTCAGCTACTTTTTAATGTTGTTTGAAGATCAAACAAGGTTTAACCAATCAGTAGTAGATATAGAGGATTTATCTGCAACCACACTATGCTGTTCCTTTAATACCTTTCAGCAACATAAGTGCTTACATCCTAATAGGTTTTTAGCTTAAGATCTAATCATCCACTCTTGAATTAAGATGCTTGAATGAAGCCAACTCATTTGGAACTAAGCACTTTAATGTCAACAGAGACATATGGTATTGAGACTGAATTACAAAGGATCTCTTCTGAGCCATCTATTACGGAAGCAAGACTAAGACTCCAGCATTATTATTAGTTTACTCATTTATTTTCTAGCAAATAATTGAGAGTCAGATCTTCTTAAGACAGTGGAAATGGTCTAATAATTGCAGTCTGGTGGTATAGTACATTCCCGTGTGCATTGATTAAATCTCCCCCATCCACACTTTATGGCACTATGCTCATCTGTAAGATCTCCTGAAACTGAAACAAATAAACAAAATATGAAATGAAACAACTTTAGCCCAGTGATTAAAGTTTTAATTTATCAGCAGTAATGTCAAGTCCCCTAACATTTATTAAAAACTCTAGACATTTTCTTGTCCAAATTATTCGAGCCTTATTATCTGACAAAATATTTATTTAAAAAATTGTTCATTACAAAGTTTATAAAATTACAAAGGCAATAAATAACACCCTCCTTTGAACAGAAGGTTAAAAACAGAGGCTCCTTTTTGTTCTCAAACTGTTCCACTCTCTCTAGTCTCAACATGATAATGAGAGAAATGTGCTAGAGTAATCTCCTATAGCATCAGTTGAAAAAAAATTTACATTCTTCCACATTGTTTGTTTATGGAACAAAAAGAGCAAACAAACAATATAAACTGAAACTGAAATTTTATTTTTGAAGGATGGTCCTTTTAAGTAGAACCTATCAGCTTTTCAATGTTTATGGCCATATAAGAAAATTGCTGCCAGGATCTTTAAATACCATGTTTAAACATCAAGGTGTTTAAATACCATTGTGTGGCTAATGAAACTTAGTTATAATACTATCAAGAGATTTTTGTCTACATTTGTAAAGAAGATATGGTTGGACAATAAAGTTTCATTATCTA
This sequence comes from Ammospiza nelsoni, assembly GCF_027579445.1. Classification (NCBI taxonomy): domain Eukaryota; kingdom Metazoa; phylum Chordata; class Aves; order Passeriformes; family Passerellidae; genus Ammospiza; species Ammospiza nelsoni. The sequence continues at coordinate 38,343,414 of NC_080669.1, read as the reverse complement.
TTTAAGCCCTGTGTTACCGAGGGCTCCAGTAGACAGTGGTCATCTCTCTGCGTTGCTGTTTATTGCACAAATGCATTCCTATTCCTGGCTCAGTAATGCTGCAACATGGGCTGTCCTCACAGTCCATGTGTTTTCCTCCTTTAGAGGCAAATAGGCTGAAGTGCCTCCTCTGTGTCATCACAACAAACACCTGGCAGAAGTAAAAAGATGCAGTGCAGTTCTAATGGGAACATCAGCCGCGTCTGTACCATGAAGGGTTGAACATAGTTTTCCTTTCCCCAAGCAGACTGCACAGAACAACTAGAGTCACACATTACACTCCTTTTTTCCCCAAAGATTTTCAGCTCTGCAAATTTAAAAGACCTCCAGTCTTTCTGGCTACAGACACCTTCCTACAAGAGCTTGTTGACGTGGAAAAAATTGCTTCAAGTTTCCTTTATATTTGCTAAATATTCCATTGAAGTATTCTGGTTTGCTAATAGCTTGAGAGCTCCGTTTTTTGATTTGGAATATATGTTATCAACTAGCCCAGAAACAGAAAAAGCAGTTTAAAAATAATGCCAATTTCCAAAAAGCTCTGCTTTGCAGACTTTCCTATTAAAAATGTGAGAAAGCAGAAAGGTTCTTGTCATTGTGTAAATGTAATCATTATGAACGTGACTTTAAGAACAGTCTGTATTGTAACACAGCATGGATTAGTAAAACCCACCTGAAGAACTCCCACTGCATTTCTCCCTGTCAACACACAGTTCTAGTTTTGTTTTTGTTTAATTGTGCTGGTTTGCTTCAGCTTACTTTTTATCTTTTCCAAAGCTTGTATTTAAGATGGCTCATGAGCTGTCAGCTAAGTTTCACTGAGATCTCAGCAAGGTCTGGCTGCAATTAAGTGCTGTACGAGTCAGACACAATGCCAGGTCATGTTCTCAGTTTGTATTCAGTGCAAGTAACACACAGACAAACACCTCAGAAAGAAATGTGGCCTTTGGTATGCACCAATTTGGCAAAGCCAATTCTTTAGCCAGGAGAGAGACAAGTGACACAGAAAACAGAGAGAAACGGGAGCTTTTATTCCTGAATCTATTCTCCACAAAGGAATTGGGAAATGTTTAGCATCTTCAGCTTGAAGAGCTTCTTTTTTCTGTTTTGATCTCTTGTACAGGTAGATTGCAATGCTGAGGAGTTCTGTGACTAGCATGCCTGAAATTTTAAAGAGGACCATGGAGACACTGACATTGTGAGTAAGTTCTTCCCAAGTGGCAAATACTGTATCAGTCACATCTGGAATTTTTTCTTCCTAGGACCAGAAACAAATTTTTTATTGAAAGAAAACAATATGAACACCATGTTTGTATCAATCCTGATCCAACTATTACTGGATTCATTCACAGAGACTTCCATTACATGTGAAGGAAAGGCAATTGTAAGAATACAGGAGAAATCTGTGTTTCTGATTCTTTTTGAAGAGCAACTAGTATTTCTTCACCACCTAATTTTTTTGTACTTATTATTTGAGAGGTCATGGGAGAGATGAATGCTAAAATAAGAGGGAGGAAAAAGAACAGACTTGAGGGGATGAATAGCAGCTGTGGTGAAGAAATCTACCAGACGGTAATTGCACAAGTCCTTAAATACCCAGAACTTAATCTGAAACCTTCTCTGGTGTAGAAAGGCATGTGACAGAAAGGCATCGATTCAGCACCACCAGGAAGTCCTTTGTTCACTTCCACAGAGCCTCACTTGCTCAGGGGCTCACAGACAGGGCAGCAGCTTTCAGCTCTAAAGAAGGTAATGGCTCGTGGTGGTACTCAGCCAACACCAAGGAATTGAAAGCACAGACAAACAAAAATGTACCACCCCTTGGGCTAGTTCCCTACCAAGATCCTCCTGCTAACTTTTGTGTATGAATCTAATACTGTGTGCAGTCCTTAAGAGATACATAGCAACTGTAAACGTACAGCAGGACATCTTTTGTGTGTACAGGTTAATTTTTAAAAACATTTTTGATGGTGATTTGCTGAGAGAAATTCCATGAAGTCTGATAAAATTAACTTGCTGTAAAATCAAACTTCATGTGAAAATGCACACAAGATTGCTACTTTTAGAGGAATGGGAACCTGTGTCTACTTTTCAATTTATTCTGAAACACACCTTAATTGTGAGGATAAACATAGGTATATCCCCTTGAAAGATGAGATCATAATGTGCCACAACTGATAAACAAAAACAGACCCTTACTTCTGAGATCAGAATAAAGCCTCTGAAGAAGGAATTATTAACTTCACATTGCAGAAGTCTAACTATGACAGGTTTAAAATAAACCTGTTTATTTTATAAAATTAACTGTTTTTCTGGCCAGTCTTTACATTCAAAACATTTTGTTCCACACAAAAGCCTGTACTCCTTTCTGAGCAGCAAAGCAGTTTCATATTTTGTTGCCATTCTCACAAACCACCACGTGAGGGACTCAAGGACTCTTGTCTTTGCAAACCAGATTTACACCCGCGTTAAACCTATTGCTTACATTAAAATGAAGAATTTTGGGAAAATATCTCTGCACTTGCCATCTAGTAATGCTGATAACATGGAAGATTTTACTGCATCAAATCAAAATCATCTCTTTATATCATGAGGTGATGTGAGTAAGTGGTGGCAACTTACAGGGCAAAAAATTCACAAAATGAAAAATACTTTTTTAAAATAAAAATATTAATAGTGCTAACACCACCATTTTTCTTCTTTTTTTGGGCAGAGGAAACCTTAATTCTGCTGAATTTATATGCACAGTATATCTTTAGCAGATGAAAGCATAGATTTATGACATAAACAAAGGGCAATATGAACAGGAAATATCTGACTCACCAATGACAGGGAAAAATTTTACCCAGAGCTTTTTTGTTATTTTAAAATCAATTATGACTATAATTGCAGGTTCTTAAACTCTGTTCCCTTCTGAAGCTTCAGAGAGAGCTTTGTAAAAGTTAAGATTTTCCTACACGGTAGCGGTGCAAATCAAACTAAGGAATTTTGACACAGGTAAGCAGTAAGCAGATGAACCCTTTTTCAGAATACAATTATGGAAAATAGATGTGTAATACAACTCCAAGAATAATATCTATTGTTTCAGACGCAGAATAGCCATGTCAGCCAGATGCAGTGCCGTTCTGATGAAGTAGAATCTTCACAGTTCTGAAACAGGAGGAATTGCTGTACTAGATTGCATTATATGGCAAGAAAATGCTATTTGATTTCAAGTATGTGTTTAAACAACTGATTTTTCTGTAAAAAGGCATGTTCTTTCTTTGAATTTTCTAAATTCAGATTTAAATTCTAAATTCAGGAAATCAGATACAAGCAAGAAAAGGGAATAGGTAGTTCTCACACTTAATCAGCTGGCTGACTGTTCTTCATGGCTTTCAACCTGACTTGGTAGTTTGGACTAAAAACAAACAAACAGACAAACAAAAAGGTGTCTTATTTTTCAAGGATTTAAAGTAGATGAGCTGACTTCAGTAAAAGAACGTACTGTTTTCTCATTAAGACAAATGCAAAATTTTCTTCCAAATACTGGCTAAAATAAAAAGACTTTTAAGTTGAAATTGTTTGGTTGGAGAGTAAAACACAGCCAAATGACTTGAAAGTCAAATTGAATAATAATCCAAACCAACTGGAAAAAAAATTAAAAGAGCAATCACACAATTATTTAACTGAAATATGATTTGTATCTCTTTCTATATATGCACGTTAGTTATTAAAAAATAGGAGAACTTGCAAATTTCACAGTCATTTACCACAACCACAAATAGAAAGGCCCTCATGATATCTCGTGAAAATGAAGGGATATACAATTTTTTCTACTAAGCTGTTCTCTCATTATATACCAAACTTGCAGAGAGCTAATGCAGGCACAGAGGGCTGAACGCTTTGCTTTCTCATAGATATATGAGCAAAAACTGCAGAAAAATATCAGCATAGAATTCCTGGAGAGTTTCTGTTGTTCACAATTCTTTGCCTACACTGCTTACAATCTTAGGAAGGCAGAAACTGCTGCTCAAATACTGCGCCATGCCGAGGTACTGAGCTCAGCTGACGTGTATGCCACGTAATATTAAACACTTAGTATTAGTAGCATTGGATATTATCTGCAAAGGACCTAAAAGACAGAAAGATTGATGTATTTCCCAGTCTCAGTAAATCTAAACTTCTATGTCGTAGGGAAAAAAGATTTGCGAAACATAGGTGTCATATCTATTGTCTGTAACCACAAATGCAGAGAGATGCCTGGAAATCCAGAGAAGTGAAGCTGGCGCATGCCAACAGGTTAGTGTATCATGCTTGGTGAGTGTTCTTTCACACTTCCAGGTACTCAAATGGAGAACATAGTGCCATTAAAACCAGAAAATTAGACAAGAAACTAGTAATTGCTGAAAACAGATTTCTCAGTGCAGATTGTTTAAACAAAGCTGGTATTCATCCACCGGGAAAAGGAAGGGCCATCTCCCTAATGCACCTGTATATGTGAGAGGCATTTTAATGAGGAGATTCATAAATAATAGCTAAGATTTGATGCAAGCAAAATATTTATCATGCATTCTTTTTGGATATTTACCTGGGGCAGTGATCTAATGAACATTATAAATAAAGCTCTGCAGATGCTCTGTGGACGCACAGGTCTTCAAGTGCTGGCAGACTTGTAACAAAATGTTAAAGTACAGGAGAGGCAAAATCAGATGTGTTTGTGACATTAGTTTTTAATTATTTACTTGTTTTGTTCCATCTGCTTCTTCCTTGTTCTGCCAGCAAAGATTTGGCAATGTCTGCCCCATCCATGTGAAGGCTCTTATCCTGTGACTGTCATGAGCACCATTTTAACTTTGTCACCTGACTATTTATGAACTTTCCCTTACTAGTCTTGTTTCTTTTGCTGAACATGTTCTTTTGCTGAACATTTCTTTTTGCTTTTATTTTGTGGCTTGATGAGGAATGCTGAAGGCCTCACAGTCAGCCTTTCAAAAGATTGGGCCATTCCTTTGTCCTGTGCTAAGAACAAAAAACTTGGTCCCACATTCACTCCTTGAGGAATCTTATTTCCCTTCACTATCTCCTCTGACTAGATTTCCATAATCAGTTTCCATTTTTATTTTCTTTCCAGATAGACAACTCCCTTCATGCTAGGTTAAGGGTTTCTCTGAAGTTCCTATGGATCCAGGGTAATATTTGCCTTATAAACAGAAGCATCCTTGAGGGTTTTTTTCATAAAGTCTTTCACCTTAAGAAATACTCTTTGTAGCCAGCCTCATTAATAGAGATTATATTTATAGCTTCTCAAACAATGACCAAGAATCAGGGAAATAAATTTAATATCCACAGGACCAAATGCTTGAACACTATGTGATTCAGAGAACTCAATTAATGTTCACATATAGTTTAGTTTAAAAATCTTGCCTTCTTCTGCAAAAACTTTATGCTTAGCAACTGCTAAATGCTAGGTTTTTTTGTCCTTGCAAATCTTTAATTTTATGGTCACTGAATCTTCGCAATGGCTCTTTAGATTGCTTCATTTTATCTGTCAGAAAGTTTGAAGGACCTTACTCCTAGATTACACTTCCTAAACTTTGTTACAGTTTACCTGTGACCATAAATTTTCACTGATGCCACAGTTATGCAGCGCCTTAAGTGAAGACCATAAAAACATGGGTTTCAGGGCTGTTTCACAGAGGGCGTTTGGTTTATTTTTCTTTCACTTTTCTCAGCTCGCACACAGGAAACTAGAGAAGCATCTTTAGAGTTCCCACTAACTTAACTGCTAGACATGGGAAGTACAATATGAGGGACATATGTCAAAAAAATTACTTTTTTTACCTAGAGCAGGAAAGACTGTATCAGTTGGGGGGTTTTTTCTCTTTTTCTTTAAAGATCTGTGTAAAACCTATTTCGTCCTCTTATTGCAATTAAAATTCTTCCTAAAACCCAGTCTGCACTATTCCTTCCATTTGCAGAATGCCACTCCTCTGGTGTAAAATATCACTCAGTTGTAATTATAATTATATGATCAAACAGGTCGTGGTCACACTAGAATCTAAACTACCTATCATTGCTTTGAGGATCTGGCTTTTTTTTCCCCAAAAAAATAAACGTAATATTTGTGCACACATATATGCAGACATTATGAAAAAACCCTCTGTATTTTCCTCTTCTGAAATTACTAATTTAGTAAGCAAAACTTTCATGAGTTATGTGGCAAGAATTAGAAGTCTCCACTTTATAGAATATGAAGAGTCTGAATAGCTGAGTTTAAACACCAATAGACAGAGAAATGTTTCTCCAAACAAAGCATAATGCACAAAGGCAAGCTCTGTTTCTTCATTCATTTGGGTTGTACATAATGAAGAGAACTTCAAGGACCAAGACAGGCATTGTTCATGTAGTTATAAATACCTCATTTTAGAAGATCTTCCTCTGTCTCACAAGTAGACAGACATATATAAACACAGACATGGACATAAACACATATCTATACATACGCGTGTTTGCGCATATATATATATATATATATGTAGGTGTGTGTGTGTTTGTGTGTATTTTTATACACATATATACACATGTACATATTAGTCTTTCCAGGCAGATGTATATAAGGCAGCTCCTTAAAGACAGCTCTTAGACAATTCAGAAAACTCATTGCAGCTGGGATGAGGATAAAATCATGGTATAAATATTGGCATACCTGCCCTGAATCCCTGTGGGGTTTTACTGAATCCTCCACTAGAGAGCTAAGGCACTAATACAGTTGTTGTGCACTTCCTACGTACATGTGTTGACAAGGTGTATATATATATATATGTATATAAAAATATTTTTATATATGCACAACTAAGCAAAAAATGCTTCAGAGGCTAAGTGAAAATCACAAAATTGAAGGGCCTTTCCTTATATGTGCAACAGTTTAATTAGTTAGAAAATACTGATTTTCTGTAGATTGTCTCATTCTAGAGGTTTTACTGTGTGATTTAGATGAGACATCAGCTGCTAACACCCTTTTCTCTCCCTCATTTCACTTTACATGCACTTTCACTATGTGCACAAGAAGAGTATGGTCAAGTGTAGCTTATGCCACTACCCCATCAAGCAGGACAAGAAAAACTGATATTGAGTAGAGCAGTCTTAACCCTGCCACATAAGAAATTAGAGGCATAACCAACACCTAGTTGGATTACCATTTGACTGAATTTTCTTTAATCTATTCTGGCAATCTTCTCTTCTGGGCTGACTGATACAAATTTTAATAGAGTCTAAGATGTTAAGGTGCTATAAAATCTCACGAGAGAAGCAACAGTTCCCTTTGAATTTAGTTAGCATTTCATTATAAATAAAACAGGCAGAGAGAAACCTGTGCTAAATCTTAACATACATGTAGCAGATGTCTCATTGTACAGAGATGTTAATTGTGCTCAGCACTCCTACCCCAAAAGGATGGAAAACAAACTGTTGCAGAATATGTTATTTTATAGACATCTATGCACAGGTATCTTTTATGTCATTCTCTTTTAATTTTTGTTTCCAGTCCTGGTTGCTAGTGAGGTCATATGGTTTTTACCCTGCTGGTGTGTGTGTGCTCACTTCTGTGTGTTTGTATGCACACATGTGCCTTCAGGCAGCCCAGAATAGTCTTAGCTTCATTTAGAAGGATACATGCACCTACAACCTGCAGAGATCCAAGTCCTGGTTTGCATCATGCTGTGGAATGGAGAAGGGGGCTGTGTGTGCCTCTCCTCCTCCTGACAGCCTGCCTAATGCCTACAGAGGCCTCGGCTGTGCACCAGCTCTGAGAACAACAATCTGCTGCAGCCACAAACACAGAAATGTCTGAGCCATGGCAGTATCTTCATCCAGTCTGTCAAACTGGTTGTAAGAAAGATGGGGATTGTTAGTATAATCTGCTGACACACCAAGATTATACCAATGAGCCAATGGAAAATAATTGCCAGCAGAGTGATTTTAGAAAGGTCCAAAACAGTTCATAGGAACCTAGAATACCAAAGAGATTTCCAGGCAAACATGACTGACCACTGGAAAGCAGGCAAAAAAAAAATTAAGCATCAGATTAAGTCCAAGGCAGTAGTCGTTTCCTGCTCAGTACACAGTTGCATTCAATTGCCTAAACTTTCAGAACTCCAGATGTGTAGACAGGTAAAAAATACCTTCTATGAAAACATTTTTTACTGCTAGGAAAAAAAGGTCTAGTAAAACATGGACACTGGAGTATCATAAGCATCAAATCATTGTAGTTTTTAGGACCTGTCATTTTATGTCAAAGATAAACCATTTACTTCATGCAACTGTATTGAGATGACTCAGTGAATCATTCACCTACTATTCAGAAGCATTCTTTTTATCTCTTAGTGTTTTCTAATTTAATTACTACTAGGACAGTTGGGATTTTTTTTTGATACAAAGCAAACAGAGCCTTCTTTTGAATAGCGTTATTTCTTTGCACTCTTACATTTAGATCAGTTTATAGGAGTAAATTTTTAAGAGGAAGACAACTAAGATAACCATGACAATACTAAGCCAATACTTTTGCTTCACTGCTTGTAAAAACCTGCTTGTCTGAATTCTTCAATTGTGATTTTTTTCAAATGCACTATGATGGTTGTAGCCTACTGATAACAAAGTCTTGTTGAGGTTCTTAGTTCAACAAATCCCATAGTATTTTACTGTTGCTAATCCTCTGGCCTTTCAGATGAGACATAAAGTATGAATATTCATATACACACAATTCAAAAATCAAATAATTGACAAATTAGGACTTACATGCAATTTCCACCTGCAGCCCATATTTTGCAGCCATCTTGGAAGGTTACAGAAGACATTATACACACAGGGTTTCTAAAATCAGCTAGGTGAGTGACTTGAAGAGAAGTTATGTGAGATATATTTTTTTTTAAATCTTTTCACTTTTGGCAAAGAAAATAATTTTAATATCCAGGCAGAGTGGATTAAACCCCCAAAAGAGGGTTTTCTGTTTAAAATGGAAATATTTTTTGTTTCCTCACTTACCTACTTTCTTGCAGTTCAACCATAACAGAGTTTTTGAAGCTCTGGTATAAATGGCTGATAATTATGTTTGGAAATACAGACTATTCTATAAGTAGCACAGGAAGGCTGTATATGGCCACTGCAGCGAAGCATTCCCCTGAGAAACAGGATAATGGGAAACCAAAGCAAATAGCAGAGGGCTTTAGCAGGACGACATCTCCATTCAGAATCTGTAGTGTTATTTAATATCTTTTGTTTTACAGCAGGTGAGAAACGTTCTTTCTATGTCTGATTAAGCTGGCATGAGCTTAGTTTAGTATCTTGCTCTCTATCAGCCAAAACAAAAAGCATTTGTTCTTACATATGGAAAAATGAAACTTTTACTTCTGATTCCCTCTCAGTGGAAAAATAATTTAGCAATTCAGCTACCACATCTATTGAACAAAGGCTATGAGCAAAAAACCAAAAGTACATTTGTAGCCTCAAGGAGCTTTCACAGCAAAATAGCTGAGACCTATTTGTCCTATTCTCCTTCCCTCTTAAGTCTATTTCATTTACCCTTCAAAAATGTTTCTTCTAACTTCCTTACCTGGGGAAAATTAATTTTAAAGACTTTTAAAATTCTTTCTAAAGACTTTTGGACACTGTTAACCTTCCTTTATGTCTTGACCCTGCCTTGAATCAGTCTAAAGGAGCTCCCTGAGAAAACTTTACCAATTCCTCACTGTTTAACACGCACACACACACACACACCCACACACACACAAAACACTTTCATTTTGACTGCAAAATGTTCCTTCTGCATTTCAGATTTACACCTCTAAACATGAAGTTTTGTGTTTTTTATGTATAGTCTCAGCTCCACTTTTGAACTAGTACTTTATATCATTTAGTTCTTAATACTAGATGAGGACTTTACTCTGTTTCACTTAGAGCAAACAAACAAGCTTAGTGTTAAACAGCATATTTTTATCCCCTCCTTGGACCCAGGTAGATTACTGGTTATAATCTAATCAGTAGAAAAAAAAACAAGAAGATGAGTGAGGAACAAATGGCTGTTTCCCCAAAACTCTGGGCAAAATTGTTTAAACATCCATTCATTTGGGTTATGATGGTCAAATGCTGGAAAATAATTAGGAAAGCATGGCTGAGAGAAATTTCCAGGGTTATTGAACTTGACCTGCTGCCGACCTTCTCCTGGTATAGATCCTCTTTCATACTTGAGCTATACATGCTCCTCTTGTATCACCATAGGCATTGTAGCAGGCTTTTATTTGTCTTTGCCTTGGAGGACTCTGTGTCTCTGTAGTCCTGGCAGCTTTTTAGATGTGCAGCAGAGGCAAGTGACTTTAAACAGCTTTTCTGACTGTTGATGCTCTAAGTTATGATGGCTTTCAGAGTCATAGTGAGGTCGAGACCAAACACTGCAGTGCCCATATGCACAAAGATGTTCAAAATGAGTGAGAAGGAAGCAGTTGTAAGCTGCTGTCACCTATGGCTCTTGCTTGTTTTGAGGAGATTCTGCAGTCCCACTAAGAGTCTTAGCATAATATTGTTGCATCAGAAATTTTTCTGCAGCCCTACTGTAAAGGATTGAACTGGTGCAACCATACTTTCTGATTTAGCGGATGTTCTGTGAAATCAGAGTTGAAAATGTTTTAACAAGAGGCCATATTCAAGTTCCTTTTACTGTCTCCTAACACATCTTCTATCTCTTCTATAGATAAAAAAGCTACATGTAAGATCAGCTGTGCAAAAATACATTTTTTCCTGAATCAAAGGAGTTGCTGCCAATGGTATATAGGCACCTCTTTCCTGTCACAGTCTGTTGTGTTCCAAAAACTCTGCTATGAGCTCTAAAAGTTTAAAATAAAAGGAACATCTGAAAAAAGACAAGGGTTTTTCTTATCTGTGAATGCCTTAGGTTGTCCCTTTGCTATTTCCTAAGCAAAAAGACACATGTGGAGCCAATCTAAGTATTTAAGAAAACAATATGCAGTTCATTCACATGTATGTACACATTAGCAATCTGCTTGTGCTGTTGTGAGGATTAAAAGGACAAGATAATTACATCCTGTCTAGCATGCTGATAAAAATACATTAGTCAAAGAAAAAAAAAAAGAAAAGGTAACGTGTGTGATTAAATCAGAAGGGTCCCAGAATAAGCCATTGGAGACCTGAACTGAGGTCACTTGATACAACTGTGTCAATACTGTCTTTGTTGCTTTTAACTTTCATTTTACTATCTATATGAATAGAAGCCTTTTCTACAGAGGGGTAGCAGTGGCAGTAGTAGTTGAGTTCTCTGAGATCTTTTTTTTTTTTTGTATTTAATAAAGGAATTCCTTTATCATTTTCACTTTTGAGGACAGGGCAGAAGTTATAAAACTGGAATTTTTCTCTGAATATAAAGCCTGTCCTTAAAAATAAGAGCAATTAACTTCCCTTTTTCACAGGCAATCAGGTATTATAATAATAAGCCCATATTAATTATCTGTCTAAAATATTAGGCAAAAAGTTACACAGTGCACATGTAAAGCAGGAGAAAAAAATAAGCAAGACTTAAGGCAAAATTCCCTTCTTCTGTGCATAAGGAGCTGAGATGGTGAAATTTCACAGCCTAACCCAAAACTAAGTTTTAGTAAATTTTTTCATGAACATTTATCAAGGAGGGAGAAATTTCTCTGACAGGAGAACTCTAGACAAATAAGGGTAATACAAATGAAATTCAGAGGTACCCTGACAACAAATGTGACCAGTCCTGCTGCTGAACTGCCAGAGTACATCACTGCTGGTGCTGGGCAACATATACTAAGCAGCTGGTACCACATCCCAGCCTAATTTTGGTGCCAGCCTCAGGGCAGTGATCTGAAGTAGCAACTCACAGACACCTCTTGCAGCACTAATACCAAAACACCTTCCCTATATCAAACTTTGTTGGAAGAGAAATAGCTTTCATTCCATCTGAAGTCCCATAGCCTACACACAAAGCAAAGAAACAGTCCAAGCCCTTGCTCTTCATGAAATGAGAAAAAAGTCTGTGGTGCCACTGAGAGTATGTCTGGCCTGCGCTTCTTGCCAAAAGAATGTTGTCATCAGCATGCTTGGGAATGGCAGCAATGTCCAGAAGTAACTTCATTTCTATACATTGTATTAGTCCTGCAGACAAAAGCATGCATTAGCAGATCGTGAGTTTGTTCACATCGGGTGTATACAGCATAGTGAGTGCCCTGTTTTTCATAGTTTCAGTGGTTTACTTGTTCAGCTCTTCAAGCTTTCACTCTGCCAAGCCACACCATCCATCTGTCCCTCCAGACAAACCAAATGTCATACTTATAGAGAACAAGACATGTACAACCTAAAATGTTGTTGTTGCAGAGAAGTTTTGCAGTAAAAGAACTTTGCGCTTTGGGCTTCTGAGCTCCATTCTGCTTCCTCAGAGCTACAGGACCATTTTTCTTAAGGACACAGCGTCTGATAACTCTGCATCTTTGATGCCCATATTGTTGCAGAATGTTTCATATCATAGTAGGTGGAGGGCTTCGTTGTCTTTAAGACATTGATACCAATATAACTATTCCAGTTTAATCAGATTTACTTCTGAATTATGTCACTTAAACATCAACATGTCACCAGCTTTGACTTAGGATGTAGTTTAGATTTGATTACCCACCATCTAAAAGCCTGAGTTCTTTATAGCTTTTAATGCAAGACCTTAAAGATTATTTTACTTTTCAAGTTTTTAATTATTTTTGTTTGTATTTTTCTTTATTTATTTAGCCTTTGGAGAAAGTTTTCTTTTATTAATTGCTTGGAAGATGAAAAAACTGTTAGTATAGCTGGCAATAGAGGCAGCAAAAAAAGTAGGACGTGATCACTTGTTAGCTACAAAGCAAAATTTAGAAAATAATTGTAAGAGTAGGTCAGACAAATAGAAGGATAAACACAATATCCATTTCCAAGATGAATCTCTCTCTGCTTATAATGTCACAGCATTATGATGTAACTAAATACATAATTTATGTATGATAATAAAAAAGAAACCTTCTCCTAACTGAAGGCAGTTTGATTCTACTAGAGTCATTCTTGATTCTACTGCTAATTTCATTCCTAAACCCAACAAGTTCAGTAAGCAATGAATATTTGACAAATAATATTCTTTAACCATGCATTCTATTAGTTAATCACATAGTGTATCAAACATAAATTGTGTGTATCTCTCATGAATGTATCCCATCCCTCTGAGCACCACTTTAGTTATGTATAATATAATAGAGTAGAATGGTTCAGCTAGAAGGAACCTAACACCTGATCCAACTTGCAGTGGCATAAATCAGTCACCTTCCTTACAATTTGGAATATTTATATTTCTCTTATATATCCTCTCACTCACCTGCCTACCAGCCTAAGTAACCTTACTCCTTTTAATCTCTTCTCTAAATGTACATAGTCTCCTGTGGCTGTGTAATTTGCGCCATGGGAACAGAGGGAGAGCAGCCAGTGCTTTTCTGAACAGGGCAGAAAAGCTTCTTTTGCTTTACTCCCAACAGACTTACAGGGCTAGGACATAAAAAAAATGGGAGGGGGGGAGGTGGGGAAGGAGAATCCTTCTTAGTGCCAGTGATGAGGTGATTATGAACAGTTCTGGCTGTGAGAGCATGCTAAAAATAAAAATAACTAAATAACAACGGATAATACTAACAGGACTGATAGGTACTGTGGGTGCACCAAACACCAGAGCACCAGTTTTCACTCAAAAACAAATTAAGAGGACACACAAAAGTTTGCCAACTTGGAAGCATCTTTCATAAAACAATCACTTCTCTGTATCAGTGAGTGTGATTGCATGTGTTCAACTGCCCATCCTCACTCATAAGTAGTCAGAAGGAGAGCTTCTAATCTTATTCTAAGCACAGATAAGTACATAGACTTCATTAGCAAGTTTTTAAAGCAGGGATAAACTTGGCCATTATGATTAGTAACTTTGTGGAAATGGAGAGCAAACTGACTTTATCTTTGAAATATTCACCTGGTTGTTAGTTTGAGTTTTAGATTAATTAGAGAAGTAAATTCCTGAAGTACTCCTGAAAAACAGTCTTCCATACAGGAATTCTTTCAGTCCCTTTTTTGTTGAGGGTTAACAGGCTTGTAGGCAGTTCAAAATCTTGTATTGCATGCAGGTCTCAAGTTTCATGCAAAACTGAATTCCTGAAGTCTGTTGTGTAATGCACTAGCAGTTTCAAAGTACTCTTTCTCATGTATACCTCAACTCAACATGGGACCATGTAAACACAGTTAGGCAGAGAAACAGCTGCAGTCAAATATAGGACGTGACTAAAGAGTGCCATTCAGGTTCAAAGATATGTAGAAATATATGTAGATATATAGAAACGTGGAATATTAATAAACCTTTAATAGAAGATATGCAGACAAAAATTCCCTTGCTCCCTTTCCAAAACATACCTGAAGTCAAAATCATTTCGTTCCTATAGAAGTGTTCCTCAGTGCCATGCCCATATAAATTACAGCAGACAGATAAGTCACTTTCTTAATGATGTATTAATAGTCAGAGGAAAGTGACATTATTCTAAAGAGACTCAGAGATTTCTGATGTAATTTTACTGAAGTTATCATGCAATTTCTTTATAGATAGCAACAAAAATTATATGAATCAACAGCTAAAATGATGGTGACTCAACAGAAAGAAAGGACAAACCTTTAACCAGTTAACCTACAACCTATTTAGCTATCCTGCTTCAAATGTCTGCCAAAGACAGATCCCTCCCTAAACTCCACTGTTTCAGCAGCTTTTAACTATAGAGGGAGGCTATGACCACTTGCTCAGATGTAGGTGTCTACACCACCACAAACTGTCTCCACCAGGTAAATCCCCCAAATCCCCCCCGTGCACTGCTGTGAATGAGCAAGAGCAATGCTTTTGTGCATCTTTGCGTCTGGTCTGTTTCCAAGAAAAATCATCAGGTGAAGTTGTAGGAGCTGTGATGATTGCTATTATTAGACTATCACCGTGGCATTCACCATTGCATGTTGATTTATGGATATGGATTATTTTCAATTCTATCTGAAGAACAAAATAAGCAAACCTAAGAGCTTCTGGAAAGTAAAGTCATAAATATTATCCCTTTGTCAAAACATTTCTTTAACCTCAGTTGTTTCAAACAAGATTTAGTACCTCTGTTTCAAGCAGTGGTTGTATTACACTTACACTTAGAGGCTGCCAAGCCCATTACCATTCCAAAGAGGACAGAATATATCGGCACGTTTAGTGCAGTGAACTAAGTCCTGGTTCAAAATGCTAGGTATTATTGTTCAATTCCAAGAGTGGCTTGGAGTAAAGCAACAAAATGTACTGTACAGGCAAAAATCACATATATTGAAACCAGTTCTGCTCCAAAAGTGAGGATTCAGCTTCCAGGTGAAGAACCATAATGCTAAAATCCTAAAATGCTTTTTAAAAAGTTGCTTTGATGTCGTTGTCTGATCACATCTCTTACTCTTAGGTACCCAGTATTTGACACTAGGATAGAAAGTATTCAACTTCTTAAAAGATGTGCTATGGCTTCAAATATGTTTTTAGATCTGACTGTGACTGGCTGAGACACTTCTAAAGGTAAGAAAGCTTGCAACCTAATGCCATAAATTATTCTCGTTTAAATATTAAATCAGTGATGAAAGATCTCACACACTTCTAATCCAAGCATGGATTTGAGATGTCTGGGAATTCTTATTGAAGCAGCATTTTTCTCAAAAAGGCCAGTTAATCCCAATCAAAACTTTCAACAGAAAATTAACAGTTTAAATAAAACCTTAACCCAAAATAGAGGCCAAATAAATATTTTTTTAATGAAATAAGAAAAATGGGGAAAGGGTGGGCAAGAAAAGAAGCAGCTCAGCCTAGGATGTATCATCGGTGTGGGAAATCCAATTTACCACCTTTATTCTCCTTCAGATGAAAGGTATATCCTCTAAATTTCACTTTTTGTTCTAGTTGTTAAATTTCTTGGTGTGAGTCTCTGATTCCAATTTGTAGGTTTGCAATAAGAGAATAATACTGCATTCACCAACTATGTATCTCTTTATTTCAGGTATGGCAGAGCAGGAAATTTAATCTTGTCTTACATTTTCCTGGATATGAAAGCAACATGCTGCTACATAACATAAGTTACTGTCTGCCCATCTGGGAGCCATGTTCTCTGTCTCTCTGCCTCGCACCTTCCCTTTTCAGTCCTAATGACTAAATAAACAAAACCAGATCTGAAGTAGAAAGTACTTGAAGCTTATTTAGAGAGAAAAACCCCTTATTTAGAGGGAAATTTGGAAAGAAAAACCAAATTAAAATCCACATGTGTAAAAATATTTGCAAAATATGCATCCTACTCCTTTTTATAAAGTAAGCATTTCATAATTTTTAGCTGCAATATTATCCTGTGTCTCCTACATATTCAGCTCAGACAAAACCAAAGATAAGGGTATAGATATGATAAGACCATTATCTTGGAAGGCTTTTGGAGCTTTCCCTCTTTCAGAACAAATGACCTTTCCATTCAGTGCAAGACTTGGCATAAGGATTCTGGCACTTCTTACTTGCAGATCCATCCACAGAACACTGACATTAGATTCTACTTAAGTCAAAATTCCTGTCTTGTACTTTTTGGGGCACATCAGGAACTCAAGAGTTCTTACGCCCCTTCTTCCTTAGCTGCTTTAAATATATAAACATACTTATATACTAACATATACATATATGTATATATATATATACATATATATAAAGTTGCTTTTCATTATGGAGGGGAGCTTTCATAATTGCTGTTCTGTGTGCATTTACTAACAGTTAAGGAAAGATGTTTTTATGAGACTTTTCCTGCCTGGCAGGAGGATTCAGCACAAAGCAGAAGTGCTAATGAATTTAGATTCAGCAACAGCACTCAGATTTCTTGGGGCATGCTCTTGTGCTTCGGCCATGGACTGCACGTATACTACACACTGCGACACTGGCAGAGGGATATGCTCCACATAAGTTAGTTTAGGAAGTACTAGTATGAGAGATGGAGGTTATCACACTGATGCCTTCAAAATCTAGAAACAAAATAACACATTTTCAAGACAATATTAATGTAGGAAGTAACGTAATGGCAGGTCTTCAATTAGAGGCCTTCATGTGCATATATGGCAAAATTCACATGTGATACAGGACTTCTACAATTTTATAAGTTTTAAAAAGGTAGAATATTTGACAATCATGTCCAATCAGAAGAGTAGTTACTTAAGTAACCCACCATTTCAGTTCTGACCAATTTGAACTATTCCCCCCCACCCCCCGCCCTGAGTTTAGCCCCATATTTCCCCATATTTATTATTATATCTAGGATACATGGTAAGAGAAAATAAGACTAAATAATATTTCAGGGATGTAGCAAATGTGTTAGAAGGCTAGCTAATTAATTCTAATTCTAAAATACAGGGGGAAAGGGAAAATATAGGAAAAATATTGGGAGCTACAGCCATGTATTAGAAATCTACAAAGCTACAAATATATGAAGAATACATAAAAAGCTCAGGCATCAACATGATGAATTATCTTGCTTTTCTTTCAGACAGAGTTTGATTATGTTTAAAACCTTTTACATTGTGTTGCCATACATATTGTGGCTTCTCCTATAATGACTATTTAGACCAATATTCTAAAGGTGTACTTAAAACTGGATTCCTGTTCTGTTTGTTTTGATGACAGAATTATATTTTCTCTTTACAGTCAGAGACCAAAGGAGATGCATTCAATCATGCCTTCCCTTAAATGACAGTCTCTTTTCCTTCTTTCTGTTGAAAAGGATATTTCCTTGAATATTTTTCTTCATTGGGCTGTTTGCAGAAATACAAATACAACCCCTACTTCTATATGACATTATGAAACATAACTTTCGTTTCTTCACTTATTTATGCTTTTGTGAAATACTTATGTATTAAATTTCAGCAGACATCATCCAATTTCTCTAGTTTGGTAGATCATTCATAAAAGAATATTAATTTAAAGGTGAATTCTAGCAACATCAAGATAGGCTTTGAAAATGAAAATGTCTGAAAATGAAATGAAAATGTATCCAGCTACTAATTGTCTGAGCACCCTGAAGCACTTATAAACACATCTACAACTGATTAAATAGGCTGGTGTGAAACTCCTCACAAGGCCTTGCTTGGAAGGCAAAATTAACTACCGCAGTGCATGCTATTTAAGCTTGAGAAGCAGCAGCCTTGACAAAACAAAAACTTTTTCGAATGGAGCCTGAACAGATTTTATATTGCTGAGAAACTGCGCAGGCTCCATTCTGAAAATATTTTCAGAAGTCTGCCAGAGGAAAGGCTGATTTAAATTTTGCATTAGCTCTCCAACCGAATAGATGTCAAAATTATAGGTCATGTAAGAACAGGCAGTGTATGTGAGGTACACACAAAATACTGCCCCAGTGTAATACCCCTACACTCATCCAAATTAGATCTGCTTCTACACCCTGTAATATCTATTGTACTTTAATTTCAGTTCTAACTAGGCATTACTTTGAAATTACACTGCATAACTAATAGCTCTTTGGTGCTACTGAAGAAATTGTGTACCATAGGAATACTACAAGACTGCATTGCAGCAACAAATAGTAATAACAATAATAACAACAAGAGTACAGGGTATTCCTGAAAAAAAATTGTGAGCAAAGGCATACCTTGCAATAGTTTTCATAATTTGGTATTTAAAATAGCCATAATATCTGCTCACAAAGATTTGAGTGACCACTCTGATATAGGAAGAGAATCATAACCTTTAAACCAAAAGCATTTTAAAATATATTTTTAACATAGTCTAAAGTATAGACAGTCAACATTTTTTTTCTTTTTTTTTTAAAGAAAGCACTCTTATAACCTAGGCATACTTCAATTATTAAGAAAACAGCTGTACCAAATGCTAAAATACAGATGATCAATTACTTTTAACTCACAGCATATGTGTACAAATACTCTTTTTTTCCTTACCCAACTAGTTCATGTTTAGTAGTAATAGTATGGATGTAAGCATACACCATCTAGTTCTCTTTTTGCTTGAAATGAGCCTAATTTAAAAAAAAAATCCTTGAAGTGTCTCTACTGTGCAGTGTATTAGTCACCCTATCTTTTACAGATTAAGCTCTTTGGCATTATAGGAGAAATCATCTGCTGCATACTGGCATCATCAAGCAAAAGCAGATTCATAAACTCTGCCCTTAATCTCTCTTTCAGTTTTCTTCCAATTAGAAACAATCTTTCGTTGATACTCTAATTAATACTTACACATTAAAATATTAGGCATTATAGCATAAATCATCTGTTATATTCTTGCATAAAGCAAAACTAGGTTTGTAAGCCCTTGCCCTTAATCTTTCTTTCAATTTTCTTCCATTTAAAAACCATCTTTCCCCAATACTCTAATTAATGCAAATGATATTCATGATTAGTTAGTATTATGCTAATCTGAGCCCCAAATTTCCCTAAATCTACATGGTGTTGTCTGAGTACCAGATTGCTTTGGGTTCCTAAGTAAAATTACATTAGCCTGCCAGCTGTACAAAACACCATGATAGAGTAGAAATCCAAGCAAATCATCAAGATTACATTAGTTTTGTTTCTTAATGAACAACTGTTTGCATTAGGGATTACAGACAAATTATGATTTTCGTCTCTGTACCCAGGCAGCCAGGCATCTGTTGAGAAGTTTCATTTTTTTTCCTGACTAAATAGATTGAGGAGAGCTAAGACAGAGAGACGAGTCTAATATTTCACGTAATTGAATTTTTTCCATTACAAAGCAATCAGCACTCTGTGGCTCACTGCTAACCTTGAATTCTCTCTTCCACTCCAGCCTGGAATGCAGGAGAAACTTGAGTAGCTTTTTTTCAGAAAGCCGTCAGTCACCCAGCTTCTCCTCTCTTCCTGCAGAAGCAGATTATGTAGTTTGTAGTCATACCTGCTTGCTGTTACACTTCAAGCCTGTTTCCCAAACCGTGCTACCGCAATTCCTGCTGCTCTGGTATATAAGCAACGCGACGCCAAAAAGCATCCCATGTGGAAAACAGAGCACAGGGCTTGTGCCTGTCTGAGTTAACAGTGCACACAGGGAAACTCAGCCAGGAAACTGAGTGGTAATGAACACGGTACCACCAAGACTGCCAGTCTTTAAAGCATGACAACGAAGCGCAGCCCTATACATGTACACCGTCTGTCCCTGTTTCGTGTCAAACTCCTGTAGCATGCTCGTTGTCATGTTCTGCTTGATTCAATTATGCTCCTGGTGTACAGGTTTACTCATTCTTCCATGCGTTAATCTCATCTCCAAAACTCACACGGTGACAGCTCATTATTGTTGGCAAAAATGTAATACACAGGAAAAGTAAGGTTCTGACACATTCATCATTGTGTATCAAGACCTCCTGATTACAAGATACAAGTAGCAAGTTCATCTGATCAATCTGTAGAATGCAGGGCAGTAAGGGGTAGGTAAATCACTGTCCATATCTTGGGTGACAACACAAAGCAGCAGCAAAATAATTCTGCACTATTTCTTTTCACATATCAAATTGTATTTTAATATTACAGCTCACTCTTGGCCTATGCAGAGCATCAGATGTATAAAAATGTTTACTGAAGGGCACTGTCAGTGTTGTGGAATTTACTAAGAAACCTTACCTGAATATCCTCCAGAACACAACCTTCTTTTCACTTCATTCAAATAGCCAATTTAGTCAGTCATTATTAAGTTTAGCAACAACATGTGAAGTAAGAAAGTAAATTAAACTGAAAATTACCTTTTCTATTTATTGTCAAAATTTACATTTCAGATTTTCTTCTGTACTTTTTCAAGTTTCTTACTGCAAACTACTGCAGAAAAATACCACTCTAGATCTGATGTTATATGCTGTCAAAAGGACACAAATCTAAAAATATTTACATATAAACGATACAATAAATGTTATTAGGACTATCATGTTACAAAACTCATTTGAGAGATTATGGAAAAAATCTAAGTGACTTCCAGAATGCCTTGGAAAAATTATTTATTAGTATACCTAGTCTGAAACAGGTAAGCTGCAATTCTGTCTTCACTGGGTCTTATTAGCTGCAGCAGTTCGAATTGGAGCAAGATGAAAGCAGGCCTTTTACTTGAGAAATTGCCTAAGAGCCAACTCAAGTGTTTTGCCTTCCATGCTTGTCACATATTGTACTTCTGCATGAAGTACAATACTATTATTTTGCTTTTGACAATGTGTACAGAAAATTAAAATAGTCACTAAAATTAGTCAAAGAGGAGACAACCGTCATATCAGATACTAGGAAGCTTTTAGTTACACATCAGCATCAGTTGGGATGTAGAGATTGGCAAACACAATATCAAAAGTACCAGGGAGTACAGCATGTAAGTAAAATCATTCACTCCAAGAAGTAAAAACCTCTTTCAGAATTAAAGCCCTCTACAATTTCTACTGTGGTAAAAGGCATCAATAAGGCAATTAAATGGACCTGAATAATCTATATGCTATCAAGTGCAGACATTCTGTCAGTTAATGATACATCAGTTTGCTTACTGATTTGTGAAAGAACACTAAACATTAATTATATTCTTCCTTATTACTTTTCCATTAAATAACTTGAGATAATTCTAGTAGCACTATGTAAGAATACATCTGGGTGAAGCAGCGTGAAGATCACTGTATGATATTAACTTTGGGTAAGACTTTTTAGTAAATCAGAACTTATCTTCCATTTCTATTAACACATTCACATTGCATGCACTAAACTAAGACCTTACACCCCTTATTTGGGCAGCACCATTAACCAGAGTATAATTTTACCTGAGAAAGAATAAAAGAGCTCCCTTCTCTCATGGACAATTACTCCTCATCTAAGGTAGTCTCAGGCTTAAAAGACACTCATAACGTTTTCCCCTCTGGAATAATTCCCAGGTTAGTAACCAATTTGAATGAAAATAATAGATTTTTATGAGAAATCACAGCATGAAGTTGGAGCAAGACACATCATTAACAGGATTAAAGTGAAAAACTTGTTGGTGGGAATGAGCTGAAATTGCTAGTGAAGACTTCAATACTAACTTGAATTAAGCAAATGGCCAACCTGGCTCAGACTCTGCCCCAAGAGTCCTAAGCTGTCTCTCAAACTTGCTAATTATCAGTACCAAGTGTGGGAAACTCTTGGGCTTTAGGACTGCATTATACCCTCGCAGAGCCAAGATTCAAGCCCAGGTGCAAAGTGAAAGCCAGTCTGCTGCTGCTGCGCCTGCCATGGTTGTTGGGTGGGTAAATGGCAGTCTTTGGGTCAGATCCATTTAATACCTTCTCCTAATGATGGGCCTCTGAAAGTACACTCAAAAATAAATTTGACTGGCAGGATAAGAAACTTGACAATATGTTAATACAGACTTATGCAGACCATATTCTCCTTTCTTAACATGACAGGATGTTACATTGCTGCTTTAGCCAGAGAGATGACAGTTCCATGAAAGCAATAGCTGATGTAATAACAGACCACAGCAGTATTGTGGCCAGCAGAAAACAAACCACCATTTCCCCTAGTATCCTCAAGGATTCCACTGATAAAGCCTTGATTTACAAACACTCATGCAGGAACAGTGCTATGGCTAGGATGCTGAGGCAGTAAACTCTCCTCAAGAAACATCAGTGTGTCTGCAAAGGTGTTCTGAGAGATAAAAACCCTGTCAGACTTTCAGGATAGTGCAACAAATCTTGGTGGTCTCTGAAACTGTATGAACTTTTACTGTCAGGTAGAACAATGATGCCTTCATGCATGGAACAAGCACAGCCTGATTTATTTGGTGAAAGACTCTTGTTTAATATCCTTTAACAGGTGATTTTTAAAGATGTTATAAAAGCAGAGTTTCTCAAAACATGTATAAGGTAGTTAGAGCAAACAAACACAAGTCAGCCAGAGCAAATGGAATACGACTGGTTAAATGGGACAGCCTGGCATGCCATAATAGGAAGATGAAGCATTTCAATTATTTAACTAGTTTAGTTTAAAGACAGTATTAAAGAATTCAGTTTGATCTTCAATTTTTTTTTTTAAGGGGAACTTAGCTCCTATATTTTATCCATGATTCTCAAGAGAATAGGTTTTGGTAACAGCTTAATTTTACAGATTTCTTGCCCTAAACAAAAGATCCTATAACTTCATTGGTTCAAATTAATTCATGGAATAAATCGGAAGTCTTTATTACATGGAAGAAATTAAAACCCCTCTGTCTCATTTTCTAGAGCATTGGGAAAATGTACACCTAGTCTAACCAATCTAAGCACAATATTTCCTTGACTTGCAAAGAATTAAGTTCACCTCCACTGGAAGGTAATATTATTCCATATTCCCTAAGAAGTGAGTCACCATTTTAAATGATGATACATAGAAAATCTCTCCATTAGTGGTGAATATCTTTGAGAAACTGACATTCCACAATGACAATCTGAGATGTGACATTTGACATTGAACCTGTGTTTAAAAACATAGATCTATCACTGCATTCTACTGCAAGGACAGAGAAACTTCTGGATTACATTGAACATTCAGTGGAACATTTTGATGACATTGCAAAGTACAGCAGCACCATCTGTTAAAATATTGATGGTGTGGTTTTGTTCTGTTTTGAATTCTGAACAAAAGTAGTAAAATTTTAAGACAATTTTTAATTGCGCCACTGCATCACAGCACAAAGTGTTAAAGTTGCTCTTAGCAGTTCAAAAAGAAAATCAAAGTTAGTTTCTAACCCTATTGGGCTTAAAGATTCAAAAGAACTGATTGTATTTGTTCCCAGTGAAGCTCTTTCTTCAAACTATCTTTGCCTTGATGTTATAATCTCAATGCCAGGTGTAGCTAACCTTGCGATCTCTTATTTCCAATTACTAAAAGAATGACCTAATCAGTTTTTTTTCTGTGAATAACTTCTGTTTCTAAATTAAATTGCAGAAAGAAATTGCAGAAAACTTTACCTGTCTTTATTTTAGCTCTTCCATTTCTCTCCTGATTTTTGCTCCATTCAAGATTGCAATTCTATTGTCTTACACTAGGATTCTGAAAATATATCTTAAAGAGTGAATGTGTTTTGACAGAATTTTCAGTCTGTTAGTATTGAAGCATAGAGAAATTAGCGTTATTTCTTCATTATTTGGATTCAATCATCATCAAGTAACATTGGAGGCCATAAATTCCAGCTAGAAAACAACCTTTTTTTCACATATTGTTTTTTTTTTAATGGAGCAAAGAAATCAAATATCTGGGAGGGCGAAAGAAAGTGAAAGAATCAAGTGATAACTTCAGAACAGAAAAAGCAACTTTATTATGACTTGCACAGAATTTATGCACATCCTACAGAAGATTCAGGTACAGCAAGGTGCCATAGCCTAGTTGAAGCACACATTTCCTCAGTCACAATACATGTTCAGAGAAGTTGCAGTGGAAAGCTATAATTGAATAGCTTGAAACACCAACGTTAATTACATCTTGAATACTACAGCTGTATAAATCTCAAGCACATTATTGAAAGTACAATTGCATTTTACCTGCTGTAGAGAGATGCTTTGGAATTTCATAGCTGCTTTTTCCTGATATTAATGAGCTCTGGGTGGTGCCTTAAGCCAGCGCAGTGCGCACATGTTTAGATACACAGCCACAAGCACACCTTCACACAAAGTAATGTTCACAGCACTGCTGACATACAGTTTTCACCATAAGAAAACTCTCAACATTGCCAGAAGGAACAGACAAACTGAGGCACTCTCAGACTCACAGAGTAGAATCCTGATAAAAGCATGAAGCACAAGCAGAAAAAGTAGCTTTGCTGAGAAGGTGCTGCAACTGCTAAACACCCCACAGTAGCAAATCTAACTGGAAACACAGTCATAACATGTGTCTAAAGACAGAGAAGAGTTAGAGAAGTATATGCTTGACAGTAAGTACAAATATGTTTTTCTTGGGACACATTTTTTTAAAATCAGCAATGAAGGAGTATTGAAAGTGATTAAAACCACCTTAATTCTACATTAGCACATGATGTTAGTATGTGTGTAATGTATGTGCACTGCTACTGTGTTGTTTGGGGTTTTTTGATGAAGGGAGATTATTCCCCCATTCCATAATAAAAAACATTAAACAATAGAGATGAACATGCATTGGAGAATGCATCTCCATACTTTGGAGAACTGTAAACAAATTTATTCTGAGTTGTCCAATTATACAGAGTACCTGAGCCAAATATTTTTTATAGATAGAAATGCAATGGTTCTGAACAAGAACTAAAATATAGTGTCTCATAAGCCTAACAAACACATCTCCCAAAAAAGATATCTTGTGACTCTTCATTCAGAATAACCATTAGATAGTCAGTAAATGATCTTGCATTATTTGTATATGATGTTGCCACTTTCATGTAAAGAAAACTGAACTACTTTTATGGATGTAACCTTATATCCTTCTGCCCACTCCTCCCCCTGAAATGTATAGAATTAAGATCTGGTGTTCTAGGTCCACAAATAAGCACAGCACATTCAATATGTCCACAGTTATACTGACATTTGTTTCTAAATCATTTAATTAAAAGTCATTATTGAGAACAAAGGATTCATTAACAAGCTGTACATCTGAACAACTGATGGAGTTGTTGTGTTATGAATATCATTTTAATCCAAATTAGAAAACTGCACAGATGTGCTGCTGCAAAATATTGACATACTGCAACTCCCCTGGAATGTGATTAACATTTGCATTAAACCAAAAAGTACATTAAAATCTGGATTTACTATTAAATTTAGGATTGGAATAATTCTTTTTAATGCTGAAATACAGCATATTATTAGTTAACCTCCACTTGAGATTATTTGCCCTATTAATATGCCTTAATACAACATGGTAAACTTTGCATTGACAGATTTTTTATTCCAAAATTTTGTTACAATGTCTTTGATCATCAGAACTGCCATTAAGCATAATAAAATGTGCAGTATTTACGATAGATCAGAACTTTTTCATTGTCTCTGGTTTGTTCTTAATAAAATCTGTGATTTCAATACTTTTTCCCCAAGAATTTGAAAAGACAGTTTTTCATTATCTCTACTGCAGAGGCATGTAAATTTGTGCACAAAAATACGATTTTGATATTGGGAAGAAAAGATTTTTCTTTAGAATATGTTCTTTCCCCCTATATAATTGCATGAAAATGATCTACAAACCAGAGACATCAGTTCAGACTTAGGCACAGATTTAACAAAATAGCTTTCAAGAGATGTGTTAGATGTAAGTATTTGGAATCTTTTCCCACAAGAAAAACCCAACAGCCTATTAGCAATGCCATAAAGTTATGTAAATAGTTACTTAGATTTTAATTTGTGACCTGTAAAGTGATGAACTATTAAATTTGTGAATTCAATCACAAAACCTGATTATGACTATAATCCCAAACTAGCCATTTATCATTAATGAAGGGACAATGAAAAAATATCTATTTTTCCCATGGATATCACTCTCTCAATCACCCACATTATCATTGTTCCTCACCTTTTAAGTGGAGATTTTGCAGCAAAAAAAGTTTCTAGATTATTTCCCAACTGTACTGAGCAGCACTTTATAGAGACAGGTTCTGTCTCTTCATGTCCTTTCCCTCATCACAAATTTTAATGTAAAAATATGATGCACAACCAAGATGTTCATATTTACACAATTACAAAAGAAAGAGATAATCAGTTAACAGATTTCCATATATTCAGCTGTTTAGTATATTAAAAGTTTACTTTTGTTTGCATTTGGTTGTTTATTGCATTCTCAGTAAAACTTTTGCCCTCTTGTGTTTTAGTAAATATGTCTGTGTTCAGGAGAACACAGATGGAGAGCGTGTCATTTATGTTTGTTTGGTTGTTCCCTGACAAACCATGTTTTTATTGTAGCCAAATAAAAGAATATGAAGGAAACAAACAGGAAGGTAGGAAACAAAAAGCACCCTGAAAACTTAACAGTCATTCCATTTAGTTTAAAGAACAAGATAGAAGGTTGTATTTCTTGATGACACTAGTTCAATGTAATTACTTTAAAGTTATCAAAAGCCAATATTCTAGGTTTATTCAAATGGAATTTTATCTTAACATTTACATGCTGCAAAATGGTTATAGACAGCTTATGCATAATAAAATCCCACTAAGTTTATAATGATGCCTGCCATAAAAACATTTGCGAATAAACTTTTTTATAACTATGAATAACTATCTTATACAATATTTCCTGTTCTCCATAAGGCATTTACAATTCTGTGTTTACAATCATTCAAGAAAAGCAGAAGCAGAAAGATAAAGTTTATCTTGCTTGTTTTTTCACTCAGAAGTCTTAATATTTTACTTACACTACATATTTTGGATAGGAACATACTGTAAATAATTACACAATCAATTCTGTGATAATATTTTGCACACAAAGGCATTGCAGCGTGAGGTTTTTCTTTTCTGAGAGAAAACAATTCGTATTAGCAGTGCACACACGGGTTTACCTCAGATCTTAGCTGCGAATTTGTATGTTAGAAATATGATGCAAAATCAAATGCAGAGCTAAAATATCATTGGATTTTTACCAATACAGAACAATTCTTAAACTCTCTTTCCAAAGTGTGCATGATACACACACTCAAAAGAGTGAACACTTATATTACATGTATTTTACAGATCACCATTCAGGATAAAATACTGCAGTGAAAGTATTGATTTTCTTTTCTCTTTGGAAGCTATGTCATCTCACTGAAAGGTATCCTCAGTGAACACTACATTAAACTTAAGATGTGCTTCTTAATAAAAGCAAACCTTCATGCACACAATATTAAGGAAATACACTATGCAAATATTTCATAATATCTATGTCTAAACAACTGTCAGTCACTTTAACAGCTCTACTCAATAATGTATAAAATTACAAGAAGAAAATCTGATTAAAGATCTAAACATGAATTAAAGATGATACTAAACAGAGTAACACCCAGCAAAATAGCAGTTTAACAAAACAGCTTTTATCACCTACATTCTACTGTTCTTTTAAAGTTATGCCAGCAGTTCAACAAGTAACAAACACAGAATAATTCTTCTTCCCTGTACTCAGAAACTACAGAAACAATCACAAGTAATAAGCATAATTTAAATTAAATACTCCCTTCAGGTTTGATACCCTCACTGAAAGCACGTATCAACATCCACCTTTGGAAAGATAACGAAGTCCTCGCAAAGCAGTGTAGGAAGGCAGTTATAATCAGAAACCTGCCTTCTGTCCAGGCACTGGGATGTGCTCTCCACTGGCGCTCCCCAGACCCACTGCCCAAGAATAAAGTGCCTATTGTCCCAGCACTGTACTAATTGTAAAAACGCAGCGCATGCAGTAAGCATTATAATTATCCCGACAAACAAGCAAAGGCAATCAATGAAGGAATGAAAGGATAAAAATACGCCACCAGACAAAGCAACCCAAGAATGAAATTAATATTCATAATGGAATGCAAGCTGGCCGAATGTCCCTTTCATGGCATGGTTATTGCATACAAGAGACTATTGTCCACAAGTGAAAAAATCCATATGTGGAGAAAATTTCATGTAGTTCTGCTGAGGAGAAAAGCTTTTCATTCCCAAAATAGTTTCTCCTAGTCCCACTGTTTTGATTAAGTAAAGTTTTGGGCTCCTTTGCCTGGTAACATTAAAAAAAGTTGTCTCTCAGGATCCACCCTTCCCTGAGCTCAGTAAGGTTTGCTTTTTTTCCAGCTCTCCGCTTTCATTTGCAGCTGTATAAATATGAACAAAAAAGCCAGGCTCATCCAAACAAAGAAAAAATGGACTGAATATGCATATCCTCATTAACTAAATTTAATTATGACAAGCAGCATATTAATCAGTAGTTGCTCCAGTTACTGCATTCATTGGTAGGGAGGAGGACTCCAAATTAAAGAGAAGCGTGGGGGACAATCGCATAGTGATTAGGAGGCTGCTCACAACATGATACAATGCACTTTCTAAATAATTATTCAGAGGAAACAGAATAAAGAGGCAGATTGCTCTATTTTTAAGACCAACTCAAGAACAATTAACCAAGAGCATGATGACAAGGCTGCTTTCTTTTTACCGTGACTGCTTCCAGCTCCACGTTCTCATACCAAGTAGCTTGACAAACTGAAAAATTTGCATTTCACAGGGTGCAAGGGTGGCAAGGAATAAAAAAAAAAGGAAAAAGGAAAAAAGAAAAAAAGGAGGAGAGAGAGCTGAGCAGGAGGAGAAATAAAATGGAGAAAGTAAAAGAAAAATCCCATGCTGTACTTGCTGCTGTTTTAATGAGAAGGCCCATGCCCCTACAGCAGCAGAGAAATCCTATCTGTCTCACTGTGATGTTAGGAGCTCTGAAGAGTCACTGAGCTGGAGCCGCAAACTGTGCGCTCTGAACTTTGCAGCACGTGCATTGCAACAGTGAAGGAGGAGTTCAGAAAAGAAAAAAAAAATGCTTCCAGGGAGAGGAAAAAAAAGTTATCACACCAACTTACCATCCACCAGGTCCTGGCTGACATGTCATAGCAAAGCTGCCATTTTATGGAGCTGTCCGATGCTTTTCCTGCCATTACGCTGTCAGCAACCTTCATCAGATGCAGCTCAATGGAAGATAAGACACCTAATCAAGAAAACATCAGCAGTGGCTTGCTGGGCTACATGTAGGCCAATCCTTATCACACTGCATCATGGGAAAAGCTCCTTTATTAGCAAGAACTCCAACCTCACTGATATGAAGACAAGGATCAGGTCTTTTCTTTTTCTTTTTCTTTTTTTTTTTTTTTTTTGTCAGAAGGGATTGGTGAAACCAGCCAGCGTTCTTTGTGTATCATGTGTACACCAGTTTAGTATCTCACAAGAGGGCGGCTAGCTGCATTGCTGGGCTGCACAGACCGAAGTTTATTTGCATTCTTCTCAGTTGTATATTGTTTGACATGATCCATGGTCGGCTCCGAGCGCAAGAGAGGAGGGGGAAGAAATTATTCTGAATTAGTATCTTCCCCAAGAAGGACAGACAGGTTCAGCATCGCGGTGGGGCCCTGGCCCAGAGGTCAGAGCACATGTGTGTGCACATGTGGATCTGGGCGCTCGCACACGCGTGCACGGGCGCGCGCCCCGGGAACACACAGGTAGCAGCTGCAGCTGGGGCAGCCGGGGCTGCCAAAGGCTACAAACTCTGCAACTGGACATATGGAAACAGTTTAACTCTTTGCAATCAGCTTTAGCGAGAAATAGGAAGACTGTAAGTCCTCAGCAGTTAGAATTTAAGTGATGCAGACTTTTCCTCCTCCCTTTCCCATGGATGTTCTTGATTTCCTCTGCTCTAGATGATCTAGCTGGGAAGGGGGGAACAAGTGGGCAGGGAACTATTTTAATCACAGCTCCCTTCCGCCCCACAGCTTCAGGTCATTTACCTCTTCTAAGTACTCTCACCCTCCAGGGTGAGAAGGCGTTCTTCCTTCAAAGTTTTCCTTGCAGGGCTTTTTCCCTAATGGAAAATCTGTCATTCCCTTAAGGAAGGACTAGCCTAGAAGAACAAATTTTTCTGACTTTGTTTTAAGGTGCAGAAAAGAAAAAGTACTTACATAAGCACACAGAGGAAATCCATAAACCCTGGCTTACATTTAAAAGCTATATAAAGAAGAACCAGGATTTGCCAGTCCTGGATGAAGTGATCAGCATAGCTTTTACTGGAGTATTGCAGATTCTGTACATACCATAGCAATAAATCCCTCTTTAGCAAAAACCATATCAAAGCAATCACCTTCTCCACATCTCCAAAATTTTATCCTTAAAATTAACACTTTAGCACAGCAACAATAACTACAGCAATAACAACAAAGCAACAGCAACTATTATTATTTTTTTTTTCTCTCTTTTTTATTATTATTTCCACAAGATCAACTCCTGAATTAAGGGCCCATTTGCTGAGGTCCTGAAACACTGACAGCGTCTAATGAAATGACCCCCTGAGCCAGTCCAGAATGCTGAAAACAGAACAGCTCTGTAGCAGCACGCAGTACATCAAAAGATAAGAGCCATTTTCCCTTCTCCCTGTGTGCTATTGAGGTTGGCTTGCAGCCTCAGTTTCTCAGTTGTTTTAAATACACTGATGAGGCCAGCATCAAAGAAGTCAGACCAAAATTAATGGGGATTTTGGCCATCCCTATCCCCTAAATCAGCACAGTTCTCTTTCTAGAAGAGTTTCTGTATAATAGATGAGGATGTTTCCTTTTTAATTTCATTTAGGTCACAGTGACCAATTTGGACATGAGAAAATTTTTGAATACTGTAAAATCTGCCTATGATCATATGCTATGGGATGGCTTAGCGCACTTAGAGGGCACAGGAGGATTAACTCCAGCTCTGTACCCTACATCCTGCTCAAACAGTCTGGCTTTGTGATAAACATTACAAGGTATGGAGAGCACCAGCAACAGAGTTTTATCCAGTTTTTGGCAAGCAGTGCACAGGCAGATGTCCTGAGGCTGAATCTTTCATGTGGCCTTCACTAACATGCTCATCATGTTGGGCCTACAGCAGTCAACTGTGGGGGTGAGATAAACCCTGGACATCACCCCTAATTTCCTAACAAGAATATTTGCCAGCTCAAGGGAAAAATGGGACTGATGTTGAAGAGGGAGATTCTCTGCAGTTTCCCATCCACCAAAGTCTCGCCACAGGTGAAGAGACCAATTGCTTCAGCCACTAATCTGCCTTACTAGGGCAATTCACAAATCCCCAGCAGCACTGTGACGGCTGGGAGTGTGAGCCCACACTTTAGGTAATCATGAGCCAGTTCACTGTGCTTAAAAGAGGATAAAAGTTTTATCACACTGTAGCTAGCTGAGAGGTCTCAAGCTGCTCTCAGATGTCCAGCCTACAGCAGATCCAATCTTGCAGCAATGTATTTTACTAAGTCAGTCAAAAGTGGAGATGCTCCATCCTAGAAAGCTCCTGAAGCTGCAGGAAGACTATGCATCTCCTATAGCCACAAGCAGCACATGAATATTTGCTTTTGTACATCCAGGAAAGACAGAGTTAATGATAAGCCTCCCTTCTGCTGCGGCATGTTGCCTTCTGGCATTAGCTGCAGAGAGAATGGGGATTTCTGGCACCCAGGAAAACAATGCCTGCAGTGCTTCCCCCACACACGCTGCTCCCATGCCTCCTCCTGCCTGCTGGGAGGTCTGCCTTTCTCCCAGCCATGTCTGTTTTGCAGGTGGAACTTTTTAAATGCTGTAATATGTGGAGAGACCACATCTCCTATGCAGCTTGAAGATACAGTCATAACCAACATAGGTGTATGCTATTGGACAAAATTTTTCAGATGACCTCTTTTTCCTTTCAGAAAAAGACAGATTTCTGAAGAAAGTATACAGTACAATATGCTTGTTACATAATAGCAATGAATTTCAAGGTAATTCAGGCTTACATATTGATATAAGTCTGGAGTTTTTTAAAGTGGAATAATTTGAATTTTCAAGTGAGCTGGATTATTCAAATTAATTTTTCAAGTGAATTTAACATTAATTTCTTTTGGCTAAGTATTTTTTAAATCTTTTCAAAGGAAAGAAGACATATATGAAAATATAAAATTTGGCAGAACTAAAATCTGTTTCTAATTTAAAATAAATTAAATGCAAGCAAGTTCACCCACTTCTAATATCTGTCTTCCATTAGGAAATAATTGCCAATCTAGCTTTTCCCCAAAGGTTTAGGTTTTTGTAAGGTTTGTTTTCTCTAGGCTTACTCAGCTTTTGATTCTACTCCAGGGAACAGTTCCATTTCATACCCAGAAGGAACCTTTAGGAATGTTTAATTTATTTCCATAAGGTTCCAACACCGACTAATAGGCTCAGAGTAAGAATTCACACTACTCTCCTCTGGAGGATAGACAGTGCTGGGACAGAGACACAAATTAGTATTGTAGATTTAAGTAATTGTAGAAAACAAACTCATCCACGCTTACACATACTCGTTGGTGATGGGCTGAAGCTGGGAGATCAGTCCCAGCTATTTACAGTGACAGATTTTACAAGTTTTAGATAGGTGTTGGAAAGCCTCTTTGGCATTCCCTTCTTTGGTCAGGGGTACATACAGCCCTGCCTCAGAGCTTCTTGGGAATCCAGAAGGACTGCTGATCTCTAGAACCCAGGGAGACTTCCCCACAATCCTCCTCAGCATGTACTTTTCCTGTTTCTCCTGCTGTTTTCTGGTAAATATTTTAATTCATCATTATTGGCAGCTGCAAAACCCGTTGAAAGAAACTCACACAGAAACATTCTTAATGGCATTAGGTCTTTTCATTTCTACTAAGGGAGCAGGACGTGGCGCTGCAAAAGCCTGACAATCTGCTGCCTTTGACTGAGTTACATACCCTGGAAAATATAAATTGGATTATTCCTGTATAATGTGGCAGTAATGGGGGTGGGGAGGTGGGGAATACCTGCTATTAACTTTGCTCAGCCTTTCCATTTTTCCTCATTTGACATTAGTGAAGAGACAAATAAAGCTTTTAAAAAATTAATTAAATACCATGGCAGTATTTGCCCAAGAAATATCTTTGCTGACTTCCAGAGTGATGAAAAGCCGTCATTCCTATTGAGCTGTTTTCTAGGCATCTTAAAATCAGACACTTCCCTCTAAGCATTCTCTTTCTTGTGGGTAGAAATACCTCTTCTTTTGTGAAGCTCCAGAGTGCCCAAGACATGGCAGGATACTTCCAGGAACATGAAGAGCTCCACAGTTGAGTTACAAAGGTTCCTGGCGGAGGATCCAGGGGAGGCCGCAGCAGTTCCACTGAGAGTAAAAGTGAAGGCTGACAGGGAGGCCGTCTGAGAGCGTTCTTCCAACGCTCCTACTCTTTCTCCTGTCCCAAGTGCCCGCTAGTCTTCCAGGCTTAGCACAGCACTTTTTGGGACAGGCAGAAAACAGAGGATGGCAGGTACCATCTGTGTGGACAAGCTGGCTTCCAAAAGGCTGGAGACTCAGTCCTGGTCTGATGACACTCAGGAACAAAAGCAATGCTAAAGTATTTTTTTCAAATAGCTTTTTGAAGTAATGTATCTGCAGTGCT
Organism: Ammospiza nelsoni; assembly: GCF_027579445.1. Classification (NCBI taxonomy): domain Eukaryota; kingdom Metazoa; phylum Chordata; class Aves; order Passeriformes; family Passerellidae; genus Ammospiza; species Ammospiza nelsoni. Next base: position 38,309,181 of record NC_080669.1, on the reverse strand, counting down.
GACTAGCAAGGCAAAGTGAAAGCCCTTGTTATATTCAAAAGCACACATCAGTCCAACTGAAAGGCAAATATGATTGTTCAACTTGAAAAAGGAATAATGATACAATTTCATTATGTCAAAAGAACTGATGCACCTTGTGTATATACGTATATATCCTTGTGGGCTATGGTACATTGCAAATTGGGCAGAAGACAATGGGGTAGTCAATGATGGAGACAGGCCCAGAACTGGAATGTTAAATTGTACAAGAAAAATGTAACAAAATTATTCATTTGCATGATTTTCATCGAAATAATCAATGTGCAATAATGAATCCAATGCACAATAAATTGACATGCTAAACTTCTAGCATTCTTTTACATTTATTTATTTTAAAAAGTTTTTAAAATGCAGTATGTAATTTTTTTCATGTCTAAAAATTAGACATGAAAAAATAATGGTTTTCCTTTCCCAAAGGAAAACCGTTATTCAAATGTGAAGGTGGAGTTACACCTGCCATAAAAAAAACCCCAAATGTTTGACATTTAAGAATTATGTGCCTCACACGAGCATTCTTTCTTCAGTAACTACCTGTTTCATGAGGAGGGTAGCCTTTAATGTTCAGTACAGGATAATACTCCATCCATTGCATTTGTGGATTGGATTTCATCCCTATGAGCAATGTGAGAATCATACAAATCTGAATTATATCCCCTGAGATGTAGTGCTAAGAAGCCCAGAAATAAATGGAGGTCATTATGCTGCCTGCTCACAGTCTACTTAGAAGAAAGGATGGATTCTTTTCACCTTCTCTTTGAAGAGAGGGGCATACTGATAGGCTTTATCAAATACAGTGCACTTTTGTAATGGATATGAAGCAGGCACTTTGCTTACAGCCCATCTCCAGTTCAGTGGCTGCCAAAACAGCTCTATCAGCCAAGACCAAAACACTTACACGGTGTTCACTGTGAGCCAGTAAAAGCAGAGGGCTCTAGGGAAAGCAGTGCCCTTACCCCAGACTGCATTGCAAATCTGAGGGGGTGGCATAGGTACTGAAAAAACCAAAGCGGATTGCTCCCCTTTCCTAGGACACTGCATGCAGTAAAGGTTTGGAAGCCAAACCCACCCCTTAAAGTGACTCCTTGCCATTTCACTGCCATGAAATGCTGGTCCTTTTGCACAACAGTGGCCAAAGACTGCAGTGCCACGCTGTGCCCTCACAGCCCTGCTGAGTGCACTCAAGGTGGGCAGGAGTGGTGGGGATGCTGCTGGTGCTCAAAGCCAGCACCTGCCTCTGGAGCAAACATAGCACTCACACTATTGAGAAACCACATTTGCCACGTAGATACCAGTTCACAACTGCTGCTCTTCTGTCAGCTAGCTCTATCCCATTCTTCTCACACCTCACAATTTCTGATCAGTACTTCATATCTCCAGGCTAACTCAGTTATTACTGGAGATATTAAATGCATAAAAAAGTCTAGATGGATTTCCTTTATTTAATATGCCATGGAAATAAATTATTTCCAAACAAAAAGTAGATCGGCGTATTTTCTGGGTGCAGCACATTCCTCCTCTATTTTAGTTCCATTTCACATTCATTTTCACAACTTTAGTTGCTCCCAATATATCTTTCTATGTTTAGCATTGATGGTAGTTTGGTGTGAGATGAGGCTAGCTCCAAATAATTTTCTGCCTTGTCTTCCCTTTTAACTCAGGTATTTCCTTTGCTTGTAACCCCTCAGAAGTGGCAACTTCTTCTCCTAATTTGATAGACTTGAAATCTTTGCTAGTGATTCTGCAGATCTGTATGGTTTGTATTGGGTTTGTGCAGCAGGATTTTGGTAGCAGGAGGCTACAGGGGTGGGTTCTGTGAGAAGCTTCTGGAAGCTTCCCCCACGTCCAGCAGAGCCAATGTCAGCCAGCTCTGAGATGGACCCACTGCTGAGCAAGGCTGAGCCCACCAGCAATGGCAGTAACACTTCTGTAACAGAGGTGAAAAAGAAGAAAAAAAGAAGGTACAGAAGGAAAAAATTGTTCTTGCACAGAAGTGATTGCAGCCACGCAAGAGAGAAACAGCCCTGCAGACTCCAAGGTCAGCACAGAAGGAGGCGAAGGAGGTGCTCCAAGCACGGGATGTGAGATTCCCCTGCAGCCATGGAGCAGCTCTGTCCCTGCAGTTCATGGAGGCTCCATGTTGGAGCAGAGATCCACCTTCATCCAACTGAGGATGCAGGAGCAGGCAGATGCCCAAAAGATGGCTGCAATTCCATGGAAAGCCCACTTTATCTATGGCCCTGTGGAGAGAGAAGCCCATACTAGAGCAGGTTTGCTGACAGGACCTCTGGGACACATGCTGGAGAAACCTGTTCCTGAAAGACTGCACTCTGTGGAAAGTGACTAATGCTGGAGCAGTTTATGAAGAACTGCAGCTGAAAGGATGGACTGAGAGTGCAAAAGTTCATGGAGGACTGTCTCCTGTGGGAGGGATTCCACTCTGGGGAAGGACTCCTCTCCTTGAGCAGCAGCATAAGCAACATGTGATGAACTGACCACAACACACATTCCCTGCCTCCCTGCACTACTGATGGAGAGGAAGCAGAGAATCTGTAGTAAAATTGAGCCTGGGAAGGCTCAGTTAAGGGAGGAGTGAGAGGAAGGTGTTTTTAGGATTTGTTTTACTTTTCACAAACCTGTTCTGATTTTGATTTGTAATAAGTTCAACTAATTTCCCCAAGCTGGATGTGTTTGCCCACGACAGTAATCAGTCAGTGATCTCTCCCTGTCCTTATTTCAACTAGTTTTTAATTATATTTTCTCTCCAGCTGAGGAGGGGAGAGACAGAGCAGCTTTGGTAGACATCTGGCATCCAGCCAGTGTCATCCCACAACAGGGCTTCTGGAGCTACTTTGCCTAAAGCAGGACTGACTCTGAGTCCATAGTCACCACATATATTGAGTATTCTGCCTGCCTTCTATCAGCAGGTTAGGCATGAGGACTACTTACCTCAGTGAGGGCAAGGAGATGTGGGAGTTGAATTGTGACTGGCAATCATTGTTCCTTAGCTAGAGATTGTCCAGGTAACCTCTTGGTGTTGGAAACCATACTTGGGATGGGAAGAATGTGATGGATAACTGGCTGAGGGACAGGGATTTTCCCATGTGGTTAAATACCAGCTCCAGGCCCTCACAGCAAACTCCCCCAGGGCAGAAGGACTTGGGCATGGCAGGTACCTTGGTTTGAGTACTGGTCAAACCAGAGATGACACAGCTGGGGCAGAAAATATGGTCTCCACCAGTTTTCTTTGATGAAACAAAACTGAGAAGGTGAAGTGCAAAGAAAGGTGAAGGCCCTGTTCCAGATAGTTTATTCCAAGGATATTTATATTTAGATCCTTTATTTCATGTTGATGTTTTTGGCAGAATAATGTAAAAGGGGTTTGTTATTAGACACGAGGCACAGATAGTGAAGACTCCTTGGTTTGGGGGGGCATCGTGTGTATCTGCTGAGAATAATCCAATGGTATCCGTGTAGCTAACTGGCTTATCTCTGAGTAAGGCTTATGGTTATCTTCATTGACCTGGCTGCCCAGGTAGTGATGGTTAATGATTTCCCCATGATGAGCATTTTCATGATCTTTCACATCCTCATGCAGTTCACAGTCTGAAAGCCCATTCTGCTTGTAAAGAGAAAACTACAAAGGTATGGTTAAGCTTTATGCAGGGTGAGGCATTGTAGCATAGCTGCAATTGATGTCACCTGAATGATTTTCAGCTGAAGTGAGAAAAGGGGGAGAACAGGTCAGGACTAAAAGAAAAGTTCTTACTTAAAATATCTAGGAACTCTACTTCCTATTAACTCCACTGGACCATTGCTGTCAATGTTTTTGACAGCATTTGTCAGCAAAAGGAGACTTCCTTATATAATGTTGATAGTAATCATAATCCTCTCCTGAGGCTAAGCAAGAATTCTGACTTCACTCAGCACCAGACTGGGTCAGGCCCAGCACCATTCTGTGAAGAATGCTAATGCACTACCTGTCCCTTGCCATAAGGTCAATTTCTATTTGGTCCCCCAAGAGATCACCACTATGAGTCCCACACAGGCAATCCCTGCAGATCTAAGATGTTAAAGTAAGACCTCTGATTTCTCTGCAAGTCTTTTTCTGCTGGAGTGTCTGTCCTGCTGTTAAAAGGCTTGCATCTGCCATGATCTTCTCTTCTACATTCTGCCCTGCTCAGTTGTGGAAGGTTGGTGCTGTTCCAGCAAACAGCACTTCAGGCTATTCCTCAGTTTGCAGCCCATGGTAGGCAAGCCAGATATGTGAAGGGTCTATGCAGACATATTTTGCCTCAAGTTTTGGTGCCAGATCATTGGAGCTCACACAGGTATCTATCTGTCTGATGCCAGAGGGGAGGATCAAGTTTTCCCAACAAAAGCACTAGCTTTTTAACTGAGTAGTTATCAGTATCCCTGTGACTACAGGTGTGTGATTTAGCTACCTATCCATATATGTGGATAGTTATCAATGCCTGCTTCTGTGACGATTGCTATTGTGCACAATGCTATTGTGACTTCATACAAGTTTTGACGTGCCCTGTTATTTAGGTGTTTTCTTTCATATTCATGTGCTTCTGAATCTTCCTTTTGTCCAGTTTTACCATATAAAGGTTAGCACACTGTGGGCAGAGTATGAAGTAACAAACTGACAAATCCTCTGCTGCCCCATTAGACACCACAAACCTGCAGGGAAGAGCAAACATGGGTAATTAGAAGTGCACAGGGAGCTCAGTGGTGCAGCACTATAAGAGGCCAGCCCCATTTCTTTCAGTGCATCATCCTTCTTTACCCCAATGAAGCACAGAACAGCAAGCTACAACAGAGAAGAACAAACTGTATATAAATAGAAAGAAGTATAACATTTAACTCAGTTCACATCTGGGAAAATTACTACCTGTCTGAAAACTGCTCCAAGATCTCAGCAGGGTCTGTTTTTTAAAGCTTGCTTCTGAAAGGACTTTATATAATAATGTAGTTCAATTCATCTGAGCAGCTTAAAATTCTAAGGACATATTAAACAAATTGAATTAATCATTCTAACCACCTAGCCAGCTCCTCTGGGTGATAATAACTGAAACATATTTAGTTAATTATAAAGATTTCTACCTGCAAATGTCCCCGGGGCTTTGTAAAATAACTGCACAAAACATATGGATTGAGATAACATTCTGCAAAGAGCTCACTAAACCTGGAGTTGCTGTCCTACTCACAAACTAATTACACATTGCATATCTGCTGTTCATTTTACATGATAAATAAATACAGCTCAACATCCATGGTTTTGTACACAACCACAGACGTAATACAATACAGACCTTCACATTCAAAGACTTTAGGCATTATAACTAAAAGTGCATTTAAGGTACGTTTGCCAAAACCCTTACTAGACCTAGTAATGGTAAGTGGACATATGGAGCCTCATCAGTATTCTCCAAGATGGAGACATAGCACCTTTCTCTCCAACACCTTTTAAGCAATACATTAATGTTATTTACTGCCTATCTTTCATGAGAAAACAAACTGCTCTTTCACTCATTCATGCGTCCTTTTTCCCAAAATTTGATAAACATAAAAAATGTGCTTAAAAATGTTTAATCTTTTATCAGAATCAGCTGCAAATAACTGTCAGAAAATTTGCCATTGTTGACTTTCTCAAACAAAAGAGATGTAATTGAGATTGCTCTGTATCATCTGTGTTTATTAATTCAACATCTATTTGTAAGAATAATGGTTTCATTCAGACTTCTCCAAAACTGGAAAATTGTTCCTATGAATCATACGTGCTCACCGATTTTAACTGTGACAGATAAATTTTCTTTTTTCTTTTTTCTAAGCAGATAAAGTAAGATATGTAGGGAGTGGCACATCTTAAGTATAACATTAACTGCTGGCTTTTGAATTAATTTTTCAGAAAACAGCACTTGTATTTTAATGAGAATACTCTCCGAGGTACATAGCTATCAATTTGGCTGGCTAGTACGTTCAGAATCATTTTGTTGCTTGAAAAAGACATGCAGGTTAGAAATCTGATCAATTGCACGCGACTATGGCTAAACTTCAACAGTTCCATCAGTGCTCCATCTTCCAAGTATCTGCAGTTTTTAAAAAAGTTGAAATGTCTAGTTTTTGAAAAGTAAGATCTCTAAGCAACTGTATGTCCCAGCCAGATGCACCCATTCATACCTCAGCTATTCCACAGGAAAACTCCAAGGAATTGTGCTTAACAGAACAAGAGCAGCTGAACTGATGGCAGCAGAAAGGATGAAAAGATCAAGTCAGACTTTTTTTTTCACTGCCATTACTTGAAAATTAATATAAACTTAGCAACAAAAATTTTATCACCTACCCACAGGGAGATGCTACTCTGAGATATGGAGGATTGTGCTACATCTCTCTGTTCATCTGCAAAAACAAGCAAGAAGATAAAGGGTCACAGGGCCACATTGCTACTCACAGACTCCTTTGCAGCCTCATCTGCGCCTGGTGTGCTGGGGCTGCAGTGCTGTTACTTCTGCTATCTTAAAACAACATTAGGTTAAAAATACATGCTTTATTCACCAAACAAGGCTACCAACTCTCCAATATGCAGCAACAAAGAATTAAATAGAAGAACACACTTGGACCAGCAGAAAAGCCATTGCAGCTCCTTTCCTAGTTCACCCATGTTGCTGTGGCTTTTCACTCACCAAGGATATGAAAGTAGTACCTGTTGCATTTGACTCTGTAGCAATATTTTTTCAGATTTAAGAGGCATCATTTAACTAGTCTAAAGAAAACACTTCTTAGCTTTTTTGTTCTGGGAGTATTGAGGTACAACACGGAAAACAAATTCCGATTTTTCAGTCCCAGATTAAAAAACCTTGACATAAAGCTGAACACTTCATGACGCTGAAGATGTACTACTGGTGAATGAAGAGACTTACAATAAAAATTTTCAGTCCTGGCTCTTAGTGAAAAATAACCAGAATTAGTCTTCACCCATACACATTCTGCATTTATGCTTTTGTAGGAATATGCCCTGAATATGTAACTATGTAGAAAATAGCCAAATTAAATTCAGAAAGGTATTTTCTGAAGTACAAGTACTTACTATAAAAAGGCATACATATAAAGCTTTAATATTTGAAAGCAAAATAAATTTATCTCAGGTGATTTCCCATGACATGCACACCTGTTATTCTTAAATTTAATCCAAATTTGAAGTAGAAAACTAAACACAGTTTCTTATGTGATCTCTCTTCTTGGTGTATCCAAGAAGTTCATGGGAATGAGCTGAAAAACACATATGCTTCAAATTCCAGTCACCTATGCACTGCTAGGATGTTAGGGGGCCAAATCCCTTCCTTGTGTGACGTGTGGGATATGGCTGTTTCTTCTGAAGTGCACTATTCAGATTTCTCTGACATGGGCAGTACACCTTCAGCACTGCAGCTCTGCACAACTCCCTAGTTGGAAACCCAGGTGTCTTTGCTAGGAGAACCACAGGTCATGTCGATGACTGAAGGCAGATATTCTGAGCCCCAGACTTGCAGTCTAACCCAGTGAGTTAGCATCCATCAGCTATCAAAACAAATTATCACATTCCACATCTAAAGGGCTCAAATTTCTGCACTGTCCACACTCACATATCTTACACTTACCAAAAAAGAGGAGCCCATTATGTCAGCCAACAGACTGGATTTTTGGGGGTTTGGGCCCCAGCTACAGCAAAGTCCAAGCTTCATGGAATAAAAATGAGGTCAGGAAGCATATCCTAAACAGCAAAATCATGCTGTATTTGGAAATAAATTATTACTTGGGCTTGAAAGAGTTGCTACATTTCAGCAGCACCCATTCAGTTTATTTTATGTTTATCTCTGTGCAACTGAAATACAGCTTTTTGGCTTACTCCACGCAAAGCCTTTGCTCCACGTCTCTGTTGTCACACTAATCTTTCAGCAAAGTGAAGGTTTTTGAGATGGGAAGTGTAATGAGAGAATTATTGTGAAACTAGAAGACACACAAAAAATGTGCTATAACTGATACAATTATGGCCAGGTTTTTTTCAGCTTAACTTAGCTTCTTTTTATTCAGACCAACACATCCTCCATCCTTCCTTAAGCCTATTTATTCAGCTTGAAGTACACAAGGTCAAATTTTCCCTCCTACTGCACTTCCACATCAGTGTTATTTTGGCTCATATGAGTAATAAATCAGACTACAAGACTGTTTGCATGTATTTGTTCATCTGTGCTACCTGGTTGCCTCTTAAATTTATAGACTCAAAAATACTGTTTCATTCAGTTTATAAATTGACAAAACACATCAAGAAATACCTTCAGGAGCAACACATCAAGAAGTACTTTCAGGAGCCTTAGGCACTAAAAATACTGGTGTGTACATTTTAAAATTACTTTTATGGGCAACTTGGAATAGATCTCAGCTTCCGCACAGTGAAAATCTGGCATGCACTCATACAAGCCAGGAAAGATTGCTATGGAAGTGATTTTTATTTCTGTTATTAGCTGAATCCGGTTCTTGGTTTGAAACAGAAGATGCAAGGCCTGTACCACAAACCATCACCAAGTAGTTTGTGCCTCCTGATTCATGAAGTGACACAGTCCAGCTATGCTAATAATTTCCTTGCAGACATAACCACTGTTTTTTTCCCTTGGGTTTACTAGTCTTGCAGTGATCTTCCCAGGTGTCTAAAATCTTCCCTGTACTTCTGAAGCTGAGACTACTGCACCACACCCAGCAGCTTTTGTTTGATTGCTCTCTAAATTTTTTTTCCTGTGGCCACTGCTGCATTTCTTTTTACTTCTTTAATGCCAGTATCTCATTTGAAATAGACCAAAGTGTGTGAAAATTTTCTGCATCAAAATCTGACATAAATTCCCATGTACACAAAACAGAAGAGCTGCTGATTCAGATTCATTTGACTCTATCAAAAACTGCTCCAAGGATGAACAAGCTAATGCATTGTAAAAAAAATAAATAATGCAAGCCGAAGATTATAAACCCCAAACTCTATTTCTGTAATTTGAAAAATGGCAATTTATATAAATCTTAATTGATACCGACATCAGAGGTTCCTACTCTGGCTGTAACTACAGGCAAGAAAATTAACCAATGCTGTAACTAGTATTGTGTACCAACATTAGTTGATAGACTATTCCTAACAGAGAAAGATTTTAATGTTTCCACCAACATTCAGCTCTTCTCTTTAAAGCAAACAACAAAGCTCAGATAGTAAGCACCTCACTAACTATTCAGTGATTTTTCACAGTTCGGTTTTTCAGAAGAGTCATTTGGGATTGTAGCTTTTTCACTTGTTACAATAAAAAATATACAGCAGTGGGAGTAATTTATAACCTAATTAGAAAAATCTACAAATATCTCAAAAATATTAGTAAACAATTTACACAATTTTAAATCAATGTAAATGAAATTCAGTGAAGAGAAAAAAAAGTTATTTTTTTATTTAAAAATAAGATTTCATAAAAATACAGGACAAAAAAATTCTCAGTAGGAATGAAAAAAATAAATCATAATTTTAATCCATCTTAAGAAATCTCACAGAAACATTACATGAATCAAATTAACAAAGATAAATTAAAAAAATACAATGCTTATAGCTGAACATACTCATGCATTTTCAGATTTGATTAAAAGAATACCACAGTAAGCTTTCCTGTTCTGATATTATCCAGTCATTCACTTCGTATATTACCATTCAGGCATAATCAGTGTTAGACCTCATAATTTTCAACTCCAGTAGGAACTTCATTCAGCTTTATTTGAAAACAGTCAAGATCAAACTAAGAACAAATGAATAAAACTCAATCACATGCCCATGTTTCAGCTACAAAATTCAGAATGCTAGTTTACAAAAATCAGTACTCCTTTTCCTGTTAAAGAGACAGAGTGATAATTTCCTGTCTGCAAACCACTGTGATATACAGATATGAGTCCAGGGAATGTGCATGGAAATCCCCAGACGTGCACAGAAATTAGAAGTTAAATTTCGTATTTTCTAACTTGAAAACCTCTGTACACCATTAACACTTAGATGGCCCTTGTTGCTACAAGAGGTTTTAAACACTCTGCCATGGCCTGGCCAAGACAAAAGATATCACTGGATAATTTCAGCAGAACTGAAATCCTAGGCCTTATGTAGTCCACAGATACAAGTATTTCAATGCCTCCTAAGGGCAAATACTCAGCCAGTGAGAAAGTAGTACAAAAATCTTTTGAGGAACGTTTTCTGAAGTATCCAGTCATGTAGTAAATTACCTAAGTATGGATGGTGTATGTAGAAGTACCTGTTCTTCCCAAAGGCAGTGCCGACCAGCATTCAGCACCACACTGTTGCTTTTGAGATCCTAATACTTCAACTAATTTAGAATTAGATTCAGCTTCTTAGTGGGAGAAAATCACCTCCCTCAGCCTCTTGGCTGCTCTTCTTATGATGCAGCTCAGGGAACAGGTGGTTTGCTGTGCTGAAAGCACACATTACCAAGTCATGTTGAGCTTCTCATCAACCAAACATGGTAACATGAACAATTAAATATCCTAGATTCTGAATGCAAACAACAATGTGATCTGTCATGATCTGCTGGTTTGGGATGAGGTAATTTTCTTCAGGGACCTAATGCAGGGCTGTGTTTTGGATTTGCACTGGGAAGAGTGTTGATAGCACAGGAATGCTTTCCTTACAGCTGAGCGAGAAAGAAACATGGTGGCATGGCCTTTTTGCTCCTTACAAGGAGGCCGGGGGTGCACAAGGAGGTGGGAGGGGACACAGGTGCGACAGCTGACCCCAGCTGACTCCAGGGACATCCCACAGCACATGGTGGACACTCAGCAAACAAGGTCGGGGAAGGAGGAACACATGAATGTTTGGAGTGATGGTGCTTGTCTTCCCCAGTCACTGTCACGTGTGGTGCAGCCCTGATTTCCTACAGCCGGCTGAACACCTGCCTGACCATGGGAAGCAACAAATTAATTCTTTATTTTGCTTTACTTGCCTGTACAGCTTTTGGTTTACCTATGAAACCTAGAGATTGTCTTTATCTTGACCCAAGAGTTTCACATTTTTACTCTTTCAATTCTCCCCCTCATCCTGCTGGGGGGAAATGACTGAGTGGCTCTGTGGTGCTTAACTGCTGACTGGGGTTAAACCAGGATACATGACATTCCACTTGGTGTTATATTAACCATGCATTTATAGACCAATTAGTCAAAATAATTCTCACGAATATCTGACAGCTCAGAACATATTTTAAAAGTTAAATATATTAATAAAGACAGATGCATAGAAAATCTATTCTTAAAACTCCATGTATGTGAAAATTCAAGACTCATAACTCCTTCTCAAGAATGAAAATTATTGTGTACCTGAACTACGAGACCAGCTGTGTGATGGAATCTCTCCTTCAAAGCAACAGATCAGAGGACAGATTCACAGATATTATTTAATAAAATATCTTTTATTTTAGACATCAGCATTTTTCAAATGAAATCTCAAATCTCTGATTATGAGAAGACAGCAAGTTAACAATTTTCGGTCCTACCAGAAGTTATCCCACACTGTAAATAAACCAGCTACTTGCAAATTTTTTTAGGGAGGAGTTCATTGGTTTTTTAAGTTCTCTTTGTGCCTTTCAGGAAATCAAATATTGCCAAGTCAGAAGATAAGATTCACTTTTCTTAATGAAGTACATGTTGTTCAGATATTATACTAGGATGAACTTTAGTAAGACCGTCTTTAAGATTTTTTTTAATGCATAAAAATGACAAACACTAATCAACCTTGAAATTGCAGTTTTTACTAAAAGAAAGAATTCTAAGGAAGACTTTCTTTCCCTATGGAGGGAAAGAAAGCGATGGTTCAAAGGATTCAAGAATTTCAAGGTCTGAAGGATTTTAAATTGGTTGATAAAGTCTGATTTTTCCTGACAGAACAACTCATTCTGAGAATTAGTTTCAGAAACATTACTTGGAGAAACTAATAACATGATAGGGTCCTTCAGCTGAATTAAGAAAAAAATTATTACTTTTACCATTTTAGATGCCTCTCATTCAAAGAATAAAATTTAGTACCTCCTAAAATGTCAAGACTCTCCAAATTCTCCCCTTTGTCCCCCAAACACTTAGAAAAAGAAAAGGGACAAAAATGAGCAGTCTTAATCATGTTGCAAATTGATGCCTATCAATTATGATATTATCAATTATTATGAATATTATCAGTTATGATGAGTAGGAGACTGAGAAAAAGTAGATTTCAAAGGAAGTCAAACAACATGGGAACATTTGAGAACATGAAATTGTGAAATTAGCACTTTCGTTTGAGAAACAGGCAAGATTTTTACAGACATCACTTGCTGGAAAGTATAACTGATACTCCATCCTGAAACAGTAATACTGGGAAGCAGAACACACAATTATATGCCCCATGATAAATATACCAAAAAATAGTTAAATTCTTGGTTCTCTTTCTGAATAAGGTTCAGAACTGTGCAAACTGCTCTGATAACTGAACAGCATTAAAAACTTCAAACTATGCTTTGCTCATGAAACATTTAAATATTGGCACAGAAAATGAAATATTATTTCCCTGTATATTCCAGAGACTAAAATAGTGGGAGGAAGGAAAAGAAAATAATAGAGCCATTACTTTATTATGTATATCCAGATTCCTTTCAATTTCAAGCACTGCTTCAGTCTTTTCATCCATTTCCGCAAGCTTCTTTTTGTCTAAATATTGCTGCCAATATGTCAATAACACTTGAAAGAAAGCCTAACCTCACTACAACTGGCATGAGGAAAATAAAAAGGAAAATAGCTGAACATTAGGCTTAAATTTAAATTAAGGAAACATTGCATCTATTTTTAATAGGACAGGAAAAGTAAAGTTGGATCAAATGTTAGACATTTACAAAAGTTTTAAGTTCAAGTGATTTTTAAGATGCACTTCTTGGAACTTTCAGTGGATTATCAAAATCTGTTAATTCAATAAAGGGACACCTAAGATTGGCACTAACTGTACTAAGACTTTAAGAGAGTTGATCTAAAAATTTTTTGCGAACACCAGTCATGAAAATTCTTACTCTTCTTTTTCGAAGTAACTGTTCACAAATAAACTATTACTTTCTGTACAATCTACATGTATAAAATCCTGATTTTGTGTCTTTTACTGTGTCCTGCTGCATGGCTGTTATTTAAGGGGGATCCTAGTCCTATTAGACTACTCAAAAAACAAAGTAAGCAGCACAGCTGGAAACACCGAGTTGTGAATTTCTCCTAGAAATCCATAGTAGTTTTCACAATCATGAAGTTAATATTTGTATAGACACAGAGAGCTAAAGCAGGTACATAACTTTTTCAGAGACAGGAAGACCGAGCTGGTACTTTGGAAATAATTATCATTTTACCAGATCTGAAAGACGCTTTCTTTGGTTAACTACTTCCACACTTATACGCTATCAACATTAACATAGTATCCTACTAAATGTGTTTATATACTTCAATGTTCGTGTTAATAGCAAATCTAGAAATATGTATAAATATTAATTAATTTTATTTTAAATATACAAACACTTAGACCAATTCCAGCTAATCAAGACTAAAGAAAAGTAAATATAAAATTTTAAACTTTTATTGACAATATATTCTTCTTTATGACACATTATGCTAACTAACTACACCTATATTTTTTAAAAGTAATCATTATAATATTTGCACCATACAACTTCTTTGTTCATTATTGCTGATTCAAATCCTTGGGATTTAGGGAAAACATGCATAGTATCTGCATAGTTTACCCTGAAATATTTAATCCCTCTCATTGAAATAAAGACATGAACACTTTTCACTAACATCATATCTAGGCCAGAAGGTAACTGTAAGCTGTTCTCTATGTAAATACACACATTTGTGTGCCTCTACAAAACCTCTCTGAGAAAGGCTTAGGAAGTACTCTGCTTCAGCTTGCAATGTTACCTTTTACAGTGCAGTGCTGCAGGATTACTTTTGCATATCATAAATAACTCATGGAATCATGGAATTTTAAACATATGCAGCAGAAAAAAAGACATTATTATTATCCAGACTGACCTACTGATAAAAACTCTAAAAAAATTTCAAGGCAGAATAAGACACTTAGTGAGAAAGCTAACCACCAATGTAAACTTCAGGGCTTTCGACACAAAAATTAAAACAGAAGGAAAAAGAAAAGGAAAAAAAAAGGAAGAAAAAGAAAGAGCCAGTATCAAACTGGATGAAGACTACATTCCCATTGTTTACTTTTGGTATTAACCTCAAAGACAAAAGGAATCTCTTCGGAAAGCTAGTTTGAAAGAAAATAAGCCTGAAGTTGATTGTTTAACTTGCCTTAATTTCAGAATAAAATCAAGACCATAACTAAAATAATGCCCGGGCCACACGGTGATGCCTATGACTGGATTTTAATTGACTTGAAGACTGTCACAGTCCTATTATCATAAAACCTGTAATGCACTTCCAGCATAGAGGACCCATCTGTGCCCACCATCCATCTGTTTAGTCATGATTGGCAAAGTGGTAGGGAACTCGCAGTGGTTGCCGTTGCCTGAAAGGAATAAACCACAGGATCTTCCAGTGAGTGCCAAAAACTTCTGAGAAGGTCTGCTGCCATGGCTTCTGGGGCCTCGATCTACAGAAGACAGCATTATTAGTGAAAGACACCATGCCCACAGCGCACTTCAGTCAGCTACAACAATGTAGGCTGGCTGGGAATTCAATACTGGACTCTGATGAACTGTGTCCAAGAATCACAAACACAACTTTTATTTCATTACGACGCGCAGCTGAGACTTAACTTTGGAGAACAGAAATTATCTGTGTCATCAATCAAACAAAGGCAACTTTTGAAGCACAGGAGACCTCAATATGAATGAAATGTATGTCAAAACACTGCAGAAAGTATCTTTTGATCTGTACTTCTGAAAAGAAAATATAGTTCCACTGGCTTTGAGTAGGGAAAGAAAGGGAACGACATGCAGCTATTTTGTGTACAACCACTATTAAAAAGATTAGTGAGGTGCTGCTACAGATAGGAAGTACAGCACACAGTACCATGCAAAATCATTTTAACAAAGAGCTCCCTTAGCATTTCAGCAATGTAGGAATTTTACAGAACTTACATGTCTTCACAACAGTTAGACATTTTTTCTATACTTGTAGTGTCCTGTTAAAGAGAAAAAATAACACAATGAAAAAGTATTTATTTACATTGCAAACTTTTAAAATGTCATGATAGCAAGTAACCACACCAGGGAATTAATTATTAATGTACGCTGTTTTGACTTTAGTTCATTAGGATGCATATTACACACATGCCATATTAGTTTTAAATAAATGTGAGATTATACATATAAATTTTAACTCAGTCTGTCTGTTAAATTATTTTTATAGGCATGATATGAAACTATACTGTGTAGTTTGACTACAATACCAAAGAATGCCAACAAAACCTTTCAGCATTATTACAGCAAAAACTAATTCAGATATTACAATTAATGCACAGGACATTTATGAGCAATGTGTATAAGGCCCACTCTTGCCATACTTTCCACAAGCACTCATTTCAGACTTGGAGTATCCCACTGAGATAACCACAAAGCTAGTAAAATGCAGTCATTAACAGATGTAGTATTTTGAAAAGCAGGAGCTAGTCAGAAGTTTTAAAATCATTAGCTTCGTGAGTATTACAACACAAACAGCACAACTGAAAATATACCATGAGTTTCTACAGTTCCTATCATTAAATACAAATACAAAAATTGTTATCTTAAAATGTAAAAGCTAATAATGTGCAGAGTGAAGGCAATCCTGCAGATAAGAGCAACTTAAATTCATACTTTAATTATAAAATGTCATGGTAAGTAATAGATCAGTTTTAGCTTAGATCACCCCCAAACAAAACTTTTTAAATTACCAATAGTGCTTTTTTTTCACTTTTCACTACAGATTTCACAAAAAGGCTTACTTTGTGAGTATCATGTAGGGAGTTTCAATATAAATTCATAGTTCATTACACCCTGAAATCACTTGCGAAGTTCAAAACACAATCAATTGAAATATTCTTCATTATTTCAACTCCTTTTCATTGGTAGTTTGGTATTTCCCTTTACTTTTCACTGATTCAGGCATGCACATAATGTACCTGTCAAATTACAGTAGAATTTGAATAAGACCAAGAGCTAATCTCAATTGCCTCAACCACATACAGACAGAAAAGGACTGTGGTTTAATTAGGCTGCTACTTCATTGTCATCTGAAACACTCCCTAGCACTAAAAACCACACTGCGCTCCTTGATTGTTCCTGCATGCAATTCAGTGCAGGCATTGCTGGGACTCCACCCCTACCTTTCAGTTAGGGGAAGTTTTAAGGGGGAAGGGCGGAATGTGATTGGGAAATAACATAGAGGAAGCTGATTTCCTGCTCCACCAGACACGGCTGGCCCCAATTCCCTTGCCAACTTTTTGTATTCTGCTTCCCAGCTCTGAAGTGTTTTGGAACAGGATCCCTTACCACACACTAAACAGCAAAAAATCTTAATTCTGTCCACAACCTATCCAGCTGATACAGCAAAGGAGAGAAGTTCATTTTTCTCATGTCAATTCACCAGGATGCACAAGTTCTTGCCCAGAAGTTTGTGTAGAGAAGCCATGCCCAGTCAAGGTTACATAAACCACAATGGCCCCATTGTTAGGTGGGTTTTAACATCCACTCAGCAGTGAGGGAGGAAAGGACTGGAGGAGAAAACTGTAAACACTGTTTGTTGCTTTGATTCCCACAGATAAACTGCTGCTCCTCTCACATTATAGGCCTGTCTTCCCTCTCCTGCCACTAGCATGGCATTATACAAGTCCTTCTCCTTGTTAGGGCAGGACCCAACTTCACAGCCAAGGAATACTTTGCTTTCTTGGATTGCCTTTTTACTCAGCCTTTGTCAGAGAAAATATCATCTTTCCCTACCACAAAAATTCAGACATGGCTTTTTGAATAAAAAGGACTAAGTAAACTTCCTAAGTAAACTAAGAGATTACTTCCATGGCATTTCAGCAAAGTGGTAATACCATTTTCATGAGATGCTATAGTTCCTTTTGTAACTGCAAAAATATCTCAGTTCTAGGAATTATTCTCTGGTCCACTCAAAGCTGTTTATCAAATAGTACAAAATAATATTAGCATATTTGAAAGCAATAATGGCAAATGGTCTTTTGTAAAACAATAACATGCTATTCCAGACTCTAAATGGACATGTAGCTATGGAATATTTATTCTACCATTTCAAAAGAGGGGCCTTTAAACCAGCTCTGGGTGCAGAAGTAACATCACCAAATATCTTAAACATGGCTTTCTGCTGTGTTTCTACAGATTGCTTACTCATTAATACACTTGTACCACTCCCTAAAATACAGGTTTTGAGATTTTTTGGGGGAAAATCACAGATTGAAACCTGGAGATTGTATTTCGTTTTACATGTTGTTATGGCATGTTGTCATGACCCTGAGAACCTCTCAAGACGTGAGAGGTTCTCAGGGTCTGCTCCCCTCCAAACTGTAAATTAACTAAGTTAAAGAACCAAAGCAGGAACTAACTTCCTTCCTTTCCTCCCTTCCCTTTGCTCCCTTCCCTCCCTTCTTTCCTCCTTCCCTTCCCTTCTTTCATTGCCTGCCTGTTTCCTTTCTCCCTCCCCTTACCTTAAAATGGCAACATACACTTCAGATTACTTTTGCTTTACAGCAAAGCAACTGGGGTTGAGCAGCGAGTCCTTTGCTTCTTGGATACTTTTTCAACATGAAAAAATATTTAGAGCCAAATTTTAAAAGGTTCAAACTAGCAAAGAAACATTGCTTTGAAGTTTATCTGCTTAACAAGTATTAGTGACTGAACTTAAGAAACAAAATACCTTCCCTGCACCCTCATACCTTCCCTCTCCCCACACTGCTGCCAAACAGGCTCATCTGAAATCTGCTTTCATTTGAGAGTGAACCAGTTTACCTTTTCACATGAAAGTGAAACTTCACAGCACCCCAGGAAAGTCAGTAGCCCCTCTGAAGACAGGAGATGATGGAAAAGGAGAGTACCACAGTTGAGTTTTGACCTGTTATTTAAGGCTTCTTTCTCAGACATGAATTTTTTTTCTTTTGCAGACAAAGGACCAGAATAATCACCATTCTTCTGAATGAAAAGATGGTCAGCTCATTAAAACATCTCATAAATGTCTTCCAATCAGAGTATCATCTCTCTTATGCATTTGATGTGTACCAAGGTTTTGCAGCAACATCAGAATTACTGTGTTCAGCCTAAGAGGCTTTGGCTGTCTGCATCTACTATCAGCTTGGATTACTATTAATACAAATAGAACTGTGCTAAGATTTTTTTTTCTAGACTCAAAGCTAATGCTAATGTTAAAACCTTTTTTGAGTGCTCGCACTCAGCCAAAAGTTTAAAATAACTTGGTATGAGCAAACATCACATATCTATGCAGTCCTAGTAATCTCTAAAAATTTCTTGAAATTTGAAATTGAATACAAGATGAAATTGACAAATACAACTGATTAATTTGACATGATGGATCATCTAGATTCCCAAAGGCATCATCCAGAATGGAAATAAAAACTGCTCCTGCACCTGTTTATTCAGATACATACCCAATGATAAGCATCTTAAAGCAGCTACAGGAAAAAAAAATCACACCTCTCACCTAGTGAGACAGGAAAAAGAACTTAAGAGGAAATAAACACAGGAATAGGAAAAGGGCAAAGTTTTCAGATTCTTCTGAGGAGAGAAAAAATATGAGTTTTTTTTACTCCAAGGATATACTACAGATCCATAAGAGCAGTTTGCTTACTCTAAATTAAGTAAGCTACTGCCACAACTAAGACTGATGTAAAAGGAAGGAGAAGAATGGAGAGAAAGAGATGTACGTAAAAGCACTGACAGAGTTCTGCAAACCAACCTCAGATTCACTCACAAATGAATGCATCCAAATTAGCTCCAAAGAGAACTGCACCTTTCACATCTACGCTTCTATTTAGCATAACCAACTGCCAAAAAAAATGTAAATTAGAAAGATCACATGCACTGGTTAACCAACTGTCCTATAGGATGGGTTTTATCATGAACTAACACATCATGAAAAAAGCACACGCAAAGGATATTTTCCCCTTATTGATTCACATTTTCCAAAGTATACACTGTAATTTGTAACTTGCAGGACTAACTCCAAAGCATGTAGCTACAATCCCTGGTTCAGTTTTTCTTTTGTGTTTGCTTAAAGAGACATGCAATCATTACAGCTCTATTAAACACTTGCAGTAGTAGAATATAAGCATTATGCCATACTTTTATTATTTTCAAATGTTCACTGTAGGTGAATCAGCAGAAAAGTATGATGAAGCATAAAGAAAACAAAACTTGCAAGCCTTCCTGGATTTGCAGCCTTTGCTTTTATCTAAAAGTTCAAGACAACACATCCTTTATATAAAGGTTTTCTTTTATCTTCTGTCTAACATCCTTTCATGGTGTGCATGTAATTGATAGATGAGCAACTCGAGAATAGAAAATACTAAACATTGAAAGAATACATCGAATTTGATAAATTTTCTTTTCTTTTGGCATTAAATACATTTGGGTTTACTTCTGGCCAGTATTCTTTCCTTAATCTAGACTTTTCATATAAGATAGTTAATTTTATCAATTAAAACTATGTTCAGTCTGAAAACTATTAGTTCTATTTAAAGGTTAAACCCCTATATCAGACTCATGTACTAAATGAAAAAAAAGCTACACTCTATTACTTCTAAGGGAATAGTTCTAGACTCTTCTATGTTCTGAATAATTTAGTTAAATAGATTTATAATTTTTTTATTGGCTATTAGATACTGACTCAATGACAAGAAACCATCTAAAATGGAGGCACCATAAAATCTCTTAAATTCAGGCTGTTGCAAATCCACAGCATGTTTGGTGCAGATAGCTGCATAACAAGAGACAAAACAAAACATATTCTATTTATCGATCCCTACAAATACCATATGATAAAAATAGAAGGGAAAAATATTTTAGAAATAGATGTTGATCATCTTCACACAGAAGTCATTTTAATAGTCTGATGTCTAAATCTGACAAGCAACATGTAAACAAAATGCACTCAGCCCCTGGAACACTCAAATATTTTTATAGTTACTTATCTTCAAGTAGTTAAAGGTACTACCTTTACTATTAGGAAAATATATTAGTTAAAGGACTTCTTCTTTAAGTGATAAACCAGGGATAATTCTGACATATCTGATGATATTCTGTACTCCTTGCACAATTTAAAATCGGATTACATTTTCTAACTTGCACTTTTTCCTTAAAATATTGTAAATTATTAATTTTAAAAAAGTTCATATTTAAATAAGACCATACAGTGAGCTAATTTGAAGTGATGTGATCTTTTTCTCCCTAGAATGTCTTACACTTCTATTTATTCCTACATTTTAAATAGCTCATAAAAAACAGGTTTTTAAAAAATAAACTAGTAAATAGATAAATACCACATTTTATTTTTATGTAAATATGTCTTTAAAGATGTCAGAGTACATTTAATAAAAATGCTAAACAAAGTGCAAACCCATTTGAGAGAAATAAGGTAAAGGTGCAAAAGAATTTACACAGTTAACAAACTCATATTCGAAGACCAGGACTTTACTAATTCCTGACAATTTAATTTATAGAACTTCATGCAGTCTTCTAATAGGAGATCTAGCTATAGGTGGATTAAAGGTAAAGACAGGAAAAGGGGAAGAGATAAGAATAACAAGGAAGACAGATAATGTTAATATTAGTTTATTTTCTGTTAGTAATTTCCAGTTACTCTTTCGGGATTATAATTTATGTATGCTTTGCTTTCCCTTGTAATTATTTTGCTCTATATTGTAGCCACATAAAGAATGCAATTGCCTGGAAACCCTAATTTCCCCTACCAATCCTAATTTTTAATATGCTAAACTTAATTATGAGGATTAATAGGTTCCTTGATTACACTTCTGCCATGTTTGAAAAAACAGGAAAGCCCTTAGTATTCACCAATCAAAATAGTATTTAATAGATTATCTGATTAAAGATATGACTGCAAATATTTTTAATTACAAGATACTTATTATTAAAGACGAAAAGCATTTCAGCAGAACTAGATCATTTGTCACTCTGCATATTAAATGAGCATTGGATCAATACTATACAATACACAAATACAGAAAGAATTAAAAAGCTTTGATTTTATTAACAGAATAACTGCAGCAACATTTTCATTATTTTGAAACACAATCTTTGTAAAAAAGATTGGAAAACTACCTGGTAAAATACACTTCCTAATTTAAGGTGAAAACGAGAATCACTGCAACAATAAAAAGCAAGTATCAACATTTTTAAAAGCTTCTAAGGGGAAAAATGTATGTGATAGGTACCATACTGCACACCAGGCAGGCTGTTAAACACTCTTTTCCCTTCTATCCTTCCTACAGTAAATAAAGGGAAATTTCTCTTTTCCACATCCAGAAAGTACTGATGGAACAGGATACTGGCATATCACTGGACACCATTCAAACAGTTAATTAACAGGAAACCCTGACAGCATTAATTAAATTAATAAAGACACTGTCCACTTAGTTTATGATAATGCATCCACTACCTTGCACAAAGGCCACATGGTATCTATTAAATTTATAAAGGCCTATCCATTAAATAGTTCTGCCCCAGAGAAACAAGTTAATTACTAAATAATTTCAATGAAAAGTTTTCCTCTGCAATACTAGCATAAATCACATTAAATCATATTTAATGGACCATAAGGGAAGAATTAAGAAAATTTCTTTTCTTCCATAGAAATAGTTTGTTACAACATATGGAAAAATGAAAACACTGTTTAGTGTTTGAGATAAAAACAATCAAAGGTAATCCTTTAAAATTAGGGTTCAGATTAGTCTCTGCAAGGGATGCTGTTTAACTGAAACATCTGGTAGTGTTATGTTGAGAGACAGGCCTTTTTTAACTTTGGAAATGAGATTAGTAGATCAGTTATTTGTAAGTGTCCAAGTAATTTCTAATTATTTTATCTGGGTCACAGATAATCCGCTTTTACAGGGCTCCCACAATGACATCAGAGGATCACTGTTGAACTGATTATCCTGTTACCTTCCACCATCCATGGGAAGACCGGATTTTCCTTTTGTACAGAGAAAGAGAAAGAAGTGGCTGATTGCTTCAGACAGGTGGCAGCCAACAAAATAAAGAATACCACAGTTCTTGAGAGGAAGAAAATCTCATCTATGCAAAAGGTACCAGCTTTTAAAAAGCAGTCAACAAATGGAATACTTCTTAGCAGTGTCTGGTGCAATTTAAAACCTCACTAGATAGGAACAAATATCAAAATAATCAGAAAAGCCATTGTTTAAAAAACAGTATGCCATGTCATTTTTTACATGTTTTGTAGTAATGCCTTGTAGATCATACATAACCAACAGAAGAATCCTGCAGTATAAACAGAAAAACTGGGCTTATCATCATTTAACTCTTAACGTGAAAGACACAGAGAAAAAATTTCTTAAAACTATAACGGAATATGAGTGAGAGAAATGCAAAAGCCAGGGCTAATCTTCTATTAATATACACACAAGCATCCCGGGCATTCCACCTTTAATTAAAAAGACTGAATCAAAGCACTCTTTTTAAAAGAGCTCTATACCTTCAACAACCATACATCAGAAACAATCTGGAGTGGATAAAACACACTTTTTTCCCTTGGCGAATTAATGCCATTTCCTATGAATTGATAGGCATGTTATGGGGGCTTTCGAGATAAAAAAACATCTGTTACATATAAAAATAAGAGAAAAATCCTTTAAAAACACATGTCAAGAAAATATGTTTTGAGAAAGCAAGCAAGTTTCTGGGTACTATTTGATTTAGCTTCCCAATAAATT
Organism: Ammospiza nelsoni; assembly: GCF_027579445.1. NCBI lineage: Eukaryota > Metazoa > Chordata > Aves > Passeriformes > Passerellidae > Ammospiza > Ammospiza nelsoni. Next base: position 38,286,140 of record NC_080669.1, on the reverse strand, counting down.
GTATTATTTCATGTAACAACATAAAAAAAAGCAAATGGAAATAAAAATTATTAACACAAATACATCCTTCTAACACTTTCTTCTAGCTTAAGTGCAAAATACTTAGATAAAATTTTAGTGCAAAATTTAGATAAACTTTGGTTTTGTCACTTTAATACAATGTCATTAATACGTGCACACAACTGTTGCACAAGACAGATTGTCTTGCATTTTTTTTCCCCAGAAGATTTTAAAACTTTATTATTATATTACTAAAACTTTATTATATATTAGTAAAAATTATCACTTTAAAACAAATTGATAATTTACCTATAAATCATACTTCTATGACTTACGACAAAGCACCAATAAAAACCCATACCTCTACCTTCATGGAGCTTTAAGTGTCTATACTGCAGCTATTTTGTTACCTGTAGTGATTCAGGCCAAAGACTAATCCGAAGTACAAGCAGCTAAAGGAGGCCCTGAAGTGAAGAGTAACAATAATCTTTAAAATTGTCACTTTCTATAGGAGAGTAAAAGAGTTGCACCCTTGTAAGGTGCAACTTACACTTTCTGGTATGTTTTTCTGTTTTACTTAAAAGTTTGCTTCTACTTTTCAACAAATGCCATTTAAAAATCAGGGTGTCTGAGAATGTAAGAACACAGGCTCCAGTTAAGGAATAAAACATTCTAAATTGCTCTACAAGAAATGAGAGGAAACCGAGGAGTGGTAAAGGAAGTAACAAGCACTAGAGACAGGCAGGCCTTCAACATAAATGCATAATCATTTTGGAAATTACCTTTGATGGTGTTTTAATTCATGGGTGAAACCAATTTTTTCCATCCAGTTCTGTAAAAACTTGAATAATTTTAAGTAAAAATACTAATTGTTGATGAGATTTTAAGAGGAATATCTTCTTAAGAATCCTAGAGTTTCTAAACTAGGATTTTAAATTTCTCCCTATTTCAGAGGCTTATGAATTAGAGAGAACCTAGATACCTCTATTTCAAAAGTATCCAAATAAAATTTCCCCAACAGTAAGGTAAAGTACATGCTAGAAGAAGTATCAAAGTTCAGGATGATAACAAAATTAAAGGCAAATAAAGCTCAGAGAAAGCAACTGGGGAAGGAAGACGAAAAGAGCCATGTGCCCCTTCTGACAGAAGTGTGTTTCACATATGCTAGTTTCTAGGGAGAAAGCACTAATCCTGTATGCAGAGGCCACCTCAGCTGCTCTCCTCTTCATCAGAACAATTCATGTCAAAAGTTCCTCTAAGGACAGTTTTTGCCAACCAGCTGTTCTCCTCTCATTGTAGGAAGTCACCTCCTTTGCTCTTTGGCTTCTTGGACCTCCAAATGAGTTATGAATAGCCTTGTGCTAATGATACCCTAACAGTGATACCACAATCACAGTGGTGGCAAATGTACTCAGAGAAATTACTGCATAGTAGGTTACTTAGTCTATTAATCACCTTATCAAGCACTACAGCCTCAGGAACATTCTCCCTGTAAGAGACAAATTTTAGCACACAGCTTACAAAGTTTTCATTCTTACCAGAGAGCACATTTTTTCCAAGCATCTTGAAATAGATATTACCAATATCAACAGATATTGACTTCATTTCTGGAAATTTATGTAATGATGGTCAAGCAAGTTTACCTTCTGGAAAAGCAGGCAGTCTTGTTACAAAAGAGTTAAAGTTTGATTAATCTTAGATTTGTATTTTTTTCCAAAAATTTTTGCAGCACTTGTAATGTTAAACACCAATGAACCTGCTGGACTTGTTCAGCAGCAGTTTGCACCCACCAAAGTTTAGATCACAGAGCTGCAACACTTACTGTCTCTACTATTTAAAACCAGGTTTTTTTCCAGGAGTTGCGGAATTAATCTTGGTACATGTTAAACTGCAAAAAGGAGGCACAAGAGCATGAACTACAAAAATGTGCATTACCTGCTCTCCCATACAAGCACAAGAATTGCTTTGCCTGTATCAGAAGGTCCATGTTCTTGTCCCTTGCACACATCTCTAGGCAGCTTTAGCAATCACTAAAATTAATGCTTTCAAGAATAGCCGTGGAGCAATTCATATGATGTGAATGCTTTAACTGCATATCCATGCCTTAAGTTTGTTTCAAGGTGCTTTTCTTCATATTACACTTTCATGATTGGGTTCTGCTATCAAGTTTTAATCTATACCTTATAGTAAGTTAATTTCATCACAAATTCCACATTTAATATACAGCTCATTTCAGTTCTTACACTACTTCTAGACTAATCACAACTGCACCAAACGGACTTGCTTTGTTTGTTTGAAGTCTGAGTAATTGTTGCCAAGCAGAGTTCCTCAAAACAACTGTATTATTTATTCTTCCTAATTCTGTATTTGCAAAGAAAGGAATGAAAAGGGAGAAGACAATTGTGCTGCTGGTATGAAATGCTCTGAGCGGGGGATGGACTACATGACCTACATTCTTCAATGAGTCAATGCAACAGCATCCACATAGTGTGAATGAATTAATATTGGAGATACACCAGTAATGGATTTCTACTTCCCCAGCAATCCCACCAAGCCTAAAAACTTGTCCATGTGACAATAGCCCTTCTGCTTTTGGGGCAACAGGTAGGGTGCAATAAGAAGCCCTAATGAAGCTCTGTACTTTTTACCATCTGCCTCTCATAGACCATCCACATCCACAATTACTGTAGCATGGTTATTTCACAAAGCTCAGCAAAGACAACAGAAAAAACTATCCAGACATACTGCACCTCAACAGTTATGATTTCAGCAGAAAAACTGGAGGTAAAAATGCTATACCCCACACCTGGTCCAGTGTAGCTGCCAACTCTGTAAGTGAATAGGATGTACTTCATGGTATGTACAACAGACAGAGAAAAAAAGACTTTACAGCAGTTTATAGAGTGCAGCGGCGACAGAGGCCTGAAAGTGTTAAGGCTCAGGACAGCAAAGCTACAACTGGGCATTCATGCCTGTTACAGTGGCAGTGCAGTTAGTATCCTGTGTCAGAACAGAAACAGCCCAGGTTTCAGGTATATCTGACAGAAACACGTTCAGTCTGAGAGGTCATATTTCACATCCAGTAATAGTACCTGAATGGGTGCTGATGGTCACTGCTAAAATTTAGTCCAGCTTCTGGCAGCACACAGAACAAAATTATAAACTTAGGGTCTGGTTTTCTTGTTTTCCTCTGTATCCTATCTGCGGTTTAGTGCAGTCTGATCAGATGAGTTTTTTGATCCTTTTCATATATATATCCACTTAACAGAAACTAAAACAACATCCATATTTCAGTACCTAACAATTAGGCTCACTAAGTATTTGTCTCTGTCTCACCTGTTACTGGTGAGCAGAATTAACCACACAGCCACCTTAGAGGTGGTATAGGAAAACATCCCAGCCCTAGATAATGCAGACATAAAGGCAACATTTAAACAGGAAAGAGAAAACCTGTCAGCAAGACCCTGGAACAGAAATCAGGCACACAGTAAAGGTGCACAAAGGTGAATCTGTTGAGCTGGGGGTTGAGAGCATGTGTAAAACACATTATGGTAGAGTAGCTGGGGAACGGTAATAATAATAGACAGTAATAATGGTAATAATAATAGACAGTGTAACTACCGTGACAGAAAAAGCAAAAGGCAGTAAATATGTAAAAGTAATACAGTAAAACCAAAAAGCAGTATTATTGCTTTATCTAACATAATTTAAAACTACACTGTAGGCTTTTTTCCTTTATTCAATACAAAAGAATTACAGCATACAGTTGGGAAGTTTTCCATTATGGACCTACAAAAGTTAATGCTATGCAAACCTTCATAAGTAACATTCCAAAGTATAATCTCAGGCAGATCTCCAACAGTTGTAGCCGAAAATATGCTGCCATCTTGTACATTACTGCCTTTAAAAAAAGTTCAGCAGGCCGTATCAGACTCTTTAAACATGTATATGTAACTAATGTAACTAATGTACTCCCTCTGTCGTGTTGAACAATATTTTAAATATTTGTATGGATTCTCAGGACAACTTCAAAAATTTGCTGACAGCTATTAACTTCTAATGTACAGAACAGGATGTTATGCCAAATAAAGTTGTTTCTTGCAAGTATTTATTACATTATCAAATTCACTTAACTGAAAAATTTTTCCATGCAGAGCGTATTTTTTTTCTGTATATCTAAATGCAGAATACCCACCTGGACTGTAAACAGCATGATTACATTGCACAGTTTAGTAAATAAAGAGATGAACATAAGCATATTTATCAAAATACTTAACAAAGATGCTGTCTGTTCTCAAAATTTGATTTATCAGTTAGCCTCACTGTCACATAAATTTTGACCAGGCTACACAAGAGTTTAAAATAAAAACAAGAATCAACTACATATCTTGTACACTGTGCAATTCCAGGACAAGGTACGAGTCCATTTTACTAATACAAATCACGAAACTGACTGAAGTGATATTATTAGACACTTCTGCTTTGACTAATTGTACTGAAAATAAAACTAACATATACTTCTCAAATTAGATACTTACAGTGAAAATACCCATTAGCTGAGTGTAAAAGAGTCGACTTATTCCAGCTAATATTATTAGACCCATGAAGGCAGATATTCTTAGGAGAGCAAGTTCATGTCTAAATACAAACACATCCTAGAACAAGATAAAAAGAAGAGAGAGACTTTAATTTAGTTACAAATTAATTAAAGTCTTTGAAACAAGCGGAAATAAGCTGTAAGAGGTGTTCTCAAAGCCTTAAAGCTGAAGGCAAATATTGGATTCTGAGCTACATCGCACATCATTGGTCTATTTATGTTTTAAAAGCAGAAACCAGTAATATTTTCTTTATACATGTTAACAGTTGGGGGTTTATGTTGCCAGACTGTTAAAAAAACTCCTTCAAGTAGTAAAGAATTTGGAAATAGATCAAGCTCAAACGGATTATTTCTGAATCTTCCATCTCAAACTGTGCCAAACTACTACAAACAAGCTATATAATACAGGAAAACTACTCCTGTTAAATGGAGCTGGTTTATTATTACTCAGCTACCAGGCACAGCTCATTTCATTTTTACATCACCTCTTCTGAAAGAAAACAAACATTCCAAGATTGACATTTGAAGATTGTACCCATAAAGTCCAAGTACCCCCTACCAGATGGTTCTTACTGTGGTGCTATCTATTACCCAATATAAACTTATCTCCAACTTTTAAATTTTGGCCTAGAGTTGGATTGCTGCGACTTTGGATAAGGATGAACAGTACAGATGCTTCAGGGCACACAGAAATATGGATGTATTCAATCAGCTGCATTGGAAAGTCTATTCTCAACCAGCAGAAAATATAAAAAGTATTACAGAAGGTTATGTAATATCTTCAAAGGATAGAACACCTTATTTTTATCACAGAAGAACATTTTTACGTGGCATTAGGTGTACTGTGAGTTCAGACCCCATTCTTGTATTTTTAAGTTACATTTATGTTCTCAGAGCTGTTGTTCGAATATACACATTGGTTTTTTACAGAAGTTAGATCATGGCAGGAAAGTATTAAACCCTTTCAAGTGAACTTTATATTACAACCAGAATATAGAAGAGAACTGAACGAAAAAATGAAACAAAACAAAAAAAAACCCTAACCAACCAAAACCCCCCCCCCCCCCCCCCCCCCCGCCCCCCGTTTATGTTCAACCACTAGAACTTGAGGAAGAGGGATGCTGGGTTTTCATTAAACAGAGAATAGTTAATGCAAATTATGTTTAGCAAAAAGAAAAAATCTAATTTTTCATTTAAGTAATTTCCATGAGGATTCAAAATATACACCCAGGAAAAAAGTTTAAACTGCCTACTAAAGCTGTGAAGAAAGTCAGTATTTAATGAACAAGCACAAAGCACTAGTTAAGCAGCAAAAACAAAAAACAATCCCCAACAGTAATTTCTGAACTATGGTAATGGTTCATCCCCTCTCCCCTCACTTGTTTATACTGGCCTTTCTTGCTGCTGTAGAAAATAGACTAATTTCCATTTCTTTTAATGCTTCTTACTCATTGAATGAGTTAATTCAAAGATAAATCAACTCAAAATAAAAGCAGTCACACTATTCTTTATTTCTCTTTCCATTAGCTAATGAAAGCTTTAAAGAAAAGCAAGGTAAGACACAACTTCTACTAGTTGTACTTCTTCATTATTTTTCAAAGAAGATGCAGTGTGGGCTTAGCAACCACATCTGCCAGCCCCCTCAGCACCTGTGCGTGCAACCCATCAGGCCCATGGATTTGTGGTTTTGTCTGCCTAGCCAATCTCTAAACAAACCTGCAGTGGCCAAGGGCAAGTATTCTTTTCTCCAGCCTTCCTCTCTTGCCTCCAGGGTCTGGGATTCCTGAAGGATGGCTGCAGCAGTGAAGTCTGAGGCAAAGCAGTAATTCACTTTGCCCTCTTTGTGTCTTCTGTCACCAGGTTACCCATCTAAATTCAGCAGCATCTCCACATTGGTGGGGATCTTTCTAATCCTTGTTTTGTTGCTGATATACTTGTAGATGCTTTTCTTGTGGTCCTTGATATCCCTCAACAGACTTCATTCCAACAGGCCTTGTCTTTCCTTGTTGTATCCCTGCATTCCCTTCCATACTCCTATTATCCTCCCATAGGCCCTCTCTCTTCTTCCACATCCCGAGCAAATTAATTCCTAAGCAATTATGAACTGGAAATCAATACTGGGCACTCAAATCTCTACAGACAGAACAACATTTTTCTACAGAAAACCAAAGTATATGCAGTAACTGAGCTTTTGGGTAATCAGACTTTAATAATAGAATGAATTACACAATTCTACATGGGAACAGAAATATTTACCTCCATGAGAACAGAAGAAAAGACCATTTAAAAAAGTAATAATAATAATAATAGTAGTAATAATAATGTACTCAGGATGCTGCAGCTTTGCATGAAAGCTCAATGCAAGTTGGTTTTATTATCCCTTTTTAAAACTTAGACAGTAACTCTTTTTCAGATAAGAAAGCCAATCAAAACTATAACTAATCAAAACTAGTCAATAATCAACCAATCCCTCTTTCAATGTGTTTTGAACAGATCCTCTTGTTCAACAGTATTCACCAATATCAGTGCAGTGCGAGTACTGACTTAGCGTGATTTTGGAGTCTGCGGTGCAGGCTACTTCTGCTAACAGAAAGAACTGTACAGACCGAGCCATCAAGCACACACACAGATAGCTGACATCACCAGTGCATGAACATTCAACTATCATAGCACAACAGGGTTTTGCTCCACAGCAGCTTTTTTCCACATTGCGCCAGGCTGGCTCTCATATATGGCCTTGGCAAAGATGCTAAAAAGCATATTCTTAACAACATGAGAGCTTTCCTTCACATAGCCTCTTTCTAATCTTCTTTATGTCAGCTCCACAGCCTAAGTGGTCTGCCAAAACTTCATGTTCACATGGGTTGCTGCCACTGCCTTTCTACTTCTCCTACACCACACCACACAGCACTCCCCATTGGCTCCTGCCTGTTCCAAAGGTTTCTAAATTCCATTTAGCTGCTACTTCTATCCATCCAGTAAAACTGCAAGGATTCTTAGTTACCCATAAAAATGCACAGAAATGTGAACAATAAGAACTTGTCACAAAACATGTGTAGGTTTATAGGATTATGTTGAAAAATGGACACAAACCACAAGATCTGGTATCTTTATCTCAACAGACAATACCAAAACATTCTACAGAAAGTCTCTGGGACAGATAAACAAGGGACTTCCTCAACCCCACAGCAGAAAACATGCCTCATATTCATTTGTGAGCATCAACCACTATAGATGACCCCTAGAATCAATGCTACCACTGAGTAGAACAACAGCTACCATGGCTTTATGCTATCATACAGGAGAGAGGTCAAAAACCTAGGCTGTAGTCCATCACTTCCAAATTCAACTCTCTTTGTCCCCTACCAACAATAACAACAAAAAACCCTTAAAAACATATAACAAGTCCCTGCTATGTGCATTACTGTTACTGTTTTCAAGGATTTATAGTTCCTTTAAAGCAGCATACTGTCCTGAGGACAGAGCTTTTGGCAGGAAAGACAGGACTATTGTATCTGTTCCAGAAGAGATCATCGTCATAATTTTTCATTTACAATGGAAGATTAATTTATTCAATCTTTATTCTTTACTGAAATATGACACACACAGAGATTAATATACAAGAAAATACATATGAAGCCCTCTTTTTTTCTTTGTGAACAATATTTTGTGTAACACATGATAACCTGGTTGTCTGTGCTCAGTGCTAAATGAAGTCAGTCTATCAACTAGGGTATCACAAAAATAGTGTATAATACAAAAGAAGGCCAGGCTTTCCAGAAAGCAAATTAAAAAATATAGACTGCAGGTTTTGTAGAAAGAAAGAGGAAGGATTTAATTCAATATTCATGTACTGTCCTTACAACCATAGTGAAGGACATCAGGGTTGGGTTGGTTTTGCAGAATGCTGAGAAGAAAAATTTTGTTGTTTTTCATTTTTAAAAAGAGAAAAAGTTTCCTTTAGACTCTCTTTACAGTATAAATGGACTTTGGATGATATATATTTCCAGATTTTCATTAATATTAGTCAATGCATAATATTAATATTACTGCAAAAAATCCTTTTCCAAAGCAAAGACAATGATTTGTAATTGCAGAAACAGGAACAAAATAAAACTAAATCAGAGCAAAGGGGCCCAGGTTTTTATATGTTAAGAGGTTTGGCTATGACAATTATTGTAGCAAAATTTCTAGCAAACAGAATGTATCAGCAGAATTCCTTTTGCTTAAAATATTAAAAGCCTTCTATAAATAAGGTAAAATATACTGCCAAAGCATTTACTTTTGCAATTTGACCACCTGTATCTAGAATCTGTGCCAGCAGAGAGAGCAACCATGTAGTGGTAAGTCTAGTATTTATTCTTCTCATCTCACTATTCAGAAGACCGACTACTTCCTAAAATATACAGACTTCCTGACATTTTTTCATGAAGATGTAAGAATATTCCTGTGTTAACCTCTGGAAATCACCAATGCCTGCAGAAGAACTAATATGCTGATTTTATTCGAACAATATATTTTGTCTTGAACTATCACCCCACATAATCAATTTAACTATCATCTCCTTTATTTCTAGCTGTAATTGCACTCCTCCTACTGGACAAACAGAGGTAACAACCATAACCTAAATTTCTGGCAGTGTATGTTACAAGAACTAAGACTACTATGAAGCAATTTTCTGCAGTAAGAGGTGAAGCTGAAAGATTGCATCTCTACAGAAACAGCTTCCTCCATTACCTTTAGAGCTTTCACCCTTAACTCAGAATAGTTAATTTAAAATTTTTGGGGTTTTCTTTCTTGACCCTTTAAAAAAAAAACATCCACAAATTCGAATTAGGAAAGAGCTACTAACATGCTGGCCAAATTTGCATAATGCCTTAATCAGTACTGTAATAAAATTATCATTTCACAACAACACTAAAAGCAATTTTAATTCTACAACTTCTGTGTTTTGTACTACTTTATATCTGAAGAATAAAAATGTAGATGAAGGCACACTGCCAAAAAATTCACAAGTATTTTAATGAGCAAGAATAAGCTTATTCCAGATGGCTTTTTGGAAAAAAAAATCATCCAGTTCTTTGAATCTGTTCTAAACACTAGCCCCTGCAAATTCAGAAAATGTAAGCTCCCAGTTACAGCCAAAATTTCAACAAAGAACTGTGCTTTTGTGAAAGGCTGAAGGTACCATGCTCTCTGGAATGCTGTGGTATCTCAGCTTTAATTGATATAAAGGAGATAAAAAAAATCTTGCAGAATGCTTGCCTAAAACCCTAACTACTATTAAGCCTATCTTTTCACCAGTCCTGTTCCTTTGTTGTCAAAAAGACATAGTTCTGACAAATCATTCCATGGCACAAATCTATACAGCATCACATCCTCAGCAGCACTTAAAAAAAAAACGCCTCATGGAGCTCTGGTGTTGTTTTCCAGGCAGATATGTTGACTAAGCATGACAACTATTTCAGTTTTCTCTACTTCGCTGTGTGCTCTCCTATTCTACAGCTGAAAAACTGAGAAAGCTAAATACTATTTAGTGTTACACTATACTTAACAAAGGTCTTAACAGCCCAGACCTGCTGTGTCTACTGTTTTTCTATATTGTATTTTTCCTCTCTGGGGCACAGAATACTGTATACTATAGCACAGATCCACTTTGTAAAAGGAAGAGTGCCATTTGAAGTGTTCACATATGGAAAGTAACAAAACAGAGCAAAGTAAGCAATTTCTTCCACAGTTCTCTGTAAACTTAGGCAGCCAAATACAAGAACCTGAGCCCCCCTTCATGGAAACACATTACAATGGGTTAAAATAATTGTTGCCTATGTGTTCTGCCTTCTAACCTATCACCTGTCAAAGGAGCAGGAGCATTAAAATTAGGCCTCTCTCCAAACAACTTCAAATACTGGCAAGTACAAGTTGTATACATATTCACACTTGTTTTTTTGAACTGTCATTATTAATAATTATTTATCATCACCTCCTTAGGTATTGTAAAGTATCTGAAGTAAACATGATTTCCATTTCCCTCTCTTGCACAGACCACCCTCAATCAAATAATTTGGTTACTTTTCACACTACTTTTAAAAAGCAAGGCTAACAGACAGAACTTTGGCATGTTACCTAATACCGTGTAATTACAGGAAACAATGCATTCAGGGAATATTCACAATAAAAAGGAAATACCCTAAAATGACATAATACTATTAGAGGCCAACAAGTCTGTTTCAGTGCCTATGGAAAGGTGCTCCAAGCAGACAGCAAATTATTTTCTGTTCCATATTTATAAAATCCCTTTAATGATTTAAATGGAAGTATTGATGTAGATGGAAAAAACAATTAAATTCCTTTAGAATACAATTTCTTTCAAGAACAAGTTACAAAAATCCTCAACTTTGGAACGTTTTACATAATAAAAACTTGGTATTTATGAATTTGAATATAGCACTTGTCGCAGACATTTCTCCACAGAAATCCTTTATTTCACATTTCTGTGTCTTCGGGAACCAGAGGCCCCCGAAGAGAAGGTAAACAATTATTATCAGCTGCTGTGGAATGCAACAGGATTCACCTTGATTGGCTCATTTTCTATGTTTATAATTAAGAGCCAATCATCAGTTCAAGCCAGGGGACTGAGTCCTTGGCCACAACTTTGTTGTGGATTCTTTTCTATCTTTTCTTAGCTTAGCTAGCAGCTCTGCAAACCTCTCTCTATATTCTATTAGTATAGTAATAATGTATTATATATCATATATTAATAAATTCAGCCTTCTGATCAAGATACAAGATTCACCGTCTCTCTCTCACCAGCAGCGACCCACTCAGGCCGCTGTAATATCTGGTGACCCCTCGTGTCAGAGCAAAAATTAATCTGATAAGACCAGAGGAGCAAAATTGCTGCACTGGGTAAAAATCCTGTATGTGTGGCATTTGAGGGTTGCTTTGAAGTGACCTCAGAAAGTGGATTCAAGCCAGGAGCTGAAGAACCGAAGATCCTGATTTGGACAGAGTTCACAGCCAAGGCTGACCACAAAGAGAATCTTTCTTCTGGAAAATCATCAGGAAAGATGATGGAAAAGAGCAGCAGACCTGTGGAGCTGGCCAGAGCAAGCTGGACTCTTTCAGAAGGTACTGTTCACTTTTCTATCCCTGATGAACCAGCCCTTCGTAGCTTGTGGCTGTTTGTATGGCAGACCCATGCCTTGCCAGAAGAGATTCAATTTTCCTCTGCAGAGGAAAAAATCATAGCCCTCTGGAAACATTGGTGCAGAGAAGATGGTTGCTTTTTGTCAAAAACAGATATCTATGGCTTCTTTCGATGGGCAAAGCTTTTTGGGTTCTTTGCTGATATTCTGTATGCTTTAGATGCTTTTGTCTGGGAGTGCATGGACTCGATTATCCAGCGCGTCTTCAGTAAGGGACGCGTGTTGCCTTCCATCTACCCAGCATTTATAAAGCTTTTCCCTGTCCTGAAACGCAGAGCAGCTTGTTTTCAATGGATATCTAATTGTTATGGCCAAGCTCCATTTCCACCGCCCTTGGCAGAAGACCCGATGGGGGACGACTTTGGGTTTTTTTTCCCCCCCTGCTTCGCGGCGGGGGGGGCTGAAACTTCGCGGCGCGAAGTTTTTTTTTACTCTTGCTCCGGAGCATGCTCAGATGGAGTGTCCTCCTTCCCCCCCTTCTCTCTCTCCGGGGGGATGGGATTGGCCGCTCAAGCCAGCGCCGGCCTCTCAGACTCCGCCTTCAGACATAGGGGCGGCACCGGTCTCCGAGGTCTCCTCCATGGCCCTGCTAGAGCTGTCACTCCAGGAGATCCCGTCTCCGCCTCTCCAGGAGGTCCCGCCCGCGGTGGCACCGGTCTCCCTGCCCCCGCCAGAGCCTGCGTCGGAGAAGGCCGAAGAGACAGCACTTCCGCCGATTGACCTGTTGCTAAGCAACGGCGACGCTCCGGCGCTCCTCCCAGCTCCGCTGGTGCCGGTGCCGTGCCCGCCGCCGCTTTCAGAGCCCAGGGACACAGCAACGGCGTGTTCCCGCGTGTCCCCGCCGCCTCCACAGCAGACCCCAGAGTCAGCAGCAGAAAACGGAGTTGAGCCCGCGGGACCCTCGGAGCAGCCCGCGGCGGATCCCACGCTCAGCGCGGTTCCCCCCCCGGTTCCGGCTCCCTCCCCGCTGCTTCCACCGGACGTCCCAGCAGTCGCTCCGGCGGGGGGTCTCTCCTTCCGTGGGGCAGGGGCTGCCCGCCAACTCACTCTTGCGGCAGTCCGGCTGCCGGCTTTCAAGCTCGGCGGTTTGGGGGGTGGTTTTTCGGGGATTGTCCCATGGAGGCCGCCGCCTCTCTTGTGCCCTAGCGGCGAGGGGGAGGGGGCTCCCGAAGGTTTTGCCTTGGGTCCCCAGCCCAGTGGGGGTGGTGCTGTGATGCTGTGGGAAACAAACATTCCCAGACCCGAGATGAAGATTCTCGGGGCAGCTTCTATTTCCCTGCTGCTGGCATGCCTCAGTGGTTTAGGGGAAAGGAAGCGTCTCACTGCCCGTGCTGCCATTGTGCTAGCAGCAAAGTTCAGGCCTGCGGGAAAGCACAGCCTCCCTCATGAGTTTGGTCTGGGATGCTGGGCTCAGGAAATTCCTGGGCCGGGCCCGCTGCGAGGCCTCTTGATGTTTCTAGGGATTCTGGTTTGTCCTACCGGTCCGGGTCCCCCTGTGTGAGCCAGTTTTGGGGTTCCTGGTCCAGTATGGGCCAGGGCCCCCAGGGCCTTTCCTAATCTGGCATTGCTCTGCTCGGCTGCTGCTCTTTTGCTTTTCGATCAAAAAAAAAAAAAATTTTTAAATTAAATAAAAAAGATTGAAAATACTGGGCAGCAGCTCTGAAGCGCTGAAGCACTGAAAGGCCAGCAGAAAGGACATTTCAAAATTGTACAAATTCTTTAAAATTGTGTTATGCTGTTTCAGGACCAAAAAGGACTCTCAGATGTCCAAAAGAAACAACTTCAGCTGATGGACTGTTCCTGAAACTCAGCTGCATGGACTCAAATTCTCTTTGCATTGTTTCTTGCAATTTTCTTATACTGTAGGATTGTTTTAGTGATTTATTAGTATTCTATATTTTATAGGTGAAGGAATTTCCTGTTCATTTCACATCAGCATTTTTCTTTTATTTTTATACAATTTAGAAAGGTGAGATGTCGCAGACATTTCTCCACAGAAATCCTTTATTTCACATTTCTGTGTCTTCGGGAACCAGAGGCCCCCGAAGAGAAGGTAAACAATTATTATCAGCTGCTGTGGAATGCAACAGGATTCACCTTGATTGGCTCATTTTCTATGTTTATAATTAAGAGCCAATCATCAGTTCAAGCCAGGGGACTGAGTCCTTGGCCACAACTTTGTTGTGGGTTCTTTTCTATCTTTTCTTAGCTTAGCTAGCAGCTCTGCAAACCTCTCTCTATATTCTATTAGTATAGTAATAATGTATTATATATCATATATTAATAAATTCAGCCTTCTGATCAAGATACAAGATTCACCGTCTCTCTCTCACCAGCAGCGACCCACTCAGGCCGCTGTAATAAGCACTTTTATCAGTTTTGGATTAATTTTAAAGTGTCTTCCTACACTTTCAGCTCTCCTTTACCACATCATCTTCACATACACTTTTATGGGAACATCACACCCAGTTCAGACTGACACAGGAACAAGTAAGAAGCTTGGAAGACTATGTCGCATCTTTTTCCAGAAGCAGCATTTTTCACAAAGTGAAATTCTCATATAACATAGAATACACAATGATATGACAAACTTTAGTTGTTCAAAAAAATGGAAATTTTTTTTTGTGCCTTACCCACAGTGAAGGGTCAGGTTCCAGTAGCCTGGAAAGATGAGTATGACATCGCCAGCAGAGAGCATGCTGGGGTGTCACATCAACACAGAATTTAAAAATCTTCTGCACTTCACTATTTGGAAAAAATCTCACCAAAATTTAGAGTGTAATATCTGAGATAATCTTATTCTCGTATGACATTTGGAACATTACCTAATTTTGAAAATGTTTTAAACTTGTTTTCTAGGTTTTTCTCTTTCGTGTACTTGAATTTGTTATAGTCCACTACTAATACAAAGTTCATTTCAGATTTAAGCTTGAAGTTCTTATGGTTCTTCATAAGCAAGATAGTATAACAGTTTTCTTATAAAGAAAGAACTTTCAAGTACTGAGCAAATTTCAAGCAACCATCTTCAATATTCTGAATACTACAGATAATAGGCATAAATGAGCACCAGATAGCAGCTCTACAATGTAAGTTTCATAGGGGAAGGAAGTCCTTGATTTTTTACTCTACTTCAGTTGGTTAGACCACATGAAACAAACCAAAGTTAATTCTCCCTTAACCCACACAACCTTTTCAAAGCAACAGAAAATACTGCTACAAAACCAATGTATATTTTTCCCCTAGCAGAATGATCACGTGTTCTTCTTTCTTAAAAAAGCAGTATCAGCTATTTAAAACATGATATTAGGATAGCTATATATTCTGCATAAATCTACTTTGGAAAAAGTAAAAGGAGAATTTAATACATCTAAAGTAAAGTAGTTACCTTAACTCTTTCCAGTACTGATAAGCACTTCCAAAGAAAGCTAATTGGTTCTTCCCTCCTTTCCTATATTCCTAAGAGAACTAATGTTGTGCTTTTAACACAAAGAACTCATATGCCCTTTCATAAAAATATTTTGTTACTTACTGTAAATCAGTTTGCTTACTTAATAACATTCAGCTAGTTGAACTCTCTTCACTAAGAGTGAAACTGAGCTACCAAAAATGTGCAGTAACTAAAAGCCAACACAAACTACATTGCAATACTACTTGTTCCCTTCACAGAGAAAACAGGTTCTTACCGAGTTTTCTTTTTTCAGAGGCAAAAAGTAGTAGTAATGGCAGAATTCAAGTATCAGTGTATAGGAACTAAGGATCTGGGTGTAGAAACACAGCTGCAAAAACAGCCAGTGATTGTCTTCACCAACACAATTATTAATCCTGTAGAGAAACAAAGCATGCATATATAAAAACAGAAATACAAATACTAAAGTTATGATACTGTGAATAGAAAACTTTATGATTTCTTAAGGAGCAAACTACTGGATCCCTTGCACCACAACTTAAAGCACAGATTGCACTACTGAGATCACTTAGAACAGGAGACACAGTTCTCTGTATTTTTATACAGCAAAGATACTGCTGCAACTTGAAGTAAAAATCTAGTAATAAAATTATTTTTTGAAAGTCAGCGAAATTTCACAGTAATATGTCTTATCTTCTGCTACTCAATACATTTCAGAGGTTGTAAACTACAAGAGTGCAAAAACACAAACAAATGTTTTAAAATAAATGTGATCACAGGCTAACCCAGTAACAAAGAAATATGACTTAAAAATTAACCAAAGGCACAGAAGACAATAGAGGCATCCATACTCAGAAACTCCTGCATATTCCAACATGAAAAGTGTAAAGGAAACACAAGGATTCTATCTGTATTAAGTACAAGATCAAAAGTTACATGGATGCAAATTCATACAAGCATTGGCACAGACAACAAGCTAAACCAGAGTGACAAAAGCACTATACTAGTAGTATTCTCTGAAGTAGAAAAACTTGACAAAAAAAGGTAGTTTGAACAATGGCTAAACCAATGTAAGAGAATCCTGGCGTCATTTCTGTACTCTGCAGTTTGTCTTGTAAAAATTATAACTCAGAATTTCTTTCAAAAATGTTTATTTTCACTTACTCTGATTTTTACTGGTAGGTATAGGAAAGTTCAAATGTATTACTTCCTTGCTTTATATGCCTAAATGATTAAGCACTACGGGGAAAAACACAGGAAAAATGAGCAGCAGTCAAGACCACAAATTTCAGAATTATTCACTAAAACAGTAGATAATTAGAAGAAATGTCCTGATTTTACCATGGACAGTGGTGATCCATCCTCCTCACACAATGTCCACAGCGACTGCAATGGTGTGAACGCTTTGGTCTCATCATATTGCACTTGTTACATAACTCCCAATGCTCTCGCTCTAGGTGAAAATGTAAAGACACATTAGAGAGATTTTAAACTCAGTTAATCAATGCGTACTCATAATAAATCTGTATGTTTGTAACTCTAATTAAAAAAACAAATCTTACTATGATCTGAGAAGGATAAGCACCACATAAAAAGCTTTTTCCCACTGTGACCTTAATTAAACTGGAAGATATTACTGCTACTCTATGCCAGTTTCCATCTCCAAAATGCCCTCTCTTCCTATAAATTTCTACAAAGTAATTATTACAGAACAAACCTGTTACTCAGACAAGGAAGACTGTAACTCAATTATTTCCTTACATTTCTACTGTGAAAAAAATTATCTGCTAGACACAATCAGGATACAATCTCACTGCTGTTCCAGTACCCCCTGAGGAAATACTGCTAGCTAACTAAAAGATGACACACAGTGAACACTTCAGGAGCATCTTCCATCTCAAAGCATTTTAATAACATGCATATCACCACATGCAATTTTACATATAAGACATGCAAAGAAAGAGATAGAGATTAGGGTTGTATATACAAATATATACTATTTTTAAATTACTAATGTGAGATTCTTTAAAAGCTAATATCCAGAGATACTGAGTAGCTGAAGCTACCAGGAGTACGATTGCTCAGCTTGGCTATTATTTATCTCAAATGCACCATCCAAATTAGAGGAATTCTTTGAAAAGCAGAATTCCAATTATATGTTCAAAAATTTCATCTTCACATGGGAAACAGTAAGATTAACACTGAAATACTTCCAGTCACAAAAGCATATATTTTCTGTCTTTAAGGAAAACAGGTGGATGACTGAGAAATACTTTGACTGTTCAAATTGTTTCTACCTAAACAATCTTTTTTGAGGCACAAAAATTTCTCATATCTCAGGGACAGAGGGAAAAAAAGGGAAAAAAAGCTTCATATTTACAGTAGGACATTCTGAAATTTTATACTGTAAAACACTGTCCCAATGTAAACAAAATAAAGTTATATTTAGCACTTCTGAGACACCTCCAGGCAGCTCTAATCTGGTCTTTCTACCTGCAAAATAACATTTGGACACTGGAAGTAAAGAAACCCAATATCTGAGATCATTAACCAAGTAATAATGACAGATGGAAACTGATTTACAATCTGTTTGCATAAATCCAGTGTCACAAAGGTGTCACTCACTAATAGGGTAGATACCAGAAGAGTTCAGAAACACCCCAACTCATTTTTAACACAATTTACACTGTGTAAAAATGTATCCTCCTGTCAGCCTAGCGCACACCAGACAACTGAAGCACTACCTCCAAAACTACAATACTCTGATATATCAGGCACCAAATCAAAATATCAAAGTCATGACCTAGCCTAAACATTTCACCTTCAGAAGTACTTATTAAGTATGACTGCCGTATGGACTGAATGGAGCATCAAAAGTTTGGGGATCTATGCAAAGAGACACCTTACATTAGAAAAAACTCTTTGTATACAAAGGGAATTTTCACTGCTCCTGGTACTTTGATAGTAAATGAAAACTCCAGTATAAATGTAACTGTCTGTAACTAGTGAGGATCTCCATTCTCCAGCTCAGGTTGCAAAATCCATGTTGCTCCCCCTGCAGCAAAACTGCTGACTCCAGAACTCAAGTCTGAAACACCTGATGTTTTACTGGATCAAAGGATCAGCTGCCAGAAGCAGAAAGAACACTGGGATGAGATTTTTTGCAATTAGTGGTGACACATCTGAATCCCAGGGAGATACACTCCTTTCTACAATAAACTGTCTACTTCATGCACATCATATCATCAGCACTAAGGCTAAAACGATCATGTCTCCAAACACATCATCCTAGATTTTCAGTAACATCAGGAAAAGAGAACAAAATTTTATTCTGGGCATTCACCATATCTGAAGACAAGACTGAAGCATTCAGCCTCACTGGATGGGACACATTTTCTTCATTCATGAAGTGTTATCTGTTAATGTGACAAAGCTCATGCCGTTTAACAGCCCTACTCCATTCTAAACTCCTAAGTAAAAGCTCTATGCATTAGATAGTAGCTCCCAACAGTTCATAAAAATACTGTACTTTTCTGTGGAGAATCATTAAGGTTTTAAATTTCCTCCAACTTCTGGAGCACTGGATACCATACAGGAATTGTGGGATAAATTTGCAAGGACAGAAATTTTAAGTCACTACTTTATACAAATGCAGTGTAACTAGCACCATGGTTTAGGTTTTTTGTTAACAGTCCATACAATCATAAGACTCTGGAAAAAAAACAGCAAAAAATACACAGGTAAAAACCAGCATAGGACTACCTTCCAACACCATTTTCAACATCATATAAATTTACTAAGACCAAAGATATAGAATTAAAATAGCTAGCTATCTATAAACATTTTTCATTAAATATTATCAAGTTAGTAGTATAGTAGTATATGCATAATGTTTGAAAGTCTAGAATGCAAAAAAAAAATCTGCCTGTGGAAAAATTTTCTAGCAGAAGGTCCTACATAACTGAAGAATGGTAGAATTTCTGGTAGAATACAAGTTTAAGAAAAAGAAGTTTTGAAACTACACAAGGAAAAGTGCTAGAAATTTACAACTTTAAAACAGTGACATATTAACTTTATTCAGCAAGGACAGATCATGGTTTGCAATAAGTCTCACAAACACAAATGTATTCCTAATTATTTTGAGGCTATTAAAATAACTTTCATTCAATTATATAGAATCAAGTTAATGTACCTGTAATTGGTATTTCTGGATTTTCAGGTAGTTTTCCTGGATCTGCTACTGAGGCTCTAAATAATGAAGCTATACAAAACACTGAGCAGAAGTAATAACCTAAAAAAATAAATAAGCATTTGTTAGACTTTTTCATACATGCAAAGTACACTGTATCAAAAAATACAGATGCTCCAGAATTGAGCTGGAAAACACTCAATCTCCTCATTCAATTCCAGATATATTTTTGATATTAAGTACACAACATTAGGAACTCCCCAATAAATAGAGTGAAAAAAGTAGTAAACAGTTCTGACAGCACCAGCAGGTGCTACTTTGACCATACTACTGTTTTTCAGAAATTCCTCCATCATCTTACCACACAAACACCAATCATATCACACCTCAAAGCCCCCATATGGAAGATATTCCCAACAGTGCATCTTCACCTTGAAGTTTCTTCCAGCCATAATTCAAGACTTTTCCCCAGCAAACCTATGAGCCAAACCTGTACGAGCTAACCCACACAGGGACATATGACAAAATTAACAAAATTTAGCTTGTTGCCAGTCATCACTACTATCGCACCAAATTCTGACAGGCACTCACAGATGTGAACCTGAAATCCTGTCAACAAGTTCTAAGTATAGGACCTGAAAGCTACATTCAGCCTTTTCACCAGTTTCCACAAAAACAAGTTCTACAACAACACCCCCAAAATAAAGTGCTGCAGCTTCTCAGAACACAAAAACATAAGACACATCCACTACATTTACCCTTTATCTTACCTTTTGTCTTTACTTTCACCCTAATTTTTATTTTCTGATAGGATTTTTTTAATGTACATTAAGTAGAAGCATTATTTTAGTAGTAGAAAAAAGTTAAAATTACTTACACAAAACTGCCACAACTGAAATATTTCCCTCTTCATAATGAGGAAAAAGGATGGCTTTTGGGATGAAGATTGTATTGTACAGCCAGACAAAGATAATTAGGCCCATGCAGCACCAACCCTGAGGGTCAACCACAAAGTGAATCCGTAGCCCCATTGAACATAAACAGATAATAAATTGTCACGACCCAAGACAATAATCCTAGAGATAAATAAAAAATATTTTTTTTAAAAAAGAGCAAATTAAGTAGTATAGTGCAACCTATACAGTTCATACATTCAAATTTGTACATTCAAGTAAGAAAGAAAAAAACCTATCAACTGTTGATTTAAGGAATTACATAAAAACTTAAAAAACATTTCACATACATTTTTTGAGCACCATGCAAAACATTTTACGAATTCATTAATTAGATATATCTGGCCAAGAAGCAACATTTATCACCAAGATGCAAGTCAAACCACTACCTGGGAAAACTATTAAGCAATAGGTAAAACAGCAACTGTCAGTCAGGTGGCAGCAGCAAAGAAAACTCTTCCATCGAAGTAAAAAGGTTGTAAAGCAAGTAAGAAATATAGGAAAGTATTTATGTTCCACAAAGATTCACCCCACCTATCTATTGCAGTCTCCCCTGTATTTCATGATTGTTTTCTTAAAGATTTTATGCTAAAATAGTCAAAAGTATCACTAAGAATTCAGGGTTTTGTCGCTTAAAAAACGTCCTTTGTGACATTAACAGCAAACCAAAGGAGAAAGGAGTAATTACCCTGACATCTTTCACACAGATTATTAAAAACATCACACAATAGAACATTTTCTATTAATCACATTTAAAACATCAAGGTTTCCATCTTTACACTTTAGTGGGCTGATTTCCTTTTGGTTTTAGACTGCAGAAACCTCACCAAGTCCTACAATGTGAACTTCTGAACTTCATAAACCAATCTCAATAACACAGCACTAAGTCCTAACCACTATCCAGCACAACTATGATGGAAGGGATTATTACTGTTATTTTTTTGTCAGACTACTTTCATACACATATTTTATTACTGCAATGCACACATAATCCCAATCTACTCTCTTACCCGTTAATTTGCCCAGTTTCTGGGCTTCAGGAATCTTGTTCCATTTCTGATGGTTTCCTTCCATTCCTTTCAGCTCCTACTTGTTCCACTAAAATTTTGTTTATCAAACATCTCTGTTTCCAAGGGTTTTGCTTACTTGTTTCACGTTTGACTGTCCTCAAATGCATTCAAAATTTACTTAATACTATTCACAAATTTCATTGTCTTCCTTTCTTCTTCTTTTAGATGTCTAATCAAATTCAGGCTCAAACAAGCTGCCATTTTTCCACACTTCTCCTTTGTGTTATTTACAATCACCCTTTGCTGGTTATTTTCTAATGTAACAGTGTTCCCATTCAAGTATCATACAGATCCCTACCAAGTTCTTGCAGCCACAGAAACCCCCACCACAAGAGGAGAAGCAAATAGAGTCTCAGCCTGTCAAGCCAGACATGTCAAGCCTCTGAGCTCCAGCACCAGGAGGACAGCTCCTGTTCTGCCCGCAGCTCGGATCTACAGAGCAGGTTCTGAGCCCTGGCAGCACACATGGACAGCAAGCTCTCTCCAAGAAATCCTCTGAGCCATCTGTGCCTGAGTCCTGCAGCAACACCCATACTGGGTATGAGGAACAGCATGGGGTAAGGAACAGCAACGGGTCCCTGCTTCTGGGACAAAGACACCCCTGCTGGCCCAACGTGTCACCTGGCAAAGTATGCTGCTTGCCAGGGGCACGGGTCCTGGATACCACAGACTGACTGCTACTGAGGGTGGTAGCAGTCTGGCCCTCAGTCTATTACCCTTAGCTGCTCTTCCATTCGGGCACCACGGACACAGCCAGGGGAGACCAGGAGTTCACCAAGCATGACTACACAGTTAACAGGATGTTGGCCAAAGTCTAGTGGACAAGTGGTATCTCATTCATGCTGCTGATGAAGGGGAAGAACTTGAGGAGAAGCAGACAGATCCTGCAAATGAGCAAGTGGTTGTGCAGCATTTACATCCATAGAACCTCCTATAAAGCTCAAACACTGAGGGTGAAGGGGAACAAGACCCACCTGAAATTACATGGGTGAGAGCATCTTTGCCAAGAGGCTGGTTAATCAGCTTGGCGAACGCTTAAACAAAGAATGATGATAGAGGAAGCTGGTGGTCACATTTCACAAGCAAAGGATGCAGGATGATGGGGAAAACAGAGATCTTATAACCAACCAAACCAAGGCGAAGTGGGACTGCACCAAGTGTGCGTGCACAACTGACACAGGAACACCACTTAGGTGCACAAGGATAGAGTTGGGAAAACCAAGGTCCTCCTAGAGCTGAATCTGGTGAGAGATATGAAATTCCAAGAGAGATTTGTACAGGTTCATGAGCAGCATAACGAAGGCTAGAGAGGAAACGCCAGCCTGCTGCCAAAAGTATCAAAATCATACAAAAATGTCAAAGCACCTTGTTTATTTTGCTCTTTCATGGTTAAGACCTGCCTTCTGGAATTCCCTGGTCCCTGAGACCTATGGGAAAGTGTAGAAAACAAAACACTTACTCTGAGTGAGGGAGGATCAGATTAACAAATTTGTAAGTGAACTGGACCTGTCACTTCCATGTGACCTGCTGAGGTGCCAATCTGAGCACTGAGAGAGCTGGTTTTGTAATTGTGAAGTCATTCTCAACTAAGTTTGGAAGTTTTATGCTGATGGGTAACATTCCAGAAGACTCAAGAAAACAAGTGTCAATGAAAATCCTGTTTTCAAGGACAAGAAGGAGGAGCCAGGCAACTAAAGGCCTACTAGCCTCACGCTGGTCCCTGGGAAGGTGAAGGAAACAATCCTGGAAACTACTTTCAAACACATGAAGGACAAGAAGGGGACTGGGAGTAACCACCATGAATTTGCAAAGGGAAAATCATGCAGACTAACAGAAATATAGATGCCAAAAAACCAAATGCAGCTAGAAACACTGCTGACCACTGAGGAATCCATCTGTTTTCCATCTTACTAGAGCAGCAGAGATTCCATGACTTCACAGCACTTCCTCAGAATAACAGCACAACAAACAAAACAGAGATATAATTAATTAAATACTTGCTCCTGAGTGACCTACTTGTACCATGTGTGAGCAATAAGCAGTGAGAGGGATTCAGGAGCAAACAGTAAGAATGCCTATCAAGAAAATACATCCCAAATTTTTATCTCTAAGTAACTTACTTTTGCCTGCATGACCATATTCACTTTTATAATTAGAAAACCAAAACAAACCTCAGCCATGCTCAATACCATACCTTGGATGGCAAAATCCAGAATTAAGCAAGAACTACACAAATGCAGACATCACTCTCAAGACAGGGTGATTATTCATCTGTCTTCTCTATCTCCTGAAAGTGTGATATGCAAACAACCATTATCATTTGTTTGAAAGGCAGCATGTAACAGGTTACTTTCTATTTTGGTTTTCAAACCCCACCTTGCTGAGTAGAGCTGTCTCCAAACAAACACGTTACTTCTAACTAGAATTTCTCAAATCTCAGTTCTAGGCCATTTCAAAAGTCTAATATTTTTTTAAAAGAGAAATGTCTGTGTAAAACAGCAGTACTGCCAATCTGTTTCAGTTAAACACATTTGTTTCCTGTTTCCTATAATCGTAAATTAAGTTTTATATTTTTCATTATACTTCAGCAGCAATAGCAAATAAATTATGTCAATATATTGACTTACTCTGGCAAAGTGATTTTTTTCCCCTCTTTCCCTTGGTTTATGTACCATGCATAAATATATAAAGTGTGAGGAATAAAGAAAAAGTACGAGCTTCAAAATCTCATAACGAGGAAGGAAGTACTAGATTAAAATTTAAATCACAAACAAAGTGAATGTATTACTCTTTCAAATACAGTGCCAAAAGAAAGAGATGACTGATCTCATATAATTTTGTTCTTCAAAATTCATAATTTCTGATCAGAAAAACTACAATATGCAAAGAAAAAACTCTATGAGAAGGTTAACAACAAATAAATGGAGAGAAACAATTAAGTGATTTATATCTGCATACATTCAGGATTCACACAAGCAATGAAATTCTCCAAGCAAAGTAATTTTCCAATTAAATAGTTTAGGAAAAAATACAGAGCACTAATGTTAGAGCTTTTGTGGTTTTCTTCCCTTGTGCCCTAACTTATAGCTATTTCTTCTAAATAAATAACTCAAATACAAATAATTTGAAAGCCAACAGGAGCTGTGCCTATGAAAAGCTTCAGCTGCACTAAAACATGACTGTCTTTCCTACATTATGGGGAATTTTCTTGCCTTTCCAAAAAAAATACCTTTATTACAGGATGCGTGGGCAGCATTTTTCCCTAACCCTTTTCTTTCTGCACAGTTCCATCAATGATATCATAAACTCAGTATTTTGTTCACTACAATCACCTGCAATATGACTCTTCATGTGACATCCACAGAATACTAAGACCACAGAATGAGTAAGGCAGGTGAAAAGTCAGTTGCAAGAAATGAGAAAGTTTTGTGCTAACCAGAAATGTTAAGGTAAAATATAAATTGCTTTAATAGACTCATTTGAATGCAACCTTAGAAAAATAAAAAGTATACCATTTTGCATCAAGAATGTCCCAAAACATTTTTAGAAACTGTATTTCATAAACACACCCAACAAGAGCAGTACTCAATTTCTCAGCCTAAGAAGCACAACAGTCAGCTCTGGGGACATCCTGTTTCTCGCACATTCATGGGAGTTGCACTGATATGCAACTAGAAACTGTGCCTCACTGTAGCCCTGCTTCTTAAGAAAAGTATGACTTCTGAAATTTGACTTGCAGAAGTCAAGGACTTCTTTTAAGGACTTTTTTCACAAGTCTTTAAACAAGTAGAGAACAACACAGATCAGTGACATTGTATTGCTTGCCATGAAAGACAATTTTAAGACTCCACACAAACTTAACAATACTATGCACCATAATACATATTTTGAGAGTGGAAGAAACACTACTTTCTAAAAAGGCTGTATCCTAAGCAAGTCAGAAAAAAGAACAGAGAGTAGAAACACAAGAGAGCCCACTTCTCATAATATTTGTGATAACTAGGGCAAGACAACAACAATCAACAGACCTCCCTAATTTCTGGATCCCGCTGCATTTTCACACCAGTGACCTTCCTGAAATCTAAATAATTACTGCCAAAGATTAGTGACACTAAAACAAAAAATACACTTCAATGGGTATAAACAAGGTGGACTTGAACCAATCAACTGAATTTATTTTACAAACCAGATTTTAAGGATGTCACGTGTCAGAATAGAACTGCCATTAAGCTTCTTGCAACACTTACGTTTAACAAAACAAAATAGGTATCTGAATGGCCAGTTAACATAAGCAACAGCATATTTGTGCTATGACAAACCCCCACACACCTGGCATTTCTCGTGTTTATAGAATGGATGGTTGCAGCAGAGACCTTGGCACAAAGCAGTTGCTAGGTGGCTGTTGACAGGTTTGTTGAGGTAGGCAAGACATTCCCACCCAGTTACTTTTCATAGACAGGATCTAGCAAAGCATACCTGTAAACAACTACTTCATTTATAAAAAATGTCACTTGGGCTGGGACAGGGATGTGGCTTGACATTCACATACGCACACCTAACCCTCTTTATCACAAGCCCATCAAATCTATCTTCACCCACTGCTGACCAAACAGCCACTTGTAGACAGATAATGCACGTTACTGTAAGACCATTACTGTTTGGATCATCAGTCTGAGGCGAAGACCTGCTGTATCACCTCACTTAACGGCGAGAGCCGGGAAATGAAAGTGCGAAACCCAGGGACGCCAAGACTATTGCATTTCCTTGTGCCGCGCCGCTGAACACACAGCTAATCAAACCTCGTGCCTCTCCTACTACCACCTCAGTATCACCGAACACCCTCCTCCTGCTTTACAGGGCAACCAGCACCCTGCACCGGCATAAAAGCGACAGCACCACTTCCTGACTTCACAGCTGGGGAGACACCCGGCAGTTCTGCCCAGGGCTTCCCTACCCAACTCCCTGCACAGACAACAGCAACGCTGGAGGGGAGGTGCAGCGATGGAGGAAGCCCC
The DNA here is from genome assembly GCF_027579445.1 of Ammospiza nelsoni. Classification (NCBI taxonomy): domain Eukaryota; kingdom Metazoa; phylum Chordata; class Aves; order Passeriformes; family Passerellidae; genus Ammospiza; species Ammospiza nelsoni. Next base: position 38,259,705 of record NC_080669.1, on the reverse strand, counting down.
GCCGGAGCATGCCCGCCGTGGCGGGGCCGTGCCCGAGGGGGTGCCAGTGCCTCCGCCCCCGCCCCTCTCTCCCTCCCGCCCGGCCCGGCCCGGCCCGGCCCGGCCCGCCCGCGGCGCCGCTCCCGGGCCAGCGGGGGTCGCGCGCGCCGCCCCCCGCCCGGGCACGCGGCGGAACCAACCGTGGGCTTCCGCCGCTCCAGCCGCGCGTGCGCGCTCGGAGCGCCCCGGCGGGCGGGACCGCGCCCCTCAGGGAGGGTGCGGCGCCGGCAGAGCCGCCCTTCGAACCCGCCCGAGCCGAACCGGCTGCCCCCCTCACGGCCGAGGGGCGTGGGCGTCTGGTCTCTTGTGCGGGGGGCGGGCGCACGGCCGGCACGGCAGGGGTCTGTGTGCTGAGCGTGTGCAGCGCCGGAGGAGCCGCTCTGGAGGGGTGGTCTGCCCAGCCCGGTGGGAAACCCGACGAGCCGCATTTCCCCAAGGTTGGAGCTCGCTGTCACTTGCTCGTTCCCGAGCAAAGACTTCAGTCAGCAGGAGCCTTTTCCGTTTTTCATTTTTGCAGCGTCCCTTTGCAATCCCTGTGAAAAATGAGCCCTGCAGACAAGGCCTCTTCCTCAGTCTCCAGGCTGCTCCTGGGAGAATCTGGCAGCTGCCCCAGCTAGGCCTCATAGCTTGAAGCTAATAGTATAAAATAACAGTAGCTTTATTAAGAGAGACTTGCATTACCTTGTATAGCACATAACCTTGGTTTCACGGGGTAAGTGAAAGGCCCCAGCCCACTGCAAGGAGGAGGACACCCCCACCTTGCAGATAAGGACCTCTTATATTCTGTCTCGTCTCTCAGAATCATAAAGCCACCCATGAAGAAGAAAAATGCCTCTGGACTATGAAGATAACGTCAGAATCCCAGTAGTTTCAACACCTCTAGCAAAACCCTGCTGTTATCTGGCATTGGTGGTTGTAGCAAGACCAACTCCCGGGACACCTAAATCAAGAAAGAGTCTGCTGGATGGTGACACCGCAGATTTATTGCTGTTTTCCAGAATAGCGGCATGAATGTGGTGCGTGGTCAAATCATGTTGTGTATAAATGCATGAAAGTGATAAGAACCATTTGTTAAACACAACTTCTTCATGCTCATGAAGGAAGAACTACTCTTGTAATTCTGTGCTTTGCATCCTTGCCTCTCCCCTCAATCAGCTCAGACCAGCTGGAACATTTTATGACATTCAGGTCGCCTGCTGTGCTGTGCCCCTTGCTCACATAGAACCCTTACCTGTCCGCAGAAGCCAGTCAACATTTTAAAAAGATAATTCAGACCTGCAAAGGATTACCTTTGGGTAAGAGCCACCGACAGCTTGTAACATACAAAATTTTCAGTGTTCCCAGCTGGGAATCATGCCTCGAGCACCCATTGCTGATGAACATATATGATCTTTGGGCTATCTAAAGGTACCCCATCTGTCTGAATGGCATAGTTCCCACTGTAAATTGATGGGCTCTTACCCTGGAGCAGTTTTCCTTCACAATGATGGATGAAATAGATGAAGAGTAATGTTGTGAAGACTACCAATGCCGAAAACTCACCTTTATTACTGATCAGATTCTTCCTAAAACTTAATCATAACACGATTATTCCGGGGGGAAAAAAAACAAATAAAACCCAACAACAACAAGACAAATAAAAATTTAAAAAATATTACACAGGGCAATTTTTAACATTTCAATCTAAAATTGCTCTATTTGTAGCAGAAACTGGAGGTTGTCTGGAAGAAGGAAGAAGCATGTTCCAGGTTCAGAGAAGATCAGGTCAGAAAAAATCAATTCTTTCAGAACAATCTGTATATGTCAGTAGGAGCAGGTAACACTGAAAATAATAGACTTATTAATTGGACTGTTAATATGTCTGTTATAAAGGGGAAAAGAAAAACTGAAGTTGTTCTTTTATAAATATTTAAAAATAACAAAAAACAGCCTCTGGCTCTATTCAATGACAAATTTCATATATATATATATTTATGTCTATATATAAAAGACCTAATAAGCTGTGAAAATTTTTCACTGAAGAATTCATTTCAATGGGGAAAAAAACCCGAAACAAAACAATCAAGAAATTTAAAGAAAACCATGTTCTTGGGAAGTAAAATGGAAATATAAGAAAAGAATAATAGTGTGATTTCATATGGAATGAAAAAGAATCAGTCAGTAATATTGTCTTCCCTTTGAATACCAAGCATTTGCATTTTGGCTGTGGTACACTGATAATGGCCAGTCTTTAGACCTGTAGTCCTGCCAGGCAGGTTATATTTTTTTCTATTCAGGAATGGGATGTAAACCTAGGTTATGGAACAAGGGTAGTGGTCTTTTCTTTTAGTCATAGCACAGCATTCCCCTTTTGTTAATTTTTTTTTTTTTTTTTTGAGAAAGCACTTTGCAGGAGGAAAAGCAGGCAGTTGTGTGCTGGACTTCCCAACTGAAAAGTCTTGACCTGGAGATATTATCTGACTCTTTTGCCAGGTTATCAAATCTAGATAGATAGATAATGAGTCTTTGTGATTAACTACATTCTGTGTGGGAAAACATACCTATGGGAGTCCTAGCTTTGCATAATATGGATTTAAATAAAATCCAATATAGATGCATTACAGAAAGATCATTAGAAGTATGCAAAATTATTCACCTTCTTCAATGCTGAATATTGCACAATGGCATAGAATTCCTCTTGGATTTTCTGATGTCGGTGTTGTGTTGTTGTTGCTGTTTATAAATTAGCACAGGAGCCACCAGCTGTCATCCTATAAATTTTATTGGCACTCTGTAAATATTAAATCAGCCTGCTAAAATCAAGCCATGTGCAGTAACAGCTGAGGCTCTGTTATGGGGAACACATGCAAGAAAGAGGTGTGCACTGTGACTCCCACGATTCTTACAGATTACAAGCCCCTTGCCTTCTTGAGGCTGTTATCCAGGATTCATTTTTAGCCCAACTGTGCCCCTTGACCACATGCAGGAAGGACATTTTTTGTGCATAGATACATACTGAACTGAGAAGTCAGCCTTCTCAGCAGTACTCAGTTTCCTGGGTCCTTCAAAAATTTGTTGCTTCCACATTTCTGCAGCAGCACTGCGCTGCTCACTTGTAAACCTTGGTAACATACATAGAATACAGTTGTAAACTCTAAAATGGGAGCAGAATTCTTGAAGTCATGAAGATCTACATCATGTAGAAAAAAGTCTGTGTCAGAGAAACAGCATACTGAAACAAAACCTGTTGTGGCCCACATATCACTATGTGACATATTGAGGATGAGGCTGTTGATGTTAAAGGAAAATGTGTCTCAGGCTCCATTTTCTCTTTTACTTAATAGCCAGAAAAATCAAAGACAAGGTATGTTTTCTAATCTGCCTGCCTCAATTGTAGACATGGTGAAATCTCCTGATCCTGCAGCCCAGATAGATTAAGGGAGCGCTAAGGTAGACAGGCACTCTGATTTAGGGGGTTAATTTTCATCTTCAGTGGTGTAGGAGTTCTGCTTAGATAGTGTCCATCTGCAGATGTCCTAGTATTAGTTCTTCTAATGACTCTCTTCCTCCAAGAGTTGCTGTCTAAGCACCAGGCAGGGCAACAGACTGCTTGAATGTTCCACATATCCTCAGTGAGGTGAGTTTGAAAAAGCTTCAGCAGATACTGCCTTGTTCAGAAGGCAGCTTAGGTACATGCCAGCTCAGTTTGAACACTCTGACTGTGGGCTGCAGCCACCAGCAGAATGTCAGATTAAATGACTGGTAAAAGCAGTAGTTAAACAAGGAAAAATGAAAATGCCTCAGAAAAACCCTTAGAGAAGCATCGGGCTTGTCCTTTTTTATTTCTTATTGCTGTAATTATCATAATTATTTTTATAATTGTTATTATTATTGTTATTATCATTGCCATTATAATTGTTAAATCAGTAGTAGTAGTAGTAGTAGTAGTAGTAGTATTTACCTTCTGGTTAAATTTTAATTTTCAAGTGAAAATAGAGTTTGCTGATGCCATGGAGCCTGAGGTGCTCTAAACAGGACAATTTTGTTCTCAATAAGGATAGTTAACCTTTTTTCAATATTCTTGCATTGGGGCCAGCTACAGAGTCTTTTCATCCCTATTCTTTCTCACTTGAGCAGAAGGATTGTGCACAGCTGTCAGGGAATGATTTCAGGTGAGCTGAAGTTGGTGGTTACATACCAGATATTCAAGGAATTAGGTTTAGGACAACCAAAAATGCAAAATATTTATAATTAATTACCAGTGTTTCCTGTTTCTACTGGCAAAGTGTCTGATGGAGGACCCGAAGTAGCCCCAGTTCCACACCTCTTAGAAATGCACCATCTGGCACAGCAGATACTTCTGAGTACATTGTGCAGGATCTGCTGCTCCAGATGGAGCCCTGCAAATCTATGAGATGGGATTCATTTGAAAATCCTCACAGAGGTAGCCGATGTCATTGCAGAGCCTCTCTCAATGATTTTTGAGTGGTCTTGGGAATCCAGAGCAGTCCCAACTGACTGGAAGCTGGAGAACATTGTCTGGTTTTTAAGAAGGGCAAGACAAAGAACTTACCTTGCAGAAGACAGAAACCTCAGGGTCCTGTCTATCTCACTTCAGTGCCTGGTAAAGTTATGGTGATTTTTCTGAGGGGCATTGGAATACTCCTGAAGGACAACACAGTCATTGGTCACAGCCAGCATGGCTTCATGAGGAGACAGTGCTGCTTATCAAACCTGATTTCTTTTTATGACAAGGTAACACACACAGGTGACCAAGGAGAGACAGTTGATGTAATCTTTTTTGGCTTCAGCAAAGCTATTGATGCTGTCTCTCACAGGATCCTTCTGGACAAAATGTCCAGCACACAGCTGGATAAACACTTCATGGGATGGGTGAGCACCTGACTCACAGGCACAAGGGGTTACAGTGAATGGGGTGACATCAGGCTGGGGACCTGTCACTGGTGGGGTTCCACAGGGCTGCATCCTCAGCCCAGTGCTCTTCAGCATCTTCATAAATAACTTGGACGTAGGACTGGAAGGGGTACTAAGCAAGTTCCCAGGTGATACAAAACCAAGAGGAGTTGATGTCCTTGAAGGCAGGGAGGCCCTGCAGGGAGGCCTTGACAAATCAGGGGTCTGGGCAATCACCAACCATATGAAGTTCAACAAGAGAAAGCAGTGCCATGGAAAGGGGGCCTGGGGGTCCTGGTCAATGAAAAGCTGAACCTGAGTCAGCAGTGCCCTGGCAGCCAGGAGGGCCAACCCTGTCCTGAGGGGCACCAGGGACAGCATGGCCAGCCAGGCAAGGGAGGGGATTGTCCTGCTCTGCCCTGAGCTGGGACAGCCTCACCTTCAGTGCTGAGGGCTGGTTTGCTTGGCTGAATATGAGAAAAATACTAAGTTATTAGAGATCATCCAAAAGAAGCCAGTGAAAATAGTGAAGGGTCTTGGAGGGAAGGAGCTGTTATGAGAAACAGCTGAGGTCACTTGTCTGTTCAGCCTGACTGAGGAGACTGACGGAGACCTCATTTTGAAAGACAACTTCCTTGTGAAGGAAGGGAGAGGGGTAGACATTCATCTCTGTGGTAACCATTGACAGGATCCAAGGGAATGGCCTGAAGCTGTGTGAGAAGAGGTTGAAGTTGGATATTAGGAAAAGTTTCTTCCCCCAGAGGGTGGATGGGCACTGGGACAGCTCCCCAGGGAAGTGGTCACAGCAGCAGCCTGACAGATCCAGAAGTGTTTGGACAACACTCTCAGGCACGTGGTGTGACTCTTGGGGATATCCTGTGCAGGCTCAGGAGTTGGACTCAATGATCCTTGGGTGTCCCTTCAAGCTCAGCATATTGTGATTCCAGACATGATTATGCAGCTGGCAGAGAGCTTCTGCCTGAGTAAGGAGTCTTGTTTTGCTCTTGCAGCAAGGAGCAAGTGAGTAAATTTAGGAGAAAGCACTGCAAGCAATTTAACCACCTGCCAGTAAAAGCTAGTCAGCTGAGAGCCATGAGGTTAGTTGTGAATGTTTCATAGGCGGTGAAAAAAGTACCAAGCACAGTGTGAAGTGCAGCTTCAGAGACTTTTCCCTAGAATATATGGTTGTGCAGAATTCAATAAAAGTTGATGTAAACCTGGTATTTGATGTATTTACAGGCATTAAAGCTGGTTGTGTTAAATTGACACTTAAAGGAATAGCATGGATTGAAGATTTCTTTTGCTAAAGTAGTAGGAAAAAAACAGCACTTCACTTACTTTCTACACAAAGCACACCCATTTGAAAAAGAGACAGTGGGACAAATAAAAGAGCAGAAGTGTAGAAACTGTGCTTGGAACTGATTAGAATTTTCAGAGAGCTCTGCAACTATGGTCTTGTTCTGTAAGTAGGTTTGCACAAGTGCTCTAAAATAGATCACCTTAGCAGCACTTATCGGCATAGCTGCATTGGAAAAGCTTTCGTTACAGAACGCATGCAAGCTCTGAGCAGACACAACTAGGGTCTGTTGCTATTGTGTTACTACTGAAAGCATCCATATAGTGATACGGATCACACCCCTCACCTTTCTAATCCGCAGTGTTCTGCTTGTAGAGGTAATCATTATGCCCAGAGAGCAAAATCTCTTTAGGTCCTCGATAAACTATATTCCTAATTTGGATTTTTTAAACGCTGAGAAATCTGATCCAATTAACACATTGATTGATTTTGCAAAATACTGTGCTAATTACATGCAACCAGTCATTGCTGAGTTAATTAAACATGCATCCAAAAAATCTACAGCTCTAATCTAATTAGCAATTACTACAGCTGTCAGTACCTCTTTTCACCTACTTTTAAGCTGTGCAAATTCACACTAAGAATCTCATCCTGCAAACTCCTTACATGAATAGCTTTCTTTGACTGCTGTAATGCTTCAGCGCAGAGAAGAAGCTTTAAAAATTGGGCTGATTACTTTGCAGTCCACAATATAGCTTCAATTCAGACATCATCATGATAAACTTATACTATATCCATCAGTTTTGTCAAAATTACAAGATTGGAAGATTTTTCTTTTTAATTGACGTGATTTTACTGGGAGTGTTTGTAGATCCTACCTTCAGGTGTATCCTGCAAATCTAAATGCATACTTGCATTTCAGAAAACAAAAAAAAAAAAGTGGATGAACATTCTTATATATTCAGACAGCTTTAAAACATGTGTCAAAAATTCTGAGTAAAACATCTCAGAACACAAGTTTTTTTCAGATTAAAGAAAATCATCAATAAACAGAAAAGGTTTGTGAACTTTAATGCTGTGGGTTTCTTCCTTAGGCTTGATTAAAAATGTACACCAATTTTCACACACAATTCAGGGATTATAAAACCTTGATATCTAGTTACTTGGAATGGCATCATATATAGAATATAAACAGCCATATATAGTTTTCACATCAGTCCTTCATATAAAAGAATAGAGAGAAGACTTGCTTGAGTTTTAGTACACAATTTTTATTATTTAAAAACAGGTTTATATGTAATAAAAGGTAGCTGTATACTAATCTTTAGTTCATTCACTGCAAGTGACCTGCAAAAGGAAACAGCTTCACATCCAGTATCAGAATATAATTCAGATGAAATTTTTAGTAAATATTCAACTTGGGCCTTGAACTTCAAAGCCATGCTGCACATGTTTTCTGAAAGAACATTAAGTTATTTCTAATTCCATTGCAGTTCAAATACAAGGAATCATTTACCCCAGCCCTTGGGTTACAGAATTTGACCTTGAATAAGCTAAGTTAGTAGTGATTTCCAATACCCTAAAAAAGAGCTTGGACAGTTTAACAACTGCAGCCCAGATCTGAGAGCAGATTTCCAGAGGACTGAAAAAACTGGCATAGAAATATGCTGAACTCTTCTGCTGGAAGTTGATCTCTGTCTGGTGTGCCAGGTCTGCAAGAGAAATCCAGGGTGAAGCAGCTGGAGAGAGCAAGAAAGCCAGTCGTTCAGCTAATAATCACTATTGCTGTGTTGCCTAGCAGTAGACTCTAGTGCTTCCTAGCAGGGCTCTCTCAGCTCTTCCTGTAAAGTTGTTAAGGTATTGCTATAATGATAAAGCCCTCCTCAGATTTTCAATCACATAAATGCCTTTTCTGCTTTAGTCTAAGAGTTGAGAACATTATTTAAATTTTATCTTAGATTCAGTAACAATGTAAAAATTCATCAGACTGGAAAATGTGCATTGTCTTTCCACAATGAATTTAAATCATAACAACACTGTATTTATCTGTGATGTTTTCTGTAGGAGTATGGCTTTTTTTTCTCTTTCTGCAGTTGGACACTTTAAGTAAAAATAAAGGTACAGAGTGAATGCAGGCATGTGGAAAAGAGAGCAAATGGTTTCTATGGCAAAATACCCCTTGCCATTATCTATTGGTGTAAATTGTGTGGTATATTAGTTCAATGAGAACTGAACTCCAATTGAGCTCAATCAGCATGACATTAACTAGTTGCAGCTTTCTATGTACCTCATGTCCATTTATGTTTTACACTCTCCAGCCATTATCTTGCTGCAAAAGTAGACCCGTTTTTGTAGGGAATAGACTAAAATCTCATCTTTGTTGCCAATGGAGCTATATTGGCACTCCTCACAAGGAAAGGCAAAGAAAACAAGTCAACATTCAGGTTTTGCACAGATAAATCATGTTAATTCAGTCTTTGTTGACTAGCATCCAACAAACAATGATAGGAAGGGTGGAAAATTTTTAGTTTTCCCTTGTTAAAGACCTTTACATATATGCCCAGTAATTTCACCTCATTTTCCTTAACAGCTGCAAGGAAACATTTGTTACACTTTAGGTGAAGGTATTGTTGAAACAGAAATCATGTAGAAAGTCTACATTTTTAATGTTTATTTGTACTGGAGTGATGTCAACTTGTTTTTCATTGGCAAATTCTTATGATCAAGTTAAGAGGTTCTTTGCGCAAGTTAATTGTGCTCATGTATATTTTCATAAAAGTCTGACAGTAGAGTCCCAATCACAGGGTCTTTAATCTTCCGACTTTCACATTTACACTCTTCTACAATCATGATTTCTTTCACCACTGGAACAGAATCAGTGCAGTTGAGATCCAGGCGCTTCATGGAGAACTTGCTGGGCAAGCAACGTGAACAGAAGGTATAAAGATGATCTTCTGAACCAGGAACATGAAAAGAACTACATTTTCCAAAACACAGATTATTCTGCACTGTCACCTTCTCACAGTTGTTATGAGTAACACCCTGAAACAGAAAGCAGTTTAATGTTTCTGATGCAGAAATTACTCCATGGACTTTGCTAGAAGGCATGAGCAAAAAAAAAAAAAAAAAAAAAAAAAAAAACAAAAAAGGGACAAAAAACCCAAAAAAGCTACTGCACATTTTCCTTCTCAGAACAAATAGTACAGGTTTCTAGGCAACATCTGTATGTATGTATGTCTGTGTGAAATAAATTTAGTTTTGGATGTGAAAAGACATAGTCCTTGACAGAAAGGACAGAGAATTGGTTACATGGTTACAGAAACACTGAGAATTGATGGTGATTTACAAGGAATACAGCACTTTTACGTATACTGTTTGCTTGTCTTAATGTTACAATGTGACAGAATGGCTTCATCTATGCATGGGACAATTTACCAGTTCTCTGAAATTCTTAGCATAGAGTTAGACATAAGTATTGGTTTTCTAATTAATACAGAAGAAAACAATCCTTGCTTAGGTGTAAGAGAACAACCAGCTTTTCCTGTAAATACTTGTTCTGAGAGTTTCTATATGCACGCACGCATGCACACACACACACACACACACACACATATCTATACATATATGTATATATTAAAAGAGAGGTCATAATTCAGATGTACAAACAGTTGAGATATATATTTATTGAATGGATAATTACTCGTCAGTTTCTTTCCTTCTTAGACCATGTTGAATATCTGTGCATAAAAATAATAAATAACTCTATAAAAATTGAGTCTGCAGCTTTCCAGTGCTGCAGTTCAACAGTTTGCCTCATCAGACTAAACTTTTTCATCAGAGTCTTTCAGCCACTTTTGATCAAGTGTTCTGAAGGCCTTTGACTAAGTTACTTAAATAACCCATGTCCCTTTAGTTGCTGATTACAAGAGACAGGGGAAAGGCATATTTGTTGATCTTGGATACTTGTTCTTACCTGGGCAAAAGGCAGGGTTCTGCAGTTTTCTTGGTGCATTTCATTGGTCTTGATTGGCAGGACAACCTCTTCAGATGCTGAATTTTTCTTTAACATGAAATGGTCCCAGAATTTCTTGGCATCTTTTCTGTAGGGAACTTCAGATTCTCTCTTGCTGGAATAATGGGATGGAGAGAGGTTTTCCACAGGAGAGGTCTCTCTGGATGCAACCCAGGTTCTTGGGTTTTGGTCTGCATGGAGTCCTGCACTGGGAAGTATGAATCTGGACATTTTTTTCTCTTCTTTCTTCTCACTTCCAGATGCTGTCTGTGGAATTGATACAAAAAAGCTTGGTACTTTCAGGGTCTCTTCAACTCCTACTGGGTTCTCACTTGTCCGCTCAGGAGAACTTTGGCTTTCAAACAGATTTTTGTTCAGGTAGAGAAAGTGCTGAAATGGCGCTCTGCTTTTCCTTTGCTGTGAATTTCTCTGTAGCTCTGTGGCTCCAAGACATGAGAGCACTAACATCTGAAGCAGAAGCAGTGACATGATCCTGGGAAGGGCAACCTTGTAGAGCTGCTGCTTTTGCAATGAATGCAGTATGCTAGCTTTATACAAGAGGTTATGGCAGAGGAGAGGAGGGCTCAGGAGAGACCCTGGTGGGGCTAATTGCATTCATTTACTGTAGATTACAATTATGATAGTGAAGTTTGTGCTAATGAAACTCTGCTTTCAATCTGAGTTATGTGTATTAGAAGCTCCTATCTGAAATCTAGTAACCCAGGATGTTGTGGAGGACAGAAGGAGTCAACAGGGGGAAATGTTTGGATAAGGTGTCTAGTTTAGGCTGAGGAATTAAGTAAACATTTGAGGTTGTGTATTAGAATGTTCAGTGTGGTCTCCATTGTTTATTTTGACTTTCTATTCCATACAGCCAGAGACTGTCAAAACAGGGAGTGTTATTTCATTACGATAGGAAAAGGCAAAACAGTTGCTGAAACAGTAAGCTCAATCTGGAGACTGTTTTCAAAAGTTAAGTCTAACTTTGGACTTTCAGGTTTAGGATATGACCCAAGGTCTGCATGACTAACAGACTGCTGCTCAGACAGTCAGAGGAATCTGTCAGGAAGCACTAGTCCTCACTTCATCTTCCTCACAGCAGGTTTGCAGCTGCTGGAGTACAGACATGTCACTAGCACAGAGCAAAAGATCTTAAGGTGAAGAAACTCTGCTTCCTGCGTTTTCAAAGATTCTCTTACATCCTGTTCAGGCACCAAAGCCACTCCAGACATCCTGTCAAGTGATAATGATAAATGAATATTTAAATAAAATGTGTTAAAAATAGGTATTTATGATTCTAGCTTTCAAAGTCTCAACAGAATTGCCTAAAGACTATTAGACGTTAAAACAGAGGCATCTTTTGCATAATTACCATGTTATGCAACATGTAAGAAAAAATAATCTGCTAGAACAGCATATAGAGAAAAGCTTTGGGAGAAAGAAAAGTTATTTTCAATAAACATTGCAAACAGTGATGCCAATATTAAAATATAAAAAAGAAATTCTGCTTCAGATAATTTGCCATTTAGGTATGCTAATCTTCACAGCTCCTGTTTCTACGAAACTCTATCAGAAGACTCTAAAGTTTGTATTATTCTTGAAAAATTGTGTGTACTAGATGTATGATGTTACTTTACTTTGATTTTCAGGGAATTAATTTCTTGCCTAGAACTGCATTTTGATTCCACACATCATATTTGTGTTTGCCAACAATTTGAACTGAAGCAGTTGATTTTTGTAGCTAAAATACCTTTTATCTGATGTGTATTGATAACAGTCACACAAAACTATCCAGCAATGTCTTTCAAACATGAAATTTTTGAAGCAAGATACATATTTGCAGGTCATCTAAGGATGTCTCTGATGATGCACAGATAAAAATTAAGTCAATTGTAGAACTGGAATGATTTGGCTTCCCAGACTACCTAAACTAAACTGGCCTGGGTGCAGTGTAACTGTTAACAAAGAATGTATAAAAATCTTAGTATTGACATATATATAGAAATGTTTTGCTGCTAATGTTACATTATAGTGCAATGGCAATGAAAAAAGCCTCTTCAAGATCAGAATCCACTCCTGTCCTGTAACATACAGCAAGAAGAGAAGCCTTTGAGACCTTCAGATGTAAATGTAAAAACTATTATTTACAGAAGGGTAGGGAAGAAGACCGAAGCAAAATGGTGTCAGCAAGTCACTCTGCAAGCTGGTCTGCAGCCCAAAGGCTGATAAAAGAGCTCTCTTCACTACTAGGTCAGGCCAGTTCTAGTTCCTGGGGTTGGGATGGTGTTACTTAAGATCTGATGAGACCAAAAAGCAGCATGCCAGCTCTAGTTCTGCTAAGAAAGTCTAACACTGTTCCTTCATGCCTATAATATCTATGGCTGCTTTCCACGAGACAAAAGTGGTAAGATATGGGACATGGTACATCTGGGCGTGGTTTTCAATATCTAAGTACTACCATAATCTGTTTTGAAGTCAGCTGCCTATATAACTGTGTAGAGGCAGCAGGTCTCTTCTTAGCCTCTCTGCTTAGGCTCTCAGGAAGGCATCCCAGTTCACACAGCAAGCTCAGATAGTCATTCTGAAGTTAAAAATAGCAAGCATTTGCAAGTCTCTTTGTGGTGACATTGACTGCATAGACCAGTAATTGACTACTGGCATTTGACTGGGTACATAGTCATTATGTTCCAAATAGACCTAATCTCAGCTTTCTACAAAAAAAATGCTGTTTCTTTTCTAAAAACTTGTTTTCCTGCCTGATTGCCCTTTCATACAAGCATAACATGTTTTCACTGTTTTCTAGTTATTAAATCTTACAGCTATATGCAGCAGTGTCTTTCAAGCAGGCTTTAGTTTACCTTCATAGTAGCAATTTATTCAGGACATTCTGTTTTCACTAGAAATAGTCACTGTGAATGTTTGCCCATCCTTTTAAAATTGTCAGGTCTATAGATGATGAGTGCTATGCAAATGCAAAATGGTATTATTAATTTGTTTCAAAGCTGGAGTTTATTCAGTCATTAATGGACATTATCTGCGCTGCTAGTTGATGCCTAAAAATAATTCTTGGGCAGTGCTTGAATTACTTGCCTTCTGTTGAACTAAATAGTCTCATCATACCATGATTGATGATAAAATCATTAAAATGGATTATATGTATACAGTCCAATTCAATATCTTGTAATTTTTGAAGCACATCTGATGTAGACAAACTTGTATCCAGATATGTCTTTCACAGACCCCATATGAAGACCTCAGAACTAATGAATTATCACTATGCAGTTTATTCTCCAATAATTGTACTTATCAAAGAAGGCCATCTGTGGTCTTTGTTTTACTGAGTTTCAGGGAAGCAGATCACATACAGGCCACATGGGAAATTTTTAATTATGAAAGCAAGAGTCTCTTAACAAGGTATGAGATGAAAGAACAGGCAATAGGTTTGTTTAGTTTTGTACTTCCAGCCTTAGTTACTCTACATCATGAACTCCCCTATGTTTCAAGTCCTCTGTTGCACTGTTTCTTTCTCCACTCATTTATGTTTCCTTGTTAACATTTCTCTGTTTCTTTTCTGTGTTCTGGCAACAGAACTAAGAACAGCATTAAGTTTTCCTACGGCAGCCAAAATGAAGGTGCTCTTACTTTAGAACATTTTTTTATGGCTTCAGTGGGACTAGTCCTTTCACATGTATTGGACCATGTTCCCCTGGCTGTAGGTACATACAGAGAACACAATGGGTGATTCTGTCTCTGAATGGTACAGGCACTATGTGCTGCCAAACTGACATTGTATCCAGTTCCAGACCCAGCCTGATGAGTTCTCCTGGGTCTGTAACTGATTGCAGCAGATTGCTAAGGCATGGGACCGAGAGAAAGACACTGGGAAAACCTGTGGGACAGGGAAAAAGAGTTTGGGCAAAGACAATCAGTGTCAGGAAGATGCAACTTCCTAGATTGTTGTGAATAATTTGAGAGACACAGGTTATTCACTGAAGAATTTGACACCACCACCAAAATATGGTCCAAGGAAGATGCACACAAGATATTTTTAGTTAATACAAAAATAGATACAAACTTATCTTAAAATTTCTTCTATATGCATAAAAGGATATTCTTTTGCTCACTCTGATTATATGCAATTCTTCAGATACCAGATTCTTAATCACAGAATCACCCTTTCAGTCATTAGGGTTGAAAGGAACATCTAAAGATCATCCAGCCCAAACCTCCTGCCAAAGCAGGGTCACCTAGAGCAGGTGACAAAAGAGTGCATCCGGGTGGATTTGGAGTGTCACCAGAGAGGGAGACTCTGCAGCCTCCCCAGGCAGCTGTTCCAGTGTTCTGTCACCCTCACTGTAAGGTTCTGCTTCATGTTGAGATAGAATGTCTTATGCTTTAGTTTATGGTCACTGTACTTAAACCAGTTTCTGGGCACCATTGAAAAGAGTCTGGCACCATCCTCCTGACACCCACCTTTGAGATATTTCTGTGTATTGGTGAGATCCCCTCTCAGTCTTCTCTTCTCCAGACCAAACAATCCCAGCTCCCAGAGTGTCTCCTCATGAGAGAGAAGCTCCAGACCCCTGATCATCCTTGTGGCTCTCCACTGGACCCTCTCCAGTAGCTCCTTGTCTCCCTTGTGCTGAGGAGCCCAGAACTGGACACAGCACTCCAGGAATGGCCTCACCAGGGCTGAGTGGAGGGGGAGGATCACCTCCCTGACCTGCTGGCCACACTCTTGCCAATGCAGCCCAGGATGACGTTGGCCCTCCTGGCCACAGGGGCACTGGTGGCTCATGGGCAGCTTGTGATGCACCAGGAGTCCCAGGTCCTTTTCCACAGAGCTGCTCTGTAGGAGGTCAGCCCAGGCTGTGCTGGCACTTGGGGCTGTTCCTGCCCAGGTGCAGGACCTGGCACTTGCCCTTGTTGAGCCTCACCAGGTTTCTCTCTGCCCAACCCTCCAGCTGATCAAGGTCCCATTGAATGGCAGCAGAGCTTTCAGGTGCATCAGCCACTGCCCCTGTTTGGAGTCACCAGCAGACCTGTTGAGGGTGCCTTTGATCCCTTTCTCCAGATCATTGACAAGTAAGTTGAATAAGTTTGGTCCCAATATTGATCCCTTGGGAATATCACTATGTGCAAGCCTCTTGCTGGACTCTGCTGCACTGATCATGACTCTCTGAGCTCTGCCTTCAGCCAGTTCCTGATCCACCTCACTGTCCATTCCTCTAACCCACAATTTCCTAAGCTTACCTATGAGGATTTTATGGAAGACAGTGTCAAAAGCCTTGCTGAAGCTCATGTAGGCAACATCCACTGCTCTCCCCTCATCAACCATCCTGCCATGCCATCACAGAAGGCCATCACATTGCTCAAACATGATTTGCCTTTGGTGAGTCCATCTTGACTACTCCTGATGACCTTCTCTTCTTTTATGTGCTGGATCACAGCTTCCAGAGTGATCTGTGCCAACACCTTTCCAGGGATGGAGGTGGGGCTGACTGGCCAGTAGCTTCTCAGGTCCTCTTTGTTGCCTTTTCTGAAGATGGAAGTGACACTGGCTTTACTCTAGTCATCAGGCACCTCTCCTCCATTATTTTTCAAAGAAGATGCAGAGTGGGCTTAGCAACAACATCTGCCAGCTCTCTCAGCACCTGTGCGTGCAACCCATCAGGCCCATGGATTTGTGGTTTTGTCTGCCTAGCCAATCTCTAAACAAACCTGCAGTGGCCAAGGGCAAGTATTCTTTTCTCCAACCTTCCTCTCTTGCCTCGAGGGTCTGGGATTCCTGAAGGATGGCTGCAGCAGTGAAGTCTGAGGCAAAAAAGGAATTCAATTACTCTGCCTTCTCTATATCTTCTATCACCAGAATGCCCACAATACTCCTATAGGTCTCCCATATAGCCTCTCTCTTTTTCCATGTTCCATAAATTTCCTGTTTGAGATTTGCTAGAAGCTTTCTGCTCATCCCTGTAGGTCACCTGCCACCATTGTTTGATTTCTTGCTCATGGGGATCCATTTGTCTTGAGCTGGGAGGAATGCTGAATACTGACCAGCTATCCTGGACTCCCTTGTACCTCTAAACCATGGGATTCCTTCTATTAGAACCTGTTGATCAGGACTACTTCTGATTGAAAAAAAGACATTACCTCTATGCAAAAAAAAAAAAAAAAAAAGTCTTGGGAACAAGAGCTATTTTGTTCATATCATTTAAGTGTACTGACATTGAGAACAGTATTTAAGTAACACAGAGTTGTCCATACTACAGTTAGCATAGCTTCTTAAAGGGCAACGAGGGAGGAGAACTTCCTCTGAAGAAGACTGAGGTTTCTGAGGGACAAGGACTTTTTTCACATCCTTATTTAAATCAAGAATCATATTTAAATAATTTTTATAGACTGGCAGTCTTGCTTGAATTCATTCTTCTTCTTGTATATCCTGCTTGCAGACCTATACCTTTTCTTAGATTTATTTCTCAAAATAAGCAGCATTTTTGTCTTTTATGTGGGGTTAACTTATGGTACAAATGTCCTTATAGCATTCACTCAATAATTGGCCCAAACAGAAGAAAAAACTGATCAGAAGCTGATCAGAGTAAACAGTAGCTGTATTATGCTTAACTATAAGGGCATTTATATTATAAATTTATATTATTTATATATAAAATATAATATATATAATATAAAAATATAATTTATTTATGTCTGTATATGATATATAAAATATAAATAAATATAAATAAATCTAAATTATAAAATCTTATATGATGTATAAATATCTATAATTATATATTTATATTATATATTTATATTATTTCTATTAATAACTAAAGTCATTATCACTAGAAAGTTTTTGTGCAATTTTGAAATTAAGAAATTCATATTCAATAAAGTATGTTTTTGGGTTTTTATTAACACACATTACAGAGTTAAACATGACAATATATATAGTGTTTTGAATAGAAAAATTACCATAGCACCAATCTTGTGATGTAAATAATGCAGAATCAGCAGTAGTCACTGAATCTTATGCATAATTCTCTCAAAGTTATTTTGATAATTTGAATGAATAAAGGCTTGAAGTATCCATATGTAGGAAGAAGATCTGGAAAACTTTTCTGATATTTTTCATACTAAATACTTGATATATATATAAAGTTAATAAAAACTCAAGTGTTTTAGAATACTTTGGTTCAGAGCAAATGCTCCTGTGACCTGTTGCCTATCCATTTTTTCCACAATCATTGTTTTTGAGTTAACTACCTCCCTGTAAAATTTGTTTGAAATATTGACATATTTAAAAGATATTTGACAGGGAGTGAAAGTGGTTAAAAGTGACAAGCACACACAGTGCTCACACAGCCCATCCCTGTATATAAATCTAATATAACTGCTAGATTTTCACTTAGCATCTTGGTTCTGTTGCTCTTGGGTATGCATTTATGGATAGCTCTGGTGAAATAAATCCTTTGTTTATCCAGAAAGTGTGGCATCCATATGTGAACACCAGAATTTCATGCTCCTTTTTCTTATTTTCAGCCTTTTGAAATACTCCTCATATCACTCCTCATAGTGCTGATCCCCTAAATACTGATTTTTCGTGGAGTTTACTCAGCATCTAATTCAAAAATGCTGAAGATTAAAAAATCCCCAAAGCTCCTCAGAACTGTAGGCCCATCCATTTCTAAACTTCTTAGAAGCCATAATTTCCTATGTCAACAGAAAAAAATATTTGTGCTTTCCCTGATTTGAGTGTGTTTTGTTCTTTGAACTCTAGTATCTAACAATGACAATAAAAGATGTAAAGATCTGTGAAAAAATACCTATTTAAGGACAGGAAAAATGAAATTTATTAATTAAATGTTTGGAGCAGTTAATTGTATTGGAAAAAAAATCAGCTGCCCTCTCAGGGCAGAAATATACTTGCTCTGCAATATAAGAATTTTAGTTTCATTAGTGTATTGTTTCAGACAAAACTAAGCCAGTAAACTCATGCAGTTCGCACAACTAAAAATCTGTTGTGTGGTAAAATCTTCATGCGCAGAAGTCACTATAAAGTAGTTCAAATGATGTACAGAAAACTTCCCCTACTCTCAAAAGCAAACCTGAGGTCACTGTTGTGTCAGATGGCATGGGTCATTTATTAGTTACTGATCAAGTAACAAGCACCTGTGTCAAAATCCCCACTCTGTTGATATCATTAATTTATTAAATAATTGGGAGAGGTATTTGAATAATCTCAATAGGTTTTATCAAATTAGCACCAATAAATTCTACATCTTTTATTTTTAAAAGGCCCTAAAAATAAAAGTTTATGTTAGTCAATTTTCCCTGGAATTCCAGAATACACCACTAAAAGATACTGAGAGTGCTTTTTTAGATGCTTTGTTTTTTTCTGTAATGAAAAATTTCAGGAATAAAATCAGGTCTAAAACTAGATATTCAGGAGTACTTGGTTTGGAGACAAGTAGCATATCTATGTTGACCTAGAAAACTCCTTAAACAAAAGAGTTTCTGTCTAGCAAAAGTGTCTAAAAACTTCTCATAACTATTACCTTAAAAAAATTTTAAAAGAATTAAAAAAAATTAAGAAAAATTAAAAAAAAAAATTAAAATCCTGGAAATATTTTTGTCTGCATCTGTTGATAGCAAGAGAAAAGGTGAGGAGTTTCTGTCCCCAGTATGTTTTTTCTCTGATTCTGCAATGCACCCGTATTTATTGGCAGCAGTATTTTCAGGGAGGCTCTTTCCTGTATACAAAGACTGTTCAGCTGCTCATGTGTTGATATAACTTGTCACAGGCAAGGAGGAAGGATGAGTAACCCATGCATGACAAAGGCAAAGAGGAGGAAGATAAAACCCCTGAAAGTGTCCTTTAGCTCAGAGAGCAGAGGTGATTCTACTCTGTCTGTCTCTTGCAGGACTGAGAAATTGCTATGAGCAGCGCAAGAAGGAGGTTTTGCAGCTCTGTTGCAAAACTGATCCAGAGGCTGGCTGAACAGATGAGCAAGGGGGATCAACTGCCAGCAGCAGGCAGGCAGATGGGAAGGATGAGGGTTCATAGGTGCGGGGCAAATTCACCCTACTCACTTCCAAACCAGCTGCCACACACTGGCTCCTATTAAGAGGAGATTTAATATTTGTTTTTTAGGATGCCTATGCTTGGATCCTCATTTCATTTTTGTTTGGGTTTTTCATTGTTTTTGTTTGTTTGTTTGTTTTGATTTGTTTTTGTTGTTTTGATTGGGTTTGGTTTGGATTTTTTTATTTGTTTGGTTGGTTTTTTTGGGGTTGGTTGGTTGGTTGGTTGGGTTTTTTTTTTTGTAATTTTAAGGCTGGCAGTAAAAAAATTCAAAAAGCAAGCTTTTGACAAGTAAAATATAAATCTACTATATTGTTACAAAATGGTTATAGTGCAACCGTATTTTTCTAAAATAATAAGTTTGGCCAGCTGGTTTTTTTCCTATTAATTGCTGAGTTTTAAGCCATTCTTACAATTAAATCTGGATTTTTAAAAATTATTTTTAAAAGCCTCAAAATCCCTAATAAGGACTTAGATTAATACTTTTCAAAAGCCATAGCTGCTTTACTATGAAATGTGTCTCATGATTACATTGGTTTATACACACATATAAATCCTATTGATGTTCATGTATCAGTGAATATCCCCAAATAATATCCTAGGATTAAGTTGTGGGGTTTTTTTTAATAAATCATCATTTGCTGTAAGATTTGATTTAAAGATGTCCCATTATTTAATTACACTAAAAATTACAACACCATCCTGCAGTTCCAGGAAAAAAAAAAAAGAAAATTTTTGCTTAGGAATGTGAAACAGATGCAACTCGGTGTGGGCAGATCCATTAGGTTCTGAAGCTGGCCTGGGGAGGTAGAAGAAATACAAGGCCTTGCTCCTGTTAGTACTCTGTCACCAGGCAGTGTCCAGCCATTGGTACTTTTGTAAGATGTACTTGGGTATCCACCAAGCAAACTCCAGTACTTACATGACATCACTCACATCATCACCCAAAAGATTTGGTTTTAGGCAACTATCTACCCTTATTTCCAGCCCCAGCAGCATTCCTCTTTGTGTGACTGCAGAGTAAAACTGCAGCTCACAACTCTTCCTTTAAGAGGCAAGCAAATCAATTGACATGGTACTTTCTTTAAAGAAAAAGTACTTTTGCACAGAAGTGTGATGAAAGCCTTGAGACCCAGCTCTTTGGTATAAAAATACTCATAGGTAAGTGGCAGATCAAAGTCTTTGGGGAGATTTCAAAACCTTAACCTGGGCTTAGTTTTTGCATCTGATCTCTATACCTTCGTTAGTTGCCAGTGCATCTGCACCTCTGGCAGCATATAAAATAAGCCCTGCTGATGATTAGAATGGTTTTCTAACACAGCTAACATACTGAAATAGCATGAATGTCCATATTCTTTCAGAGGCATCCTCCATCCATTACAACTTCCTTGAACATATATAGCTGTTTGGTTTGACCTTCTTGCAGTCAGTTGCTTGCCATTTTCCTCGCTTCTGCACAAATACACAATTTCTTCCTCTCACTGAAAAGTGGTAGGAGCCTCTTCTCCAGTTTATGTAGGTTACAGGCTCTCCTCCATTCCACTCCCAGTGCCCAGGATTGACTTGGTCATTCAAACCTGTGTGAAATCAGTAAGACAAATCAGTGGTGTTTATTGTCACTGGAGCCAGATGCCAAGAGAATTATGCTGTTCTATAAGTTGTTCTTTATTAAAAAATGCATACAGTTGCATTCTGAGAGAAAACATCTGATAGAACACAAGCAAAACACAATTTATGATTTAATTAGTTCACTTGAATCACAGTTAGTGCTGTATGAATAAAAGAAAGTGCACTTCTCTGCAATAGTGCGTCTCTAAAATGTTTTTTTCTCCTTTGATCTATTGCATGTCTACGACCTCGTAGGCTTCTCTTTCGATACTTGAAATAGCAAGGAGTCTGGGCAGCATCAGATGCCTTCAGATTTCTTCTGAATATAAAATTCTGCAGATCTTTATGGACATGATTTACACTGTTTAAATTAACACTTGTAAAACTAGTTTGTGTTAATTAGTACAAAAGAAAACATATCTTTTCCCCTAGCCTCTAAGACCAATAGGCATGGCATAATTTCAGACATGACTTGTCTTCTTGTGAGAGACCATAATTGGCATAACAATCTTGTACTCTTTATCTTTGTCAAATAAATTTATTTCTTTCAAGTTAGCAGAATTATGATATCATTAAACATGATCCAAAACTAACTGTATTTTTCTAAGTTAATTTAGTATACCTAGTAGGTCCATCTCAGCAAATTACTAAGAGCTGATAATCACAGTCCAGAATCAGAGAGAAAGAACAACACTGAGGACAGTGTAGCAGAAACAAGGTTAGAAAAAAGCAGTACCACTAGTATATGAGCTAAGGCAGTCGTTCACAGAAAGGATGTACTAAGACCCATCCAAATTCTTTCAATTTCTCATTAAATATTAAGTGCCTAATAAGAAGTAGCTAAATCTGAAATGATATGATGAAATGTTCTTTAGCTTATCATCTAATTAATTAATAAGATTTCTAACACAAGACAACACCATTAAATTAGGAGTAACACAAATAATTATCTAAGTTAAAACAAAATAAAAGAAAAAGCTAAATTAGGGATAAATAAAATAACAGTTGAAAGAAAGACAAGATAAAATTGTAGGAGCTGGAACTATTTTCTTCAGCTTGTGTCAAAATAGGAAAGGTTTCAAGGCAAAAACAGTCCAGCAACAGACATCATGATAAACACATCTTTTTGATAAAGACTTATAAAAGTAGCCAGGTAAATTATGGCTTTTTGGTTTATGCCTTGCACTGAAATAATAAAGCAGCAGAAATATGAGAACAATACAGTGTTTGAAATCTGGGCTTGAACTGCTACAGCAGTTTCTGCTTTTCAACATGCACAGTAACTGCAATCTGCAGAGAGAACTTGCAGCCAATATACTTGCCTATCCAAAATGGCGTCTTCCCACTGAAGTCCCACAGCCACTGCATGTGTTGTTCATTAGCTACACTTGTTAGACTCCCCAGGTACCTAAGCTCAACGACAGAGGGCAGAGTAATTAGCATTCCACAGAGTGACAGACAGCTCCCATCAACTTATCAACAATGGGTGTTGATTCTACTATAAAGCATATAAATAATGAGTCACAGAAAAAACACAACTTACTGGCATGAAGAAATAATTACATGAAGATGAAGTCTTAAAATTGTGGATTACCTGGGGAGGAACCAAAGTCCTAATCTGGTTTCTTTAACAGAAAAATTAAATCAGTTTGGCAACTGAAGGAAATGTATACAGGAAATATGTGCCTCATACTCACAAACTGTGTTTTAAACTATTGGCACAATTATTGATACCTTATTTTCCATAAAATAATAAATATCCTACACTGAAATCCAAGCCACTGAAAGATACAACTTCATCTATCTGGTAGTAGAGCAGGAGATATCTTTTTAAAATCATATTTTGACAATACTGAAGCCTTGAATAATACATTTAAGTGGTAATTTGGTTCTGAGAAGTAATGATAGAATCAGAAAATCATAGAATGTCCTGAGTAGGAAAAGACTGAAAAGACCATCAAAGTCTAGCTATTGGCCCTGCACATGACAGCCCCAAGAACCACAAAATGAGCCTGAGAGCATTGCCCTAACACTTCTTGAACTCTGTCAAGTTGGTGCTGTGACCACCTCCCCGGGGAGGCTGTTCCTATGCCCAACCACCCTCTGAGTGAAGAACCTTCTCACTATATCTAATCTAAATCTCCCCTGTCAAAGTTACACACACATCCTCTAAAATCAACATTCGGGTTGTTGCATCTTTCCCCCCCCCTCCATTTCCTTCCTCTGCCTCTATCCCAACCCTTTATTTTTTGCATTTTCGTCCTTTTCAAACAGAACATCCTCAACAAGCTGAGATGTTCTGTTTCTCCATCCTCCTGTGAACCTGCACTCAGTAAATGCAGGTATCCCATGGGTTCCCCCAGTTGTTCATCACAAGAAATTTGGTATCTGGAAAGCAACACATTCTTCAGAGGATTATCTGCAGTGGCTATGCATTTAGTTCAAATCGGAGATAAGTTTTGGTTTGTATTAAGCAGACTAATTTCTGAATTAAGTCAACACATAAGCTCTGTTCTGCATTTGTGCTTATAGTTTGCCAGCTCCAAAGGAGGATTTGCAAAGTTTAGCCACTGAGTGGCCTTGCCACTGAGAAGTCTTCCGACCAGTACCAAACATACAAGCACCAGCAGGCTGTTCTTAAGCCATTTAGAGATCGGGCTAAATCTTTAGGCATTAAGAGACAAATGTCATTCTTCACATTTGCTGGGAACTGTCAGCCATCAGTGGCTCCACTTTCCTATTTATCCATCTTTGTGTCTGCATTGGTATATCACCTTTTTACATGTCACACCTGGTGTTGCCATCCCTCTGATGCTGAACATCTGGTGCTGACATTTATTTTGTCCCATATTTTCTGTTTCTGACTGCTGCTCAGTCTAAAAGCGATGCCAACCCCTTCAGCCTCCCAGAATATCCTGGATGACAGTTGATAGGGCCAGAGCAAACAACACTGTTCATAAAAACATTTTAACAGAGGAAAAAAAAACTTTTCTAACATTAGAATAAGTAAATGGTATTGTAAGGATATTTTACTAATTTCATTTCTTTTGCCAGATAACAGAGACAGAAGATCACTATTGCTTCAGATGAAGTGATAACTCTCGTCTTTAGGAGCTGGGGCAGCAACCAGGCCTGAAGAATGGCATGGCAGACTTGAGCTCACTATGGAGACCATGAGCAGATGTTAGAGTGAAAGCCCACCATTAAGCATGCCACCTAGTTAAAGATCCATGCCTGGAGCTCCATTCCCATTATTGCCCTGTATGTCTTCTAAGAGTACTGATCCCATGGATTTCATATGATGCCACACAAAGGGAGCAGGAAAAATTTACATGAGAATAATTCAAAGTAGTAGTCCACAATATTCTGCACAGTCCATACTGCACAAAATCTGGACCATTCCTTAATCTGGGCCCACAGGGCCAGAATATGAAATAAATTAATTGTTTTTTTCTGAGGGGGGATGCTCCTGCTGCAAAGTCATCCTCCATTATCCCTGCAGGCCAACCAAAGCAGGAGGGGATGGAGCTGCCCTCTGCTCCGTGCTGCACAGTGGATCTGCCAAGGCCAGCAGGTCAGCTGGGTGTTAGCCCTTGCCTGTGCCATCACAGCTGCCCTGGGGCAAGCACTGTGCAGTAACAACAGGCCCATCAGGGGCACACCAGAGAACAGCATGTAAAGGTTCACACTGACACCTGTGTACACTCTCCTCAACTAAAGGTGTGGCAGAACAGCCTCAAAACTGTCTGGTAGCAGTCAGGATTGTACACCCACTGTGGTAGAGGCCCCCAAAACTGCACCCAGTGAAGGTATCAGCTGAGCTTAGCTCTGCCTCTCATCAGGGTAAGATGTGCCTGTTCCACCCTTGGGACAGACTTCCACCCTTCTGGGCCAGTCTGCCAGGCATAGAATCTCTGGTGAGCTAGGAGCAAAGCTGTTACTCTGACAAACACTGTCGGGAATTTTCATACTCCATCTTCTCCTACAGACAGAGTCCAGGAAAGCAAACATAGCTAATTCAGGTTGTCCTCTCAGGCTAACTGCTTCAGCAGCAGGATTCCATTCTGACTGCCAGGGGCTGTGGTTGCACTGACCAAATGGACCTGAGAAGAGGTTTGCACAGCAGTTTGTGGTATCATTACTAGGTGAACAAGAACAAAAATAGAGCATTTTATCTGGGTTCTGCTTAAGGACACTCAAAACCCAGGAACTAAGTAATTTACTTTAGGTGAGCATAAAGCATTATGCACCAAAAAGCATCAATATGTGTCAGTAACTGCTCTATTATTTATGACATAGAGGCGTAGTCTGAGCAATAATAGTTTCAGACTTCAATCCACGTACCAGGGAGAGACTTCATCACTGTGAAAGGAAAGCACTACAATAATTACAATTTAACCTAATATTTTCTCTGTAGCAGTGTTTTCTAAGTACAGCTTCACAAACACACAAAATTACTGAGAGAGAGCAACTGTTCTAATTGTTATACCTGTTTAGGGGGGTTGTGTATTTTAGGGAAATGCAAACCATCCTGAAAGAACATAGCACTTCCATAATGTTACTCACTGAACCTTGAGGCATAGGATCAGACACTGGAAATTACAAGATAATGTTATTTATGGAGTGTGCATCTAACACTTCCTCATGTAAATTAGTCAAGATAAAGAGTTATTATGCCTTATTAGGGAAAGAACCCAAACAAAACAAAAAACAAACACCAACCAAAATAAGCCACAACAAACCCACACACACATCACTTTTTTCTGTGCTAAACCATCTATTTAAAATTGTTCCTGCATGATTTATAATTTTTGTTATTGAGTCAAGAGCATCCTTTATCTTAGAGCAGTTGCACAAATTAAGGAAACATTCTAGGTAGCTATTGACCTTGAAATATTATATGGAAATACTTAGCACAAAGACTTTACTGATTTTCTATTGAATTGCCTGATGCATTTAAGAGTCTTGTACCTTTTTGGCAAATTTAACAATGGCAAAAGCACACTTAACTAAGTATGAAGGTCTCCATGGGACACAACATTTTATTTGAACTGCTGCAGTAAATCTGTGTCCTATATTGATATTGAAGGGTGTGGGGGGTGACTGAAAGACTGTGCTTATCTCAGTCTTTTGTTTGGTCACCTAGGGAGTTATCCTGATGCCTTGAAATAGGTGTCTCGTGTTGCTTACAACACCTCCTATCATTCAGAACATTCAGATGAGAGTGGCAGACATGATGCAGAGCTTGCAGAAGCCCTGCACTTCCAGACTGGCAGTTGAAAGCCAGACAGCATACACAAGGCCTTTAAAATTACTCTAGGTACCTGGATTCCTCTGCTGGAGTCACACACATATGAGTTAACCATTTAGAAAACCAGTACTAGAAGAGGACTGATGTTCCTAGGGAACACTGAGCCGTACTTTAGATGTGGTTCTGCCTGTAATTCCGAAGGACTGGGACCACATGTAGCTATTCAAACAAAATAACATGTCCTGCCTTACACAGCTAGCAGTACAGGATCTGAAACCTAATAATATTTGAGCTTTAATTAAATGTTCAACTTCAAAAAAGATGAAGGTATAATATGACTAACAAGGCAAAAGACACAACTGTGGGTTCTATCTATGCAGTTCTCCTATCCCTTCAGTGGCAGCAGTGAAACCATCTCACACACAAGTGAGTCCTGCTGTACTGACCCTTGGGGAGGACATGTTCCTATTGGATAAACAAGAGCTGTGGCATAAATCATCGAAATTGCTTCTAAATCAGACTGCTGTGGCATCACTCAGCCATAATATCCCCCAGATGCTTCTCTTCAGGTTGCCAAGAGTCTCTTCATGCATACAAACAAAGCTAGAGAAATGAGTTCTTAAACCACCTTGCTCTCCATTGAATTGGAGAAGGGTTAGAAATAGTGCAAGATTTTCACAGCAATTAACTGAGATTTCCCTGTCCCCCCCTCCCATTTAACACTGATTTATAGAAACTTGCATCAAGACAAGCACTTATTTTTGTCTGCTTCTACCCTTGAACATGAAAACTAAAGAAAAGGGTTGCATACCACCTGCAACAAATGCATACAATGTACATCAATATAAACTCAAACAGGCCTGCATTAGCCCATGTATATGTACTTATGTCTAGACAACAACTGCTTTCACAACAAATACGTTACTGTGATGGAATAGAATCATAAACTATCATGTTGAAAGGAACTCTAAGGATCATCTGGCAAAAGGACAGTCCAGACAAGATGGGCCAGCACTCAGTCTAGCTAAACCTTGAAAGTGTCTGATGTTGGGGAATCTGCTATCTCCCTGGGGAGAATCTTCTAACGGCTGATCTCACAGTAAAAAAAAAAAAATCCCTTGTGTGTACTTGGAATCTTCCCAGGAATAACTTGTTCTCCTAGCTGTTGATCTTTTCTATATGACTCCTTGTAAAAAGGGAGTCACTATCCTCTTCTTAGCTACCCTCTAAATATTGAAATACAGTGAAAAGGGCTCATCCATGTCTTCTTCCTTCACATGGCAGGCTCTACTGTGCTTTGATCAACTTTGTGGCCCTTGTCCAGACACTTTTTAGCCTACTTCTGTATACTTTTTGTATAGCCTATTCCCAAGTCCATCATTTCACAATTGCAAGATTGTCTCAAAAAGGGTAGGGCAGGAGACTGTTAGTGAATCAACTTCAAAAATGCTTGGGCTCTTTTTCCTGCATAATAGAAAAATTCTAGCAAGACAAATTAATAGGGCTTAAAATTATGCCATTTTTTATAGTAGTCAAAAAATTATTCTTTTTTTCATGAAAGTTGGCTGATTTACTAAAAGTCAATTCTAATATTTTCATTTGATATCTAGTTTGTTGATCTATTGAAAATTGAGGGCTGACCTCCATGGTAGTTTTATTTCCCTGTTGGAAACATTTAAATGTCAATAGAATGCATATTAATAACAGAAACACCACAATTAGTGGTGGTGATGATTGCTGTAGAAGCTGGGGAAAAGCACAAAATAAAATTTAATAAGTTATGTTCTTTTACCACATTTTAGCATGTTCCTGGAGCGGTACTCTTGTAAATTAGTTCCAGATGGAGGCAAGGAGTACTCTATTTACTAGGATAAATCTTCCTTAGTCTATGCTAATATGACATTAATTGAATTAGCACTGCCGTAGGATTCATTTCCTTGTGGATTCAGTGATATGCCTTGATTTTCTGTGTAGCTTTTTTAACACTGTACTTTAGTTACCGTTGTTTACATTTATTTACTTTTATTCAGTTTAGTATCTACATTGCACTATCAAGAAGCTCCCACCTACAAAAAATATGGGTCACAAAGACTACACTCTTTTAGATGATAGGATACACCTCCCAGAAGAGTGACATATGGTTCCAAGAGATCAATTCACTATTGAAGCCTTCAGAAAAAAAAAAATCACAATTTATAGCGTTGTTTGTTAAAAAGTAGCATAATAAAAGCAGATAATAACAAAAAATTTCAGGAGCTGAAATAGTAAGTAAACCAAGTGTTAACACAATATTTAGGGTTGGCTCACAAGAGGACATGACTTTTACACTTTAGTAAAGAATATCTTCCATCAGCTGGGAGGTAGTAGTATCAAGACTTTTCTTTTGACTGTTACCAAGACAACATAATCTGGCATAACTAAGTGGAATGAATCAATGCTTGTTATGCATGCTTGGCCATGATTCACTGTTCAGTATGTCCTTCCATTACTTTAGGAACATAAGTTGTTTCTATCATTTCTCACTCTTCCCTGTTTCAATTTTCCTTTGGAGTAATGGAGAGGTCTGTTTAAGCCCTTCCTATTTTTCAGATTGGTTTTCAACCTGGTGCTCACAATTCAGGACAAGGTACAGAGCATGCCTATCCTTGGACAAGCTTCATGATATCATGGCTAACATTTTTTTCTAGTGCTAACCTAATACCCCTAAAGCCAAAATCTCGAACATGTATCCAGAAAACAAGACTGACAGGTTTTTTGTCTCCTACTTTGAGACAGCTATTATTATTATTACTATTGTTATCGTTACTGTTGTTGTTGTTATATCCCTAAAAAGTCAGAAATACACTGTTAAATTGAATGTAAAAGTTTTCAAATAGTTACAGAATCTTCAAATCTGCATCTTCAGAAGAATACAGCGAGGCACACAGGAGCTGGCAATATTTTACCATTGCTATATAAAGAGGAGGTAGTGCCAAGGAAGTGGTGGGTAAGAGAGGATTAAATTCTGAGTCTCTACTGACTCCCACTTTCACTTCTCCTGAACTAACTCTCCCATTAGAAAAATATCCTCACTGCAGATGGACAGCTTTGGGAAACAACCACCTGAAGCATTATGAGACTAATATTTCTATCGTCCACTGTGTTTGAATCCCAGGATTTGTGCAATTTTGGGGGGAGCTGTGCAGAGCAGCCAAAGCTTGGCTTATCCAAATAAATTTGGTCTCAAGAGCAGCATTTGTCTCAGGGCACCAGCGCTGTACAGCAAATGCATGATGGTCTCTTACTGATCTCTGCAAGCCTGAGCAGCGATGTTCCAGGTGACCTTGTGATTCACTACCAGGAAGTAGCAGCTGCCCTCATGATAAGTCCATCCAGAGGGACATTTCTTCATAGTTACCTCCTAAAATAAAAGAGGAAGAGGTAAAGCAGACTTCTGTCTATGCACAGATAGTCTGTGCACTAGTGTCCAGAATTAAACCAAGCATGAACTTTGGTGTCTATAAATAAAAATAGAGCATTGCTTAAAAGATTTAAACAAATAATGCCTGACAGAGGATCCTACAGTTTATAATTAGTAATTTTGATGGTGACAGTAGGATTCACTTCCAAAAATCTTCTAAAGACTTTCTATTAGTTTGGACACCATTTTCTGTCTCCTGTGCTCTGTACAGGAAAGCAGTGCAACAAAATTTAGCATGACATCTTAAGTGGTGGGGGGAAAGTATGTTTACATAATACCTAAGTAAGCTTATTTTACTAAATTCCACCTATTCTCCCACCGACTTCATTCACTGACTGTGTTATGTCCCCATTGTCCCAAGCACCACAACACTAGTGCTCATGTGGTTTGTCCAGGAGCACCTGTGGATGACAGAAAGAAAAGGCAACCACAGCAGTCAAGTCCTCATCGTATTCCTGGGAAACTTTTGTTTCCGCTGAAAGCAAACCTGAATCTGGTTAACATTTATGCCCTGTTCAAGTAAATAACGGGTCCTCTGCTATAGGGTATCACCAATCGTAGACTCCATGCTCTGATGTAGATACCTACACATGGCTACTTTTTTACCTTGCCTTGGGAATTCCAGAATTTCCATGATATCCCATCACACTGAAATAATTTCTGTGTTCTTTCTTCATAATGCAAGAGACCCTTTAAATCTGGTGTACAAGGCTTTTGAAAAGTGTTAAAGTCCTGGAAAGAGAAAATGTCATTTGAGTATTTGAAGGAAAATAATTACACAAAGCAAGTGAAATGAAACAGATTAATTAGGTCTTATATTAAAATTGTATGCCATGAAAACTCTTCTAGGTGTTAAATCATTTTGGAAAACAACACGACTGAAAACAGATGGTGAAAATGCCCATGGAAAAAAGATTTCATACCTTATGTCTTGATCTTGGTTCAGCTGCAAGTTCTGCCTTATTAGCCAGTGGGATTTCTGTCTTCCTAGAGGAGATTACATTTATCTGTGGTTGTGCTTTCTTGTTGGTTTCAGCTGAGGAGGTGTCATCCTCTATTTTGAGTGATACAATCCCATGATACTTCATTTTACAGTATCACACAAGAACAGGAGAGAAAAAGGGTTAGTACATACAAGCAGCTCTTTAATTTAGTTTATTTAAACTAAATTTAAAATAATAAAAAATAATTATTATAAAAATTATCACAAATAAAGGGAAATTACACCAAAGAAAAAGAAAGATAGAAAAATAAAGTATTAGACATAACAAATTATTAGGAGTGATAAAGCCTAGAAAGAGCAGAATCAGAAAGAAATCATGGAAATATCCAACCAACACCCATAATACTCTTACTTTGAAAATCACATCTGTTTCATTTCTAAATACAGATGAAGGAGGAACCTGAAAAACGTAGAACAGCAGAATGAGATGGGATTATAGAAACAAGAAGACTTTATGCAACATTTATTACTAGGTTATACGTCATGCAGAGCATGTCTTGGTTTAGTTCTTTCTCTTTTAATATAGAAGCATATCATTTCTGAAAGGAGCCATTAAAAAGCACAAATTACAAGTGTAATGCTCAGTGTTCATAAAAATAGATTCCAGTAATCTTTAAGGTCACAATAGCAGAAAGTTACTGAATACCTAACTAAATTAATATAGCTTAAGAAGGAGAATCAGTGGAAAGGGTTTAAATTAATATTCCATGTTTAAACTAACAGTATTTTCAGCTTTATAACTTCAGTACCAGATGCACAGCTTTGCCTGGTTCCACCAACTTCTAACTTACCCATAATTTTTATAAGATTGGGATTTTCATAATTGCTTAAGTTGCTTCATGCCTGTTTCCTCCCCCAAGTCTTGATTTTATTCCTCTCTTGCATACATGGATCCTCAAAATGTTTGGTTTGTTTTTTGGCTTTTTCCTTACAGTTTTTTTTAAATAGCCCCAGGTCTGACTCATAGCAAACTCATGTAGTTTATAGTTATTGTGTGATCAGATAGAATTGCTACAAAAATGACAGTTAAATGAAGATGTCACATCACAATAAATTCACAAATCAGTTCATCACTAAACTACAGAAGTGTCTTACTATTCTGCCATTTCCAGTTACTCTCAGCCTGGTCCTTGACCGATTCGACAAGCTGTGCTCCTGCCACAGATCCCCTCCATGCCCTCTCATCCCTCTGGAAGAAGGCAGTGGGATCCTTTCCAAGGAAACATTGCCAGGCCTGGAAGGTGATGAGGAGCCTGAGGAAACTGGAAACAGCGTGCCTCTCCCCCAGAAGTCATGCTTGCTTTGGCCAGAAGAATGGGAATAGCTGCATTGACCTGAAAGCATAGAAAATGGCAGATGGTCAGCTTTAACTGCATGAGCAAATAACTGGTCATGTTCACATGGGCACATAAACAGCTTTTCCTTGAAAGTTGGATGATTCTTTCACTTGAAGTAGTTGATTTGCTCTTTGTTCAGTCACCCTCATTTTTGGGGTTATCTATGACTATAACCGCAACTACTCCTCATTTTTGGGCTTATCTATGACTATAACCGCAACTACTATCTCTATAAGATTTTATATGTGATGCATCTGTCTACCCACAGGTCAGAATTCAACCAAGCATCTGCTGAAAACACCTGCTTTCATTCTTATACTGCGCTTTGAAGTGCTGGGGTTTTTGGTCATGAATATACAGGTATCTTTAAATACCATTGATGATATTTCATCATCTCCAGAGAAGCTTCTTCTTGGAAATCCAGGATACTGTTGTTTCAAAGAAGTCGCTGCATTGATTAAGTCCTGATTTACACTAGGAATAGTTAGAAGACAAATCTGAAATTTTAAAGGGGCTTCTTGTAACATGAATCCTAATTCATTGCAATATGGATATTTTGCATTGCATTGGATATTTTAAATATTGTTTCACTAAACACCAGAAGAAGAGACACTCTTCAGCAGTCAGAGGCTGCAACTGCTTTTCTAATTATTTCTATTTTTCTACCATTTTCCTGTGATTCTCTTTCTACAATTGCCTCCTTTTTGGTCTGATTTCAGGCACTCCACATTTGATTGCTGAAAAACATAATGATCATGCAGTCTTCAAAGACTAAACTATTTGCTGTGAAGTTATGGACTGTGCTTTTTAAGTATTGGAAAATATATTGTTAAGAGATAGATTAATTTGCTACATTTCTTTTTGAGAGAAAAGTAAATCTCTTTTAGAGGGTGTGTAACCACTAAATAATAACTGGGGGGAAAAAAACCTAATGAATCTAAACCCAATTTTCCCCACTTTAGAAAATGCAAACTGAACTCATGTTGTTATGAAAAGTGGTTTCTTTCCTGGCATTTTTCTCATTTTGTACTCGTTGCTTTTCTCATCCTGTGAGGATGCATATGATTTTGTGAGAGAATAAAGGGCCTGCAAGTGTCAAGCCTGTTTTCTCTAAAAATAAATTAGGCAGTTTGGTCTAATGGTGAATGTTAGGAACAACTCATGGTTGAAAATAGGTAGCTATTCAGCCAAGATTGTCCCACCTTTTTAGTCACAAAGATCAAAAGAGAATACCTCCTTTTGAGTCCAAAATTTTCACTACAGCTTTTGTCCGTGTGCCAAGAACAGCATTCACAGGGGAGTTCAGAACTACTTCAAAGACTTCATCATCTTCCTCTAATCCGTCATAGGTAATTGCTATATTCCACATCTTGGTTGATACTCCTAACAGAAATAAACATTTTAATTACTCTTTAAGTGCTATTTCAATCAATCAGGGTGTCAAAGAAATAGATTAATTAACATGTCTGCAGCTAGAGTGGAGTAGATTGAGTATGCTATTGTGCTCCTACTGACTGACTGGACTCCTGCTGTTCTTCCAAATAACATTAGGTTTGAATTCGTTCCTGGGCAATGATGATTCCGTTCAAGTGCACACACTGTAACAAAATGCTGCTGTAGATGTGCAAAATTGCACTGTAATACATTGATTTAGGACTTCCACTGATTTTCAAGAGAAAATGTATCATAGAGTTTGTATCTGAAAAGTTTAACTTTAAAGATGGAGCACTTATTTAAAATATCTGCAAATGGATCAAAAACCATGTTAGATTGAAGTGCAACCATTTAGGCAAATCTTACCATTGTTTTTTCTTGTTTCCTTGTCTTTACTGGGTAACTTCAGTATTGTATGTGAATGAAATAGGGCCTTGGACATCTTGAATACCCTAAGTTGTTCTCAGTTTTGTCTAAATTTGACCTGTGTCCGGGACTTTACCTATAATGACTGAAGTCCTTAAAGCATCCCACAGATCAGCTCAGGGTGAGTCCTATCCAGCCTAGTTGTTGGGAGATCAGGAGACATCACATCAGCACTTTTGATATTTTAAAAAAAGTAAAAGACTGTGGGCAATCTCATGCCAAATAATTAGGATACCAATTCACTAAAGAAGCCCACAGCACTCCCAAAAAATGAGCTCAAGTCTTAAATACTATTCAGCTTCTCTAGCTGTAGATATGTAATAGATTTCATTCTCCAAAGCAAGAGGTTGCTCTTCTAAAATCAGTGAATTAATTATAGAATTACTCAGTACACTACTTCATACCTGGATCAAACTGAACAAGCTTGGATGGAGTCACTGTGAAGTCCTTTCCCAGCCTAGCAGATATTTCATTGACCTGAGAAGAAATCAAACAGTAAATACTACACTGTGACTCTTTTCACCAAACCACTGCACTCTGCTGCATCCAGAAGGTACTTTGGATGTCTCAAATAGACAGGCCAACCCATACATATACTTAGGCTGGGGAAAAAGATAAAGAGCTGAAGAATAAACCTTCTTATGTGCAACTGTCATTCTGTTCTTGCTTATGGCTTAAAAAATTAATCATAAAAAAAAATCCCTATCTTAAACTTTTGCTAATTCCCCTCTGAGATTGCTATTTGACAACACCAGGTAACACTGCTGTTCACCATGCCTGGGGACCCTGCCATACCTGGCTCCTGGAAAAGCACATCCTGCCATCTCAGAAGAGCAGCAACAACTTGGCCATGTTTCCCTATTTGGCCCTTTGTGATATCTTGAAATAAGCTTTTTTGCACAGAGCCTTCTGTCACTCCCAAAGACTCATTAGGACAGATGTGAACCCTACATATGTAAATATAGGGATTCCAGCAACTCCCTGAAATTTCACAGGAGGCACCAGAGCACACCAGTTTCATACTGTGTATGTTTCCTGCTCTTGATGCTGGAATCAGTTTCACTGCTTCAAGTGACTGCTGGAGTAGAATCACCAAGGTCTGTGAAGGGTAGGACAAGATGTTCCCCGAGGGCATCATTAGCAAAATTCACACTCATTTCAGTAGAAGAAAAATCAAAATTATGTTTCTTATTAGGGCTATAATCCTGAGAAGCTCTGAGGGGGAAAAATGGTATTTCTCTAGCAAGGGGAGCTGATAAAATACTGGAATTTCCATTTTATGAGGAAAGATAAAATTTGTGAAGGCAAGTTGCACAAAACCTGCTTTACAAAATTATAACCAGCAGCTTTCAGTCTAGTCTTTTTGACATTAGACAGAGGCAGTCATTGAAGGTACAGGGGAATTTCCCTTGGCTGTGGGCAGTAGGGGGTGAAATGGAGAAGGCTGCCATGGCTGTGTAGTTGAAGTACCTTCACTTCCTGGGCTCCTCCAGCCTGAGAAGGCAAAACAAAAGCCCCAAGGCCCCAGATTGCTCAAAACCTGGATTTTAAAGTGGCAGATCCTGGAAACCAAGCTTCTGAGCACACTGCCAGAGGAAGCTGCCTGCTCTGCTTTTTCATCAAAACTGAAATGCTGCTCCAAAACATTCCAGGTTTGGTTAATTAGCATTTCTACTTAAGACTCAAGAAATTTTGTCAGAAGTATTTCAGCCATCTGTAGTAGCAGGGACAATGTCCCAGTAAGTATGCATTGAATCACATGGCCTCTTTGATGATTATTGAATTATATTTACATCTGAGGAATAAAATAACAGGCAGCACTTATTATTATTAAATTAGGTTGTTGGCTTTTGGCTTTACCTTCATGGTTATAAAGGCAGACTCCCCCAGGTGTCCTGCCCTGGTGATTTTCAGAGACACCACTCCTGTGTTTTCACACACCTCATATTCAGTCTGTAGCATTTCAATTCGAGACCACCGTAGCTCCAGCCTGTGGGAGAGAAAGGAATGTGAGTTTAGAGCAAAGCCACCTGGCCAGCTGCCCCCAGCCCCTGCTGCTCAAGGGCTGTGTGAGGAGTCTTCTCTGCCGACTGCTGATTTAGCCAATACACATACTGAGTCTTTGTCTCCAAATTAACATATTTGTGTGATTTAACTGATTAGGAAGAGGCAGTAATAAATCTTCCAGACTAGCCCTGATGTACCCTAAGCCAAACTTGAGCCTTATTTTACAGCCAGAGGGATTCTGCAGTAACTTTGAGAAGAGCAGTTTGTCCATTACAACAGTAGGCCTAGACAAGTTAATCACTGTTTATCCTGGTTCCCTTTAGCCTTGCAGTTTTATTATACTCTCACTCCCCAGTCTTTCCTCAGCAATATCCTCCTTTCCACCCATCTGCCTTCATGTATCCTCTATCTCTCATCCTGAAGCACACAGAGTATGCTCTAGGACTTTTCTGCCTCTGTGCAAGGGACTTCTCTTCTTCCCTTACTTTAGTACTTGGCACACTTCACTCTTCAACCTTTACCCTATCTGATTCCAGGTGTCTTATGCACTGAATTTTAGAATTTTTTATGGAGGATGGGGGCAGTGAACCTCAGAAGACTGTGTGCTGCACAGGATTACCAATAAAGATCT
The DNA here is from genome assembly GCF_027579445.1 of Ammospiza nelsoni. Classification (NCBI taxonomy): domain Eukaryota; kingdom Metazoa; phylum Chordata; class Aves; order Passeriformes; family Passerellidae; genus Ammospiza; species Ammospiza nelsoni. The sequence continues at coordinate 38,223,225 of NC_080669.1, read as the reverse complement.
TTCTTTGTTTAGAGCTGTAATAAAAATTAGTAAGATTCAGAGAAGGATGAATGAGATTGCAAAGAAGGAAAATAAGCTGAGATACTTACAATTTGTACTTTACTAATACAAAATTCTAGGCCTTTCACAGCTGACTAGCTCTATCACCAGTGGAAGTTCTCTCCTGTCCTCCTCTACCCTCTGATTCTGATTTTGTGGGAAACCCATTTGGAAGCTGATTTGCTTTATTTTTGCTAAAGAGGATGGATGTGCCAGATGTAGTCCAGCAGCATTCAAATAAAAGCTGGGACATGAACAATAAATTGTGCATTTTGAAACAGTTATCATTAGGTGATAACTTACTTTAAATTGAAAAAATACCTCATAAGCTTTTAAATCCAATATTAAAATGCTATTTTTCACTAAACTTCCCCTTTGATCTACTGGCAGATAACTTCACTGAAACACTTATTTTCTGCAAAAGAGTTTTTTCTTTGCTCTTCTCTTAAAGCTGTGCTATGCACTGTCATTCATTTAAAAGGAGTTGCATTTTCCATGAAGTGGCATCACATAATGGTGATTTTTCATCTGCAAGCCAGCACAGAGCAGCTTGGCTGTCCATGCTCAGATGTGTTTGTGTATGGGGACATCTTTTGGCACAGCACATAACTGCCTAAAAGCTGCCTCCAGCTCAGCTCAGTCCCTGTCCTCTCTCCAGTGTGCAGAGAAGTGCTCTGCCCCTGGGTACAGCTCTCTGCTTCTCTTTCTTCACCATGAGTCCTGGTTTGTGAGCAGCCATTTTAGCCCAGAAAAAGCATGTTGGGCTTTTTGTTGGGGTTTTTTTTTTTTCAATTTTTTTCTGATTAAATAAGTTGGTTGAACACTTAGCCCTATTTTCAGGAATAAAAAGAAGCATTGCCTCTACTGAAGAGCTACTTGCACTTCTGGCTTTTATCATCAAAGCCCAGTTCAGATGATATTCTAATTTTTCTACATGAGGCTTATCGTATGTCACAAGGATATATTGGATGATGTACCTAATACATGCAGTGGATGACAAAGGTGTTGTGTGTTCTCCACCTTCTTTCAGTGCTCTTTAGCAGAAATATGGCACTCAGCTTTGTCATTTGAGAGCATCCCATCCACTGTAATGTCAAGCTTGTGAAAAATGCACTGCCATCAGCTAAGGGCAAGAGTGACCTGCAGCTGCAGGACCATGTTCATGAAGCGGTAGTTCCATCCTTCAGCATGCAGCATCTCAGATATCCAAATGCCCAACTCTACTAAATGCATTATGTTTCCTGGTGAAGCCCTGAAGGCCCTTGAGAGCTGTGACACAGTCTAACCTGCAGCTCAACCCTTGTTGAGCTTCAAGAAGGCTTCAAGAAGGCTTCACCTTCTTGAGGAGGAGAAATCTTCTCTACTCTTTCAAAAGCAATGGCAGGTTGAATTGTAGCTATGTCCATGTCTGCGTGGCTTCAAGCCCAGCACCTGTTCATTTGCCCCAAGGGGTGGCAAGCACAGTGCAGCACAGCCCATGTCACCAAGGACTGGAGCTACCTTTGGGGTGCTGCAGAGTTTCCACTGGCATCTGTCACTCGAAACTCCAAGCTGTCTGAATTCACTTCTCGTGATTTGTTGATGACATAAAGTATGATTTTGCTGTTTAAATCCTTTTGGCTAAATCCATCCTGAATGAATACACCTAGGAAAGACAAATGGTATGCAGGTGAACGAAAATCCTGCTAATAAGAACCATGTAGATCATATAGACTCTTTTCAACTTTTCTTTTAGTTGAGTATCTGAACTTTGAGACATGTATGTTTACAGCTAAACAGCAATATCTGTTCATTATAAGCCCCTGCCAATTTCTTTATGTGTAACCTGTTTATCAAAAGGCCAAGTTCAATATTAATCTTTTTTTTTTTATAAAAATAAAAAAGTTTCTCAATAGTTATTAAAAATTATCTCAAACTCTTTGAGGATTCATAACAAACTTAAGACTCAGGTTTCATTGTCAAAGTTTTGTTATTACAGTCAAACTTTGCCCAAAGTTTGCCAAGAAATTTTGATTCTATCAAGCAAACATTAATAGGGTAGGGTTTGAAGTCTGGTCTGGTATGGCCCATAATAGAGATTATAAAAGAAATCACCTGTTGTTATATTTTCCAGGAAGCCATAATGAGGACCTCGCAAAATCTTAAAAATTATTTTGTCATCTTCTGTATCAGGATCAGATGCCCTCAGGGACCTGGCAGTAATATAGATACCATAATTGCCATTCTTCAGCAGTTCCACGTCAGAAAAACAATGGAGATGAGTAATTTTTGGTGCCATTTTGTCCAAATGATCCACCTAAATCAAAGTTAGACATTCATTTTGTAACATCAGGATATTCTCTGTCCTGCTTTTGCTAAAAGAGCAGTAGCCAGATCAGGGTGGCAATAGCCACTTTGGGTCACAGTCTGCTGCAGACCCCTGAGTTCTAGGTAAGTTGTACTTCACCTGAAAAGTTTCCAGGTCCAGATTACCCATCACTTGCCACATGTAGCAGGGTATAGTACACTCTGGGGAGTGAAACACAAATTCTATATACCTCTCCCCTTATGTCCCATTCTCCATAGCCCTCTTTTTTTATGTAATTTTCTTCACAGCAAAAGATAACTGCGACAAAGGTTTGTCACCTCTTTTTTGTAATAACAATTCCATCTTTCACAAATTCTGGTGAACCTTCTAGCAGTCCACAATGGTTGTTGCTGTTCCCATATATCACCCTCTGCTGAAATAGTATTCCTCACTGGTTGTATAACTTGCAACTTTGTCATCAGGAAATATTAATAGTCTCTTCATTAGCATCAGGGTTTTGAAACACAGAATTCTGACATGCAGTGCAACCAGACGTACTTTGTGTACTGAACCATGCCACATAAATAGATACAAAAAATCACAGCAAACAAATCTGAGCCTATGACAAAGTATGAAGGAGTTGAAAGCACAGGAAACGGGAAGTGAACAGAAAGATTCTAGCAAAGAAAGAAGAATCAAAGCATCTTACACAGAGAGGAAAGCTCAGAGAGGACAGGATGTCTAGGTGGGGAAGCAAAGTGGCTGTAATTCAGGATTCCTGTGACATGAAGATCAGCAATCATACTCACACCCCCATATGTGCAAATCACAGGATCAGGCACCAAGTGGGAAAGCAGAGCAGCAGAAAGTTCTATCCTTCCCATAGTGGAGATTCCTATGTAAAAATTTTAGCGTGCAAGTATTAAGTATTTACTTGCTTATCTTTATGCATTTTGGTAAGTAGTTAGTTCCCCAGGTTAATTATTTGTGGAACACAGGAAGCAAACATACAAGCTACACATTTAAATCAGAGACTACAGCAAGTACCAGCTGTCATCAAAACTGCTACAGTTTTGGCTTTATCATCCTATTCGTCTCTCTTAAATAGCTCTGTGATCACACTTGCCTGAATGGTGAATGTCACCGGCTCGCTCTGCACCCTCCCATTCACGATGAAGCCTTGGTTAGTCCTATCCGAGGCAACAAATGTAAATCTGTCAGTCTGGGAATTCCCACCTCGGTGCTTGTATGCAACATCCCTGTTGTCCACATCTTGCTGTGTGAAATTGTACTGCAGTAGCACAGTCCCATTATAATAGAGATGACCGTACTGGGGGAGCTGAGCCAAGAGGAAGGTAAGGTTTTCTTTCGCAGTATCTGGGTCTGAAAGCTGCAGTACATCAGGAGTAAGAAGTGCCATAGCTCCTTCAGTTAATCTTAACCCCATGTTCCTAGATAGAGTGGGCAAAGCCTGGTCAGCTGCCTCCAAGGCAATCTTGAATGTCCCATGCTTGGTCCTCAGTCCATTGCTGATGATGAATCTGGCAAAGAGAGGCAAGGCAGTCTTCAGCATCTGTTCTTGATTCAGCATGTACTGAAATGAAATGATAATGCAGACCTTTACTACAGGACTTGCCTGTGTTGATACTGCAAAAGTAGAAGAGCTGGGTGAAGCCCAACCCCAGACACTGAGTGGAGTGGATGTAAAACATAAAACCATGAGAGCAGACAGCCAGGTACTATGACGGGAGTTACAATGCACTGGCAGGGTTTGAGCAGATGCCAGAGGAAAGGCCTTGAACATCAACAGTCATAGCGGAGCTGATCTCAGCTGGAAGCTGAGGTACAGGTGGAACAGATCTAAGAGGAAAGGCTGTCGGGGGGGCTTATTGTAGCTTCTGGTGTACATATTTTATAAATCCTTAAAATTTATCTTCACTTGGTTACCTGGCAGTAGCACCTACAGCTTACAGAAAGATGTATGTTAAGTGCATGACCTGCCAGGTTTTGTTTAGTTTGGGTGTCTTTCTGTTCACTGTTACAAATCTTTTCTACCCAATGCCCCCAAAGCTATCTGAAAAACCAAACTGGAGAAAGATTCAGCCTTATCTCACTTCATGGGTTTGTTTAGGCACTAACTCTATGTTTAAATTTTCATCCATTCAGTAGAATATGATTTATGTTTCTGTACAGAAGTCAAGCAAAATTTCACTGAAATGCTAAGATATTGGGCAGAACTGTACAAGTTGATAGGATAATTTTAATAACGTAGATATCCATAGCATAAATTTATCAAATGGTCATATCTGTACAGCTCTTCTTCCATGTTGGGAATTTCTATCAATAGCCACATAATTTCTTGTTGTTCTCTCTCAAGTAGTGATGTCAAGTAGTGATGTTTCTTTAGATACACTAAAGATTTGATTATTCACTACAGATAGTTTTCCTTTCAAAACTAAGAGAAAAGCTGTAGGGAAAATCTGTTGGAAGCTCTGCTAGTTTTGATGGGGGTATAGTTAATTTTCTTCATAGTAATTTGTATGGAACTATGGTTTTGATTTGTGCTAAATACAGTTAAATAGTGTTGATAATATAAGGATGATTTGTTTACTGCTGAGCAGTGCTCATACAGCATCAAGGCTTTTTCTGCCTCTTACACTGCACAGCCAGTGATTGGGATGGGAGTGCATAAGGAGTTGGGAAGGGGCACAGGACAGCTGACCCAAAGGATATCCCAGAAAATCTAGTGGCATGCTCAGTATATAGAGCTGGGGGAAGAAGAGGGAGGGAGGGAGGGAGGGAGGGAGGGAGGGAGGGAGGGAGGGAGGGAGGGAGGGAGGGAGGGAGGGAGGGAGGGAGACGTTTGGAATGCTGACATTTGTCTTCTCAAGTCACTCTGTGCGTGATGGAACTCTGCCTTCCTGGGGATGGCTGAACACCTGCCTGCCCACAGGAAGCAGTGAATGAATTCTTTGTTTTGCTTTGCTTGTGTGCACAGCTTTCAATTTACCTATTAAACTGTCTGTATCTAAACCCTTGAGTTTTTTCACTTTCACCTTTCCAATTCTCTCCCCAGTGCTACCAGGTGGGGAGGGAGCAAGCAGCTGCCTGGTGCTTAGTTGCCGGCTGCAGTAAAACCACGACAGAAGCCTACCAGCTGGGTATGGGCTTCTGCCATACGTGTGACAGCATGGTCTGCAGAAATTTATTACTAAATTTAGTTGTGGAGAAAAACAAGGAGAAAGCCAATCTTTTAGCCTTTAAAATTCATCTTTGATTTCACAGGCAAGATAATTATTTATGTATTTTCTTCTGAAAATAATTACATGGAACATTTTCATGCCTGTAACAAAAACTTTGGAGGATATATGAAACTAAAAATTGCTCTGAAAATGTTTCACCATCCTTCATGTCCCATCAACTTATAGCATGTGTGAGTTACTCTTTCTACATAAGTTTCAGTGGTTATGCTGCACAGTACATGCAAAAATATTTTGTAAGGTGATTTTTCACCCAGGTTGGTTCTGCCTGAGTCAGAACAGAGTCTAGTGTGCAAAGAAATTTGTCTCTACTAGAATGGGACAGTTGTTTCAGCCAGTATGAGGGCCAGTCTCACTGGCTGCTTTCCATGTAACACTCTTCTACCATACTTAAGTGAAATGGGGAGTGGCTGACATTTAGTGTGTTATCTGTTTCCCCCTGGTCTCTTGACTGCAGACCTTGAAGATGTACTTTTAAAATTACAGGGTCAACACCTAGTGTATTGCTGCATTACTTGAATGGGAGTGACTTTCGGTAGGTCATGGAGCAGCTTACTGTGTCACCGAGACTGTCCATCTAAAACTCCTCATTGCCTTCACCAACATTGGATGATTAGAGCTTGATCACTTGTAAACTGGCACTGTGCCATGAAACAGATGGGAATGAGCATAGGCAGACCAGGGACTATGTAGCAGTTTGAAATATGTTTACTGAGGATGGTATTCCCAGCTGGGAACCCAGAGACATCTGCCTACACTGACCAAATGCTATTGTGCCAATGGTAAAAGCATTGTGCTATTTGTAAACTATCTGAAATCAAATATAGAACTAAAATAATGATGATAAATACTGTGATAGGAGTAAAAGGGTAAAACACCTTCAGTCAAAACCTTAACCTTCTCTCAAAACGCCTGGAGCATTGCAGCAGAAGTGAATTTTCTTTCATTCTTTCGATGGTGTAAAAAACGTTGGGTTGATGTCTCAAACAATATTTCGTGAAAGACTTAGATAATTCAGTTAATTAATCTGAATATTTATCCAGCCTTCTCCAGAATGCCAGATAGGAACAAAGCTCCTGCATGGATACATCAGACTGAAATTTACCATGAATTTCATTCACTGCTCAGTTTCACAGGTGATGAAACTGCCTGTGTCCAAGATGTCCTTCTGCACTTTGGGATATTTTGGTTATTTGTTTATTTCTAGTTTATCTCTGCTTTGTAATTTCCTCGGGAATGGAGAGCAGCCAATATTCTCACTCTGATAAAATTTATGATACAATTCTCAGACAAAGTTTGGAGGACATGTTGCATGGTTTGATTTCACAACTACCAACATTTCATGCTTTCTGCAGTTTGATGGCAATAGAGTTGGCTACAGGACCTACCATCTGTCATGGCATTTAAAGGATAAAAATGGAATCATACATAGTGCCAACTCATTACAAAATCGAGCCAGCATGTCAAAATGGAGGACATTAGCATGTTCTCTTAGCATTCTGCTGCCAGCATCTGATGTCAGGTTGCTAATCACTTGAAGTCATCTGTCCAAACAAGCACTGCCAAATCTTTCTTCCAGGCCAACAGCACCAAACAATACAGGTAAATTTATGTCTGAAGGAAGTACTTTAGTGGGAAGTAAAAATCTGGTCAGTTAATTCCTCCTCCTCCCACAATTACCCATATAATTAATTCCTTGTTGAAATAATAATACTGTTCTGACAGAATATTTATATGTGTAGACAAAACCAAATTATTTTCCAAATGATAACATCAAGGAACTTAATTATTTGGATTAAAATAGTTATCAAATATCAATATTTATTAAAGCATCATAACCTCACTTTAATAAGACTGACTTTCTGGTTTGTTTCTTAGCCATTGGTCTAAACAGAAAACATTTGGTTTATTCACACTTGCAATTTGCCTAGAATTGCTCGATCTGTTTTTAATAGTGTGATATGGGAGTCATACTGACACAAGCCACTATACTACACTGCCCAAACTAGGGCTTGCATGACTGTGATCTTACTTGAATAATCTAATTCTAGTTTTGGTGAACATGTTTCACAATTAAGAAACATAAAACCAGGGAATATTTTCTCACTTTTTCTGTAGTGAGTACAAATGAATCAGACAAATCTCCTAACTAGAATTTCCACCACACTGAATGCAGTGGAAGGGGTGGTTAAAAATATTTAATCTGAGGAAAGTTTCAGAATTACTTTTGGGCTAAGTCTGGACAATGCTACCTGACCCAGTATCATAGGGAGATTTATTTGATGTCTCCATGCCCAACTTGCTTGACTTGTCTGCAAAAAAGTTCTCAAATTGGATGATGCAACATGTTCTTGTAATTCATCATGCCTCACAGAAAAAGCCATTCAGATCAGAAGTCTATTCTAGGAGAGTTTAAAAAGGAGTCTTTTCTGAATTTCAGCTCTAAGGAGTCAATTCTTCAATTTTTAGTAGTCACAAATGAAAAATAATAATCTATTAATTTTGAATTTTACAGTAAGTCCATCTTCTGTCAAAAGCTGTTTTCAGAGAAAATTACCAATATTAGCAAAAAGTAAGCATTCTTCTTTTAGAAACATTTTCTTTGTTTTTGAGCTTTTTCTTTTCCCTGTTTTTGAACTTTTTACAAAACTGTCCACAGAACATCTGCTCTTTATCTGATGATAATTCATTGCATCATTCTACTTTATAACCAAGAAAGCTTCATTTAAGAACAAAATGAATGCACCTAGTCGAAACTGTTCTAAGTAGAAAATTTCAGAAATAGGTGAAAATAATTATCATTAGGCTACTGAACTGGGCCTGTAGGTAAACCTACGGATTTACCTCAAAATTTCAAGAGTCTACATGAATTTCCATGTCAAAATAGCATGCCAATGATAATGTCACAATAGATTAAGTGCACTGGTTTTCATTATATTCCAGAATACTTAGGGATTCAAAAACCCATAATCAAATTAATATGATGAATTATAACCTCACAGATAAGAAAGCTTTTATTTAATACCTGAATGGACCAGCTTTACCACATCCAGCTGTAGCAAGAAACCAAAGGAAAATTCCACCAACTATGTTCTCAATCCTTCTCTCTCACTCAAATCTTAACAGCTGTGTATGTCCGGGTGCTGTAATAATGTTGAAGCTGGTATCGAGTAAATGTGTCTCTGATTATGTTTTCAAAGTCAATGAGAAAATTCATTTATTTCCAAAGCATTCCCAACTATATTTATTACTGTAGAAATAGATGTGCTATATAAACATTGGGAATTCACACAGAGCCTCCAGCTCTTTTAATAAATTATTTTGGGGAGGTTTGGGTGTTTTTTTGGGAGTTGCATAGTGCAGGTTTTTTAAATACCTCAAAAATTCAAGGGGAAGAGCTTAGGGGGTGGGGTACTACCCCTTACCTGAATGTATCTTCACGAACAACTGCCTTGGCTTTGTGAACATAGCAGACAATCTGTCGTGCTACATCCATTTGACTGAAGCTCGTAATGGGAATGCCAGGATAGCTGACATACTCTATTTGTCCATACTGGGGTGGGGAGGTTATCACATAAAGGAGCTCCTCTGGCCTGCCAGTACCATCCAATGCAAGGAGGACATCAGTTGTAATGTAGCTGTGGTCTCCTTTTGGCACTCTAAGGAGTTTTGTAAAAACAGCAATGTCTCCTGCAGAATAGACAAAACAACACTAAAATAGTCATGTTGAACTGGATGATCTCTTCTGCATTTTTAAGCCACAGGAAAGCCATCACTGGTAAGAAAAACTAAAAGACTTTAAGATTATAGAGAAATTCAGCATGGAAGTGACTTCAGGATATTTTTATTTGACCTTCTGCTCAAAGCCGGGTCAGCCATGAGATCAGCCATTGCCACAATGCTTGGGTTTTATCCTGTTGGAACCTAAAAACTATTACCCTTTTGAGGCCAAGGATGAAGAGACCACAGACTCTTTTGACACGTCTTCCAATCTTAGCATTGTCAGGTAAACCTTTATGTTTCTAATAGAGAGGAAATAAAAAAAAGAGAGACCCTAAGACTGTAGAATAACCTGGAAGACAGACCTGTTTCTGAAGTCTTTTGCCTACTTTTTATTTTCTTGCCATTTTTCTGTGCTGCTTTACTCATACATAAAGCTAGTTTCAGAAAGATGTGTTTAGCTGTATTTGCAAAGCAGCCGGTAGTCCTGGGAGGCAAGGTGGAACACATTGTATTCAGTGGAGCCTTTTCAAATCCCAGGACCTGGCCAACTGTGAAGTCCAAGCAGTTAAATTTACAGGATCTGCAGGCCAGAGCCTATATAAGGAAAGGATCAGGACATATACTCAAATATCTTGGTTTCAGAAACAGGCACTGTAAAACATCAAGTTTAGTGGATCTTTACCCTTTTCCAAGTCCTTGATATTTATGTAGAAGTCCACAGCTGGAGATCTGTTGTACCCATCCCAGAGGTAAAATGTGAAGCTGTCTTTTTTCTTGGACCCCGCAGTTCCTGTGTGGACATATCTCACAAGGTTCATATCCAGCTCTTCCTGAGTGCACTTCATTCCAGCTAGGAGAGTAACCCATCCTTGTCCTACCTAGAAAACACAAGCATCCTTCATTAACTGATAATCACCCATGCATCCTTCTCAGTTAATTGTATTTCTTTGTAGTTATATAGGCTGTTAGTGGCAGCTACCTGGCTTTCCTTCTATAGGTTCTTTCCTCATAGTATGTTTTAAAGGGCAGCAAATCACTGGAGGTTTTTTTCCAGCAGATATAAGGCTGGAGAAGATACAATGATCATTAATAATATAGGAATATGGAGTTTAGCCACTTTTACTCTAGGAAATCATTTTATGCACATTTCTCAGTCAGACACCAAGATGAAAATTAAATAGTTCCTGACCCAGCTTATGTTTTCTATTTCTTAATTTCACAAGTCTGCTCTTGATCCTATCTGAAATCATAACGAAAACAGTATGAGAAATAGCTTCAGGGAGCATGGGAGTTTTAAGCCCCAGAGGTCCTCAGCTGCAAAAAGGAAAACCTTTTGGGGTTGGTTTTTGGACCAACCAACCAACCAACCAACCAACCAACCAACCAACCAACCAACAAAAAAAACCCAACAAAAAACCAACCAAACAAAAAAACCCCACAAAAGAAAACAAAACAAAAAACCTAAAAAACCCCGACTTACACCATAAAATTCTGTGCCTTTCTGAAGATAGCCTAGTACCCTAAATTAAACTGATCCATGAAGTTTGTCTCATGTGATCCACAGATTGATGTTGAGATGCAGCATCAAAATGCTTTCCAAGTTCAAAAGATTTAGAAACAGAATTTTATTTCTATCACATAGGCACACTATTTAAAAGTGGCATTTTTTTCAATCTTTGTTCCTTTTTCTTATTTTAGGTCAACAGATTATCATCTCGCCTTCCATTTCTAATCTTAATTTTTGTGATTCCTCTTGACACATCCTTTCTATCATCTTCCTTTTCCCTTCTTTCTCCCTGTGCTTTTCTTCTAGTTGGTGGGGTATTACTCACTCTTTAACATGCAACTCCTTCCATGCTTTCTGAACCCTGAAGTAACTGAAGTAAGGGTTGGATTTTTTTAACCAGAGACTTTCCCCCATTCCCCCCAGCTTGATTTTCCCCCTTTGTGGGATTATTATCCCAGAATCTATCTCAATTTTCACCTCAGTTGGTCTGCCATGTTTTTTGCCTTCCATCTTCTCCTGTTCAGGATCTGGCTTTTAATGCCAAAGCCTCTGGGACAGAACCATTGTTGTTGCTCCTTCAACAATTAAACTGGCCAAGCTGTCTACTTCAGAATATGACAGGCATTTGGGAGAAAAGGAAAATGAACTTCATTTTGCCCTAAAAAGAGAGAGTTCTTTGCATGCCTGCTTTTTGTTGAAGTACAAAGACTAACCTTGAGCTGAAGCTGACCATTTTCTGGAAGTCTTTCAAATAAGTAGTAAATTCTCTCCCTGGGGGTATCTTTATCTTCTGCTGACAGAACAGCACTAGAAATTATATGTGTTTCACCTATGTTCACCTCTATGTCGTTCTTCCTGAAAAAATTAAAAGTCATGTATTGATGCAATAAAGGAACCTTTTCAACATGTAATTTCTCTGCCAGAAATATGGATTAACCAAATGCTGAGAGAAATGACGATTTCAGAGAGAATAGAAGAAGGGTGCCTTTTTCAGTTCAAAAGAGTAAAAAAAGCAAGCAGTGCAGACAAGTTTCTCCTTACAATGGTAAGAAACAACAAAGATACCTAAAACACTGATTTAACACATCTCTTATTCCCCTGTACCCTATTCTGCTCACCTTTATACAATTTATAGGAATAAGACAATGTAAACCAGTAGATGGCATTATTACTGCCAATATAGAGCACAGCAATAGTGGTTCTAATGGACTGATTGCTTATTTAAGAAATGACTGTCTTTCAAACAACTAGTCTTCAAGGCTCACCTTTATCTGTAGGAGACACAACCATATCTAAGTGGCTTCTTCTCTGTATTCCTTCTAGCACCCACATCTCATTTTGGGAAGAAGCTCTCAAGAGGAATGTGTGAAGGCTTTACATTCCCCAAGGGCACTCTCTGCTACAGGATGCAATCCAAGAGGTGACAGATTGAGGTTTTGGCAATCACTCTGAATAAGAGGCACTGTTTGCCAGGCAAAAACATCCCATCACAGGTTCTTCAGTCTGTTGACCATAACTAATGGAGATGAGAGCTGAAAATCCCTGGGGTGGACAATGCCCCAAGATCAAAAGGTTAAGAAAAGCTTTCAAGTACTGCCCAATATTCAGCTGTAAAACTGCACTAGTATAAGGAACTCTGTGAACCTACAGTGAACATGTAGTGACTGAATGTGGCAGGCTAAATCACCTCAGTGTCAAATTGAACATTTTCCTAAAGCATACTGCTTAAACACTGGCCACACATCTCATCTAAGTGGAGGGGTAACAGCTATTCCTTCTTATAAAGGAATAGCTATTTTGGGAGTAAATTTTTCAATCTATGAAATTGTTCACCACAGGAATGGCAAGTGGTGAGACCTAATATTGCTAGACAAGGAAGCAACAGTTTCTGGATCTAGCTGGGCAAAGCTAAAAACACTTGACTTCTTGCACTTCATCATCTTCTTTCACAAAGAGGGGGTGGAAAATGGCATATGAACAAGCTATAGCATGTCAGGAACAAATAGGTAATTATCAATAATTATCTGTATATAATATATGCATACATAAATTATACTCTTTATTCTAACTGAAAATTCTCAAATGTTAGCATTATGTGGTCATTGAAAATCTTTTAACTAAGAAACTGACATTTGTTATTGCAGGAAGCTCTACCTGGTAAAAAAATAATAATCACTCTGATCTGAAAGTAGACAAATACCCTGACAGATCAGAAATTCCCTCCTTAGAAGCAGTTGTGATTCTGAAATGCAATCTTTAGAGTTTCAGAGCTATTCCCACAAAACCTTTGGACTCTTAGCTTCCTGTCTGTCAGTCTGGGGCTGGATAACAGTCACAAGTATGGAGGTCCTGATGCTCTATGACAAGTCATCAGCTGGAGATCCCAAGGGATAAACTTCTTTTTAAAATGTCCAGGAGGTTTGGCTCTCTTGCAGCCAGCTGCCTATCTATCTATATGGTCTGCCAGGCAATTTCTTATCATGTCTAATTCATTTATGACTCCTAGCTTTGAAGTGTAAGGGAAATTAGTGTGTACTTTTGCAGCAGTTGAATTATGGCAGAGAAAAGTTTTAGAATATAAAAGAAGGGAATTATATTCGGAAAGCCTTTCCCCTGCTTCAGCCTTGTGGATCCTCCCATTCCAAAATCCAGAGCTGCTTTCAGAGAGGTATTTTAGGCAGGTCTTTGTCTTAGGGAAGAGAAAAGCAGTACCATGGTGGTCAGTGTTCAGCAGAGGTACAACAGCTGGCAAACACCTTGAAGCAACTTATGAAAGAAACAACCAAAATTTTTCCCCCCATACTTTTATTTTTCCTCTATTTGCTTAATGTAGAGCAACACTAAGCAACACTAAAGCTCTCCTTTCAGCAAAAATTTTTTTGTTAAATAGGCTGATAGAAAGAGACCTATACAGAAACGTTTTTATTGACATTATTCTGTTGATTGTTATGGCTTCTTCTTTGCATCAGACACCAGACATTGTTTAATGGTAAACATGGTGGGATGCTCAACTGGTGGCTGGATTTGATTATCTTAAAGGCTTTTTCCAACCTTAACAATGGCACGATTCTATGATTTGGTGTTTTGTTCTCTTTTCCATCATTTTGTCTAAACATCCCACTGTCAGGAACAGAAACATGTGACTTACTTGCTCAGCGCTGGTTTCTCATCATTAACTGGAATGATGTTTACTGAAATGGTTCTGAGGACTTTATGTTTTCCATCTGATAGCTGAATTTTAAAACTGTCAGTGAGATTTTCAGAGTTGTCATGCATGTACATCAGCTTCATTCCTACATGAGGCAGGAAGAGGGTAAAAACGGGAGAGAGAGAGGAAGAGGGACAATGGGTGAGATAAATGGAAAGATTTATTTTTCCTGCAAAATCCCTCTCATCACTTCACTCTGCTTCAGTCACCTTTCTTCCATCTCCTCCCTCCATATGCTAGGGTAACAACAAATTTGCCTTAGCTATCAGAAGATGAGTTTGATGAGCCATTGCTGATCAGCGATCTAGCAACATACTATTGACTCAGGGTCACCAGCCTGACCTAAGTAAGGAGTGACTGTCCAAAAAAGGAGTCTCTGACAATCTGAAAAAGGTGCATTTCTTCTCCTCTCCTTATTCTATGGAACTATAGAGAGGATGAAACTGCCAGGCAACACTTTCCTGTGCTTTAAATAATCCTCAGGGAACTTTGAAGAAGCCTTTGGAAGGACAGCTGGCTTTGTATCTATGACCATGGACAATCAGATGTTATAGGCTAAAGATGGCTCAATCACCATTGTGGATAACAGGCAAAAGCCAAAAAAGAAAGTCAAAACCAAGACTTGGGAAGGCAGAAGAATTTGGGGTGGACTCCTGATATTTCTGGAGGCTCATGTTAGATAGAGAGACAAAAAATCTTTCCTTGGTTTTTGAGGGCTGAACTGAAATTTGAGTGACGCTACTGAATTCATGCTCCTCTATAGTGATAGATTCCATCTTTTACTAAATAGCCACAGTCAGGAGGGATCCACCATATTCCGTGCACTGTTAAATACACTTTTTCATTACATGTACTTGAAACAGATTTGCTGCTTTAAAGCAGGCTGACTGCTCATGCTAAGCTGTGGAATCCCAATTTGTATGTTTATTGCTAGACATATGGTATATTGCAGCCTTTCAATGTCTAAAGAAGGCTTATAGGAGAGATAGAGAGATTTATTACCAATGCCTGTAGACATAATAAGGGGCAGGAGTAGGTTTAGGTTGGACATAAGGACAAAAAGTTTTACAGTGAGAGTGGTGAGATGCTGGAACAGTTTGTCCAGAGAGGTTGTGCAACACTGGAAGTGTTCAAGGTCAGGTTGAATGGGGCTTTAGGCAACTTGGTCCAGTGCAATTTGTGCCTGGCCATGGCAGGGGAGGTGGACTAGTTGACCCCTAAAAGGTCCCTTGCAACCTAAAATGTTTTACAATTCTGTGATCATTTGAAGAAACCTCATGATCAGTTAATGTATTTTTAAATCAGTCTTGCTGTCTCTCTATTCTAGGTACTGTAAAACATTTACAAATCTATTTGATGATGTTAAATTATGTTACATTATTCCTTTTATTTCTTTTCAGAACAGATGATTTTCCTACTCATATTACTACCCTTTTCAATACAGAGGTCTCTCAGGATGATTTTATAGACAGTTCCTAAAATCAATAGATAAGGACAGCATTAAATATGGACACTTCCATTCCTAAAGATTGTCTTGAAAATAAACATAAGGCAAGCGAGTAAATAAATTATGAAGATTTCTTTGGTGTGCCACTTGCCTCATCAAAATAATGAAAGACCATTGTAAGAAGAATGCTGCACCTACCATTCTGCAGTAGTTCCAGGGAAAAGGCATGAACAAGCAACCCATGGCTGTGGTGATCATGGTTAATTAACTCTTTATAGTGCAGAACATCACTGCCTTGAACACCGTTAATAAGGAACCCGTGTGAGGGCATCTGCACAACCCCAAATACCAGAGGGTCTTGAGGCACATCCAGATCAACTGCATTGATAACAGACAGATCCAGCTCTTTCATCTCCCCTTCTTGAACCTGAACATGAGAGAAAAAACATCCAATTCTTTTACATAAAAAGAAATCATAGAATTTTAGCATGGTTTCATGAGTATTTTTGTGTATAAGTGTATCTCTTGATTCATCCACCCTTACCAAGGAGATTTTTAACCAACCTCTGATTTCAACCAGTTTAAGAGACTCTAGTGGTTATAGTGACAAAGAGAGAAGTTGCAATAAGGAGATCATTTTGCCCAGATTAATAGAAAATGCATTAAATCAGTGCCAAATCTAGTGCTCAAAAAGGGGAAAGCCTTTCAATATATAAATGTATCTAAAAATGTCGATGCATATAGATTTATACATCCACTTTTTACTTTGCAGTAAGTTTACACTCTGTTCATGGAATTATTTATATTAATGACAGTCTACAGAGGGGAGAAGCTATGCAAGAAATATTTAAAAATACTCTAGTAAAAATGTGAAAGCTCTTAGGAATCCAGAAGGAGATGAAAGATCTCACTGTTTTCTAGATCACATATTTGTTTAAAGATTTGATCACTTCTTTTTACGTAAGTGCAAGTTTCCAAGATCTATGCACTGCTCCTATCCCACTGAAGTTCTGTCTAATAGGTTTACATGGGATTTCACTGGACTGTTTCCTGAAGTAGGCTGAACAACAAAAAGTAAGGGAAATATGCAGAGGAACAGAAGGACAATGTTCTTATTTATATTAAAGAGTGGTTTCTGGTTAAAGGAGTTCTATGACAAACATATTGCTTATTTCCTTACAGTAATATTTCTGGCTATGAATTCTGGAACTTCATCATTGGTTGGACTGATTAGCACAAAAAATGGAGTCTCTGCTGAGCGATGCAGCCCATCAGTGACATAAAGTACAAATTTGTCTTCTGTTGGCTCCATTCGCACGTGCCTGGCTTGAACGTAGTTTATATTCATGGCTTTCAGATGCTTCAGCTGAAATGAACCTACAGATTTTAAAAAGAAAATGAGTTAGCACAATACTTTCATGTCTCCTAGTCTTATCCAGCATCAAAATAATTGAAACTATGTCTTTTTTCAAAGAATAAGTAATTTGAATTTTTAAGTTCTTTGTCATTTTTTTGATGGTAAGAGTTACATTGCTAATGTTACTCCAGGAAACAAGCCCTTTACCCCCAAAAATGCATAATTTTCCTTCAGGCGGGTTTCTGAAGCTTGTCACTTTTCAGCTAAGACTGCACAACTGAGCCCACATGAAACCAACTCAAAAAACAGGTAGGAAAATATCTGAGGTCCAAGGTCCAAGATTCCTTGATAGTGCTAGGTTAATCGCTGGACTAGATGCTTTTTCCAAGCTTAACGATTCTATGATTATATTATTCTAATTACATTTTGACTGACAGACCACAAAAATGAGAACTTAAAGACTCAGTGATTACAGGTTTCCAGCTGAAGATGCCTGGTAAAAGCTGATAGCATTACAAATCATGTTACAATGTGTTCTGCTGAGGGTGAAACTGCCTTTCACAGTTTGAAAGTGGACAAGGGAAGTCATTCTCTAAGTCAAACACCACCTCTAGCACTTCTGCAACTTTGTCTTGGAAACAAATGTGGGACCCAGGCTACTGCATTTAATTGGCAGAGGCGTAGGTGAAGGGACACTGGAGTCTTTCATGGGGGACTGAAGAGGAAGGCAGGGAGAGCAGATTTGTATCTCATATCGTGACTTCTAATAGATCTCAGCAGGATGCATAAAACAACTGTTGCCTTGTTTGCTTCAAGGGCAGATTCTTCACACTTGCATTGCTTTAGTCTCCCTTTGAACTCCTACACAAAGTCCCACTGCTCTTCATTTGTCAGCACCTGCGTTCCTCATAAGTCTGTATGAATGCCCACACCTGCATCTGCACCACCAGAGCCCACTGCAGAGCTTTTCACAAGCCCTCCACATCTAATCTGCTTGATTATCCTAAATTGTTAAGACTTACCTATGCTTATCCCAATGTTGCTCTTCTCAAAGCCAGGAGAAGGCAGTATGTTTTCAATGTAACCAAACTGGGGAGGAGAAACCAGCACAAACTGTAAGTCATCTGCAGTGGTGTCAGGGTCAGTGGCAAACAAATGTTTGGTAGTAAGGGCTGCTGAGGAGCCCTCCTCCACCACAAAGCTTGCACCTGCACACAAAAAACATGTTAAGCATTATTGGTCATGAGCTGATTTTACTGTTGTTTTTGGTAATAAGAATGGAAATAATAACAAAGGGCGGAAACACAACAAATACTGAATTACTGAGGGGTTTTGTTTTAATGTTTTCTTCTCCGCTTTCACTGACATCTCTGCTTTTGCCATCATAGAAGTAGAGAAGAGGATCATGAAATTATTTTACTGATTAAGTTATTAGCTAAGGTTTATATACTGCTCAAGAACAATTGTTACTCCTGTTTGTCAGAGCATTAATTACATGAGAGCTGTTAAGAATTGCTCGTAATGAACAATTTTTCATGCATCACTGCTTAATTTCCCTGCTGGGACAATGCTTAATTTCCAGAACATTACTTGGGTGAGTGCCTGCAAATTACAAAACTACTCATACATATGCTTAAATAGTCTCTAAGATACATAACATATACCTGATATTTACAAACAAATGACATTGAAAGACACAAGCATATAGAAAACATACTTTTAATATGTACACCACAGACCACACTAAAAAGCCCAGGAAATTGATGGAAATTTCACATAATGGGCTGCAGTTGGACTAGATGTACATTATGAACTCTATTTCCATTTTAACTGAATTTCTTAGATTCTGAAGTGTAGTTGTGAAAATGTGGCTTCATATCTATTAATGTATAGCTTTTGTCTTTATTTGCTAAAATAATTAAATATAATGATTCTGTCCCAAATTTCTGTTTTGTGCTCTACACACAAAGGTAAATAAATATCTCTATTTATGGTTATTTATGATTATGCTTTTGCCCTGTATAAACCTGATAATTGTTGAACCACGAGTTCAGTTCAAGGACAAGATATAGATCACTTTTAGATCATAGCTTACATATGCAGCAATTAGCATGTAGACATGGTAGGGAGCAGATCTGAGTGCTCTTATCTCTAACTGCATGCTTTAAGCATGCAGCTGAAGAACAGCCAGCTCAGACTTGCACTGGCAGCTGGATTGGGTGTTTGGACTGTACAAGGAAATGAAAACAAAATTGATGAAAATTCTGATACAAAACTTTTGTATGCTGATTCAACTAACTATTTCTAATGCTAAAAATCAAAAACAAAAAAAGCCACTCTGAGTCTGTAGCCATTACAGCGCGGGGTAGCCCCCTTTGTACTGCTGTATTGAGAAGAAGCTTTCACCAGTTAAAATTGATGGAGGCTGGTTGTCCACTGGAAGCACAGTGATGTTAAGGTCATAGACAGGAACGGGATCATCACGTGAAACTGGGGGGGAAGGAAGTCCATCATAACAGCAGTCTGTCACATCTAGGCCAGCCTCGCCATCAGAGACAATCAAGGTTAGGATCTCAATGCAAGGAGTCAGGCCAATCTCACCACCTGTGAAAAAATATTTAGAAGAAATTATTTATCAAAACTTCCTGAAGACTAATTTTTATCCTGCAAGGACAGTCTTCAACATCAAGTCCGAAGAAAAAGAAAGCAGCAGCAAAATTACTGGAATTCTTAATTCTGAGTGGTGAGGTGCTGCTTGGTTAGAGATTTGGTTTGTTGTTAATAATTAATTTTAACCAGCTCTCTTCTATGATATAATAAGAGGGTGTAGAAAAGTCTTAGTATTGCTATAGTAATTATAATGTTATAATTGTAATGTTATGATATTATGTTATATTGTAATAACACAGCTAATTGTCCTCAAGATTCTGTTCTTTGTGCACTAATGTATGTACAAAATTTATATTGTGTGGGAAAAGTGTTTTTTCTGCACTTCTTCTCAAGGAATGTAGGAAAATCTTTCTTTTATATATGTTTTCCTCTATGACAAATGGTAATATCCATGCTCTTCCAAAAGAAAAATATTAATATAGCAAGTAATGTATATGTTCTTATGTGCTTCTTATCCTTACAAAATGGACTATAACAAGGGCTGTACTTTATTACAGTACTGTATATTATGCCTATATGCAGTTACATTTAAAATGTGGGCTGATACAGCACTGGGAACTGCTACCCCTTGCAAGAAGCATCTGTGGGCTCAGAGCATTCCAGCTGTCAGCACTTCTGGCAGCCTGTGTCTTGCATTGCTGCAAGATACCATTAATAAGCAGCCTGAAAGGAAAGTGACTCCCCGACTTCTCTTGTAATACCTACTGACACCACATTTATTGTTAGAAATTTGGAAATGAAAGCCACAAACGCTACATCCTTGAAATTAAAACTTCATTGCCCCTGAAAAATATTGTCATTGAAATACAGTTTGTGATGTCTTTGGAATGCAGAAGAAAAGTTTGTTGGTGGTGGCCACAATTAAGTACTTCCTTTTCAAATACCAGCTGCTCATTTTAGACAGTGCCAGGCTTGAAAATACCACATCTATTCTCCATGCTAACACAGAATTACAGAATCATTAAAGAGAAAACCAGAGTATTTCAGGGGAAAAAAACCACTAAAGCTGCTATTCAGAGATGTAGAAAGGATAAATCAATCACAATGAAAGAATAAATTTCAGTAAGAAAGGAAGTTTACCAGCCCTTGATTTCTGCCAGTAATTAAAAAAAAAAAAAAGGTACTAACAATAAAACCACAAAATAAAGCATTTTAAACATTTCTTTGTCTTTATGAAACTCAGAACTTATCTTGTGGCATGGAAAGACTATGAGCTGTCCAAAGTAGATAGCATTCTAGATTGGAGAGGCAAGGAAGAAGTAAAAATGGGGGGTTTTACTGTCATAAAGCACATCAAAATACTGTAGTTTGTACTTAATAATAATTTTGTCAAAAAAGCCCAAGACATTTTGTCAGCAACAGTGAAAGTGTTCCTCCTGGATTGTGGTGCTTTCATATACTTGTTCAAATATAATTTTCAGTTCAAGCAGGGATTTGGATAACATATTAAAACATTTGTTGGTTGTCTATCAGACAGCTCTTTTTTAAAGCCAGTTTATTTTTTTCCCTAGTCACAAAGCACGGTTTCTAAGAAGTTCCTACTGGAATTCTGCAAAAATGTTAAGATACTTTTTACTAACACTTGTCTGACCGCCTTTCATTCTAATTGTGTCCTTAGCTCACTTACTGGTGTGCGTGTAGGTGACTAAACCAGCGATGACATCAGCCTGGGAGAAACGATCCACGGCAGAGCCAGCTCTCCTCACTAGCCCGTGGTGGGGCTGGCGGGCCAGCACAAACACCAGCTCCATGTCGTCGCTGTCCACATCTGTGGCGTAAATGTACTCTGAGGAGAGGACAACTTCTTCACCCTCCAGGCAGTGGAGCACGGGAACAAGGCCTGTTTGCATAACAGGTAGCTCATCATTCACAGGCAACACCTAATCAGAAAAATAATTTAAGGTTTTCTTACTGTTCATTTCAGTGGAAGCCACTTGTTTCAGGACACTGCTTTGCATCTCAAGCTAACAGTTTGATGCCACTGTCAGAGTACACTGAGCTTTCTCTATAAGCAAAAAGAAACCAGCTGAAGTAAAAAAAAAAACCCAGTTAAAGTACAAAGTGCAAGTCAAAGCTCCTCTTAATTTTGCCACATTAACCTGAAACCTACGGTTGAAATGGAAGCCTAACATATGCCTTATCTTCCAGTTTCCAAGGTAATGCAAGCACTTCCAAAAATCAAGCTTTGAACCATTTGCCTCCACACAGACAATCGCTCTCAGAAATACGCCACACACTGACCTTGACCTGCAGGATGAACTCTACAAAATGGATGCCATCTGAGGCTGCAAAGAAAATTTCATCAGTGAGAGTCTCAGAGCTGTCATGACGATATCTGCGGAAAAAAGATTACAGAGCTACACAAATTTTTCACAGATAAAAAGAATCCATGCTTTCTGGTCATGCCTTACAATGTGTATCCCTCTCTGTGTAAGGGTGTACACCTAACCCTGCTGATTCTGAATCAGAGTTTCTCCAAAGGGTTTTTGGGTTCTCTTACAAGAAGAAAACTCCCAAAATAAACCATCCATCAGTCAGGAAAAATATTTCCCTAAGGATTTGTCATCTATGTCCTGGCTGCTTGTGAGGTGTTTAGTAAAACATGTATTTCAGGACTGTGGTGAGTCCCTACTTTCTAAAAGATGGAAATAGATCCAGGGAGCTCTAACTCTGCATGCATGTGTCATGTCTTCTTCTTGCCACAAATAAAGAAGCAAAATTTTCTTCTCTACATTAATTAATGTTAAAAAAAGTTTTCTTGTAAACAAACCAAGCTTAATAAACACACAACTTTCTTAAAAGAAAAAAGCTAGCACAAGTGTCTTCTTCACAGGAACTTCATGGCTGAATACAGAATTTGTCTCCTCACCTTCATGAAGCAGTGCTTTTATAGAGAAATCTATTTACAGCAGACATGCTGACTCCCATTTCCTGGCCACTCAATGCTCATTTCATGGTGACATTGCAATCCCACGGTTCTGCCAGCAATCTTCTGGAGAAGCTCTGCCAGAGCTATGGTGAGCACTGCTATGGTGAGCTCTGCACCACATCAGGCTTTAGCTCATTCAAGTGAGAGCCTCAGCTACCACAAAAGACAGCCACCACTCTTCTAACCTCACTGCCAGGGTACGCAGGTCCTCACAGGAAAGCCTGTCACCTCCATTCATGGGAATGTTATCCAGCTCCACCACCCCATGCTGCGGCTGCCTCTGCAGGAGCAGGAAGAGATGCTCTCCTTTCGTGTCAGAATCAGAGATGAGAATGTGTCCCTCTGTAATAGGGGTCATGCCACCCTCTTGCACTCTCAAAGGGGTTGCTAAAACCTGCAGGGAGGAGAAATGCTGAGCTTTCCGTGCTGCTGCACCTCTAAACACACACCAAACAGGGTTATTCCCATTTGCTGTGCTATAAGGATGTGTGACACAATAAAAAAAATATGCCAAAGGATATCTCTTTTCTGCTGTGTTAGAAAAAGCTAATGAAATTACCAACAGTGGGCTATAACATGTGCATCATAGTTCTCATCCCATTTCTGGAGGCTTCGGACCTCCTAAGGCCATAAGCAACACAAAATATAGGGATGCAGTTTTGCTAACCAAGATGCAAAACATATATGTTTTTGTACAGATACATAGATGCCAAAGGTAGTCCTCTGCTTATCAAGGAAAATGACATTGCACACTCGCTAGACTTCACTACAGAAGCACTCACCTGGTGCTTCTATCCCAATGCAAGCTGTGTGCAAGACTCTGAAACCCTGATACCATGGAAAATTCTTTTTTTAACTCAGTAAAATCAGAACATTTTATTTTGTTTGTACCCAAAGCAATTTCCAAGTCCTTCCTTCTCACTTTCCTACCCTACACACTACCCTACCTCTGGGGCTTGATTGTCCACAGGAAGAATTGTAATATTGAAGCAAATCCCATACAAAGTGCCTCCATGATGATTGCTGACAGAAAAAACAAACTGGACTTGCTGAGGTTCGGGTCCAATGTCCTGCAGGGGTGGCATGTAAGCAACTTTCATATAGTTCACAGCATGCTACAAAAAGAGAAGAAGGGTACATGTAAGAGAAGATGATGGGGGGATATTCATAATCCATGACATTAGGGATCTTTATCCTCCTCTCTTTAGGTGCTATCCAGCCATTAAAATAAACTTTAGAAATTTTGTATGCTTTAGCTACTAGCCATACCTTGATTAAATGCATCTTTAAATATAAATTAGGTGAGTACACGTTCAAGTACTCAAACTTCTAGCAAAGAAATACTGATATGGTTTAGAAGTGATAGCAGAGGTCATGGCCTAAACTTCTTTACGGGTCCCTGTCAAAATGGTGGTCCAAGGACCTTTTCTAACTGTGACTTTAAAATAAACAATTCATAAAAACTAACATCTCCCATAGCAGCTGAATTTGCCCTCATTAGTATGAATAGTAAGTGCATGTCCTCTCTTTCATGGCAAGGACAGGCCAGTGATAGGAACATTAAAATCTTGCATCCAGATACCCATATTAGGCACCCTCTGTAGGGTCAGAACTCTCATTATGGTTCTGCAATGATCATTATGCCACTTTAACCATACAGCAGGATATAAAACAGGTCACTTTAGTAATACTTATTTGTCAAACTACAAATGCATTAAAACTGAATTACAAAATCCTGAAAAAGTCTGTTCCAACCTGTTCTATCCAGCACTACTGGTATCTACTAGAGGAGACACTGAGATGAAGCAAGAAAGTGTTCAAGATCTCATTTCCACACTTTTCATACTTTTTAATTCCTCTTTCATCATGTGAAGCCAAATTCAGCCTACCAAGCAACTGTAGCCCCTGCTGCTTTTAGGATATTTGTGTTTACATATTGAAAAACTGAAACATGATAGAAATTTCTTTTAAAATCTGGTACTGGAATAGCAGAGTTTCGAGCTTCTTAAGCAAAGATTTTGATAGTACTGCTCCTCAGTTTTCACCTCTCGTTTTCCTGTCAAATAAAAGCTATACACTTGTAACTTTTTAAAATTGTTTAGAACTCATTACGGTATCAGGTAGCATAACAAACCTGAGTAAATGACCGCAGTGCAAGAGCAGTAGGATCCTTGACCAGTTTGGGGATGGTGTCCACCATAAACAGCTTCCCAGCATCTGAGTAGCTACACAAAAACATGTGCGTCACATCTTGGCTAGCAATACCAAAGAACAAGGAAAATAGCCATGTAGCTCAATCTTGCATTTCAAAGTAGCTTCAAACTTCCACCTGCATTGAAAGGAAAAATATTTTCCTTTCTTCCATCCTTGCTATCCATTTTAACATTACCACAGAAAACTGACCAAAAGAAATACTTTTCAGGATGATCATGAAAAATCATCTCATAAGCAAAAATTACTGTGAGTGTGTCTCTACACACCCCAGATACTATTTACACCACCTGCAAGTCTAGTCTATCACAGTATTATTATTATTATTACTCGCACACCTGCATTTATCTTTAAGTGGAAAAATTAATTATTTCTAGTTTCATGCATCTTATAAACTCTGAAATTAACTGGTTTCCAGCAACCCAGCTTTCCAACAGCTGTAACTAGCAAACTGGATAACCATGTGGCTATTTGACTGATTAGGAAAATAGCCTGCTGTCCCAGTTACGTAATGATCCTTTGCTGCTTGAGGTCAAATTGAAAGTGTTAATCTTCAGCTTAAACCATGCAATTTCTGGATTTTAATCTTTTCGTTTAGCAAATTGTTGCTGATGTTCTAATGAGATTACATCATCAGTGGTGTAAACTGCTACTGCACTCATTCATTCCATACCTCCCTTGCTCCCATAGTGTGTTTTGCCTGTTTTCTGCTCCACGTCTTCCTAGTCCACATTCGGGAGTGTCTGATACATATTTTTGAAAAAGCTGCAGCACCTCCTGGTCTCAGTCTGGGGGAGGCACAGGTCAGCCCCATTCTAACTGTTAGAAGAGGTGCTGTGTCTTGTGCTTGAGGCTGTACAAAATCCCAAAAGTCAGTGTAAAATTTATATCAAACAAAAGGAAAGTATTTCACAAGGTTTACTCCTTCTTGTTTCTTGGTCAGCTATGAATTACCTATTTTTTATTACTCTGAGTATTACTCTCTTGCTTCAGGCTCTAGCTTACCCTTAATCATCAGCAGGAGAACTGCATCCAACTATTGTCACCTGCACTTTCAACAAACAGAGGAAGAACTTGAGGCACCAGTATGTTACTGTCACTGAGGCTGCTGCTCTTACATGGGTTATTCCCCAGTCCCATCTGAAAGGTTTATCAGGTTGCACCTACCCATGGGTGCAAGAGAAAAATGGGGAAGTGGTTATGGTGTATGTGAGCTCCCTGTCTTGCTCTTCCACATCTATGAAGTGGAGATGTTTCTTAGTTAGGTGAGAAATCTCAGTCTCCTTAACAACCAGGTGGCGGGTCACTCCTGGAGCTTCTCTGGGCAGCTGGTCATCCACAGGGATAATGTGTACCATCATCACCTGCAATTGGGGAGACAGCAGAGTCATCAGCCATTGCTCTCAGTAAGAGAGTGTCCCAAGCAGCTGTTAACCAACAAGCACACAGAACTGGATCACTGGACTGTGAGATACAGAATGTGGCTGTCATGTCATATCATCAACACATGATTAATGGAGGTGTTTAACAGTTAAAGGCAAAGCCTTTGAATCTTAGAGGTTTCCCTTTAAATTAAATGCAAAGTTAAATTTAGTATGTTGGACTTTTGCATAAAAAAATAGTCTATTCTCAGTTGACTTCAGGATGGTTGTTTAATTTGTTTGTACTATCCCCAAATATGATTTGCATTCAACATTTTGTTTTATAGCACAGGAAGAAGTCTTTTTGATGAACTTTAATCAGCCAGGGAGAATTACCCCATTGAAAGCAAGAACAAGAAATAGCCCTAAAGAACACGGGTTTTGGTAACGACTGTCATCAGAAAAAA
The DNA here is from genome assembly GCF_027579445.1 of Ammospiza nelsoni. Taxonomy (NCBI): domain Eukaryota; kingdom Metazoa; phylum Chordata; class Aves; order Passeriformes; family Passerellidae; genus Ammospiza; species Ammospiza nelsoni. Next base: position 38,196,759 of record NC_080669.1, on the reverse strand, counting down.
TCTATACAAGTCTTATTTGAAAGCCTGTCAGAACATGTAAGATATTAGCCATTTCAAGAAAAAATTCAGGAGACTGCAAAGATGCTTCCTTTCCATACCTGTGGCTCTGAGAGATTTGGAGGGTCATGACTATCGCATAGCACAAACTCAAGGGAATCTTCAAATACTTCTCCTCCCAAATGATGATAATAAATCATTCCATTAAATAGATCCCTCTGAAGAAAACTGTTGACAAAATACCCTGTTGAAATGAAAAATTCATCTTCTATTGAATACTCCATGATTTTAATACTACATTAAAGTTATGCAGTTAGTTGTCCAAGTAACTGGAGAAGTATAATATCTTCTTTTTCACCCTAACTGGAGCAAGTCCTTCAAAATGTTCTCTCATTGTCTTCCATATTCTCTGAAGATCACCATCAAGTTCTTTTCTGTGTCAGTTAAAGATCATTCAAAAATGAAGCAAACAGGCCAAAAGCCCTGTTCAAAAGTCAGAACAGAATTTGCAGGACTAGCAGCCTCTACAGCCTAGCACAGGAATTTATGGGTTATTACATGGAAGAAGAGTTTTCTCATCATTTAGCATAATTAGGATCATGTCTTAGCTCTGACTTTGTCACAGATCCTTGCATGTAAACTAACTCACACCAATACTTTTTCCAGAGTAAAGGACTGCAGGAAAATGGACTCAAAATGGAAAAATTACAGGATAAATTGTGTACATAGGAACAGTTATGCTAGTGCAGAGATCAACATTAATTAGTGTTGGGGTTTTACACTACAATAAAATAAGTTCAAAATTGCCACTATTTGTCCTGAGCCAAAATAAGGTGTCTGACTGTAACATGTACTGTATTTTTAAAAGGAAATGACAAAGAAAAATTCGTGGATGTGCTTCATTACCTAGCAAGTTTGGTCCTGGTTTCTTCAAGACTTCTCCTGCTTGTGGTGGCTTGGTAATATTGAATAGTATGTAGTGATCACTGGAATCCATGTCCGAAGCATGGAGCATGGAGCGCTGAATCAGGATTGTCTGTCCCTCATGAACTTCAATGACCACATTGCTGATCAGAAATGGAGGGCTGTCATCTTTAGGGAGGATATTTATTGGAAACTTATGGCGAATACTGTGGGAGCCATCAAAAATTCTAAATACCACAAAGTCCTTAGTAGAATCACTGTCATCATGATGGTAGTGGACAACTCCATCCTGAATGTCAGAGACACTGAACATGAATCCTTTCCCTCCTGTTAAAACAGTGGAAGAAAAAGCATCAAAAATGTGTGGTTCAGCCCAGAAAAGTATCTTTCCACTAATATGAAGATTATTGAGGGAGAGAGATGAACAGCATGTTGCTAACTAGAAAAATCAAACACAATTTCACCTATTAAAAAAAAAGGTTGTAGGAGTTCGAATAGCTAATAAGAATGCAAAATTTGCAACTGTGACAGCAGAGAAAATCCTCCAAATGTCACTAAAGGTATGTGGAGACATCAAGGATTTTTAACTGTGATTGTTTCCACTTTAATTTCTACTTTCTTATCAGAGCATTTTACAGGCATTTTAAGCATCAAAGAATATATCAAATATATATTTTTATAATTAAAGATCAGGACTTCATTTCAAGTAAAATATAATGATGTAGGAATTTTGGTATATTGAGGTTATGGTCTGTCATAAGACAGTTTTATACCTCTGCTTCTCTAGAAATGTTATGCATACAGACAAATATTCAGGCAAGCTAAAGGATTCATGAACTGCAAGCTGGCACTAAAAGGTATGATCTCCCCAGGGCCACCAAGAAAACAAGCCAGGCTTTCCTCTAAGGTTTTGCCAAAAAAAAGACAATTCCCAGAATATGTGGTAATGTTTTCCTTGGCATGAGGAGAGCCAAAAGAGAATAAGGCACAGTCACTGGAGATAAAATACCCACCTCTGGCTGCTGCATGGTAGCCTGAGAAACCCTCAAGCTCAGTATGCACAGGCAGGATTGCCATAGGAGATGGGCCCTGGCTGGCTGCACAGCCTCCCTAGCACTGTCTCTGGGGAGAGACAGCACTGCTAGCCCTGCTGCAACCCACCCAGCACTGCTGCCAGCACACGGTCCCTGCCTGCAGCGCTGCAGGAGGATGATCTTGCAGACACTGCCTTTTCACTGCCTTCTTAAAACTTCCTGATGTTTTATAGATTCCCACACTGGACTACTTGTCCGGAATTCCCTGGAGTTAAGTTTACTTCTGAGTAGTGTCTGCATCTGCTATATTCAAAACACCACCCTTCTCTTCCTTTAAATAGCTTCTTTACATCTTTAGGTATATGCATTTTACATGAACACATTCAACTATCAAAAAATCTCAGCATTGATAGTGGCAACATGTTCCCACCCTGCCAAGAGCAGTGTGATTTCCATTACATAACCTTTTCCCCAAGCACTGTGATGACAGATATGCTGGAGAGTAGAACTAGTGATATTGATAATGCAGAAGGTTAATGAGTTAGAAATCTAATTTAATTTCAACTTTTTGAAATAAACCTTAAAGCTACCAGTAACAACTATATCCAAATGCTGTCTGTATTTGCCAACAAAACAAAATCACTTGGCATTCCTTAACATCTGCAAGCAAAAATGTAAGAACTGAAAATGTATTGACTGTGTTTCTCCAAAGTCATGTTTCTCAATGAAAGCATAGCTGATTTCTTTAAAATTTTGCCTTTGGAGTGTAAACATACATTAAGAAAATGAAGGTTTAAATACTGAATTTTTTGAACATTCCGGCTTTAATACGCATGCCTAGCGTGGTTGTAGGGGAAGGTGGTCAGCAGAGGGAGCAGAGCTGTTGTTTTATCACAGAGGAGATTTTTCTAGTCTCTGCAGTTGAAATTACCTACCTCTGACTGAGAGCTGCCCGTGCTGTAAGCCATCGACTGTGACCAAGCGAACATTTTGGATGTCATCGTTGTCTACAATTTGGAAGTGCTGCCATGTGATGGGTCGGGATTGCCCCTCTAGCAGGTTGAGTCCTACAAACAGCAGAGAGTTACGTCACTGTCAGCGTCTAACACTTCTAAAAGTGTTTCCAACCAGAGGAAAAAACTCAGAATATTTAATTATATCTGCACATCTATGTGTGAAAGGCATTCCAGTGGAGGTTTAGATATTAGGAAAAATTTCTACACTGAAAGAGTAATTTAGCTTTGCAACAAGCTCCCCAGGGCAGTAGTGGTGTCACCATCGCTGGAAGTGTTCAGAAAATAAGCAGACAAGGCACTTCATGATATAGTTTAGTGGGTGTGGTGATATTCAGATGAAGATAATTTTGGAGGTTCTTTTCAACCTTAATACTTCTATAATGCTATGATTTAATACTTCTATAATGCTATGATTTTAAGGCCACCTAAAAGTCTGATAACAGCTTCTGACATACTTGAATTTTTTCATTGTCTTTAAGGAATCTTTTTCAGAGAAATAACCAATTCTGATGTTGCAGGTAGCTTCACATGTAAGTTGCACATTGTGTCCTGGGGGGAGGGAAACATCAGGAGCCCCAGGCAAAGAACCATCAATGGGTATGGGGTCTGTCTGGTCACCCAGAGATTGCAACAAGAACAAATATCACCACTGGAACAAGTACACACAGACTGGGGGTATAAAAGACAGGGATTCCTGTGTTTGGGGTTCCTCCCTGCAGACACCCAGTTTGAGATAATTTTGTGCTGCTGCAGCACAGTTAAATTACATAAACAGACTGCAAGGATTCCAATATGGGAAACCCAGACTGAGCCAGTAACAGAAACTTGTCTGTTTGTATGTGTGTGGTGAGTATGGGAAGTCAAGCAGGACATCCATCGGGTCACTGGAGCCACCTGCTGTGGGATAGCTTCAGTCCCAGCAGTGCAATGGCTTCAGTCTTGGCTAGTGCAATTGTGGCTCACAGGGAGGGGTATCTGAAAGGTAAGGCAGGAAATTTCCTTGACATCTGGTTTCTAATTATCTGATAATCTAATGAGGCACATTTCTGGACATTCGCACTGACAGGAGCATTGTGCTTGAAATCTCACAATGTCTGAAACTGGGCATTTAGATTTTTTAGTGAGTTAAAAACATATGTTGATCTTCCTGAGAGAGGACAGGTGCTCCTTCTTAATTAGACAGTCATTTCAGGTGAGGTTTCTCTGGAAGACATGAGGCACCTTCTGCTCAGATCCTTTCCTTTTCTACCATAGGAAAACTGCACTTTCCCTGGTGTTAACTTCTAGACGTGTTTGATCTTATATTTTTTCCTTTTGATGATTAAATATCAATGCACTCTAGATGGGAGACTCTGTTCCCTTTCCAGTGCAGGCATTATAAATCTGTTTGAATTAGACCTAACCCTGTAAGGTTTCCAGGCTTTAAATGCTGGTGGTATATCATGCCCTTTTTCCTATTTGTTAATTTTTGCACACTTCCACTTTAAACAACACCAACAAGCATTGGTCTTTCCTACGTGCTACCCCATTCTTCCTATTCCATAGGAGTAGCCCTTAATATTCATACCTTTTTATGTACAGTCAATTCTTCAAGTAAATGCTATGTGAATAAATCACAGTTTTCCTGTAACTCTATTTTTTCTTTATTTTTCATTCCAGTTAAGACATTAGATCTTTTTGAAGTTGTTGTAACATGTTCCCTCCAAAATGGATGCAGGGGAAAATAGATTTCTGCTCCTTCACTTTAATGATCCTTAGACTCCAGGTGTAAATCTGATTTTTAGAGCTTTGTCAAATATTTGTGCCAAAATGTTGTTGATTCTGAAGCAAAATTAACTTAGCATAAGAGATCTCACCTGTATTCCACGAAACCCGTGGGGCATTTGTATCTGTTGTTCTGATAGAAAGATGCACAGTGATTGGTGAACTCCTTTCAAAGTAGAAGTCATGCACCTCAAACTCCACCTGTTGTGAAAACAGATAAAATGCTTATTGAAAACTGGAAACAAAAACACATATACTCCAAAACACATATAGTGCATTCTCTTCTGAGAGATCTTAGAGGTTATTATCTGATAATATGTTAATAAACAAAACTTGATTTAGCTTCTAAAAAGAGCCACAGAAGTTCTGCACAAAACTGAACCTTCTTTGCTCTTTGCAGTGAATTCTGTGAAACTTAGTTTATAGTGTGTGTAATTTTCTTTTTTTTTTTTTTTGGGTAGTTAAATCATCAATTAATATACAGCTTTTTTAAAGTAGTACTAATAAAAAGTGAGGGAGACATTTCCTGCTTTTTTAAGATGTGTAGGACCGAAATAGGTATGACAGAAAATATATGCACTAGTGCAGAAAAAATAATTTAAAAAAAAAATCAAACTCTTGAGCTTTCAGATTCCAGAACTGTCAAATTCTTGAACCTGCAATCAGACAATGCTGAAAGCAGAACAGAGATGAGGCACTTAAGGAGCAGATGTTTTGGTAGGATGTCTGGTCCTCACTTTAAGGAAACAGGGAAATGGGGCTCCTGTGAAAGCCAAGAAAAAATAGGTGAGACAAGTCTTGTCAGCATCAATTGCCAGATACTGTTGCTGTTGCTTGCTCTGCTTTCCAGGCAACTATTTCCTCAGTTTATCTTGCTCTGGTTTCTTGTTTGTTCAGTTTTATTGCTTTAGTACCAACCATTTTGCTTTGATTGGATAATTCCTTAAGTAACTTACCAGACAGTATTTCATAACTCACTCAAGAACCTGCAGACAGAAGTCTGACCTCATTCATCATTTCCATCATGCTCTCTGTGTTAGTGACATGCTTTTACTACTCCCAGCAGGAACTGTTGGGAGCCCTTTTTTGTTATCCCTAAACCCTCATTATCACAGCAGGTAGGCTGTAAGGCCAAAGAGCAATCCTGGCCTTTACCTGGTCTATCTTTCACGACTTTAAATATGTCACCTCTGCACAGGTCACAGAGATCAGTAACATCATGCAGGGATAAAAGCTGTATGGAAAAGGCACCATTGATCTTTCCAAAGCCTCTTAGGTAGAAGTAAAAGCACTGTTATTTCACTATTCCTCCTACTAAAAAAAAACCAAAACTGTTTAGGTATTTCTCAGTCAGAGGGGATAAAAGGTTTTCAGTACAAAGAAATTCTTATGGAATGAGCAATAAACATCTATTTTGTGTTAGTTAAGATGATGTGTCATAGGAGAAAGTGGTAAAAGATTTTGCCTCTGCTCCTGTATTTATTGTATTTATATGCAATATAGTTTTAAAAACGTTTTTCCCCTGAAAAATGTTCATTACATGTGATTACATTTATTTCCATTTTACATAATCTTAAGGAGGTGAAAACCAGTAAATGTTCACACATCCCCCTGTTACCTCATAATTCCTCCTCTCTGTGTGGCTGTTATTTGGAGGCTGATAAGCAATGAGCATGTTGCTGAGATCCTTCCACGTGAAGGAGCCAATAGGTTTGGTGTGGTCAGAGAGGTGAGTGAAAAAGCCTCGTGGAGGTGGCTTGGTGATGTTGAATATAAGCAGGGACTTTGGAGTTTCATTGTCTTCAGCATCAATGGTTGTGGTTGTAATAGGGGTTAAAATAAATTGATCTACTTCCAGGATGAACTTTGCCATTGGGGCAGCTTTGGGTCTTTGGTTGGGAACAGCACCTCTAATCTGAACAGGGAGCCATGCATACTCCGTCTACAACAGAAAAAAATGAGACAACTGAAAAGGCAAAGTAAAGTGAAAAAATAAATCAAATTTCTTCTAGCTTCACATAGCAAATCAGGGTACATGTTAAAGCAATAATTATTTTGAAAAGAAAAATTAAAATATTTTAATTAGAAAATGCCTAGGGTAAATATTGAGACATCAAGAATATGACTTTCAGGTTCACTAGTCTTATTTGTGTCCTTAATTTGAGCTGAAATGACTTACTTAATTTGATGTGAGTTTAATGAATAACTTTATCTGACAGAAACATGCACAAGCTATTAATTATTATTAACTGAATATGTTCACAGAGCTCTTAACTTATAATTATTGTGTATGCTGAAGTCAGTGCAGATCATGCTGTACAGAAGTTGTGGAATTATGCCAGAATTAATTTTTCTCTCAGGATAAACTACTTATGTCTGACAGTAATCAATCAGAGGTGTTTCTCTCTAGACATAGTGATCTAATCATAGAGGCATGGAGATAATGCCTTTCATTAACTTAGCTGGCAAATTTCTAAGAATTGAAAAGATTTAAAGGCTCCCTATCTCTCTTCAAATGTGACAAGGAGCAAAAAATTATTAAAAAAGAAACAACAACAGAAACCACAGGATGACAGTCAGACATTATAAACCTACCTTGTGCAGAGTTTTGCTTCTGCTGTCTGAGAGATCCAACCTCACAGGAATATAATCAGTGTCAGGTGAGGGGGGATCAAGGTGTCGATACTGAATTCCCATCCTCAGAAATTCTTCACAGCTCATCTTTTTGTTGGTAATGTCGCCTAGTCCCTGTGCACAGCTCCTGTTTCTGCACTGCTGGCCCTGGTTGTGCTCTGTAACCCAAAAGCAATAGTGAAAGTTACCAGAGCAGAAACCACCATGGGGAACCTGCCCATGTAGCTAAAGCAACCCTGAGAGAGACAGTGTGATGAGAAGTAGGACTCCTTTCCCTAATTTCTCCTACAGGATTTTGTTTTCCTCTGATGTCTTCCAACTCCATCCTACCTTGGTGTTTTGGTTAGGTGCTGCCTCCAGCAACGACCTGTGCTGTTTCTACTGAGTCTTGGCACACACAAAGTTGTCACATTGGTCCTACGCACATCTATGGGCCAGAAACATGGCCAGAATCCAGTCAAGGAATTATTGACCCAGATCTTGATCTGCATGGTGCCTCACAAAAAATTCATGTGCCTTTCATGTGCCACAATAGCTCAAACCATTCATTAAATTTCACACAACCCACTGTTACACAGCACGTCTGAAACAGCCCACTGCTCCAGACTTAATCTGCTGCACCTCTCTGGAGGTGCTAATGCAAACAACAAAAGCAAGTCATACTAGTGCCAGGGAAGAGGCTCCATGGCTGATCTCCGCCAAACTGCCCTTGCTGCACTTTCCCGGCAATAAGCTGGCCATGAGCAGGCAGGTGAGTTTCCGAAGAGATTATGGAAATGGTGCAGTCCAAGTTTATCTTCCTGTCGTAATCAAAGGTGAGGATGTTCTTGTCAATCACCCTGGACAGACCGTAGTATTCAGGGACCTCCAACGCATGGGAGCGCATTTTTATGATGTTACAGTCTGGCTCAAGTAACTGCACATGAAGGGTGAATGTTTCTACAAACGTTTCTGTTTCTGTAAACCTGCAAAGGACAGAAGAAAATCAGTTATGCTTCATGGCATCTTCTGTTGCTTTGTGATCTGGGCATTGTCCTCATCTTTGAAACGGAATTACTTGAACTGATTTCTCTCTTGTGTGCTCAAGCCTTGAATCACCATAACATAGATCCTGGTGCCCAAATTCCCCTTCTTATAAGGGAGTGTGTGTGAAGATGTTACTCTCTGTGTGTATATGAGAGTACCTCTCCCTATCAGCAGGACAACAGAGAACAAACATGCAGTATTCTGAAAGTGCTATTGCCACTTTCCACAGCATAATGAAAAATCACTGGTTGTGTGTAATAAGCCAGCAATACATAATACACGTTAAATGAGCATATCTGCAATACATGGTGAGAAATGTTTCTGTAAACAGATGGTCACTTGTTGACTAATGATGCAGCTAGTGGATCTAAGTGGTTACACCATGTACAGCAGAACATGCTTTAACTGTAAAAAATGGACTGCTTGTTCTTCCTAAGGTCAGCTGGGCTTCTGGTAACAGTGAAGTGTGACCTGCTGGTGCTGCTTACCTGTACAGCCTAAGCATGACCATGTCTTCATCTAAAATCGGACATCCATTGTGGGTATATTTGACTTCATTAGGAAGGAAGTGGCAGTCAAAAACCTATGAAGGAGAAAGAATATTCTGGTACCACACTGCCAAAGAAGTTAACTTCACAGCCCCTGTTCCACTTCTCTCTGAGTGCCTGGAACCAGACTAGCAGAATGTTTGATATGTAGTTCATTTCTGTGAATGGCTATTCACCTGTACTGTGATCCCTCAGTGAGAGCCAGAGCAACCACATGACCTGGGGCTGCCTGCATGCCACAATTAGAAGGGCAAAGGTTGTATGTGATTGTTTCAGGCCGCCAAGTCCCTCCCCAGTACAACAAAGAGTTTGACCTCACCTTCTTTACCACTGCAGCCTGTGGAGTTAAGGCTGTGGATATATCCAGCAGTATATACAACTGCAGTGGAGCTGAAAAGCCAGCAGTTCCAGCATTATAATTTGAGACTTATTGACTTTTAAAGTTGCTACTGACAATAGCTTGATTATATAGTAAATCTTGCTTTATGTCCACCACAATTATAACAAAAAAGTACGACACAGCTAACTTAGAATTGTTCCTAGTTTTTGTGATACTGACTTTGTACCAGTAGCTCTTTTCTAGATCAGACATCATCTTTGTGCCATACAAACATCCATCCCCAAAATCAATGTAATCCACAGCACAAAAGCAAGCAGATACCTATGCTTTCCTACCAGCTAATTCAAAACGGACTAATTCTGACAACATACCTGATATAAGCAAAATCTGGGAGTCTGTCTGGCCACAGTTTAGCCATCTAAGGCAGACACTTCTTTCAGGCAGATTGATTTATTTAATGGTTGGTTGGTTTGTGAAACCAAGGCAATGAGGAAATATGCCTGATGCAAATAGAAAAAAGATTGCTTTGACACACCCGTTGTTTGGAAAAGGGATTTGGATTCCGAGGAATACAATTTCCATGTTCTCAAATACTGCAATCGGCAACACTGGCAATTTAAAATTCCCTTGCAGTATTGTTTCTTTACTGAATCACCAGTTTCTTTACTGAAAGCTCCTAGCATTGGTAGACTGTGTTGTGATAAAAGGGAATCCCTACACAGTCCATGGAGGATGGGACATGCTCTTGTTTCATATCTACAGAGAGAAAAGGCATATTCTAGCCAGCAAGAAACCAAAATCACTGCATTTCTTAAGTGAATCTTCACTGTGAATCTAAACATAGTTTTCATTGCATTATTTGGGGCAGTATTCACAAATGATTATATGGACTTCCACAGACTAAAGTGAAATTTGTTCAACACTTACTAACAGACATAATAAGGCCATAACTAATAGCAGTTAATATATGTATATGGCTGACTGACTAGCCACCTTTTCTTTTTTTCAAAAAAGAAGACGCAATTTCTTAATGACAGTAATTTTTTAAAATATGACAAAAGAATCATGAAAATTATTCTTTGAGCCAATTCGTGCAAATGCCTTGCATGAATTGTGTTCATTCCCTAACCACTTTAGACGATGGCGAAATGGCTGAGAGACTTTAGTAAGGTTCTAAAATTTTGACGGAAATTGTAACTCATAGAGAAAATCTTAGGATGCTCTGACTTTAAGTGTAAAATTTATGTAATAATTTAATTCTAAATTAATTGTTAATATATGCTTAACTGAAGCACCTCATGACATTTACATTAAAGAATTTAAGAATTATTGAACTTTGTTTCTTTCTAACCATTACAGAGAAATATAACTTACATCCTTCTCTAACAGAAGAATAGTTGGAGTTTCTCAGCTTTCATTATTAGTGAAAGGGTCTACTTCCACTGAAGTCATTCTCAGGTGCTCAAGCAATGTGATAATTTTTCTATACTCCAAGCAATTTTAAAATTTATTGCCTGCTTTTAACTTTCATCAAGAAGTTCATTGTACAAAGTCTTTCTTTTTTTTAGTTGTCTTTTGGGGTTTTTTTAAGTGATGAAGTAGTTGCTTTTCAGACATATATATATGTGGATTAACCTCTTGGAATAATCTGTGGTTTTATGGAAAGCACACTTGGTTTTATTTGTTGGGTCTGCTTAGAAACGAAGGACAAGACCAATATGTGGAAAACAAAATTACTCTCATATGATTAAAATTTTGACTATGTTGTGGCTGTTCTGTTGTGCATTATTTTCAAATTCTGTAGGAATATGTACTCTGCTTTATTTTTCAAACAAAACCAAAAAATATTCCTTTTTCTTACTTAATGTCCTTTCTTTCTTAATACAAACTAATATAAAGGAACATGATATTTAAGTAATAAAATGGATAGTCTTATGTGATAGTCTACAAAACTGGAAAATAAAATTAAGAAGTAGTTATGTGGTATGCTATCTTGAAGAAAGAAAAAAATGCATATTATATACAAAACACACTCATATGGTAGATTGAGAAGCTTAATGTTGTACACTGAAAGTAAGATTCTTCACTGACATAAATCAGTGTAGAGCCCTCAAAGTCAGTAGGATTTTGGTTTCATAAGGGTGTTGTGGGGGACAAGGCCAAAGGGTTTACAGAATTCCAGATAAAAGACACCCGAGCCCTTCCCTTGCCCCCTGATGGAGTCACTCCATCACAGAAAGCCAAGGGGGGGGTCAGGCAGGACCTGCCCTTGGTGAAGCCATGCTGGCTGGCTTGAATCACCTCCTTGTCCTCCATGTGCCTTAGCACAGCTTCTAGTAGCATCTGTTCCATGATTTTCCTAGGAACAGAGCAGAGGCGGACAGGTCAATAATTCCCAGGAAAGATCTACCTTTTTATAGGATGGTTACTGTAGCCATCCTCACCTGGCTGCCATGACTTTTCAAATATTATGGAATGTGGCTTCACAGCTACATCAACTAGTTCCCTCAGGACTCAGGAATGCATCTTACTGGGTCAAATCATATCAAAGAATTAATGTCCTTATTTTTAAGACATCATTAGTTGCACATCTTAATTGGTAACAAGAGATTGGAAAATTTAGAACCTTTCTACAAAGGTTTGTTACCACTGACTGACAGTCAGTTTATATATGTATTTAGACACAATCTGCTTTGCAAAAAAGAAACATGTGGTTTATGTTTCCTGATATGTTTTCCTTTTGTATGAACAGGCAACTCTGTCTATAAATTCACTGGGTAAGACAAAGGAAATCTAAATATTTTCCTAATTACTGTTGAGCTTTGGATTTTTCCACTTCAACTGCTTTTCAATTACAATTTATAATTAAATTGTCATACATTCCTAGAACATTACCCAATCTAATGGAAGCAAACCAAATCATACCAGAGACATTTTCCGGCTGCAGAATTTCCTGCAGAAAGACCATGAGTGGCACAAGGAGATCTGGTCTCTGGCACCTTTTTTCAGGAACGGTGAAAGCTCAGGCACCACTAGCAGGCACAGTCCTTGTCCAGCCTGGTGCCCTGGGGCCACCAGCCCAACAGAGCTCTTCCCTCTACGTGTGTGCCTCCAGCTGCCACACTCAGCTGCCTGGGCAGATATGCAGGGCCATGAAAGAGCAGGTGCTTAACAGATGTGAGGCTGGGAGAGGGGAGGTTGTTTGGAAAATAAGGTGCAGTGAATGCACATCTCCTGGGACCTCTTGTAAAGCTATGTGCTTGGAAGATGTTGGGTTACACAGGACAAAGTGGCTATTTCAAAATTCCTGGGTCCTACTGCACATAGAAGCTGAGGCAGGAGTTAAAAGCAAAATTACTCCTCAGCCAGACAGATTGCCTACAGAAGAGGTTCACTATGTAAGTCCCTCTTTTCTTCCTCTCCTTTAGGTTGTATATTATGAAAAATTTCTTTACTGAAGAAATTAAAACAGGCATTAAAACAGGTTCCCCAAGGAAATGGTGGAATCACCATACTTGGAAACATTAAAAAATTAAATATAAGTAGGTCTTAGGGACGTGGTTTGTAGTGCACCTGGCAGTGTTGGGTTAATGGTTGGACTCATTGCTCTTCGAGGTCTTTCCAGCCTCAATGATTCTATGTTTGTAGGAGCCAAGGACCAGCCTGCACTGGGGAAGTAGAGGTGGGGTACTGAGGTCAGTGTCCCTGGCTGGCAGAAAACAAGCCCTGGGTAGTTTCTGCAGAAGCACTACACTACTTAAGGCAGTCTCTAGAGAAGATCACACATTGTCTTCCTGGTTTCCCTAGTATGCTTCTGCTCCTTAGGAGGGCTGACTCAGCTGAAGTACTTGTCAGTGGTTTGCAAAAATAATACTGATGACCAAGCCAGAAGTTTTGAAAAATCTATTGAGATTGGTGCTTCTTCACCTATCTTCACAGAAGACACCAAAAACCCAGGAAAGGAGGTTAAAAACTATATTCATATACAAGCACATGAAAATGTATGCTGTGGCACAAACCAGAATTTTTCAAACTCCAAAACCTTCTTAGTTATGACATTAAAACCATTTATCTTCTGTCTATAACATTACATCTTCATGACAACTGTGTTCAGCTCCTTCCTGCTATAACTCAGGTGGGCAATTTGTAAAGCAGATGAGTAGCAGAAAAGTCATATGTGAAATATATTTCATTATTTCTACAAGCTCAACATTTGAAAAGAAAACAGGGGAGTTTTAATGTATTTGCCATCTGCTAACAATTTGGCTGTTGCAGAGCAGAACAAACAATGTTGCACACAATGTGCTTATTGTATGTGATTATTTTTTCTTAATTGGTCCTTAAGTAGTGGCTCCGTGACTAAAATTCAAAATGCTGTAGTGGGATGTGCATTTTTCAAGGGGCACTGGCTACCCTCATGGGAGAAAAATAAGCAGCTGAGAGACTGGAGGATATCTCCTAACTGGAAGTTTTGAAATACCCATTCTTCACTTGTGAAAGGAGACTCTGACCAGACTCACTTCTGTGCACTCATGCTACTGATCTCAGCTTTTGGATTTCAGGGTTGCAGTTCTCTGCCGGCTGTCCACTTAAGCAAAAGGCTGAATCCCACACACCATTCAGTTTCGTGCCTTTTAGTCGCTACCCAAAAGAAGAACAAAAATCAATCAAGCAGCCTCTTGTAGTTTCTCCCAGACCTGCACACACCAATACTCAAGGCAGAAAAACAGAGCCCAATTACCTGTGGAGTAAGTTTCCCAACCCTCTGTGTTATTGGCTCACTGATCACTTCTACTTTGCAGACATCTTTCTCTCTGGGGATGGAAAAGTTGAGGTCCTCTTCTGACAGGAAGACAGACTGTCCCTTCATCACTTTCACCCCAAGGTTCACGCTAATAAAGGAGGAGCACACAACTCTTAACACGACAGGCAACAGTAGAAGCAGCCAGCCTTTCTCAGAGGGCTTCATATTACCGGGGGGTGCCAGCCTTCTTCAGTGAAAAAATTTCTTAACAAAAGGAGTCTTCTTCCTCCACCAGCAGACTTTCACCATGTAATTAGGGCATTATTAGTCACAGATTAAAAATGTATGGCATGTTTTCTATTAATAGGCTCTCCTTGACTGAAATTTGGGCAGTTATTGGGCAGATATTTTCAAAATATCCTTAGGTTTTTATAAAATTGATTGGTCAAGCCTGACAAAATGATGAATGTGTTCTCAAGGTTTGTTAATCCTGAAAAAAAACAAGAGAAAGAAATTTCTATAAGGAACCAGGCAACTATAGGGATAAAACCAAAACAACTAACATAAAAAATACTTCCACTGTTTCTGACAAATGCAGTTCATTTCAATATCGTTCAGTGCACACATGATCAGAAAATAGCAGACAACCCCTAAGTCTGAGAAAAAATCAATGGAGATAAAGAAGACAAGATAATATAGAAAATAAATTATACAAGTTTCTCATGCCCCTAATTGCAGTGAATCTTCATCTTTCATGTTTATAACCTCATCAGAAATTTATTTTTTTTTCTGGCATTAAACAAGCACTGAAATCCTTTTAAAAGCCTAATTTCTACAATCCTCCAAAGTAACTGAAGCTACAGCACAAAGAACAGGAAGTGATATTGATTTAATTAAATTTGAGAAGATCATAAGAATTCCAAGACAGAAAAGTGTCAACATTCCTTTTTGTAAAATTTTGATGCCCTGACTAATTGTTTGCCACAACCTTACAACCAACAGGGAAGTTTCCTGAAAGTGAATTAAAAACCAAGTTCTTGTATGTCTTTATTTTCTTTGTTGTTGTTAATAGGTAAATGTTCACTCTACTGTTTCTGGCAGAATGAATTTCTGAGCAGCCTGTAACTGAATATAGGTATCCACCCAGATTTAAATTTCACTTTAAAATAACTAACAGTTCAGAAGTTCTGTAAAATTATTCACTTCCAGAAGTTAAACAAGACAGATCCACTCACTTCATCACATGTTTAAGATTGAAGATAATGAGTCTCACATACATATAAAGTTAGATGTATGTTGACTATGTAGTCTGGAATGCAAATTTTTACTCTAGTTTTCTAGGTATTTATCTGAAAGTCTTTCCATTTTGGTTTAAAATGTTGAAACCATACCAGTCTGAAGTAAATCTGAGAGACAATGTAGAATTCTAGCCAGTGGAAGAGGAATGAAATCCATTGTAGAAAATTCAGATAAGAAAACATTTAGAAATTTTAGTTTCAGACTAGGACCTGGCAAAGTGCTAACAGACAGTTAATGACTCTGATACATAGACCTGGTGGTTTGCGTCTCATGACAATGCCATTTGTTCTCTGCTCCATAATAGCAGGCTGAGGCACAGAAATATGGTGCAAAATAGCTTTATTCACAGGCATTTTCTTACACGGCGCCTCATCAGAAATTATAAAATTAAAGCCTGGATAATTTTGACTTTCTCCACTCCAATGTGGATAGCAATCATAAAATGATGTCAAAGTTGAGAGATAGCTTCATCACCAGTTTGAAAATGACACTCATGCAGAGACATCTGCATCTTTGCTCTGCTTCATTTGTTTCTGGTGCCTGCCCCATAAATCCCAGCATGGAATACAGCTCTAAACCTTGGGTGCAGGCAGTGGCTTCTATGCTGCCCTTTCCTGCATCTAAAACAGAACAGAAAGTGTTCAAGAGGAATCAGGAGCACTTTGATCAATTTCATGGTGGATGCATGAGATATTCTCTGCTACAAATTTGGCCCCTTTGTCACTGTGTATTACAGTCTTGCTTTGACTACTTTAAGGTGCAGACAGAGCTCCTGTATCACTGTATGTTTGCCCCACATGTTGCAGCCACTGGCCTCTGCTTGGATGCCGTAGGACTGTCTCCTGAGGTGGCCAAGTGAAGACGTTGGGAAGTAGAACCTCACTTTCTCAATTACTTACACAAAAAATCGTAGCAAGACGAAATGGCAAGAGATTCTTTCAACACATAATGACAACAAAAATGAGAAGGCTTTGGGGTGAATGCCAAGGCATTAACATCCTCCCTATCTGTAAAGAAGGTCATTGCTTCAATGAAGTTATGTGTGTGCTACATGGTACTTATACTGATTGACAGTCTTCTGCTCTTCAGCAGATACACAGCTGCTGGTGATGCCACTGTCACATTTTGTGGCTGCTTTGAACTTCCTTACAATCTCCTTACTTCTCTGCCCTTAATATCACAGCTGAACCTGATTCTCCTCTGCTACTCATTGCCACGTCACCTGTGTCTCCAGAAGGGACGTACAACTAAGGGACTGTTTAATTCCAAGTGCACCAAAATATTTCATATTACGTAGTGTCATAATGAAATAATGGTATTCACAAACAACATAGAAGGAAATTAAGGTGAAATTAAGCTGTTTTCTCTTTCTAAGGGTCTGTCTATATGCCAAAACAACTGAAACAACTGAGCAACTCCAGGTGCACTGTGTGCGTACAAGCTCACAGAAAGATACCAGCTTTGGTCCCAGAAGCAAAACAGTCAGTTCTGTAATATATTATGTATAGGTGTTATTCCTCAGTGGGGATGGAAGGTTTAATTTATGAGGAGGGGCCAACACAGCTGGATTTGTTCAGCCTGAAGAAGAGAAGCCTTATTGCTTATTTTTAGACTTCTGACAGAAGAGTGCCTGGAGCGCAAGGAAGAGACATACAAGCACACTAAAACAGCAAGGTTTATTTAATAAACAACTAATCAAGGCCCAAGCTGCTTGATGTAACTTTGGAGCAAAATTTTCCATAAAACTGGCTTTTCTTGGGAAAAGAGGTAGGCACAGTTACCTGCAGAGGTCCTTTTCACCCTGAATCATACGCTGACTCTAAGCTGAAAAAGCAGAGCCATCTGACTGCTAAGATCTAAGATGGTTAATTGCAAACATAACAAGTGAGTCTGATTGTGAGCAGAGCTACATTGATGTAAGTAAAAGATTAATACAAATTATTTAGACAGCTATCTACCAACACAAAAGAACTGAAAGTAAAATCTGACACAGCACCAGTAAGTCTCAGCTTTAGTAACTAAAACTTGACAAAAATACCTGTAATCACAAGTGGCTTTGAGCCAAGTCTCAATGACACCTAAAGCCTTCATTGGGATTTGGATGAGACTTCAAGAGTTTCTCTGCATGTGACAAAATCTCTGGTTTCCTGGGGTATTTCCCTCAGCACATGGATCACAATTGCCCTAATCTTTCGCAAAGCTGGAAGGGCATAATGGAGAATGATTGCTGTAGGTTGGAAGTTGGATTGATTTGTTTTAATTAATACCAGAAAAGGTTTGCAAGAAACAGAAAGAACATACAAAAATTCTTGAGGACACATTTAAAGAAAACAAGTAAGAGCTTTCCATGATTTCTAGGAAACAAAATTAATGTTATTATAGTAATTAAAATCTGGCACGGGGCAATGAAAGGATTGTGAGGTATTAAATTAGGAGAATGTGCACTTAACACATGCACCCCTTGGACTGTTTGCTATTTAATGGTTCTGTTCCATGCACACAAACAAGAATTACAGGTCACCAAGAAGCTAAGTATCTGGCAAGGTATTTGCTGAGTTAAGGAATGGCAGATAACACCCTGTAAGTAGTTACACCTTGGACCCATGCCAACGGCAGAGATGCATTTTGCCTAAGGTAAAGTGCAATCCTCAGTTAGCTGAGATTGTGACTAGCAGAATTCTCTAACTAGGAAATACATTACTTTAAAAATACCCTTCTAATAACCATTTGAAGAAACAGTGTATAATTGTCTGCAGAATTTGCTGGAATATCTCAGCAAAACACAGTAAAAGCAACTTGTTTTTAAAAGGTGATGATTCCAGACAAATACATAGAAATCAGCAGGAAATGTAAAATCTTTGTAAGCACATACATTAAGGGACACACATAAACTTTTATGCATGCATATGACTAATAAACCTCTTCCTGTTTTAGATTAATCAGTTGTCTGAATGAAGATGAAAATGTAAAAATGCTGACAGTTCCCTATTGCAAAATAAGTGTACGATTTTAAAACATGCATTTAAAAAATAAGTTATCCCAACTAAATGAAATACATCCTTTTTAATGACTTACTAGTATCAAAAGGTTTTAACATATGTTTCAGAGCTTTTTATCACATTTGTGTCTCTCATTAATAAGACAATTCTAAGCAAATAAATCTTATTTAGCTCTTCCAAGCTTTTAAAGCCACAAAGTTTCATTATGTCTGATGAAAAAAAGCCAGCATGGTTAAGAAATTTATATCAAATTAGGATAAAGTAAGCTGTTTGGAATCCCAACTTTCAAGTTAGCTTCTACTAAAGCACTGGCAAAACCCAGTGCCTGCTTTCCTCAAAGTTAGAACTGAGCTTTCATCCATCTCGAGCTCAAAAATTACTGTCTGGCTGCTCTGCTGCAGCATTCAGCAACAAACTGAACTCTGCAAGCTGCTAAGCACTATTACAACCACAAACCCCACAGCATTCAGTTTGTACAACAAACTTGAATAAGATACTTACAGGTAGCAGCGTTTCTGCTGGAGGCTGAACATGAGATCATTCTAGAAAAAGTGGAAAAATGTATGTCACTGACCCAGTAATTTCTGTTTTAAAAGGCTGGCAGAGAAAGAAACCCAACGAGTGAGCGACAGAGAGAAAGCAGAGAGGGGGAGGGGAGATAGATAGATGAAATTCCAGTCTTTCTGGTCAGCTTGGCTGTAGTTTTCTCTGTACTGAAAATCCACAATAAACACTCCTTGCTTGCAAGACTGCTCCTGACTGCAGAGTCACAAATTACAAATACTTTCAGGCTTCGTATGATAAAAGCACTCACAGATGCCTTGTAGTGTTTACACTCAGCAATGTTTCTCTGCCAGTCAGCTCCAGATCTTCTTTTCCCCTTCTCCCAGTTAAGTCTGTTGGGACCAGAAACTAAGCTGCTGTTACTAATGTTTGCTCTTTGTTGTTCTCTTTTTTCTTTTTTTTTTTTTCTTTTTTTTTTTTTTGTCCCCATTTTTGCTACTTTATTTCCTTTGAAATGCACACAAACACACCACTACAGTAGTATTCAAATTATAATTTTATTTTTTCCCATTCAGAACAGCAAAAAAGACAAAGAGTATAGGCAAAATCCTACCAATTATTAAATATCTAATAGGATTTAAGATGTCTCTCCAGCTTTCTGTTATGAGATTCACATCAGATTTAACTGGCTGATGAGATTCTAAGTAAAATTTGCTATAATACAGTGGGTCATGGGTGCACCCTGAGGAGTAAACCTGACAGCCCTAATTTTCAGAGCACAGAAAGTGAATTGCAAAGCGCCAATACAGGGACAGACTACCCTAATCCATCTCAGCACAGGGACCTAAAGAGTTTTTTAAGTATATAGAACAAAAACATTTTCAGCCCAGCAACAGGGCACTGGGACAAGGGCAAGAGGAACAGCATGCAGAAGAGCTACTGACTTCCAGGTTGTTTTGCAGGAGTCAAATCCAGCACAGCTGTAGTGCTGCAACATTGTCGGCCCTTGTCCCTCTTTGAATCAGCAAGCTGACTTTGACCCTCCTATGGAGACAAAACCACAATATAAAAATGCAAAACTGAAGTCAGTGGGAAGAAAGAAAAGAACCAGCAGATGTTCCTGTGGCATGGCTTATGTACGGATGAAGAAAACAGATGACTGTTAAAAATTAAAATTAACTCGAAGCTACACAATGTGTAATATGATACAATCTGGCCTATATTTCCCTAGGGAAAAAACCACCATGCACAAAATTTTCCTTGAGTTACATTGTTCTTATTAGAGTAATGTACTGTCCTGGATTTCAGACCACACATTTATCAGGCTTCAGAAAAACTTGTTATAAGTATTTGTCTCCTCTGAGCTGTGTAGATGGCTGTGGGTTAGCCTGTATGTTTCTGGTTTTGCTTGCTGAAACGTAACTTCTAATTCACTGTGATGAATGGCCCGTCTGTACTGTACCATGGTCTGATTGGGAGCATCAGCATAACTGTCCTTACAGGCTGATTAAAACAGTGGCAGCTTATTTTAAAGCCTGTGACACATTAATCAATAATATCATTGCAGAAGCTGTCTTCAAACTGGTTTTATTACTGCAGCAATGAACTTAGCATTCCATTTTTTATTGTACTCCTTAACTACAATTAATTTTTGCAATCTATCAAGGTCACATTACCTAAAGGATAGAACGAAATTATCCAAGCTTTTCTTGATAAATGCCAGAGCACTGAAGAGAAGACAAGCCTTTTGTAAAACACTCAGTCTTTCCATTTCAATGTTTGCCCACACAGGAAATAGTGTAGGTATGTTTCCCATAGACAAAACTTAGGCACAGTATATATTTTTTATCAATTATTAGTAAAATCATGCGGTCCAGATTGTTGATATGAAGGTAATAAGTTAAAAGTTTTCTGCAAGCTTTTGTTAACAAGATACAGTCAAAATCAGCCACTTTCTTTACAGGCTTTTATTTGAAAAATTAAAGACCTTACTTGAGGCACAAGGTAGGCAAGAGTACACACACACACACAAGACACCTCACACACAGCCCCATCTCTGCTTTTTCATTTTGACTTACATTGATAATAAAGGCCTAAACCCACATTGTTTGATATCTGCACATTCAGTCAACGGTCCTGTAAGGAGGATGAGGTTCTCAAAGGAACAAAAAAGAATTGTTCTTATCCTAATCTGAAGGCTGTACAAGAAGATCTGCTACATTGTGAGGGAAAAAATACAATTATTTTCCAGGTATCTACTACATGACATAAATTTTATTGTGTGAGCAACAATACCTGATAGCAGCGGTCCATTCTTCATACAACTTTTAAAGAAAATATTCTAATACATCAATGTCTTACATGGAGCACAGAGTTCCTAGACAAGTTGAGCACCATGAAAATATTTAATTTGGCACCATTGTAGAGTAGCACTTAATGAAGACCTAGGAAGAATGGCAATATCCCTGTGGTAGAGGAAATAATTATATTCCCACTAGAAAAGAGCTGGCCTGTTCTTTAATGTACCTAATAAGGGATAGAAAAAGCATTTTTTCACACATCAAGATGCATAGGAGGGAAACGGTAAACACTATGTGTTCAAAATGTAGGCTAAAAATGGTTAAAAATAATCCCAAAACACATGAAGGATTGGTTCATGCTGCCCACTTCTTGTAACAGTGCTCACAACTGGGCTTCAAAATGCATGTTAAAAATGCCCATGTTTTCCCTCTCTTTCTTTAAAGTCTGTTGTTACATGTCCAAGCATTCAACCAAATCTCACAGACCGTGTGTCCTCATTAATGCAAAGGGGCAATTGTTTCAATTGCAATTTACTTAAAACTGAAAGATTTTTAGGAATATTACGTTATTGTTATTAAGGTAATTTGCACTCAGGAAAGGTTACTTAGTTGTTTTAATTGAGATCAATCAAGTGAATTTAATGAGACTCTGGAGATTTTTATCCAGTCTTTGAAAATTGAGCCTTTTGTGGGGCAGGGCCTTTATTTTGGCTTTAAACCACATATGGATTTAGACCACAGCTGTTACAAATGGATTTCCGTCACAGTTCATGTTTCCAAAGTTTCACTGGCTTTCCTTATTTAGCTCGCTCTGCCACTGACTATGAAAGATCTGCAAAAAGAGCTTTCCAAACAATGTCACAGATTTTATTTTTGTATTCTACAGCAGGGTGTAAGTTCTGCAAATGCAGAGTACATTATGCTCAGAAGCATAATATGGTAGGTCTAAGGCATAGCAGATACTGCTCCTGACCTTAAACAGTAGTTCCAGAAAACCCATAATTTTTACAATATTGAAATCATTCTATGCAGAGCATGCAGGCTAAAATCCAGGAATGCTGATTCTCATAAAGAACCTCCCTTGCCTCTGGAGTGTACATTTTTACCTACAGCAGCGCTTTAAGTGTGACAACACATTCCCAAAACCTCTGCAATCCCTAACTGCTCCAAAGGCATGCAGAAGTCTTTAAGCACAAAAAGTGCTTTAAGCTGCAATAATCCTCTAAAAAGATTACTTCTGAAGAATTTTCATTTCTTGGCATTCAACTAAGGTATTATTAAGATGAGAGGGTAATTAAAGAAAATTGAAGGAGCCTTCTGAGATAGGAGAAGAAAAGAAACCACACTAGTTTGCACCTGCTGAGGACAGCTTAGGGAATTCTAGGAAGATGTGTTATTTTAATTCTAACAGCACCAGATCTGACTCTTGCTTGTAATGAATGAAACACAGCAACTGGAAAAATGGATACTCCTCCAGAATATCTCCACTCTACAGTTGGTTACTCCTGTCATCTTTCTACTTTATTATCAAAGCCCAGCCGTGGCACAAGCAGTACCCTCTGTTATCTGGGCAGATGCAGACCTAAGGAAGGTAGAACAGAAAGGGCAACATGAGAGGTTTGAGAGACAAAGCCAAAAAGAAAAGGAGAGGAGAGCAGAACAAAGACTGGCTTGGAAAGGAGAGCTTGAAACCCAGATGCCAGCTATGGCCAGCAGCATCATCTCACACACCTTTGTTTCAACATTCTACTCAACAGCACATTTGTGATAAGACATGGTCTGTTGAGACCAAAGAAATGTTTCCCCATGCTGACACAGATCTGTATCTTTATGTGTACAAGCAGATGGAGATCAGCAAGAATTTTATAAGAAACTATGCATGTAATGCAATAAAGTTTGGTCACTGGAAGCAAGGTTTTCTTTTCAAGAACTCAGGATTACAGTAGATAGTACAAAGAGAAGAAGAAAATTCTTAAGTAAGGACCTCTAATGTCTGAGAAAGAATCTTGAATAGGTGTTTTGAGTTGTATTAACTTCATAAGCGTCCATATATGAAAAAGGAAATGGCAAAAGACATCACAAAACACTAGACATGCTATGAGGAACAGAGACTTTCTAAAAATTCAGCACCTAGCCACTGTAGTTGGTACTCTTTAAAAAAAAAAATCTATTCTACCTTCTCTTCCTCTTTCACTATTTGCACTATTTTTTGCTGTCTTTCTTTTCTAAGTCTGCAAATGACCAAATGTAGGTCCATTTCAGTTTCACCTGGAAGTGCCTAGTTTTTATTCACAGCATCTGTTTCTTTCTTGAACCATCCTTCTTGCACTGGTCAGAGGACAAGCCAAGTTAAAAAAAAAAACTGAAGGAAGTAAATATACTTCATTTAAAACCTCTTTCCAGCTGAGGTTCTTTACAGAGTGACAGTGAATGATAATGTGAGGTGTCTTTTCTCTTGGCAGTTTGTCCAATCAGAATTTTAAATTAGCCAGCCTAGGTCTGAGTGAAAAAACACAAAGTCTCTTGAGGAGTGTAGGGTGTTGGTCAGAAAAACAGATGCTTGCATAAAGAGCTGGGATATTGTGAAAGAACAGAAATACGAATGAGGGACAAAGTTGTCCCATTTTCTGCCTTTCCCAAGCCAAAGGTAGCCAAGGTTAGATCCAAAGTGAGAGCACTACATCACATATGTTGAATCAGCTGCAGAACTTCCAGACCACCAACAAGCCTCATAGAATTCTAGAATGACAGAGTGTTCTGGTTTGGAAGGGACCTTAAAGATCATGTATCCAAAACCTCCTGCCATGGACAGAAGTGTCCTTTACAGGACCACGTTGCTGAAAGTCTCATTAAACCTCATCTCATAGGATGGATTGGGGCACACTTCAAGTGTTGTTAGACTGAAATTTACAATAACTTTATTAGTGCAGACAGAATAGAAAGCCAAAGAGAGCCTGGGCAGAGTGATTAGAAACCTACTCAGCCTTAACAGCATTACAGTGTGCATGGCTGTAATTAGGAAAATTAGTGATGCATGCACCTGTATTTGCATTGCATGTCTCAGTTGCCCACAGCTTTGGAAAATGGCTTTTTCCAGACTGAATTAAATGTCACACTGAACGATCTGAAAAAGTAATCTACCTTGAATTCAAGAATACTAAGTTCTTTGAAGACATGCGTGGCTGCAAGCCCAAAGGAAGCTTGTCCTGTGGGACACCACCATGCTGAGCAAACTCTGCCTGGCTGGTGCAGAAGGGGCTCACTTTACACCAGAGTTTTTCAGGAGGTGAATATTTGTTCATTTTCTAGTGAGATGGAATTTCTGAACTGAATTTTTTTATAGCTTTTGAGGCGAGATAATCCTGTCCTCTGCAGATGTAAGAACTGACAAGACATACTTCCTTAGCAGTTTAGCCCATCACTACATGCAGCAACTGGATACTTAAGGAGACGTCAAAACCTGAAAAAGACATTTTTAAAAATACATCTTGGTTTAAAAAAATAAAAGTTTTAATGTCACAAATCTGTAGACTGCACGTCAAATTGTCTGGGACAATTACACAATTTCAAATTGTAAAGAGACGTATTTAAATGTGGATCATTTAAAAAGCGTACCAAACTTCTCATCACTAATGTTCAAAGTTTGAACCAGGACAAGCCAAAAGACTCACCAGTGGCACTTATGAGCTGTTCAGTCTTGCAGCAAATAGCTTTATTATAACAAGCCAGTGCACACATCAACAAAAAAACCTAGCCAAAACCTGTAGCTTGATCCTTTTAAGACATGTACTCAGGTCACATCTGTAATCACACAGAAGGGAATTATACAGGCAGTATCAAAGACCTCTGACCTGTGGTGGCAGATATGATCTTGACTCACAGTCTTTAATGAATTTCATTATGTTGAGGCTATTGTATTCTGCTATTTACTCTTTCATCCTAAGAAAAGGTAGAAAGAATGGTTTCAAAAAGTTTTATTGATGTAAAAGAGTTTGAAATCATAAGGTAAGTTTGCCCTGTTTTTTAAATAAACAAGCACGCTCTTATCTCTCTTTCCATGCATGCAACATGAGAAATTTGAGCCTGGTTGCTATGATGAGGAGAGGAGAAGTATGTGAGGGGGTTCCTCAGTTGAAGCCACTTGCATGGCCATGCATACACTGTTCAGTTTGCAGGAAGAAGCCATGCAAACACTGTTCAAGATCCTTCCCTTACTGACTGTTTAGAGCACATCCATAGTGTACACCCTCCAGCTCTGACTTCAGAGGGAAGTAGCCCTGTTGGGTCCACTGTTGGGAGACATTTCGTGCACTGCTTGTGTCCTGGGAAAGCCCTTCAAACAACACTTCAAACAAATCGGACAGAACTACTCCTCCCACATGTGCTGCATTGGCTCCAGACCAAAGTGGGAAATTCACTGCCTCTGTGCTCACCAGCTTGGGCACAGGGAGAGCTGGAGCCTCGTGACAAATACAGACACGGTGCCTGCTAGATGGGACCTGGAGGAGCTCAAGGTGCAGGAGCAGGATGCTTGCAGAAATCCCAGCTGCGGCAGACCCGGCTCCTGTGAATGACTGCAAACAGCTTTCCTTCCTCAGGCACGGCTTGGGCTGCTCTGTCCCCCCAGTCTGACAGGAAAACATTCTCTTGTGAACTGGCAGGTCTCACTGGGATGAGAGTGGAATGTAAGGAAACAGCTAACAGTGCACATTTCTTTCCTTTCACCAAGCCTATTCCCTCCATTAACAATACTGCCATAGCATTTCTACAAAAAACTGAGGTGTCAGAGAGACTTCATCCTACAAACACTTAGCTCAGATGTACAAGCCATGAAATTATATATTGCTTGTGGCCAAAGAAGGCAATGACTTACATATGCTGTTAACTACCTTGTGCTATGGTCTGAAAAAATAGTGTAAAACAGCATGGTATTTAGAACCAAATACCAAAACTACTGGATGGAAAGGGGGGGGTCATTAGTACAACTGAGGGATGCATTGATAAACTGGTAATAACTGTATATTAGCAAATTGTGGATAGTTTCCATATTTTTAACAAAAAATTTATTCTTTATATTTTTGATCTCTCTCTACTGCTGCATCTTCCTAATACAGCTGACTTCCTTCCCAAAAGAGGGACTTGCCTGAGCAGGGAATTGCTTAGTCCAGCTTTTCTAGCCTTCAGGGAAGCATAGCCAATTACATTTATATGCAATGTTTAAGGGCAGTTCTTGAAGATTAAGGGCAAGTTCTTGACCAGACTTCAGTGTTTAATGTAAACTCTATGTTGACTTCAATATTCAAAGTAAGTTCGTGTTGGCCAGCAGACACCCCTCACTTCCCTCACATGTCTTTTCCTTTTTCCTGCCTTTCCCTTTTTTCTCCAGCATGATGCAGGATACTGACCAACAAAACAACTGACAAAAGGAATCATGTGTCTGAGAGAAAACATTATCTTGCCTCTAATACTGTGCCTTTATTCCCAAAGCTGACCTTATCAGGACTGTTATAAATGGGGGTGCAGGAAAGCTACAAAACCACAGAATTCTGGTCAGCTTTGAGATGGAAGACCATCTCTGCTAAAATCACTAAGACCTGATAATTTTTTGACTTATTTTTTCCTTTAGGACCAGGATTTACTCTTTAGAATCCACAGATTTTATTGAGCATCGAGAAGATAATCATGCAAATAGAAAAAGTACCTTTTAACCTTAACCAATGTTTTTTTAAAGTCTCTAAATAAGCCAACAGTCTGAGCCAAATCTCATTTTAGACCTCTATTTTTAAAGTATTTATTTGAGTAGATGAAACATGTTGTACCAAAACCAGAAAGTCACTGTGTTTCAAACCAAAAAGAGAAGGCGAAGTTCTTACTGAAGTTATAATAATTTTAAAAAATAAAAAATTCTTAATCCAAATTGATGTCCTGTGTCTTCTGTGGTAATGTGTTCAGCACATGTTTTCTCCCTCCCAGTCTTCATTCAAGTCATGGATAAAACCCTCTGGAGCCTCATTCCTCTCAATCCTGAAGCTGTGTCCTGACAATTTTTAACATCTTCCTCTTTGCAAGAGCCTGTCATAGTAAATCCCTCTCAGTTGTGTCGGTACCAGACAGGGCCAGGAAATTCCCTTGGATGTGGCAATCGGCTGCCCTGTGTTTGGATGTCCTCCTGCAATGCACTGATCTGCAGAGGTGCTGAGCATCTGGCATCCCCCCCTTGCTGGTGCCAGCTGTTGAGGATTTCAGGTGACAGCAGCACACCATCAGAGGCCTGACAGTGAGATCAGATGCAATATTTTTAACAGCATATTCATTTCAACCATATCCTATCAATGTGCTTCAAAACCAGGAAACTTCAGTTGTCTTGATTTTAAGCACTAGTCAACAAACTGCTTACCCTGCAGGCCTAGTATCCAACCTGTAATCCTATGAAAAATTATCATTGCCTAGGTGGATCTTTGAGCTCCCATGGAGCCTCACTGAAATAAATCTTGTTCTCCCTATTCAGAGTTTATCAGGGGATCCAAAATTCATCATTTATCAACAATTCAGTAGAAGTACTATTAGCAAACAAAGCAGAAATACTCCCAGTGCCAAAAACCCTGCCAAATGGATTGTTGATTGCATTTAAAAATTGGATGCAACCACATAGCACTGTAAAACAGAAATGTCTACTTTCATTTTCACAGAGTGTTGAAGGATCCCCTCTATCCTACCTAGGGCTCAGCCAGGGCCCAGCAATGCAACAGTGTGTTCACTGCTCTCATTTTGCTGGGCTGTGAGACCAGGGAGGCAGTAACTTGAAACTGGAAAGGTCACCCCTTTCTGAGTTTTTGTTACAACAGATGGTTACAATCAGCTTTTCCCAGTAAGCACAAATGAAGAATGATGTTTAAATTCTTAGCATCCTCTAGATAACATCTCATGTAAACAGAAATAAATTGCATATAAGAAATGTCTTTAAATGTATTTAAAGGGACTACTGCTATTTCAGCATTCCTCTCTGAAACCAAGACCATGACTTCCTGAATATCTACAGTCCAAGGGGCCCCAAGTTTGTGTTCTGCTGTAATAGCCAAACCAGTTCTTGCTAAGAACACTGCCAAATGCTGGAGACAACAGCATATGGAGCAAATATATCACCCTTCATAAACAAAGTAAATGCCAGAGTTACTATTCATACTGTCTTTGCACTATATAATTTAATTCTGTAATGAGAACACTCTCTCTTCACTAACTATACCAAACATTGTTAAAATCAGGAGGCCTGTGTTACACCCATACTTAGCATGCCATTTTCAGCCTTGCTAAAACAGGATACTAAGATAATGAAAAGCACATTTCTGAAAGATGGGAGGCAGGAGGAGCTGGACAGGAACGTTCCCAAAAAATAACAAACCGTTAATAATGGCAAGAATCAACATAGCTGACACCTGTTACATCATTTACAGTTTAACAGCAAAATGAACTGTTTGTTTAGGAAATTAAACATAATGCTACTTACTGCAAACACATTTCTTTGCTAATGCTGCTTTGTAACCTCCTGCTGGCTACATCACTGAAGCATTTGCTTACTTTGGAAGAAATTTGCTCCTTCCCCATGAGAAAAATGTTTCCTATAATTTTTGCAGTGAGCAGAGGGAGCTCAGGGGTCAGGGGCCCATCCAGAATATTTTTGTAGGAAAAGCTAAGTAGTATTTTGCCTGCTAGCTTACAACCTTATTTTCCCTGTCTCTTTCTTCTCATCTTTTCACTCAAATTTCCTTTAGGGGAATGCAGGGGATAAAAATAGGAAGCCAAAAAAAAAAAGAAGGAGTTTTTGGATATCCTTTAACTAATAGTGCAAAGGTGCAAGTGTATAAGAGAGAAGTAGGTCTATTGCTGCTGAAACTCTTTACTAATTAGGTCAGAACATTAAATTTTGATCACTTCAAATATAAGTTATAGGGGAAACTGTGAAAATTGTTTTCCCACTGGAGTCAAGAAAAGGAAGGCAAAAGATACAGAGAGCCTGGGGAAATTCTAAGGTTGGGGCTCTTCTAAGCTTTTGTTCACAGCTTTTTATCCTGATTTTAATAGCAGTTTGGCTAATACTTTGAGATATCTTCCCATCAGTCAAAGAATACACACAGAAAACACATATGTGAGCCTTTTTCTGTGTCAGGACATCCTTCACCTGAACCAGCACTGAGCAGAGCAGCTATTTCTGATGCTTATCAGGAAAGAAAACAAGCAAAGAGACTATTCTTAAAATCAGAGATTTTAAGGTTGAGTAGAAAAGGCTAGCTCTTTATAAGACCCAGGAAAGTCAAAAAAGCAGATTTGAAATTTCTTTTATGGGTTATATTTTGGTCCACCACAAAATAAAATAATAATTGTAGTGTCAAACTTTTTGTTTCCCGTTAAAAACAATTAAATATTTACTAGTCAGATTTCACTGTATAACCTCAGTGCTTTTTGTGTTTAAACACACAAAAATTCACTTGACTGAAAGATGCTTGTTTTGCAGAAAGAAGAATTGTAGGTTGATAAAGTGGCATGTTGATAACATGGCATGATAAAGTAAACATATCTCCTTTGTGTTCCTGAACAGTGGAGGGGTCTCTTTTCCCATAGAATAGGAAGAGCGGTTGTGTTAATTCAACACAAATGTGTAGTGTACCCTCTTGAAGAGAAAAGGAAAAAAAAACACAAAAAAAATCCACAAAAAAAACCCCAAACCAAACCAAAACAAACCAAACAAAAAAAATCAAAAAACCACCAAAACACTTGCTAATAAGATATCCAGAGTTTAAGTGTTGTACCTGCATGGTACATGTGTTTTTTTTTTCAAAACCATGAGTAAGTTGAAGAAGTCATCATGTTCAATTAATTATTTCTATAGTAACCCTGGAAGTTTGAGCAAAATAAGCAGGAGGACAAACCTACATGTCGGTGGTAAAAACACTCGTATTTCACTTCCAGCAATGCTATTAATAGTTTCATCTTGATTCACTTTCCTGTGACTGGAAATTTCAGTTTCTCTTGAAGAAAAAGGCTCCTCCCATTTTTTCCAATCATGCCCAGTTTGTGTGATGGATGTAGTCCTCCCCAGGACCACGATCTGTCTCTCAGGACATTGTACTGTCTCTCTCATTGTACTGCTTGAAATATCCCCATCTGGAGAAATGTCTTCCTAGAAAGTCTTAGAAAGTTTTAGCAGTCTCAACGCAGACCATGACTTACCTTGCCCAAAGATAAAACAGTGAAAAGTCACCCTATGTACCCCGAGCCACTGAAATTTGTCTGTGATTAGCACAGCCAGAGACAGCTGGAGCTGAACAAACTGCACGGAGACCTGCTCTCTCAATAGGCAGCCAGTCAAGCATCATTTTAGTGTTTCCCAGACAATTCCATGAAATACAGATAGCCATAAAACATCAAGAACATCTCCCTCAGACCATACATTAATCTACTTTAATTGTTTTAGTCAGAACTGGCAGTTTTCTCAGTGTGACTGAGCACATACAGCTTCCCTGCATAGTTTTTAACACGCTGCTCACTCACCCTGTTCTCCACAGGTGGAAGCAAAGGCGCGTGTTGGTAAGAGTGACAAAGAAACAGCCCTACCACTTCCAGGGTAACTCAGCATATTGAAAGGAGTGGAAAAACTCCAGATCCTTTGTTTCTTCTAACAGACACTAAAACTCCCAAGACGGTCAGAAAACGTAATAAGTAAAGGCGCCTTTAATAATTTTCAGTGCATTACATTTTATTAATAATCGTTTGTCCCAGGCAAGCATTTCAGCATGCTGTAAAAATATTCCACATTCTCTAAGACTTAACAGTATTTGTTCACAGCTTTGTGCATACAGAAATAAAAAAGCTAAAATAAGGCCCAACACAAATGAAAATAAACCACAAAATTATTCAGAGCTTCATATCTGTTCCAGAGGAGACAGCTGCTTTCCATGCCAACAGAGAAATCTATTCACATGCAAAGATTTGCTATTTACCTCCACGCATGACATTTTTATCCATTAAAGCTTTAAAGGGGAGGAAAGAAATACAACAGAAACCACTTACTTATCCACTTATTGGGGAATGTATTTGTAAAATATGGCTGCACCAGAACCTGAGCTGTGTTTTTAAGGAGCTGATATGTTCCTGCCCTGAGGAGATCACCACACAGGGGCAAGCACAAGGGCTATATTCTGCCATCAAAAGCTGCTAATCTACTTTGCTCATGTGGAATTTCAGTCTTCACTGGATCTCCTATTCTAGCGTTTTATGTAGTGCTACATAGATTTCTTACAGAGTTTATACTTGTAGAGAAATTCAACTTTTCTTTAAAGAAATTAGATGGAATGTTGCCAGTTTTAGTAGTCCAGTTCATTCTGACCCAAATTTACTTTCTTCTACAATGGATGATAAAAACCAGTATCCATTCTAATACTAAAATGCAGCACTGCTACAAAAAAAAAAAAAAAAGAGTTGGCACAGGCTTCTCATTAATAGCAAAAAATCCTGAGTAAGCATCCTACCACATTCTATGTTTAATGATCCTGAAGGCCACTAAATAAATCCTGTGAACGGATGCATTTTTTTATCTTTCACTCAAATTTATAATTAAAAAAAAAACCCTTAGGAATACAAGAGTGAACCAAAGGTAACAGTACTGAATTATCAAAGGCAGTTATATTTTCATCCCCTTTCATGAGAATCTACATCCATACATGAGGTATTTCAAACATGGACTGTACAAAAGCATTTCAGGTTGACATCTCTGCGCGTAACTTGTCTGGTACAGGGGTAAAGCAATTTGTTCTGTGTCAGTAACAGCATTCATGGCTGATAAGGAAACCTAGGATGTGATTTATTCCTAGAGCAGCTGAAGATGAAATTCCAGCTGTGTTACATTCTCTGAGTTAAGCCAGCTGTAAATTACAGCCAGATCCCTGCAAAAGGCAGAGAGATACTGAAAAGATGAAAAAGGAAAGCATCTCCAGAGACACAGTACCTCACAGGCTCCAGGGCACTTGCCAAAAGGCTTGGCCTGGTTAATGATCGTCTGTGTGATAAGGAACATATGGCTTTCACACTTTAAAAAGAGATTTTTTAAAAGCATCTCAGAGAAGGGAATATTGAACTCAATCAGCTACATTTGGTGAAGGGCAAAGGGAGGGAAGTGCAGTATCTTAGCTGGCAAGAGCTAAAACAACACCAAAAATTCTTACTAGATATGGAAACTGAAAATTACAGATAATGGAAATATAATGTTGCAGGGGGCCACACATTCCCACTAGGGGAAAAAATCTTCCAAAGTCATAGAGTTGGCAGAAAAAAGCCTCTAACCCTGTGGTGGGTTTTCACACCTTCCCAACCTGGTGAATCCAGGTGTAAAATGATCATATGTTTAGCAAAAGTATATGGCCACACTGCCTTCAGGAGCTGCTAAGTATAAGACAGAATTTGCAGTTGTCAATTGTCCATGGAAAGCTTGGACAGAACAGAGGGCAGGAAGAGGAACAAAAATGTATATTTGCCTCTCTTTTCAACCCCTTTTTCCTTGGCTGAGGATGAAACCCTTCAGAGATCCACTGCAGATTCATTATATTTTTGCAATCTTCTGGAAAAGACACATTTAAGATGAGAATGAGAATAAAAACAGCTCCCAATAATAACATTATTAACAAAAATTCAGTTCCTATTTTATTAGAGTCAGTGTTTGTTCTGTTGTAGAAAGAGGAACTTCAGCCTGTGTCTTCTGAATAAGTCTTCCTATTTTTATGGAGATACTTTACATCTGGAGACGTAGCTGCAAAGTCACATAAACATTGTTCAGTTGCAGTAGTTATCCAATACAGAACTTTAAAACTTTTTTACTCTCTGAAACAAAAATATTTAAAACAAACAAACAAATGAAACAAAACAAAAACCAACCAAAAAATAAACCCAAACTAACAAATAAACAGTTTAAAAAAAAAAAACCAAAAACCAAAACAACACCACCAAAAATACCCTCACAACTCAAGTAAATTGCAACTGAGTTATCAAAAACACTGCTCTTGGCAGTGTTTAACTGATTATGCTTATTTTCAAGATGCTTTTAGAAAAAAAACAACAATTTTTTCTCAATTTCTTGATAATCTATTTGCCTCCATTCTCCAAGCCCTATTTCATTTCAAAAAGTATCTATTGAGAGTAATCACAAGCGAAATCAAACTGACAGAAAATTGCTAAACTGTAACTACAGAAAACTAAAGAAAAAACTACTTTTACATGCCAACCTGAGTACCATTTCTTGTCTCTCACTATTATTTCACCACTGTGAGGACATGTACATTTGCCAGCTACATGTGACTAAAACTGCTCCTAAACATGAAGGATGCAGGAAGAAAATGCAAGAGAAGATTCTTGGAATCTCAACTCCACCCCACCACTCCTGTTCTCTGTTTTGTGGACACAGCCAGACTCAGTGGTAGATAGATTCCAGTACTAGTTAAGGGTAATATTTTTACTATAATAGGTTTGAATAACCCCGATGTATGTAAAAGATTCAATGTTATTGCCTTAAGTATTTCTCAGCTTTTCCAGATGGGTATCATTGGCCAAGCTCTGAATTACAGGTACTATGCAAATACCTTGAAAACCCCAATCTCAAGCTTGCTCAGAGACAACTAAGAAATTGCCACTGAAAAATCTTGGTGTCCTGAAAATTTCTGCATGAAAACTCCAGTTGCCACTTTATCTTCTGAAGTCATAAGTTAACAGTGAAATATCTGGCATTAATAAAGAGCAACCATTGATGACAGACCTTGGAAGTGTTTTACTTGATACCATAAATTTTGATAGGCCAAATAACAGCTTCTGTAAAAGCACCTCATTGCAGGGCAAAGCTCACTATGTAGCACAGATTTCATCAACTGATGAACAAATCCAAACAAAATTACGGTGCAGTTGCAGCACTTCCTAGAGGCATGCAGTGAACAAAGCAAGAACTCCCACAGAGAGGGCAGTGATTCCCACCTTACCCCGGAATTGGGAAAACGTGTGAGAGAATAACATCTCCAGGTTGTAATGAAAGAACAATACCAGCAAGACTTCCTCCTCCTCCACTCTGCAGACCAGAAAGCACTTTATTAGCTAATCAGCAAGACCTCTAGCCAGTGGGAACTGAGGGAGTAAAAGCTGCAAAATTACATTGCCAGTCTTCCTGGATGACTGAGCTTGACTGCTCAATAGGAACTGGAATTCTGATTAAAAGGAATTAAAGACTTGTGGGTAAACAAGTTGAACTCTGGCAAACACAAGGCTTGTTGGCTATAAGTTTTGTTCTCATATCAGTGTTAAGGTATACACAATGGCAGGAGCAGTCAAACCTCACAAAGTCATTATCCTGCATTTTATTATGGCAAACTGGGTGCATGTTTTTCTTCATAGCAAATGAAGACCAGTGTTATTAATCTTTCTGATTTGGTTATTCAGTGTTATTCAGTGTTATTCATCTTTCTGATTTTGACCAGTATATTTTACTTGAAATATAATGGTCAAAATCAGAAAGATGTACGACACTGAAACATTTCATCTCACCA
Source organism: Ammospiza nelsoni (assembly GCF_027579445.1). NCBI lineage: Eukaryota > Metazoa > Chordata > Aves > Passeriformes > Passerellidae > Ammospiza > Ammospiza nelsoni. Next base: position 38,162,056 of record NC_080669.1, on the reverse strand, counting down.
AGATCCACAGGTTAAATGCTCCAAAAAAAGTGTTCATATATGGAGTGTTAATTTGTGAAACTATGATTCTGAAGTTATTTCTTGCAGTAACTTCCCAAATGGTAAATGCAGCTAGGCCAATCAAATTAACACCATAGTGCACCAACACTAGTTTAGCTTTAGGGACTTTTGTCCCTAAAAAGCACCTGTACAAGTCTGCCTTTTGAGTAGTGATCCCTGATATATTTCACCCCTGATACACTTCTAGTTATAAGGGTAACATTCACTCTATTCCTCAGGTCTTTCCATTCAAACCTGCATATATTGAATAACTACTAATTTGAATAATCACTAATTATAAATTTTTTTCAAATTATCGAAATAATCCTAGGGAGGGTCACAAGAACTGATGCAGAGAATTCACACAAAGGTTAACAGCAAAGAATGCAACACTGGAAAACTGTAGCTTTTTACCAAATGTGTGCTAAACAAAGCTATTCCAGAGAAATTAAGTTGCTAGAAAACCCCTTCCCAGTGAAGAAATTACTGGTATTCATGGGAAGACATTTAATTAAGTTTTTTCTGAACTTCTATCTAATTCCTAATTCCTGTACTGATTTTTTGCAAAGTGACTTTTTCTGCTCTTTGTATGAGTGAATGAAATAATGAAATCCCACAGGCGGCTAGGAATGTTGCTTACGAATCTTCTGTCTTATAAATGACCAGACAGGTGCCTTGTGAATAGCTTCATTACTTGAATGATGCATCTCTATCACTAACGGATGAAGAGCAATCAATTGAGCCATGGATAATAACTAAAACTCACAAGAGAAATTATGATCAGACTAGCAATAAGTTACTTGCAATTGTGCTTTCATGCTTTAAATTCCAACAATGTAGTCAGATCAGATTTCCAAGTGGGAGAGGAAACAGGATCATGAAAACCCAAGAATGCCACAGCAAAGGACAGGAAGCATGGTTGAAATTCAGAAGGAAAATTGGCAATCAGTTACTTGCTACTCTGAATTTACAGAGCTCTGATACTGCACAGCTAATAGATAAACTGAAGGATGAGGATTATCTATTAAAAATACACAAATAACACCAAACACAACAAGCCAGACAAAATATATCAGAGCTTCTGAAAATCATATAAATTAAAAATACTACTTTGAAATGTGTTTGAAGAAGCACCATAGATAGTAAAAGGCAGTCACAGGTATATGAACATATTAATTTCCACTGTTTCTCTCATACAGTAATACACTGAGTGGAAAAGAAGACTTAAATACCTGGGAGATCACTGAGACATACATGAAAAAACTATTTGTATCGCAGCCAACATTCATTCAGCTGTGTGTGACATTACACACTGCCAATCACAAGGCCACAATAAGGCAGAAAAAGTTCTCACTGTGCTGTTAGTTGCATTCTCTGTGTTCAACCCCCATGGAGCCAGGGCTAAGCATTCCCTTTCTCCAGCATGGACCCTGTCAGATTTCACAGGATGTCACTAAACACCCAATCAGCATTTCTGAATGGTTCCTTCCTTCAGTAAGCACATTGGCTTCACCGGGACAACATGCAGAGGAAGGAGATCCTGGCCTGTGATGGCAGTGTATATTGCTTCAATTTCTCCCACCAGCAGGCACAGGTTGCATGGGCAGGAACCGCACTGCTGATGTCAGCTGTAAATACCAGCCCAAAGCCTGTGCCAGTGCGGCGAGGTGTATGTGGCCAATAAGGTCAACGTCCGGCTAGCAGAAGGTAGAGGCCGACACCCAGCTGCATAAACTGCCAGCCCCACTCTGTAGGCCTCGGCTGAGCTGTAGGCTTCGGCTGAGCTGGCTTGCGGACAGAACTCGCTGCGGATGGGACGAGAGAAGGAGCCGCACACTCACTGGGGGTGAAGTCGGTTTATTGATGAACCAGAGAAACCAACCAAGGAATGGTACCGAGGGGAGGGAGAAGTGAGGTTTTAAAGGAAGGGGGGTGTATATGGGAGGGATTTACAGGGAACCAATAGGGAAGGGTGAAAGGATGAACTTAACTGACATAAGGGGGAAACCAATAGATACAGAGTAAAGGAGGGGCCCCGGGACCTCAGCCAACCACAACCCCCAGAGAAAAGAAGATTCTGGAAAGCTGGGAGGAGTGGGGGGTGATTGACTGGGCCCAGGGAGGAGGAGTCAATATACATATAAGGGGAGGAGAGGGAAGAGAAATTATATAGCCAAAAGAACTGACAACCCCAATGGCGGGAGTTGCCATAGGAATAACATAACTGGCAGGGCTAAACTGGGGGAGGGCAGAACCATTTACATTAAACAGGGGGAAACAATACATAAAATGGGGGAGTAATACAATAAACTTAACACACACACACCACAACATGCCAGGGTAAAGGGAGAGACAGCCAAGCCAGCCCTTTGTGAATCTCTGGTTGTCTTGAGCAGTAGAGCAGACCATGGTCAGTGTGACAGGAGACACCCCTAGACCCTTGAAGCCTGATATGGCTTCTCACATGGCAGGGAATACAGCACTGGGTGGGCTGATGGCTCCTGCAGCCACAGGACTGTGCCGTGAGGAGCTGGGGCTGCAGCCTTGGCACTGTGCACCTCCCCTTGCCCCTCCACTGCCCCCCAGCTGGTCTGTGTGCAGCTCAGGGCAGGCACATGTGGTGATGGTGGCTGAGCTTGGATAAACCTCTAGTCAGCACAGCCCTCAGCCCAGCCCTCTGAGGGACCTTGGCTTGTGCCTGAAGGGACCAGAGGAGCAGAGAAACCAATTACTTTTGGTTGGATATCAATGGGCAGGTGAGTATACTTCAGCTAAATCCTCAGGAAAATGTTCTCTACTGCCCATGGTCCCACCATCTCCTTCCACCCTCTAAATCATATTGTATTTCCCAAGACACTCACAGCTGGGCTTCCCATGGGACATGGTTCTCTTCAGCATGAGCTCCACAATAGATGTTCCTCCTCACCATCATCTTTCTCAGCATTCAGTTTGACATATGTACCTCAATCTTCTTCCACCCTTCCCTGGAATTTACCCCAAATATTTTTCCAACTCTTTGGTTCTGATGCCCGTTTTCCTCATGCCTCTTAAGCATCCGCTTCATCTTGCCTGACCAACTGACTGCATGAGCTAAGTTGGAGCCAGATGGGCCTCCTTCTTTCTTCTTCTAGAGCTGGCTACGAGGGATTGCCCTGAAAGGACACAGTTTCCCCTCTGGCTTGGTGCCCCAGAAGCTTGCGGACATGTCAAGCCTTGATATCCAGGCATCATCTCTGCTTTCCTCCTTTTCCCCAGGTGGTGAGTTACAAAGCTCAAGCTTTCTCATTCTTATAACAACAGTCAGAGGCAGACCTTAAGGACCATGATTGCAGAACCTTTCCCCATTTCTGAGCTTTGAGTCTTTCTTATTGATTAGGAGAGGAACATTTTCCTTTACAGTAGTATCCTGCGCTTGTATTTCACATACAATACTGTTTATTCCTTACCAGAATGCATCTTAGTCTTCCATTTTAGCCCCAGCAGAGCTAGTGTGCTAGCACAGATCCCTGTGCCTCCTCAGGAAGGCTATGAGCTCCTACTATTTTGATTTGCTTTCTAGGGGCTGGTTTTCATGTTTGTTAGGGGCTGGTTTTCCCCCAGGACATGTAACTGCCACATCCTAAACTGAGGGTATGGGTGAAAAAATGAGGAGTTAGTTGCATGCAGAAAGTTCATGGGGAAAAAGAGGAGGAAAGAATAGAGCCAGAATATGGAGAGAAAAATCTTACCTTAAACTTTAGGAGGTAACATGATTAAGATGAACACAAATTCAGACAGGATCAAGAGGTTATGTGGGGAATATGCAGCGTACAGAGAAGCACAAAACAGGGTATTACATTGTGAATATGATCACACCAGGTGATTATGTTATTAGATCTCCTGAGCCTGCTGGTTAAAGGATGAAGAAATACATGGTGAGGGAAAAGGAAGGGCCAGGCGAGGGCTGCAAAGGAAAGTAAAGACTTCTCATCCTTGGATCAAAAGTATTAACAGAGTTCTCCCACAGCAAGCCAATATGTTTTGCTCAGTTTAAATGTATGCTGTAAGTTTAGGTCCTCCAGTTCAAAAAGCAGATGTTAGGCTTTAAAACAACTCCCATCATTGCTTCAGGATCTCATGGCTGGAAACACAAATAAACGCACACAGCGTAATGAAATTATCTGCCACTGGATGCATGGCTTGTCATCATTACCACTCAGAAGAGCAAATTCCAGTTCAGACCACAGCTCCTTTCCAATCTGACTGTTTTCAGTTTCCCCCCCCCCAACACACTTCATTCTTGCTAATGAGAAAGCAATCTCTTTTCACAGACCCAGAAACATTCCCACAGAGGACTTGCTTGCAGAGAAATAGAGGGCCTTTGTTCTTTGTCTAAATTCAATGTCGTTAAAAACAAGCCAAACAGCTGCAACAACAGTTTCAACCAAACAGTCATCCCAGGGACTGAACCTCCCTAGTCCTTTTCAGATCTTCATTAAAATCTCTCTATTGCTTCTTGTTTCTTTCCACAGTTTTCTTCACTACCTCTTTCTAGTGATGAAACACCAGAGAAAAATTTGCCACAGAAAAATGCATGCATTACATGCACAATGTCTTATACTGTGAATGCGATGACAAATATTTCCAGGATGTTTGGAAAGAGCCAGGTCACAGCCCCTTATGCTTTCAGCTTTTTACTTAGTGCCCCTGTGCATCAGATACCCACCTTTTTCTTTCCAAATGCTCCTGAGACATAAGTTCCTCTGCAAAACCCATGGATGGTTAGCACAAATGTCACTGGTCCGTCCCAAGGCATAGCCTGTTCTCTATTTCACCTGTGTGAAACAGGATATGTGTTCACTTACTCTGTGTCACTGCTTGAATTGGATTCCATGGTTTCTGAAACCAAGGAGTCATTTTTGTTATGTGCCAGAGGGACCTCTTAAGTTTCTTGAAGATGATCCCCGTTTCTGTAATATGAAGAATTTCATGGGCTCCCTCACACTTAACGATACTAAAAAAAAAATGGTAGCAACAGAGGATACTTATTATTAAAAAAAAAAAAAAGCAGTGCTTTGTTCTTATTTTAACTAATTGTTGATCTGTCATATCAACAAAGCAACAAACTCCGCCTGTGTTTCATGGATACATTGTTTTTCCTTTTAAATAGCAAAAAGGGAACATTTTTGCAGTTGCTCATTCACTAATCTCAAAAAGCAGTACAGACAGAGAGTAAATACTCCATTGCAGCAGCTATACGCTTTTTCACAGATCAGTTCAGGAAACAAAATGTTTGAATTAGGAGCAAAAATGGCAGCTTTTTGGCAAGGGAAAGAGGGCAAATATTATTTGGATGAGGTCCAAGCAAAGCTTTCCCAGCACATGTTATTTTATCTGAGGTCAAAGGCCTGCAAAAAAAAAAAAAAAATCCACCCAGCTACAGCTTGTGAAGTTTGCCACCTACTGAGGAAAGCACAGCACAGCAATAACAGAAAAAACAGGTGAAAAAAAAAATTTATTGTGCTGAAGCTATTAGATGTTATAGACATATTTACTCTCATAGACTATTCATAAAGACTTCTCGTACCTCTATACAGCTTCCAAAGGACCAAATAAACAACAGAAATACTTCTCCTCCTTCTCCTTGATACATAAAGTTTTAAAGGCAGTGTTTTACCCTGAATCAGTCCTAGATTTTGCCTTATAAACCTAGAATAAAGTGAAAAAAAATACTCCCAGCTTCAACAAGGAACATAATTTCCCAGAAATCTGAGGTAATGAGATGTTCTAACTCACAAACTGCTAGGTAATAAAAAGTCCTGCTGTAGCCATTTCTAGAATTATATTGGTAATTTGTATTTGCCTCACAGGCCCATTAGAAGAAGTACTCTTAAGAAACGAAGAGTCTGCCTTTATAGCAGGAGCATTGAGAAATATAGCCTGCTAGCAAGTCCAGAAAGATCTGTTGTGGTTTGCAAAGATCTCTCACCATACTTTAGTGTGAAACACATAGAACACAACACGGCCCTGGAGGAAGGCAGAGGGTGCTCATACAGGATGTGGAGACATCACTGAGCGTGACAGGGTTGCTTTCATTTCACATTCACTTAGGTAAAATACATATAAATACAAAAATAACATTAATAACCTTAATGGAGCCATGGAAAAAAAAAAAAAAACAAAAACCAAAAAACGAGAAAGTAAAAGGTGCAGAAGACTCAGAGTCCATCTTAGTTTTCCCTTAGCACCTGGTTATGAGGGTACAAATAAAGCCTCATGTAAATATTACCTCCCTGCTAACAGATGAGTTTGCTGCCTGGCATAGCAGAAAGCAACAGCTCCACAGCAGATTTCATCTGCCTCCTGTTGGAGCATAAATCATTGGCCCTGCCTGCTCACAGGAGAGTGCTGTAGGTGAAGTGGGAGCTTCAGACAAAATCTATTAAAGAAGCCCTGCCACTGAGTCACAAGGTGCCAAGAAAACCCCCCTGCTGTATTAACTCCATCTCAGAGAGAGGAGTATTGGGGCAGCTGGATCTCAATTTAGCCTCTCAACAGTTTTTTTTTTCATAACTATGTCCCACAAGTTTTAAAGATGGCAAATCAGATATATTAATAAAATATGAGTTATCTATTAAAAGAAATTAACAGCCAGAAGATCTGTATCAAAATTAATTACAGTACAAAAGCTAAAAAACTAGTCATCTATGATGTAAAATGGAAAAATGCACTATATTAAAGCAATTTTTTATTAAAGTTAGCAAAAGAAACTTTAAGTAGAAGTTCTGATGTATCTTGCCACAGTTCTTTTCATGGAATATTTCTTCCTCTTTATATAAATCCCTGGGAAGCAACCATGAAGAGGCATCCCAATCCATGGGAGAAACCCCATATACTTCACAAGGAAGAATCTAAGTGAATGAAGGTGTTCTGGACTTCCATAACATAAAGGATTTGTCTACAAGACATACGCCTTCAGGTCAGCTCAGCATCTTATCTGTCAAACCTTACTTCAAAGGGTTTGAAGATGGCAAGCCAAGTAGGGCTTTTAGGATATCCAACACCAAAAAATACTGGCACCTCCACTAGTTCACCACAAATAGTTTATATTGTTGTATCTTTTGACCAGATTCCAGGCCAAGTAGGTAAGCTTTGTCAGGGTGAAGTATTTTAAATACATGTTTAAATAGCATATATATTTATGCACGCATTTTCATATGTATGTCTAAAGCTGCAAGAATGTCTATATATATACACCATGGCAACCAATGTCAAACAAATACATTTTAATAGAGATCTACATGAAATACACGTACAATAAAACAAAGATGCTGAACAAAGTCCCAGGTTCTGGTTAATGAGTAACGTCATTCAAAGTCTTCACCTCTGACAGAAACGATTCTGCAGAATAATATCCACATGGATAAATATGGATATATATTTCATCATATGCAGATAGAAAATCTGTGTTTGGCTGGTGCAACTTAAAACTCAGAAATACTTCTTGACAAAAAAATGTTACTACTGCAAGGCTCCAGGAACGGCATATGCAACAGTCCATGTGCTTCTAGCCCCACACAAAGGCTAATTCAGTACGCACTGAGCTGGTGTCCACTGCTGTCAACCTGTGTGCCAGAGCTCTCAGAGCCCCGCAGTCATCAGGGCACTCATCAGGGCTGCACATGGGGCTCTGACACACGCAGGGCAAGAGCAATCTGCTTGCCAGAGCACCAGTAGAAAAGCATAATTGCTGGTCTTCCAGACTGTAGGCTGAGAAAATGACTGGTTGAGTGAATGCCTTACCTTTTCAGGAGGCAAACTAAATCTCCTGCTGAGATGTTCCTAGTCAATCAAATTGTAATGCCAGAGCAAAGCTGGCATACTCAGTCCTCTCATACTCCTCTTCAGTGAAGAAGATAGCAGTGGCTTCTGGAAAAGTTGCTTTAAGAAAATCTTATAACATTGGCCCCTAATATAAAAGTAATTAATTTAAAATTATTGTTGTCAGTGCAAGATTATAATATAGATTTGTGCACGCTACATTTCTTTGGGTTTCTTTCTGGTGGGATAGTTAAGTTAGAGGAGAATATTTTAGTTTTCAAGTACATTAAAATCTTTATGTAAAATTGGAATTAATTTGCAGCAGAATGTCCCATAAAATCAGCTTCATGCCCATCTGGCTGTAGTGCTTTATTAGCTAATATTTCTTGTAGATCTTCTTTATTTCTTCCAAGCCACACAGTTTGGTTCTCATAGCAAGAGCAGCAAGGAGCTGTCAGGAGATACCACCTCTCTGATTACTGCTATGCTGCCCTCCATGTTCACAGCACACACAGCTCTTTTCTCAGTAGCCCCGGCTTCACATTCCTTTCTCATTTTCAACATCTATCTTCAATCCCCTAGCAGGAAAATTGCAGATTTGAAGCTTTGCAATGCTTGTTTTCTCTTCTGTGGGTGGAGCAAGACATCCATGCACCAGGAACCTTAAGCCCAGTGACAGCACCAGGCTCAGTCTCTATGTGTCCACCACAGTCGCGTTCCTGCTTTTCTCCAAAATGGGAACAGACCCCAGATGTGAAATGCATGAGATCCAAACGGGCAATGCACAAGACTCAGACAGGTCTGACCACAATTAACATCCATCTGTCTCAACAACCCCCTCCGATGTTATTTCAGATACTTCTTTACCCCTCCCACCCTAAATGTCCAAGGAAGGCTGTCCAGCCCCCCAGAGCAGCTCCCTGCTTTGGATGTGTCACGTACTGTACCTATGGATCTCCAATCCAAAGTGTCCTCTCAGCTGGCATTTTCACTGTCATGTACTCATGCACCTGCAGGCAACGCAGCCAAAAAGGCAATGACCAATTTACCTGTTTCTGGAGCCCCAAATCCACATCATCAGTTTTTAAAGAAGTTTTACTTTGGTGATACCAATAGCATTTTTTCAGTCTTCAAATCTTGCTTTCTGCCTTTGAGACTACTGTTTTCTCTGTGAATAACCTTTCTCTACAACCTTCAGATGTCTGTATTCAGTCCTCCAACTGATTCTCCAGCAATTAGAAGATCGTCCTCAGTAACATTGCACACATTTCTCAGCTTCTGCTAATCTTATTATAGCTACAGCTATTTCTTTCATATCCTGGAAAATAACTCCCACAGCATTTTGTATTCCCAATTTCAATTAGCTCCTGTGAAGAGCAAACCCTTTTTAATTGTGTAATTTCAGAATCCTTTGTTGTTTGTGTTGTCAAGGGTTAGGTTAGCTTCTGGCAGCCAATGCCCTCCCTGAGGAATAGTCTTTCCCTTCCAAGAAGTGCTGATCTGCTTATTTAAGTTATTTTCTTGGAACAATATAAAGATAGTAGAGGGGAAGAAAAATCAAGAGGTTGAAAGATCCCATGACAGGTGCTATTTCACAGTCCCTGGATAGTCACTGCAATTCTGGAACAGCACAATAAGCCTGCAGTTTCTGCTGTACTCATATTGAGAAGCATGTGAAGAGGTCTGGAACATCTCAAGCTCAAGGCTCTGCTTTTACACACATGAACATGCTCATTACTTTCACATGACCATCAGTAAATATTCTGATAACAACCAGCTCCCCCTGCAAATTGTGAACAGGGATTAGCAAGGATGAACATTTTGTCATTGAGGATGCTGAAACTGGGTCATTCCATGTTCTGCTGCTGTCTCACTGTCCTGAACACAGAGTTGTGGGATGTGACTAGGTTATTTTCACTGACGGTGGCTTGTCCCACACTCAGCAGAAAAGCTGCTTTTCTCTGCTGACCTATGGTTCTGGCCATCCTGTATCTCATACTCTGCAGTTGAGCAAGTTCACAGTGTCATTTTTTGCTATTGCATTCTCATTTTGCTAATGCTTTCTCATGTGAGTCTGAGAAATGGCTTATGTGACGCACCTCACCTCCAGGCAGGTGCCAAAACAGCAGCTCAAGACTGGAGAGACTGCTATCCTGGGGTGCTCTGCTTAGAGGAAAGTTTTCCCACAGAAGCTACTTAGCCCAGTTCCCAAAGTGCACTTCTGGCCAGCAAAAGTGACTGTGATCCCCAGCTGCTAGAAGGGTCACTCCATTCTAAGGTTTGCAGCAACCTCCCTGACAGATCAGCCCAAGGCCTGGTGAGTCTGCAGTCTCTTGCACGTGTTGCTGCCAAAACCAGGTCTGTGATAGACAACACAGGGTTCTTGTTTGCTGGGTTTTTTTTTCTTTTACAAGGGCACCTTGCAATGTTTGGCATCTTTGTCATTTCACTTGTCCCTGCTCATGTTCGCCACGTACAGCTGCCATTAACTAGGGTCACTTCCGCACATAGCCAAGCCAGAGGCAATGTGAGCCACTGGCAGGCAAAGCCAGGTGCCAGGATATGGGCTGCTCCCCTGGCTCTACACAGTACCCCTGGTGAATCTGTATTCAATACATGGTGCCAGTTCCCTGCTCTGCGAGCTGCTGGACCGTGCCACTCTGTCTGCTCCCCCCATTCACCTGGCACAGAGGGAGAGCCAGGCAGAAACCTGCAGATGAAGCCCTGAGCCTTCATGGAGTCAGGAGAGGAGAGAGAAGATAAACTAGGTCCTGCTAAGGGCAGGCAAAGACAGTGGAGCAGGGGAGCAGGAAATTTTCTTTGAGCAAGACCACCACCCCTCCGAGTTCCTTTTACCAGATCTGAACGCTGGAAGATCCATAAAAGGCACCAGTCACAAAAGGAGGATGAAATCTACAAGTGATGAAGGGCCTCTTGTCTGCTACAGAAGATGGACAAGATGCCTACAAAATAAGATTGAGTAAACAAAATTTTGTTCTATAACAATTATTTTCCTGCCAAATACTTCTACCCTCCATGCATTCTGGTTGGATTGAATTGCATAGTGCTCAAACTTCTGCCTCGAGTCTCAAAAAGAAGGGCATGCACTCATGGTCAGCTACCACAAAGATAGCCTCACACTGTAAATAAAAGAGAAGCAATGAACACTATTTCCACTGCTGTTTTATCTTACTTTGTTTAGAACATACATGCCTTTCTCTCATCTATGAGAGACAATTTTAGTGGTTTTAAAGGAATCAAAGTGCATATAGCTGAGACTTGAATTTGGTCCTTAAAACAGTCCTACTTTGGCCCCAAAAAAAGCTCAGACACAGTATCATGATAGTTAATAAACAGCTGTTTCCACAAACACTGTTGGAATCAATCCAATATAAGCAAGCTTTTGCTGATGGTATATTGTTTCCTAGGGCCTGACTGCCAGCAGGGTACTAAGGGAGGAGAAAAAAATCTTACACCAACAAACTGCTAAATGGCACAGCAGGGCACTATGGAAGTCCATACGATGCCAGCAACGAAATGGGACCTCCTGGTTTCTTCACAAGACCTTGCAGGATACTTCCAAGGCCACTTTGGTAACCAAAGCCACATGTATGCTGTGCAGTGATACAGTACAGCTGGTCACAGAAGACCAGTTAACAGGATCAGATAGCCAGGTTGCACCAAGCACACTGAAATCCATACGGACACACTGGGTTGATAATGGTGGATTGTTTGGCACATATAGACCAGGAGTTACAATGCAGGGTCTTTTCTGTGAGATCTAGCAGGGCCACTGACCAGGCTACTACTACGCAATTTGGGTAGCAGTATTGTAGTTGCCAATATTTAGTTAAGACAGTTTAAGTGCTCCTTAAATGTTCCCAAAGAAATAGCTGGGAGACAGAGCCTACAGCTACACTGATCTATTTTCTGACAAGCAATGTTTTTAATAGTTAACAATACAATTGCTATAAATTTTCATCTATTGTCAGAGCCATGCTACAAAAACAACACTGTAACTTAAGAACTTCCAGATGGAAGAGCTATTTCTGAAATTGTGTAACACCCCCACAGGTTCTCCTTGTTGCAAAGTGAGCGGTCTGGGGGATTTTGTTGGTTGGTTGGGTTTTCTTTTTGGTTTTTGTTTGTGGGTTTTTTGATTTTTTGTTTGTTTAGGACACCACCACCTCTGGATTACATTGCCTCCATTTAGTTAGCAAGTGAGTACTCTGCACTATAATTTCTCTTCCTAGACACCTTTCCGTCAATCCTTGTGATAGAAGTCCTCATCATTTCATATTATTTTATTTGGTTCCATAGTCTAAGGTGACATCAATTGTTCATGTGCCACAGAAACTCCTACTTATCCTTCACACATGAATTTCTCTTGCATTTCCTCCCTTTCCTAGTGGCTATCCTCTTTCCCATCAGTGGGGCCAACTGCCACAGCCAGCAAAGACAAGCAGGTATCTCAGCTGCACATTATTCCAGGGAAGCATGGAGCTAGACACTCATGAAAAAGAAAAGATTTTTCTTTGAAGACTCACACCAATTTCAGACAATCTAGCAAAGAGGTGAGACTTCAACTTTGCTGTCCTAGGAAAGCAGTAAAAAAATTCAAGGAAAATAAAATTAAAGGAAAGTTCCTTCTTCAGCTGCAGAATTCTCCAGAAGGAAAACAGATGCTGACAAATTCTCATCGGGGTTTCATACACCAGAAACATTGGGCGTGTAACAGTTTCCAAAGTCCATCAAGACAAAATTTCCAGATGACACATTATAGGATATTCAGCTTGGTGGACCTCATCTCATTTAGCTGCATAAGTAAGATTCCTGAAGTTAAGGAAACTTGCTTGTTTCAGAAACCAGAATTCCATTTTTTGTCCTGCCAATTTCAGTCAGTAAAATTTGAATTCAATTCTGCAGTACTGAAACCAGTATCTTTCTTGCAACATGTCCTTTGGGTAATATATCAAATAAACAGAGAAGCTTTAATAAAAACTAACAACAAAAAGGAAAAAAAAATAGAAAATAGACTATTCATAATGTAAGGCCCACCAATTTACCAAGTAGCACTGAAAACCAGAAGTGGACAAGAAAATATGTAACTTGATTTTAAACAGATTGCTTGACTTCAAACTCCCATAGGTTATCAAAGGAGAGAGAGATCTCCTAGGGCAAAAGACATGAGGGGATGGTTGATGAACAACTTAGCATGAACTGTAGCCCAGAAACCAAACCAACCCTGGCTGCATCAAAAAAAACTGCCTGGCCTGCAGGGCAAGGGAGGGGATTCAGGACCTGCAAGTGACACAACAAAGAGGAATGAGTACTAATCAAAGGAGGGGAAATTTAGGTTAGAGATTAGGAAGAAATTCTTTACTGTGATGGCGGTGAGGCACTGGAACAGGCTGCCCAGAGAAGCTGTGGATGCCCATCCCTGGTAGCGCTGAAGGCCTGGATGGACACAGCCTTGAGCAGCCTGGTTTAGGGTGAGGTGCCCCTGCCCATGGCAGGCAGTGGGCTTAGACCAGATGATCTTTAAGGTCCTTTTCAATATGTAACATTCTATAAGTAACTTTTCACATACAGCACATATCCAACATCTTCAATTAGCTTATCCGGATCTTCCACAGATTTCCTTAAAAACTGACTTGTTCAGTAAGAACTGTTATTACTCAACAGCATACAGTATTTTGGGTTGCAGGTTTCATTTTTCAGGCAAGGCTTATTTTTTTTCTGCCTAAAACTATTAAAATCTTAGCTTGTAGAAAAACAGTCTGTAATTTGATATTCATTAGATGTATTCTCATAGGCCTCCAGAGTACACTGCATTTAAAGTAACATCCTGATGTTACTGTTCATCTTCTGTGGCCACTCAGAACTCTCCATAACACATTTCACTTTCACCTTTTTCCCTTTTCTTCCAACTCACAAAAGTCTGATTTAAAGCATCTCCCACTCCAAAAATTAATTATGAAGCAGGCACAATGATTACAGTATTGTTAGTATTATTGCTTGCAATAAATGAAGTAAGTTGCTTCCACAGCATATGAACAGTCTAATGAAATTACTGTAAACTATAGGAGGAGTACTTTCCTTTTGGGTTGTGAAAAGCAACCTATCTTGAATTTTATGCATATTATAGAAAAAAAAGTCTAAACTTTCTTCAAAGTGCAAAACCAATTAATAGTAGGTGAAAGAACATCTGACATTTTTTCATTGTCAAAAGTTTTCAATGTTCCTATGTAAAACTAATACAGATGGATTTGAAGCGACTGGTATGACTAGAATTTGCAGATTAGAGCCATGCACCTTTTTTAAGTAAAGCTTGAGCATGCATATTCTACACCACATGAAATTTTAACTACAGCTAGATTCCTTTGTAGAATACTGCTTATGGAAGTTCATCAATGCATGCAATACAGAACCTCTCTTAAAAGAGAAACAATCTCATCAAGGTGGGTGGGGTATTACAAATGAAAGTTTTATATCTGTACTGAACATATGTAGGCAATGTGTTTTGCCTGGATCTAAGTCCCATGATCTTGAGCAAATCTGTAATGAAAATAAAACCATACTTAAATTCATACTGCCCTTTTTTCTACAACCAAGTTTAATTCTGAAGATCACCTAATGCTCTGGAGCAAGTTAAGCCTAACATAAGCTATATAAATAGCATTAACCTAATTTTACACATCCTTCCACCCTGACTGCAAATACTGATGTAACATGTCATTTAAGCGTATCAGTAAAATTATCCTTATATACTCTTATATCCACTGTATAGTCAGAATATTGAGTTTTGAGGTCCACATTTACATGCTCAAGCAGGTAAGACCATTAACCTCTCAGGCAGGATTTTAGTAATACCTTAACTTTTCCCAGTCACATGATGTGAACACTAAGTATTTTCCATGCTTCAATGGCACAGATACTGAATCTCAACCACTGCAATTTTCATGGAACAGAAGACCTGACACAGAAAGACAGAAACATCTCCTCCTGCTTATGTGTTTGAAGAAGTTCTCTCTTTAGATAAGTGACTAAATCTAGGAAGGTGCTCCTACCTGGGATTACAGCTGACATGTGCTTCTCTACACATTGGAAGTACATGCTTACACTACTACAAAAAGGAAAGTATTTAATCTTGCAATCACTAAGCATTAAATTTGTTATGCTAACCATGAACACTTGACTTTTTTTCCCAGAAGGTACTCTTCTACAAATTGCAAAGTTAAGAGCCACACTGTTTCTTTATGAAGCTGTCCTATAGCATTTATTACCAGATTACAGGGAAAAATACAAATCAAAACCCAGAACACAATTTTAAAAAAATCCCAAAACACGAGTAGCACCACAAAACCTTCCCAAAAAACCGAGAAACCCTGCAGCTTATTTTGTATTTGCTATCTACATTCAAAAGACCCTTTGTTCACTCAACAGACCTTGACAAGAGGTCAGAAGCTGTCCTTGACAGCTTTATACAACCACTCAGTCTGGACTGGTTGTATAAGAACTCTATGCTTAAGGTAGCATTTATAAATTAGAGATCAGACCTTATGATGATAATGCTTTGGTAAATCTCATCTAGAGGTTCCTGACATACAACTAAAATACAGTGCCAAATTCAGCACTTGGTAGCACAAGCATATGTGATTTATTCCTCTGAAGAGTAAATACAGTCCATAATAATGAACATTTCTACATACTCTTTAAACCAGAAGATGCTTCATTCCTCATTTTCTGTTTTTCTTCCCTCATTGTTTACTCATCAAGTACCAGATAAGAACATGTGAAAACCTCAGTAGATTACAAGCAAAGAGACTGCAGCACCAGGGGAAATATAAACATTCTTTGTTGCACTAGGCAGTGTAAGAATATACAGAAACAAAATACATGAGACATTAGGATTAGTAATAAAATAACCGCAAAGTCTAAGTGGAATTTGTCACAAGAAATTACTTGTTTTACACATTACATTGCAAGGTGTTTTAGAAACGCAAAAAGATCAGATTGTTATACATTTCTATGGCCATAAAGTGCTACATACAGCTGCTACCCCATGTGTATTAGAACAAATATATAACAATCTTGCACCAGCTTTCTTTTAACATATATTTGCTTTCAATTTTTTTTAAAAACAGAAATTCATTCTTTATTCTGATGAATAAAGACTTACAAACTGTAGTACAATGATGTTTCAACAGATTAATATTTGATTGATATGCACAGACATGAAGGTTTTTGTAATAGTTTCTAAGTAGGCAATTCTTAATCAAAGAGAAGCTTTGTCCTATAAGCAGGCCAATTTATTATTGCTTATCTTAAAAAAAAAATCTATTATCGGAAAGAACTATAAACAACATTTTGTCATAATGTAACTGTAAGCTCAGCCTTTCTTGCTTAAACTAAAAAGTTAAATTTGCTCTTGTATATATTATAATTCCTACTATTATCAAGAGAGGCTATAGCATCATAGGTAAATGATCAGCTTTGCTTAGTTAAGTCTCAGCACAATAGTCAAAATTCCCGTGGAGGACGAGCGTGTGTGGTGAATATTATAAACAGCAGTTAAGACTAAATCAGAGCTGTATTTAAGGCCCAGTACAGAATATAGCAGATTTAAAAAAAAAAATTCAAAAAGCCACAGACCCTTTGTATGAACTCTTAGACAGGAATCACTTAACTCGGGCATAATGTCCTAAATAATACTGCATCACAGATGCATTGTGTCAAGGAGACATGCACTTTTCTGCAGCATTTGGAAAACTAAGCATCTCTTGCAGCTCTGTGGAGACCCACCTTAACTGAAGGGTAACAAATCACTCTCACACATTTGTATGTCCACTGTAAACAACTTGGAAAAAAGCCGTTCAGAATAAAGCTTAAAGTAACAAATCTGATCAGTCAATCTTTCCAGCCAAGCCGGGAACAGCAGCACAGAAAGGAGGCAAGCTCTAAATAGCACTTCATACTGGGTGCTCAAAAAACTACAGAGGGTACTGGAAATTTTTGTGGATAAGCGTGTCTCTTCAGTCAGTAATATCACCCATGGAAAAAGTACACTGCTTCTTGAAGCTTTGTACTAAATTTTGAAAAAATCAGTTTCTAAGGGAGATCACTGTTCATTTTTTGTTAGTTTTGATTTCTATCTCAAATCACCCCTAAAATATTAGCTGTAAGACACTCCCCACAAAAACAAGAGATCAGAGACTACATCATGCTCCGCCCTGAGAGTCTGTAGTCCCAGTTACAACTCTCCTGAAACGAAGTACTGTTTGCAACACAAATTACAGAAGTTTTACTGGTAATTGTTCCCACCACCTTCTACAGAAAAATAAATCAGACCCCAATCCAATAATCAGATTAAACCAAAATAATCCTAAACTGAACATATAATGCCCACAGATGCATCAAAAGTATTTTCTGAAAATACATGAGTTTATGCTCACTACAACCAGATATATATAAATGAGTAAATCTTTAGAGAAGTCATTTGACAGCTAATCTCTGTTTTGAGGTTTAGCTACAGTCAACTGAATATATTTGAAAATAAACATGCATACTTTATCAGTAATTCAGTGTCTTGGGTATTTAAGCTTCAAATTCACGTGTGTATAATTTTACATAATAACTTAAGTTACACATTTACAATAGGCACAAATTCCAACCAACAAAGAAATACTTTGGATCAGGTTTCCATTTTGAAAGACTCATTATGTTTATTTAGCTAATATTTTTAAACTCTTAATTCTCCTGTAAATATACCACTCTATTACAGAATTATAAGCAATTAAATGACCCCATTATTTATAAGTCATAGAAGAAAGCTGCGTTCTCAGTAACCTGAGAAGAACTTCTACAAATCATATTGAATGTTTAATTTGAAACTTCAGTTATTCATTTACTGAGGACACATTCTTCACCTATTTCTTTCGTCCTGATTTTGTTTAGGTGGTAGTTAAGGGCAGCAAATCACATACATGAGCACAGGTACTATGAATTTACTGTGCAGAAGTAAACATACCAAACATGGATAAAATATGGAAATGGCAAGTTTTGCAATAGCTAGTGAAAGAAGAGTTATTTGGTGTATACTTAAATAAAAAAGATATATATTTTTATTTTTAAGAACAGACAGCTAGAATCTGCGTGTCTAAATGAATGGGAAATTCAATTTCATACTGCTGTTTGCACAGAAGCATGAAAGGAAAAATGCACTTATAAGTATCTCAATTTTACTGCTCATTTTTGGTAGAAATTAGACTAGAATACGCACATTTTCTTAACAGCAAGATTAAAAGTGGATTCATTTCTTGATGCACAATCAACTTCTGTTAGTATGAATTCTAACTTGTTATTAGGAAAATACATAAATCCACCAATAAACGATTGCTTTAAAAATGGAAAGAACAATCCTGTCTCCAGATCCATGACAGGGAAGATGGGAAACAATCAGTTTCAGTTGTGTCAAGAACTATTTGGGGTAGACATCAGGCAAAATTTCCCAGTCTTTTCTCACTGGGAAAGACATCCTGTGTAAGTTTCAAAATGACTGTTCTCAGTGCTTTTTTGTTTTTTGTTAAACAGGTGAAATAAATCTGTCAGGATCAACTTAAGACTACTTGAGAACAAGGACATAACATCCTTTATAGCTCTGCTTTTCTACAAGTGAAAAATATCTCCTAATATATGTTTCTTTTGAATGAAACAGACCTGCAAAGACATTAAAACTGTAGCCCTGCTTAGCTTCATCTGACAGAGTAAAAATATTGCACTTCACACAGTTTAATTTTGTTCCCAAAATAAAATTTAGTCAAAAATTACTAATTCTTTCCTCTGGAACACAAATTTCAGAATATAGTATGCAAAAAAATGTGGGTAAGGTTATCTGCAGACATTGCATTTTTGTTCCAGAGGAGAAAAAAGTCTCAAGTGCACTGCAGAAAATAAAACTTTTAAAAAATGCAGAAATTATCACCAGTTTCACTGCATAACCTGCATCTGTTCTTATATAAAAAAAATAAAGTATTTTCATTAAACTTTATTGCACCATCACCTTTTTTTTTAAAAATATCCCCCTTTCATTCAAGTCAAATATTAAATTATTTTTATCAACAAAATATAAGGTCTTCTTTAACAGCATGTAGATACAGTATAGGCGCCATACAGAAAAGTCTAAAAGAATGACATCAAATCAGAAGTGACAGAAAACAATCATTATGTTCTTCTCTATGATTAAAAAAAGATTGTGTAGGCTATCTATTGTATGCATGAAAAGCATCCTTTCTCATTCAAGGTGTTGAAGCAGGCGACACCTTCAAGCTGTCAAGTGCTGCATGAATTCTGAAGTGCAACCTGGACTCCATAGAGTATTCCTTGTAGTTGTTTCTGCAAAACAGACAACTTATTTTAAGAAAAAGATGTTTGGATTGAATTGTTTATACTTCCTATGTTTGTAAGTTAACAATCTTTATTCCCTCAACAGGAAGCGGAGACTGACACACAGATGAGTTAAGAGACATTTAAAACTACATACACAAATTGAGTGAAGAAAACATAGACCAATACTAAAATTAAATGTCCTCATAAACTGAATCCATGTCTTAGCATCTCTTTCACTTATTTTGATTCTTTTAACAGCCCTCCCAAATACTAAAATTTGCTGTGAAAAGACAAGCCAAAGCCTTTTCTAACTACAGAAAAGCATATTAGCAGAAAATGTAGGCTTTGACTCAGAACACAATTAAGCCAGAGTAATAAACATCATATGTACAGAAATCATATTCTGTAAATCCCATCCCCCCAAAACAAACAAATAAGCAAAAAAAAAAAAAAAAAACTATGAGGGGACACTATTACAAGACTGGGCTACTTCTCTGTTAACACAAGGGACATTCTATCTTATACTACAATCTACAGATAATGCAAATATGCTGCTCTACAGTACTTAATTAAACTCTCAACTGGTGTTCTGCAACACCATGTGAAAGGAAAAAGGGCTGCGATCAGACAGGTGTAGTGGCCTTTGACCTCTCTTATGAACACCTTTAGTGGAACAGATTTAATTCCCACAGCTGCCCTCTGGGACAGAATGGTACATATCCCTTCCCTGGACTCTCCAGCTTCATCCCATGCATGCAGTGGACCCTCAGCATCTCTGAAGCCCATACAAGAAGTAAACATTTTCCCTTCATACTGTGTCTTATTTCAATCTGTCTACTCCACTGTGTATGAATTTTGCAGTTTCATGAAACTGCAAAATTCAACTATATTGGACAAGTCCTGCAAATCAAGAACAGAGATTTATAATTACTTGGATTTTGAAAGGAAGCTGTCAGGAAGAAAAAACAAGTGTCCTCAATGCTGCAAATACACAGTTATTCTTAATTTACAAGGTGATAAAAATCCACTTACTTTGCAGTTTCTATGTATCTTATTGCTTTTTCTGTCTCATCCTGCTGTTTGTACAGAAGACCCAATTCATACAGCGTGAATGGCACCAAGTAGCTATCATATTTTATTTGCTTCTCACTAAAAAAACAGAAAAATACAAAAATGGTTACTTACAACCCTGTTTAAGTGACCAGTTAACTTTAAAAGCAATCACTGCCTGTAACAGCACATAGCCAGAAAACACATTCTGAACCCTTTTTTAATGGTTAATCCTGTACACATTGATAAACAGTCTTGAAGCATCGTAGTGCCCTAAACATGTAGAAAATAAAGTTGAACAAAATGTAGGTACTCCATGCACCAGAAAACTTTTACCCTCACCCATGCAAAACATACACTTTATGAAGAATTGCTGTCTTTAGGTTTTTTTTTAAATACCTCAGCTACAAAAGCCTGCCCATTGCCAGCTCCCTTTGGAAAAAGATGCTTAAGAAAGTTCCTTTAACTTGCAATCAACCAAACCCCTCTGCCCTGTAACTCGCAATGTGCTTGACTAAACTCATATAGGACCTTAGAAACTGTAAGAGAAAACAAGATGGCAAGAGAACTAAAACACATTAACAATAACTCAATAACAAATTCTTAATAAAAAATTCCATTATTAATTTTTCTAAATAATTTGTTAGAAACATTGCACATGTAAATAGGCTTCCTCAGCCCAAATACCTAAAAACTTACAAGACATTTTCAACTACAACCAGTACTGGACTCATGTTTCATATAGAAAAGCTATCACAACTGTTTTGGAGCTGACGCCCGAAAATCCACAGCACAGGAGAAATCAGTCTTCAACTGCAACATGTAACAACAACTTCTCATCTACATGGGGAAGCATTAATTACTGAACTGAAGCATTAACTACTAAATATTGAATTAAAAAATTAAGCCAAACAAACAGTAAACCTATCTGTATTGTCATTACTTACAGGTAGCTCTGCAAATATAATTCCAAATGTATTTGGATACGACCTGACAGTTTGATTTATTTAGCCTCAAACACCGCATATACAAAGCTACAGTAAGCGTTAAATTGCTACAGAAAAATACATGCAAAGTTTTCTGGTTTTCTAACTACTTGCAGAGGTATTTTAATTTCAGATCCTTAACATGATGTTTATTTAGTCAAAATTCTAACATGACAGCTGCAACAGGAGTATCAGAAATGTCACCAAAAACTAGAAAATCAATTTCTGTTATTTTTTTTACCTTTGAATTACTTTACTGAAACATAATTCAGCTTGCATGAGTCTTCCCAAGTGTTTCAGACAGAGGCCTTTCAGCAGCTGCAACATGCACACATCATCCACATAGTATTCATTGTGATCTAACAGTGAAAGTGAGATATGTCAAACAATTTGAAGACATCATGAAAAGGAAAATTAGATTTTCAATAGGGAATATGTATTCAGATGCAGGATGTTGCTTCTTATGTTCTATACCTCAAAATGTACATATCCTTCAGGCATGGTTTAAAATACTGCTTGCTAAAGAAGATGCACCCATGACATCTGTATCTTTCTCTTAAAAGACAGGCAAAGAAGAAATAAGAAAAATTGAAACATCCAACAAATGGGCATAAACTTCATTAACTGAAGATTAAACAGTCAATAATTAAATGTATTACATTACATAAATAGTCATTATATAAAGATTTCTTACTTGCCTTATTTAAAGACTTCTTACTTCTTTATAGCTAAAACTACAGTGAGACAGGAACCATCATATTATCCTAACATCTCCCCCTGTAACAGAGCACTGACAGACCTCCAGTAGCATCAGTAGCATAAAAAAACCTGTAAAACCATGCCATGACTCTCTTACAGAACTCTTCAAAAGCATCATTTTCAGGTACAAATGCAAGAAATAATGTTTGCTAGTATTTTTATCATCTCTAATGTTTGAGAAGCCTCAGAAGTAGTGTATAATATTTGAAAAATATTTGAAAATAAGTAATAGTGTATAATATTTGAAAAACTTCATTGAAAGTCTTATGTTCAATAGAGCTAAAAATACCAGATGAAAGAGGGTGTTTGAAACAATTCAAAATTTACTTAACAAGTGTGATCCTTTTTAGTTCCCTTAGTTTGTAGCATTTGCTGGGTACATGGAAGGAAAAGAAATGAAAGAAAACACATATGGATAGACAGATGGCACCACATACATTAACAATTCAGGAAGCAAAACACTCTCCCTTCAGATCATGTTGTTTACAACTAATTACCAGCTCTCTAAGGTCACATTATTTTTTTTCCTTAATAGTCTGCCAAAGAAATCCTACATAAACAGTTCTGAAACATGCAAGACTAATGCATTTTAGGACTCCGCAAAGTGCTTTGCCATCATGTTCAGCCTTATTTCTGTCTGTGTTTAAACCCAGAAAGTCTTGATAGATTGTAACTGACAGACTGCGCTTTTAGGGACAGCAGAAGTGCAGCACAGGAGTACTTTGCATTCTCTCTAGCCTGTTTTGCTAGGCTAAGGTGTTGGACTCTGTGACTGTCTCCTGAAGGACTCATTCATTGAAATAACTGGGGGCATGCACTGATGTCAGTAAGGGCTCACCAGTCTTTAACAACTTCAACTAGTACTCTAATTTCTCAAAAGTATAGAAGCTAAAACATTAACGCTAAATGCACAGGCCAATTTAACACAGATAACCTTGCAATAAATGTGGGAGAACCATCTTTGCAGCTGCAGTGGTCTACAACAAAGGATGTATCAATACCAGGATTAAAAAAAACAAGCAAAAAATTATTTTTTCTTGAAGTTAAATAATCTGTTTTTATATATTGCATATGAAAAAAAAAATAAAGATTCCCAGAAATCCTGGGGAAAAAAAAATAAAAACACCATCTCTAATGTCCTCCATTTGTTCCTTCTACCATCTCTATTTTCAGCTCTATACAACATAAAATTACTTTCAGTCCTTGAGAGATCCCATGCTGTGCCTGTTCATGTGAAACAAATGAAATAAAAACAATTCTATGAAGTCTCAATCCCAAAATGACCTTTGTGTATAATCAACACCTTTCTTTCACAGCACCTTAGCAATCCTTTGATATTACTACCACTAAAAATGGTCTATTAAAATTTTATTGTAACCTTGTCAGCAGCCTTAATCTTTTTTTTTTTTTTTGGAATTCAGTAGCAACTCTTTATTTTCACTGAATCCATATCTTTAAAAGCAGATCAAAATCACATCTATGAAATCCAGAATAAAATAACATCTGACAGAAGTTATTACTAAAAAAAGAACCCAGAAAGTATATACACTTCCAGACTATATCCTATTTGCAAACAGTGAATTTCCATAAGAAAAACACAGTGATTTTATCTCCATTGCTTTAATTTTGGTACCTTGTACATCTTTCCTCAGAGATTCAATAGAAAATTTACTTCACCGTTACAACAGATGAGCACTTCTAGTACAAATCACAGCACAATACAGCACTGGATTTCCAACAGGTTCTGTCAGAACTCTCCATGTGGAACTCATGGGAATTACTTTATTTGCAAGTATCTTGCATGTCACTACACTTTTGTTTTAATATTACAAGAAAAAGGAAAACACTTGAGATTTAAAAGGCACACTTGATCCTGCAGAAAAGTGAAGGGCAACACAGAAAATAAAGGAACCCCATTCAAACATGGCCATACAGGTTACTCTCATTTGGTTTATTATATCATCCAGATTTGACCATTATAAATTTCTTGCACGTCCCTGGATAATTTCTTATGCATCATCTCAATTTACACTATAAATCATACTTAGGTATATATTACATTTCTGAATTGCTGTTTTAACCACTAAAATTGTTCACAAGTGTGACTTAGGGTTTAGTGTTCATAACCACTAAACCATACAACCACTAAACTGCTAAATTGTTCATAAGTGTGAGTACAATCTGCGTTCAATAAAAATTATTTTAATGAATTATCATTTAAAAAGATTCACATGAAAAATGACATTTATTCTAGAAAAACTCAAAAGAGAATTCTCCCCAAAAATTCACATGACAGGTAAAAGAACTATGCTGATAAAATCTGACAAAAATCAAGTACTTGTGCAGTAAACCAGTTGTAATAAATGAATTTAAATTCTTTTAGGAGTAAATTATGGGCTGATTCTCTAAACATTACTCCAAGATGTAAAACCATGGTCAAAGTTTATTCATTAAGTATGTTTAATTTTACAACTAGCAAATGTGTTTTATTTTGCCAGAAAGCAAAACAAAAAACCCAACTCATTCATGCATAGCACTTCATCAAATATTTTATACTTTGTCATATTCTCTGCAACATGTGTCCTATGTAACAAAGCATGATATGAATTGGTTTAGAAAAAATATTTTTCAGACATTTAAGATATCAGCAGATTATGTTCCAAGAACACTCTCAAAGACAAGAAAAAACTAAGCTAGACCAGTCATGTTCTGTAACCAATAACCTGATGTCCCTGAGTTTTCTGTATTCTTCTGCAGCATCAATCACACTGCATAAAGAACATATTGAAGAACCATGCCTAAATTTTGTGAGGCTCCAAAACTTCCATACTTTGACTTAATTAGAACATTGTCAAAGCCAACACTTACTTCACAGAATATAAGAAGACAAAAGCATAGAAAAATGTCAGCATTTCTTATAAGATTATTAATTCCACCTTAATTGATCACTTACTAGTTTCATTTTGTAGAGCAGCTTCTTCTTTCTCAATTGTTACCAGTAAGTTTTCAGTAAGGTCTGCTCTTTTGCCCACAATTGCAAATCCATTCCAGACATACATCATTTCCTGATTAAAAAAAAAAAACAAAACCAACCAACCAACACAAAAAGGTGAGAACAACCCATGGAATTGCATAAATATTTAACTAAAGAGTGCCTCTGAAAAGGCTGTTGTGGAACATTTTTGAGTATATAAAATACTACCAAAGCTTGTTTTGGTACAACACATCTATGAATAGGAAAGGAAAAATTACATTGAATGTGTGCTGACAAAGGTAATTTGTGTTTTTAAGAGTTGAATGTTTTGATACCTTTTTAACGGATTCTACTATCATGTATTTTCACAGATCTTCAGAAATTAAACTGAACAGATTTTATCAGGACAGTTTACCATCACCCACATAACATGTCAGCAAAACCGGATGCTTTAGATTAAACTTGTGGTCCCTGCCACCTAAAATAAAGAAGGAGCTAAAAGTAGTTCTTTCTAAAGGATGATAGGTAAATTTGGAATTTGCATTTGAGTGTGTTCTTGTATATACAGCATACTTATGTAAGCATGCACCCAAAACCACGCTCTAAATGCTCTAATCGATAGACAATTACCTGCCATTCAGGGCAAAACTGGAGGTAGATAAAACTTTCTGGATAAAAATGTGATTCCAGTAGGCACATCCAACACACGATTTTACTATAATTTCTACAAAATTTTGTTGGAAAAAAATCAAGGCAAATCCTGGAAACATATCTTCCCAGATGGCTCAGTACAACAGTAAGCAATGAGCTTGATTTGATACATTATTACATTGTAAAACTTGAGGAGAATAAGGGTTAATGCTCACCAACAAGGAGCTTTGCCAAGATCTTTACTCAGTCATTACAAACTAGAGTATCATTTGTTCTACCGTAATTGAAATTACACCTCTGAAATATGATGCCTAATGTCATTCTGAAGCTGATACAATACATTGGTGAAATATTTCCACTTGCATTTGTAGTGTAAATATGTACATTTTCAGATAGAGAAAAAATCTGGTTGTATCAAAGTCTGAAACAATGTTAATAACATCATCAACTACATCATGCTAGATTATTTCAATTCTGTAGTCCTGTCTAATTTATATTTACTGAAATAAACCATACATTATGTTTGGTTATGCTTAGTCCATGATGAAAATATTCCTAAATTAAAACAGAATGCTGAATTTGACAGCAAGACCAAATACATATATTCACAACTTACAAGCACTCTGCTGTACAAGCCCAAGACAAATTTTACTTAATCCTCTACATGCAATTTAATACAGAATGAATTTTAGATCCAGAGGATTACTTTTATTTAGACTCCTCCATCTATATCAATGAGCATTAACATAAGAAATTTCTTCTTGAATTAGGATTTTCATGCACAGTTGTTGGTAAATTATGCACATACAAAGATTTTAGCATACACATATGAGAAGTATCAGTGCTGTGCACACAGAAGCAGACTGTGCAATACTAATGACTGATGTTAAAATAGAGGGAATTAGAATAGCATTCATAAAGTTACTTCAGCTTCTGCTTGTTTTAATCAGACTCAATACAAGGGGAACAAAAAAACACAAAAAACCAATCACCACATTTCATTTTCATAAGAAAAACAGAAAGTATCAAAGTACTCTTTAACTTCCTAATGAGTCTAGAAGACAAGGACTAAAATCCTACCAACCTAAAGAACATTAATGCAGTTTTCTGTATGCTGAGCTTTTCACATGAAAAATATGGCACTTGTTTTATACTGCTGCTTTGTTGGTAGTATGATCCAGTCTCTAATACTTTTCACCAAAATCACATTGAATTAATGCAGTACTTCTTTAAAAAACTTAAAATGCAGACATATAATACCTGACAATATTATTCCTTCCCTGTAAAATGAACTATTCTGATTTCTTTTCTCTTTGAAAAGGATGAAAACAAAGCAAGAACACATACCAAGGCAGGTAATATCAGCTTCACTGGTTGAGGACATGCATAGCGTCGAGCTTTCCTAACTGCAAACTTCTCAGTCGGGATAGATTTTCCTGCAATTCTCTGTTTTAGACCATCCACTTGTCTACAAGAAGGGAAAATGGAAAAAAAAAAGTTTTTTGTTGGTATTTTTTTTCATCTCATTTTAGTTAGAAAGACTTACTGTTATCCTCTGAAATTTAACATCTTAAAATTTTTTTACACCATGGAGATCAGAGCTGCAGGATTTATCTTTGCTGATAAAAGCAATTCTAATGCTAAAGGCAAACAGAAAATAATGGAAAGTTTATGGTTATAAGCAAGAAGTAAAACACACAAGATAAAGACATGGGAGGACAGAGAGTACACATTCAGCTGCTTTATAAAAGTTTACCTGAATAAAGACACTATGTCCTCACCAGTCCTCTTCAAATCATCCTCTGGAAGCATACACAGAATTGCTGCCTTCTGGAATACATATATTGCCTGTTTCAAAAAGAAACCACATCTGATTTTCTGTGTTTAATCAATACATTAAAGACTCAAATCTCTCACCCAATTGCTGTAGCAAAGTATTCCCATAATTCTCAGGCAGATATAACTATAAAACCCTTTGTCACAGAATTTATGCTGTAAGTTTATTTTTAATGTATTTATATTTTTATATCAGTCAGAAAGTTAAAGGTATCCCCTGAAAAAAACAGGAGAATTTATTTTGCAAACCACTGTCAAAGAGATGAGGTTAAATGACTTAACTGTTCTAAAGTCCATTACTGTTATTATACGGTCTATTACTTGTAGACATGAAAAAACCAGACGGAAATATCTGGGTACTGATTCAAAGAATGTTTAATAACTGGGTTTTGCAGGAAAAAAAAATCCATAATTCTATTAAAGACACTTGCATTTCATGCTGAATATACTATTCTCTTCCACTTTTGCCAAGAATTAGATGTATACCCTTTTTCATTAAGATAATAAAAGAGTAATCTATAGAGGAACAGATAATAATAATGCATAAAAGGTTATTGGCTTGGTTCATTGCGCTTGCTTCATACCGTGAAAAACGTTTTTACAAGGAAAAGGTTATCTGATAGCCCAGCTTTTCTTGTGAGATCCTGTCCCCAGCAGCCTTTCTCATTTTGTGCCACAAAGCATCTGAAGATTAGGTGTGTGTGTTTATAAACACCAAACACAGTTTCTTCAGCCAAGTTTTACTAGTGAATATTAGAATTCGACTTGAGACACAAGTTTACAGTTTTCCCATCCCTCTTCTTTCTCCCAACCTGGGTAAGCAGCTCCATTTTTGGCGGGGCCAAAGCATTGCTGCTTATGGTTCTGCTGCTTCAAAATGTGAAATAAAAAGTCATCCTTAACCACCCAGTTAAAACAGTTTGGTCCCATTGTGTCTCTGTTTATGAGTTTCCCAGGAAGGCAAACATTACACTTATTGTGCAAAATTAAAAGTGACTTTAACTGTAGAGACCACTGGTATACCACAACAATGTCCACCTGCCCATTTACCTTAGACCACCTGCTCTCTTTGCTGAGCAGGTCTGCATATCGATATGCCCGAAGCCAGTCCTGCTGGAAGGTGTAGCACCACATCAGTTCCCAGTAACAGAGATGATGAATCTGTTTCCACTCTTGCTGGGCTGCTATGCAGTCTTGGAACCTCAACTGCGCCTATGAGTAAGTAATTAAGGAAGAATGATGAAAACTGGCTCAATTATAGCTCCATGTGAGAGCAGTGTCTAATTACAGAACAAGCTCTTACCTAGCACCCAGGTGGAAAAACACCTGACAAGTAAAATGAGATAAACTTCCCTTTCAGTCTCACTTAGAGAGAGGGCTGGAATCAACATTGACAGTGAATGTGAACAGGGGTAACAGCATACTTATCAGTCAAACTGATACATAGATGAATTAATTGTTTTTCCTCCTCAGGCTAAACACTAAACAAAAAATTTTAGAAAAAAATATCATTTACCTTTTCAAAATTTCCTTTCAGTATATCTATTCTGGCAGCATAAAATAGAATAATGGAACCCTTGAAAAGAGATGAGAAAAATAACCAATTAGGAGTTTGAGCATAGGGAAATACATTTCTGTGATAATATTTATTAGAAATACGCACATTTGGAAATTTCAGGAGGTAGGGTTCGAGGAGACTGTCTGCTTCCTGAAGGTTGGCTTCCCCTGTACCTAGAAAACGTAACAAACCAACCTCAATGTACTTAAAGGAATCCAAGTTTTCACATTGTATTTGACAGATCAATGGATGATAGCTTTATGTGAAAGCAGAATTATTTCATCATCTTGTGTTTCTATAAACTAAATTCTTGTCTCAAAGATACTTTGTGATTTAAAAATACTAAATGTCTGTAAATTGAAAAAAATTACAGACAATATAGGAATATTTTTTAGACTGTTCCATCACTGATCCTAGTTATATTTTTAAATCCCTTTAATTGCTTTAGCAAGATAGGAAAACATCCTCAGCTGCCTCTTCTAATTTTGACATCAGTAATGAAATACAAGTGATACTGGAAGAAATGAAGTTCTCCTTAATTTCCTGATGAGCCTGAGGGACAAGTACTAAAATACTTAAATATTAAAGAATGAGAAAATATATGGTAAAGAAGCATATAGAATTAATTACGACTTCCAGCTCTAAATGGCAAAAATAGTTAGTTCTGGTTGTATAGCTTTTTTCTGGAGATAGTTTTCACAACATCTGATTTAAATTTATGGATAATGATTTTTCTGTACTTAATAATATTTTGCAATATTTTGCTGTTGAGACAGCCCTGCAAATGGAGCAAGATGTTGGTATAATGCTATCTACCCTCACTATTTCTGCAGACACAACTTTGTCATGGATATTAATTTTAGATCATAATTAAGTATACAGCAAACTCCTATTTGGCCACAGTTTTGAAATTCTGTTATAAAAATAAATCACAATATCTATCATAAGGTGTAGCATGACTGAAAAGCTACACAGTGGGTCTCACCAAGGATTAAGGAGACGTAAGTATGATAAACCAACAGGGTGAAAGTACACAGAATGGCCCTCAAACTGCTGCCAGATGCGCCTTCCCGTAGTTGGCAGAGGCCCAACTCCTAAGAAATATCACAAACACATGCAGAATTAACTATAAGTATACAGAGTTACTATCAATTTTTTCTGGCTAATGAAAATTTAATTTTCCCTTCAGATGTAAGTATTTCACAATTCAGTACGTATCTCAAATCCAACAAAACCCTCTACCAAAATATTTCTGTCACAGCTAACAGCACTAAGGAAGAAGACTAATCTAACTCTTAATAAAATCATGCATTTCAGTGCTCTGGTGAAATGGGAACACCACATGAACCATGCAGACACACAGGTCTACAACCCTTCCCCACTGTGTTCTGACTCAACCTTTCAGAATAACATCCTTCAATCTATGTTCGGTGGGAAACTCTCTCAACTGTTCCAGTGCTACTTGTTGGTGTGAGACTTCCTCCACTGAAAACCCTGGCTATCCTCAATTCTCTTCCATCAAGTCAGCCATAAGTCAACTATTTTGAGGCTCTGACCAAAATATTACCTCTGCTGATACACCAATGTCTAAAGACAGATCCAGATTCATGGAGCCTTACGCAGATCTTAACACATGAGATTTCCCTTACGTTTCTGTTTAGACCCATTACATAACAGCTTGACTATCTGAGGGGTGTTGAGCTCACAGCTTCCCTAATCAAAAGCAATGACTCCTCAGAAACATATTTTTGCCTCAAAACAAATATTAACAGATCAGTTTTATTGCATAGCAACTTGATGAATTATAGGAGAATTCAAGCACCACACAAAAAAAAATTGTGATGATATTTCAAAATCATTCTTTTCTTCCAGCCTTTACTGCATTTTTAGTCAGGGAAAAACAGGTATTTTGAAAGAGCTTCAGCAAGAACCAGGTTTTACGGAGGAAGAAATGGAATGAACTGGTCTCTACTGAAGTCTAATTTTACAGCAGGAGAACCATATTGTGGACAATCTAACAGCAATAAGACCATATGGTGACTGCAGCTATAGTAATTTGAAGTTCAGTTGTGTGCAGTTCTGTGGGTCCCCTCATTACAATTTCTTACTTGAGGTTTTTTTAGGTTTTTCATTTCTTATGGGCATCAAAAGGAGTTTTAAAGAGCTGTAAAATAATTAAAAAACAAGTTACAAATATTTTTGTCATCCATGAGAGAAAGATGTACCTAGAGTCCAGGATGACACATGATATTCAGAATTTTTTTTTTCCCAAAGAAATGGGCAGGGATTTGTGTGGAAAAATGTAGAAATATGACTCTTCCCTCAGTTACTGGTGAGAAATGTCAATTTCTGACTACATCAACTAGGAAAAGAAGCTGATATCCCCTACTTAAGGATCAGCAAAAGGAAAGGATATTGCATTGGCAAAATCTCCTCTTAAGTAAACTGGTCCTTTCTCATGCATGTTAAAGAGTGGAGTATCACCATATGTGCTTTTATGCCTGTATCATCTAACCCATTTCTCTTTTTAACAACAGTAAAATACTGATAAACAATCAATATTATACTTCCAGTGTGGAATACATGGCATTAAATCCATCCAGTCTTTTATCTGAGAAAAAATTAATTTGAAAAAGCAAGTATCAAATTGAATACCCTATTGCCAGAAAATCCAATAAATTCTAGAAGTCGAAGGATCCTTCCTGGTAAAAGTGACAGCATCTGAAATACATTTAAAAATAAAAAGATAACTGTAAACATGTACACTTCAAAAAAAAAGTTACATTGTTATAAATGTGAACCAAAAAGGCCAGCTACTATGTTAAATGCTATTAGACATTAGTAAAAATTTAGTAAAAATTTTTTACATTAGTAAAAAATTAAAAGATGAAAGAACCTGAAAGTAAACATGCATGCTCAGAATTCTGATGACCATCCAGCATGAAAATAGACAGAGTCCAGCTGTGCTTCTCTAGAGAATGACAGATTTTTCCATCTTCAGCTGGTTAAAATCGCTTGAAAACTGTGGGTCTTTTAGAATGAAAGTCTTATCTATTTTAGTATGACTCACAACCTACAACTGCCATGTTCCCATACTATTATTTCATTTTATTGGGAGTCTCACAGAGGCCCTACTTGTTCCTCTTGTGGGAGTACTGAATCAGCAGATCAGTCAGCATAATGGTTTTAGAAATACTAGCTGTTGCTATCATCCTTTAGCCCTCTATCACAGGCATTTTTGTTCCCTCTGTTACTGCATCTTCCACATCACAACAGAAAATGTACAAACATCATAACCACCTTTTCAATAGCATTAAGAAGCAGGTCAACTTGAGGGTCAGTTTTTAGAAAGCTCCATTCACCCTAATACGTTTTGCCCATCAGACACTTTTTCTGTTAAGCCTCCTACTGAGAGGACTCCATGAAGAATAGGAGACGCAAGAACACCTATGAACACAGTTGCTTGAATTTTAAAGTCAGGTGCAGATAAACCTGAGTTCTTCTGACCAGACTTAAAATTGGCCATCTCCAATCTAGAATGATACAGAAATTAACATACTGGCAGAAATCAGCTTTAACTATTGCCATGACAGATGTGAACAGGTAACTGTAGCAAATTGTAAAGAAAAGGCAATTTTCCTTTGCACAAACTCAGTAAACTACTGCTCATTCTTCTACGTATAATTATCTATGAGAATCTAGAGTATGTCACTGAAGTAAAAGAATGGGATACATGAGTTAAAATTAAACAGTCACTCCAGGCATTTTGTAACAACAGCATAAGCATCTTTAAAAATCCTGCTACACACAGGTAGATGCAGCTCCCTTTTCACTTCAGAAATAGATGTATTAGTTACTCCCAGAGAACTAAACTGTTCAGAATAAACTAACAGAAACATCCCAGAAAGCATGCACACACCCAGAAGTTAATGCTAGTTTCACATTGCATAAAACCTCAAACCCCATATCTCTATTTTACAAATGTGTAAATGTTAAATTAGTTACAGTAGCACATATACAAAGAAAGTCCTACAGAATAACCCAATGGCCTTTCTGTAGAAGAAGAAGTCATACCAAGTTGAATGCTCCAATTCCAAGTTTCACTCCTCCTTCAAACTGGTAGTATGTTTCATTTTTGCTTTTGTTCCCCTGAGTCGTCTGTAGCACCTGATGACATTCCCTTGTGATGGAGAAAAAAACGAGGGAAGGGGAAACACAACATAGAAATTACTGACTGATGACTAGGATAGATACAAAAATATTCCTTTGTATTTTGGGAGCATTAATGCCACTCCAACTGCTTATATTACTTTTGAATTCAAGTGTTTTCTAATAGCTTACTTGTATATTTGATAACTTGTCCTAATTTTCAGGCCACCTTTGATAAAGTTGATCATATTTTCATCCTGGAAGAAAAAGATCTAACTGTAAAATATTGTGTGATCATATTACACATAACACATACATAAAAATCCTCCAGCTACATATAAATTTATTAATAAGCTTATGTCATAGTAGGAAACACTAAAAACATTTTTCAGTCACTAAATGTGTCTCTAAGACTGACATTAACACTTGCTCTAAGTTGTCAGGGAAACATTTCTTTAGTGCACATTACAAATTCTAAAACTGAAGAGAGAGGTGAAAAAGAAAGTCGAAGTGTTAGTTATGGCAGAATTTGTGATGTATATAAATGAACCAAGAAAGCTCTCCACCAGATGGTGCTGCAGGAACTGTTTCAAATATTTGGAAATGGCGATTCTGACATACACAAGGAAGCCTACAGAAACTGGCAGAAGACAAACTGAAAAATCCCTCGAACAGATGAAACTATTGCTGATCAAAAGTTACTACCTGTGTTATTCAATTTATGTGCTTACTAACCTCTAGGAAAACCAAAACAAAGCCACAATGTACTTGCCATCAAAACTAAATTCCTGAAAAGCAAAATATTGGTTCAACAGGATGAATTTTTTTCTCCTAGAATTCAAATAAAAGGGGAAGATGCTGGCATTTCAGAAATGCAAATTTAAATACTTAGGAACAGTATATACAACATGGAAAATGAAAAGAGCAACAAAAAAAGGCCTCAGAATGATCAACCAAAGGAAATTCTGGCTTTCATAAAAATATTACCATTTTAAAACTCTTCATCTCTCTTCTCTGCAAGTCTGAACACCCAAATGCAAGTGTTTCAGTACAAGAATTCTATTTCCCTCTGAATGTTTACATTTTTGTTATCATCATCATCATCCTAACACTAATCATGATCAGCCAAAGATGAAAAATATGAGGCAGCACAGCAATCAGCAAAGTAGGGTATTACAGTCAAAAGCAATACAGATGTGGTGTTTTGGAGAAAATATACATCTAATGGTTTTTTATTATTTTATACTGTCCTAACTCACCACCTCCAACAACATTCTTTTCATGGTTAAAACAGACTTCACCCACCGAATAAAAATAAAAGAAGGGTTGATTCCACATGGCTAGTAAAGGAGCAAGCTAGTTACAGGAAAGACTAACATTCCACTAATAGTATTTCCTGACACTTCTGGCCAAATCAAGTAGTTCCTAAGTCATAAGCAAAAGGAACTTATTCTGACCTTAGTGTATCCTATGTGCCTCACTTCGTTCTCATAATTTATACTGGAAAAGATCATCTATAATACATATTTAATAAACACTTGTTAAACACTCACATATCTTCAAAAAGTATGATGAACAACTCCTGTTTTCAGGAATCAAGTTTCAAATTGAATTTGAAAACTCTGTAGCATGAAGTCCCTGAATTACAACCTAAATCACTAGCACCACACAGTATAAAATACCAGATCTTTCTGTGAGCTGAATTGTTACCTCAGCAATGCTAAGCATGCCCATTTTATAAGCATTCATTACTGTATTATTCCTGACACCATGTGCACACAGAGCAAGATGGAATTGGAAATTACACATGTATCAGCTGAAGTTTGTTAGTTGGAAAACATTCTACTCATTAATGCAAAAAATGACTTGTACTTTCAAACAATACACTTCCTCATACTTGAAAATATTTTTATGCAGGCACTGGACACTGTCCAATGTGATCCAATGTGCAAATCATTTAAACATACCATTTTGTATAAAACAGGAGGTATGTTTAAAAGGTGGTATGTTTATACCTTAGGGTAATACCTTGATATCTGAATATCATCTTTGGTTATTCATACAAACAAAGAGAGAACTTTGCTGAGCAGCACAAGATTTACCATACTTTCAACTGCTGCCATGAAATAACATTCAACAGAAAAAAAATTTTGTTTGAACATCACATCTTTTGTTGAGAAACGGACTTTACCTGTACGAAGGTGAGAGCGGCTTTCTGTAATAAGCACTCAGCATAGCAGATTTCAGCATGCATTTCCTCTATATAAGAAAGAAAAGTTATTTACTATCAGCAATGTTATTGTCAATACTGTCTTCTTGGGGTCAATGGAACAAACAAAATGCTGCCAAGACAAGAAAGAAAAAAAAAAAGAAAGAAAAAAAAAAAAGCAAAATTCTGCTGTTGCCATTTCAGTAATTGCTGAGTAATAGCTCTAACACACAAATCCCAACAGAATTCTTCTATTTCCCTTCTTCTCAGACAAAACATTGTCAGAGCTGACCTCAGTCTATGGCAAAAGCTACCTGACATTCTGGTAGATGGGTCTCCTACAATTTTCATTGATTCTAAGCTTAACAGCCCACTGCAACTCAGTCTTTCTGGCCTCCTTCCACGTCTTACAAGAAATTTCTGTAAATGAATATTAACCCTCACGGAGGTTCAGGCTTTTCCTACATCCACTGAGACATTATGAACAGGTTTTCACCAAGTCATGCTTAACAAACTGAAAGCCCCAGGCAGACTTTCTGTCTTCATGCAGCACTAAAGTACATTTGATTTAACACACATGACACAAGTTGCTCTGCACCCATGCTGCAAGACCAGCCACATGCACAAGGCTGCTGTATGTACAGTGCATACGTGGTGAGTTTGATGTGTCCAAGTATTAAAGAGGATTCTTGTGCCAGGTTAGAAAAAAATGCATACTTGACTCTGCCTGAATCAGAAATAGGAGATCAGCATTTTCAGAGCCATGAACAATGTACTGATACCATTTCCCAAAACACCTTAAGGCAAAACAGACAAGCACAAAACTTGTTAATATATTCAGATTCCAATGCAACTAATGACAAGGATGTACTCCTCCGCATCAATGGTTCTTAAACTTTTGGGAGCTCTCTTAAATCAAAAAAAGGAAGTTTCCCTTCAGTCCTATAATGTGTTGTGAAAGGCATTCCTTTCTTAATTCATGCATGCTCAGAGACAAAAAAAACCCCATTAGCCTGAATTCTCCACTGAAGCTTTGCATTCAAATTAGAAAAGATTATATACATGATTTGCATGTTTATTACTGTAAGACACGAGTAAAGTCAGAGTTAAGCATATTTGTATACATTGGTAGGGATAGTTTTGAGCTTTTTTCACTTTTTTATTTTAACTGTGTTATTTAACTACTTACCTTCAGTCAACTGATCCACTGTCTGTTTAGAAACTAGATTGGACAAGGATTCCACCACTGTGCTTCTTTTCCTGAATCTAAATAGGTTGTGCAGGGAAGAAAAGAAAGCCATACATTTCAACACAAACCTGAATTTAATAACTGGAATTCTTAAAAACTTCCAACCAAAATTTACACAGATTCTTAGCAAAACGATCATGTGTCAACAGTTTAAATTCTTTCAGTAGTCTAAAGACTTGTATGCCTCTAGGCTAAAGAGCCTATCCAACATTAAATGCATGCTTGCAATTTCCATTAATCTACATTAAATGCGTGACAGCTTCAACCCCACTGCCACTCACTAGCTACAGAGGTGTCACTGATGCTGGGCAAGACACTTTAACTGGAATTCAAAGTTTTATGAATTGCGTTTTTCTGTTTCTTAAACATGCACGCAAAATTAGAATGAAAAAATGAAAAGGAGCTCTGTTTTCAACAAATATGTTTCAGTATTTTATGGTGGTTTATGCCAGATAAAATGCCATAAAATCACACACTTAACTTCCAAGAGATCTCAACTCACATTTTAATTCCAAAAATTAATTTTTGGAAAAAAATTACAAACAACTCGGCATTATGAAGAAGCTAGAGAAACAACGCTATATTCAGAAAATGAATGCACTCTGTAAGCCAAGGAGTCACTGATTATAAATACTAACCATTAGCTTATCATTTTTGTTTACACTACACATTGACAATTGTGGGATCCTGAGAAGAAGATTATAACACTACACATTAACATAATGCACACAAGAAAAGAGTCAATTAAGGTACATGTAGTTATGGTAATTCTTCAACTTCGAACATTTAATTAACTTTCTCTTGCATTTTTATGAGTTTTGAGACAGACTACACCAGAGTACTCATGAATTAAAGTTTATATCCTGCAGAGATGAAATCCTGTACTGCAGCTGTCTAGAACTAGAGGCACATCTAATCTTCAGACACACTAAACAACACAGTTCAGATGAAACTGCAAATTGATAGCACATCCAAAAAAGATGCAGAAACTGCTGACTTCTTCTCTTCTTCAGACAGCATCTGATAACGTTTTCTCATTTCTTTTTTGCCATGGCTAAGATGATGATAATGTTAAATGTCTAAACTAATATTTGGCAGTCATTTTTTGGGAAATAATTGTGATAAAATAGATTAACCAATATTGAAGAAGAGATTTGTTTAAACTTCAGCTTCCACAACCCATTCTCTAAGGGGTTTTTTTTGCTGTCCAAAGAAAGACCAGAAGCAAAATGTTCAGTCCAGATAATTTCTGATGTGAGCAACAGAAATTGCTCTTAACATTGTTAATTTTAAGGTAATCTAAACATATTTGTAACTACAACAAAAAAAAACTTATTTGGTTTTCAGCAGAAACCTTAGTACAAGCTTAATTGTATCAGACTATTGGTTCAACCTTTGGAAACAACTTTTTTAAGATGTTTGCATGCTGAAAGGGGACAATTCAAAATACAGGCCTTGAAACTTTTGGAAAAACAAGAAGTCACAGATGCCAATGGCTCAGACAGTTGAAAAATGTCAGTTTATGTGTAGGTCTACACAGTGAAACAATCATTTAACTAAATGTAGTAGCTATTAATACCCACACAGGACAAGTCTGTTGTTGCCACAACACCATGTAGAAAAATATCTTCACCAGTAATGTAGTGGGACTTAGTCCACCTTAACAAATTTAGGCCACTCTCATACAGACAAGAGCCTGCTTTTAAAACATACAGAGAACTGGGGTATGTCACAAATAATACTTTTTGGATTTAGTATCTCATTACGGTTGGGATTGCTTGGGCTCACCTTTGGCAGGTTTGCAAAGCATCCTTCATTGTAGAAATTCCCACTTGTATATCCTGCTGTTCAAAGGTCATTGCAGCTTGCATAACTAAAATAGTGCTGTATCCAAGTGCATGGTACATACTATCTTTGGACCTAGGGAAAACATGAATGTTGTGCATTTAAGCAACACTTTACATTGCAATACAAAATTAAATGCAGAGACACTTGTGTAAATTTGTGAAAAGATGGAAGAATTAAGCAGGAAAGTAACAGATCTGATAATATAATCTACAAATGTTTATTGGATAATTATGACTTAAATAGCCTTGAATAGACATCATTTTAGCTCACTTTCTCGACTTGTTAGAGAGAGCTCACATCTCATGAGTTCATAATAGATAAGGATAATAAACTTCAGGGTGAGACTTCAAAAACAACGTCTCCTGAGTTTTATTCTCCCTGACCTTGGAGCAAGAAAGATCCTGGTATTCCAACAGTAATATCATCTTCCACTGAGCTTAACTGCAACTAATTCTAAGAGATAATATTCCTGGCCTACTGCCTTCCTCACATGAGCTCTCCAGACCACTAAAAGCAAACACTTGATAGCTGCGTCATCCTTCTGATGTTTCATTTAAAGCTGTCTTTGAGCTTGTTTGTACAACATCAACCAACGTATCACTCTTAATCCATTCTTACTAGCACCATACAGAGGGAGAATATTACTTCACTCTATTGACATTGGCTACATATCCCTCTTGCCAACACATCCCTCAATACCATGCGCTCCTTTCAGACACAGACAAGAGAAGAATGGTGGATGGGATTCAGATCCCAGTCCTAAAGATCAGCCACTCAGACTGCCTCCCGATGAAGTCACAGGTAAGACAGGTTTCATCTGTGAACTTCTCCATATTCTTTAATTCCCTACATCTGCACTGCCATACTTTTCTTCTCAGTGGAAGAAAGGCAACAGGGGAACAAGGAAAATAGTCAGAACATAAAAAGATGAGCTTAAAGATAAGCACCAGACTCAAACATAATATAAAACATAACCAAAAGACTATTCTGGAGCTTTGCTCCAGCTTTTCTGTATTGTCAAAAACAGTTTCATTTTACAAATTATTTGATCAAAGATGCATTGAATATGGTCTTGCTCCCCAGCCTCTCCCCTCTGCTTGAGGACAGACAGAACGCTAGAGTGATCAACTCTATAACATCACAATTCAGTGCTTCATAAACAATGTCAGATGTCTTTAATGACCCAAAAAAAAAAGTTTAAAAAACCACAAATATGGAGAAATTTTGGAAAAAAGAGAATAAATTAAAACTACTATGTTCAGACACTTTAAATTAACCTTCAGGTATTAAATACTGTCTGTTTACAACAACTTCAGGAAATAACAGAATCTCACCATGGACGAAGTAGTTCCAGCGCTTCCGAGAACTTATTGTTTAGAAATAAGTTCAGTGCCATTGAACATTCTTCCAGAGCACACTTGAGATCCATCTTGGATGCCCTAAAAAACAGATTCTTAGTTTACTCAAACTATAAATATAAACAAAAATATTTAAAATGCCTTTTCGTTATGTAACACAGGTCTTTTGTGGTGATTTTGTTTTCGTAATTTAATTTTTCAAAACTAAAGCATATGCCTGACACTTTATCTATGTTACACAGGTGCATTGCTTATTTAAGTGATGTTTATAGCTCCGTCCCCCTAATCTTACCAGAAAAATTCTCAAAATTTATCATCATGTCCAAGCTCTCAATCTTTCCCATCAGTAGAAATGCTGTTCCAGACTCTGTGCTCATATTAGAATCTCAAAAGAGGTCACAAGACAATATTTTAATCTAAAAAAATCACATACAGCGAACATGTATACTACAAATAGTTCTGTCAGAAACCTAGCTATGCCAATAGCTTTTTTCATCCTAATTCACTTCAAGTAAAAGCACTTGCACTTGCTTAAGCAGAACCCATCTCAACAAACCCATTCTTTGGCCAGTTCTGTCTGAAATACTCAGGGGCACTCACAAATTATTCCATGGGCCGAACCTGGGACAAACTGACAATCATGGTAGTGACATACTGCCAGAGGCTACACAGCCATCAATGTGCACAGATGGATCTGGAAAAGATAATCTCTCTACAGCTTTAAAACAACAGGTTTAAACTAGATAATGGGCTTTCTACAAGTACAGTTAAGCAGTGGTAAGCAACAGATCATGTCAATGAGATAAATATTTAAGTACTGAACTGAAGTGAAGAACTGTAAAGGACGAATTTAAGAAAAGAACAACAGAGGAGTACAGCTGCTCTAACAGTTAAGACACACACAAAACAAAGAGTGGGGCGAAAATATGAAAATATGACTAGACTTTTTTGACCTCCAAAGAACAGTGTTGAAATGGCTTATAAAGATCAAAACTTTTTTAAATCGTTCAATTTTATTAAATAATTACAGGAGTATCATCTGCTAGCAAAAACATTCCAAATAAGTATTTTTAACTACATTTAAAGGCTGATTTTTTTCCTAGTACACAAGCAAGGACCTGAGTTAGTCCCTTAATAACACATTATCCCTACCCTCTGTGCGTTCCCATGCTTTTGTATCTTCTTTTCACATCTGTGTCTAATGAAACTCTTTTCACTTGGTCCATGCCTAGTTAGATTACTCATTCCATTTGCTCTGCCTTTCCTGCTAGGAAGAATGGGTTAGTTGCTTTCAAAAGTTTTTCAAGAAAGTAAAAACAAAAGGTGGGAAGAGAGTGGGGAGGGATTTTTTTCCTTCCTTTAAATACCAAATTGGCACTAGTTGTCTTTAGTGGCAAAATAAAAAACACCACCACCACCACATCAGTAACTGAAGTTCATACCTACTAGACACCAAGAATGAGTTTTTATTTCTTCATACTTGCACACTACAATTATTTTGTGACTAGCACTGAAGCAGTGGCCTGTTCCAGGTCTGTCCCCAAACAAATGCCAAGATCAGTACTAAGGTGTGTGGAATCTTCAAAATTACAGAGGACAAATGACCCTTTTGGTCCTCTCCTCCTTGCAGGCATGGTTACTAACTTCGTGGTGGGCCAAGAACTCTGTCAGCCATGGGAACAGAAAAACCCCTTGTGAGGCAATTTTCTGCTTCACATACCATGGAGAATATGAATGGTGATCTGAAGTCAAGAGAGGGAAGAGAGTGGCAAACAAGGCATGTATAATCATAGAGTTCATAAAACAATCTGAAGAAACATGGACCACTGGTAACTACAGGTAATTTAAGAACTGATGAAAGCCTTAAAACACTAAGTTTCGATATACTGGTGTTCAGCCTCAAAACAGTATGCTTCCCACATGAGAAGCATGAGCAGAGAAATAATATCACAGTACTCCACCATTGTAGCACTTCTCCGAAGGCAAGGACCAAGATCTAAGGGCAACGTTTTGTTTTCAACTGCTTTACTAAGCCTCATCTTAATGAACAGAAATACATTTTCTGTACTTGTATGTTGTAAATCTGCACACTTCCACCTCTGCAATCAGAAACTGCTGGAACTTCCACTGGACAGAAAACCTAATCTTTATTTCATTTAACACACCCATGGATATGACAGCATTTTAGCTGCATGTATGGATGGTTTGCCATCAGGCTCCCAAATCCCATCACACCACCAGCTTGAGCATCACCACAATATATCAGTATTTGCAAACTGATCTCACAAACCACAGTTGTGTAAGGACACAAAACTGTATTTTCCCAGCTAAATGGGTAAGAAACCTATCTCTCCAGCACCTGGCTATCGTGTTTTTTTCCCTTTATTACAAACTCGTTCCCCTGATGCTGCCTATATGCGACCAAAGTCTGCAGACAATGCAAACAGTATTCCTTAAGTTAATGTATTTAATGTTCCCTGCATCAAGCATGCAAATGATGTTACTGTGCCACTTCAGACATAAAACTTGGGAAGCCAGTTTTCTCAAACTGTCATTTCTGGTAAGTGAATCATATTCTCTACCAGAAATTTCCTCATTCCTGTTTCATTACTCTCCACATATGTTTTCTAATGTTTTCCTACATCCTGCAGCACAAGAACATAACCAGAAGGATTTGTTGCAACTCAGATTCCTAACTTGATAGCGGAATAGTCAGAAGAAAGGAGCACACTGACTCAGAAGCAACCTGGTTATCTTTGCTGGCATTTCTATGCAGTGGCTCAGAATAAGTACATTTCCTCTTCTACTCCTGAAACATCACAAACTAATTTCTACAGCAAGTTACCAGATTAGTGAACAGTTCAGTCAGTAATGCTGACTCACACTCTCTTTCTGACTCATGCTGTTTTCCTTCTATCTTATTTTTTCCCTATCTCCCGTCCTGAAATGGACAGGAACTTTATACATTTTAGTACATTAGATGAACATACTCTTTAATCTAACCCAGAGCAGATTAAGTTAACACTACTTCCATGATGTTATTATGGATTTCACACCTAGTGATTTATTATGGATTTTACACCTGGTGTCATGGTTTAACCCCAGGGGACAGTCAAGCCCCATACAGCAGCTCACTCACTTCCCCAGCAGTGGGATGACGGAGAGAACTGAAGGGTAAAAGCTAGAAAACTCATGGGCTGAGATAAAGACAGTTTAATAGGGAAAGCAAAAGCCTCACACACAAGTAATGCAAAAAAGGAACTAACTCACTGCTTTCCATGGGCAGGAAGGTGTTCAGCCATCTCCAGGATAGCAGGGGGCCCTATCACAGATAACAGTGACTTGAGAAGACAAACATCATGACTACAAATGTCCACCCTTCCTCCTTCTTCTCCCAACTTTATATACTGAGCATGATGTCGTATGGTATAGAATATCCCTTTGGGGCCCAGTTTGGGTCACCTGCGCCTGCTGTGTCTCTTTCCAATCTCCCACATACATGCAGTTCCCTTGCCTGTGTGACTACACGAAAAGCAGAAAAGGCCTTAGTTGTGGGAGGTGGTGATCAGGGAGGTCCCTGAGCAGCAGTAACAAAAATATCTCCATATTATCAACCCTATGTTCAGCACAAATCCAAAACACAGCCCCATACGAGATGCTGTGAAAAAGGTTAACTCTACCCTAGCCAAACTAACACTTATCCGCCCCTTATTCCATACCCTTTATGTCACACCAAATGTCACACTTTCCAATACCCTATCACCTTCCCTACTTACCTGTTTTGACAGATATAGAGAAAGACATCATTCCCCTAGTCTGTGGAACACCTTTGTCAAATGTTCGTAAAACGTCCAAAAAATATTTTTTTTGTTGAATCCATGCAGTCTATGACTTTGTCCGTCACCCTTGGTAACAGCCTTTTGTCTTAAGTTGCAAATATAAGATGTGGCTGGGGGTGTAAATTCTATTGCCATCTGTCAGAAGTGGGCAGTTATCTTCTGTTAATTGGGCCACTTGCTAAAACCAGGTGGGGCAGTTTTCTTTATCTCTTCCACAACCCATCCTCCCTCCAGGAAGATATTTTCTGTTAATATGCCATTGAGCCTCACTGTATGACTGATAAAATTACATCATCCCATTGTGAGATGCTCCACCCAGGGGGAGGAGCCAAGCATTCCTACTTGGACATAATCTGAGATTTGGACACCACAGGCAGCTTTTCCCACTGGATTCCCAGAGGAGCAGCTTTTTCCACTGGATTCCCAGAGGAAGACCAGGCCCATCTACACTGCCACTGGACCTTCAGAGGAAACCTGCACCCTTTTACAAGACCATTGTTTCAATAGGACCACATCTGTCACTGCAAGAGGACTGCAGCCACCATTCAATCAGACTGCTACCAACAGCCTGACCAACAGGGTGTCAGGTTGTATTCTGACACTGTCAGTATTGTTTTATATTACTGCATTTTTATTTTTGTGGTTTTTTATTTTTCCTAATAACTGTAATTACTACTCCCATATCTTTGCCTGAGAGCCCCTTAATTTCAAAATCATAAAAATTCTGAAGGAGGGAGTTTACATTTTCCATTTCAAGAGAGGCTCCTGTCTTCCTTAGCAGACACCTGTCTTTTCAAACCAAGACAATTTTCCAACCAGGTAGCAATGTTTTGCCACAGTTTAGCAGCCCAGATGGGTTTACCCCTAGGCTGCCAGTTATTCTGCTTCCACTGCTGCCACCCCCACCATAGGGCAACCACCCATGAATCAGTACAGAGGTATAAAAAAAAAGCATTGGCCATTTCTCTCCTTCAGTAAAGTCTAAGGCCAATTGGATGGCTTTCATCTCTCCTTATTTACTCAATTCATGTTCTCCTCCAGCAATTTCTGT
Organism: Ammospiza nelsoni; assembly: GCF_027579445.1. NCBI lineage: Eukaryota > Metazoa > Chordata > Aves > Passeriformes > Passerellidae > Ammospiza > Ammospiza nelsoni. The sequence goes on along the minus strand of NC_080669.1, from coordinate 38,117,312 downwards.
GACTTGTCATAGCGGACTCCATACAGCTGCTTTCCCACAAGCAGAAGGATTAATCAGTAAACAAGGTATATTGCTTCTCAGTTTCTGGGAAATTATTATGTACTGGGACTCTTCAGCGCAAGCCTGGTGACATTCCAAAAATCTTTGCTTCTGACCAGCTCATGATTAATTCCAAGTTTCCTGGATAAGAAGGGTTTCCTATCCAAACCCTTTATGTGATCAATGCAACTCCTTTAGTCCTTTTGAACATCCAACTCAACACAGGTAACTGTGCCAGAAGCTGTGTGTCAGTACCAATCATCTCTGAAAGGTGCCAGTATCTCCTTTTCCTTTAGAGTATAGTGGGCTTCAGATCCTCTGTATACTCAGCTCCAAAAACATAGACGTCAGCCTCAAAACTTCCCTGGTGCTTTTTGCCAGAGGCTCCAGGTAGGTCCACTCTCTCCAGCTGCAATAAAAAGCTTGTTTTTTACATATGTTCAGACTGGCCCTATTCAGACTGGCTCGAGGGCTACAGCATGAACTATTTCCTACTTGATTTGTTCAATGGCTTGTTGCTGCTCAGAGGGCAATTTGAAATCATTCTTCTTCCAGGTCACTTGACTGACAGGGCTACAATCAGACTGCAAGCTGGAATGTGCATTCTACAAAATCCCACACCACCTAGAAAGTCTTGTCTTTTTTTTGCTAGCTGTTGAAGACATCACTGTTACCTTAATAAAAACCACTGGGATCTGACAATGTCCATTTTGATTCCTAAAAGCCGGATCTCTGTGTAGGTCCCTTTACCTTATTCTGTTTTATGGCAAAACCAGCTTTTAAAAGGATTGGATTATTTGATTCTTTTTCTCAAAAACTCCTTTTACTATATTTTCTCACAAAATGGTATCATTAACACACTGCAGGTGTTTCAGAGCTTCATCTTGTTCCAGCCTTCATCAGTCTGTGGCAGATGATACAGCTGTGTTTCCTTCCGACTGGCAGTCAATTCCAGGTACTATGGACACAGCTCCAAACAAAAGCAAACTGTGGCCTGCACTCTACTCCCAAAGGGACTAACAAAAACACAACAGCAGTATCAATTGTGGCACCATGTGACTTCCTTTGACTCCAACTCATATGGAAGTTCCTATAGATCCAGTACACCCGGACTCAGAGGTGGTACAACTTCATTCAAGCCACAGTTTACTGTCAGCCTCCACTCTCCACTGGACTTTCAGAATGGCCATACAGGGTTGTTAAAGGTAAGCAGGTCTTGCTGACCACTCTGTGGCTCTCTAGGTGACAAATTAGTTTATAAATGGAAATTGGAGAGTTAGATTGTGAGACATTGCTTCTAGTGCACAGTTGTGGTGGCAACTGGCACCTGCTGTTCTTCAGCCCAAGAGCAAAAGGGATGTCTGAAATTTCCTCAGTCTACAGGGTAGTTATACCAAAGCCCATCAGCAGCGTTTTGAATCCTTCACATATCCTCTCCTGAGACAGTTTATGCCAAGGATGAAGGGAGCCTCTGCTCCCGTCAAGACAGGATATTTCTGCCACTCATGCCAGTCAGGCTAGTCTCAGCTTCCAATGCAGTAAGCTCTTTGGATCCCTCTGTCATCCCAGAAATCCAAATGGATCCATCCCTATGCAGCTTGATGACATTAGGGTACATTGTGCACCACTGTCTACTGAAGCCTTATACTCCTGTGGGGCTCCTGTGCCAGGTCATCAAACCCACACAGTCCAATAAACCTGGTTATTTCTCTCCTCCCCTAGGTGGAGGCAGGGCCCCTTCAATACTGGTCACAATGTTTCCTACTATTATCTTGCAGAAATGGACTTGTACTTCTCTCCATATGTTGTATTGCATTAAATAGTTTATTTATTTGTTGTTTTGCCATGGGTTTGGTATTTTGCACTGAATAGTATGTTTGTATCACATGGTTTGTTCTGTTTTTCCCCTCTCCCCCAAAGCCCCTGGTGGTGGTGGTGGTCTCTCCCCAGGTCATTCCTCCTCTCACCCCTCCCATCGCTTCCATCCCATTGGCTTCGTTCGACACCTCTCCTCCAGCCCCCTTCCCCTGGGTTTAGAAGCTCCCACAATGAGACTCTCCATCTCTTTTTTTCTCTCCCGCATCCCCTGGAATAGTTCCATAATAAATGTGGGACCTTTGTCCCGAGGAGAAAGACTGACTCCAGTCTTTTACTTTTTACTTGTAAGACTGTGAAGGACCCGAGGGTCCAGAGCTAGCCAGACTGGACTGCCCCCAAAGGCCCCAGGTCAAGTGTACATCCACAGAGTCAGTAGTACAATCGGACTGAAAAATCTGCCTGAAAAACTGTTTACTGGAGACTGAAACAGCAACTTCAAGTTATGGCTGTTTTTCCCTGCAATTCCCACACCAGTGCATCTACAATCAAGGTATTCCCACCCATCCCACTTCCTTGTCTCCTCTCCATGGTCCTGCAGGTAAAATCGTAGGGTGCCCCATGGTGTGTATCTTCTATATCCTCTCTCTCAAAGAAAGAGGATGCCTGCTGTCAGTTACTGAAATGTAGGCTCACACATATTCCCTCTGAGTTGCTGGAGCTCCTGCATCAGTTCATCAGTTAGCTTCTCCACAGATTCTGTGATGGAGGAAGAAATACTGTCTTTATATTCCCCGAGCTGCCAAATTGCATCAATTGCTGTTGGTGGTGCATCATCTTTCCAACTTACTGTTGTCAAAGGCACTGTTTCATGTGCCCTTGCTACACTTCATAGAAATTTCTGCAACATGAGTAATTGACACAAGATGTGGTCTGGCTCTGAGGGGACCTGGGTGTTGACCACATGAAAATACTTCATTTCTTGAACAGCTAATTCCCTTAGGAAGTGAGTCACTTTCTCTACTGCAGTCCATCTGTCTAAATTACATGGAATATCATCTTTACAGGGATACCTTCTCCCCCTCACACTTGATAAGAATCACGGCCAGGGGTCTTTTCCCCCATTGCTTTGTCAGTGTCTGGGTCCTTGGCAAGTGATCTTAGCCTGGCTCCATACCCACTAATTCCACACTGTTGGCTCCATTGTCCCACCAGCACACTAGCTAGGCAGCAATATAGTCATGGATGACTGCTGAAATCTTCTCATGTCTCCCATAGCTCCCTCAGGGATAGGGATCAATTCATGTCACTTCTGGTTCCTGTGATGGCCTTGATAATGGCTCTGAAAAATCACCCTTGTGATGGTTCTGCTTCATCATCCTCACTCTCCTTGTCATTGACTGTTTTTTGCTAAAGCTTTTTGACTGGGTGATTTTGATGTATCTTTCTTCTGCTTCTGTGCAGGGTCCACCAACACCAGCCCACGCTGATTCTCTCCTTCAGTGGTTTCAGTGCCATCGCCACAGTTGGTGGGAGTGGAGTAGTCACAGTGTCTTTCAGGTGGCTGGAGCAGCTGCAGAGCCTGTTGTCATCTCACTGTCATATTTAGAGACCTTCTTTTTCTCCTGCAGGTACTAAGCAGTGTTAAACATCGTGACAGAACAACTTTTTTCAAAATTTTAGTAGTTTTTCTGGATTCAGCATTTGATCAGATTAAAGGTGCAAGCACACTGAAGGTGCTCACTGCCCTAGGTACTGGCCCATACAACCCCAAACACCCTGTCATTCTGAATTATCCAGCTTTTGGGCATATCTCATGTTATTAGTCTGACCTTAAACAAGATCTGAACCATACGCAACAACATGCTGGCTCCTAGCAAAAAAACCCAGGCTGTTTTGAAGGGCAGTCAAAGGATATTCAGGAATCTTTAAAATCTTGACTACCAGCCTGGAAGACAAGGAAGGAAAAAAAAGGAGGAGAAAAAGATATAGGAAGGTGTCTCCCTCATAGGCTGTTCCTCTGAGGAACCAAAAAACCTGATTATTAATTGCTCCCAGCAGGTGACTCCCAAGGCACAAAGGTGCCTGCAATCTTGCATACAGACACATCATGCTGGTGAGCAACGACATTATCATGTGATAAGCCCATTCCATAAAATACAACACACAGAACACGTACTGCAAGTAAGGAATTATTTCGATAATATAGACAAAATACGACAAGTATGAGAGCAAATAAATCCATATTGTAACCAGCAACTATTAAACCAATAAAATGAATATTTATAACAATTTTATTTTAACACACTTTAGTCAGATATCTCCTGATCTCAACCCTTTGCGCCCCACACTGGGCACCAAAAGAGACTCGTGTGGTTTAATCCCAGATGACAGCCAAGCCCCATGCAGTTGCTTACTCACTCTCACACTGGTGGGAAGGAAGTGGAAGGGTAAAAGAGCTAGAAAATTTGTGGGTTGAGATAAAGGGAATTCAATTAGGAAAACAAAAGCTTTACAAACAAGCAAAGCAACACAAGGAATCAACTCACTGCTTCCCATGAGCAGGCAGGTGCTCAGCCATCTCCAGGAAAGCAGGGCCCCATCACACATAATGGTGACATGAAAAGACAAATGCTGTCACTGTGACTGTCCTCCCCTTCTTCCTTCTTCCCCCCACTTTATATACTGAGCATGATGTCATGCTCTGGTCTGGAATATCCCTTTGGTCAGCTTGGGTCACCTGAACTGCAGAATCACATAGAATTAACTAGATTGGAAAAGGCCTTTGAGATCAAGTCCAATCTACGACCAAACACCACTGTGTCAGCTAGGCCATAGCACTAAATGCCACACCCACTCTTGATTCTTAAACATCTCCAAGGGTGGTGACTCCAGCACCTTCCTGGGTAGCCAAAGCCAAGTCTTTCTTTCTGTGAAGTAATTCTTCCTAATGTCCAACCTGGACCTCCCCTGGTGTAGCTTAAGACTGAGTTTTCTTGTCATGTCACTGGTTGCCTGTGAAAAGAGACTCATCCCCACCTGGCTACAGCCTCCTTTCAGGCAGTTGTAGAGAATGATAAGGGCACCCCTGAGCCTCCTCTTTTTCAGATTAAACAACCCCAGCTTCCTCAGCCACACCTGATAGCATTTGTGCTCCAGACCTTTCAACAACTCCACTGCCCTTCTCGTAACACACTCCAGCATCTCAACATTCTTCCTAAACTGAGGGCGCCAGAACTGGACACAGCACTTGAGATGTGGCCTCACCAGGGCTGAGTACAGGGAGATAATCCCTGCCCTACTCCTGCTGGCCACACCATTGCTGGCACAGGCCAGGATGCCACTGGCCTTCTTGGCCCCCTGGGCACTGCTGGCTCATGTTCAGCTGCTGTCAGTCACCTCCCTGAGGTCCATTTCTGCCTGGCCACTGTCCAGCCACTCTATTCCAGCCTGGGGCACTGGCTATTGAGGCCAAAGTGCAGGACCTGGCACTTGACCTTGTTAAACCTCATTTTGTTGCACTCCACCCATCGATCCAGTCTGTCCAGGTCCTGCTGCAGAACCCTCCTACCTTCCCAACAGCTCATCGATACTTGCACCCAATTTGGTGCATCTGTGAATTTACTGCAGACATACCTGATCTGCCAATCCAGACTATCAATAAAGATATTTAATGGGGCTGGGCCCAACACTGATCCCTGGGGGACACCATCAATGAGCAGCCACCAGCTGGATGTGGCACCATTCCCCTCCACTCTCTGGGCCCGGCCGCCCAGCCAGTTCTGAACCCAGCACAGAGTGCTCCTGTCCAAGCCGTGGGCTGCCAGCTTTTCCAGGAGAGTGCTGTGGGAGACAGTGCCAAAGGCCTTGCTGAAGTCCAAACAGACAACATCTACCAGTTGATTCACCTGGTCATAAAAAGAAGCCAGGTTGGTCAGGCAGGACCTGCACCTCTGAAATACATGCTGGCTGCCCCTCTCACGTGCCCTCCCAACCTCCTCACCAATGTGGCATTACAGAAGGTGGAAAAGGCCTTGGCTGTGTGTGAGCCCTGCTCACCAGTTACAAAAGCTTCCTTGTATTATCAATCCCATGTTCAGCACAAACCCAAAACACAGTCCCATACCAGCCACTGTGAAGAAAGTTAATGCTACCCCAGCCAAATGAAATAAAAAGGATCAGAAAATTGTGCTATACTGAATGTTACAGCAAGATAATAACGTTACATTACAAGGAGAATAAAATGCTACTGTATTACAGTCCTGACACTTTAGGGATTTTTTTTTTCCCCAACAGATAGCATTTTTGATAGCATTTTTTAGGTTTTCCTCTCACTGCTATTTCAAACTTCTTTCAGGAAAAAAGAGGAAATGTTGTGAATCCCAGCAATAGTTTGTGTACTTTAAGTTTGATGATAAACTAATGAAATTATTCTAATTCAGTGGGAATATACTGTTCATAAGCAAGTTAATTATTAGCAACTTTAAGTAGGTTCTTCTAACAAGCTACTTGGAACCACAACAGAAACAAAGCATAAGAATACAACCTGAAAACCCCAGACATACCGGAATACTCACTTATTAGGACAACAGTCCTCAAGATGAACACAAAACAAAAACATTATTAATTTAAAGCATCAGAACAGTTTACAACTTAAGTTCCTTTCCTTTTTTCCCCCCTCTGTAGATTAATAGAAAAAGGGAGCATAACTACCAGCCTAAAAAAAGGAAAAGTCAGTGCATTAGTATTTAAAAGTTATGTACACATGAGTAATGAGTTAGGCAATGACATGCATCTCTCTACATCAGGGTTTAGTCTAAGAGTATTCCTGAAAAGCCATTATATAGCTGAAGTTGAACCTTAACTTGGTATATGTGGCTGTCTTTGTATTTGCAGAAGATTTAGTAAGCTTTTAACAATCACCCCAGGTGCAGTGATTTACCAACTCTTCTCTTAGAAGGGGTTTCAGGAGGTACTGCAGAATGGGAGAACTGCAGAAAAAAATTTACCTGTAATCTACCAGTGCTTTCCACCTTTTATATTAAATCTTTAGGACTGGGTCCCACATCACCTTTTTAACATCAGCTAGACTCAAGTGTTCAAGCAACACTTTACATGAATAGGGATTGAAGAATTTAGTTCTTAAACTTCTAAAACATTTTGTTGGCTTTTTTTACAACACGGCCAAAATAATCAGCCTTATCTGATAAACAACACTGAATTGCCAGCAAATTGGTTTCGTTCAGCTGTTCTAATCAAAGGTAGCCTCACTACAGTTACTAAAAATGTTTGTAATGATTAGTGAGAATAAAGCAAAATTTTAAGTAATAAAGACCACAAAAAAGTGAAACTAGCAATAACTGTTTTAAGATAATAATATTAAGATGCAAATCTGACACAAACTAAAGGAAAAATAAGGTCTTCTAAAAATGCAGGAAATATGGCGAAAATGCTATTTTGAGTACAAGTATCAAGAAAACAAGATGCATTACAATTAAGAAAAAATTTTCCCAGGACATAAATACTGTAGCCAACAAGTGACCCTTAACACTTAGAGGAGCTAAATCAGAAGGAAAGTATTTTAGAGGCATTTACTTTCATAAACTTAAATAAGTATCACCTCGTGTGTGAACTACAGTATCGGCAGCAAGAAGCTACCATATGTAGTACTCTTCTTGAACAGCATTTATCCAAGTGTGTGCTGGAGTATTTACTGCCAAACTAACGATGACAAAAACAGCTTTAAAACGGATTGCTCTCAGTTGGTTCTTGTCTTCTGGAGGAAGATTGTTAAGTCAAATAGTCATAATATGCTGTCAAAATCTGATACTGTCACTATACAGAATGCTTATATGCTTCCTGAAGTAGATCTTTGCCTTTGCAGCAATGAATTGGTTCAAGAAAACTCAATATTGAACTGCTTATATTTTACCATATCAAAAAGAGTAACTATCTTAAACAGCCACAACATGACTTCTTAACAGGAATTAACAGTTGATCCTCAGTAGAATCTATCCCATACTTTCATTTTCTTGGCTAGAAGGCTCTGACTATTTTTGTAAACTGCTCTACTTCAACTTTAGTGATCCCTGGTAATGTCCAAGAACAGCGATAATTTTAAAGTTTTTTACTTGACAGGAATCCTTTTCTCTTCCCTCCACATACCAAGGGAACTATGTGCAAACCACACTATGCTTTTTCCACACACCTGACCCTGAGCTGTGTACTTCCATGCCTGCTTAGCATAAAATAAACTCAAATCCAGCCCTCCCATGCAGAGGGCCCAGGGCCTGCCACTAGGGCTGAAATGCCCCAGCCCTAGAGATGCCAAAGCAGGCAAGGAGAAACACCCCTCTACGGTTAGGGTGAGAACTGCCTCCCTCCCATAGGCCTTTGCCGGCACATGTTAATGTCTTGAGTTCTATTAGTTTGTACAGTTGTTCCACCTCAGTTCAGCCCTCGTTCACCATATCTGTACATTCGCTAGAATGTTCTCCCCTCTCCTGATCCCACTTTGTTGCAGTGTTCCATTCCTATTACTCTATGATTCCCCTGGTTGGCTGTCTCTGCTCTGCACCACTTCCACCTGTTCCCATTGGTCCTTGACCCTCCGATCAACCCCTTTTTCCCACATAAAATTCTGTGCCACTCAGCCCAAGTTCATCTTTGTCCCTGGACCCCCTCCAAAGCAATAATCAGCTTTTGGATCTCCAAACAAAGACCTTCCCCTCTTTTGTCAGCCATTGTAGCAAGTGTGCTCTGGGCCCCAAGAGCGCTGGTCGCTCTCAGAAGAGCCTGCTGAAGCACACTGCTTCACTCCCAGTCTCCTTGGAAGACTTTCTCCCAGCCAGCATCAAAAGCTGGACTAAAATTACAGTATCAAACATCACAGTTTACAGGTCACAGACATAATAAATCATCACTTCATGTTCATGTCTGGCATAACTTCACACTGCAAAAATGCACTTGATGTCCTCTTGCCTGGTTTTACTATACAGCAGAAATCCAAAACATTTGAAAAACTGTCACCACCATATTACTACTCTTTTTTTAAACTGAAATGACTCAGACACCTTGTGTTACTGCAGCAAAAGTCTGTTCCTGGCATAATTCTTTTTGCTGTGTTTTCATTTTAAACGATGCTTCAGATTAGAAGCATGTCACTAGGACAAGAATACTAACATCCTTATTTCTGTAACATTTAAAAATCATACATTAAGAAAAAGGTAATTGTTAAGGAACAGGTTCTTTGTTGATTTCTGTCAGTCCTCAAACATGCAAACACTGGAAGTCCTGTCATAGTCTACTGTTACTTCAGTCTCCGTGAAGGAGAAAGAGGAATCCTCCTTTGCTGTGGCAGAGACTCCTTCTGCCTAGCTCTGTAAAATACTATACAAACCCCATATCTTTTATTTTCTTTGACTATTTTATCTTGACATGTGTCAATTCCTCTTGTGATTAACACCTTTCCTCTGTAAGGTTTCACATTCTTTCAATAAACTTTAAGTAGAAAACAGACTGTGTGTCTGTGAGTAATAGGAAACATCTCTATTATGTTTATTTAAGGAAACACCAGTGAAGTATGGCTCTTAGTACCTTTTTAATGTTCATCCAAATAGAGGGCAGTCTCCTGTGTCTGAAAAGCTTGCAGGATTGCTTATCTCCTCGTGAACACTTTTTTTCTGATGATTTGTCCTTAAAATACCTATTTTAAGGCAGCATTTGATGTTTTTATATGCACAGCTAGCAACTGCAAAATTTGAAATGTCCAACAGGAACCACTTTCACATAAAGACTAGCATAGACCCATGTGTATTCACTGTACCTGAGCAATCATACAGACAACTCAGATATTATTTCTGTCTGGAAATATTTCTTCAAATAACTTTCTTCATGTTTTGAAAGCACTGGACTTCTCACCACTAAGTTTGTAATTTTAAAAGAAAAATGGCTTTTGCATCTTATCCCTCTCATGCATCACTCATACACCCAACAACAGTAATACTTGTTTTCTGTCTAGTGCTGCACCAAAATTTAGATTCAATCCCTTCTTAAAGGACAGCATTAGATGCTATCACTTTTATTAGTCATTTGCACAGACAAAGATGCAGCACAAGTCATCACACAGAAGGTGAGAAACTTGTAGAACTACCTTCCTGTAACAGAGCAGTGGGTTGCACTAGTGCTCATGGCAAAAGCCCACCAAGAGCATCATGAAATGAAGCAAAATTACTTGTTGTAAAATCCTACTGAGATAGTCTGTTAGATCTACATTTTATGTTCTAGAGTTTTTAGTGAAGTATGGCTGAAGGTATTACAATCCACGCACATAGGAAACGTTCAAAACAGCAAATGGAAATAGCTTTTTAGTTGTGTTGTATTTTCTTATACAAGGGATTACTCTATATCTCACAAGTGAGAGACTTCTGTATGCTTTGCTTTAAACAAATACAAGCAGAAATGCACAACCTTTAGGAATAATTCCTGTATCAAGTCTGAACCTAAGGAATTCTCATCAATGCACATTATTCTGAGGGACAACTGACATATGCAAGAAATTGCACACAACCCTCAATCCCACACAATGCTACAGCTGGCATATGTCTTTCAGTATCTTGTTGGACAGGTACAGGACAGCCTCTGAAGGGTCATCAGGCAAGCCTCATGAAGCTAAAATTTTCTTCTTTCGCCTATAGGCATGCCATGCATACCTTTCACCCAGAGAATAATTCAGAAATGCAGAATCAAATTGAGTAACCTGTCTCACAGCTGAACATTTCTTGCTGCAGATACTAAAGTATATTACGTCCCTGATAATTCTGGAGAAATATAAGATCACGTGATCAATATTTTTAAAATGAGAACAGAAAAATTGTTGCAAACTTTTTTATCATTTAATCTAAAACTCTGTGTTCAACACCATTTATAAACACACAACAGAAAAATGGCTAAATGCTGTAAGAAAAATGCCTTAAGGCATACTGCTAGGCATATGAAACAATTTGCAATTTATATAAAGCATTTCCTCTCCTAGGCTATTACCATTAATACAGAAAGTCTTCAGTCAACTGGTCAGTATAGTAAACAGTAACTTATTTTACCCAGGTATTAAATCCACTAGTCACACCTCCACAGCAAATTCTGCATTCATGATGTATACACTCCTTCTTATGAGAAGCATGAATTTTAGGTAAATAAAATATTTATGGTAAGCACTGAAAAAAAATTTCTTGCCAATGCAGGCAGACTTTATTCCTTTGAAGGCTCACAGTCTTCACTGTTCCAGAACTTCACCAATGCATGCAATATTCTGTATGCTGACCACTCACTTAAAAAAAACCCAACTGGCAGCAAAATTATACAAAACTGTGCTAGCCAAATTTGAAAACAGAAAGAAATTAGTTTAAAAGCCTGGTACAAAAAATGTACCCAACATCACACAAATTTGAAAACAAAGAAACAAACAAAAATAATAAAAAATCTCACCAGCAAACACACAACTGACAAAACACCCCCTAAACGGTCATTTAGTTTAAATTACATTAGGTTATGTAACTTGGTATTCAGGCAAAACCATCAGGGTAACACACTTATTTTCACTTATTCCTCCCTTAGGACTTCCTTACACTGTATTTGAAATCTTATTCTATAGCAGAGAGAGACAAACAACATTGTTATTACCCAAGCCCTTCCCTGGTACTACCTTCCATTTGAATTTTTGGAGACAACTATCCGCCCACAGAGCTGGTAATACGCACAATGCAAAGACCATGGTAGAAAGCAATTCAGATTAGTATTGTTGCATCTCCCTCCTCAACACTACCTCACTATGAGATAGCACCATTTAGCCAGCTAGTTGTATCTTTATCAGTGAATTTCGGGATCATTGCTGCAATACTAACGGACTTACCCATACAATCCTTTGAATGATCAAGCCAGCTCACCACTAGGCCATTTTCCTTCCTTTAATACCACTGGGGGTTTTGTTTCATTGCTTGGGGGTTTTGTTTATTGTTGGGTTAGGATTTTTTAAATAATTTCTTCTACCTCAGATTACAGTTGTGGCAGAAAAGATGATTCAGAGCAAAAAGAAACAGCAGCTAGCTGATATTACACATTTGTATACATAAAGAGAAAGAATGGAAAACTATTTTTCAAAACAAACAGCTGTGGAAAAGGAGTGAGAGCTCTCAGAAAAACAGTGAGAAGGGAAGAGATAACTGAAGGAGAAAAAAGGAGATAGCTGCTCCTATTGAAACAAATTATTATTAAAATAGTATGCACCGAAATCAGCTGAGAATTACTTCACAGTTTTTATCTATACTTTAGCATTGTCAAAAAATGGTGAGGCTGATAGCTTTTCATAGACTACTGGAATTTCACTAAGAGAGGACTTTATTTGATCCATTGCTATACATTAACAGGTATAATGTTACATGTAATGTAGCAACAAGGCAAGGGCAAAGATGGCAGATACAGCTTTGTCTTACAGACCAGAAGCTGGGCATAGGAAAAACCTGCTAGTATTTTAGGAAAAGTGTTTGCCCTCTCTTTCTTTTTAGAACTAGAAGTCTCAGTCTTAGCCCTTCTAAACTTAACAGATTTACCTACAAGTGACAACGTTCTATTTTAGGAATTATTACTGCTCACAGCAGCAGTAATGCACTACAGGAGTACTGCAGTGGAGGCGATGATTTTTAGCGTTGCAGGAGGTTGAAGCTGTGTAGGTGATTAGAGTCATGGGTTTGGGTTGAGGCTACTAGTAGGGCCAGCCCTGTGCCTGCTTTGCAGGTGGAAAGTGTTAGTATGAGGATGGGTAGGATGGTAGAGGCTGATGATTGTACTTGGATAGGTCATATGGCTAGGGCAATGTATATGGACAGTATTATGCTTTCCAAACATAGTAGGGCTGAGATTAGTAATGCTGTCTTACAAATGAAATGCATTAAAAGACCACCAAACAAACAAAACCTTTCTCTACAAAAAAACTTCCTTCTTAGAAGTCTCATCAGATCTTGAAATATTAATGTCAGATCACCATGTGTCAGGAGACAAATGTTTATTTGCTTTATATTCTGCATGTAAGTTTTGTTTGCAATCTCCAACTTAAGAGGGCATGCACTGGACTGTCTTCCAGTCAGAAAGCAGCCCAGCACCCAGAGTACTGTCTCATGGTAATCTAACAACTGACTACAAGAAAGCGATCAAGAGGTTCAGCCTCCAAATATTTCAATGACTGAGGGAATGGGGACAGATGATGAGACAAGGAACTTTCCTGGTCGTCTGTCTTATTAAAAACATGGATTTTCCTTATCAACATATCTCTACCAACACAGCATCTGAATATCACAAGAAAATACTGATTGGTGTATATCCTCACATACTACTCTACAGGGGCAACAAAGCAACAGAATAAGCAGGAAGGAAGAAAATCTAGGCAAAATTGACCATCTGCTTGAATCTCAGGTGCCACAGGATCTAGTGCCAAGATGAAGCTCATCTTGCTGGCTCACCATCAACCCACCACTGCCAACAGAGTCTACTACTCCGAAAATAACACAGGCTACACTTTGAGCCACTTTTGTGTCTTATCTGTATTTTTAAAAAGAAACATGAGCATAGCCAAATGTTCCAGTTTTTGACGGATCATTATCCAGATTCAGTAAGCCAATAATCAATTTACCTCAAGTCAGGTGGTTTTTTATCATCGGAGAAGCGTCAGCAGTTTTATATGACAACAAGTTCTTCAGTTCAACAGCAGATTGCATTGCACATGGACAGAAAGAGAGACCCAAATTTACCATAAGGACTCACCCATATTGTGAAAGCAAGACATGTCAATTCCTTAGGTTACTATTTACCCACCTGAATAGGCATACACAGTTCGTCTGATCACTAAAATGATTACAAAATAAGCCTATTTAAGTCTTTTCAAGCCACTCCAGCATAAATTTGACCCTAAATATATGTAAGCTTAAAAACTGCCAAGAAAACAAACAGATCACAGGCATTTAGAATTGACCAAGTCCACCTGAGAAAGCAGAAAAATCAAGGAAGTGTCAGTACTGGTTTGCAGGCAGAAGAAAAATCCAATTTATTATTTCTATTCTAAATTTCTATTCTGTTCAACACTAATGGGAATACACAGCAGTATAAAAGATTATCAGATTTATTGAAAGGGACTCAGTATTTTTAGAGGTAAGTTTTAACATGAGATCTTTGCAGGTAAACTGAGAATTTACTGTATTTGCATACTCCTTATCAGACTAACAGTTTGTATCAAATAATCAAGCTGAGGTCATTGTATGCAATATGATGTACAAAAATGATCATCTGAATATGGCAGAGAGCGATAGTGCCAAAACTTAATATATAGCATGTAGATACAGACAAGTAGATGTCCACCATAAAAAAATACACAATTTTGATCTGTTGAACATTTCTGCTAGAAAATAGATCCAAATAAGGCATACTGACAAGAAAATAGGTTGAGAAGGAACCTCCTTGGAGAGCTGGCATATACGAATAATAATGACAGCTCACTACAAGTTTTACATTAAATGAACAGAAATTTCACTTATCTTGCTATGGGGAAAAGAAAATCATGCTGCAAGTAGGACACCAGATCAGGCCAGATGTTTATGGGACTAACACTGCGTCACACAAATATTGGCCTAGATCCAAAGAGACAAATAGGACATCATGATCCTAGCAAGACACTCTTCCTAAACTTCAAACCAATTTACTTGTATTTATTACATAGTGAACTTACAGCCTGTGCTGGAGATATTCTGAACTAAAGTGTCTAAAAGCACACTGCATTATACTTAACACGCAATACTTTGAAAGCACTGCATTGCATCCCATGAAATTAATTATTTATGTTTAAGTAAAAAATTATATAACCTCAAATGGTTAAATGAGCACAGCTACCAAGAGCAGAATACATAGTCTATAAACGGAAAAAGTAGCTCTAAGTCTGATACTGTCCTTAAATTACCACATTTTAAAGAATGGCATCCCAAAATACACACCTTGCAGTGTTCTACAACCTACAGTATCTGAGCTGATTAAGCACTGACATCAGCAGAGAAGCTTCTGCTCTCTAAAAGCATTGTTCACCACTGTGAAGTGCAGAGGAGAAACAATTATTTCATAATTCCATTGTGAATATATAGTTTTCCCTTTATCTTCAAGGAAATCTATATAAAAATAACAATGTTGTATTTTGACATACATTCTAAAGCAAATTTTCACAGACAAAATCCCATAAATCTTGCTACCACATTCATGATTTCAAGAACTATTAGGCAGAGATAATATACTTACAGGATTAATTCAGTTAACTTCAGGTATGTAAATACAGTCCTTGTGTAAAAATAAGTGCTGCTTCTTTCACTCTTTTCCACCGTGCGCGCACACACACACACACCAAAAAAAAAAAAAAAGGCAAAAAGACAAAGAAAAGCATAAAGAGAAAAGTGATTCTGTTTTATTTCTCAGTATCCACGAGGTTTCATTAATGAGTTATCAAGCAAAAAGAATAAAAGTTTCCATGCCTGCAGCTGGCAACAGAGGCACTCTCCATAGCCGAATTCAAAAGAAATGTCAGTGAGAGTGGCAGCAGCTACAGTCAATGCTGGAAGCTGATGCCTCTGCAGGAAGAGGATGCTGGGAGATTCTACCAATCTGTGCTGCAGCCTAATTCTAATCCATCACTCCTAACTGCAACGGGAAAATGGAGACATGAGGAACGCAGAGTAATTTATATTTAAAGACAAAAAAGGAGTCACCTTTGTATTTGCTGAATACAAAAAAAAAGAAAAAAAGGACAAAATTAAAGACAAAAAAGGAAAAGTATGCTAATGAAACTGCAGTAAAGTATGTTAAAGCAACTGCAGTAAAACTAGATCAAATATATGAGAGTTCATAGCAAGGAACACTGAAGAAAAATAAATAAAGAAAATCAGGCATGAGCTAGTTGACAGTACTCAAACATCCCTTTTTTTTTAATTAACCCTTCAACATTCTTTTCCCGAGAAATCCAAATTTTTAGCTAGAGTTCTATGACCAAAACAAATCACTAACACAGACAGCTGCTAAAAAACAATTCTCTTTATGAATATCAGCTGCCACAGAACAAAGCAGGAGTCAAAAGCAAAACAGCTACAACACAGTTTTATCCCCCTTGGTCTAATCTCTCTAGATGAGATATGATGAAAGTTCAATACAAGGGAGCTAAGCAGCAGAAAATTACACAATGTCCTCCACTATTACCTTCAAAAGGTATTCTCTAAAACTGTAGCAACTGAATTAATAGTATCTAGTTCTAGCTATGTTTACTGTTACTTACTCACAAAAATGAGTAAAATGGAAACTACAGGTTTGCATTTACTTATTTCAGGTGCATGCGAAATAGGTATCAGCAGTAATACTCCAAACCAATTTATTTAAACAATGTACTTTTGTTAAAACATTCTTATTTGTAACATACTAGGAAAGAATTACACAGTATTTTCTACAACACCTTTGGAACCAAGGGCTATGATCAGGTGGAAGAGGTTTCATGAATTTTTTAAACCTTTCAAAGAGATGAAATTGACACCTGTAATTTATGGACAATAGCACCTTTAAAATCGGGACATTCTACATTTTCCATAAAACTTGAACCAGCGGTGTTAAAGACCAAGGAGTTGAGAGATATATATCCAAGTTCTCCACCATGTCATTTGAAGGAGTGCTTAGTATATTAACTGACAATTTGCATAACAATATTAGGGGCAGGGAAAGTAAAAGTGCCAAGATTTCTGTGACCTTGTTTACACATGAAGAACAGACAAGTTTTAATCGAGGCTGCCCAGTCACAAAGAAGTCAACTCAATTTCCCCACAAAACATAGAGTGCTCTGTTTTTAACATAGGATAAGGTTCAGACAGTCCACATCTGACGGCTCAGAAACTACTTTCTAGAAAAAGCTGAGTTAGTCAGGAGAACATTTCCACAGAGCTGACAAAAACAAGCCTTCTGTCTGCAAATACGAGCCCATGCTCAAACATTTTCCCCTCAACTGACTTAAAGGAAAATGAATACACATACACTAAACCTTCCACACAGACTGATTCCCAAAACACTCTGTGACAGCATTTAATCCTATGGGAAGGAAGGGGTGGACATGACATAACCAAATAAAACACCAAAGCAACACTATAAAAAAAAGGTCATTTTTTTGTTTGTTTGATCACTTAAACAGGAAAATCTGGGTTTCAGTCTGTTTTCCTTAAAAACAATCCTGCTTCTCAACACATTCTGACTAATTTATTATTTTTCTTCATTGATGAGTTAAAACTCATCTT
This sequence comes from Ammospiza nelsoni, assembly GCF_027579445.1. Classification (NCBI taxonomy): domain Eukaryota; kingdom Metazoa; phylum Chordata; class Aves; order Passeriformes; family Passerellidae; genus Ammospiza; species Ammospiza nelsoni. Next base: position 38,100,105 of record NC_080669.1, on the reverse strand, counting down.
TCCATTTTCTTGTCTAAAGCACTTACATCTTAATGGTTGCACCACAAATCCAAAAGTCTACATCACTTTCCAAGTCTCAGAAGTTATTCAGAGAAGGCAATTCCTGAGCTGCAGGGCCACAAATAGTGTTATGCAGTCTTTATCAAAGCACAGAACAAACATTATTTTCCTGAAAGATCTTTAAAGAAAGAAAACAGAGATATCATAATGTATTCCAGCATAATATCAAGATTCCAACACAACACTTAAATAGATTCCGTAAGTCTCCAGAAAGTCCCATTCTAAAAATTATGTGAATTTAAAGCCACAACGTTGATTTGTAATGAATGAACAAGCCACAGAACTGCAAAGAAATATTTATGCTCAAGTAAGACAGATTTCTTTTGGTGAACGTGAGATAACAGAAAAACATGCTGTAATATCTTTTTGTGCACCAGCTTTTAAGCAAAGCCTTGCAAAAAGAATAACAGAGTGTGGAAAACATGCAGAGTTTTGGGCACTTCTGTGGTTTTTTTGAATTTGGGTTTTTGTCTACCTCCTCTCCTCGGTTTCTAAGGAGCTACAAACACAAGTGGAAACACACATGTCAAAGTGAACAGAAGATCCCAATACAAACAATAGCACAATGTGGCCTGACATTTTCTACTGAAATACAAGCACAAAGAAATCTTAAAGCACAGGCAAAAGGTGTAGTGGGAATAAACAGGTGTTTAGACATGAAAATGTGTAACCATGAAAACGTGTAACCAATGGAAACCTCCCCAAGTTTAAAAATCTATAATCTTAGAACTGTTTGGGGTGAGGAAAGATTAGAGAGATAAGGCTGCTGTATCATTACTGCTCTTTCAAATCTTGAAACTCACAATATGAAGTAGCTAGTGGGTCATGTTTTTATATTTATGCAGCTATGAAAATATCTTCTAGACACAAAAACTGCCTTTACTCAAACTTTTTGCCAGTAACCTTGAAGGTCAAACATAAGAAAATAAAATATTGATGACTTAAATTGTCACAGCTGCTTCTCACCATCTCAAGACAATGCCAAAATGTGAGTTTAAACTTAGGAAGACAGGAACTGTCCCTAAAAGTTGTTGGGTTGCTGAATTAAAATTTGAATTTAGAGCCATTTCCTTAACTGTTCAATTTCATTCACGGACAAAACACTCACATGTGCAGGTGTAACTGAAATCTTAACTACACATCTAAGATTACAAGGATAACCTGCTCTAACTTCCTTAAACACTTCTGGCCCTTAATCTATCACCCCAGTAATACCACACAGAGCTGCTTTGGCAGGATCAAGGATTAACAGTACACGGCTTCGGTCAGGCAAAGAAAATGCAAAAGAGAATCAACCAAGTATGTCTCTTTCTGCTGAAATTGATAAAGACAAAAAATCCCAGGAGTTCCATTCTTGATCAAAAATCATCTGTCTGCTTTGCTTACAGAATGCAAGCTCCCACTCTTCCAATACTTAATGTTTTAAACACATTTAAGTGAGATCTCGCTCTCTTTCCACTGATGACATGACACAGGGTCTGGTGTCTAAAATTTCTAGAAAAATAGCACAACATCAAGACTTCCTCTGCATATGAGCTGCTTGAAGCCATCAGCCAGACTACTGCATTTCTTCCCAAAAACTATGACAGAGCATCTTCATACAGAGCATCTACATAACCACACAGCTATATAGATAGAGCAGTTGCTCTAAATGCTGCTATTCATTTACATAAGCCTCTGATATTGGTTTAGTAAACAAAGGCACTATCTTTGCCTTTATCTCAAAGAGAAAGACTGCATGGCAATCTAAGGCAGATTGAATTGACAAACATAAATTGATGGCTACTTATTCCTTTCACATACAGATGACATTTTAAGGAACAGTAAGTAAAATGAGATGGACAGAAATAGAAACAAAATTATAATTTCATGCATGTTCTAAACAAATTGAGAACTTCAGAGGATAAAATATATACAGAAATCAAAATAGCAGTGGCAAGGTCAGTACATGCTAAGCATAATACAGTGATGGTTAAAAACTGTTAAGAACTCAAACCGCTTTCAATCTAGTTGTAAAGCCAAAGACAATATAATTTAGAAAATTACACTTTGACAACAGAAAACATGAATATCTGCAAAGATTCAAAGAGATTTTCAGAATTCTCTATGAAGAGATTTTCAGAATTATTTGAAATTAAGGTAGCAGAAATATTTTGAAAAAAATAGAGAAGTAGAGAATTATCTTGTTTAGTGAGACTGAAATTAAAGTTGTAGTTTTTCCACAGTAAGATTTAGGTATTGATGAGGCATTTTTAGCAAGCATTACATAAAAGAATAAACCACACAAAATCTGCTCCATCTATGTATGTATATCTATGTTTTTGTATCTGTAGATGCTTGGCAGGCACTAGGTAACTCAGTCAAACACATCCACCGAGACCAAAACTTGGAAGGAAACACTCCAGTGCAAAAATGGTAAAAAACAGCCTACCACAACAAAACTTCTTGTCAGAGGCTTCAGTTTCCACAACAGAAACCACAGTTTGTCTCTAGTTACTCAGTCCCTTTTACAACAGAATATGCCAATCAAACTAGCTCTGAGTTAACACAAACAGATAATGATGAATTTACTTTGACATATATTCCACCTATTATCTTTGGAAGATTGAAGATGGTCTATGAAGTGTTGCTATCAAACCAGTACTTTCAAAACTCAGTTACTTTTGTTGGCAGAGAAGATATTAAATGCTAGTGCTTGCTTTAAGTAAAATAGCAGAGTGACCTACTGTAATAGTCTTCTTTACCTTTAGTACCAGTAAACAAAATTCACAGTAAATAACTCTGTTTAAAGGTTTCTTCATGTTTCTACAAAGCAAGTATTTTGTGATCATTACATGTTTTGGAGTTGTTGCTTATATCTACAGTAACTACCATGAGTAGAAGATTACAAAAGAGAATCTAATACATTTAAACCACTGGAGCAAAGACTGATTTTCTCCTGGGCCTGTCCTCAGACATGACAGCCAGCACATGGGATTTAAGGAAGGATTTTACCATATTAAGGTAACTTACTGCCCTTTCAACATCTAACCTGCACAATCTGGTATCTGTTGGTAAGCAATAATATTAAAAGAAGTTGAAGTCAAGTTGGATTAGAAAAACCATTCACTAGCATCTACTGGTGCAAAATACAGAGCCGTGTTACTCTATAGATATTTTACACTAAGAATTGCAGAGTGGTGTGTGAAATACATGAAGATCTGGTTGTTACACATTCTTTCCCAATTCTCTAAACCACCATGATGATCTGACAGAATCTGAACCAAAACTGATCTCAAAAGTAAATGTGAGCCTTTGTTGATCCAACTCCCTATAAAAAAAGGTCCATTTTAGTTAAATTCAATAAGATATAACTAACTGCAACAAAGGACTCAAACCAATGCCAGGCATCTTATCACAGAGCTCTAACAATGTCACCTTCCTATTCAAAACAAGGGAGAATGAAACACTGACACAGAAAAATTAAGAACGTGACTATTAACAACAGCAAAATAAAAAAAACAGACACAGCTTCCCAGAAACTTAAACCTCGAGCCATTCATTGCTTCAATATAGTAATGAAAAAACTACAATTAATTCTCTGTTCGTAGATAGAGAAAACTCAGGAACAACCAGTATGGCATTAGATTTAAAAAGGGCTTTCCCTCAGGCAAACTACTAGCATCATTTGAAAACTACAATCAAAGCATTTCAAGAAAGATAAGATGGAAGACTTCCAGAAAACATTCGAAGATTTTTTTTCAGTTTCTTAGCCACGTTTTTTTTAATAGTCATATCTTTGAAAGAATTTGGGAAAGGCAAGTCTAATCCAGTGAAGAATCCTGCCCAGATACAAAAAAATATACACATTCACTATGTTCAATGTGACAACACTGTTTTTTGCCCCATTAATATTCTCTCTATCATCTGTTATTGACTCTTCTATACAATGCTTATTGCAGATGGAAGCAATACTAGCCAGAATAAACTGACATCCTAACTTGTGTTATAAGAAGTGTACCTGTAAGTCAGCTATGAACACAGAAGAGACACTCAGGAAGAACAAATTATTTATTATTTATTTTGGCTCTACATGCCAAAAATAAACAACCAAGCCCAGCTCAGACATCAACAGAAAACAACAAACCACTTTCTCATGGAACAAATGAACATTGGACAAATAGTCTCACATAGCATTTCAGAGTTACTCTTGTCCCTGTCCCAGGGGAGAACAGCAGCTGAAGAGATAAGTTACCCAATCATGGACAAACTGCAAGGCAGTGAAGGAAGAGTAAGTAATCTTTAAAATGAAGAATTCCCAACTTGAACATATCAGGTTCTTGTTTCCTTCTGAGTGTCAAGAAACAATGCTTAATTTTTCTCAGTTTTACACAGATCAGACTTTACTATTCTAGGTAAGATACAAACAGAGGGTCTGGCAATATGTAAAATACAATTTTCCAAGGCCATGGATGTTTTGGCCATGAAGTTCAGTCCAAACCTACTGCTGGGTCTAGAAGTGTTTTAGTGATCTGAGGATATCAGCAAAAGTCCCTTCCTCATGTGTCTCATGGCATAAAAATGCAAGAAAATCCTGGAGAAAAACTAAAACCACTTACAAACAGCATAATGTGTTTTCATCACAGTTTAACACAGTTGTTGCTTCAGCATGAGATCTTACAACAGAGAAATGACTATATCACTTCATTAGGGGAAAACATCTGTGCAGCAGTATATTATAAGACAGAGCAACTTCCATTTTGAAAATCTTGCTTAGATAGTCTTACATAACGTATGATCCAAAATTTTCCCAATAACATTAAGTGACTATATTTTTTCACCATGCAAAAATGTCTAAAGCTGTCAGTATGTAATTCAGTTACTAGATTTCTGGTTTAATTCCTTACAATTGTCACATTTGTTGACAAATATTTCATCATATATATCAACCTACTCATACTTCCATTTCTCAACTCTTGAGGACTTTAACTGTTCTGAAAAATGTGAATGTAGTCAGTGCATATAAAATTATATTTCCCTGGAATGGTGTGCACACAGTATTCTATTTCCGTATAAGGAATTTCAACAAGCATACATTAAAAAAAAATTCTACTTACACAGGGATGTTTTCATAGGCATCTTCAAAGTTTTCCTGCAGAAGAAAAAAAGAAGTTTCAATCTAATGTGCATTTGTTTTGTAGCACAGCAGAAATTTACCATTACCAGATAGCACTTACTTCTACAATAGACAGTAATCACCAGAATAGTCACAGTCTACTGACTCTTTGCTAAGCTTTCACTGCAAATCATTATACAGAGATATTTCCGATGGGCCTACTACATCAGACTACAGCTGAATTAAACCAAAGATGTTTTCCTTTTTAGATTCTAAGCTTCCACCATGTAAATCACAGAAGGCAATACAGGCTTATGCTTCAGGAGTCTGTGCAGCACACGTCAGGATGCACTAGCTGAACAGTATAATCAACACACAAAACAAAAGGTGCATATACCTGATGTGCAGGTTGGCCAGAGTACATACAAGAGGTCTGGAATGCATGACAGATAGCATGCATATACAGCCAGCTCCCACATTAAAAGCTGTTATGTCAACAGCTTAGTCCACAAATCTGGAAGTTGTTGCTTTCCATCTAGATTCAAAGTTCTTTCAACCTAGATTCAAATTTCAAATTGAAATAAAGGAAGAAATGCACAAATGTAAAAAATGTAAAAACAAGCAGAACAGCGTTGCTCAAAGATCGTTTATTTCTGTATCCAGTTTCCAAAACTGGGCTCTAGAAGTGTGTGGCAAGGACAAATGGGCTACAGCACTCCCTCACAAATCCCTCTCCACCTCACACTTTCCAGCCTCTGGCAACCCCAGGTATTCAAGGCCTAAATACAGTCTGATCATCATGTGATTTTCAACAGATCTCTGTTCCTTCCAAATTCCAGTTTCCTCAAGCGCATGTAGACTGTTTTATTCATGAGTTATAAAATTAGTAAGGAATTCCATGAGCCTGATACCCATTTTGTGCAAAATAAGAATTTCTACTTGAACCTGGCTCCAGCTACCTTTGTTTAACAATTCCTAGTTTTATTTATTCAAAAACAATAAAGAATCAATTTGTACTTACTCTTTTCTTAAAATTTTGAAAGCTTTTGTTACATCATCCAACTTACCTCTCTTCTGAGCCAAAGACTGCTACTTTACTCAGTCACTCTTCAATCAAAAACTATTTCCCACATGTAATTGTGTGTTCTGCTCTTTCCTTAAGAAAAACTAGAAGCATGATGGAACAGATTTTTAATATATCCCGGGAAGGTACCTCGAGGAGACTAACCCCCATTTCCATACAACCCTTTTCAGTTAGCCTCTGAAGTCTGCTCCAGGCTAGACACTCTCAGCTCCCTCAGCCCCTCCTCACATGATTTATGCTCCAGACCCTTCACCAGTTCCATGTCCTTCTTTATACATGCCACAGCACCTCACTGTCTGCCTTGGAATGAGGGGGACTAAATCAGAACACAGAATTTCAAGAATGGTCTCATCAGAGCCAAGTACAGGGAGAACTTGAAAGAACTCAGAAAAAGCCATTTAAAAGAACTCTGAAAAAGCCAGTTAAATGATCCTCCTGATCTGTGGTAAACTGGAGTTTCAGAAAGCTGAATAGAAACCAACAGGAACATCCTGAACAGAAATTATGTTACCCATGTCTCACCCTAGACACTGACAGCAGTCACCAGTCTTCTAATAAACTCCTTCACTAAAGACTACTTGCCTCCTTTAGACACTTCTGGAGACAAAAGAAGAAATTCAGCAGAACAAACACGGCAAAACACACTTATAGCTTTTGGAGCACAATTCCATTTCTCCTAAGACAACAAACCTGAAAAGCAAAAGTAACGTACTTTGAACTGTCAAGTACTTAATAAAGAATAGTAATGACTGGAAATTCACATGAAAAAATATCTATGATTTGACTCTTTTGCAGGCTCTTTCAAACCTTCATACAAGGGCAGCACCTCCATTCAGGAAGAAACAGAGAGAGAATCTGCATTCTGTCTAGCTAAACGCCTCCTTTGCCTGGTGGCTTCTGAGTTTTGATTCCTGTCATTCACACTGTTCAAATGGCTGTCCAAACATTTAAAAGGATGAAGTACAACCTTAATCTTTTTCCCCAAACACCAAGGCATATGCATAGGGAATAGTCACAGACTTTCAAGGGACTCCTCAAAAGTGCTGAAAACAAAATCACTGAAGGCAGCTTCTATGTAAAAAAAAAAAAAAAAAAAACCAAAACCAACAAAAACCAGCAAAACAACAAAAAACCAAAAAGCCAATCCATAGGTATTTCTGAATTTTCCCATGTCTTCCTATTCTCACTGCATTCAAAATGGATGTTAGAAAGTCTTCAAATTGGTATCTTAGTCCCATTTCCACAGGCTTGTACAAGTTTGCAGTTGACTTTACAGACTCTCAGACAAAAGATGGGGGCAGTAGAAGAGAAGCCTAGCCATTTTCTACTCCATTCCATGCCCATTACAACCAAAAAGTGGCATCATCCTAATGTGTAAAGTTAAGGACTGAAACAAAGGTAACCAGAATAGCTCCTCCCTCATCAAGTTCTAGAAGCGATCACATTCCTACCACGAAACAAATTATTTAAAAAGTACTCAGAACATATTCACTTTTTTCCAGTAGTCTGTTAAAATCTACTTGTAAATTAAGTCTATTCAACAAAAAAATTGAGTGAAATGTTACATAAAATACACAGCATCTTAAAGGCCTAAGCATGTATTTAATATACAAAAGTGTACACATATGCATATGTCAATACAAAAAATAAAATCAAGTGATTGATAATGTTTGTCTGCTCTTCAAAGTATGGAAGATCAAAAACATCGACAGATGCATTCTTGCACCTTCAATTAAAGCCTAGTAAGGTTTCTATTTTCAAGTGCTCATTCCAGCACTACAAGTTGCAGCTGACACAACTGAGAAGCCACAACAGTTTCCAGAGGGGCTCGTTCATTTCAGTCTAGAGCAAAGCAGGCTATTTAATGCAAGGGACGTGTTTTTACTCAGCACAAAAAAAGGGCATTGTCAGGCATTGGCCATGGCAAGTTCCTTCAAGACTGAATGTGACCTCCACACTTAGCACAAAACACCATTTCCATTATTTACATGGCTGAAGAGACTGAGGTGGATGCATTCATTTACTCCGCCTGATCCAGGTTTGTCCTCCAGCAGGTCCCAAAGATACTGCTCCAGTGTATCCTTGCTATAATGGTGTCCTGTCCACAGGACACACATACAGCAGAAATCCTCAGCAAATATAAACTGTAGTTAAATGTACAAAAAGGACAACAAAGTCTTAAGAAATACACGAGCATGTAAACTAGCACCAAGAGAAACAGTTTGACAACTATCTTGCTCAATACAATGCTGGTTAATGCTGCAATCCACAGGTTTTTAGAGCACTTTTTCCAGAGTACACATCAATCCAAGAATTTAAAACACATAAATATATGCAAAACTGCCACTAGATAGCATGACTTAGACTTTTCCACAGATATCTGAAAATCATTAGCAGAAGATTTATCAAAATAGAGCCATCTGAAAAATTATGTTTCTTGAATTGCACAGTCTTTGATTTAGTTTGTTTGATAATTGCATTATTTCTTTAAATCTTTGTGATGCATCCTTTTCAAGATGCAATCAGGCTTAAAAATTAAGTTTGCATAACATAGAGGTACTAATATGTTTTGTGATGCACAGAAAGTGAAAATCAGAGACATAAATGGACACAGTGTACTAACGCAGAAGAAGGGGAGAGTTCCTGCACTCTAGCAAGAAATCACTCACAGCAGACACTCCACCTCTCAAGCTTCACAAAAGCAGCATGTCAGGATGGTTCTTTACCTAATATAAGAACATCTACCTACACTTGTTCTAATGCACTGGAAGAAAGAAGAAACAACTTGCCTTGCTTATTAGAGATTCTAGCATCAAATGTGAATTCTACTTTCTTCCACATTCATCATAAATCAACTCTAAGGAAATTTCCGACTACATCCTGTGACTCCTCAACTGTTTTTAAGTTCACTAAATATTTTATCATGCTAAGCATTTAAACACTGCTCTTTTCCAAGTGAAGCAGGCCAATTTGATCAATCTAAACTATTCCTTTAAAATTCAGATTTATGATAAAATATGACTACCAAGTAGGCCACGAAGCATCTGGTTCTCCTCACTGAAAACAACATTACTTCAAAAAACTAAATCCAATAGTATCTAGATACAGCAGACATAATTTGGAATTCATAGTGATTGGGCAAAGGAAACAAGGTTCCACCAAAAGTGTTAATCCAAAAATATAAACATAACATGAATAAGGGTCCTTATTAATTCAACAGACAAATGAGACCACATAAAATAATGAATTCCTACCCAGCATTTAATACTATTGCTCTACCACATTCCTTGTCCTTATCACAGCTCTATTTTGTCAGTATTAAATAAAGAAAAGTTTTAAAGTGAATTGAAAAAACATAAACTTATCTGTAATACCCTCCTTGGGAAAGCCACATATTAAGTTATTGCAAAGCATGGGAATCCATGAAGATAGTTGCATATTTAACAAGCACATGCACTTCAAGATGCTTTTGTTAAAACTTCTGTTCAAGTATGCATACATCTAACTACTCTTTTACTCTTTTGTAATTCAGTCTCACCCCATGTTCTTCTCAAAAAAGCCATCAATGCTAGGTGAAAGGATGCACAGGAAACCCAGTCTCTGGCCTCAGGCATGCTGCCCTACATACTCAACTGCAGCTGCCCATGAAAGCTCAGTTACCATTTTGGAAGTTGGTGACTGAATTCTACATGAAGAGAAAAAGGCTTCACTGAGAGGTCTAAATTTTCTTAACCAAAAAGAAAGGATAACACACCTTTCACTGTGTTCACGTTAAAGTTGTCATTCTGTATGTGGATTCATCCCCCAGGACTTAGGGATTTTAAATAAAACTTAGCTTACAAGCTCAGAAACAGCTTTCTAAAATTACAGGAGAGGCTTCCTATTGACCCTGGCTAAAAGTTGGCACACTCAGCCGAAACAGCACTGGCATATACATTGCATGTGGGAGTATGCATTAAACTCTTTCCCTTTGGTAATACTGAACACAGGAAAAACATGCAACCATGGGAAGACAGTGGGTGAGGTATAAGAAGAAACTGACCTACAATGCTTATAATATGAATGGAGATTACAGAAGACCTTCCATGCGGTCTTCATTTTATTGTAGACGAGTAATGTAGTAGCTGGCTCTCACAATTAAGAGGCAGATATTACGTGGATGTTAAAATGTATAGTGATGTTATTGTAATACATCCTCCCATAGTCCTCTTTCCCCTCCCCCTTGTCAGGACATTTGAAGAAGGCCAGCTTGTTACCAGGAGGCACAGTGTGACAACACCTGACCTCCAATCAAGATGTAAGAAAGTCAGCTCCAGCAATGGATGGCAGAGGAGTTGACTGACAAAACTCTGAGAGGGGGCTAAAGATATAAAAGGCAGAGCATCCATTTTGTAGAGGAGCATGTGGCTTATAGTCACAGGGACTCCCAGGACTGCAATTTTTCCTTATTCAGTCCTTTGTTGCAATTTTTGTTAAGGTTTAATAAAGCTGTTAAAATTTTAAAAGTGAGGGTCGTTTCTCACAGTTTCAAAGACGAAACCAGTTTCCAAACAGCTTCTCTAAGTCAGCAGTCACCATATACTCTTAATATCAAATGGAACAGAATATAAATATATACACGTCCCCCCTCCCCCTTTTCTGTTAAGAAATTTTGTGACTATTTTTTTTCTCCTTATCCTTAGCCAGGACTAAATAAAAAATTATTCAAAGAAACTGGTGGCTAAGAATTTTTCATTTTAGGTCCACAAAAGTGATAACCTAAAAACACTGTGCATTTAAAAGTTACCAAACATTATAGCGATATGAAAGCTCCTTAGAATATTACTCCAGAATACCAAACAACAACATGCTATCTCTCCACTTAGCCGACTTGACTGAACTGAGAACTGCTAACAGAAGCTGGAAAATAACAATGAACACCAACGCAACTCCCAGACAGACGAGTCGGGAAGACCCTTGCTCAGGTGAAGACCCATCCCTGTGATTATGTAACTTGTATGGAAATCATTAACTAAATAGAGGGGCTGTACTTGGGAGGTTGCTAACACTGAACTCTGCGTCTAAATAATGGCATGGGAAGCCTGGAAGGGCATGCTTGACTTGTGGAATACCACTGAGCACCCAGGCTTGCACAACTCTGAAAAAAAATAAATAATCAATGTCCCTCTTGTGGAATTATTAGCTTGTTGCACATCAGTTAACAAATCTAGTTTTTGTGGACAACTCTAAAGCATTAAGTATCAGAAATTACTACTTCACAAAAAAGAATGATGGAGGTGAACAAAAGAGCAACTTACCAGTCTTAAATGACGAAAATTTAGTTTGTGAGACTGTTCCGTCCAAAATAAATACATCCAGCCATGAAAACTGGTTTTGACTCATCTGAAGTTAAGAGAAGTAGGGTAACACAGCTACACACATCTACAAACTGCAGATAGTACCTGCATGAACTAAAAAAAGAGAAGCAGTTCTGAGAACTTGACTTATGAAACTATCTATTAATATGCCGGAAAGGTGTCCATAAAAATCGGATGGCAGTGGACAGAACAACTGTTGCTTAAATGGGCAGTTGCATGAGAAAACCCGACTCAGTACTATGTATTTTCCCATACGTTAGGAAACAAAATACCCAGCATTACAGCAGGATCCAAGAGGTTATTTGTGATGTATCTTCAGCTAATTCATAAAGTATTGATGTAAAGAAGATGTATTTTGATGAGCCAAATAAAATTTAGGTTTCATCTCAAAAATTTAAGATGCTTTTCACTTCCTAGTATTTCTGTAGAATTGACAAAACTTTGCATTATAAAGTGCGTAAAAATCATTATTTTTTAACTACTGCTTCATTAGACTTCATTGCTCTTTTCTGTAAGAAACTGCTATCTACTCTACAAGCCAGTAGAACATAAAATGGAAGTTAAACTACATCTTTATGTTTACAGGCAAAAAAAACCCCAACATAGGAGAGAAACATCATTTCAATGCTATCTTGGCAGAGAAACAACTTGGGAGAGCAGAGGAAGGAAAAGATATCTCCCAGTCTTCATCTCTGTCACCTACATATGCTTTATTTGACACTTCGACACCAGATCCAGGTATTAACAATTAATAGCCTTGGAAGAGAAACAACTGAATAACACACAGTTCAAAGGGGAAGGAGATGATGAAGTTGTTACAAAACAGGAAAATTATTTCCCCTTGCCAGCGACAGAAATAGCCTTGAGGCAGCAAGAATGGAATGAAAATGCGTAAGTTCTGCTCTACACAGTACAACTAATTTTCACATGAAAAGTAAAAAGTAAAATTATTTCTCTAAAAAAAAAGCACATATTTTTACGGTTACATATTATTTCAGATTTTTTGGTTTGAACTATAAACATAACTCATCTGCTTTTTAAAAACTCTCAAGATTATTTGCCTAAAATAAGAGTGTTTTTCCAGAGAGTTGAGTGTACAGACAATGGTCGTTGTTTTGGAGAAGCTGTGTTTTCTACTGCAGATGAAGAACTTCAGTAGTCAGAAGCCAAATAACAGACTTGGTAATTCAGACTTACTTATTCACTCTCATCCAAATAGAACATGCGACATTCAAAACTTGGTTGGGAGGTTGGGAGTCATGCTTTAACAACAACAACAACAACAACAACAACAACAACAAAAAAAAAAAAAAAAAAAAAAAAAAAAAAAAAGAAGAAACTAAAATCAAACCACAAAAACAAAATGACACCAAATATTACAACGCCAGAGACACATCCACACACCAAGAAGAAATGTGGATCTGATAAGGTAAAACTCACTTTTGCTAGAAGTTAGGTTAACTAAAGAGCTGATGAACAATTAGAAATTAAAACAAATTTCAGTGTCATTTAGCTTGAAAATTAGATGTCAGTAACCACAAGAACAAAGGCTTCCCCATTACAGTCTGGAACACAGTGGCCTTTTGATTTTGGCTGCTGATCACCCAAAAATTTCCAGAAGATACAAGAAAATTGAGTCTTTAAAAAATATATATACCCTCCAGTTTTTACACAGAACAGACATTTGCAATGGAAACAACTGTTATAATTAAGAGCAGCTAACCAACATGTTACAGAAAGTAGACAGTTCCTACTGTGCCTTCAACTGCATGCAGCCAGACGATTCTTAGACAGCCATACTGTAAAAACCCGGGCAAGACCAAGAACAAACCTCAGCCAAAGGAACTGCAGTCACATGTGTCAGGCTGGCTGCATACCAAAGGCAGCCTCAAGATTAAGGTTTTTCTGCACCTACTTGTAAAGATGGGCAGTGACATTTTAAAAATTGGTATCACTCTCACCAGCTATTAACTGGGCGAGCTTCTACTGTTTTAAACAGCATCCTTCCTTCATGACTGAAAAGTGGAAAAATCAGCAGATTCAGCTACACACTCACCAAGTAAAGCATTATGACTACTTTAATTGACATACAAATGGTTGCTGTCAACAGTTATCCATTATCAGATTCATATCCAACATGCTGCCGAAGAACGCATAATAGAGTTTCAGTTAAAAGTTGGCTAAACACCAGGACAACTTTACTTAGTGTTGACAGTGGCTTCTTCTTCCTATTCAACCTGCAGTTCTTTCTACAAAGGAAGCACTTCTAAGAGGCAGAAGAATAGGATAGTAGCCTAGAACTTTACTGCTGCAATAAAGCTTTCATCTTCCTAGCTGATCACCTTTTCTGTCTGTCTCACACAAACCTCCCTGGGCACCCCCAAGACCAAAGGAGTGTCATGTAGCTTCTATCTGTTTGAATGTGGTACTGGAAAAAAAAAACAAATCAAAACAAACAAACAAAACACAAAACCAAACAACAACAACAGAACAAACAAACCACATAATCAAGAGTTCAACATTAATTACATTTGCACCAAAGTGCACTCCTCATAGAAAATCTCTGCAAATATTGCATATGATTCTATTATTGGTCAACTTCATTACACAAAACTGATTGCCAAGCAATCCTAAACTGAAAGGCAAATACAATCAGCTTGTCTGGATACATCTTCTTTTTCCTACAGTAGGAAGAGAAATTTGAGAAGAACGCAAAAGCTAGTACAGGGCCCGAGAAGACTGAAAGAATACAAAAGCATTCTTCTCAAAACAGATACTACACAAGGGAAAACACTAAGCTTGTCCTTCCTAGCCATAAGAAAGATTACTCAGTCAAATTAAATCTTGCAGCAGACAAGCTTTTAAGTATTTCAAGAACTCTGTGTCAAGCTCATCAGTTTTTGTAAAATCTTGTACCATCATTCAGTCATTCCACAGAAATTGCATAAAACACCACTGAAATCAAAAAGAATTTTAGGATGCTATTTATTATGTTTATAAAGTTAGCAAGAGTTCTACTACATCTTTCTAGTCCTAATAATTCCAACATGAGTAAATACTAGTTACAGCTGTTTTTCCAGGACACTGGACACAAACATGGATGAGATACCACTGCTGAAAGACCAATCTGATAAGGCTTTCCCTACTTTAAGCCACACAGCTTAACAATAAACTTTCAATAAACTTCTGTTGGCTTCCAATTTCATTATTATTTTTCATTTGATAAAAGAGGTGGGCACAACGTAATTTCAGAGACACAAGTAGAGAGTACTTTGAGACACTAACTGAAGGTAGAGCAGCAGAAAGAGAGCAAGTTAACTCTCTTAACATAGGCAATCAAGGCATGAGCAACTTGGAAGTTACTAGCCACACTGAACTCAAACCAAAAAGCTTGGTCTTCCACAATCTGGGAAGGTTACTATTTCCTAGCCAGTGACCTACCATCTATTTTAGTTCAGAATTGGCTCTCTCTCATCAAGTTTAACTTTCCATGACTCAGTAACATCCACAGAAACTTCAGCTCAGTTTAGTCAAAGGATCACTAGACAGTTTGCTGATAATGAAATGTTATCACTTCAAGAGATAGGGTATCAGTAGATAAGAAGCCAAGATACTTTTTGCCCTCACTTGAGTCAACACAACCTACCACATAAAATAAAAGTTATGTGAAGAGGAAAGAAAAATATGATTGGAAGATCCATTTAACAAACAACAGAAAACAGCTCTTATTGGAGGTGGAGTATCATGCTTCCTGTCTCACAAGGGTAGGTCTATTTAGCATTTTCATCTAACCTTTCCATGGTCATTCCCATACTTCAGTGTTTGTAATGTGACTGATGAGGCAGAACCTGACAGTTTTTACTTACACATAACTCACACATAGGATGGATTAAACACAAAGACATAGAGAAAGTCAAGCTGCAATTACAATTAAGAGACAGTCCTTGCTCAACATAAGAAACAGACACAGTGGAGTCTACTTCCCACTAAAGCAAAATATAGATAGCTAGACGAAGAGCACATTGTGTTGTCCTGGACTTTACTAAGCAATTTCATATAAAGATGCTTGATACTTACCACTTCCAAGAGATGTCTAAAGCTACCGGGAAAAACCCTAATTATGGTTCACCATGCACTTAATATAGACTATGCAGACAAAATCAAATTACAGCTTCCCTAGAGAGCTATTTTGACAGTGTTACAGAATGCTTATAAACTACAATGTAATCAACAATCCTATATTAAATCTCATTCAAGACACATTACTTTGCCACTGGTGATATTAAGACATTACAGAGATGACCCCAAGCTGGGGAACAGAACAGGTTTACCTCATATTAAAAACAATCTCCCTGTAACTAATAAAGACTAGCTTTGCCTGTAACAAATAAAAAAAGATGAAAGGGGCATTAAAATTATTATCTTAGGTTTTAACCTTTTCCTGTCTTCCTCTGGTTAAGTATCTGCTTGACTGTACAGCTGATCACTCATTTGTAAAGAATATGAATTGTAATAGCAGCTGCTGCATATTTAGCACCACAAGGTTCTATTTTATGTGAAAAGCAATTTAAGTTATTTTTCTTAACTGATGCATTTCCTTTAAAAGAAGATCTTGCTGCAGTAATGGTAATTCCAACAACCCTATTTTTGATTAAGTTGTTCTTATTTCAGAACTTCAAAGTCTCTATATTTTCTGATCCATGAGCAGTACTAACTGCAGTAACAGAAGAGACCTTTAGAAATCAACTTTATCTAGAGTTAAAAGTGGCTGTATTGCAAGATGAAAGCAGCGACTTTTGTCCAGAGCACGGCTTGTTCTCTCTGTGCAAGACTAGCTTCCATCTCTTCTGAAAACTATATATTTTCATTACCAGAAAAGCATTGTCAAAAGGTTGTAGTAATTTAAAAACATTACTAGTATAAAATTAACTAATGATTAACTACTTTATATGCATTCTAGGGAGTTTGTTCTTTCCACCAGAAAAAAAAACCAGACAAACACCTAACACAGAAATACGGTGTCACATTCAGACCAAATGTCACATTAAATTACACTAAGCAGAATCAGATCTTGACTTAACCAGCCAGTAAGCTAAAGTGTTAGTTCTTCCTGGGCTACTTACAGGCAAACACAAAAAGAACACATTCTCATTTGAAGTTACAGTAATTCTTACAAGAAAATAAAACAGAAAAACCCTACAAGTAACACAAAAATTTCATTAACATAAAGTAATAGTTAGCCTATTAATGCCCCCCTAAATTTTGGTAATGTGCCAAGTGTCCATGTAAGTCTACAGCTTTACTTCTTCTGTCATGTCTCCCCCAATGTCAATTCTTCCTCCAGTCCATCCCCAAGCAGAGCATGGTATTTCTTCAGGTACTGCAGGATCCAGAACAGAGACAACAAATGGACTACACAATTGCACTGAAAGCAGCATGTGTTTCCCAGTCGGAAGCTGTAACATCTGACAGACAGTTGTAGTTCCATTCCCCAGCATGCACACCCCCCAGTACAGCTTACTGACGTCATGGGGAATTTATAGCCTTTGAAAGATCTAGCTGGCATGTAATAACAAGGACAGGATTAATAAGCAGTTGTTACCAGATGTATCACTCCTTCTACCCAAAGGGTCACTTTACCACAAATGTAAGTTTACAGTTTGTCAGTGCCTCTAGGCAGCTGCTCATGCACACACACTCCCTCCTCCTCCTCCTCCAGAGTACTCATGGGCAATCAGAGCACTGGCTCCTCTGCAGCAAGCCCACACCGCAGTAAGTGTCTCTGCCTCTCATGACTCATACGTTGCCAAAGGAAATCCTGCATGAACCGCACAACGGTTCAATCCAAAGCACTCAACCTCCCCTTGCACCCTTTCTTCCTTCCACCAGCACCCAGAGACACAGAACAGAAAAACAGCCAAAAATGTTACATGAGGTGTAGAGATCTTCTTTTAAATTATGGAAAGGGAAGTATCAGACAGACAATTTTTCCAGGCTGCCAGGAAACTACTTATATCATAGCTGATCTCTACCTATTACTCCTATCCTTATCCATTTTCACTTTAGCACACAGTCATTACATACTAGAAAGTTTTTATCAGTTTGCGGATGCTGTTGCAGAAGTTTTTGAAATTTCACATGGATTTTTTAATTACTCATTCATACAAACACTTAAGGGTGACTATTTTTTAATGTTAGAAAGATACCATTTAGACCAAATTCTGCAACTAATAAAATCTAAGGTCAATAGCCACCAGACCTCACATACATAAACTGAAGAGACCAAGTACTATGGTATGATCTACAAAGATATAAACCACAAAACTGATACAGAGTTTACCTTCCCAGAATAAAACTGCTTTATCTCATCTACAGCAAAGACCAGACCTAAAACAAAGAAAAAGGATCAGACACAAAACTTTCAGTCAAGGACAAGAGGAGCATGTTTCAGAGACAACTGTACAGGCAAGCCCTATATCCTTGGCTGTCATCGCAAGATGTAATCTCAGCTTCCCCTTCTTCCTCTCAACATGTCTCCCTCACACCAGAGGACTTCCACAAACATCAAACACAAAGCAACACGTTATGTGGATTTAAAAAACAAAAAGAAACTAAGCCAAAATATTAACCACACTGGACGTCAATTCTTTCAGTGATGTCAGGCAACTTCCTTTCTCTGCTGCACCAGAAGAAGACACCCACACAGAAACACTGACAGGAATTGAAGGCAACTGTACAAATCCCATTGGCCAAGACAAGTTGCTTTTTGTAGAAAAACTAGGTAACAGGACCACAAACTGTGTTCCATGTTGCAACTCAGACTGCTGTTCAGAGAAAGCACATAAACCACTAAGTAATGTCTAGTTTTCGTCCCCATTATGTTTTCTTTACTGTTCCTTCATTTGTGCCCATGCACAGCTACCTGTGATGACATACCTGTAAGATGAACACTCTGGCTGATTCAGCATGAAACTAGTAACTTCAACATGTACCCAATAACTTCTTGCCTACTTTCCCTTACAGCCCTGAACATCCTCCTCTTCATTCACACACATTACTATTTAAAATTACAAGCACTTTTTCAGTACTCCAGTGTACAAATTCACAACAAGCACTAACTGAGAAAGCAGTTAGGAGGAGTCTTTCACAGCAGAACTCTGAACTGCAGAAGATAATAAAAACAGACCATGATTTCCAGGAAGACCCTCCTATGGGGGACCCGATTTGTGACACTAACATGACCCTGTATTTGGTTCCAGTTCACAAAAAAGAACAAAACTGGAAAAACCTGCATTTAGTTTGCACTTCCAATCCAAATATAACTTTATGAACTCAGCAGCTAAAAATCCTATCATTCAAATAAGTAAAATGGACTTTTAAACAACCTACTTTTTTTCTTTTTTTTTTTTTTTTGTCTTGGATTTTAAGACTCCTTTGGTGTAATTTGCTGAGAAAAATGTTCACTCTGAAGCTTAACTATACAACTTTGGCCATCCCTTCATCTCAATATGACTTGAAATTACATAGTTCACATTTAGCAGAAGATACAGCACTTTGGCAAAGCATCAAACCAAGTACGCCATCTTCGAGAAGGGAACGGCCATGAGCTACCCCGTATTATTCAGAGCTATAACCGTGCGGCACTTCAATCCAAATGACATTAAAAAACAGACACTGAGCTGCTACTGAATGTCTCTTTCCCATGGTTTTAAGAAAACTTTGCTGAAGCTGAGTAGACCACCCCTTAACAAAGCCAGCTACTTCAGTGGTGTGAAGTAGACTATACAGGCAGGTATATTAAACTGTATTTCTCAGAGCTGCATGTTTTTCCTGCTAAGATTCTCCATCTGAACATGGCACAGATTTAAATATTTTTTAGCAATATGCTTACACCAAGTCTTACCTTTAAATTCTTTCTCTGGTCCAAACCACACACTTAAATTTAGGCAGATTGCTTTGTCTCCGAAGTTGAGTTCCTAAGCTTTTCCCGTTTCTCTTGAAAAGGAACATAATAATTAACATCTTCATCATCTATTAAAAATACTATAATATTTAGATTAAAATGGCTCAAACACTATTGTTCTTCCTTAATGCAGCTAACAGAATTACTTTTCAAAATACTTTTCTTACTGGGAAGAGCCAAAAAAGCTGTACTTCATTAAGTATTCAGTTATGCTACAGTTTATGAAAAAAGTCAAAAGTCAATCCCATATTATATATTGCTTCTCTCAAAGTCATTATTTTAAATTGTTTTTGTAACAAATTACTGATTCCCCAAATTAAGGTGGGAGGGTTTTGTCAAAAAGGAGGACTACTTCAGTTTTTGCATGTTTACTCAGCTCCTTCCAGCCAGCTGAGCGAGAAGAACCTTGAACATCTGTGTAAGATGCCTCACTCTGCTGGTTTTGGCTGGGGTAATTTTGTTCACAGCGGCTAGTATATGGCTGTGTTTCGGATTTGTGCTGAACACAAGAGTTGATACTATAGAGATGTTTCTGTTATTGCTCGGAGGGACTTACCCACAGGCAAGTTTTTGTTTTCTGCTTTTTGTATTCCAGTTTGCGGAGGAAGTTGGGTGTGCAGGGGAGGTTGGGAGGGGACACAGCAGGGGCAGGTGACCCAAACTGACTAAAGGGATATTCTAGATCATGTGGCATCATGCTCAGTACGTAAAGGGAAGGAAGAAGAAGAAAGTAGAAGAAGTAGAAGAAACATCACCACTCTATGGAGTGGTGATGTTTTTCTTCCCAAGTCATTGTCACCTGTGATGGAGCTCTGCTCTGCTTTGATGGCTGAACACCTGCCTGCCCAGGGAAGGAGTGAATTAACTCCTTGTTTTGCTTTGCTTTTGTGCACTGCTTTTGCTTTCCCTATTAAACTGTCTTTATCTCGACCCATGAGTTCTCTACCTCTTACCCTTCTGATTCTTTCCTCAATCCCACTGGTGGGGTAGTGAGCAAATGGCTGTGTGAGCTGTCAGCTGGGCTTATACCATAATATACACCTAAAAAGAGATGGATTTACCAAATCCACACAGTCACAAAGCCATTAAGTTTAACCAACTGCCCCAATGGATTTAGTAACAACAGCCTTAAGGGAGAGAATCCAGACAAAACATCTTCATCTTAGTCCATTATTTCTTGGTGAAAATAAAAGCCAGTGTGATATATTCTATCATCACTATAATCCCACTTCCCTCAACTAAAACTAATAGAAATATTTTTTTCTTTCCTCTGGCCTACTACTAGTTACAGACAAGTATTTCTACTCACCTACCCAACACTACACTTTTTAGAAGAACCGGTGCTGCCAAGAGTTGACAGACACACAATTATTTTCAGAAACAGGTTTTCCACTAACCTCCTCTCTGTTTGGATGACAGACTGTCCTCATTCACCCTCCAATAAGAGGATTTCTGGAGAGCAAGAGTGCGTGTGAGGTTGACAAGAAATCTGAGGAGTGCAGCACACCCAAACACTGGCTTGCAGAAGTTTATATACCACTCTGTGGCAAACTGAATGCTTTAGAGAACTGGAATAAAAGCACGATTCATTCACTGCATCACAACAAACAATAGCATTGCTACTAAGATAGTAGATTATCTTGCCTTAGTATGTGGTAACAGCATTACCTCCTTACTCCAGAATAAGATGACAAGCAAGTCTTTACTTGCTTGATAAGAAAACTTTACCATTAGCACTTGGTGTATGGGCCTAAGTCCACACGTCTGTGATATTTACTGTTGACTGAGCAGAAACCTTTTTTTGAACCCGAGAGGAAGGAATTTTCAGCTCTCACAAACTCTCCCATTTCTGACTATTCAAGCGAACACTTGACTAACTGTGGCACACAAGTCTTGGCCATGTCCAGGCTCTAATCAGAACACATACTAATAGCAATGTGTGTCCAACTCTCAGACTACTTCAGAACTTCAGGAAAAGAAAACTGTACTAGTTGCAATAGTAAGGAAAGTTTCAAATATGTCCTTATGGTCAGGCAAGCTTTGGGAGATTTACTTAAGACAGGAGGCACAAGATCAGGCATGTCTATCACCGACTCCTATATTGAGTCATCCTGGTCCATGCTGCTAAATAATGTATGGTCTGCCAAGAAGCAACTAGGTTCCTTTTCTCTTTCAACACACAACCACTTTGCCAAGAGAGGGGCCCAGCAAGAACCTTTATCCAAGCCAAGGCATCAAGTTGGCAGTTTCATCAAGCTCATCATGTCTAGAGGTTTCTCCAAGCATACTGGCACAAATATGTCAGCAAAAAAAGAAAAAACATTTGCAGAACCAAATGTGTTTCCACAAAGTCATAGCTCTCACACAGATTGACTGGAACTACAAGAAGAAAAACGTCCCCCTTTAAGCTTATATATGAAACAGAATGGTCTTTCCATGTAGGTTGTGGAAGAAACAGTTCAGAACTGTCTTAATTTTGAGTTGTGGATGGCTCAACCCTGGCGATGTTCAAGGCTAGGATGGACAGCACCTTGAGCAACCTAGTCTAATGGGAGCTGTCCCTGCTCTGGCTGGGAGGCTTGGGTCTAGATGATCTTTCATGTCCATTCAATCCCTTAACATTCTGTGATTCTACAGTGACTGGCAAATTTTTAACCCAATTACCAAGGCAACTGTACAATTTACAGTTGTAGTGACAGTAACTTTCACTACTCCAAGAAAAGGCTACATTAAAAGATACCGGGTTCTACTTCCCACACCAGAATAGCACCAGTTCAATATACAAAGAATACCCAAAACCTTAGAAAAAAGCTAACTCTTCCTTTTGGTTATACTTTTTTCCATTCATATACAAGTAAGCATTTAAGTATCACCACCTCATACCCCTCCTCTAAGGAAAAAAAAAAAAAAAACCACTAAAACCAAAAACAAACAAACAAAAAAACCCCAAAAAAACAACCAACCAACAAAAAAAAAACTAACAAAAAACCAACAACCGAAACAAACAAAAACAACCCCAAAACCAAACTTGGAAAAGAAGTAAAAGCAAAATGTACTTCCTTTTTAAAATTCACTTCATAGGTACATAGCTTTCACCATTTACATCAGCTCTGTCTCCCTAAGAGGCACATGGTGCTTTTTACAGTGGTTCCACCTTTTCCCGTATCTTCTGTACCCTTTATCTCTCGCTCTGAGGAGAAACAACTCACAGGTTAGCAATAGTGAATATTAAAGAAGAAAATTTAATCGGAATACCGCATACTCCTTTTTCCTTCTAGTAAATCAGTAAAGACTCAGTTTTTTTTGCCTCAGATTTGGCCACAGTCAACCAAGGAATGCAAATGCATGACTCTAGGAAGCAAGTAAGAAACGGAAAAATGCAAAAAATAAAAGTAAGCCATCTCAGAACAACATGTGTAGTATAAAATTGAAGTACACGTGCTTACTTTGAACAGTAGTCACAAGGAAACAGTACCTCTCAACAGGTACACCTATTAAGTAAAGCAAAGTTTTACTTGAACTTAAGAACTTCAGAATCTTGGAAGGACAGACAAGAACCTAATTTTGTTAAATAAAAAAGAAATTACTAGTCCTGTTTAGCTTTCCATTTGTGCTGCTGAAATAGAATGGTCCTTATCTTAGATGCCAATGTGCTCTGACAGTAGGAGAGCCCACACAGAACCAGGAAAAATGGATGAGCCATGTGCCAAAGCACAACACTTTGGAAAAAGCAGGCAAGAAGAGTACAAATTTTACATTCTTCAGCTGACTAAAGTGTACTCAAGGAAACAAAATCATACAAGTCAGATGAGGATGTTTAAAAAAAAAATTATCCTTCAAGAGAGAAAGCACCCCCACCAGTGCCTCCCAGTTCCATATTTCCACCACATTCTAGTTTTTAAGGTAAAAAGGGCAGCACAACAGCTTGTTTCCAGTTTCTCAAAGTCTCTGTGGAAGGGTAGCTACCACCATCTCTTACCATTGAGGCTGCTGAAGAATCCTCAGTATAAACATGAGTGAGAAAATAGCCAGTGCTGCACATTCTATAATTTATTCTAAAGTTCATTATTATATAAAGCTACTGATGTAAAGAAGCATACCACTAGGAAATTCTTTAATCATAAGTGCAGCAGCTGCTGCAGCAGTGGATGAAACTCTTGAGTACTTAAACCAAGTACTAACCGGCTTTTGAATTAAAGACGATGCTGGTTTCATTTGAAATTAGCTCTGAAGATAAACTGTCCAGGCTGGTAAAGCCAGCCTATACAGTGTTTATCCCTGCTTGGGCAGTTCAAGAGAGTACAACATGCATCATAAGACCTTCATTACCTAAATTTTCCTTAATAGCTTAGTTTAGAGATGAAGCACAGATTAGCTGAATTGGCCAAGCTGTCCTTAATACAAGTCAGGGCTTGTACCTACAGCTAAGCCAGCAACTAAATACCACATAGATGTTCTTTCACCCCATCACACCTCACATTCCCCACCCCATCTCCCTGGCAGGGCTATGTTTCAACTCTAAGGCAGTCAGTTGCAGGTGTGCTTGACACCTCGCCAAGCGAAAGTGAACTCTGGCCCACACACTGCTGCCAAAGGCATTGAGAAAAATCTGCTAATAATATCAGTTGTGGCACCACTTGGTGGCCGTTGAGTCCAGCTGTTATTCAAGTCCCAGCAAGTCCAGTAAAGCAGCACTCAGAGCTAGCATGACTTCGGTCAGGCCACAAGAGTTCTACTGTCCCTTAGTTCCACTCTCCCTTGGACTTGACTGGGTGAGTGGGTCCTGCTGATCACTCCTTGGCTCTGGAGTTTGCTGATCAGCTTCTGGGTGAGAATCATGGTCTCTGCTGGTGCTAGGCAGAGACACCAAAGCACCACTGGTACCCTTTAGGTCCTTGAAATGTACTTTCCTGAGGTAGCCTCTGTTAAGGATGCACAGGGCCTCAGGGGTCATCACAGTAAGGTGCTTCTGCCACTCATTCCCAATCAAGCTCACTTCAGCCTCCAACAGTCAGCTACTGGGATGCCCTTGTCACACCAGAAGTACAAATGGGTTCTTAATAGTTTGACTCTGCACTGGTGACTGCTAGAGCCTTATACACCCATGGGTCTGACATGCTGACAGGTTGTCGGATCCACAGAGTCTAATAATCATGACTGCCCCTCTCCTACACCTGGCTGGATCAGGGCCCCTCCACTCCTGGTCACTGGACTGTCCACTTACTTCATATAAAGAAAATAAGATTAGAATTTCTTTGCAAAAAATTAGGAGTAAGATAAGATCTTCCACTCTGGTAAACTGGAGACTGGAAGAACAATTTTCCTGGTAAAAAAGCCATTTGGGATTGTATCTTCCTACAACTCAAGTTACCAGTGCCTCTAGACTTCAAAATAGGTTTTCCATCCCACTTTCTCATGTCTGCTCTGTGATTCCTCAGACTAAAACACAGAGCAACCCACAGTGTCTACCCTCTACATCCTCTCACTTGAGCAAAGAACACTTACTCTTAACAGCAGAGATACTGGGCCGTACAGATGGGGAGTAGGATCTGTCATTTTTTCTGTTGCCGGAACTTCTGGAACAGTTTTTCCCATTTCTCAACCATTTTTTCTGGTCCATAGGGACTCAGTATTGCCAGAGCTGACAAGCACTTTGCCCACCACCACTGCCTCTTTGTCTCATTATCACCAATAAATGGGCACACAACAATGGTGCATGGTGTGCTCCACTCATATTGCCACCCCTAACGGTCATGCACACTGGATTTCACCTGGATCTGTGGGTAGCTGCACATTGTTTTGGTCACAATAAATAATCTCTAGCATGGCTGATTCCCTCAGGTGCTGGACATGGTGATCCACTAGCCTGGGTGGCACATAACATCTCCCTTAAAGGGGTACCTCTCTCCTTCACACTTGACAGGAGTATCCTCCAGAAGCTGTCAACTTGTATTCTTTTCCTAATTGCCTTGGTAATGCCCCCTTTTGTGCAAAGAAATCCCAGCTACTTCCTTACTCTAAAATTCCAGGATGGGTGAAGTCTCTTTATATATTCCACAGTTCACTCAGGGATAAGGTATTGAATTGTTGTCACTTTTCTGTCTTTTCCTCCTGCTCTTGCGATAGCCCTGCTTCATCCTACTTTACCATGAGCTGACTTGTGGGTCCATTTCTTCTTGTTTATATGAATGACTGATACCTGTAAGAGTTGCTCCACCTGCAGTGCCCATCAATGGAGCTAGAGTCTGTCACCTTCTTGACATATTTAAAGACCTTCTCTTCCTCTGATGGTACTGAGTAGGACTTTCCGTTCATGAAGCCATACTGGCTCTGACTGACACCTGCATTGTATTTGAATGCTTGCAGAGAAGATTATTCCCAGAATAATCTTCTCCACACTTTTACTGGTCACTGAAATGAGGCTGACAGGCCTGTAGTTTCCAGGACCACATTTGCAGTCCCATCTCTTCAGAGAATGTTAGCCAGATTGCAATTGACTGGGACCTGTCCAGATTCCCAAGACCATTCAAAATTCATTTAAAGAGATCTTGTGATGAATGACATTATCCAGCTCTTTTGAGTACTCTTGGCTGAATTCCATCAAGCCCCACAGACTTCTGGGGATCCAGCTACTTTTTCATTCTCATAGCCATAGTCCTCCAGCTCAGGGTGCTGGGACACGCTTAGCCCATTTTCAGTGTTGACAAGAGAGGCAAAGAAAGCATTAAACATCTCTGCCTTGTGTACGTCCCTGTTTGTGAAGTGATCATCCTGTAATGAGCCAACGTTATTTCTGCACTGCCTTTTGCTACTGACGTATCAAAGGACGAAACCTTTTTTTATTGTTCTAACAGTCCTGGCCATCTTCAACTCCCTCTGAGCTTTGAACGCACAAATTTTCTCCTTACAACAGGGAGTAGCATCTCTGTATTCCTCCCATGCCACTAATACAACGAATGCTTTTAAAAATTTTCTCTAACATGTTCTAGTCAGATTTGTTATTACCTGAACTCCTATTTGGCACAAGAAAACGACTGTCCTGGTTTAACACCAGTCAACAACCAAGTATTACACAGCCACTCATTTGCTCTCTGGCCAGTGAGATGAGAATAAGATTGGGTGGAAAAAGTAAAATCCATGGGTTGAGATAAAGACAGTTGAATAACTGAAATAAAGTCAAATTAATAATAATAACAACAGTATAGAAAAGGGGAAGGAGAAGAGAATAAAGCCCAAGAGGAAGAAGTGATCCACAATACAATTTCTCACTGCTTGCTGATTGATATCCAGACTGTCCCCAGGCAGTGATTGGCCCCTTCCATTAAACTCCCCCCAGTTTATATATTGGGCATGGTGTTCAAGGGTATGAGGCCACCTGTCCTGGACATGGTCCCTCACACCTTCTTGTGCACCCAGCTGCTGGCAGCTCATGAAAATTTTTGGTTTAGGGTAAGCACTAACAACTTACTTAACAACAACTAGAAATCACTGTTATTCAAAGGATGCTCATACTGAATCCAAAACACAGCATTACATCAATTAACTCTACCCCAACTAAAGTCAGGACAAAACCCTAGAGTTTACCACAGCAAGGGCACCAAATCAACTTCAGATCTGTAAATAATCCTT
This sequence comes from Ammospiza nelsoni, assembly GCF_027579445.1. NCBI lineage: Eukaryota > Metazoa > Chordata > Aves > Passeriformes > Passerellidae > Ammospiza > Ammospiza nelsoni. The sequence goes on along the minus strand of NC_080669.1, from coordinate 38,072,917 downwards.
AGTCCAGCTCCCTTTGGCCAAGCAAGGAATTCTTTTATCATCTAGATGCTTCTCAGTCATAAACCTTTCTGTCCAGCCACACCCCTCAAATTCACAAGGACCTGGATTGGGTTTGTGGGTTAATTTTTTTTCATTGATAGGGAATCCCCAAGTAACCAATTAAGCTGGCTTTAAGACTTTGAAAAACCAGGGCAGCAAAGAGTAAACTTAAAGGGAAGCAGATCTGGCCCGCTATTTTAAGTAATCTTTAGACAGTGAGGGGGGATGGGAAAAGGGTGGATGGGGAGAAGAATTAAAGTTTTGCTTGAAGACTCTCCAGTGGCTGGGAATGCTACTTTGCCCTTAACAGTAAGTATATCTGTACATATAACTCATTCCAAATGAATACCATTGTGAATTCTTTTAAGGGGTGAATTCAGTGTCATGTAGCAGTTTAAGTGTTGATGGTATATCAGGTTTGAGTTCACAATAGGCCACAGCACAGGTGAACACTTTGCTCACATAGTATTTAGGAAACTGCTTCCTAGTGGAGAATAACCACAAACACACTTCAACACCACAGAAGCAACACTGCACTCATGAAAATACTGAGTTTAAGAGCTTTTTTTTTTCCTAGATGGTATACCCACAGCACTATCTCATTGATACAGCCTCTTAGTCTTAGGTCTCTGGTTCCTCTTGGCAGGTTTCTTTTCCTTTAAACAAAAAACCACCAATGGACTAATACACTTACGTTAGTTTTAAAAAATCCAAAGATTTATTTACAATTCATGCCATTTTCTCCCTGTTCCCACCGGAAAGCCACAGCTGCAGCCAATGAGACATAAATCAGGAAAACAAAAACAAAAACCCAAAAAAACCCCCAAACAAACAAAAAGAAAAACAAAAAATTCCAAACAAACAAAACCCCCACAGTATCTGGCACTTCCTTGAGCTGCAAGAAGCATCAGGAAAAGCACAAATTTTATTCAGGGACAGACTACAGCAAGAGGCAGCTACCTGGTACCTTATGCTTGGACTTTAGAAGAAAAGTTCTTGCTGGTCTATGTCTTGTTAAGTAGGAAACAATTTCAAGTTTTAGTTTAACATATTCCTCTTCAAAGCTTCAGGGGCGAAGAAGCATTCACAAGTCCCTGCAAAGCAAAATTCTATGCTAAAAGCTACGTTATATAGTAGTAAGCATGCACACTTAAATCAGGAAGCAGAGCTCCCATCTGCTGTGCTCTATGTAAACAATACTATTTAGATGCATGCAGTTCATAAAAAAAAAGGCTTATAGAGGTGTGCTGCTACCTCTGTATCTATGCATCACAGCCTCTGCAAACACCAAAAAAAAAAAAAGCCAAGACACTCAAAAACAATTACCATGTGCATAAAATCACAACAAGCTTATTAGTAAAGAGACTATACTGAACATATACTGACATGCTGACTATACTGACTAGGCAAAGACAGTCCACAGTGGTCTAGACAACTTTCTTTACAAAAGCAGCGACCATCCCCAAGATAACCACGTACCCTCTCCTCCTGAACTCTGGAATCTGACCAGGAAAAACCAAAGTATTTTCTGCATTACCACTACAGGTCTGTTTCAGACTCCAAAGGATCAAGCACTAAGCAAATCAGGCACATGCAAAGAGCATGAGGTCTTTTAGGCTTATACTGAGAAAACTTTACACTTTTTGCAAGGTATTGCTCAAATAACGCCTCTTTCATGGTCTTTTATGCCTACCTTTTCATTTTATTTGTCTTTTGCATGGAAGTTTCTTTTCCTCTGAAAAAGCATTAGCATTTAACATCAAACTCAATGAAGTACATTCTTTCCCACTGTTCATACAGAACAGCTGGGCTACAACAAAGTTGCTGAATACCTGTTTCAACAGCTGTGAATTCCAACTATTTGTTCACTGAGAGAGCTGCAAGAGCTAGTCAATAACTTTTTTTTCTCCCAACTGGATAAACATCTTGGCTTCACAGAGATGACTTTATCATTTCGCAGTGATTCACTCTGGTATACAATGAAATTGAAGCATTTCACATCCTCTTCACTGCTGCCACATATAACCTTAGGAAATAGAAACTTTCACAGCATGCTCTGAAATACAGGCTAACATACATTCCTATTCCCTAACGAAGAACAAGCTAGTTCCACTGAACTGCACGGCATAGCAAGTCCTACGTAGACTTTAGTTACTTACCACATCTCAATAGTACCACACCTCAAACACTGCGCACTGAAAAAGCATGTATTATTGAGTACTCATTCATAAAGTGTCTTCAGCAAAATTTAGGCAGGTTTGCCTTGCCAACCTTCCTGAAGATGCTGCTGGAAGCATGCAACACTATTGTAGACTGTGCAGTCAAAAATCAAGTCTGTACTCCCACACGTGCCTGCCAGGACTGCGTGTATCTGTGTATCTGTGTTTAAAAGCACGCTCCAGTTAAAACTGCCTCAGTTTGGCAGTACCATTCTCAAAGCTCATCTAGGAGAACACTTTCCAATCACCAGTTTCTCAGAGGTGTTGTCAAGGAATCCTGCTACCGGTGTTCTAGACTGACAGTGTAACAAGGACAATCTTCAAGTTCAAGCGATCGTCTGTCTGGAGGCATTTCTGTCTGGGCTGTTTGAAGGACCTTTAATAAAACAACGGCGAAATTATAAACGCATCTTACGCATACTACAGCTGTGACGAGCCGCATTTCCAAGGCAGTGTTCGTGTAAGACCCCAGGCCCACGGGGCGCTCCGGGACGCCCCCGCGGCGAGGCCTCGCTCGGCCTCACGGTGCGCCCCGCCGGGGGTGGCCGCTGCCGCGCACCTGTCCCTCGGCCCCGCGCCCGCCCGCCGGGAGGGACGCGCACCGGAGCGGCCGCGCGGCACGCTCGCACGGAGGAGAGCAGGAGCTGGGGTTAAAGGCAAAATTAAAAAATTAAAAAAAAAAGAAAAAAGGGGGGCAAAAGGAGAAATGAAGAAGAAAAGAAAGCAAATGACGGGCATGCGGCAAGGGGCCGCTTGCGGCCCCGCTGCCGGGACAACTCTCCCCAACTCTAGGCGACGGACTCGCCCCTAGACCGGCGGTCAGGCCTGCCCCTATCCTGTCCGGCCGCCCGCCCATCAGCCCCCACCGCGGAGCAGGTGGGCGACTGGGACGGCCGGCGCAGAGGAGCCCCTGCCCACATCTCTCTCGCCGCCGCCGCGCCGGCGGGGACGGCCGCTCGCTGTCCGCACGCCCGGAGCCCCTCGGTAGTCGCCCTCCGTTTACCTCCTCGCCGCCGCCACCGCTCTCCTCCGTGCCGTTTCCTACGCTCGCCATGTTCCCTCTCCGCTGCCCGCCGCGAGAGATCTCTGCGGCCGCCGCGCACCGTCCACTGCTCACAGCCCAGCGGCGCTACCGCCCCACGCCCTTCCCGGCCGCCCCCGCTCGATCCGGCCCGCTCTGGCCCGGCGCCGCTGCTCCCGCCCGGTCCGTCCGGGGCCGCGCTCGCCGCCTCCTCCCGCCCCGGCCGCCCCGCGGCTCCGGCGGCCGCGCCCCCTCGTTTGCATGGCAGGGCCCGCCCCCGCCGGTCGCGCCCCGCCGGCCCTCGGCGTCCGCCCCCGCCACACGGCTCGCGCTGCCTCTCGGCTGGGGCGGCATGGGATGTCCCGGGGCTGCCGGACCCAGGAGCGGTCGGAGAGTGCAGCTGGACGGGTTGGCGCAAGCGGAGCGTCGTCCCAAACTCGTGCCGAAGCCCCCGTCCTTCCCCCGTCCTGCAGCCCCACCTCCAGCCACGCTGCGGCTTCGCGCCACCGTGACCGGCTTCAGTGACCGAGGTGCCGCAAAGCTTCTCGCAGTCGTTCCCGCGGTGTCCTTTCCAGTGCCTGGGTTACCTGAGCGGCAGCCGGGCCGGTTCAGCACACCTGACCCAGCGGTGGCGGACTGGCGGTCTGTGCCGGGCCCCGCCGCCTCCGCCGGGGTGTGCGGCGCCGCCCGGCCCGCCGCTCCAGGGAAGGGCAGCGCGAGCTGTGCTCGTGTGCGGAGGGGCCTCGGGTGGCACTGCGTGCAGACCCTGCCGCTCCGATGTGTCAGTGACCTACAGGTACTCACTCTCGGATGTCCGGGAGAAACTTGCGCTTAGAGTCCTTCAGCTCCCCGTGGCCAGGCTCTGGGGAAGAGCGGCTTCATCACCATGCTGGCTATCGCTTGGAAAGAAAGTTCACAAAGCAGACAGTTCTCTGAGAACTCTTAGAGTCCCCCACCTCACCTTGTCCTGTCTTTAGTTCACAGTATCATAATGCTCTTTGCTCAAAATATACCAATTTCCGCTTTTCTGTTTTCTGCCAGCTGAGGTCAATGCCAACTAAAAGGCAGGTAGTAGCATGATGCCCACGTCCTACTGGTTCTCTGTCACAGCCCTTGTTAAGAAATACATATAGTTTTGTTAGTCTGGCTTCCATTAGAACCAGAGAGAGATTAAGAGAGAAAGAGAACTGAACAGATTCAGCTAACCAGGAGGAAGATACAGTTTAAGAGCTTTTTGCAAGATTTGGGAATATAGTCTAGATAGGTCCTGAAGTCTAAGAACAGGCAGAAGTACAGGCTTTCAATGTAAACTGACAACTGAAGTGTCCCTACTAATCTTATATAGACTGCTCTTCTGTATCTGCTATTTTTACTCAGCTCAGCTAAGTAAAAAGGGGAGGAAAACCTAGCATAAATATGTTCACCTTTCCTGCAAAATTCAGTTAGGGTACCACAGACACACTGTTCTCCCATTCTCATATTGCACTTGAATGAGTTTCTTTACTGGCAACTTGTTGGAAGATATTCCAGTGATATTAATATTTTCCAGGATTGAACTGAAGCATATGAAATATACTAGTCATGCAAAAGCAGAAGACAGGCTCATACATGCTTTGTATTTGACTCACAGCACAGTCATGTCTGCCCACATGTCAGCTCCACCTGAAACCTTTTTTATGCTGTTCACAAAGATTATTCTGCAAGTTATCATTCTCTTTTGAAGACATGATTCTCTTTCTGTTTTTCAACTTCAGAGGCAATCCCTTTGAGGTATCCTTTAGCTTAGAGCAGCATACTATCTCCATTTGAAACTCAGTTTTTAACCACTATTATTACTTAACAGAATACTGTGGGATATGCATTATATGTGTAGGATAACAACTAATACATAAGATCTGGATGAGAATTAGTTATGCCATTCAGCAGAAGCCACACATCTAAGCAGTTATGTACTAGCGACAGAGAATAAAAACTTAGCATGAACACGATCATTTAAGTTTTTGTAGAAACTGTTAATGTACTATAGCACCAACACTTCTAAAGTTAGGTTGGGGAAATCTCATTAATGTGCAGAGTGTTAAGTCATAGGTGGTTGCTGTGTGTGGAAGTCGTAGCTCCATGAGTCAGAGGTTCAGTTAATGTACTCAGCAAACTCAAGACCAAGGACTAGTTTATCATTTTGTCAAAATTAGCTCTTGATAGGTTTCATTTATATTACTGTATTCTCTCTTCCCCACTCTTACACTCTTGGGCAGATTGAGGGTGATATATATCAATAGCCTTTCTCCAGTCAGAACAAAGATGTGTACTAAAATAATTGTGGAGGAGATGACTGCATCAAATCGTGCCTGATTGAGGTAGCTAAGGCATGAAAATTGCTACTGAAGTCTGAATACAAACCCTGAGAATGGCAGAGCCATTAATGAGTTTTGCTTGGTCTTTTAGAAGCTTCTACAGTGCTTGCTTTTACTAAAGTAACTTAATAATGTAATAGTCAAGTAGTCAAAAAGGATATCTCAAAACCACACCCCATTTGCCTTTAATTGAATTTAATAATTCCTCCCCTTCTCACTTGAAATGTAAGCATTAAAGAAATTCCTTGTAAATTCCTCTTATGGTTTTCCATTTGTAAAAACAAAACCAAACCCACCATTTCTGAAGCAATATGAACAAGAATAATAGGTTTAAATCCTCTGAGGAGCCTGCAGCAGTTCTCAGCCAGCTCTGGTTTCTATCCATTTGACTATAGGTGTCTTGCAGCAACAACTAAGAAGATTATGAGTTGATTACTAATCTTTCAAAAAGTATTCAGGGAACATTCCAGTGGATGTGTTGAAAGGATTTTGCTGTGATCTGACAGAGAAGGCAAGACTTTGAGAGTCTGCTCTCCTTGGTCAGGTATATCTAGATAGAATTCCCACACAGAAAAAGCCTGCCTACATTTTCCCCATTTTCACAGCCATAACTTGTATGCTTCTGTGTGTTAACACTGTTTGGACATTTGATAACTCTTCTGGTGTATCCTTTCACAGTATAGCTATTCACTGTGAATTTACCTTATTATAAGAATTCATGGGACAATTTGGAAAAAGAAATATCTTCTTCTGTTGTTTTGAGCTTAAGCAATTATACAGATTTTACAATGATGAAGAGTCCTATTCTGCCTCTTATAATTAGATAATATAGAAAAACAAAATCCACCACAGTATAAGCACTTGGTACTGATACAGTTTTCTTGAGGACTAGAAAATAATCCTTGAGAATAATCTCTGTGTAAAAGAAGCCTAGGAAATTGCCCTGGCAGTCCTACAGCTGCTTTCCAGTAGGGCTACTCTTCGACTCAAACAAACAGCAAAGCTGTAAATAACACTCATTAAACAATTAGCAGGTTCCCTGATAGAGCTAGGGCAAGTAAGCAGGGCAGAAACTGACTCCCACCTAGTTTGAGAAGTACTGTTTCATAAACTACCTATTAGAACAGTGAGTACTCTGAGCAGTACAAACTGTATGTGACTCTACCCACAAAAACACCTTGTGAAATATTTTTGAGAGTCAGAATCACCATATTTGAGGAACACCTTTCAAGATCAAGAGAATGGAATTTCTTACTGCTGCATTGAGTTACAAGCTGGCAAAAAAACTAAAAAATAAAAAAGCAAACCATAGACATATATATTTGAAGCAACTTGTCAGAGATACTATTTTGTAAAAAAAAAAAAAAAAAAGAAAAAAAAAGAAAAAAGAAAAGCAAGATGTAACAGCCAAGAACAAAAAATTGCTGACAGTGTATTTCCCTTTGGATTACAACTGACGTGCGGTAACTCTAGGCAATTAGGGGTTTTTTAACCAGCACTTTTTTTGCCAATTGAGGTGAAGCAACACCTCTTCTTGATGGGAACCAGTATGAAAATATTATTTCTTTCCACAAGCTGAGCTAGTCCGTGACACAAACAGCGTTTCAGCCATTACTATAGCAACAGCAGTAATCCCTTTAAAATTAAAACACATGAGAGTGCACTGATGCATATGTGTAGTGGTATGAGGAGGCTAAGGTAGATCCTAAGATAAATTCAATTCCTGCACATACACACACACATTACCCAATCCTGTAACAAGTTTTACCCTAGGCTCTAGAAGGAAAAATAACTCTCAGTCCCAGCACCCATTTTCCCACATCCAGCTGAAAGGAGGGTGTAGCAAGACACAAAGCAGCTCACCTAGCTAAGTAAATGCAACAATTGAAGGCACTAGAGTAAGGTAAGTCAGTGTGCTCAAAACACGTGGTCTGGCCTTGGGCCCCAACAAAACCCCAAAAGGGCTGAACTATGGACCTGAATCAACACACCAACATACAATTTTTATGAAAAACATGGAAGAAAGTTGGCTTTCCAAAACACCAAAGTACTCATGTTCTGCAGATTTACAGATACAGACATAAAGCAAAGCTTAAAGTACTGAGTTGTTACACTTAGGAGTGAAAGTGTTCTACCCACAGTAAGCTGCTTCATCTAAATCTTGTTTGTTAGACTTCTCAAGAATTTTATTTGGAAGTGAAGAACCTCAGTGTTATTTCTTTCACAAATATAAATATGCAGAGATTTTATTTGAATACCTAGACTTTCATAATCTGCTAGGAATTCTTTTAGAGAACCAGAGTGGTTTCAAACTCCCAGCTCTTGTTTCCATATGTAAAAGTGGTGGCTATGTTGAAGTAAAGCCTTTTCTTTTTGTCAAACAGACATATTTGCCTTCACTCACCATACTAGCATGAGGCAAATATTACAGAGGCAATATTCAGCACAAAGAGGATCTTGAAAAAGACACACGAGGAAGTCTCTGTTCAGGGAAGCCCTGCGTCTTTCACAAAGCCAGGGTGAGGACAACAATGAACTTTGGACATGGTACAGAGGTTTGCCTTGGTTACCATGTGACTTGTTTCTGTGTACCTAAGCCAGGTTGTAAACGTGATCCTCAGTGAAAGCATAATGCAATTAACTCACACAGATTTCAGGCAGCCTCTAGTTCTTTTACCAATGTATCTATACAGACATTGTTTGCATAATAGATCCTGTCAACATTTCTGCAGGTGCTATCTCTAACTTGTGGACTATATTTGGATTATTTTCTGTAGGCCCTTATAAGCTTCCTAAGGGAGAACTGTGAAAGATGCCACCAAGAAAGGCTACTTAAAATTTCTAGCCCTAGAAACAAAAAATACCCCACAACATTTACATACGTTTCTCCTCATTCAGGTGGGGTCAAGCTGTTCGTAGGCTGACACCATTTAAAATGGATTTATCCACAGCCAATGCACAGCTTTTCATAACAGTGTAAGTCACAGAGTATCTGATCCACCCTCTGCTGAATGTACAGCCAAGCTCAAGGTTAAAGAAGATTGCACTAGACACACACTTTATGAACAGCTAATATACCATGTAAGTACAGACCTCCAAGCAAAACCTCGGAGTACTAGGTCAGACTCAACAGGATGATATATGAGGAAATCAATAAGCCATGCAGAATGCTAATAAACAAAAACAAACAAACAAACAAACAAAACCACAAAACAAAACACCAAAGCATTATTATATTTTAGAAGACTTAAAAGTCTCTCTGTTTTCTGTGATTTTAAACAACTAAGCCAAAGGTCTACGTGGCATTTCACTATATTTCAAAGCTCAGGTAGGCATCCCATCACCTACACGCCTCCTAACTGGTCAACATTCTCTTCTCAACATTCTTGTCCTGTTCCACTCCACTACCACTCTCTAACATTCCATTCTATTTCATTCTATTCCATTCCAGCACATTCCAACACATTCCCTTTCCCCCCACCCAAAATAAAAATGATAAATTTTCTTTGCTTTTCCAAGCGTTTGTATGTTTTCTTTTCTTTTTTTCTCCTCTTCTGCTCATTTATCCAACAAAAAGCATTGTTTAGTAAGGGATTAAGAGGCCTCCCCTATAACTCCTTTCATCGGGCCAGATGATTAACCCTTTCCTTTCCGGCACCTGATGAAAGTTATCTTGGTGTGTGACCTCTCATCTCACTGCAGTCCTCCTCTCCTCTCCTCTCCTCTCCTCTCCTCTCCTCTCCTCTCCTCTCCTCTCCTCTCCTCTCCTCTCCTCTCCTCTCCTCTCCTCTCCTCTCCTCTCCTCTCCTCTCCTCTCCTCTCCTCTCCTCTCCTCTCCTCTCCTCTCCTCTCCTCTCCTCTCCTCTCCTCTCCTCTCCTCTCCTCTCCTCTCCTCTCCTCTCCTCTCCTCTCCTCTCCTCTCCTCTCCTCTCCTCTCCTCTCCTCTCCTCTCCTCTCCTCTCCTCTCCTCTCCTCTCCTCTCCTCTCCTCTCCTCTCCTCTCTCCTCTCCAGCAGTTTTGTGCTATTTCAGCAAGATATTCTCCGTATTTCTCCCACTCTTATCTCTAAGCTTCTTTCTGTTCACGATCACATTTCATCTCATTGGAAGTATTTTGATGGGGTTTTTCTCAACCTCTTGTCAAAGTGCATTTTCACACAATTATAGATTAATAGAGGTCAGAAATGACCTCTGACTGTTCTCATCCAGCTGTCCTTTTTTTAAGATATAAAAAGCCACACTACATTATGGTATTTGTTTAGATAATAAAATACATTAATGTGCCATCACTACCCCTGACACTAACATGATGCTTGATGTTTGAATGCCATATTGTAAGTGATACACCTCTTCCTGCAGAATATCTTGTTAAATAAACCCTTAAGGATGTGCCTGCTTTGCTGCACCAAGGTTAATTTTTAATTTGCTCTTTTTTCCCTTTGAAACCTTTGGTCCTATTAACAATCTAAACTGTGTTTTGTCATTTGATACTTTTATTAGCTTCAAGAAATGGAGCAGTTTTTTCCTGTAAATCCTGCAAAAACTGGAGATAGTGACATCTTTGAAATTATATTACTTATGTAGCTGAGTCCTTTCCAATGTGTTTTTTCATCACATACTGTACTATTTGAAAAGCAATGGAAAAAGCTGTAAATGCACCTTACAGAAATGTTCTTTGCCTTAATAACAAAAGTTTTCAAATATATACTTGCCAGAAAATATGTCACATCTTTTGTCTATTCATTTTGTTGTTCTTTCATTGCTCTACAGACAACATGTTCAGGATTGAACTAGCTGAACAGATGGTTGCTACATGTCCAAGTCATCAGGGAATGGAAATGCCTGAAAGCAACCCCTTCCTTCCCCCCCCCCCCCCCCCGCAAATAAAATCACTGAGACAAAATACAAAATGCCACATATACAAATCAAGGTTCTTCTTCCTACAAAGGAAAAGAATTCTCACTAAGAAAGTATGTTGTTAAATTGTATTCAAAGGTCTTCCCTTCACACTGTTGGAAAATACATTTATTGATTTATTTATTTAAATACTTGTATTTTAACTCTTCTTGATTGACAGATTATTCACATTATAGATGCCTTTTCTAAAAAACACAGACCTACAAAACAGACATGATTCCTTCCTCTTGTCATGTAGGCTGCCATGTTCAGAAGCTCCTACTGTAATGCTAGGTCTGGTCCGTCTTCAGTGAAGAGATTTTGCTGCTGTTTGGCAAGGAACTGCCTCAGTATTTTGCAGCCAAATACATACATTTAGCTGAGAAAAGCCTAAGGTGTCTCATCTGAGAACAAAAACCTTGTTCTGTACATAACAGCATCTGGCTAGTGTATTAGTAAGAGCTCCTGAAGGTTAAATATAAGTGTTCTGGCTTCAGAATTCTACATTAGCCAATGGAGAAAGGGACACATATTAAGAACAATGTGAATTGGTGTATTCTCTTACTGATATTTGTTAGAGTGAACAGTATCTATTAGTAACTTAAATACAAGTACTGTAGGTTTCAAGTACTTTGCTTCTTAAGTTTACTTTGAATTTTAACTGCATTCACGATTTAATTAGCTCATTCAAACCACCTGTTATTTAAAAGTCCTAAAAATGCAAGACTTGTGTAACAAATTTCTTTAAATCTTTTTATTTACTTTATTAGTTAGAATTTATTAATAGATTTGGAGTATGGATAGAGTTATAGATGAATCCAAGCCTGCCTTGTCCAAATTTTATGTTGGTTGTATCTGATCTGGCTCTAATCAAGAGCCCAGTAGGCATGTCAGGATGATGCTGTGCCCAAACTAATATGCTTCCATGCCACTCTGGTGTGCAGCAGTTTTCCACTGTTCCTCCATTAGGGCTGAAAGTATGCATTCTATAGCAAAATGTTAACATAGTATTTTGTGGGAGCTCACTTGTCCACTGATTTGGCAGACTCTCTGAAAGAAATGAAGATAAATACTTCACAAAGGGATTTGAGGATAAGTGGACTAGTGGAGGACTATGCAGAAAAAGCAAGCATCTGGCGAACTTACAGCCTTTTTATAGCTAATTTTGGGCTTCTGAGATAAATTAGCTCATGAATCTTGTAGAAACCCCTCCTGTACCTATGCTCTTTGTGAAAATACTTGGTTTAGCCATATGCTGACTACAGGCTACACATAGAAACTGACAGGGAAATCAGTGTATTATGATTATGCATTTACTTTGATTTGAAAAGCCATGAAATCATTAGAAATTCTCATGGATGGATGGAATTCATATGGATGCTTCTGTCTGCAATGAAGATAAATTTTCTCAAGTAATTCCGGCTTGATTAATGTCCTCAGCTTGTATGGCACAAGCTCAGGTGATGTCAAAACAGCAAATAGAGGGTAGACATTTCCCAAATGAGCATTTCATTTACTGGCCACATATAAACTAAAGAAAATTTTATGTTCATGCATCAGCAAAATGCCAAACATTGAAGAGCATGTAGTCAGGTAATATACAAGCTCTAAAGAGAATATTTTCTCAGCGTTCCAAGCTTGGTTTACAGGCAGATAAGAGGAGAAGATTTCATCTGAGCAATAAACTAGCTGGGCACAGAGGTATTCTGACAAAAAAAAAAAAAAAATTATGTTCTTGTAGCAAGATATGAGATCCTTTGGGAGACAAGGTGATTTGTATTCCTATCAGTTATGCAGAGAATAGTTTTTTGGTAAGAAAATTAAGGCTCATACTGATAAAGAGACAGCTCAGACTTTTCATAGTGGTTACTGTTTCTATTCAAAACCACAAAACTACTTTTATTGAATGAGAAGATATTCTGCTAGGACAGAATAGATTTGGTTTTCTGTGTTGCAGCAGAATGAAAGGCATGAATAGACTAGATAATATTTTGCCTGTTTCTAGTTTCTACGTTGATAAGCTGAAAAAGCTTTCAAAATTAATTTTTAACTGAAGAACATAATCATTATTAAGAAGAAGAAGAAATATTTTCTCTTTTTATTTCACTTAGAAGGCAAAGTTTAGACTACTTCAAAGCTTTTCATGAACTGATCTAATCTCATTTCCCACTTTTAAAAGCCCTAATTTTACTTTTGGATTTTTACAGTTCAATATTTCTCCAGGGTCCTCACTCTGAGAAATAATTCAGCATCACATGACTGAGCCAGGGCAGGCCTTTTCAACTCCAGTACATGAAGTGTCAACTCATACTCAGAATATGGGTGCACTAACAAAGTACTGTGATATATGAATGCAAAGTGAGTTAGTTATTATAGGACTACCCATCCAGACACACTTATTGAAACTGCTGGCAATTACTTCACCAACTGCTGAAGGCCAGTAGGATAAACAACTTCTCATTCTCCATTGCATAAGATATTACCTAAAATATTGTAAATCATCATAGATTTCTTTACTGTAATTTGCTTACATTTGTTTGATGTGTCCTTTTCTCTACACTGTTTGTTGGTCTATCACAGAATCCCACAGAATCCCACAATCAATTAGATTGGAAAAGACCTCTGATATCATTGAGTCCAACCTGACACTGAACACCTACTCTCATGTCAGCTAGACCATGGCCCCATGTGCCACATCCAGTTTTTCCTTAAAGACCTCCAGGGACAGTGACTCCACTATCTCTCTGGGCAGCCCATTCCAATATCTAATCACCCTTCCTATGAAGAATTTCTTCCTAACGTCCAACTTAAAACCTCTCCTGTTAAGCCTATGTCCTCTTGTTCTACTGCTGGTTGCCTGTGAGAGGAGACCGACCCCCACCTGGACACAGCCTCCTTTCAGGCAGTTAGAGAGTGATAATGTCACCTCTGAGCCTCTTCCTCTCCGGCTAAACAACCCCAGTTCTGTCAGTCACTCCTCACGGACTTGTGCTCTTCACCAGCCTTGTTGACTTTCTCTGGACATGTTCCAGCACCTCAATGTCCTTCTTGAATTGAGAGGTCCAGAACTGAACACAGGATTGGAGGTGTGGCCTCACCAGTGCTGAGTACAGGGGGACAATCCCTGCCCTGCTCCTGCTGGCCACACTTGCTGGCACAGGTCAGGATGCCATTGGCCTTGGCCCCCTGGGCACAGCTGGCTCATGTTCAACCATTGCCACCATCACCCTCAGGCCCTTTTCTGCTGGGCCACTTTCCTGTCACTCTGCCCCAGCCTGTGGCACTCCTTGGGGTTGTTGTGGCCAAAGAGGAGAACTCAGCACTTGGCCCTGTGGAATGTCATGGTGCTGGTCTTGGCCCATCTCTCCAGCCACTCCAGCTCCCTCTGCAGAGCCTTCCCACCCTACAGCAGATGGATACTCCAACCCTGCTTGGTGTCATTTGCAAATTTGGTAATGACAGACTCAATCCTCTCATCCAGATCACCAGTAAACATATTAAACAAGACCGAGCCCAGTACTGATCCCTGGGGGACACCATCAATGAGCAGCCACCAGCTGGATGTGGCACCATTCCCCTCCACTCTCTGGGCCCGGCCACCCAGCCAGTTCTGAACCCAGTGAAGGGTGCTCCTGTCCAAGCCGTGGGCTGCCAGCTTTTCCAGGAGAGTGCTGTGGGAGACAGTGCCAAAGGCCTTGCTGAAGTCATGGTAGCCAGAGCCTTCCCCTCATCCACTAGGCAGATCCTCTGGTCATAAAAGGAGATCAGACTGGTAAGGCTGGACCTGCCTTTGCCCATTCTGGCTGGGTCATCTATCACATCCTCTTGTATCTGCCCAAGATTGATGGCATATTTGCTTTATTTAACCATGTATTTAAGGTAATTCCTAATTAGTTCTCATATTTAATTAGATTCATAGTGCTTTATTCTCAATACTCTTGGGGGATAAGAAATAGTTAAGGCTTAAGCAAGGCAGTTATATTATTCTTATCAGTTCAAGGAAGCCAAAAATGAAGCATGTGGTAAGCAGGCAACAGACTCTGCATTGCTGTCCAAAACCTTGACCTTTCAAATCAGATCAGTCAATGCCTGGAGGTCACAAAAGACTTAATGAAAAAAAGGGAAAAGTTGGCTGACAGCAATCGGTGAGTTGCTCCCCGTGCCATCATGCATAATATGCATTTACAAAGACTTGTCATGGAGATGTTTTGCATTCAGATTCCCTCTCACCAAATGCCTTGTCTTCTTCCATGGCAGCAGCAATTCACTGGGAGTGGTTCTGCAGGGAATAGTAATGCAGGACGAGCCCAAGACTGCTTCAGGAGCTGCACATGGCCATTAATTCTGTGATGTAAGAATATGCTGGAATTTCTTCATCTTTTCAACAACTATGGAACTTCCTTCCCGGTTGAGTCAATTTTCTTTTGTTAGATGTGGGCAATGTGTCTTTTATGAACACGGATAAGCCCAAGAGTATTTCCTTGTCCTGAAGGTCATAAAATGTTAAAAATAGCTGTGCTTTACATATTCCACAAATGTGTTCCTGTATGATACCTGAAATGTGGCTGTGCTCTTAATACCTTATAAAAAATACTGAGTACTAACTTGACCTGAATTCCATTCTTTGCCAATGATATCTGTGGGGTTAAATCTTGTATTTTAGGCCTTTTGCATAATCATATTCACAAATGTAGGCTAGCAGAAATGTAACAGAGTTAAAAAATAAATTTTATGGCTGTTCCTGGCACCAGCACTGATTTGAAAGAGTTTGCTGACAGTCTGAAGTCAATTGATATGGAGAAATAGAGAGTTTCCAAAACTCAAATGGAGTTCCAACACCCCAACACCCCTCACACATTTGGGAAACTCATGAAGTTTTGTCATTGCTATTTTGACTGGGTTTTGAATATCCACCGGCTGTCTGAATATGCAACCACTGCTACAGGACCAGGTAGGGTTTTGGGCAGCTAATAAATGCTCCCCTAGTACTAACAACAATTAACTAGAAATTCTTTCATTATTTACTAATATTGTAAAGGCATCTTTGAAGTACTAGCTCAGAGAACTGTTAGATTGCCTAGACCTCAAAAAAAAGGTGTTTTTGCAGACACTTATGTCTTCTATATGAAGACACACTGAAGAGGAGAGTATATATGAAGAGTGAAGGAGAAAAAAATAAAAACTTTGGGGTTTGATACTATTTACAGACTAATGCATGTGGGCGATATCTTACTGTAAACACAGATGGCTGTGAACCACACTAGGTCATGCTGTGAAGCCAAGCATATATTTGCAGGCTTTTTATTCCCCATTGAAGCAATGATTACTCAGCAGAAGGGTATATATTTGTAGTCCTTAAAATAAAATCTTCTTGATTAGACAGTTATGAATTAAAGTAAATTATAGATCCAGCAAGCTGAAGCTTAAGAATGGTGTGTCTGATTATGTTTTCTTTACTGGCTGCAAACAAGGCAGATTTAGGTTTTGAAATTTTCTTATAAAGATGGATTAGGAAATGCAATGTCATGTCTCAAATATTTGCAAGATTTTATTCCTGCTTGAGCCAGTGTGCAAGGAAATTAATATTGGAAAACAAGGTAGAAGCACTGGGATGCAGCCACATGAAAAGGCAGATGGATAGAATGGACAAGACAGAAGACAGAGAACTAGTATGAAGCTTGGGTAACTAGTTCTACTGACTGTCCAGGTACATACTGACTGGATGACCTTGTGCTGGCTGCCCAGGCTTTCCTGCCACAGCATTATAACACGGCATAACAGGACTGACTTGCATAAGCAGGGTGTCATTAGGTTTGATACTGTCACAGGTATTTGCATAACCACATAAGACCATATAATTACCTAGAATATATATATACACTACCTACCTATAATAGGTCTGTGTACAGATAGCACAAGCTCCAAAGGTCAATGGGCTTATCTCCAGATTAGTCTTGGCCTATAACTACATATTCCTCTCACTGGGAGCTGTGGGAGGTGAGGAGACCACAGAGACCACAGAGATTCTTGTTCTACTGACAGTTTTTCCTTGGGTCAGTCAAACCACAGCTGCAGCCTTACTAGCTAATAATAACCGAACATCCCCTAGGGAGCAGCAGTAGTACTTAAACCCGTGTTTAAGTTAAACTTGACTTAAAATGTGTGGTTTAAGTTAATGTTTCTGATATGGGGACACCATAAACACATAGGACAGCTGAGACGACAGCAATTCATTTACTTGTACTGGCTACAAAAATAAGATGCCATCGTGTTTCTGCAGAACTTCACATCTGTGAAGTTTCTGCAGCACAAAATTGGTTTTTTCCATAATGGAAAACACAGGAGAGTGTAGGGAAGCAATTGACCAAAAAGTGTTGGTTTATTTGTTCCTTTCCCTTGCATGACTGGGTTGGTCCATGGCTCAGAGGAGGATGTGGAGAGCACCATCAGTTAAGAAATCCTGTATGATGGAGAGCCAGGCTCAGCCAGCTGCTGTCCAGAGGGCATGTTGCTGCAGGGAATGTGGACAGCAGACATCCTGGGAACCACAGAAGCAGCAATACAAATGCAACCAGGGAGAGGAGTGTTTTGATGACCAAATTAGAGTCATTCTTTGAGGGCACAAGCCAAATGCAACCATGCTCCTCTTCATACTGCGTATCTCAGTGTCTAGTTATATACAGTAATTCTCAAAGAATTCAATCAGTTGAAATTGTCCATTTACCAGAATGCATATTTTTTAGCACAACAATGAGAGATAGTTATTAAATTGTATTAGTTGTAGAAAATCTTATTAATTGAAACATCACATAAGTCTCCAAATTACCATTGGTAAGAAAATGAAGAAGCAACTTTTCAAGACACTATTTAATGTTCAAAATTTTCTGTAACATCTACAAAGCTTACCTGCATGATCAGTGAAAAGAGGGGCACAGACAATGATCTCCTTGAATTCTTTGCCTAATTAAGCTTCCCTTGAAGCCTAACAGTGATTGAAAACTGCATTCCTCCTTCTTATGCATTCCTCTTCTCTCCCTTTCATTGACAACAGTGCTGCTCTGATCACACAGTAAGATGAGCTCCATGTTCCAGATGAAAAGAATGCAACAACAACAGCAACAAAACCCGCAGGAATTAAAAACAGTTTTCAAATGTTTCACATGGACTGCCATTTCAGGTTCCAGCTGTGCCATCTGGTCTCACAAAAGATCTGATTTCTTCCAAAAATGTCACGCAGCATAGCTTCCAGGGTAAAAATGAATTGTAACAACTTCCCTTTTTCCTTTGACCTAGTCTAAATCTTTTCTACTGTTTTTCATCTGACATTCTTTATTTTAACAGGCTTTAGGGCAACACTTCCTCCTCCACCACCTTGAGTTCAATTTTTTTTTTTCAGCTTGAAATACTAAGTGCCTTTGAAGTAAATATAAAACACTATAAAACTTAGGCAGACCAGATTTCAGCTACTGAACACTACTTTTTCCTAACAAAGAGTTATTGTTAGAAGTTAAAATAAAAAATTTAACCTTCATATCCATGTGAAGAACTGCCATGCTGTCCCTATTTTAGAATGTCTAAATCTAGAACACATTTGCAATCGGTGAGTAATCACTAATAATTATCATCACTGGCATTCAATAGATTTGTTTAGAGGAATAGCTTCCAGTTTCTGATTGCAATGTACCTCCCTGAATTATGCCTGCACAATGCAAAATGTGTGATATTGCCAGTCATGTCACTAACAGCTGGTCTTTATTTAGTAGATCGAAAATTATTTTGTTGGCAAAAAAGTGGGAAGCCTGTGTTGAAGGAGGTTACTGTGTATTTGGTTCAGAAGACATCAAGGTTTGCTTTTATACTGCTCTAGAGGGGCAAATTAATTTTCTTGGCAGCATGAACAGTCTATCTGCCTCACACAGCTGATATTTTAAATAATGAAGTGGGATGTAGCTTTTATGTCATACCATAAAGAGAAAAGAGACAATCTTTCTAGTAGCTTGAACCACAGCAAGATATGAAGAGGATGATTGGCATGATGAATTTAACACAGAATTCAGGAGAAAGTCACTGATGAAACAAAACACATTCCAAACAGGATAAAATCACAGAGTGCTTCAAAACTCACTTTTATGCTTGTGGTTTAACCCCAGCTGGCAACTGAGCACCACAAAGCCTCTTGCTCATTCCCCGACCAGCAAGACTGGGAGGAGAATCAGAATGGTAAAAGCTAGAAAAGTCATGGATTGAGATAAAAACAGTTTAATAGGTAAAGCAAAAGCTGCACATGCAAACAAAGCAAAACAAGAAATTATTTGCCATTTCCTATGTTCAGTCATCCTAAGGAAAGCAGGGCTCTGTTGTGCATATTGGTTACCTGGAAAAATAAACACCATCACTCCAAATGTCCTCCCACTTCCTGCTTCTTCCCCCCAGTTTATATACTGAGCATGATAGCAGCTGGGGTCAGCTGTCCTGGCTGTGTCTCCTCCCAACTTCCCAGGCATTCCCAGTCTTCTCATCAGCCGAGGAATATGAAAAGTGGAAAAGGCCTTGGCTGTCAGTATTCACAAAAACATCTACACACTGTTTCCGGCACAAATCCAAAACTATGGCTCCATACTAGTCACTGTGGAGAAAATTAACTCTTCCCCTGCCCAAGTCAGCACATTCTTTCACCACAAGGTGTAAAAAAATCACTCAGTGAGGCTTTTTTAAAAATCCAATTTATGAAAAAAACAAAAAACAAACAAACAAACAAACAAAATCCAATAAATAAATAAATAACAATCAGCACGAAAAACACATGTTTTCAGTTCTGTGCAATGACACCAAAACTTACAGAAATTTAGAACCATTTGGAATCACCACCCATAGCTAGTGATTGTCTGCATACTAAAATATCGAAAAGACTCACAGGGCAGTTGTTAATAATCAGGATCAGAAGTCATAAACTCTCAGCAGAACATGCTATGATGAGGATATGTATTCTCCTTTCCTCATCAACATTTCACTCCTTGCAGCAGCCACCTTCAACCACAAGTTTTTCCCAAAAATTTCACAATTTTAGGATTACTTTTTGTTCCAAAGGAAGAGCCAGTATACTGCAGAATGTTATTTGGCTATTGCTAGCATTACAATCCCTGTTAGCCCTGACTTTTCAGAAGACAAGTGATTTTGTTCCCAAGTCTGTTGATTTTATACACTGTTTATTAGTGAGATAGAAAGCAGTTTTCTTGTGGACAGCATTTCTTATTGGTAACATGTCTCTATTTAAGAGTTTTGGATGCTATATAGAGTGGAACACTCCATCACACCTATTCAGCTACTAGAGACAAATCAGATTTGCTGGTCTGGACATAAGGATTAATTATACCTTAATATATCTTAAGAGGTGGATGTAAGGGACCAAGACCATGAGTAGTGCAGCGCAAGAAGCAGCCTAAAAGGCTTGAAACACACTTCTCTGGATGTCCCTTCAGGACCTAAGGCAATATATGTTTGTACAGGCAAACTGGCTTGACTTCATGTTGATAGAGCTAGGAAGCCTCTCACTGACCTAACCAGACAGCCTGATAGCTTCAGTGGAGTTTACCAAGCAAAACTGTAACTATACAAAAAAGGTGCTCTTACCTGAACCTGCTTGAAGCAGAATTCTTCCAGTCAGCTTTGTTATCTAAACAATGGTATGTTACTTTAAGTTACTTTAAGTAACATACCATTGTCAGCTTTGTTATCTAAACAATGGTATGTTACTTTAAGTCTCCCCACTCAGGATGCCTCAATGGTTGACGCACAAGAAAACACAGTATTGATCCACTTCAAAACAACTTCACCATAAGAACATCAGGCACAAAGCAAGAAACAAAAGTGGTCCCATCAAAGCAAACTGAAAAATTACACACAATTTATGCCAGATGCACACACGTGTGACCAAAACACTGTACAGTTTGTTTGAATGTACTATGTTCACTGACTCTTTGCAGGGGGAAAACAAACATCCATGGACAGACTCTGGCTTTCACCCTGGCAAAATTGAATATTCATTACTACTATTCTCAAGAAATGGCAACAGCCAATTTTCAACAAGGAGGTGTCATCATGTGGTGTAATAGAAAGCTGTTTAAATATCACAAAAATTGTTGCTAGGGGTAATCTATGGAGATGGCACAAAGGGTAAGATGGGGACAAGACCCTCAAGTGCCGTCAAGAACAATCATCGTCACACTTGAATAGGGTGACGAACTATTGAGGAACTCTTCAGTAGGACATGACTGCTGGCACTGTGGGCAGAGCACTGTGTCACAGCTGTCTCCTCAATAAATATGCCCTATAGTCCTGTCCTCTTTTCTCTATTTGTTCTGTGTACAGGACAAAATGGGGTCTTTGTCCATGAGTAAGGCTCTTGGGGGAGAAAAAGGTAACTATAAAAAAAATGAAGAAATAATAGTTTGTTCTCCAATCAGATGAAGAAAATATTTTAAAGACCATCAGAGAGTTCTATACTTAGATTTGAAAGTCAGAAAACAGTAACTATAGTACAGTCTATAGACTACATCCATCTCTTTGAGTGGACACCTTAACCATAAAAGAATAACAAAATTTATGGTGTTAAAATGCTTTTGTACTAGAAATAATGCATCTGTTAGTTCACCCTCTTCTTACTTAAAAAGGCTGCAAGCATTCCAAATGCTCATTTGGAGTTTTTCCAAGTCAGTCTTTATTCAGAACCATTTCTTTCCTTTTCTTTCATTAATTTTTTTTAATTATGCCAAAGTGTACAGATTAATATCTGTTGACTATAGCATAAAATAACTATAGAAATTACCCTGCTGGTACATTGAAATACCTTTCTGAAGTCAAAGACAGAAGGGTATTATCTACCAAATTTCTAGGCTACCAAAATTTCAAGGCAAGTTAGTTGAAATAAGCTCATTTATTTAGGTTTCACAACTAAATTATAACAGTTCAAAACAGGGTATTTTTTTAGATAGATAAAGTCTTCCATATTTCCAAGACAATGACATTTACACTGATATCAAATGCATTTTGATTTTCTTTGAAAGATAAACTTCTTTTTCCCAGCAAAGTATTGAGTACTTCTGCAATCAGCCCTCCAAACATATAAAACAGAAATAACACACTCCAGCCATGAATTATAGATTTGTGTGAGCAGGTTCCCTCCATAGTTTTCAAAGGAAAGTTCAGGACTGGAGGGGGCAGTTACACATAGTGCAAATAAAAGATTTACAAAAGAAACATTGTTACTGAGTCTTCAGCCAAAGGGAGAAGATGGATCAGATAAGACAACTTGCAGAAGCTCAGCTAAAGTCCTTGATGACACATGAAATCTTTGCATGCTTTGACTAAGAAATACTTCAACTCAAAGAGAAAAAGTACCTGGAAGAAGTTTATAGTTCCTTAGGTCTTGTACAAGCACACTGGTAGCTGACACTGAAAAAAAGGCTAAGTAATTTTGTTGTAGTGCAACTTATCCCTCCAAATCTGCCCCTCTTATGTACTATTTCACTTTCTTAGGCAAACTGGCATGTAAAACTGTACTAGTAAATATTTTCTCAGTCTTTCATTAGATATGTTACTTAGCTAGACTCACAAAAGATTCCTATGCCATAAACCTGTTGTTTGGCCTCAGAAAGTGAAGTCATGTTGACTGTCATTGAGATTCAGATAAAATTTTCTGGAAAGAATACCTAAACTTTTGATGATGGAAAATTTTGGCAGAAATTTCCTGGAAGAAAATGTATATGTGGTATATGGTATATGGCATAAGGTATATGGTATATGGTATTTGGTATATTGTATATGTATATGTATATGCATATGTATACGTATATGTATATGCATATGTATACGTATATGTATATGTATACGCGTACGTATATGTATACGTATATGTATGTGTTGATCTGTTAGAGGGACAGAGGGCTTTGCAGAGGGACTTGGAATGGTTGGATGGATGGACAGAATCTAATGGGATGAAGTTCAATAAGTCCAAGTGCCGAGTCCTGCACTTTGGCCACAATAACCCCCTGCAACGATACAAGCTAGGAACGGTGTGGCTGGACAGTGCTCAGGTGGAAAGGGACCTGGGGGTGCTGGTTGGCAGTCGGCTGAACATGAGCCAGCAGTGTGCCCAGGTGGCCAAGAGGGCCAAGGGCACCCTGGCCAGTATCAGGAACGGTGTGGCCAGCAGGAGCAGGGAGGTCATTCTTCCCCTGTACTCAGCACTGGGGAGGCCTCACCTGGAGTATTGTATCCAGTTCTGGGCCCCTCACTTTAGGAGGGACGTTGAGATGTTTGAGCGTGTCCAAAGGAGAGCAACGAGGCTGGTGAGGGGCTTGGAACACAAGCCATATGAAGAACGACTGAGGGAGCTGGGGTTGTTCAGCCTGGAGAAAAGGAGACTCAGGGGTGACCTTATCACTCTCTTCAACTTCCTGAAGGGTGGCTGTGGTGAGCTGGGGGTCGGTCTCTTTCTCCAGGCAACAACAGACAGAACAAGAGGACACAGTCTCAAGCTGCGTCAAGGGAGATACAGGCTAGAATTAAGGAGGAAGTATTTCACAGAACGAGCGGTCAAATACTGGAATCATCTACCAAGGGAGGTGGTAGAGTCACCATCCCTCGAAGAGTTTAAAAAAAGACTGGATGTGGCACTTGGTGCCATGATCTAGTTGAGGTGTTAGAACATGGGTTGGACTCGATGATCTTAAAGGTCTCTTCCAACCTAGAATTTCTGTGATTCTGTGATTCTGTGATATGTATATGTATATGTATATGTATATGTATATGTATATGTATATGTATATGTATATGTATATGTATATGTATATGTATATGTATAGTATAAACCTTTAAAAGAGACCCCACCAAGGGAGATCAAGTACGTAATATATCCTGCATCTTACAATTTTAAAATTTAATTATCCCTATTGGCGCACTTCATTGCTTATTGTAACAGTCTGCTCAAATTCAGCTGCCAGATTGACGTGGTTCAGCAACATCTGAAAACTAAACCCCTGTTTGATCTGGTTTGGATTATATGCATCCCTATTATCATCTTTCTCTTAAGCTTTTCTTCTTCAACTTTCATCTGTTTTAATGGCAGGCAAGGACAAGCATTAGAGATAGATGAAAACCCTTGAGAGAAATCATTCTGACTACTCAACATTCATGAGATGAAAGCACCCTGTACTCATTTGATTCTCAATTAAGTTATGCAACAGAAATATTCAGGAAATTAGAAATTCAGAACATTCATTTCAAAAAATGACAGAAAAAATTCAGAAATTACCAATCACATATGTTTCCTTTTTTTTTTTTTTGTTTTCATTTGGTTTGAGTTTTTTTAGTTGTTTCTGTTTACCTTGTGTGAGAGCAAAACAACATACCATATATTCTGGCAAAACAATGTGCTACCCTTGGGAAGTGCTCTCACTTTTGAGACGAGATGCAAAAATCATCTGAACCAAATGTGAACTGAGCCAAAAGTGAGTTAAACATCTGTCTTTGGACAGAATTATATTTTAGTTACAGAGCTTTCAAATTGCCTCCAGGTTTTCATGTTTAGACAAAGATCCATGTAGAGCCATTATGATGTGTTACCATACATTAATATTTTATTGTATTTATTATAAAAGTAAGGTAAGATATGTTTTGTCCCAACTATTGCTACGTTTTAGGAATGCAATTCTTGTTCAGGTGTAATAGTAAAAGATGTTATTGGCTGACTTTGAGAGTCTTTGATGCAAAGATTGTTACACCCCTAGACCACTCTTCATTGTCATGGGAATTTTGGAAGCAGCGACAGGACAGATGTTTCTAGACCTTCCCTTTTGTTTCCACTTCTGGTGGGAACAACTGTCCTGGTGCACCCCTGTGTGAGATTATCCTATAAACATCACAGCTTAGCATAGGCCAAGTTAGAAAATCCTTGCTCAGAAGGGTTTGGGCAGTGCTTTCAACTGGGTTTGATCAGTTTTTTGGGTGCTGCTGTCCAGAACAAAGGCCAGAAGTAGAGTGCATGACAAAGAAAAAACTGACAACTGCTGAAAGTTCATCTCCCAAAATTACAGCCCTCTGCATAGTTCTGTAATTGCTGTGCTGACACAGTCAGTGCTTAAAAAATGGTGACAGTGTTCCTTGCCTGCCAAGGTACAATGGTAACACAGAGCTCAACCTTTGTGTAACGAACAAGGACGAAGCAAATTCTAAAACACTGAATAAAAATAACGTTCAACACCAGTTTGCCAAAGGTATTTTTAGACTACCTACAAATACTAAGTTTGTTAGTCATAATACTCCTGCTGGAGCTTAAGTGATGATCATTGTGATCATCACTTGGATTGAAGTGCAAGCCCAGTAAATTCAGTGACACGACACAGGGCTGGGACTAGCATAAAATTTAATTTATGATTATGCCACAAAACTAGCCTTTAATAAGCATTCTCATGTCATTATATTAAGGCTATATTTGTTAGAGGAAGTACGGTTCAATACTAACATGGAATGTGATTAGCTTCACAAAATTTATGCGCTTCTACAGTTGTGTGAATCAAGAAAGGAATGAAGGGTGTTTCTTGTGTTAGGAGACTAGCCTGGAACTCAGGAGTTTAGGGTTCTTTACTTTAGATTCACAGGACCATTTAGGATCGGCTTTTCAAAGTTGTTACATATCCACAGCGTTTACTGACTGTAACTGTAATTGTGAACATGGAAATTAGTCTTTCAAGCTCACAGGATACCACAGTACTACAAAATACAGAATACACATAGGTTACAATTTTTCTTGATTCCTCTGGCAAGTACAGTACTTTTATTAGTTTGTTTTCCAGTTATCTTTCATACTATCTTCACATCTCCAACTCAGTATACTTTCAATGCTCTTTGGATTTCAGCATGTAAGACAGAATTCAGCCTAATACCTGCAAGTTTATATTCCTTGAGTTGTTCACACATCCTTCATGGCTTTATTATTGAATTATTAAAGTATTTCCAGCAGAGAAAAGTAAATACTTCTTGGAAGTATTTACTTGAAATGCCCATGGGCCTTATGCCTAGTATATAAAGGGCAGATTAATTCCAAGCTATAAAAATAAACAGCTCTCTTTGTTCTTAAGAGGATTTGGATTGAGTGGAGTGGCTTTATAAGTATATGATTGCTTAGTATTGAAGTTTGGAAACAAAACAGAAAACGTATTATCCATTCATGTTTTAAAATTACCAGCTTTGGTATTTTCAAGGAACTTAGCCATTCCCTGAGCTTCTTATTAAGTCTTCCTGTTTGAGGTCTGTGTATTTTACAATTTTGGATTTTTTTTTAATGAATACAGAAGAACTTCAAAATCAAACCCACCACGAGGAAAAGGAAGAGAGGACGTGAGGGAAATTCATATATCTAACTATATTGTATCTGTCAAAATCCACGGGACTATGACAAAAACCATGAATACTTACAGCACAGCAGCCTCTAGCTCCTTCCAAACCTTGGTACCCTCTGTGACACTGTTGTGTTTGGCAGTGACCGTCCTTGTGGTGGGGAATTCTGTGATGTCATTTTCACATGGTCTTACAAAAAAACCCTGCCCACTGATTTCCACAGTATTTGGTTTTCTAAGGAAGGTTTTTGAAAGAAGTATCTTATTTCCTTTCTATGGAACACTAAAAATCCCTGATAGATTTCTGGAAGAGTAGGGTTTAATCCTGCAACTCTTTGGCTGAAATTCCTCCCACCTGTTTATGTCAACACTGCGCTTAGATCAGTACAACCCTGTCACTTCCACCCTAGATGTGGCTACATCAGATAAGTGATGGGGTGTTTTCAGATTTCAGGTAATGTTGCAAGTGCACAAAGGGAAATAAAATAAATAGAGCATAGGCAATAACAACAAACACATAACAAGGCAGGCATGGCCTTGGAAATTGGAATGATATTCCTCATGGCACAACTCATAGGTTTCAGGGAGGATGCAACAGGAAGTGAGGGCAATAGCTCTTAATCAAGAGCTTCTTGCAGAGCTGAGGAGTGTCATGAAGCACAAAGGTGATGGATGAAGAAAGCAGAGGGTGTAACTGAAGAAGGAAACAGAGACCGTCTATACTTACAGGAAAAATGGAGCTTAGCCAAACTTTCCTAATGAGGAATAATAACTACAATTAAGAGGCAGAAGTTAATGAGAGCTAATAAAAGAATTCAGCATTGAAATGCAGTGCAAATCTGAATAAAGCTGGGGGAGGTATAAGGGCATTAGGACACGTTGTTATTGCTAAGCAAAGCAAAATATGTTCTGGCTGAGCTTTCTTACATTCTTAACTCCCCCTATACTACTTTGTTTTGTGAAACTAGCAGGCAAATCTCATAACCTTCTCTCAGCATTCTGCCCATTCCATACAGCATGCAAAAACCCAGTCTCCTTTCATGAACTTTTTCAGGTTTATCTTCACCCCTTGCTTCAACACCATCTGATAATACACCTCTTTTCCCAGCATTATTTTTTTAGTTAGAGAAGTAAGAGGAATAGCTGAGATAGCTGGACTTGTTCATAGTTGTTCTCTATGGAGGAGAGAAGGCTTCAGGGAGACTTCACTATGGCCTTCCAGTACCTCAAGGGGGCTTACAAAAAGGAAAAAGAGATTTATAAAGGCAGGTAGTGACAAGAAAAGAGACAATAGCTTTAAATTGAAAAAAGGCAAGTTTAGATTAGATGTTAAGATGAATTCTTTATTGTGAGGGCTAAGCACTGGAGCAGGATGATCGGAAAGGCTGTGGATGTCTCATCCCCAGTACTGTCCAAGACCAGGCTGGACAGGGTAATTGAGCGACGTGTTCCACTGGAAGGTATCCCTGTTCACAGCAGTGAGTGTTGTAACTGGATGATCTTTAAGGTCGCTTTGAACTCAAGCCATACTTGATTCTCTGATTCCATTGATATTTTGTCTTGAAGCAAGTGCAAAGGCTGTCGTTCGATATAACCAGGTATATCAGGTTAGGGCAAGCAGATATACCTCTGTTATCTTCCTTAACAGGTTGTGCTTATGTCAGCTTTGTCACAGTACTTCTGTGGGGAACTACCAGATGATTGGCACACACATATATATACATATATCCATTTTTACGTGTTGGTATGAGCAGTGTTAGGTAATAGGTTATGTATCTCATTAGCCTTTTTCATCGTACCAAGGCATTAAGTTTTTACTTTGGGAGAATAAGCATATTAAAGGAGAGTGTAGCCAGGTGGGGATCAGTCTTTTCCCCCAGATAACAAGTGGCAGAATGAGAGGACAGTCTTAAGCTGTGCCAGTATTATGTTTTGTTTTGGCTTTTTTGTTTGGTTGGTTTTGGTGGGTTTTTTTTGCTTCGGGAGCTGTTTTCTCCCTCGTGAGCGGTCCCGGTGTTTCCCGCCCGGCAGGAGAGGCACGGCAGCCGCTTTCCCGGTCAGGCGCAGCCTCCGCTCCCCCCCGCGGCCCGTGACGCGTGTGGCGGGCCGGGCGCAGGGCGGGCCCGGCGGCCATGGCGGCCATGGCGGCCGTGGTGCCCGATTACGAGTTGGCCGAGCTGTACACGCGCGCGTTCCGCGTGGGCGCCCTGGGCCTCGGCTGGCGGCGGCTGCTGGGGCCGCCCGACCTCTCGCTGACGGCGGAGGCGGAAGAG
Organism: Ammospiza nelsoni; assembly: GCF_027579445.1. Taxonomy (NCBI): domain Eukaryota; kingdom Metazoa; phylum Chordata; class Aves; order Passeriformes; family Passerellidae; genus Ammospiza; species Ammospiza nelsoni. Next base: position 38,044,721 of record NC_080669.1, on the reverse strand, counting down.
GAGGAGGACGCGGCCGTGGCGGCGGCGCTGGGCTGCGCGCCGGGCACGGCGGCCGAGGTGCGCGCCGTCTGCAGGTGAGGCAGGCCGGCTGTGTGCAGGCCGGGATTTGCGGCTCCGGTGCGAGGGGGATGCCGGTGGCCTCGCCTGGCGCTGGTGCGGGGAGGCGGCTGGTGTTGTCCCCGCACGCCGCGGCGGTTCCTGGGGAGAAGCGGAAGGTGCTCGGGCAAAACCGCTTCAGAGCAGCCTCTTCCGGACCTGTGGCACGCGTTTGCTTCTATTTCCCTAGTAAATACAAAGTCATAGACTGTCAGGGGGCTGGAATGGACCTAGAAGCCATATAGCCTCATGCCATGTCCAGGGACACATTCCACGAGACCAAATAGCTTAGAGCTTCATTCAGCCTGGCCTTGAACACTGCCAGACTTCCGGCATCCACAGCTTCTCTGGACAAATTCTTCTAGTGCCTCACCCCCCTCACAGTAAAGAATTTCTTCCTAAAACCCAGTCCAAATTTGCCCCTTTCTCATTTGTACTAAATACTCCTTCTCTTGTAGTACACTTCCTTATGAAGAGTTGGTCACCAAAATCTCTGGAGGCCAAAAATGCCGTGAAGGCAAACAGTTTTTGTGGAGAGTAGTGCTCCAGTTGTGGAAACCTTGTTCCATCTGCAAATTTGCACAAACAGTTTGGCGCTTAAAGTTGCATGGGTAAACATTTAGTAACATGGTATGGGTTAAGTACTTTAGGGCACCTGAACGTCTTAATGGTTTTAGGGGACAGCAGTTGTACAATGAAACATATACCTTATACGAAGAAATCAGCCAGGCATATGTTTGTATTAACAAAGAATCATAAAATCACAGAATAGGTTGGAAGGAACTTGAAAGATCATTTTATTCCAATCCCCCTGCCATGAGCAGGAACACCTTTCACTAGAACAGGTTGCTCAAAGCCTGATCCAGCCTGGCCGTGAATGCCAGGAATGGGCATCCATAACTTCTCTGGGCAACCTGTTCCAGTGCCTCAACAGCCTCACAGCAGAGAACTTCTTCCTAATGCTAATCTAAGCCTACTCTTTTAGTTTGAATCCCTTAAAAACATCATTTAGAGTAGGTAAATGTTCAGGTAGCTGGCTGCATACAGTACCTGTTGAGTGTCTCTTGGTCTTTAGCCTCCACTGACTTGTTTTTCTCAGGGCTGGTGGTGAAGTCAGGGGTATGTAAATGCTTTGTGGGTGTTGAGGCAGCAGCAAATCTAACACGCGATGGCTGGAAGGCTTTCAGGTCATGTGGATAGTGAGTGTCCTTCACCTGTAGAAGAGGCCTGATTTCAGGCAGTAATTCCTGTAGAAAGCATCACAGTTAGTTATTTACCTGTAGTCTGTCAGTAAGGAAGACATGTCAGAGTTCTGATCCTATCTGCATAACTTTGTGCTTCACCTGTTACAGTTCTGGTGGCTAGCATAAATTTTTACCATTACTAGACTTAGTAAAAATAAAGGATGATATTGGTTCAAAGAAAAAAAAAGTATTCTGAAGCGGTAGAAACTGTGACAATTACTCTGTAAGCTCTTCCAGTCTAGATTGTCCGTGATTGCTCCTGTGCTGTGCCTTATTCTCTGTGGCAGCTCTGTTGCCTGAACCTGTCTTTGCTGTTTTCGTTTGAATTCCAAGGTGGTGGTTTCTTTATTTTTTTCCCCTCATTCCTTCTGCTTTTTTTCTTCTGTATTGCTTTCTTCAGTTTACACCTGCTGCATTTCACTTGCTGTCTGCATTTGCTAGTGTTACAGAGCAATGCTGTCTGCTTGAGGCTGAGTGTACTGTGAACAGTGGTCATTTGGGAAAGAGAAAAAAGACTGGTGGTCTATGAAGGGGAGAAAACTGATCATCTGGCAGCCTTTTGTTGGCTTTGCAGGAGAATTAAGCTAAACCTGCACATCCTGGTGTGACCTTTCCCCTGTTCAGACTAGAAATCCCAATCTGTAATCTCCATGTGCTTTCGCTGTTAAATTAAATGTCCCTAGCCTCTTGAGTCCCTCCTTCACATTTGCCAACCTCAAATCGCCACCTCTGATCACTTTCACTCACCGGCCTTGAGCTGCCCATATTCCTGTCTTGAGGAGAGATGAGAACACTGGGCTACACCAAGATCTGTTCCATGGTATGCTGGGATCACATTTATTACTGGTGTAAATATAATTTTATAAGTGCTGAAATGAACATGTAATGGATATAAACACGGATTTTTCTGACTCTACTTCTGAGGAAACATCTGACAAATTAAGTAGGTTTTCTTGGGGTAGAAGAGAGATAGGAAGATGTGGATACTCCTACATCTATTTTTAAAATCAGGTAGGATTAAAATATACTTCCATGGATTCAGGATGAAGTTTTTCAATATCCATCATTAGATCTTTTTCAGAATAGTTGCATAGTGTACGTTTAAGTACTCCTGACAATGTAGGGTCTTCTGGTGAGGAGACAGGGTATCATGTTTGAATGCTATTTAACTCTTTGAGCACCCCAGTGCAATGTAGTTATTGTGGGATGGTTTTGTGGGGTTTTTTTTTGTTTGGTTGGTTTGGGGTTTTTTTTTGTTGGTTTGTTTTTTGGGCTTTTTGGAGTTTTTCTTTTTAACTTTTTGTTTGTTTTGTTGGGTTGTTTTTGTTTATTTGATGCTTCATTTTTGTTGCTGTTTTGCTTGTTTGGTTCTGGGTAATTATTACTTTTTTAATTCTGTTTTCTTCCTGTAATACATTTCTGCAAACAGAATGCAGGAAAAAATTTGTGTCTTGCCTCACTTGCATTTGACTCAGTAAGAATTCCTTGCATATTGCTCAAGTGGTATGCTGATAATCATTGTAGAGATTGGTCGTGTTTTCATCTTAAACAGATGTAAAATTGTATCTTTTTTCTGGAAGACTCCATCATAATTCTCTTAAATAACCAAGATGTTAAAAAAGTAAAATTCTGAGCTTTGTTCAAATGCCTCAGGAATCTGTAAGCAAAGAAGTTTACCTTGGTATTCGTGATTGGTGCTTGAGTGACTGAAGTCCTTGAATGTTGGAGGTGCTGAGTTATGTTATTCTGTTTTGTCTTCTGTGTGATGTGTTCCTTGCATGTATAGGGCAGGCTAAGCCTCAGATCACTGTGGGTTTTAGGTAGGTCAAGAGAGGTGAGGCTTGCAGGTACCTCATTCAACTTCAGCCCTAATTCACCCTCTTGTTTTATTAGAGGGGGTAGTTGTAAATATCTCTTGGGATGTGTTATAAAGCTGCATTAAGCTAGCATTAACGTCTTAACGTATTAGTATTTAGTGTCTTGTGGTATTAGTGTCTCAAAGGTGATGAAAGTACTACCTTTAAAATATGTGCAACGTAAAGAGTAATATGAACACTGTAACCCCTTATTAAAAAGTATCAGGCCAAATACTAAAATATCTTTGAATATCTAAAAGAGAAAACTCGTTGTGCTGCTAGAATATCTAGGAAAAGTAAAGTCACAGACTTTGAAAACTTCATTGGTAGACTGCTTCCAAGTCTACATTTCCCGAGAGTTCTCTTTAGCCTTTTTATTTCTGATCACCTAAAAATATCTTTGTAAGGGACATAAGTTTACATAACACTTGGCATTTGACTTTTTTCAGGAGACACTTTTAGCTATTGTTCCTCATTACCATCCTACACTTCTCCTTAGTTTCCATTAAACAGCATGGTCAGTGTTTTCCCCTTTCTATAACTGAGTGCACTGGGTGAATTTGTCATGCATGCAGGGAATAGTCTTGGTGGGGACACAGTAGTATCCCAAGCTTGAAGCAGTCAGGAATGAGGTGTTCCTAGTGAAAACTCTGTATTGCACACACTTCTGTGTCTTAGGTGTCTGACACTGACTTAGCCTTCATTTCTGAAGGGATCAGCATATAATTCCTGTTTGTAAAGCCTGGCTTCCTCGGGACAATGGAGCAAGTATTGCTTACGTGGTTCCACTGGCAGCAGTGGAGTTACGCTGGGGGAGCTCTGGCATGGCCTGTGTGTACAGCCATGCAGCAAAGCCTTTCCAGGCTTCAGGGCATGTGATACAATACATATGTAATTAACTATTAGACAGATTTTCAATACTAAAAGGGTGCTCTGCTTTTCTTTTAGAAATTGGGGGGTTCTGACTTTCAGGAGTGAGAAGTGGCAGTACCAGTGCTTGCAAGCTTCCATGGGAATTTGTCAGGGGTTCAGTGTCAGTATCCCTTTACACTAGCTGCCTTCCATTCCTCACAAGGAAAAAGAGGAAGCAGTTTTAATGTTGGTTATTTTACATGGTATCTCTATATAGCAGCTTTTCCAAGGATATTAGTTTTTTCCCTGAAATAGGCAGTTAATGGTCATGGTGTAGACAGCACAGCCAGAAATCCCACCTAGGGCTGGGGGAAGAAAGAAAAGCACAAATATTTTTGGTAGGTTCTGACATATTGTTGGTGGGTTCTGGCGCAGAAGGGAAATGGGAAACTGTCACCTTTGATGCAAGTGCAACTTCACAATGGTAGGTAATAAACATATTCAGATCCTGCATATATTTCCTGTGATGTTTAAAAAACTGGATACAAAGTCATTTCCTCAAAATGGTATATTTATATGAATATTTTACATATTCAAGTGACTTGGGCTCTTTGGTGTATAGGATCACTGATCCATGTGCCAGGAGTCTTTGGATAACTTGTTCATGTTGTCAGTTTTACAGAAAGAGTCAGTTGTGAGTTGATTTGTCTGTCCGGGGATGTCCTTCCCTTGATTATGTGGTTGCTCATAACAGCACTATGCTGCCTGGAGAAGAGCCCCATCTAAAAGGTTGAACTGTGTTCTACAAACTGCTGTTCTCCATCTTTCTGTTAGTTAGATTAGTATTTCTCAGCTGTGTTTCAGTCTATAATTGATGCAGGATTACCATGGTTGTCTCTGCCTCCACTTCCTCAACTGTGAATCTAAGGATAAAACCCATTCTGTTTCCAGGAGGTTGTGGTTCATTACTGCAAAGTTCCTTTTAAAATACTGCTTCTGAGAGAATCCCATTTTCTCACTAACTTAAAAAAAATTCTGTTTGAGATGAAAACTGTGAAACAGAAAGTTTAAAATTTTGTTTGTTGCTGAATGGTAAGTAACTGAACAATAGTAAATTTATACTTACTGTCAATACTGAATGACTTTATTGGCTCATCAGAACAAAGCCATCTGTCCACAATCAAAATTTTGTCTCTGACTTTTGCTTATTTGTCAGCTGGTAACAGCTGATTCCAGATTTCTATTTCTCAATTACTTTGAATTCCTATGCAGTTCCACTCCAAAGGGTTATGCATTACTGTAGTGATATTATTGCTGACATGGGGAATGTTATAAGATTATAATGAAAAAGAATATAAAGAAACCATAAATGTTATTGAGAGTAAATGGTATAGTCCAAGAAGTTTTCCTGGACTTCACCAGTGGTAGTTTTGTCCCATAAAGAGATGGGTTTGCACAAGAGTTTGCTGGGATCCAAACTGCAGGTGGACTTAGGCGCTGGAGTAGTCCCTGCCTTCATATAGTTTGCAAAAGTGAGAGACAAAGGCAATCAAGTCTGATTCAAAGCCGTTCTCTGTTTTAAATATTTTTTCTTCAGACTATTTTTAAGCTGGATAAAATTTTATTGTGATTAATGCAAAATGCTTCTGGGAAGGACTGGAGAGGAGGGGATGTACATATGATGATTCCTCTGAATCTGGTGTGCTGCAGTGCACAACCTGAAATGGGAACTCATATATGGGACCAGGTGGTGCAACCACCTCCAGGTTCCTGCACTTCTGCACAGACTGTGAGAAATCACTGCTGTGTCCAAAGGGGATAGCTCTAGATCTAGATTAGATATCAGGTAGAAATTGTTCACTGTCTAGAGTGGTGAGGCACTGGAACAGGTTGCCCAGAGAATTTGTGGATGCTCCATTCCTGGAAGCGTTAAAGACCAGGTTGGACCTGCCCTTGAGCAGCCTGATCCAGTGAAATGTGTCCCTGCCAATGGTGCTGGGGGTAGTGGAACAAGATGATCTTTTAGGATCCCTTCCAGCCCAAACTGTACTACGATCCTGTGATTATGTTATTTTTTTTATTGTTCTAGCATTGATATGTTAATGTCTTCTGAGAAAGAAGAGGACCCAGATGTTATTCCTGAAGACAGCAGTCTGCTCACTCTTCGGTATGCTGTTACAGTGCTCTCACAGTACCCTTGTTTGGGGTGGGTTGGGAAATATGGCTGGCTGCTTGTTCCCTTTACAGGCACCCTACAGAAATGCCATAAGGGCAGAAACACCAGCTTATGATGGCATCATTGGTATGAGTCTTCTGAATGTTGCTTAGAAACTTTTTTATTAAGATATACAGAATATGCCTTCTTTCTTGTTGGAAAAGGATTTCTGAACCTAGATGCTTCTGAAGTAGTGCCTAAGTTTGGAGTGTGCAGGGGCCTTCTGATAATCGTGTGTGTGAGGTTCCTGCAAAGAAACCTATCTCATACCTCTAGTAACTCTCAGTTACTCTGTAACAGCCAGACTGTAAGTACTGATGCTGTATCCCAATAACCTCTTTATCTGAGCCCACTCTGTTTTGTTGAGTTTTGGGTTGTGCATGGAATTTATTGATATATCTGGTGCATTTCAGAGGATAACCAATATATGTAAGGTTTCTATCAGCTGGCAAACTTGGCCACTTCAGGCCTTTGCTGTACTTTACATAGCACTAATGTAAAGAAGTGTGTTTAGAAATGTGATCAGTGTTAAGCCTGATTGTTACTGAAAACCCTTGTGGAGGTCTGGAGGATAAGTAAACTTACCCTGGATGTTAAGGATTGGGTGTTCATGTAGTGGTTAAATGCATGTATTTTAGTAGGTATTCTACTTGTGGTACTCTTTCTTCTACAACTGATAACGAAGGTTTGGTTTTTGGTTTTCTGAAGTGTCCATGCTGTGGGCCTGAGAAGTAATATTTGTGGGTTGTTTCTTTCCTTGTGCTTTGCTTGAACACGAATTCAGTTTTTTTGAAGTGGAAAGAATTGCTGAAACAGTTTCTTTAAAAGTCACAAAGTGTTTTGTCCTAGTAAAACCTCTTCAAGCATTTTGCTGTTTTTTGTTGTGAGTGTAAAATTACTCACAAATCACCTGTCATTTGCACATGAGGGGGAAAAAACCCACAAGCTGGCCTGTGCACTCTCAGGTTTTATGAAAGTCAGGAGATGAGTGTTTTAAGTTAGTCTGTCCCACTAAGACAGACAGGAATCCTGCTCTTTGAAAGCTGCTCTGTAGTAGTTTATGTCATTTAAAAATGTGAAATTCTTGAAATTCTAAGTGGAAATTGTTGAATGAAATTTTGTCTTATGTTGCTGCCTCTCAGAATTCGGAAGAAGGCCTTAGAGAGGAGAGAAGAAACAATTATTGTGGATCGGGCTTGCAGACAAGAAACTCTTACTTATGAGATGGTAAGTTGCCTGTCATCTTATAGGCTCTCAGGAGCCAAAATCCAACTTCTGGTTGCTTTTTCATTCACCTCTATGAAATGTACACTGTAAATGTTTGCAGATACAAGTTCGCTGGTAATGATTAAAGATAAAGACATTTTATAGAAAGATAGGACAGGAAGTCTGCTCTTTACTGTCTGTTAGTACTGGATGTAGTTAAGGAGGAGCTCCATCTTGTTACCACTATATGACTTCTTTTTTTAAGTGCTGTGAACTTAGAAGTAGACATAGAGCTAGACAAAATTGTGTAATGTTTTCCTGCTGGTGTCCAGTGTTGGAAACAGCTTCAGTGTGTGAATGATTGTGAGCTGGTTTCAGTAGGGCTGAGAGAAGAAAATGGTAGCAGCACAGTGGTGGTAAATTCCTAATTCTGAGCTTTGTAAACCAAGTTTTTCAGCCATTCTAAACTGGAACCAGGAACCAAGAGTGTAGTCATCAGTCTCTGAAAAGCCTTATTGGAATTTTTTAACTGTGCTTAATAAGTTTAGGTTTTTTTAATGATTTCTTCTTAACCATTGAAGTCCTAAACAGCAAAACCTCATTTCATAAATGTTCATAGAACCATTAAGATTAAAAGACCTTTAGGATCATTGAGCCCAGCCATTACCTTTAACACTGCCAGATCCACCACTAAACTGTGTCTCTAAACACCACATATACACGTTCTTCGAACTCTTTCAGGGACAATGAAGTGCTGGAGTCCATGGCTTTAGCAAGCCATGAACTGCTGTAAAAATTAGGGACAGAAGTGTAGTGAGGAAAGAACCTCATGTGACTGTTAGACTTGTTTTTTCCTCTTGAGGTTTCCTGGTCTGTTGAGAGTTATCATGTTTCAGCTGTTCGGAGATCCAGGCACATTATGTAAACAACATGATGCAAGTGCTCTGCTGGGCTCTTTGTCTGGGGAATATCTGAGAAAATATTAGCAGCAGAAACCTTCATAGAGGGTTTCAGTGAATACTACAGTATGCATTGAAAGAATGAGCACATGGTCATTTATTGCATTCTTTAAGCAAGCTGTGCTTAAAGTGTCAGAGGAGTGATTCTGTGGTTGGGACCATGATGCCTTTGTACAGGAGGAGAGCAGGAGTTTGGAATGTGTCACATGAAGAAGGCTGGTGCAAAGTAGAGAGCACAGGTATCTCTGAGTCTTACAGGAGTACAAGTTCCTGTTACTAAATCTGAGGAATACTCCATGCTGGTGGGAGGTGTTTGTGCAGGAACACACTCTTAATTTATTGGAAAAGGAGGAAACGGCCACAGAAAAGTACCTTCACAGCTGGGCTGTGTCTTAAACACAAAGCAGGATGAAAATGTAGGGATCATTTGTTTCTTTTCTGATACACAGTACTGTGGCAAGGGCAGTGCTGCGTTTTGGGTTTCAATTTTGGAGAAATTGTGGCCTCCAGCTATGTCTAGCTTCCCTAATAAGAGGAAGTGCTGCACTGACTGTAATTTTCATATATTTCATTCTGTTATATTTTCTAGATTAGTGTTTCCCAAATTAAGGGTTGCAATCTCCCTTTACATATGAAAGCGTTCAGTGGTGAAAGTTGGTAGCAGCTGGGTTCCAAGAGGGCAGAATGACAACAGCCTCTAATACCTAACCCTAACCCTAACCCAATAGCCAAGGAGCAGCCAGCTGTCTTGCAACAAAGCTGAGAAATGAAGAAACGTGCTTGCAGTCAGTAATTGGAGCAGTTTCTCACCTCTCCGCCTTGGAGGAAATAGGCTTTTTCCAATTCAGAAGGCTACATAGTCAAAAATGAATTCATGTTCCTCAGCATTTCTCAGACCATTGCCCAGTGTTTATTTTGTGTGTGTGTGTATATTTATGGTTGCCAGTATAATATATATGTGTGTGTGTGCATATGTTTTTCCAGGAGTCACATGCAACTGGAAAGAGGCCAGACGATCCAACAGATCTAATTGAGGAGGGAGAACTGCTTTTAACTCTGAACATCTTTTATCCTCTTATATTTCAGAAGGTTGGTATGAAATTCTCTGGGTATTATAATATTCTGATTATTTCCTATTCAGATAATATCTTGCTCTACCAAGCAATTAAAATCAGTGAATCTACTGATGACATGTGGTAAACTCTTCAACTCTGATAATTTCTTAAGGCTTTTTCAGAATCTGGCTTTAATTCGGTTAGTGGTTTACATAACAAAACTTTTACAATAATTACATAGTAGTTAATTTACTTTACAGAAAGCTCAAAACTTGAAAATAAATACACAAAAACGAAAGTACTTTTTCTTGATTTCGGATAAGTGAGCTCAGACTTTGTGTCTTTTCTGCACTTTATGATGGAGAATGTAACATTTGAGTTCCTGAATAAAACTATTAAATACCTGTCTTAGGAGAGGCTGTGGCAAGATGCTGTTCAGAGAAGTGATGTGCCAGATGCTGCCAGTAATGACCTTAAGCTGTCAAATGAAGAGCAGTGCTGATGCTGACAAGTTATAATTTATCTGGGGTTTGTATTCTGTGTTCTTTGTAGCATAAAGATCACAAACCCTTCCAAACAGTCCTTGTACTGGGCAGCCAGAAGCTCACTGAACTGAGAGACTCGATTTCCTGTGTCAGTGACCTCCAGATAGGTGGTGAGTTCAGCAGTCAGCCAGATCAAGCACCAGAGCACATCAGCAAGGTAAAACTTTCTATGTGGAACCCTCTACATGTATAGGAGTCTTGAAAACATAGAAGGGGAGGCAGAGTTTTGCTTCATTGTTTTGTCTTCAGCACTAAATTCAGCTGCATTGGTTCTGCCTGTTGGTTGCACTGTAAGTAAATACTTCATAGCGGCATTACCAAGGTGATCTGTTTTGTGCAATATCAAGAAAAATACCATCATTGCTACTGCTAGGAAATAGAAACAGAAGCAGTGAGTTTTGCGTAGGTATATTCCTGTGAATGAATTTTATTTTGAGCTGTATTCTGAAACACCAGAGGTAATAGCTTAATCCCACTAATAATAAAAAGCCAGACCATCCCACTGTGCTTTGTTGTTTGCAACTGGATGCTAATCATATGTAGGGATGAAGATTATTCTTCTCTCCCCAAACTGCTACGTATTCTCTGGGTATGAGCAAAACAATCATCTAGTTGACAATATTGAAATTGAGTCATTTTGATTATACATCATATGACATTAGATAGAGTATCAACATAGAATTGTTGACATTGAAAGGGACTTGTGGAGGGCATCTGGTCTGCTCCCTCTGCTCAAGCAAGACCACCTACAGCCAGCTGTTCATAACCATGTCCTGACATATTTTACATATCTCCAAGGATGGAGGTTGCAAAACCTCCTTGGACGACCTCTGTCAGTATTCAGTCACCTGTGTCAGTAAAGAAGTGTTCCTTGAGGTTCAGGAGGAGTTGTGTGTGTTTCAGTTTGGGCTTATTGACTCTAATCCTGTCACTTGAACTGCTGAAATGAGCCTGGCTCCATCCTCTTTGCACCCTCCCTAGAGGTATTGTGTATGTTAATGAGATTCCCCTACCTGAGCTTTCTCTTCAGGATTCTGACTCGCAACTTTCTCAGCTACTGCTTTTAGGAGAGATGCTGCAGTCCCATCATCTTCATGGCCCCTGTGGGACTCTTTCTCCAGTATGTCCGTGTCTCTCTTACACTGAGCAGCCAAGAACTGAAGACAGGCCTTTAGGTATGGCCTCAGTAGTGCTGAGGGGAACTGAAGGATTGCCTTCCTTGACCTGCTAGTGGTATTTTATCTAATGCAGCACAGGATGCCATCTGCTCCATTGGCTATCCTTTTTGCAAGGACACATTGTTGCCTCATGTTCAATTTGGGATCTACCAGGTTCCCTGAGTCCTATTTGCCTAGCTGCTCTCCGGCTGAGTGGCCCTCAGCATACAGTCAAACATCAGCTTGTTTATCCCCAGGGGCGAGACCTTGCACTTCTCTTTGCTCAACCTCACCAAATTCTTGTTGGCCCATTTCTCTGGGCTGTTAAGATCCCTCTGGCTGGCAACAGGATCATCTGGTGTATCAGCCACTCCTTCCTGTATTGTGCCAGCAGCAGAGACAGTAACAGTAACAGATAGAAGTGAATCAAAGAGTCTGAATGTAAAACACATTTCTACTGCTGTGTCTTCATGCAGATGATCTGAGAAGTCCTGTCTTTGGAAAAGCAGCGTCTGCTTTTCCCGTGTTTTGGCAACCTAGAGTTAATAGCTCAAAGAGACCTCTGGGCATAAATAAGCATCCCAGACTGGTCTGATAATGGAGTGGCTGGTTGTCCATGGTTTTCCCATTTAGAATAAATAGGGATAATATTTATTGAGTCCTTGAAGAGTTGCTGAGGGAGAAAAAGAGGCTCAAGGGAGACATTATCATTCTCTACAACTATCTGAAGGGAGGATGAGGACGGTATAGCCAGGTAAGGGGTCAGTTCTCCTGGGTAACAAGAGACAGGATGAGAGGAAATGGCCTCAAATTGCACCAAAGAAGGTTTAGATTGGTTATTAGGAATGCAAGGGTGGTCAGACATTGGAACAGGCTACTCAGGGAAGTGGTGGAATCGTCAGCCATGAAAGTGTTCAAAAATGTGTGGATGTGGCACTTGGGATATAGTTTAGTGGTGAACATGGCAGTGCTGGGTTGATGGTTGGGCTTGATGATATCAGAGGTTTTTTACAATCTTGATGATTCTACAATTCTGTTCCAGCCACTTCCTGGGACCTCAGCATACATAGTGGTCGCTTTGGAAGACAAATGCTTTCACCATGAATGCCCCATTCCTCTTTTCCTCCAGCTCTTATTGCTGAGTGTAGCATCATATGATGTGGAATATCCTTTGGGTCAGTTTGGGTCAGCTGTCCCAGCTACATTCCCTCCCAGCCTCTCACCTAGCCCCAGCCCACTGGTCTTGGGGAGACTTGGAGAGACAGCCTTGAAGCTGTGCAAGCACTGCTTTGCAGTAGCCAGGACACTGGTGTATTATTTTCTCCCCTTTGCCAAAAATGCAGAGCATGCACAGGGGCTGCTGTGGGGAAAGTTAACTCTACACCACATTAACTCTGTGTGCATTTGATCAGAACACAAAGTACTTCTTACTGAGGTGACAGAGAATTATTGAAGTCTGTCCCCTGCACACATGCATGCACACATGCACAGCTACACGTGAGAGCACTTCCTGGTCACATCTGTGTAAACAAGTCAAACAGGCAATCCTGGAAGTTCCAATCACCTCACTTCTAGTGTCTCACAAGAAAATCTATCATCCTTCAAAATTCTTCCTTAATTACAAAGTTTGTCACATGTAGACAGTCCATTTGTAACATTCTCTTCCATCAAAGATCATTAACAGTTTATGGCACTTATACCAGCAGTGCAAGAGTCTCCAGATGCCAGATCAACTCCATTGCCGTCACTGTGTTCTCTAAACCATATTTCTGAGTGCCACATTCACACAGCTTTTCAACATTCTCAGGGATGCTGATCTCACCACTTCCCTGAGCAGCTTATTCCAATGCCTCACCATCACCTGCTGATGGGAAGTAGGGAATAATAACTTTTTTTTTTTGCTTTGCTTCTGTATGCAGCCTTTGCTTTTTCTCATTTTCTGCCTTTCTTTGAACCCATGAGCTTGCTTGTCTTACTTTGTTTCCCCAGTCCTGGTAAGCAAGAGGAGTGAGAGCAGGTGGATAGGTATCTGGTAGCCACCCAAAATAAACACACTGCATCTTGCTAATTTTTTAAAATATTGTACTTTTTTTAAAGTCAGCACCTTGCAATTACTAAGTTTGTGCAGTGATGCCTGTGTTCTTGTTCTGTGTTTTTGTAGAAGTCCATAACTTCTGTGGTGGGGACTGAAATAAGAGCATTAAAGTAACCCGTACTGGCTTGAGAACAATATCAGCAGAGTGGCTGCCTAGTTGGCAATCAAATGAGTCTAGTTTGTCACACCAGCATCTGCAATGAGAACAGAACTTTTCTTAGACACCTGTAGAATGAGGTCTCTTAATATAATTTAGATATCTAACATGCTTGGATTTTTGACATGTTCTTGTTTAAGGTGTTTATTCTCTCATAACACTAATGGAGACTTCTCTCTCTGTCTCTCAGGATCTCTACAAATCTGCCTTCTTCTATTTTGAAGGCATCTTTTATAATGATAAAAGATACCCGGAGTGCAGAGATCTGAGCAGGTACGATATTTGTAGATGTTGACTGAGGAAGAAAGACCTTAAGGAACATTTGTTTTGTTTATGTGTTACAAAACTTGTGGTGTTACAGATACTGGAATGTCTAGAGTATTAAGCTGGAATGGACTTTCCCTGCTGTTTTCCCATGATGAGTTGGTTTTTAGAGAAGTTTAACTTTACTTGCTTTACTTATTCTTTCCATTCACTTCCCTTTTGAAAAGAGTATGAATCCATTTTTTAACCTGCAAATGCTGTTTTGCTCTGTTGAGATGGGAGTTCTTTGTAAAGTGACAGGTGGCATTTTGGACTGGGTTTTTAAGTGCCTTCCCTACTTGTGATGGGAATCAAAAGACTTGCCTGTAGATGTATCAGAGCTAGAAGATGTGTCAGAAAGACAACAAGCTCAGCTGTGTGGCAGTGGTTGTCCTACTCAGTCTTGAAGATATGCTGAATGCCTTAATTGTAAAGTTAACATGAGGTCTATGTGACTGATCAGAAAAGAAATTTGATATTTTAAGGAAGCATGGTATTGCTGATATGGTAGTGAGATTTAGGAGATCAAAATGTTTAAAATGGTTGGTATGGAAGAGCTGACTGTTGGACCCTGTTGTTCTGCCAGACTTTATATGTGACTTCAGGGAAATCCATATTTTACTTCTTGTCTTTCTGTCTGTGAACAACAATGGTCTTCACAGAAGGGCTTGTCGTAGCGTACATAGTTTGTTAGATGCCTTGTGTGTAGAAGTGTGCTGAAAAGCCAGAAAGAAATTTTCAGTAGCCCTTCCAGTGCTAAATTTTGGAAATGTAACTGCACTTGTCAGCTTTGTGTTTTTCCTTGACAAAAATGAAATCAAAAAAGAAAGCTTTTTAATACTTTGAAATGAAGTGATTGACCAAGGGGGCAAAATAACCTGCTAGTAACTTGAATTATTGGACTACTTAAATAGTATTGTGCTGCAAACAGTCTGACCCTGGATGGGTGCCATCAGGAGCATACACTGACTAAAACTCCTCAGGAAGCTGCCTGGTGAGGACTGAAAGGCGGATGTTTCACAAGAAAAGTAGACAGTTCTATAGTGTTGTAGTATTGCTGTGAAATCACCTTAAATTACTACCAGATGTTTTGATTTCCATCATTTAACCATGTCTCAGTGAAGACTTTTGCATGTCCCCAAGGTATCTTTTCTCTGTATTCACAGTTCATAGCTTTGCTATGCTGATGGCCTTTCTGTTTTCAGAACAATTATAGAGTGGTCAGAATCTTTTGATAGAGGCTATGAAAATCTTCAGTCTGTCAAGATGGAGGACTATGTGTTTAATGATTTATCCCTCAAAATTGGCTTTCCGTACCTTTACTGTCACCAAGGGAACTGTGAACACATCATTATAATCACAGATATAAGGTAAGTAACTATTCTTTGGGAGTCCTTGGGCAAATGAAAGTAAGCTTTCTCTGGACAAACTTCAGACATTACATGCTGAATGTTTGTTAGACTAACTTATTTGCTGTAAGATTATTCTGCTGGCTTCTGCAGAGCTTAAATTTTTCTTCCATATACATGGGAGTATCTCTGAAAGAAAGAGAGTAATCTTCCTTGTTTTTATCTTTTTCATTTGCATACAAAGACTGCTTTGCAATTAGTGTGCTATGACTGCTGTGTAACAGGAATGGCAACCACAGTGTCAAGATCTTTCCATGCAGAGCCAGTGTGTGGCAGATTTACATTCTGATTCTGGAGCACCAGGGGGCAGAATGTTGTAGGCTGTGGCTGGACTCAACTGAATAATTAGTTTGAACTTGGAGCTGAGGGGCAGGAACTGAAAAGATAAAAGAGGAATGGAAATAGTGGGCTGAGATGGATAGGCCAGGAAGAGAAGTGATGTGATAGTGACCATGAGGTGGCAGCCACATCAACAGTAGAACCATTGTGTAGACTTTGCTCAGTGAATAACTAGAGAGAGCATTCCTGTGGTTGTCTGCAGTGAGCAATTTTCTGTTCCCAGGAGCCTGATGTATCAAAGTGTTCATAATACATGGTGCTTCCAAAAGGAGCATAACCCAGAGAAAAGCATAGATGTTGCACATGAATTATCTGAAGATTCCCCTGACAATAGTTTGTTAGTCTGCCTAGGAAATAAAAGCTTTAAAAAGACCACAGAAAGGAGATGGTCTGAAGACTTCTGTGTTACTGCACAAACTGAATTTACTTGTGACCAGAAAATCCACAGATGATGCAACTAGCAGTCTATCTCCAGGTCTTCATCTATGTTAAGAAATGTTAAGCAGAAGTCTAGTCAGAGTTTACATAGGAATTTAAATCATACCCTATCTTCAATGTCCATGCTTATGTTCAGATAAATTTCAGTATGGCAACATCTTTATTGCCTGTGTTGTATTTATTTATTTCCCTCAAGGCTTATTCATCATGATGACTGTCTGGATAGGAATCTGTATCCCTTGCTGGTCAAGAAACATTGGCTATGTACCAGAAAATGTTTTGTGTGCAAGATGTATACAGCAAGGTATGCTACATTCTTGATGCTATTGTTGTCTCAATTCTTTCTAGGTGCTGCTGCTAACTTTAAAAAATAGTAAAAATCAAAGCTCTGTATGTGTTTCATAATAAGAATAATCTTCACTCTTCAAGCAGTTGACCTCTGTCTAACCAGGAAAAGGCTTCCTGCAAGTAGTGGTCGTTTGGAATTGATGCAGCAGTTTCAAAAGAACTAAATGAGTAAGAGATTAATTATTTGGCTCATGCTCTTTTCCATATCTAGAGCTTGGCTATCTTATCAATTACTTTTGAAAATCCTGCTTTTGGGGGAAAAGGCTGTGTTTTCCTCCTTTGCAAGATACATGTTTCAAAATAATTTACCAAAAATCATACAGTGCTTTTGTTTAATCTAGCATCTATGCAGGTGTAGATCTGTCCAATTCTAATATACTAAAATCTGGAGATTTTTTAAAGGCATTTAACTTGCCCCAAGGAAACTCCTGACCGCTACCTGAAGACTGTGTGCTCCACAGCTGTTCTTGAAGGAATTCTTTGTGATTTTCTGCCTTTTCCTTAAAAGAGCAGAATATTTTTTCTTTAGGAAAACTTATGTTCTCAGCCTCTGTTTGACACAGCAACTGTGTCTTCATTGTCTTGCTTGTTTGGCCTTAGACTTCTCTGGAATCAGGCAAAGACCCAATTCCCCCTGAGATGGGAGTCCATCCTTGTGTTCCTAGCAGAGCCCTGAGGATGCCTTCACAATATAATCTGTAAGGCATTTGGCCATAAGGGGAGGTGGAGCCAAAGGGTCAATATGGGGGAAGGATGGGATGGGGAGGGCATTACCAGAGGTGATGTAAATGCATTAAATTAAAACCAGGATTAAGCACTAAGCTTAAGTGGGGACATGCTAAACCATAGACAGCAGAGCTGCTTTGGCTGGCTGTCCAGTATGTTCTAATCTGTGCAGATAACATCTGTAATCACCAGAGGCCTTCAGCTGTCGTGGCCTCTTGAGTGCTATCATAAATTAATTACTCATTGCCATGGCAAGCCCTCCTTAAACATGTTAACTTGTGTTCATGTTAACTTCAGTGCTTGCTGGAGTGTGCTGCAATTCTCACGTTTTCATGTCTGCATCATTTGGGTCCTGCTTTTAGACTCTTAAATGGTTTTGATTACTCAGAGGAGCTTGGGTCAGTACACATCTGCTCCATTTCTTGCATTAAGGAAGAAAAAGATTTATCTTTTATGATTTAGATGGCCAAAGGGTGGACAGAAGATTCCTGGTTTGTTTTGTTTTTTGAATGCACTGTACCAGCAGTACAGGTTTAGAGAGTTTCTCAGGAAGTGCTGCTGGAGCTGCTGGGGTTGACATGGAATGGGTGTGGAGTTTGGAAATGAGCTGCATGCATGGGATAGGAGATATGTAATATAGGTAGAACCTTGTGTTTATAAAATTATTACTGTTGTTTGTTGCTGCCATCCCCAATCCTGAGTAAAATGTTGAGATGTTTGCCTCAAGTGTGTTTCACTCATAAGAATACACTTGTGTTTTGTAACCTGCAGGTGGGTAACCAACAGAGACAGTCTGGCACCAGAGGATCCTTGTTTCTTCTGTGATGTTTGTTTTCGGATGCTCCATTATGATGCAGAAGGCAATAAACTGGGAGAGTTTCTTGCATATCCTTATGTTGATCCTGGGATTTTCAACTGAAACTGACATGTGCCAGGACATTGTTGAATGTGTTGCTCTGGCTGTTAAAACCACTGAACAGCTTGGTGTTTGAGCATACTGCTGGGTTTCATGTTAGGTGTGTAATCCTCTCTTGTGAGCAGGAAGGAGCCCTTTGCACTTGAAGACTATCTGGTGTGTTTTTCTGAGTAAGTAAGTATGATTTTTACAGATAAGTTGGCATGCAAAAATGTAATACACTTGTACAACATTCCAGTAGTTTGGATGCTATGGACTGTAAATATGGATGTTTGAGAATACCTGGCAAAAGAAACCATGACTTTAAGAAGCTCTGCTCTCAAGGCTTTGTAAACCTCTGTGGATGAGAACATGGTCTGTATATATCTTACCTTGAAAACTCTGGCAGTTGCCATATTTGAACAAGGATGGGTGGCACTGAATTTGTAGGGAGGAGAACGCTTTCTGAGAGAGAAGCTCAGAATGCTGGTTAAACTCTTGGGTCCTTCCTGCAAAGGAAAGCTTACATCTAAAGGCCTTTGCTGTCCCTGGTTTCTGACTCTGAGGACTGATTCTGTAGAGAAGAAACTGCATTTCACCATTACTGAATTGTAGCCTGCCTTTTAAATAATTTTGCCAGCTGTTTACAGTGTATGAGTGTTCATTGTGAACTTTTTTATTTAGTATCATTCTTTTATTGTAATGTAATGGTTTTTTTTTAATTAAAATGTGGCAAATTTGTAGTTCCTACAAGTCTCTTGTTAAACTAAAACTTTTTCAAGACAGGATATTCCTTTTTTTTAAAGTCTTCTGGAATTAAGAGTATGTTAGTGGCAATCTTTGTTTTAGGAAAGTTAGAGCTAACTGCCTTTCTTTTGAAAACTTCAGTTAATTCTGGTTGGGGGAAGACAGCCTGCTGTGACAATCCACATACAGAAAAGTGACAAGCTGAATCCTGTTGAAGTCCTGTAGCTGCAGATTCTGCCAGTGCTGACTTGATTATCTTAGATGTCTTGAAACACAGGTATCTGAAACACTTGCGAGACTCCATTGATCACTCCCATATCTTACTGCTTTCTAGTGGTGTATTAAGTAATTTGAATGTAAATCCATGCTTTTTTTAGGAAAAAAAAAAATCCTGTCTAGTAAACCCATCAGCTGTTGGCCTGTGTATTTCAATGAACCAACCACTTGTAAAAGGTGGTGATAGTTCTCTTATCCTTCAGGAATCTGCAGAAAATGGAATGCCCTGCCCATGACAACTGTGACAAGTCCAGCTGCTGGGGCTGGGCTGCTTTGTGGTGCTGCAGCAGCTGCTTTAAAGGTCCTCTACTATACAGCTCTGGTTGCAACTTCAGCATTTGCCTCACAAGTTGCTACTCCTCATCTTTCCCCTATCTCCTCCTCTTTCAGCTGTCTCCCATAAATACACAGGCTTCCCAATCCTCTTTAGTATTGGATGGGGGATCATATAGAGAGCTAGCTTGAGTTCTAAAGCAGCAATCAGTAGTTTTTTTGTGGAGAAGGGATTGGCAAAATATGAGTTTACTCTTTCATTAAATTAATTTGCCTCAAATATGCTGTCTCTAACACAACCCATTTGTCTTCTTAATTAAAAGTTAAGATCAAATATATTTCAAAATTGGTGTCCCTGCAGATTAAGAAATTTTAGTGGGTCATTCCCATACTTCCAGTAAGGCAGAGAGAAGCTAGCCACAGTCTGGGTGTGGGAGTTGAGAGCATTCAGTGCTTAACTACAGAACAGAGAAGAATCGTATTAGAAGCTTGATGTTTGTATGATGTGGTCCTCTTTCATATTCAGTGATGCATCTTGAATGACAAATGGAACAAAAAGGTTACACTAAGTCATAGGTTCTAAAGATCCCAGAAGCTGTCACAGGACAACTCAGTCTGGTCTAGATTTGATAAGTCTTTCTGAATGAGTCCTCTGAGTGAAATCCAGCATTGCATACAATGCCCATTTGTAGCTAAATCGCTATGACACCAGCTGGATATTTGTTTTAGCAATTTATTAAATGCTGTGAGTATTTTGATGATGAAAATGTCCAAGCAAGTTTTTTTTTCATGACAAAAAATGATAAAAAAAGATCTTTTTAATAATCTCTTGTCTGTGTGTTACTAGTTGAATCTCAAAAACATTAACCTGAATCTGTGGTTGGCTTTTGGATTTGATTTTTCCTTTACAAGTTATTTCAAACTTCCCAGATCTCTTGCAGATTCTCTCCCTAATGTAAGTTTATGCCTTGCTGACAAGGTGATACAGAGCACTGTATCCTGTATTGAGGAAGAGGAGAGGTCCCTCTGATTGTATGTTAATATGAAGTTCCAAAGCAATACATAATTCATATAAACAGTGCTATAGAATTTCCCAGTGCTATCCAGGCACTTGTAACATTTCCACAACCGTCCTCTATGTACTTGAATGATGAACAGCTCTACAGGACTTGACCATCAGAGAAGCAGCATTCTCATTTAGCTCACAAATAGAGGTTAGTCACTATATGCTGGATTTTGCAGATTTCTACATTCCATCTAGTCATAAGATGTACTTTATTCAAACCTCAAGAAATTCAAACAATATTTAAAGCGGTAGTAAACTCCATTCTTGAAGGAGGGATGCTGTTGTTGAAGTTAACTCTGCTTTAAATTTTGTGCATAGCTGTGTTTTCTTTCTTAAGAAACAATCAGCCTTATTCCTTGTGATACTAAGTGACTGCCCAGTTAGTCTCAGCTCTTATGTTTGTATCTTTCAATAGACAGTTTAGGGCCATTAAGGCCCATTCTGTAGTTATGTCAGAGTTTGTTTATTTAAGTTATTTCTGGTTTGTAAATGGGCAGTAAATTAAGGCAGCAAAAGCCCAAGCAGCTGTATGGACAGAGTGATTGCATCACACAATCAGGACCTTCATTTCTGCATCCAATTTGAATTAACTCTGAAGCAGTGGCAAGGTGCTCCATTATATCTGAAACAGTTGTGACAGATAAGTTAGCTTATCAATACTTGTGTGAAAACTAGGTGGCTTTGGCAATGCAGCATCCTTGTCAAATATACAGTACCTTTTTTTTTTTTTTTGGTATAAGGTTTGATAAAAAGGGATGGTAAAAAATGAGAAATGCTTTATATGAGGATTTCCAGTAACATCTTTACAGAAATACTTTCAAGGGTACAAGTGGAAGTTGTTTGAGTTTCTTGAGGTTTGAATAAAGTACATCTTATGACTAAATCCAGCATATAGTGACTAACCTCTATTTGTAAGCTAAATGAGAATGCTGCTTATCTGATGGTCAAGCTGTACAGCCATGTCATCATTCCCCTTAACACCAGTCTGTTGTGAAGTGCTAGAGATTGCCACAAGTCACAGTCTGTGGAGGCCAATCATCGTGGCCATCTGCCAAAGACAGCTTCATACTGCAGCTGCCATGGTGATTGAACTTGCAGGTTTAACTTCAGGTATTATCTTCAAGAGCTGAAACGCAGGAGTGAGCAACCTCAAAATGTGAGAAGCCAACCTGGCAAAGCAGGAGGCCAGGTTAGGCGAGTAGGGATATTCTTTTTGAGTCTAGGCAGACCAAGAAGGTGTGTGCTTGGTGAGGCAAGGACAGGGGACGTGCATGCGAGGAATATGCAGATGGTGCTCCCTGCTGTAGAAGAACATTAATGTGGTCAAAGCTCAACTGGGGTTGAAGCTTCCAAAACTGTGGGCACAATAAAATATATCAATATATCAATAGCAAAAAGGAGGGCAGAAAAAACATTGGCCCTCACCTACAGGATGAGGGTGGTCACCTCACCATCTCAGTCAGAGATGTTACTGCTTTCTTTGCCTCTCTTCAGCATGGATTATGGGGCATGGGGGTCCCAGTGTCCTGAGCCGGAGGACCAGGACTGTGAGAATGATCAGCTCCTAGTGGACCCTGAACTTATGCAGGATCTGGTGGATCCCTTTTAAGTGTTTGGGGCTTGATGGGATTCATCCAAGAGTACTCAAAAGAGCTGTCTGATGTCACTGCAAGGTCTCTCAATGATTTTTGAATTATTTTGGGAATTTGGAGGGGTCCCAGTCAACTGAAATCTGGCTAACATTGTTCCAGTTTTCAAGAACAGCAAGAAAGATCACCCTGAAAACTACAGACCTGTCAGTCTTACTTCAGTGACTGGTAAAATTTTGGAGGAGATTATTCTGTGAGTTCCTGAAAACACCTGAAGGACAATGTAGGTTTCACTCAGAACCAGCCCAGCTTCATGACAAGTCCTGCTTATGAAACTCAATTTCCTTTTATGACAAGGTAACACACCTAGATAAACAAGGGGAGCCAGAACAAGTAATCTTTTAGGATTTCAGTAAAGCTTTCAATACTTTCACAATATCCTCCTGGAAGAACATGTCCTGTGCACAGCACAATAAATGCCTCGTGAAACGGGTGAGCAACGGGCTCATGGGTTGGGCACAGGGGACTTCAGTGAATGGGGTGACAGCAGACTGGTGACCTGTCACTATTGGGGTTCCAAAGGGCTCCACCCTTGGCTCTGTGCTCTTCATCCTCTTTATTAACAACCTGGATGCAGGACTTGAATGGATACTGAGTAAATTTGCCTATGATATTAAACTGGGAAAAGCTGTTGACTCCCTCAAGGGTGGGGAGGCCCTGCAGAGAGACCTTCATAAAGTGGGGAAGGCTGGGCCATCACCAAACATATGAAGTTCAACAAGGGAAAGTGCTGCCAGATTCTGAGATGCACCAAGGATGGGGCAACCCTGGATGTATGGACAGACTGGGAAATGAAAGTGCTAGAAAGCAGGACTGGAAAGGGACCTGGGGGTCCTGGTTTATGGCAAGTTGAACATGGGTCAGCAGTGCAGCCAGGAGGGCCAACCCTGCCCTGGGGGGCATCAGGCAGCCAGGTAAGGGAGGAGGGGATTGTCCTGCTCTGCTCTGAGCTGGGACAGCCTCACCTCGAGTGCTGGGAGCATGTTTGGGTGCCACAATATAAGACATGAAACTGTTAGAGAGTGTCCAAAATAGGGTAGTGAGGATGGTGAAGAGCCTTGAGGAAAGGCTGAGGTCGCTTGGTCTGTTCAGCCTGGAGGAGACTGAAGCAAGATGTCCTCACAGTCTACAACTTATTCACAAGGGGAAGAGGAGGGAGGCTGGCACAGATCTCTTGTTTGTGATCAGTGACAGGACCCAAGGGAATGGCCTGAAGCTGTCTCGGGAGGTTTAGGTTCGATAATCAGAAAAGTTTCTTCCCCCAGAGGGTGATTGGGCACTAGAACAGCTCCCCAGGGCAGTGGTCACAGCAGCAGCCTGACAGAGTTTAAGAAGTGGTTGGGCAATCCTGTCAGGCACATGGTGGGACTCTTGGGGTGTGCTGTGCAGAGCCAGGAGTTGGGACTTCGATGATCCTTGTGGGTCCCCTTCAACTCAGCATGTTCTATGTGTATTCTCAGGATTTTCAAACTCCAATTTCTAACCCGGCTGTCCTCTGTCGAATAATACAAACAAGTTGTTACAGTATTGGGCAAAGTCTGTGTTTCAAGCAACACGCCTCTGAGAGGTTTGTAGCCATTCTATTCCCTTTCATGCCTCCAGGAGTTAAACATTTTACCAGTGTTTCTGTTAAAATTCTAGTTAGAGGTCCCCAGGTTAATGCCAAAGCAGTAAAATCAAAATGGTACTAAACCCAGACTCGTGTTTTTCCTATGAATAGTTCTTGCTATACAAGGATGTCTTAATCAGTTTGAAATTCTTTAATTCCATAAATTGTTCAAGACAGTGTTTTCTGCATCAACAGGTTCTGTTGTGAGAACACCACACTTTTCAGTATACTTACTATAACAAAAGCAAACCATAAAAGTCACATTGCAGTAAATTGGCACAAGGCATTTTGCAAGAACAGAACTAAAATTATTTAAAAAAAAAAACAAACAATGAAGTATACTCATACATTAACATTGTAACAGCTATAAAAATGCCGCTTTCAACTCCTACAAAACACAGTGAAAAGACATCCCCAACAAGAGTTGAAAAACTGCACAGAGGTAAGTATCATAGGAAGAGAGGTTTTATACAAATGAAGCAACTGGAGAGTTAGAAGTATTTACACTTTTTCTTGCTATTAACTAGACAAACACAGTAGTAAGTTAAAAATATACTACAACTCTAAGTCCTGTAACATGTAAGCATTTTCTAAGTGGGGCTTTTATCTTTTGAAATGTGTTACCTCTTAATACTGGATATAACTATTGGCAAAAGTGTTTAAATACTTTAAAACCAAGATTAAAGGGACTTTTATTCCACAAAATTTAACTTCAAAATACTATGCTTATAAAATTATTTAGAATTTCAGCAGTCTATAGATTTCAAATGCAAAACTTAACAATCCTCTTTAATTTGTAATTTAAAAAACCAAACAACAAAACTTCGGTGATGTCATTTGTTTTCAAAGGCAGAATCATCTGCTGGCTTTTCGAGCTCTCTCTCTTCACCACATGCCCTAGAAACAAAATAAAGCAATGTTATTGATCACATACAAAGGCAGCAAGCAAAGCTTATTCCAGGTGATTGCACAGTCTAGAGCAAGGATGCTGATGAACAGTCAGCAGTACATGAAGTGTGGAGAACTGAGGCTGTTAGTGGTGCCAGCTGTTATGTTACCCCAACAATGCCCTCAGATCTGAAGCTAAGCTGGCAGTGAGTGGCATCACTATGATGTATGTGATGGGCTGTGAAGGGCAGTCATTCAGAGCTCCATATGTGTCTGTACTGTATGTCAGTTTAGGTGGAAAAGTGCTCTAGCTTAACATGCTTTACCTCCTGCCACTGAAATCCACTGTATCCTCAAAGACTGAGGTAACCTTGTGGGGAAGTATGTATTTTTACAAAAAACACCCTGAAAAATGTTCTTAAGTGCCAATCAGATCAGAAATTTTAAGTTACAGAACTTTTTTCAAAATTTCTGAATTACATCTTCAGAAAGGTACAGAGATGTCTTCCCTCTAGCAGAGAGAGAAATGTTCAGAACTTAATACAGTCCTGTGATTTAAGAGGTTTACCAGCTCTTTGCTTAGAGTGAGCCACACAGGTGTTCTGGACATTATTTATTTTGTTTACTTGTTTCTCACTTATAAGAAACCATATATTGCACTAAAAACGTAGAAAAAATACCGAATGAAAGGAAGTTTGTATGCTGGAGAGTACAGAGCTTGAATTCAAACATGTGGATGCATTTCTCAAGATGCACTGTGTTTGCAAGGAGTTAATTTAAAAATGTAGTTTGTTGCTGTTAGCTACCAGTAAGTTCACAGACCCTGTGTCCAAGCAGCCGTACAGTATTTTTTTGGAAAGTAGGTTTCTTTATCAAAGATCATTGGAGTGTGGGCTCAAATACAGAGCAAACACCACACACACACTTAATATAAATGTTTATTTATTTTGTTTAAGCAGGGGTGTAGAATATAACCTGTGTGAGAACTTACACTTGTAACTCCACACTGTGTTCCTGTAGCATGCTGCTTGTTCAGACCAAGTGAATATTTAGCATAACTGGTTGAAAACCCCCAAATCCACTTCAGTACTTCTGAGGCTGCCTCACAGTAAATACCAGATATTTTTTTATCTTAAGTGAGGGTTTTTTGTGTTGTTTTGTTGTGTTTAAGTTTACCTTACTATAAATAACAGTCAATATTTTAATTTGGCAGATAGCCAAAAGAATGCCAGGCAGCTGCAATTTCTCCTGATGTGCATGAAGATCGTGGTGAAAGGAGCTTGCTTCAATACATACTGCTGAACAAAAAGAATCTCTGAGTGCAAGGTGCAGAGTGCCTGGAGAAAGCAAAGTGCACTACAAATTTGTTACTAAACTCTATTAAGTGTTTCTGCAAGAGATTATTGCTTGTTGTTTATGTTTACAAAACATATTTTTTGCTGCAACCAAGGTTTAAATACTTAATGCCAGACAATTGAAGCATTCTTCTGGCTTTGTGTTTAAAATGGTAAGTGCATCCACCTCTATAAACCAGTCAGACTTCTGTAATTTCACAGGTTTAGGTCCTAGCCTGCAGTTTGCCTGATTTGACTAATTTTTATAGCCAAACTGTAGAAAATGATTTACAGTGGCTGTCTATTGATGACAATCCATGAATTCACAAAAAATTAATAAATATCATTAATTTCTGTAAGACTTGGTTCAGACTTCCTTTGCTTCCACATTAATAGCCTAAAACACAGGAAAAAGCTTTTAGTTTGCCGAGGTCCACCACATGCTAATTGTCTCCAATAGCAAGACATCCTGTAATGTTTTTTAAGTCTCCACCACAGCAGCAAGTGAAATAACATTTAAAATATTCATTCAAAACTTAAACAGAAGATTTGCACACTGTTACTCTCTAAAATTGAGAGTAAACTCTGTGAAGAAAACAGTACCTTAACATGGTTAAGTAGCTTCAATCTACTGCTGTTTTATTTTACATGTTTTAAACTAGAGCAGAACAGATCATCAGCTCAATAATGTTATTAACTCACTTTTTCTTACTGCCAACTTCATGCTTATCTTTCCTTTCTTCAGCACTTTCTCCATTGTGTTGTGACTGGTTGGTGTCCTGGGCTTCAGACCCTCCATTCAGAATCTTTGATCCTTTAAAATGGAAGAGCAGAAAAGTGGTACTTGCAGGAAATAAAACTGTATTATAATAGCCCTCGGTAATTTCTCTACCTTAATCAAATAAAACATTATAAATATTTCCCCCCTCACCTTGATATCCAAGCAGCTGAAACAATACAAAAGACACTAACTGATATGGCTTCAGTTTCTGAACATCCCATACAATGTGCCTCATCCCATGGGAATTGAACAGTTTGTATTTTTAATGCAATTTCAATTCCTTCCTGTGCTTGCTAGGCTACAGATCATAGGCCTAATGTTTGTTTGTATACTGAGCAGTGAGAGAATATACTTCAGTAGTAAATTCTTTTTACCAGTCTAACCAGATCAGTTAATTTTGGGGATTCTTTTTACTTTAACTGATGAAGTTATTCCATTACATCTCATTAACTCTTGAATCCAACAAATTACGCATAATCAAAATGCAAGTTATATAAATAGAAGTGTTTAATGATAGCATGGATTTTTCAAGCAGAAAAGCAGCACTAGGCTGGAAGTAGTGTTTAGTGAAGTCAAAGCAGAAAAATTTAACATCTTTTAGAATTTCTGTGATGACTACATGTTTTGCTGTGGTATCATAAGTCAGTGAGTTTTAAGTGAGTTGAGGAACGTCACTCTCTGAAGTGATGGTCCATTTTACTTGAAGTTGCAAATTTATAAAAGAACTCCTCTATGAAACTAAAGAGCTACAGTGAGAAAAAAAGACAAGATGTTATTAATCTGAATTTTTACAGTTTATCTGTTTACACTTGCTCAGAATCAGTTCTGAACTCAAAGGCTACGGGAGGAATTCGAGAAAACAGTAAATGCTATATTACCATGTTACAAAGCAGATGATCTGATGCTGTGCATTAAGTACCACCAATTACAGCATCATTCTCTGTCTTGACTGTCATTGTGAAGATAGTCAAGGTTCAGCAGTTCAGTTTTTAAAAGGGCAAAAGAATGCATATAAGGATCAGATTTTCTTTTTACAGCAAATAAAGAAAAAACTACTTCCATAAAATATTCCTCTACTCTGATAGAACTTCTTCCCATTCTCCATGTGACTGGGCAACAACCTGGTATTCCACTGTGTGTGTTCTGCTGAAGTTGTGTTAACCTTATCTGGAGTGGCTTCGCTAGCCAGACTATGCCCAGGAAGCCTCTCAATATAGTTTCTTTGTTAATGTATTAGTTGTGCTATCACTGGTTTGGGGAAAGATCTGTATGGAACCTCTACTTCATCACACATTCTCTCACCAGAAAATGGATGGACTTTAATCATCCTTGCTTTTTTAGCAATTACAAGTATAGTGATATTCCTACTATAGTTGTGTTGAATCCTTGGCACCTCAGTTACAGTAATTTGTTTAGTCTTGATCCGTGTGGTGTTAACTTTTAAATGATTTTCTGAAAAAAAAAAAAAACCCAGTTCTGCTTCCAAAATTCAATTTCAAAGTAAATGCAGTTTCTGTGAGGTGTGTGTAGAGATCAAGGATGTAAATAACTTGAATAGATGAGCAGAACTCCTATATTGCAACATAGCTTTCCAGTGCGTCTGTCTCATTTTGTTCTTCTATTTAAAAATGTATATATTTTAGTACTGACTTCAAGTTATTATTCAGCTTGCTTACTATGGAAAGCTTTTGATATTATGCTGTACAAGTGCTCATGATTGATGTGGAACTGTACTGTTAAGAGCATAAATACATTCTCCTGCCATAAGTTATTATTTCTTTATTGTCAGGCAGAAGAACTACTGAAGTTGTATCCGGGAAGTAACACAGAAGTGGTTAAAAGTTGGTGCTACACATGGTAAAGCATGCATGATATAGAAAGAGGTTAGGGAAGGAAGCTAAGCAGTTTTAAGTTCTCATTCAGTGGCAGAAGCTTAGGCACTAAAAAACTACTAAAGGAATAGAACATTGTGTTGGTCTTGGCTGGGGTAGTTAATTTTCTTCATGGTGGTGAATATGGGGCTGTGTTCTGGATTTGTGCTGAATGCAAAGTTGATAATACAGAGATGGTTTTTTTTTACTTCTGAGCAGGGCTTACACACAGCCAAGGCCTTTTTACATTCCCACATTGGGGAAGAAACTGGGGGTACATGGGAGGTGACACAGCCGAGACAGATGATCCAAACTGACATTCCAGACCATATGGCATCACACTCAGTATGTGAAGTAGTGGGGAAGGAAGGGGGAATATATTTGAGTCATGGCATTTTTTTCCTATTATGTGTGAGGGCCCTGCTCTGCTGGCGATGGCCAAACATCTGCCTGCCCATGGGAAGCACTGAATTAATTCCTTGGTTTGCTTTCATGGGGACAGCTTTTGCTTTCCCCATTAAACTGCTTATCTCCACCTGTAAGTTTTCTTTCTTTTATTATTCTGATTCTCTCCCTGATCCTACTGGTGGAGGAGTGAGCGAGCGGCTGTGAGGGGTTTGGCTGCTGGCTTGGGTTAAAGTGGGTTAAATGGTAGTATGCCATTCTACCTCACATGTTTTGGAGTGAATTTTTTTTAATTCTGTAATCAGGTTAGATAATTTACAGAAGTAAAATTTGCAAGACCTAATTTTTGCAAAAGCCATTTCCTTTAGCCAACTGAGATAAAATGGCCATGGTAAATGTTACATTGAATTTGAAAGTTATTTGTAGCAGTACTGTCCTTGACAACTTCAGATATGAAGAGGTTTTCATAGACTGGTGAAATTCCTGCATCAAGAACATTTTGAAGTTAGCTCAGAAATAATGGAGACTAAGTCTTTTATGTGACAAGAAAGTAAAGCCACAGTGACTTACCTGTTTGGTCTTTTTCCTTTTCAGTTTTTTTATTTGCTCCTTTCTTCCCCTGTTCTTTGGTTTTATTTGCTTCTTCATGCTGCTTTTGCTCAGCAAGTGATTTATTCAGTACTTGGGAAAGAACAGAATCTCCTTCCCCAACCAGAAACATGGTCTTGAACTTATTATATAGCATTGTAGATTTCTCCATGATAACTTGGCTAATTTTAAATTTCCGTATCTGAAATCAAAGTAATAAAACAGGCTACACTTAGGTCCTTAAATATCTGTGTAATTTCATTACATGCTAGCTTAAATTAATTTAACCTACAACGAGATCATAGACTTTTGCACTTGAAGTGTCACAGAACTGCTAGGTTGAGAGGGGTCTCAAAAGATCTTCTGGTCCTACCCTTCACAAGAAAGGGACCACATTATCAAGGACCCTTGATCCCATCACAGTTTGAAAACCTGTAGAGATGGAACTCCACCACATCACTGAGGAGGCTGTTACAGTAAAACAATTGTTCTTACTGAAAAAAAAAATACTTTTTTAGCATCAGAATGAAACCTTTCCCAGTGCAACTTGTACCCATTGCCCTACATCTAGTGAAGACAAAAGCCTCGACCCTCTCTTTTGCAGCAGCCCTTTAAACTGCTGGAATAATGTGATGACTTTTCTAGGAAGGAAGGAACTAAACCCTTTACTTTTTGTTTAAAGGGCAGGTTCTCCAGCCCTTTGATCTTGATGGCCCTCCTCTGGGCCCTTTCCAGTCTGTCTACATCATTCTTGATCTGTAGGGATCCAGACTGGACAGAGTGCTCCAATAGTATATAAAGCTGGTATCAATTTAGGAAAACATATACTCTACATTAACTAACACTGAAAATCTCACCTTCTTGAGAGTTAAGATCATCTCTGTATGTTTCTGAGCTTGTTGCATTGTGACTTGAAGGGATGCAAGCTCATCAAGAGCCTCAATGCACCTGTTCACATCCTGTATATAAACAAAGAATTAGTCTGAAGACTTACATATTAGTAATCTTTAATTAGCCATACTAATCTAACTTCTGTATTCAATGACATCCTCCCATAATTAATTCTTCCTGAATTTGACTATGTACTTAATTTTAGAACAATTTATATAGTCAAACTTGCCAACAAAAATTTACCACTAGTTGTCTCTTAGCTACTCCCATAAAAGGCAGATTACATTTAATTAAGTTGTAACATTTAGCAAGAATTTTAAGCTTTCAACATACATAAAAAGCAAGCTTTATGCTGCTTTTATGATTCGAGAACTTCTATGCTCAAAGCTGTTCACCATAGTCAGGCTTTACCATGCACAATTTTTCACAAGTGATTAACCACTGAGAAGGCAGGAAAGCACTGTAGTTAATACAAAGAACTGTTCTTATACACTCCCTGCCACTCAATATGCTTTGCCCTCTTTTTAAGTTTTCACAGATACACCACCATCCAGTCTGAGGGGCTCAGCCATGCCCTGCAGTGGTTCCTCCACTGGAGCAGGCTGGAACTGATTAAGTCTAGCACAAGGCAGTCCCCCACCATCTCAGTACCAGAACCTTGCTTCCAACACCCAGAACAACTCTGTGTTTCCCTAGCTGGAACAGCTTCCTCCTCTTCATGCCATACTTCTTCACTCCTGCTTATTTTCTTTTCTCTGTATTTTCTCCAGACTGAACACTCCCAGCTCTCTTGGCTTCCTCTTTTTCAACACATGCTCCAAGCCACTAATCCATCTTTGTGGCCCTTTACTGGGCACTCTACAGTAGGTCCATGTCTCTATTTTTCTAGGGAGCTTAAAATATAGTCCAGTATCTCATCAGTGCCAAGTAGAGCACAACCACCACACTCCTTCCACGTTCTGGCAACTCTCTCTAATGCAGCCCAGAAAACTATTAGCCACTTTTAACTGCAGAACTGTGTTAGTGGCTCATGCTAAGCTTGGTGTCTACCAATACCCCTGGGTTATTTTCTGAAAAACTGCTATTCAGCCACTCAGTCTCCAGCCCATGCTGGAGGCACAGGGTTGTCATTCCACAGGTGCACTACTGGAATTGAAGTTGATGAAGTTCCTGTTGACCCATTTCTCCAGCCTGTTCAAGTCTCTCTGGATGGTAACACTCCCATCAAACCTTTGATTTCAGTTTTGTATCATTTGCAAACTTGCTATAGGTGTGGTTTGTGTCATCATCCCAGTCTTTAATGACATGTTTTAATAGTACTGACTAGTGACTGGCCTGTAGCTGGACTCTGCCACCAATTAGTTTTTTTTGTGTCCTGCTGGTCAGCCAGTTTTCAGTCCACCTTTTCATACGCTTTTTTAGTTCAGACCTCTTAAGTTTATCTTTGAAGCTGTCCTGAGAGACAGTGTCAAAAGCCTTTTTAATCTTAACAGAAAAAATATTCATTCTTTCATCCACCAAGCCGATCATCTCACAAAAGGACATCATTTTAGTCAGGCATAATTTCATCTTCATTATGCTGACAAGTCTCAGAGCTCTTAATGTACTTTATATCACTGGAAACAATTTCTAGGAGGATTTGTCCCATCCCATTTCAAGGGATTGGTGTGAGAATTACTGGCCTGTAGTAACCTAGATCCTCCTTCTACAAGATGAGTGAGGCATTTGCTGTCTTCCTGTCCTCAGGAACCAGCCCCTCATCACCATGACTTTTCAAAAACAAAATGGAGTGGATGGATAACGACATCACCAGCTCCTCTGGTACTCTTATGCTTATTCTGTATTGGATCTCTGTCTAAATGTTCTCTAATTTGATCTTTGTCCTCTGAGCATCAAGGTTTTCTTGTTTTAATCTTCCCATGATCTCAGGGACCTAGGATTCCTGAACAGAATTGTACAAGCAAACTGAAGTCAAGAAGACACTGGTCACCTCAGACTTTTCACTACTTGTTACCTCCTATTTAATTCACTAGGGTGCCTCTCTCCATATCCCATTCAGCAGCAGGCCCACATTTTCCTAGACTTTAAGATGAATCAGCCTTGAGAAGGAGGTAATCCCTAAAAGTGAGCCAGGTCTCCTTGTCCTGTCTTCCTTCTAGCATGGTCTTTTAAGAGATTCTTCCAAGCAGATCCCTGTAGAGGTCAAAGTCTGCTCTCCTGAGTCCAGGGCTGTGATCCTTTTCATCCTGCTCCCTTCACCCTGAATTTCTCTACCACAGTCACTGCAGCCAAGGTTGCCCCCACCTTCATATGCCTTTGCTTTCTGGAGGATCAGGTCTTGCCTTTTCAACTCCTTCATCACCTGTGTTAGGCAATTATCAAACTCCAGAAGCTTCTGGCATTGTAGTGTTATGTGCATGTCCTTTCAGCAAATACTAGGATGTTTTAAGCTTACAGTTAGAATCAAAGGTGTCTCCCCACTATCTTAAGACGACTAAATTCTCTACTTCTCCTTGATCAGGTGATCTGCAGAAGATATTCTCAGGATGTCACTCATTTTGGTTTGCCCATTAATCCTAACCTATAAGCTCCCAGTTGGCTCATCAGCTGTCCCAGTGCAAAGCTCCACACATTTCAGCTGGTCTCTCACATAAAGTTATCCTTCATCTTGTATTCCCTCTTCCCATCTTTCCTAAAGAGCCTGTAAACATATAAGGCAAGGCTCACCTCACTTCTACCCGAAACTCTGATACCAATAAAACCACAGCCCTGCAATTGCAGAGAGATGTCCAGTTTCCCACAACAGCTCCTCACACTATATGTATGAGTGTACAGACATCCCTAAGAGAAACACAGTTGTGCTGACATTCCAGAAGGGTTATGAGAGTTTTCCTCATTATGTTAGGCTGCCAGTAATTCCTCATTTAATGTGCTGATGCTTGTGATCATGCCACTTCAGTCCTGTTCTGCAAAGAAATTCTGATGATTACTAAGTCAGTTTACATCATGCTGCTGACATCTGTTTACATCTGATTGCCATCTTGCTCCACCATTTCCTCCTCTGCTACCATTCCTAGTTTGATGCTCTTTTAACTAGGCTGGCTAGCCCACTGGCAGCACTATTTTTGGGTAGATCCTGCCACCTCCTAGCACACCTATCCACTCCTTTGTGACAGCTTTCCTCAATAAAGGGATCACTACCTGGGTCCCCATGCCTTTACTATTATCCTCAAAGTCACACAGCCATGCTTGATACTTCCAAGTGTCCCCTGACAGTATCATGGGTGCCCAACCTGACAATCTGCAGCAGCAAATACTCATGAGGCCAGAAAGCCTCAAATATCTGCCAGTAACATACCAAACCCAAACCCCTGACAAGCAGCAGATTTCCCTTGACAGTGAGTGGAGTCGGACTGGAGCCCTAATCACTTGCATCCTGCTGCTGCATCCAATGTCCTGGCGTTTCCACATGGCTCAACAAGCTGACCTGGCACCAGATGTTCTATTTGATGTAATTCTATCTGAATGCTTCTGGTAAATAATTTATTATGTAGCATTTTCAAACAAAACAGATTTCATTTGCTGACACTTATCTTTCACTGCCCACAGTAACCACATTTAAGTACTAGTTATCCTTCATATGGAAAAAATGCCTTTCATTTTCAGAGTATTAATTAAAAACAAGAACACATGCCAAGTATTTCCTACTGGAATTTGAAACATGAATCAGTTTAAAAAAACATACTTACAAGATTATCAATTTTCAGGGAATTCTTTATTTCTGCATGTATCCTTTGAAGCCTAGAATCCACTGAAGTTTCTGAAGATTAAAAATAATACTCATGAACATTTGTTAATCAGATTGGGTTTGCTTTTGCAGAAATAATTCCACAAGAATGAACCTCATACAGAATGCAGAAGAAAACAGGCAGACATCCTACATGCAGGTGCACACATAAATACAATCAGAAAAAAAGTACACAGCTTTTTAAAATTGAATAAATTGTGTGGCAACCCATGCAATTTTTTCCTTAGGAGTTACAACTGAAAAGACTTTTCTATTCCAAAACACAGCTGTCACCCTCTAATTGTAGGCCAGCTTAATGAGAGGTTTGAATAAATTTTAAGAGTTATAAAGCTGGAAGACTCTCCATGACAGGACACCGGGATATTGATGGTTTGTTTTCAGTAAACTGGTCACAATTCAAGTTACAGTCCAAATCCATTAAAATAAAATGTTCCCAGTACACATGCTTCAGAAGTGTGAAAGATGAATGGACATGGCATTCCTGAATTCAGATGCTGAATGCCTGCTTGGATTTAGTACATATTCTGAACAATAGTGCAAGCATACAGATTTCTTTAAGTCAAACCCATCTTGGATGGGTTTGGATTGCTTTTATTTGCCCTCTTGCTGCAACACCGGGTTGAGTGGAGTCCATGCCACTGGATCTGTACTATACCTCTAAATTACAGATTACAGACAGTGGTTTGGATTGGCCTCAAAGATAGGAGTACTGAAAAAGGAATTCCTTATCCCTATGAAGGACAGTCAGCAGGCAAGACCATAGTAATCTGAATCTAAGCCACCTACTTAGTGAGAGGTAGTATCTAAATAGTTTTGAAAGGTCCCTCAGAGTATTGTGTTATGAGAAGATACAAAGGAAAAAATGATGGGAATGACTGAAGTGATTTATATCAAAGAATAAAAGCTTTTTTCTCATGTTCACAAACAGAAGAGATTGGGGTTTAAAAGATCAAATGACAGTAAAGTCAGAAAAGCAAAGACCTGTTCTACTACACTGCACTGCAGAAAGAACACTGAAGAATAAAAACAGCATTGTTTCACAAACGTGAAAGAAGAATCATGGATTAAACACCTCAGACTGAGACTGTACATGCCACCCTCAGCAGTACATTATCTTATGGAAGAATGGAAGAAATTCCATTCAAAATATAAAATGATCAAAAATACTGGTTTAGATTCTTTCAACTAACCTCTCTTCTTCTCAATCTTCTTAACTTCTGCTTTCTTGCCTTCTTCTTTATTCTGCCTATCAAAAATGTTGAAATGTTTTTTACAATGTTGTAAAGCCTGCTTTTTTCCCCCCAGTTTTTGGATGAGATGCAATATCGAGGAATTATCTTTACTAAAACATTAGCATGCAAAAATCACAAATAACCAAATCCTGGTTTTGAAGGACGAACAACCTAACAAAAATTAATCAGCTGAGATACTGCTGTAAGTCCTCCGTACTCATTTTTCTACAAGCAAATTAAAGGACTTTAAAAAACAAGTAATCTCCAAACTGTATTTTGGTTTTTGTTGCATAGTAACATAACATATTAACTGGTGAAATGGCATTATATAGAACTAATTTATGGAGAAAGAAAACATTTTAAAAAGGAGTAGAATTATTTGCCATTACCACAGGGAATTTATGGAGAGATCAATTAACCATTATCAGTTCCTATATGACTATTTTCTCAAATAATGAATTGTAATAGTATACATATCTTACAATTGGTCATAAATGTATCAGTAATAATTTAAAAGTTCTTGAAGGAAGTAGTAATACAGAAAAAAAAATTATTACAAGTACAGTGAAACCTCCTTAATCTTTCCCCAGTTGTATCACTGAAAATAAAGCTAAGACTCAAGAAAAACAACAAAAAAAAGTCTCCATTTCAGTTCAGGATGAAGACAGGCAGAAATCTTTGAAGCAAGCTTTTGAGCTCTTTATGCAGAGAGGATAATGAACTTCTGTTTAACAATCCCTCAGTTTTGTCTGACTGAGGGATTTAAAAGCCTACTTTTAGAATTTTTTGTATTTCAGCATATCATAACTAAATGTCCTGTGACTGGTTTTCTCCCTGTCATACTAATATGCATACATAAAACATGTAGGCCTGCATGTCTTCCATGTTTCTTTCATAAAGAACAGAAAACTTGTCTGCTTCAACTAGCAGCACAATCTCAACAGTACAGATAAACTTTGCATATGTACAGAATGATGTACAAAGCACCTTAATAAATACTAATGAAGTAGCTACCAGAAAATAGAAACTACAATGATGAGCAAAATAATCAAAACATGTATAGGCTTATACTAGTTTTACCAATATTGAGTTTTGTGGTATTAGTCATCAGCTGTAATTAAATTAATTATTCATTCACTACTTCTCCTTTATCTCACTGAAACAAAACTATCTACCCTCCAATGCATAAAATATGACAGCTATTTAAAAGCAAAAATTTGATTGTTATTACTAAATCAATATATGACAGTTTGATTCCCATAATCAAATCAGCATGTGTTAAATAGTGATATATTAAAAGACACTAAGGCAATTTATTATCTCTGAAACTAGAAATGCTTAAGTTTGCCACAAGTAGGTAGAGTATTTATGTTAGGTCTCCAGAGGACTGACAGGAAGAAGAGGAAAAAGGGCTGGAGCATGAGAAAAGAAATACCCAAACAAACTACACTTTTATTAGTGAATGTGAAAAAGATAGAGGTTTTTTGTTACAGGTAAAGGGGACCTTTATTTTATTCCTTTCCTCCAAATTTTTACCTTGTTCTTTGCCTTTCTTCTGCCCTCCCACCAATGGTGGGGATGAGAACATCAAGCTCTTCTGGTGCAGCTTCTTTACCCATTTGCAGAATAGTGAATGAGTCAGATTTCTTCCTATTGTCCTACTATCCAAGTTCCTGATGGGATCTTCTCTCTATTCTTAAGTTTGATTTGAGTAATCTTCTAAATGCACTTTGTTCTTGGTATCTTTTAACTGGCTTAACTTTGCAATACTACAGTAATTACCTTTTCCTTGTTCTACTTGACAGCGTGTGCTCCAACTGTCAGACAGAGAAGGAAATGCTTTCCTGATAACCTATGCATTCCATACCTCATCAAAAATCTATAACCATGAATTAGCAGAATCTACCAGGTCCTACCAATTTTTTCTAAAATTTTAAAGAAAAATATATGGCTGTCCTGAACAGTTTTTCACACTAACCCCTTTCGCATGGATATTCTCAAGTTAGTTCTAAAGAGAACATACCTGTCCTCTGCTAGAGATTCTACATCACTGAAAGACTGACATCACTTAATTTCTATGTTCCATTCTTCCCACAAAGGCACATTTTAGTTCAAGGAGCTTTTCACCTTTCCCTCAAAAAGAAGTAGAGATAGAAAACCAAAAAGGCCAGGGGGAGATAAAAGTAGAACATAGAGCAAAACAGGTTGGAACTTTTTCAGAAGTTTCACCTCCTGTTAGGTTCAAAATATTCCTACAACTTGTAGGCATCACATGTTAAAATAGACTCACGATTCAGATTCTGTCTGTTCCTCTTGCTTACGCTTTCTTTCTGTTACTTCTCTCTCATGTTGGCTTCTTACAGTGTTTCTTCTGTGAGCTGCTGGAAAGCTTCTTCCCCCTTTTTTCTTCTGTGTTTTAGGATTGGAAAGAAATGTAACATTATTATCGTTTCAGTAAGCAGATGAAACTAAGTATCTTTGAAATAACTCTGCTCCATGGAGCAGCCTGACAAACACAGGCTTTCCCTGAAGCTAAACATAATTTCATTAGTCCTTTCTCCTTTTATTCTTTTCAAAACTAAGCATCAGAGGGCAATGCTAAGGGCAGTATTAAGTACCAGAAAAATAAAGACATTACAAATTGTTGGCTAGAAACAGTTTTGTACCTTTTAAAAATATGATTTCAAGCCACATGTTCCCCAGATGCACCCAAGGAAAACAACATCTGTCTTCCAGGGAACATAAAATCAAAAAAACCCCATAAGCCTCTTGACATTTAAATCTTTTGTTAAAAATACATCTTAGAAAAGATGCGTTTCTTAGAAAATACTCAAAGAATTCCTGAAAGAATTATTTGAGAAAAATATACTTCTGAAAATTTTATTCTATATATCTGTACATCAGCCACGCCAGACTCCTACTGTCATTAAGATTTAGCATTAACTTGGAGAAAGATCTCCAAGTGATACTACTTTCCTCTAAAATAAATTCATCAGGAAAGCAAAATTATACCTTGTCCCCTTCTTGTTCTTCTCCTTCATCTTCAGAATCAGAAGCTGATGCAGAACCCACTTTTGCAACATTCTTCCTTTTTGGTTCAGCTTCTTTCTTTCCTTCTTTTTTATCAAATTCCTTCTTTGATTTCTCCTCTTCCTTCTGACCTTCCTCATCTTTTTTTCCTTGCTTTTTCGGTTTTTCTTCTGTTCCTTTTTTCTTTGTCTTCTCCTCTTCATTAACACTATAACAAAAATAGTATTTAGGCATCATGTCTATTACCTATAGTGACTTCAAAGAACAACATTCTAATTCAGAAAGCTGGGTCTTTTTAACCACAGAATAGTAAAATTATGAAGTTAATTCACTTAATGACTCTCCAAAAATACTCTTTCTCTGAAAATTAAAACCCACTACCTGTGGGGGGAAGAGCCCCCAGCAAATAAATATCAGTATGGAGGGCCTAATGAAGGTAACATGAACAGAAGTGCATAGATCCTCACCCAAGAAGCTAATTCTCCATGGACTCCCCACACACAGATGGGTCTGTAGGACCCAAAGTGCATACACTGTAAACTAGGTTTATAAAGTATACTTATTTAAGCTGTTCCTATTCCAAAGCCAGGTATCTGCCAATTTATAGAAAACTAAACCTATCTTCAACTTTTTCTTGAGTTACTAGAAGCACTAAACTTGACATAAGAACTGTAGACAGCAAAACCAAAATTCTGATAACTAACAGTGTTGCAATTTCATCAGAAGAGATTTCTGAAACAAAAATGTACAAAAAGAAAAACACTATTTTATTTTTGTATGATGTTGCTTTTTTTTTTAATAAACACCTTTCCTCTTCATTCAGTATACAATAATATAAGGAATTTTGTACAGATTGGACAAGTTAGGAAGATTAAGATTCTTCTCTCTCATGTTTCAGAAATGTCCTTCCTTGAATAACTCTGTATTAGAAAAGTATCTACACAAATAGTAATTTATACTGAACACTAACAGGGCAAAACCCTGTAAGGAGTAATAATTCACAAGTCTTAACATAAGGAGCAGCACAGTTGACAATGAAAAAGCTTTATATTAAGAAAAAACTTACAAGTCACCCTCTGAAAGAGATGATGGCTTCACCAGCTTGGGTCTCCCTCTGGGTTTTGGAACTTTTACTTCAGAAGCTAGGAGTTATACAGAAGTAACAGGTTAGTCCATAGCTACCATCTGCTCCTTGTCTATGTCTCAAGATACTTACTCAACAGACATAAGCCATGCTTAAATCAAAATATACCCCCTTTGTTACTGTACAGAATTCAAATTAATTGAGTACCAAACTTAATCAAGATCTCTCTGTAAGTTAAAGTGTTGGCAGTTTTTTTAGCTGACTGGTGAATTAAAAAAACTTTGATGGTTTCTAGCCACAGGCTCTGGCTATTAATTCTTGTGCTTTTTGCAATCTATGTAGTTGCAAACGTGAAACATTTGTTTCACATGTTGCATAACTAAGATGGATATTAAATTAGATAATGAGAAACCTGACATTAGAGAATGAAAGGCAGTCACTTATGTTTACATTTATAGTTTGTTGTCCTCTAGATTTACCCACTTCTTGGGTTTCCATCACTTTTCAGGCTAACAAATCACTGTCAAGAAGTTCTACCACCACACTACAGTGCAGATCAAATCTCTACACTTCCTCAGATTCACCATATTGTCAGGAGTAAGCCTTCCCTCTTGGCACTTATGTACCTCAAATGCTTGTCCAGTACCACAGTGATTATGTTGTCACCAGGAAACCTAATATTCAGTGTTTAAACTCTTGTTGGTCTTAGCACAGAGTACTTTTAAGCATCCTATCAACAACAGAGAAAGTTGCATAGTATATTTTCCAAAAAGGTTTTTCATATAGGAGGCAAAAGCATATCTTACAGATGCTTTCCTGCTCTTACTGACAGTATTTAAATCAAAACCAGTAAAAAATTGTAAAGAAAAAACCACAAATATTAAAAATGCATATTTAGTGCAAGTAATGAAATGGCAGAGAGGAATGAATTTATACTTAATTTCCTCATAGCTTCCATGGCAAAAGTACCTAAAGTCTATTTAATTGTGGTTCCATTGTTTTTATATTGTCAGCAGATAGAGGACTATAAATTATTTGTTTCCCTGACTAAGTGCTCATACAATGTACTTAACTGCTGCAAGAACTGTCTTCCAAAGCCGTAATTAGTGATCAAGAATATCTGCAAGCTTACCATTAAATTGACAATAGGTCATTGCTAATTTGAAAGAAACAAATTATTCTAACAACATATTCCCAAAAATCAGTTATGTTTTCTTTTTATGTGCCTATAAATCAACACATACTTAAACATCTTCTTGAACAAGTCTCTTCAGCTCTTATTTAATTTTTCTTGTCCTCTGAACTTCACCTACAGGCTCCTTGTCCCCCCAGTTCTCATCTTTGTGTTTTGTGGATCTTCTAACTCTACTGTAGTA
The DNA here is from genome assembly GCF_027579445.1 of Ammospiza nelsoni. Taxonomy (NCBI): domain Eukaryota; kingdom Metazoa; phylum Chordata; class Aves; order Passeriformes; family Passerellidae; genus Ammospiza; species Ammospiza nelsoni. The sequence continues at coordinate 38,003,918 of NC_080669.1, read as the reverse complement.
TTTTATAGACCTTTAATGAATACAAACCTTTATGCAGCTAACCTGCCAGAGAGCTCCTATCATATATCTACACTTAAATAGTATTCTGCAAAGAAGACTGACCTATTCTAAAAGGTAATACTTATTAACTAGTCTTTAATTTAGAACATTAAATATTAACACTATCACTTTAAATCCATTCCTGTCCTGAACTCATCAATATGAGATGCTTTCTCACTACAATCTATTAGAAAAATCTGCCTTAAGCATTCAAAAATACTCTGTAGTACTTCAGAGGAAGTACTGCCTAGTTCTACTAAAATACTTCTGTGGTGAAAAAAATTCAATCATTCTTTCAAAGTTACCTGCTGGTCTTCCTCTTTTGGGGCTTACTTTTGGAGACACTGGCCCAGTAGTTGTTGCCACCCCTGTTGCCGCTTCCTCAGCTTCAGCTTGTTTTTCAGACTAATTTAAAGAATGAGTTTCACCGGTGAAAAAACACATGGCACCAATATCTCAATTCGTTTCTTAAACAAAAACCTTTAAACTTCTGGAAATATGTTATTATGTGATTGCTTGTATACACAAAAAAGTATCTGAACTTAATGACCGGTTATACTTAGGTATTACTGATTTTGCCCTCTCCAATCCCAAATGGAGAAAATGGTCAAGAGCTTAGTGTCCAGGATAAAGGATAATTAGAGTATAGATACAGCATGCTACTTTTCTGTGACAAACATACCAAGGTCACAGGTACTTCATACTCATCCCCCATCCCTGCTGTCAGCTGTAACTTTGGAAGGAAAGGTTTCAAACACAAAACTAAGATTTGCCCTACTTAATTCTAGTTTTTAGTTGGGTCAGTGCCCAGATCTGGCTGGGTGTGTGACCACAAGAACATAAAGGCTAGTGTATGCTGAGCAAGCAGCTGGAACTGCCTTTTTCAAAGTCACTCTGTATTCTCCCAGGTTGTAGAGACCACAAAAATCACAATTTGTGAAAAAGGTATTTGTATTTCAGGTGTTAGTTCAATGTGATGAAGATGTTAAAAGAAATTTTTCAGAGCTTCAATGCAGGCTATTTTATTAGCAGTTTAGCAATTGTTTATGTATTATCTTTCCTTATTTGTAATGAGTTGTTTGGGAAAGACAGGGACTCCATATTCCACATTAAGTTAAAAAATAATAAATATTTCTAAAACACTCTGGGAAAACTTTCATTCCTGCAAATCTTTCAGACACTTGAAAAGGGGGAGCAGAGTGTCAAACACTTAAATTTATGCATAACCTGTCATTAAAGGAAATAGTATCCAGTATTATCACACCAAAAAATTCCAGTAATGTAAAGTAATTAAACATATTGTTACCTTTCTTTTTCTTCCTCTTCTAGCAGCTTTAGGAATAGAAGCATCATTTGTTTTCACCACATCCTGTGAAGATTAAAAATGTGCCTAAGAATCTTAATAAAACTAAGATATATTTCATATAAAACTAAGATATATTTCATTTATTCTACTTTTTTACACAACTGAAGCCTCTGGCACACAATTTAGACAAGAATCTTGTAATGTACATGAAGAGGCTGCATGCTTTTAAATTATTAAAGTGTAAAATTATTAGACATTAGGAAGAAATTCTTTACTGTGAGGGTGGTGAGGCACTGGAACAAGTTGCCTGCAGAAGCTGTGTCTGCCCCATCCCTGGCAGTGTTCAAGGCACAGCTGGATGGGGCTTTGAGCAACCCGGTCTAGGAAAAGATATTCCTGTCAATGAGAAGGTGGATGGAACTAGGTAATTTCTAAGGTCTGTTCCAGCCCAAACCATTCTATGAGTCTGTGATTATCTGATACCTACAACTTATTCCTGAGAGATAAAAAAATAACTTAAATACTAAATAATATTCTGTTCTAAATCAAGATGCTATGTAGTGATGTTTTAGTCTGTCTGGACTCTTCAGCTAGTCTTTAAAAGAGGTTAATTTGCAATATAGTAAGTGTAAGTGGTAAGTGATAAAATACACAGTCTTCCAACTGTTTTAACTGAACTTAAAGACAAATCAGACTAGAAGATTCCTCTCCAATGAAAACTTCAATTTCTGGGATCTTCAGTGAGAGGTATAAATGTGTCTGAACACACAGTAAGTTTTACACAATTAAACATCTCCTGGAACTGCCACAGTAGTAATAATTGTAGTGTCTTAATACTCAATAACAGATCTACAGCAATAAACATAATATTAGGATGTTCTCTGTGACACAGAAAAAAGCTCTCACGTACTTCTTTATTGGTTTTGTCGGAAGGTATATCATCTTCCTTTGAAGTATCCATCTCCTTTTCTTCTGCTTCAGCTTCTGTAGGCAAGTTATTATCCCCTTTAGGGGATAACTGCAAAGCAAGTCAACAGAGGATAAAAAACGCATTAGAAAGTATTTTATAGTGAAAAGAGAACATGCTAATTGCCATCAGGCTGCTTTTCCCTAAAGTAGTTTAAATCCATAGGTACACTCAATTCTTAGGTGCCCATTAAAGGTCTAATCGTACCGGACTACTTCCTCTTATGAGGAAGAGTCAAGGGAGCTGGGCGCGTTCAGCCTCAAAAAGAGATGACTGAGGGGGGACCTTATCAATGTGTAGAAGTGTCTGGAGAGAGGGTGCCAAGAGGATGGATCCAAGCTCTGCTTGGCAGTGCCAAGCAACAGCATAAAAGGCAATGGGCACAAATGGGTGTACCAAAGTTCCACCTCAACATGAGGAAGAACTTTACTGTGCAATGACCAAGCAAAAGATTGCTCAGACAGGTTGTAGAGACTTCCTCCCAGGAGATATTCAAGAACAATCTGGACACAATTCAGATTGTTCTTGAAAGTCCAATGTCCTCTGGGATGACTCTGCTTGAGCAGAAAGGTGAGCTAGACTAGATTCCTTCCAGCCTGACCCTTTCTGTGATTTCTGTGGGAATAACCCTTCAGCCAGTCAAGGACATCTGTTGTAGCCGTGCTTCCTCACAGGTTCTTGTGCACCTGCTCACTGACAAAGCATGGGAAACTGAAAAGACCTTGGTTTACAGTAAACACTACTTGGCACAAGCTGAAACATTGGTGTGTTATCAACACTCTTCACATACTAAATCCTAAACATAGCACTGCACTAGCTACTAAGAAGAAAACAAATCCTATCCTAGTTGCAACCAGGCCAAATTGTAAACAAACCACAAGTAAATTGTTTTATAATTTGTGAGATTGTAATTTATGCACTTTTTCTTGTTTTGTTGCAGTTTTTTAAGCCTTTAAAATTCTACTTTTGGTTTTGGGAACGCAGTTAGAACTTGAAAAATCTAGCATTTATAATTATTTGCTTGAAAATAATTAACATTTCCTTGCAGCCTATATATCTGCATGTCTTTTAGATTATCAGTTTTCTCAATCTGAATATTGGCTTGTCCCACTTTCAAGAATCTTTTTTAAAATTACATTTTTAAGGAGATAGCTTTTAAAATTTCAACACTAAACAAAGCAACTACTACACAGTATTTCTAATTACACGAAGACATGTAACATCACTGAGTCTTTTTACAAAGTACAATTTTAAGACAGAAAAACAATTGGCTCACTAAAACCAAAGGAAGCCATAGTTCAAGGGCTGATTAATGGAATGTTATAGCTACATTACCACACAGTGTATAAAAAAAAGAAATTTGCTCTCTATTTTGTCTTAAGATGATTAATTAGGCAAAACTATACAAAAGAACCCAGTCAGGATCTTCCATTCCATCTTTATTTTTAAATGGCTCTATGACTTCCTGTTTCTCTTACACTGTGCCAACACTGAAAAGCCTAGAAGTACTTTTGATGAGAAACATGAAGCTTAAGTCACTGGCATCCCCACTAGCACATGCTGCTTGAGGCATAAATTCAGAGCGAAGCAAACTGATTAATCAGTCAGCCCAGTTTAAAAGTTTCCCCTCACAGTAGCAAATGCTAAGAACAAATGCTTTTACAGGCAGCATGAATAGGCAAGAGCAGCACTGGTTAGCTAATACCGTTAGGAAATAATGTGCTTCAAAGCACTGCTAAGGTATAGCACATAGAACCCAAATCATCCTCACATTCCATACTTGCAAAAACTAAAATAAGGAACTCTAGGCAGTAAGAAGTCAGGAGAAATAATCCATAAATAATTCTGCAGGCTCCAACTCACCAAAACCATTCTCAACATAATCTATCACTATACTACCAGCAGACTATTATTTTTCCTCCAATCAAAGAATTTTTTTACTCTTGAATAACAAAGTAATTACAGCTAGTGGACACTAATCCTATTTGCTAAGTATCTGACACACTGCAAATTCTGCAGCTGCAATTGTGAATCACTACTGAAGGACAGCCAGCAACACCTACAGAAAAACTACATTAAACCTTGGCAAATAATCCAAATGGAAACAAAGATCAAGAATAAAGGCAAGTCTATTCAAAGTAGTCTGACATTTAATTTAAGGGCACTGCTCATCATGTTGAGTAGTAATTTCCAGAAATGAGTTACAAATAAATGAGATACCATAAATGTCAATCCCACCTGCATGACAATTTTTGTCCTTTTAGAATTCTATTTTTAAAACCACAGGGAAGAGTTGACAACACACAGTATCTCTCCCATGCCACATGAGAAATATCCCCATATGAACAAAACATACAAGAATAGAGCAAAATTCAAAGCAGTATACTACCAAATCATTTAATGTACAGAAAGCTAGGAAGCTTTACCTCTTACAGTATAAATTATGTACTGCCCCAACAAATTGAAACAAAGATGTTTCAGACTGAAATGAATTTCATTTTGGAAGGTTACTAAGGTATGCACACCTTAACATAGCAAAGAAACTAAACTCTGTGTAAACTACTGCATACTTATTCCTGGCTTAAGAGCTGAATTGATACAGCTATGAGATTCTCTATATCGTAAGTAGTTCATTAAGGGTATGATCTAATTAAAGCTGATTCTTATAAACCTTTTCTGGCAAACACACTTAAGTACCCTTTCACCCATGACAGAATCTAATGCTCAATTCTAGTTTTCAATATAAATGATCACAACTGAAAGTGAGTCATACTTGTCTATAATATGAAAAAGTCTTTAAAAACAGAAGGAGAAAAGGAAAACAAATTCTTGATCATAATTACAGTTTTCCAACTTCTCCTGCCTAGGAAGTACTGTATGAGTTTAGTATGTATTATGATGTGGAAATACAGGCTGGTAAAGAAATTAACTTTGAAAAAACATATAGAGCACTGTAAAAGGAAAAGAGAAGGACAAAAGTATTACTGTAAATATATCTGAAGAGAAGTAAATACAGGCAAGTTAGAACATTAAACAGCTGTTAGTTTAAAGTATTTAAGTAAAGACTTGGCAATACAGTTTTGACTTGAAAATACTTCAGGCAGAACAAAGCAGAAATTCAATCACTTACTTTTGGGGCAGAACATTTTTTTCTTTTGGCTCCTGCTTTTTCTTCACTTCCCTCAGCAGGCTCCTGACTGCTTTCTTCAACAGTTTCACTGATAGGAGTGTTAACGGCTGGATGGGGCTTCAATTAAAAAAAAAAAAAAAGAACCACATCAGAAATGAGATCTAAATTCCCTCCTCACCTGAGGTGTATTCTCCTACACACTACTTAAGAAAGCACCACATCAAGGAACCCCTTACTAGATGGACAAGAATATTAAATACATCATATTTCATTAATTTCCACTGCTTTCAATTTAATCTGCAATTTATTTAATAAACTTTTAAACTCTAATGCTGTAACAACTCATTTTCACATTACTATACTGCAGTGTATTTTCTTATGCATAATATAACATATCTTAAGAGATAAAAAATAAAAAAATGTTTTGATCAAATAAAACTTTTGATGCCACTATAAAGAAGTGCATTTTAAAAAATGCTATAAATCCTTAGTGGCTCAACTACTTGTTCCTGAAAATGTAAGCAGAAAAAGGATTACCGTAAGATAATTAATGAATTAACACTTAAAACCATAGTTACAGAGGAGATAATGCCTGAATTACACTTTTTTCTTCCATTACATTGTACATGCCTTTCTCCTTCTTACATACTAGCTACTTCAAATAAATCTGGCAGAGCTCCCCTGACTTTTTTTATCCCTCCACTGGGGAAGTGGGTTTGGGTTTCAGTTGAATCTACAATCTCCTTTCTGCCCTCCAACTCCTTTACTAGCAGTTACAAGCAACATCTGCAAAGTATCAACACTGCTCTTAGAACATTCCAGTTCTGGCAATGAAGCAGAAAATACAGTTCTCAGAAGGCCTTACTAAGATAAAAAATGCAGTGGAGAACTGCTAGCAAACAATTGCTTTTGTCTCTGCTTGGGTCCATCAGAGTGCATAGTGGAATTTACAAAGCGGAAGCAGATTTCAGCTTCTGGAGCCTAAGCTGCCGGCAGTGCGAACCACGACACCCAGGTGCCAGAGCACCCTGCAGCTGAAGATATGGTGCAGCAATGGCCCTTGAGCATCCATGGCAGCGCCACTGCCAGGGATGAGGTGTACCCCAGAATGTGATGCACCTCGGTGCACATGTGTCCTGGCTTAAGGCAAACTTCCTGCCACTTCACTCTCAGAAGCAGTCTTAAAGGTGCAAAACTTATTTCTGGGCTAAACAGATGAATGGGGATACAAATCATAAAGTCATTCCAGGACGACGTGCCATTGTCATGGCTCCCCCACTGCAGTGAAACTGCTGAGCCAGTACCACAAAGCAGCGCCCACCCAAGACAGCTCTGTCCCAACAGAGCTCTGCCCACCAACAGAGGAAAGAAGGATCTTCACAGGATGCACAGATTCCTGGTGGAGACTACCTTTCTCACTTTTTGCAATTCTTCACTTTCCTCTACTTTTCTATTTTCTTCCTTGCTCACTTCTTTGACAGTGAATAAAACTGAATTACTGCTTTGATCACCATCATTTGACCTCTTTGGTCACTTAATCTTGCTCTCAGTTCATTTGAATTCCCCCACTTCCATGTTAGGGTGGTGGACAGCTTAGGGCACACAACCACACTGGAACATATGCCCAGCAAAAAGACAAAAAAAAAAGAATAAAAATTTCAAGTGAATGCCTTAGTAGAGACACTAAGAGCTGACAAATCTGCCCCTTTAATAGCATCTTGTATTCAGATTAAAAGTTCAACTTTGCCTAAGCCTTCACATGATCACCCACTTCCCTCTGACCATACCTGCTACATGCCTGAACACAATATTTCCTACTCATCCTAAATTTTTAAGCTCTGGCTCCTGAACTGTCCTCCCTGCTATTTTTAAGTGTGTAACTTCGCTCTAAGAACCTTTAAAATCAAAGAGTTTTACGTAGATAAAACATAGAGATCAAGGAATATCCCAAGATACAGTCACAACCAAGACCACAGCTAAAGAAATGTGTCCGTTCATCTATGCACTGAATAGTGCAATATATTAGCATGCCATAATACATTATTCCACTTAAAGATATTGTTGGGAAAACAGTATTTACTCATCAGCATCTACATTACTTTACTCTCAGTTTTTATAAGCAACTGCTTGCCTTCCCTTTCAAGATCCCTCACTGACTATGCACATCTTCATGCTTGTGGGCAGGTGCCAGTGACATGGGTGGAACCAAGTCCATCACTGCCTGGAGTTGATCACAATTGGCTGGCAAAGGATGAACTGCCCCACTTTAACATCCCATCTCACCTGGGAACAGATGGTGCTTTTACCCAAATAGCAATGGGAGAAAGGGGAGAGGGATAGAAGGATGGTCGTGCACAGAACAAGATGCTTGCACAGGGCACATGGAGTTCTGAGGCAAAAGAGATGCCAGTCAAGGAGGGACAATGAAAGAAGAGACACATAAGCCATTGCCTAAGCCAAAGAGAAGTTAAGGACTACATTTAGTGAAAGTAGTTCATGTCATTGCAGACTGAGCTGTGAACGGCAGGATCTGGAGACAAGAGATCTTGAACTTTGCATACAAAGGGCACAGTAGCCAGCCAGGTGAGTGGAAAGTCAGAGACATCAGGAACTAAGGACTCAACTAAAAGACCCAACAGTTTCCAAGCTTTGCCTGTGAGGGTACAAACGTCCAGGGCTTCCTTTGTCCAGGATCCCTCCCAGGCAACACCCAGCTCAAGCTGTTATTCTGGAGTTGCATAATGATTAAATTATTTTATGGACCCAGATGTCTGAGACTGCTAAATGAAACTCGGGGTGCAGCCAGAAAGCAAACGTTGTCTGCCTGTGTGAGTTTGGTGAGTGCAGGGAGCCAGCAGGGCACCCAGTGGGATCACTGGAGCTGTCTGCTGCAAAGGGTGTCAGCCCCAGCTCAGGTGGTGTCATAGCAGCTCCTGGATGGTGAGACATGGAAGCTCTCTTAATGCCAAGCAGTGGTAGAGAGGAGACAGAAGGTACACATCGGGGTAAGGCTGAAGGCCATGGAGGAGCCCACACTGCACCTGCTGAGTAAGAAACAAGGAACACGAAAAACAAAGTAACCACTTCACACCTGACTGCCTCCTATACCACCACTGTCTTACCAGGGAGCACACTGAAATGTCCAGAGAGGACACTGGGATCCAACAAAGCTATAGTGGATGTGGCCGGAGGGAAGCATGTTTCTCCTACTCCATTTTTTTGTCCTTCTTTCTTGTTACCAGAAGAAGTAACAAAAAGTGTTTGTCAACTGACTAAACTACACCAAATTGAATGCTTTGTTGCCTATTCCATACCCTTTTTTGGCAAAGATGGTAGAACCTCAGAAGCTGATCTCAGGCACTCTGCCACCCTTAAAACAAATTCCAGCTTCCCATTAAACTCCCCAGTAGACCCAGATTCAGCTGAGACAGAGGTAATTCTCTTCTTAATAGCTGGTACAGTGCTGTGTTTTGGATTTAGTACGAGAATTATGTTCAAAACTCACAGATGTTTTAGTTGTTGCTAAAAAGTGTTTACTCTTAAACAAGGAAAACATACTTAGTGAAAATTAAAACACTGTTATCAACAGCATTCTCATACCAAATGCAAAACATAGCACTGCACCAGCAACTAAGAAAACTAACTCTATCCCAAGGGAAATCAGGACATCGCATACTTAAACATCCAATCTTTCCATTATTTAAAATAACCAGAAGTCCTACTCCTCAAAAGAACCATAGCTGTTAAATAAAGCCTTTTGCAGATGTACTTTATTAGCACCAACAAGGACAACACACAAATAAACCAAAAGCTGGCTAAAGGGTTTGAATTACTTCAAGTAAAGCTTGCTTTTAATAATGCCTAGCACAGAGTAGAAGGAGAAGACTATCAAAAGTAAACCTTTTTGCAGTTGAATGACAAATTCAGAAGCAAATTTGCATTATTTGCATTTGCTTTATCCATGTTCTCCTTCAAACTAGGAACACAGTAACATGGCTATCATATGAAGCTGGAATTAATTGGTGCTGCAATGACAACTTGGCATGTTGTGAAAAAACAGCAAATAGAAACAGAAGACAGCATTTCTTTTTATTATTATTGCAGCATTGCCTAGAAGACCCAATGGAGCCAAGGTCAGAATACATTCAGTGTACATAGCAAAAAAACTAAAAGCTTACAGAATGTCCAGAGCAAGCAAAGAAAAAATGAGCATGAGAATTTGTCTTCATAATAAATTTGGGTCCTTTTATGGGTAGCATTGTATAGCTCTGGTTTAAGCTTGGAACTTTTACAAATGGGCAAGAAACAAGGAACTACTGATGGACAAAAATTGAATTAAGTCATGTGACAGGGGCTAAAAGGCAAACATCACATTGCCTCCAACTGCTAGAATGAAAATACTGCACACTGGGAGAGCATGTACTGCAATCTTACAAGGATACTTGTGGACATAGGCAATTGGTTTTAGAACATACACAGCAGAGTGACTGAGACCCCAAAAAACCCACCACTTTTCAAGCAGTCACCCAATTACAAAGGAATTTCAGGAATATAAATATAATTGTAAGTATGTATGTATCTCCAGTTAAACAACCCCCATTTCTTCTTATCCTATCAATAAAAGACACCAAACACAAACAGTATTTATTTTAAATTTAGTCTAACCTGCAGTTAAACAGCAGCAGTAAGTCATTACTCTGTGTCATTAGTACATTTCCCTTACAAGTACAACACACTTAGTACATTTCCCCTCCTCCCCCACCCAAAGCAACAAAGATTTGTAGAGTCTGCATAGCTTACCTGCTGATGAGAGAATTTCACTTTGGGATTATTATCAATTTCCCACAACCCTTCATTAAAACCCTTTCTTTTGTTTGGTTTGCCATATTTATCTTTATTTTCTGAATAAGGGAATATGTCCTTTGGCCCCAAAAATGCCCTTAAGGAAAGAAAAAACAAAATTTACATTTTAACTCATTAGTTTTTTCAAAGAAGTAAGCACCAAGTGTTATTAAATATTAAAGTCATTAGTACTATAACAGCTATTCTACTAGAGTCCTTAGTTTTCTAAACTTTGGCCTGCAACACCCCAAGGTCTCCATAACTACCACTACAAACAGAGACTTCCCTCCTTACTGAGGGAAGGGAATACTGAGAACCAGTATTATAGTTTATGCTGAAGAGCATCAAAGACTATTTCATCTACCTTCATGGTCTTTTGTAGTTAGGATTTCAGCAGGTACCAATCTACCTGCTGCTAACAGAAAAATGTACTCTTCGGTAGTACATTCTCAGTTTCAATCCATGCCTAGACATTGTGTTACTGTAATTATATTACATCCAACTATTTGAAAGTTGCAGATACTTGCTTTCTGAAGTACCAGCTCATGGTAAATTAAAACAGATACTTCTAAGCTCCATGCCACTACTTCCTTCATTATCCTTAAAAAAAAAAGCAGCTACCTCAGACTTACAATAAAAGGAGGAGAGAAAAGAGAAAAAACATAGACTCTCATTGAAAGCTTAAGCATTTTCTACTCCAGTTGTAAAGACTCATCTATATGCACAAAGTATTAAGTAAGCCATTCAGCTTAGACTGCAAATCACCCACCTCTTGGCAAGTTACAGTTAGAGAGGGTTCAGCCAGTGTGGGAAATGTGCACCTGCCAAGCTTATTTACCCAGACCAAAAAGATGGGTAGGCAGATAGAGCAACTGGGAGAGACAAAAATAGGAAAAACACTGCCTCTCTTCTTCCCTATTCTCTAAAAGTAAGCATTTTTCCAGTCTCTAAGCCTCTGCCCATATTGTCAGGCATTGAAAAACACCTGAGAACAGCTACTGTGAACAGGTAATGAAGCTAGCTAGGCTGCTGCACTTTAGTCCTCATGTACCAATGAAGAAAAAGGGACAAGAAAAACTGAATGAAAAGAGATTACCCTAACACAGACAGTCCAGAAACTAGAATTCAGTGTGACCTGTTTGTCTGTGACCAAACAAAATTTGTTTGTTGCCACAACATATCCAAAAAAAGTGTTTATTTAAATTCATTTTATTACTCTCCCTAGACAGAAACGCATTCAGTTGGGTCTTTTACAAAACTTAAGAGAAAACAAAAAAATGCAAAGTACAGGTTAAGACTTACTCACAGTAATTTCATAAACTCAATTAATAATATTTCTAGAAGTCGAATAAGAATTACTCCCAAACCAGTATTGCTTTCCTTTTCCCCTATAGTTCCTTTTTCCTGCTGTAACCAACCATGCAGCCTGAAATCCTGTCATCCTTTACACAGGAGTTTTTAGCATGATAAAGTGATTTTGTGAGTTTTCAGAGTTGCCACTACTTACAGTATGATAGACTATACATACACAGCCTACGAAAATGCTGAAGATAGAGTATCTAACTTTGCACAATGTGTAAATCTTAACTGTGAGAAGCACAGCACTCAACAAGTTTACCAAATTTACTTTAATTCCCAAGAAAAAAGCACAAGAAATTGTTAACACTACATAATTCCTGATTGATCACTGAAGTCACTACTTATAGCTTAAAAACCTAAACAAAATGACAGGCCATGGAACATCAGTCTCCTTTGTCACCCAATCAGTTCCTTCCTATTGTAATTTATAGGTATCTGCTGTAAGGAGTAAGTGAGACTAAGAACTTGAAAAGTTTCACCTATCATCACTCTACAGATCTTAAGATAAGTAACATGCTTAACAAACACCAGGAGACAGCTGGGTCATGGAACACCATACACTGTAATGTGTGTGAAACAGAGGCAAAACATTTCTCTGGTATTCCACGGATTTCTGAAACGTAGTAACTCAGAACCGAGAGCCTAACAAAAACTAGATCGCGGCAAAACTTTATTTAGTAACTATAGCAGAGTGAGGAACAGCCATTTCAAATTACTCACACATTAAGCCCCCAATTACCAAATCTTTCAAACCCAAACACCTCTTAAAAGCTCAATGCTAAATCTGAAGTTGGACAAAAAACTTCTCAAAACTTGCTGAGGTGTTTTTAACCCTTTAGATGAGGAGTTACTTCTGTCTTCCTTACATTCAACCTGCATTCCCAAACTTATTTGGAACTGCCCAAAACCCCACTGCAATCCAGAATGACAGAGGAAGTGCCCAGGGGGTCTCTTTGCAGGGGTGAAGGGTGGGCAACAACACCAACAACAGAACCAAAGCAGTATTGCGTTGCAGTTGCCAAAGAAAAAGTTTTGTTGTGTGAAAAATTTAAGAAAAAAAAAAGGAAACCTAACACATCCTAAATGATAATTAAAACAATGGACAAGACAAACCTTGCAACCTTGAATCGAATTCCAGGAACTCTTCTTAACCCACAAAATTATGCACAAAGAAAAACTCCAATCAAACAAAAAAAAATTATCATTGAAAGATTTATTGAAAGATGAGATTAGCTAAAAAAAAAAAAAAAAAAACATGATCCAAGCATATAGGTATCTTTTTCACCACAGAAATTGCTTTTTAAGAAAAGTAATACCAAGTAATGCCAGCAGCAGGGCATGCTTACTCTTTAACTCAACAGGACAATGTATCATCTTAGCAAGATACTTACTTGCTAAAGATGGATACAAACTACCATATTTAAGCAATTTCAATCCGTTTAAAAAAGTAAGATCCTTCCACGAAATGAGAGAAATGGACAACTTTTGCACTCAACTTAAATCTGCCGTTTTTTAAAGAAAAACCACAAGAATTAAAAGCACACTAATACAGGCTTAAACTGCTTTGGTTTCTTTTGGCAACTCAAACAAAAAATGGAGCACTGAATCTGATAATGCCTTAAATCTACAGTAACCCAACCAGTCATGCTAAAAAGCAACAGAGTAATTCTCAAAAACAGATAACTACATAAATCCCAGGATATTTTCTATTAAATTCAGCAGTGTAAGACATACAGTCTCTCAAAGCAAATACTGTATCACCACAAAACACTGCTCAAAGTACCCAGAGATCAGTATTTTGCAGGTTGATAGGTATGAAGCTAACTGTACTTCCTCAGCTCTGTCTCCAGATCTCATAAACATAAGATCATCCACAACCCAAAACCTCATCAGGAAAAAAAAACAAATAATAGAAACAACTCCAGTACATGATTATCTGTCCATCTCTCAAATTTTGTCTATTGCACTTTCTTTGAGAATGTAGTACTGAGAATTTTGACGATATACAGGACTATAATTAAACTCATTACAGATAAAAAGAAAAACCAATCAGCCACATCACTGTGGGTACAATTTTTTTCCTCTGATGAGCAACGCATACATGGTTATGGTCTACCATTCACTTGAAGAGTTTAAGTAAAATTTACAGAATCACGTGTTGACAAAACACATCAATTCAGGAAGACGTGCTAATAAATACAATAGCCTGAAATACACTACATTCAGAGAAGATAAGTTTTTGTCACAGCATTTTAAAATGAAAAAATATAACCCTGAAATATAAAGTACTTACGTCTCATGGGTGCCAAAAAAGAAAATAGGCATTTTATTCATAGGCGGTTTTACTGCTCCATCAGGAACTTCATCCACCTAGGAAAAACACAGCCTATTATAGTTCAAATCAAGTAAGAGACAAGAACAGTTTAGGGGGAAATATGTAAAAAATTAACTATTAAAATGGGAATAAAAAAATCTACAGAAAAGTAAATCAGGAAATTAGATCTCTTTTTAACAGTATGTAAAAAAATAAAGCAGAATCAAAACCAGTATAGGCAACAATAGAAAATTACATTACTTTCAGTTTACGGAGATACTTTTCACATGACCACTTCTCTTAAAAGGAGAAATTACAACGTGTCACAGGTAAAAGGCACAATTCAATTTCATCCACATACTGCCCATCTTTAAGAAAAAGCAACAGGAAGACTTTGTACCCTTATGCTGACCTGGTAACTTATGGAAGTCCAAATGTGAAGTACTACCAAAAGGATAATAAACTTTAAAAGAACCCCAATTTACAAGTCAGCATAAATACCTTTTTACCTCCATTCCCACATCCAACAGTGGTCCCAGAACTTTGCATGACTTTTCTACTGGAGCACAGAGAACACAAAAAAGGACTGGACAAGTTACCACTTACACTTAGCCTATTTAACAGAAACAGGCGCAGTAGACATAGCCCACTCAGGAATAATCTTGCCATAAATTCGTGGGGGTTTTTTGCCAAGAGCAGTTATTTGGAGACACCGTTATTGAACAGCTCCAGGGGCCTGCACATGCTCCAGCGTCAGGCTACCTACCATACAGCGGTCTTCATTCCGTAAAGCCGCGTTACACAAATTAGGACAACTAATGACTACTTGAGAGGGCTCCTTTTCACGGTACGGATCTGCAGTGTGACTGCAAAGCCGCTTGTACTCCCGGGAGCCCAGCCGTGTCCTCCCTCACAGGAGGCAAAGCTGAAGGCGCTGCTCAGCACAGGTGTGTGAGCGCACCCCGCAGAGAGGGAGGTGAGGCAGGGGGAGGAGGGCGAGTCTTACCCTGGCCGGCCAATGGGGGTAACCTTTCATCTTGGCGAAGATCAGGTCTCCTGGTTTGAAATCTCGGCTCATGTTTTCTCACCGACGTGACGCCCTGTTGCCGCCAGGCGAGCCGGGCTCAGAGAAGGAAAGGCTCTGCGCCTCCAGCAACCACCGAGGCACCGCCAGCCACACGAGGTGCCACTCGCTGCTGGGATAAACACACCGGGGCGGGAGAGAGCAGAGAAGGGCAACACAAGAAGGCACGTCAGCAAGGGGGGGGCGGCCCCCGGCTGGGGAGCGCTGCGCCGTGCCCGCCCTTCACCCCTGAGAAGAGACCCCCCGAGCACTCCGCAGCGCCAGGGCCCGCCCGCGGGCAGGGCCAGGCCGCTCCGGCCGGGAGAGCCGCCCGCCGCCCTGTCCCGCTCTCCCCCCTGCCCGACCGGCCGCTCGCTCCCTCGTGCACGCGGGCACGATGGCGCGAGAGCGCTGCAGGGGGCCGGGGGGGCGGAGGGAGGGGGCGCGCGGAAAAGAAACTCCGCCCGCCCTTCTCCATCCATCCCTTTTTCTCGCTCTCTCCCTCTTCCCCCTGACCCATCTTTTTCTTCCTCCCTCTCGCGCTCTCGCTCTCCCTCTCTTCCCAGCCCGCCCGCCCCCAGCTTCACCGCCCGTAACGCACTCGCCGCTACCAACCGCGCTGGCGTCCGGCCCGCCGCCCGCCGCGGGAAACACAGCCGCGCCGCCTCCTCCCGCCAGCGGGCCGCTACCACCGGCAAGCCGCACAGGGGAGGCGGGGTAGCTCAGGAGGGCCGGCCAGGACTCGGCCAGCGCCCCGCCCTAAGACAGACGCCTTGGCTCCAGCCTCCACGCCTGGAGAAATGCGGGAAGCCACGAGAGGAAAGAGACCGTCAGACCCGAGGCAGGGTTGGAGAAAGGAATGAGAAGAGTCTCGTTCGCTCCCACTCCCCGCAGTGAGAAAAATGGTTCGCTCCTCCTCCGGTGGGGGCGGAGCGGCCGCGACTCCGCTGGAGGGAGCGGAGGCGGACGGGGAGGAAGAAAGGAGGAGGAGCAGGAGGAGCTGCCCCCGCAGCAGCGCGGCTGTGGGACCGCCCCCGGCCGGGGTGGTGGCGGGAGCCGAGCTGAGCGTCGCCGCGCACGGGGGAATGGGCCCTGCTCAGCCGCTGACAGGCTGGCGTCGTTAGTGAGCGCCAATCTCCTTTCCAAAGCGGGCGAGTGCGGCTGTCCCCGCGGGGCCCTTCGTGTGTCTCAAGCCCCACGAGCTCTGCTACAGAGCCGTTCCCTTGCCGGGCTTTTCATCCCTTCTTGCTGCCGGACGCAAAGCTGCCCGTGTCACCCGGGTACTCCCCAGCCACTTACTTGCTTGATATCCTGACTTCCCCCAGCATACAACAACTCACGGTTGTTTGATTTTTCTTAAGTCTGTAACAGAATCTTTATTTGCTACTTAGTCGCCATTATTTCCTGTGTTTGGTGGAGATTTTTTTTTTTTTGTTGGTTTCGTTGATTGGTTTTGTTTCCTAACTAGTATTGCTACTAATTCAGACTATGTTACTCCCCTTGTCCTCTCCATATCTATTCTCTCCTTTTTTGTTTACCAGTCCACATTAAGCTTCCTCCTCACCTAGCATTTCAAGCCATTGTGCCCTCCTCTCCTGTTTCTGTCAGCTGACCTCCTTAGTGAGCACATCAGCCAGCGCCAGCCTCCCCCCACAAATACCTTTCTTTCAAAGTTAAGATCTCAAAACCAGATATGAACCCACTACCTTCTTTCTTACGGCCTGCTTGTCCTGCTGTCTAATTCCAGTTCTGCATCAAAAATTAGCTTGCCTGTCAATCCTCTCTGGGTTTAGTCCTACGTGATGGCCCCACCTGCAAGTCACAGTATGGCACAAAAAATTACTCCTTACACTATTTTGCAGAGGCAGGCCTAGCCATTTTATGCTCAAGTTTCCATCTTTGGTGTGTGGTCTGATGCACAAGTTTTACAGGTCAGTTTTCTGCCAGCTCTCCTCTGTGCCACTCGAGCATAAACGTAAGTCCTTGTGAGAAGAATTATCTTACCCCTTTCAGTTTTGATACTGAAACTCAAGTCAGGCCCAAAACATCCACTGCAGTTGCCACAGAGCAAGTTGTGATTTGTTCTAGGCTCTCTCCTCCTTAAATGCAAAATGTTGCTTTATAAACTTTAACTGTAAAATTTCACACCATCTGTGTTATCCACTTTGTTCTTGCTTTTTTCTGATGGCTTAAACAAGTCAGATCTGTTTGATTTTCTTGAAGGTGGCAAAGGACATATCCCTGAAATCAACTTTCTCATAAAAAACAGAAAGTCATCAATATGTTAAGACAGATAAAAAACTTTCTTCCTATGCAAAAATGAATGACCACTTGGGACAAAAGTCCCCATCCATGGTGGTATTTAAAAGACATATAGATGCAGCAGTTAGGGACATGGTTTAGCGGTGGCCATGGCAGTGCTGGGCTAATGGTAGGACTTTTTGATCTTAGATGTCTTTTCCAACCGAAATAATTCTATATATGACTCTATATATGATATGTATTTTTCAGTATGAGAGGAAGGAAAAGTGTTTGTTGAACTACATGCATGCAGCAACAGTATTGTGTCGAAAGTAATTTTTGTGAATCAATATAAAAAACAGTGTGTGGGACATTTGGGGCAGTTAATCTAATATTACTACTGGTTCAGAATTTCCCAAGTTTTTATACTGCCAAAACCTATCACATTATTCAAACATGATGCCAAGTCTCTGCTTCCTTTCATATTATTACATAACTTATATTTTTTCATTAACTGAGGCCATTTTTCATATTAATTTTTGACTATTCATCAGACAACAGCAGAGAGGACATCCTTTTCACTCTGTATTTTTGATCAAAAAAACCCCTAACCATGCTGCTTTTAAAAGAACTGCAACATAATGAAATCTATTGTTGTGAACCTGGGCAAAGAACTTAATTCATTTGGCACTAGGCATTTAGAATAACTGCACAATGGAGAAGCACAAAAACCATCAGTAAAAGCCAATTATAGAAATCAAGTTAGAGACTAGAAATTAAGTTTTGAGTCTTTATCTCAGAGGGCGAAAATATTACAGAGCTTTTTAATTTTTATTAGAACTTCAATTTGTACCTTGAAGGCCATACCACTGACATTACTGCTATTGTCCTCTTTTCTAGGGTATGGTGGGGTGGATTTTATTCACTCACTCGCTTATGCTGCTGCTGTTTGACATCATACATGTTTACACCTGGGTCTTGAAATTCTCAGCGGAGCTGTTTCAAATAAACCTTTCCCTTTGTGCAGTGAGGTGACCAGAAGGGCAATGCCAACCTCGTTACGATCTCCCTCATCCTCCCTGCTGGGACTTTCGTCCCAGGGTCTCTCGAAACCATTTCCCTGTTGGTTTCTCTTGATAATACGAGGGAACAGCGTGCTGCCCCGAGCCCGAGGCCATGCCCCCCTGAGCCTGGCTCTCACGCCAGGCGCTCACTCCCGTTTCCTATCGCACGTTCTGCTTTCGGAGCCCGCAGCGCCCGCCACAGCCCGCGCGCGCCGCCCGCCCGCTGATGACGTCGCGCCGTGGCCGGAAGTTGCCGTTGCGGAGGCGCGCCGCGCCGGCCGCGTCCCTGCTGGCGGGACCTGGGAGCGGCGCCGCGCTTCCCGGCGCTTCCCTGCCCTTCCCGGCGCTTCCCTGCCCTTCCCGGCTGCCCGGAGCGGCCCCGGGGTGCTGCTGCTGGAGCTCTGTTCTGGCCTTGTTCCCTCAGCCCTTCCTGCCAGGTAAAGCGCCAAAGCCGCCGTTACGGCGTGCGCGCAGCCAGCGCCGCTCCGGGGCCAGCGGTGCGAAGGGATACCTCTACTTTGGTTTTTAGCTCGCTTAAAATTTTTCAGCTTGCGTTAGTGGAAAGGTGGTGGTTCGTTCAGCCGAAACTGGTGAGCTCTTGGAGTTGCAGCACAGATGTGGTAGTTCCGCCTGGCTTGGTGTGTTTCAAGTTAGTACATCTTGGTTAGATTCAGTTTGCTGAGGGAACCTTGGAGATCCTCCAGTTCCATTCCTTTGCCGTGGGCAGGGGACACCTCCCACTAACCCAGAGCTCCATCCAGCCTGGTCTTGGAACACTTCCAGGGATGGGCATCCACGGCTTCTCTGGGCAAACTGTTCCAGTGCCTCAACACCCTCACAATAAAAAATTTCTTCCCCACATCCAGTCTAAATCAATGGCCTTCATAAAGCTAGTAAAGCATATTCAGAAGTTCGTGAGGATGCCACAAATTTTGTAGGTAACATCTGTCTAATGTATTACGTCCTCAAGCAAAAACTTCCTAGCTATTTTGTTTTATTGTGGGGCTTTGACGAGCCACTCCACACCCCTTCAATTTTTTTCCCTCTGATTGATATAGCATGCTTTTGGAGTGTATCCATTTGTGCGGTAGTAAACAATGGATGTGTGTCTTACAAGAGAGATGTTGTAAATTCAAGATCATTAGCATTCCCAGAAAACACTCATTAGATATTCCCTGTTTCCCTCCACCCCAAAGTAATTAAAATACTTAAAAGTAATTTCAGAAAGTTCTAAACCTTCAGGGTGGTATGAATGTGTCAGAGGAGATTTTGCTTATATTTTGAGACAGATTTTTTTTCTGCTGCATCTATTTAATTGCACCTTTTTTTTCATTTTCTACTTTTCAAATTTTGGTATAAAGCCACATATAGATTTTTGGCAATAAATATTAAGAAAAGGGTGGTATAAAAAACTAGTTTTTTAGTGTTCAGAGCTATGTCTGAAGGTTTCAGCTCCAAATTTTCAGCTCCACTAATGCGAGCTGAAAATTTGGAATAATTGATAGAGGATACCTCATTTTTCTTGATACCAGCATACCTAATTTTCTTTTTTATCGAAGCAATACATCTTTGTTGAGTACTGCAAGTACTTTGTCAAGATTTTCTTCTCTCATGTAAAGTTAGTTTTCAGTATGCAAGTCACAAATAATGGAACTTAACATGTGTCTAGAAATTATACTACAGGCTATACTTTGAAAATGAGGTTTTCAACTATTTTCTCATTTGAGATGAGAAAAAAAAGCTATGCCGTTTTTTCTAGGAGTGCAAGTTGCATGCCAATTGTGTTTTGAGTTTTATGAACACATGTACCAAGGTGAATTCCAGTGTGTAGATGTTAAAAATCACAAAGGCTACATGTAGCTATTCTATATGAATATACTGCTTTTCCATAAAAACAAAACCAACAAAAAAAAACCCCAAACCAAAAACTTGGAGTTGTTAGAAGTAAGTTTATTTTTGCTGCATCTTCTGTTAAATATATAGACTGAAGCAGAAATTTTTTTTTTCTTCTCCATATTTCTAGTGCAGCCACTGGAATTACTAAAATCAGTTTATATTAATATATTACACCGACTGCTGCCATTGGACACCACAATATAAGATATACATTAAAGTATTGGAGAGCATTGAATGGAGGGCTGCATGGTTGGTGAAAACGTTGTGAGGGATGGCTGAGGTCACTTGGTCGGTTCAGCCTGCAGGACACTGAGGGGATATCTCATTGCAGCTACAACTTCCTCACAAGGGGAAGGGAAGGGACAGGCACTGATCCTTAATCTCTGGTTATCAGTGACAGGACAGAGGGAATGGCCTGAAACTGAGTCGGGGGGGTTTAGGCTGGATATTCAAAGTCCTTCACCCTTAGGTGAATGTGGTTAGACCCTGGAACAGCTCCCCAGGGAAGTGGTCACAGCACCAGCCTGACAGAGTTCAAGGAGCAGTGGGACAATGCTCTCAGGCCCATGGTGTGACTCTTGGGGTGTCCTGTGCAGGGCCAGGAGTTGGGACTTGATAGTTCTAATGGTGCCTTCCAACTCAGCTTATTCTATGATTCTGTGGACATGTGACTGCAAACCAGGGATGGTAAAAATGGAGTCCAGGTGAGTTTCCTGTTTTGGACTTTATTATGGATGTCCATCTGCTACCATGTTCAAAAGCAAACCTTTATGGCTCATCAATATTGACTGTTGAATACAGCTTATATTTCATGTTATGTTGCTTTAATTAATGAAAAGAGGTCTCTAATGAGTTGACTGTGCAACTTGACGTAGGCAATGGAATTTTTGTCATCCATTGCGTTATAAATATGTTGTCTATATTGATTTCTTTTTTATTGTGACACTAAATTAATGATTTTTTCCAAAAGATGAGTGGAGTTACAGTTCAATTTAGAATTCCTTCTGTTTAGTCCTAAACATTGCTAATTTATCTAATACAATAAAAATAGGTTCAAATAGAAAATTCCAGGTTTGTAAAACACTTGGAAGATTTGTTGTGTTAAAGGCTGTTATCAGACAGCACACTAGTACATTCAATCATGGTATACACTTTTATCTTCAATAGAATATTTTGAAGAGAAATGGAGTTTGTAATATGTTTACAAGATAGAGGATCAGTGTGTGGGAACAAAATACTTTTTACTGATATTCTGAAAACCTTGGCAGGAGATATTCTGCTATGTTAGTTAGTTATATATATATACATATATAGTTAATATATACTATATATGTATATATTGATCTACACTATATAAGCTTCAAGTATTAGAAGTACAATTCTCATAGATGTCTAAAACTGTAAAATTATAGTTGGTAGTTGTTCACATGGTAGTAGTAGTAGTAACACTGTTTTCTAACTGCTTGTGAGTATTAACAAATGATTCTTTCATTATGTTGACAAATAAATTAAAGCATGTCTCTGTTACAGATTGTAATGTTTTTATGATATGGAAGAATCATCTTGGAAACTTGTCAAGTAAACGTATATACAGTCAACAATTTATTCTCCAGAGTTTGTGGTTTATACAGCTTGAAAAGCTGTCTGTTGGCCATCATGAGTTCATCCTCTCCAGTCAACTACTCTGTCACAGAAGATAGAAAGTGAGTTTCATTTCTGGTTTTTTTAGTCTAGCAATATAGTTTTGGTTTTTGTGGTTTATTTTCTAGATCTCTGAAATTGTGTAATTCAGACTGAAAAAAGAACCAGCCACGGTGTGATATATGCAAGCTATACCATGTTAATACAGTTATTAGATCTTGTAGTTATGGAATGGCCAGGGTTGGAACAGACCTCTAAGATCCTTGAATTCCAACCCTCTGCTCTGGACAGGGACACCTTCCACGGGACGAGATTGCACAGAGCACCTTGGGTTTGAGCCAGCTGCCAGGAATGTGGTGTCCATAGCTTCTCTGGGCAACCGGTTCCAGTGCCTCACCACTCTCACAGTAAAGGATTTTTCTAATATCTAATCTAAACGTTCTCTTCTTCTGTTTAAAACCATTCTTTATTGTTTTGTCACTACATGCTATTGTAAAGTGTCTCTCTCCATCTTTCTTGTAGACTCCCATCAGGTGCTGGAGGGCCACAGTTGGGTCACCCTGAAGCTTCACTTCTCCAGGGTGAACAAACGCAATTCCCTCAGCCTTGCACCAGTTTACCTCAGGAAAGGTGCTCTATCCCTCTCATCAACTTCTTGGGCATCCTCTAGACATGTTCAAGAGGTCCATGTCCTTCCCGAGCTGGATGCAGCCCTGCAGGTGGGGTCTCAGCAGAGCAGAGCAGAGGGGCAGAATCCCCTCCCTGGCCCTGCTGCCCACCCTGCTCTGGATGCAGCCCAGGACACGTTTGGCTCTCTGGGCTGGGAGTGCCCATGGCTGGGTCATGTCCAGCCTCTCATTCACCAGCACCCCCAGATGCTTCTCAGCAGGGCTACTCTGATCTGTTCATCCCCAGCCTGTGTTGGTGCTGAGGCTTGCCCGGACCCAGGTGCAGCACCTTGCACTTGGTCATGGTAAGCCTCCTGAGATTCCCATGGGCCCAGTTCTTGAGCTTGTCCAGGTCCCCCTGGCTGGCATCCTGTCCTTCAGGTGTGTCAGCTGCACCACTCAGCTTGGTGTCATCAGCAGACCTGGTCAGAGAGCAGTCAATCCCTTTGTCTGTGCCATTAATGAAGATACTAAATAACATGATCCCAGTATGGATCCTGAGGGACACCACTTGTCATTGATGTTCTTTTGGGACTCTGAACCATTAATCACTATCCTCTGGATGCTACTGTCCAGCTGTTCTCATATCCACCAGCAATGAGTCCACCCATCAAATCCATTGCTCTCCAATTTAGAGAGAAGGATGTTGTGAAGGACTGTGTCAAAAGACTTTACAGAAGCCGAGATAAATGCCATCTGTAGCCCTTCCTTTGTCCACTGATGTTGTCATGTTACTGGGTGATAAATTGTCTGCACCAGGTGAGCTAACACCGTGGTTGTTCTCCCACAACCATTGGCCTGTGGAACTGCACAATGCCCATTGTGTAAGAAGGAGAGCTGGAAGTTCACCCAGTGCCCTGCCAGCTTGACTATGTCAGCTGTAACATTGGTGTCCCTGACCACTGTGGGCTACCAGAGAGACCCCCAGGACACAGGAATACGTGCTTAAAGGAGAGGGAAAATACTTAAACGATAATGAGTAAATTATTATCATGTGTATTTTTATTCTGGGACAATCAATGAATATGTATGTAAAATACAGTGTATAATCAGAAATTTTACTATACTCATCATGCAAGAGTGTAGGAGGAGCTACTACTTGTGCATCTGGCTGAATAAAGAATGCCTGCTTCTTAATATTACATTGCTGTTAAGGAGTTTGTTATTTTCTTGAATTTTTGGCAGCAGTCACTCCATCACTGCCGGTGTGCATACTGGCCATCTGATGTGCAAGAATTCTCACAGGGGTATAGGAGACATGACAGAGGTAGTTTTTGTTTCCGTTTGGGAACAATGTTGTGGAGTTCCAGAAGAGTTTTCTACAGTAGCTGTGGGTGTAGAGGTTGGTTATAAGTGTGGCACATGGCTCTTATTTTTTTAAACCTGATATGTGTTTGATCTTTGGCACAATTAAAGTAAACTTTAATTCATTCTGTTTATCTTAACTGAGAGAGCTATTTGTCACAATTTAAAATCTGATTGTAAGAACCTGCTGGTTGTATAGAAATAGCACAGTTCAGTGAATAGATACTTTGGTTAGGCAGTCGGGCTACAGACTGCTTCTTCAACTGGAGAAGTTTAGCATAATTACACTGCTACGTAGTAAGTGAAAGGAAGTTTGTCTGATACGAAATTACTCTACAAAATTTTCAGCCATATATGGAAGACAAGCTAGTGAAAACTGTTTCCCTGTGATGTTCTTTGTTGACTGTAATTAGCTGACTTGTGAAGTGAGTGTGAACTTTTGAGCATTCTGTGTTGTAGTACTCAAAAGATGTTTCACTTGCTGATATGCTTTCTTAAAGAGTCTTAAAGTACTACCAAAAATGGTGTCTTAGATAAAAGGTCTAGCTCGTAAAATATGTGTTTTCATTCAAAACTAATGATCAACAAACTATTAATATGTGAAAAAGGAAGTGCAAAGCAGTCTCTGATTTCCTCCTAGAATGAAAATCATACAT
Organism: Ammospiza nelsoni; assembly: GCF_027579445.1. NCBI lineage: Eukaryota > Metazoa > Chordata > Aves > Passeriformes > Passerellidae > Ammospiza > Ammospiza nelsoni. The sequence continues at coordinate 37,979,427 of NC_080669.1, read as the reverse complement.
GATTTCAAACTTTCCGGGGATTTTGCCTGATTTTGTGCCTGATTTAAGCTTCCAAGAACTTTATGCTTGTAGCACTTCTACTGGTAAAAAGAAAGACTCTTCTACAGTTGGTAGTATGAAGCTTTCATAAAGTACTTACTGCATGTGCTGATGATGCTGTGAGGATTAAGGAAAATACCACAGAAATAAGGTGGCTAATTAAGGAGAATTCTTATTTTATTTGAAAATATTTAAGTAATAAATTAGTGAACTGGTAACATAATAATATTCTGCCAGTTTTCTTGTCTATTTTTTAAGTTGCTGACTTTGCTCTATACTGAGAACAAAAATAGGCTTTTCTGCTTTGTATTTTTAAGTGCTTACTAATAATATTGTAAGTTTAGAAGCTGTGCATAAGAAGTTATTTTCAATGCTTTTTTACCCCAGTACTTACAGTTATGTTGTTTGTCTTCATGCTCTTATGCACATTTTTCATTTCTATACTGTCCCTAATTTGCTATTGTGGTATTAATGTAACTTTTTTTCGTAGTGGGTTTTTTTCCCCACTACTGGTCCAGTTAAGCACATAGTTAAATTTTTCCCTGAGTAAGTTTTATTGTGCAGGTATCTCCAGTACACTCTTTTTTTTTCCTGCGTAATTAATAGAAGAATTGAAAGGAAGAGCTTTATTAAGAGCTGATTGTCATAAAAACCAAAGTAATTTCCTTTGTAATTTGAAGGTGGTTTTTTTTAATTACTTTAAAAAAAGTACTTGTTCCCTTGCTTCCATTTCATGTGCTCTCCTTGCAAGAAGTATTAAATATCAGGCTTAAGTAAGTAGAATGAACCTCCCTGCTGCCCACAAACTATCAAAATGGTTACCCTTTTTTTAATCCTTGTTCTTTGCATTAGCCACCCTAGCTTTCAGTTCGGGTCCTGTTTTTCCCTCTACCTGGTCCTTTGTTAATCTTGGTGCCACCAGGTTTTTGGCTGTTTTTTGTTGAGATAGATACTTCTTGTATAATCCTTGAATAAAACAACCTACTTTTCATCTGTTTTCCCCAGCCATGGGAAAATAAAGGTCTACCAAACTTTTATATGATGCCCACAACAAATCTTTTATATAGTTTACAGGTGCTCTTGATGCCGAATTGATTTTTGCCTTTTTTTTTTTCTTTTATATACTTTGTATATTCTTTACACATATATTTGTAACTCTGTAGCCTATCATAGTATTCTCAGCTAGCATTTTACCTTCTCTATTAGACGGAGAGACAAAATAAATTTCCCAGTAGCTCCAACCTGGGGGTCCTGTGTTAGATTTTTGTGGACACCAAGGTTGAAACTAGGTCTCCGAGACACATTTTCATAAATCAAATTTAGTTCCTGTCTAAATTAGGGGAATTCAAAGAAGATTGAACTGTGAGGAAGTTACCTTACCATTTACATCTCTAATTGGGGATTTTTGTTAGATATGCTAATTTGCTAAACATAAAAGTTGTATACGTATTATGTTACATGTGCATCTTCAGTGTTTTCCACCTGGAGAATTGTGCACCTAAGGATCCTTATAATGGTCCCCTTTTTATCGCCTGTGTCTGGCTCATGATTTTAGGATGAGTGAAAAAGTATCATTCACTGTTCAGATTCTTTTTACTTCCTTCTGACTTACCACCATATTTTCTTAATTGCATTAGCTAAGAGTTGCTTAAAATAATGATATGGGATTTTACTGATTGTTTGCCCTTTGAGATGTGTTGGTTCCTCTGGGTATGTAAATACTGAAAGCTAATAATGTGCCAGTGATTTTCTTGCAGTACATGTAGGTTTTAATGACCTTTCTCTCCTACATATATTGAAAATATAAAATGTGTTAAGTACATGGCACCCTGTGGACCAAGTACTGATGACATACAATTATTCTGATCACACAGATGAAATTCATTTTGGTTTTAAATGAAGATTTGGCAGAATTTATTAAATTATAAAGTATTTATAGGCTGCAGCTAAAAACCTGATATTTCATCATTTGTTGTTATTAATATCTTTAAAGGCTATATTTAATCTAGAACACTGTTCCACTTGTTGATGACATTTGTGTTAGTCAGCTTATGTGAGAAAACATATCATCAGGTAAAGGTTTTAGTTGTGAAAAATGTTAATGATGCCTGTGCATAAATCTAGGAGTAAAGTGATAATTTTTTTATTTAGAAAAACCCAGTATACTGGAATTTATGAAACTGTTCTTTCTGTAATTAATTAAGACTTCATGTAGACCAAGGTAAGCTATTTTAGTATTTTCAGCTCTGCATGAAATGATGCCAACTTTTTTTGGTTAGTTTAATCATGTTTCTTTTTACAGTGTAATTAATATTTAGTGGCCCTTTCACTTTTGTGTGGAACAGCTGATTAGTAGAGCCATTGTTACATAGCTTTAGTAATTTGAAAAATTATATATATCAAATAATGTGAAGGCTGAGTTTCAGCTCCTGAAATACTTTGAGTTGTCCACTTTGAAGTTATAATAATTGATTGCAAGATTATTTAGCTAGTTAATTAAATTTGTATTTTTATGCTAATTTTTCACTCTCTATATAAAAGCTTGTTTTGGTTATTTTGATAGTGCTTGTGATGCTCAGAGGCAAATCCTGTTACCTGCCAAGCAGATATTCCTTTGGCTGAAAAAGTCGTGGAAATAACAGAGTATTTTAGTTTACACCTTTAGTTTATTTTTTTTTTTGTGAACAGTTGTTTATCTGTAGTTTAGATGTATATATTTTTGAAAACAAAATGTGGAAGAGTGAGATTTATTCCACATTTATGCATTTGTTGTATGACAGTGATGCTTTCGAGACAGTAATTCATGTTAAAAAATGAGCCTTACTGAAGAAATAGACAGAAACTTGCTAGTCATTTTAATATATATTATTGAAATGATATTTTTAATAATCCTGGAAATTTATTGGATCAATAATAAAAATAATGAAAAGAATGCTTAAATCGACTTAGGGAAATTAAAAGTGCATATCTAATGTAAGTTCCTGCTTTTACATCTCTCAAAATTTGCATAATAAGCAACAGTAGGCATAGCTGTACTTCAGTGAATGTATAGAGCTTTGGACCCACAATCTGACAATTAAATAAGGGAACATTAAAACTTACAAGGAATGCTTATGTTTTCTTTAAAACAATACTATTTTGCAGCTTACATATTGAGGAATGTGAGCTACTGCAGAAGAGCAATAAATTGGAATTGGATGCTGTTTTAGGACTGAAATGGAAACTTCTTCAAGCTAAAAAAGAAAATTTGGACTTGGCTATTCAACACAATCAAGAAGTAAGGATGTCTTTTTCACTTGCCTTATTTTACTCTTGGAATGAATGTCATCTTATTTAATTGAAGTAATATTCTCAGATGGTGGATCAAAAGCATTGTCTGTAACTGGAAAATATGAAGAAAGGTATCACTGTACAGACCTCTCATGTCTGTTCATAGATACTGTTAGCACCTCTGCTGTCATTGTTAATAGTTAAAGGTGAGGTAGGTAACTCAAGCGCTTCTCAACAGCAAAGTGCAGAAGACTCTTGTGCACCTTGAGCTCAAAGTAAGAGATTGTTTGTTTGTTTGTTTGTTTTAATCCAGATAGTTCCATGGATCTATTTTTTGCAATGACACCACAGTTGATAAGCCAGTGGGAAAATAGCAATTTAACTGAAGCACAAGAATAAGTCATTGTGGGACAAGCAGGCTTCTCTTATTTTGGGTACATACCCACATAATAAATGTACGTGGAACAACAAACTTGTTTTATTGGCTGTACTTAGCCAAAACCAGATGAATGAGCATCCACATCAACTTCTCCTGGGAGATTGCTTAGAGCAGAATTGCTACCTACAGTAGTAATAATACTTCTTCAGCAGCATAGTTTAAACCAGATTATCAACTGCCAGACTGTGGGAAGCAAATGTGGGAAGTGTGCCTAGCAGCAGTATACTGAAACTGATTACAACTCAGCACCCACCTTTTCCTGTATTTGTTAGTCGGGGAATTGACATTCAGACTAAAGAAAAGATTAATTGAGTATATTCTTAATGCTACATCATTTCAGTACTAGTTTGCTGCAACAACATCAAAGAAATCCTTTGTAATGTGGGTGATTTCCCTTGTGTGAGGTTCTCGTTTACAAGAATATTGCTACTTTGTAGATGTTCTGAGGTAATATGTATCTTACTTTCCATCTTCTTGTGTTGGAATGTCTTGAACTTGGTTTTCTGAATCCAGTTTTTGGCAGCAGAGATTGTTTCTCAGCCTGTATAAGATCCCTTTTGGAAGTGTTTTCTATTCTTAGTTTGTTGTGTGTTATCATTAAAGGCATCTGTTTGACTACTGAGCACTATTGGGCTGAATTTTATGCTTGTATGTGTATTTGCGAGTTACTAGATGTCTGGTAGTCTAGTATCCCAATATGACTGTTCTGAATGTTACCAGAAAATCTTCTGGAATATAATGTTTCTCTTTATGGCATTTTTTTCCTCTGAGGTGCAGGAAGATGACGGTAATATATGCTAAATTTTTTTAAGGTAGTATCGTTTTTGAAAAATGGAAGGGTATGTTTAAGGTACATGAAATTCATCTGGGAAAAGGATCAGTTCACAAATACCAGTATCAAAATGTGCATAAGCAAGCAGTTGCAAGATTGTATTTCAAATTCAAGTGGAATAAGATGGCAGTTGTGGATGTGATTCCAAGTATCTTTAAAAAGGATTCTGTTGGTGTGTTTTTGTTACATATTGCACATCTTCAACGGAACATTGTTAACAGTTTTGTGAAATTTATTTTCTAGGTGTCCAACTATGAAAAACAGATAATCAAATTACGGTCAGAATTTGAGAGAGGAGAGGCCATTCGACAAGGTCTGGAGTATGAATTGGCAGTTGCCAGAAAAGGTGCCCATCTGAAAATGTGTACTGCAGAAGAAGAATTAAGTGATGCAAAAAACAAACTTGTGGAACTGCAAGGTAGGTTTCAAAGAAATAAAGATGGAATAAAAGCTAAGTCTGTTTCATGTCATTAAGGTAAGTCAGAAGCAGGGACTTAATTACATTTTCTAGTTTATTGCTGTTTTTCTTGAATTTGTCTTATCTTCCCATCTCTTATCCATCTGCTTTTGAAAACTCATAAGAGTTCACAAAGCTCTTACTGTCTCATGTGTGGATTAGAACTAACTGGCTAACGCTTCCAACCCTTCTTTCCTCTTTCCCATCACCTTCTGATATTTCTTCCTTCAGTGCTGTGCTGATAGAACTGTAATCATGGTGGCCATCTTCATCTAACATCCAGGTTATCCCTGTGTCCAGTAGTTCTTCCTTTTCCATTTCAGAGGGAAAAAAAAAGGAAGAAAAAAGAATAGGAAAAATTAACTCCTGCTCATTTGTTTGCACTATTTCCAGCAGCTTTTTTCCAGAAGTTCTCATCATACGTGTATTTCCTTTCATGTTTTCAAATGTGTCAAGATTTTTATTGTTCATGTCTGGTTTATTTTCTTCTCGTTGTTTTTGTTTCTTTTTTTTATAGTAATGTGTGTTATGACAATAGTATGTGGAAGGTTTTTATGTAGACTTTTTATTTCTTGCTACTTTTCAGAAACTCAGATGTCCTTTATACTCCTTAAACAGAGAGATTCCTCATTCTTACAAGGAAATGAGGTGCATTTTTAGTTACCTAAACTACTTTATCTATTTCATCTAGTGCAGGAGATGTATCTGTGAGTTGGATGAGCTGTTGATATTCAGTGAAGAGTTTGGAGTACTCCTCAAAGATTTTAACCTTCCAAGAACCAAAACAGTCTGGATCTTGCTAGTACTTAAAGTAACCAATATTTTTAAGATGTTTGGAGAGCTGAACTTTCATTCCTTTGGAGAACACATGAATAATCAAAAATCTTAGGGATTGCAAGCACATGAAAAATCATGAATCTTAAGGATTGTAATCTGGAAAAAAGCTTTTTTTTCCCCTTTGGAAATTTCTCTGTGATTACAAATGGAAGATTTGAATTGCTAGTTTCTCACCTAGAGCAAATTCATGTTTCTTTTCATGTGTGCTGGTTTCCTTGCCAGTATAAGAGTCATGCCATGCAGGTACCAATAGGCCTGTTTCAGAAGGGGGGCTGATGAGGACGGAACCACAGCACAGTGAACCTACTTTGCTGGGCTCACTGTCACTTTTCTGAATGGACTGGACTGTGAGGCTGTGGTGAGGGGACTGGAGAACAAAAAGGGGATAGGAGAGGCTTTACAGAGGCAAGGGATGTCTTCTTAAATGCACATGTGTGTTAGTTTCTTTCAATACCATAGTCAATAATTTGCAGTCTGTCAATTGACAACAAATTCTATTGGCTGAAATTTCTCAAACTTTTTATGTCTGTGACATGTGCCATAGAAACCAAATTATAATTCTGCTGCTTAATTTTTTAGCAATTAGCAATTTTCTGCTTCTTTTCCTTTGCCAGTTGGAGCCTTTCTCACTTCACAGTGTGCTTTGGTATGATCCCAGCATATCTTCTCAGGCAGAATGCTTCATTAGTTCCTTGTACCCTTCAATGTTTGCTCCAGATTTTTTTCTGCTGTTATTTTTCAGGGTTGATTTTCTGCCATCTGGCAGTCCTTTTCTGTCATTGTGTCCACTGATTCTCTGTGTCATCTTAATGTGCTCTCTTCATTTCATTCTTTTCTGACTAGGAAGAAATGTCAGAAAACTGGGATGGATTTGAAATAAAATCCTGTTGCAAAGTGGTGATGACTTAAATGCCAATGCAGCTAGTTGTATTCAGTAAAATAAAAAGCTGTTGTAAAATATTTTCTCCTATAAAGGTTATGAAGGTTATGCTTACAGGTTATGAGATTTCCATGGCATTTAAGCTTTCACTGAAGTGTGTATACAATGTTCCCCATCTCAAGTCATTTATGGGCTGAAGATTTAGATGTCTTGAGGAGCAGTAAGCAAACCTACCTTAGGTTTATCTACAGTATCTTTCATGGAACAGGTGCCTATCTTTACTGTCATTTAAGCTGAGCTCCAATTTAATTTATACAGACTAATACCTATATAAAAAATGAAATATTATTTCAGATTATTTGCGAGATTATTTGGAAATAATCTGGCAAAATATAGAAATCTGAAAATAAGTCTTCCATTCTATAAAGATGTAATTTCATGGAATCACAGAATATGCTGATTTGGAAGGGATCTACAAAGAATTATCTCAGGTTTTTGTCCTTTTCTAATAGAAAAAAGTGTTTTAATTTTTAAAATCTGTCAAATATTCCTATATTCTTGTGGGAAAGATGTGATAGAACACAAAATTTGCTGGTTTCTTCTTAGAGAAGTTGGTGCTCTCCAGTGCTGGAGAGTTAATGTTGCAGTGTTCCACTGGGTATTAAAATACCCAGAAGAACTGATGATAATTATGTGTTTGGGTTTTATTTCTGGATATGTTTTGCCATGCTGCTTCTACCTTTATTCTTTCTCTTTTTCTGTAAACAATAGTAATCAATGAAAACCTTCAGCAGAAAGTGACAGAGACTGAGGAAACATTTCACAATGCTCAACAGAAGTGGGAAGAAGAACAGCAGAGACTTGCGAAGGCGAAGGATGATATCAGCAGAATTTATAACAATGAATATGTATTCCTTCTTAAAGAAAGAAATGAAGTAGAAACTATTTTACTGGTATGGTGCATTAATAGTTGGAAAGTTGCATTAGATAATGGCTGGAACTTTTTTGGTGTGAAGTGTGTAGTGGATTGAGGTCTTTCTCATGTAGGAAAACATCCCGCAAGTAGCTAAATGCTGCACAGTATTTCTGAAGAACATAGCCTTATTAAGTTACACTTGGCATGTCACAGTCTTTCTTGCTTTAAAGAAATGTGTTACGGCTGATTTTGATGGTAAACGCCAAAATGAAGTTACCAGTGCACAGTCCATTTGCACCATCATGATATTTGATACTGAGTCAGTGAAATCAGGATGCCTAACACCCCTGATTCAATTTCCCTGTTACTTCCCCCAGTATGACATCCAATAGCCTGTGAATATGAAAACAGTTTGTATAATATGAAGACCACATACTTTGAGGGAACCTGAACAGTGATGATGGGATTTCAAGCTGTGCATTGTATGTTATTCACTTCATACCACATAAGAAAAGTAAGCATTTGTTGGAAGTTGGAAATTCTGCCATTTGGTTAGATAAAAATCAGCTAATAATAAGAGATGGCATTATAATCTGTTCTACAGTGTGGGATTTTGTTATTTACTAAATAATTTCATCGTATTTCATGATTTATGCTGATATTTATATATCCTTTGGCTGTTAAATGTGTAAAAAGTAATAAAAATACAAACTTATTTTTACACCTTTTTTAGACAGTCAAGTGATTCAAAACTGAAATATGTTTAGAAGAAATCATGTAGCATTATGGTGTGGAAGTGCTTAGTGAACATACCTAACTTTTGTTTGCTTCACAGGGACACAAGCAATTACACCACTGTACTTCAATTATACTTTTGTCTTTTTAAATTACAAGTTACATATGTTGTATCTTACCCATGTAAAAATACGACGTGATGAAAAACCAGAATGTATTCAGCTGTAGTTATTCTTCATAAAAAGAGGTGTATGCAGAGACTTTGTTAAGGCTGATAGACATTTGAATTGCAAATTCAAATTTGAATTGCAAAAATGCATGCAGAGAACAGATTGCTGCTACAAGATAAACTTTTGAATATATTTCCTTGCTTTTAGTCCCTTCTAAGATGTGACAGACTTGTCTCAATTGGAATGGGCATTGCTCAAGCAGTAGAAAATTTTCTGGTTACTTTCTTTCCAGCTGGTCAGCTCCAAGCCTGGGACAGTACCAGTCTTCCTAAATGATGCTAAATTTACTTGGCAGCTTGATAGCCAAATTCTAACAGCAGACCTACCTGTTAGGATGCTGTTGCTCAGATTCTATATGGCATCTGTAGAAGCAGCTCGCAAAACAAAACAGGGCAGAGACACCCCCTGAATTACGTATATTTCAGAAGTACTGTATACTGATCCTTCAGCTGCTTGAAGGCAAGGTCTGGAAGGAGTGGTGCACTAATGACACCCAGGCAGTGTGTGGATGAATAGTGTTTCTATGCATGGACTGCAAAAGGAGTTGCATTGTGCTGTTTATCCTAATGATAAGAGATCTGATGGTGGAAAAGGACCCCACTGATTTGAATTTTCTCTGAATGAAGGATAAAAAGGAAATTCCCTTATCCTCTCAATAATATTGTCAGTATGTTGAACAGTACTTTGAGAGACTAATTGGGAGAACTGTAAAGGTATAGTTAAAAAAAAAGAAGAGAAAGAGAAGGTTACAGAGTAGAATATGTGAACTCATTGACAGGTGATACCCTAAGATCCTTCTCAAACCAACAGAAACATGAATCAGTTTTCATTCAAAGTCAATGCTTGAAAAACTAAGGCTAGGTTTAGGCTATGAGGAAACTTACTCTTAGACACAGTTTTCTTATTAAGTTGCCTGGTAAAGCACACTAAGAGTGGTGCTTTGGCTCTGTGTTCTGGCTAACAGTAGACTGACTTAAGTTGAGGAGCGTTTGGAAGGGACTTTTCATCTCTTGTATATAGAGTTTAGAAGTGTTTATTCAGTGCATTCAATACTGTATGAAAATAATGATGTTTTAAGAAGTATACTGTACTCTTAGAAGTGATGTTTATCCTCAGATGAAAAGGAACAGTGGGTTTCTCAGGTCATTGTATTCCTTGTCAATGTGTGTGGATTCAGAAGTGGAAGGTGATTTGTAGAAGCAGTGGTTTGGTTGGAAGATTGTACTGAGCCTATATAATTGTTCTCTCCTAAAGTATGTGATTCATAACTAGATGTCAACTACCAGTGTTGCTTTGAATAGCAAAATTTTTGGATTTAGTTCAATTGCAAATAGTTCCATTTTTCTGCTTTGTTTTTGTAGTGTTCCCTTGCCCGTTACCCTAGTTATAGTTACATATAGTTGTAAAATTCCTGGAAATAAAGCATACATACATGAATGTTAAATCTGGACTTGACTATCTTAGTTGTTGTTTGAAATCTTAACTGACTTAACTTGGCAGATAAATATCAGATGGGTCTAGGTTTGTAAACTAAAGCTTCAAATGTGTTCCAATCTTTAGTGTTGTGTATTTACAGTCCTGTTTTAAATAATTTGTAATTATTTTGAGTTATGAGATGAAAGCTACATAAAGTGGTCTTGATATGTATGAAGAAGTAAGATTCTAAACCTGGATGGCAAATCCTGGTTCTAAACCTGCACTTTGTGAACTACAAGTCTGAACTTAGCTATGAAAATGCTCAGGTAGGCGTAGAAATGAAGTCAATTTAATCTACTAAAATGTGTCTCTATGATATGGAGTTAAAGTAATCCTCTCTGCTTTCTAAGAGAGGAAGTTTTGTATTGTGCTATATTGAGTGTGCTTAGCCTTGTGTTTGGTACATGGAAAAGATGTTGGAGTTCAGTAGTAAGTGCAATAGCATCATCTTGTGGTGAGTCATAATATAGTATTCCTTCACAGAAGCACTCGGTTTTTCCTTGTACTGTTTGTGAAATTCTGTTGTTTATACACAGTCTAAACCAACCGACCAGCCATGTTTTTGATAAGGAGATATGTATAGTGAGTGTGTGAGTGACACACAGATACACATGTATGTATAAAGGTGTTTGTTTTTTCACATGGTGAAGTAGGCTTCCTTCTGAACCTTCCAAGTGTGGGTAACTGCTGGAACAGGCTGATACAGTTACACTGTGTCTGAAAAGTTCAGAGGCTTCAAGATTTTGAAGTCATGTTGACTTGTTTAACAAGCTTGATGTACTGTTGGTGTCAGTTTTTTGAAGTCTTGACATAGTTCTGTTAATATGTGGAAGATAAATCTGAAGAGAAATATTTCTATATTTTTCCAATATAGAGAAGATGATAGTTGTGAATTTGAGTAAAAGTATTTGGTTTTTTTTTGCATGCTGATGGGAAGAAACCTCTCCATTGTCTTGGTATTACAGGAAAAGTTAGAAGATTACCTTAAATTTATTCCATATGCAGGTAGACTGTTTTTGAAATATTTTGATTCTGTTTTTGAAGTGTTTTGATTTAATGAGGTTCCTGTTTTTTAATTCACTTGTTTCACAAGCATGCTCCTTTTTATCTTTTCAGAGAATGCCAAAAAATCATGCCATAGTGCCTCCACATGAAAAAAAGTGAAAATTAATTAATTTTTTCAGTTACTAGTCAGTGATAATGGAGTGGCACTAGGTGTAAATAAGAGAGTCATGAATCCCTTGGTGTCATATTTAAGAGGCCAAAACTTTCTACCTTCAGTCATGAAGAACTTCTAAAATTTGTTTTAAACTTTGGAAAAGACTCATATTTCTTTGATCTTCATGTATAAACATGGTTCTGTCAAATTTCAATCTTCCGAAGAATTGTTCTTTATTAATAATTCATTTTCTTTTCCTTCTCCTCCCTGCTCTGCAGATGCCTTATGATTAGTAATTTTCAGGAACAAGACTATGTGATGTAAGAGTAATAGCAGAATTTGTAGACCAACTGGCTTATTTTCACAAAATGTCTCTTGCCATGATAAATGATAGGAATAAATGAACAGGAGGACTTATGATAATCTTTCTGTGTTTTGTACAGAAAGTAATTGGCTTTCAAAAGGTCTTCCAGCTAAGTCACTGGATTTGTAACTTGTTTCTGATGCTAGTTATGGAAAAGCTTACTCCTGTCCACTAGACCAAAGCTATTCTTTTTCAAGGCCTCTGGAATCCCCAGCTTAAATATGCACTAGGCTACTGGGGGCTCATTATTTGGCTACTTTATTCCGTGTCTGGTGTAGTATGAATGAGGATTTTGTAATAGTGGCTCCACAGACCTGCTGAGTCCAATGGTGTTAGTAATTACACCAACCTGTATCTTGGTTCAACTTCCAAAAGCAGAAATTGGCGGGGGGGCAGCTTTGTTATTTTATCTTTCCAAGAAATTCATAGTTCATGTAACTAATTTTATAATTCAGTTTCTGAGAAAAGTCCTCAGAATAGTAGAAATTAAGAATATTTCTTCTATGGGAGTAACTTCCAACATATGTCTCATTACTTTATTTGAAGTTCTAACAGTTAGAATAACAACAAACTTCTAAATAAAATTTCTGTCATTTCATCAAATGCACTTAACTGTTTCCCTCTCCACCACTGCCACTGAGTTGCAAGAGAGAACAGATTGGAGGAGCAGCCTTGTACTTTAGAGAAAAATTTCCTGTGGAGAATTGGCTCTGATTTTAGTATTACTGCAGAAGGTCATGTTTGTAGTGAGTTGTGAGCCAACATATGTTATCTGGTGGTGAATGAAGAACGTCTCTTGTTGGGTAAATGCTTGACATGTGCCAATGTGTTAGATTTTATTAACCTGTTCTGATGCACTCTTTCCTGTTTTGATCCTTCTACTTTATTTTAGCAAAAGTAACTCTTAATGCCTTTTCTTAATATCTTTTAACTCTTAATATCTTTTCTAGGAGCTGAATAATGAACTACAAAATATGCGCAAGAAATTAAAAGATGTGGAGGTGGAACACAGTGGCTGTAATGAGGTGCTGAGATGCCAGGCCAATGAACTTAAATGCAGCACTGAACGAGAGAAGAGACTTTTAAAAGAACTTGAAGTAAGGTTTTTTGACTATTGCTATTAGTCTCAACAAGCCCTGTCACTGAGCAATTTCATTTTTGAGGGATGAAACCTTCCAGTTAGACTGGAATTCTGTGTACTTGATAAACAAAATATTGAACATCTGTTTTGCAGAAATGGCTGAACAGGTGAATGCCCTTTTGTCATAGGAAAGGGCTTATATAAGTGTGAAAAAAAGGCTAGCTTTACTTCAGGAAATTTGAAGTCTTAATTTGTCTATCTTCTTATATATTTTGGTTTAATGGATTTCTGATGGAGAATCTACTGGACCTGCAAAAATTGTCAGATGATGTGCTAGGTGAGGGAGTAGGATATTGGAAGATCACAATGGTCTTACAGTAGCCTCCTCCTAGAGTTAGTTACTAGAGTTACTGCACATTTAGTTTTCCTCTCTGTTGAGTGACACCCATGGTTGAGAAGTCTCCAGTCTTTGGAGAATATTATCTTGTAAATAGGCTCTTTACACTAACCAGCTAGTTTCCTCCTAAGTTTCAATATTTTATTTGTCAACTGATAGGTTTTGTAGTAGTTATGTTATATGTTTGTACAGTCTGGACCAAGACTTTCTTCCTAGAATATTTGTTATTGCAGAAAATCATATTGAGTGGACAATTCTTTATCCTGATGTATGTTTTCTACCAAAGGCATCTTTAAATATTTTCTGCAATGAATTTAAAAGAACTGTCACTTCTTAAATATTGAACCCTTAAAGGAACAAGTAACACAGTTTTCAGCTGTGTTTTTTCTTCTGTTGTTTTTCTCTTAAAGGTAAAAGAAATGTTTTAAGTGTTGATTTTTAGGTAGGTAGAGTCCTGCATTAAAGCTTAAGCACAAAAGAAAATTCCTACAGGGAAGATCAAAGCTTATCAACTAAAAACACTGACTTATTGACCAACAAGGTAGACCTTTGTGCCCTCAAAGAATTCTACAGGAAATCTATTGTCATGTATTTTGAGCTGCACTTATTGGCCTAAGTGGAATTGCCTTCAGTTGGAATGTGTTGCATACTGTGAAGTTCCAATAGCCCTTTTAAAAAAGCATCAAGTTTTACTTCCCTGTACTTGAGTAAGGACTCTTCTTATGACCTCATGGCTTTTTGTATACTAACAGAAAAGTCATGAGCTTAAAGGAGGAGGAGAAAGGCAGCAAATAATTTATCTTTTTAAATACTTTGATTGAACTATACCCTAATGATGGTCTTATTAGGGAAATGCTACCCTCTAATCATAATCAGAAAAAATATTTTTTTTCTTTTCGCTTCTAAATTTTGTATTACTATTTTAACTTTCTGAATATCTTAATATTGTAAGAAGACATATTCAGTCTGCAGAAAAATGAGTCTTCTGTTACTTATTGATAAGGATAGCTATTTAAGCAGTGATTAAGGGAAAGTATATGATGAAACCTCTTGCATTTAAAAGTTAAAGAAAATTAACACAAGTCTTTGAATCAAAAAAAGCCAAATAGGTTAGACTTCAATACATATCTTGTTGGCAGCTTGCATCTCACTCTACCATCTTAGAAGTAAATTATATATATGTAATTAATTATCTGAAAGGGCCTACAGTAACCTTGTAGATGGTGATTCTACCACTTTCCTCAGCAACCTCCTCCTATGCTTTGCAACCCTTGCCATAAGGAATTTTTTCCTCATATCCAGTCTAAACTTCCACTGGTACAAGTTGAGGCCATTTCCTCTCATTCTGTCACTTGTTACTTGTGAAAAGAGACTGACTCCCACCTGGCTACAGCCTCCTTTCAGGCAGTTGTAGAGAGTGATAAGGTCACCCCTGAGCCTCCTTTTCTACAGGCTAAACAACCCCAGCTCTGTCAGTCACTCCTCATAGGACTTGTGTTGTAGAACCTTCACCAGGGTTGTTGCCCTGCTTTGCACATGCTCCAGCACCTCAATGTCCTCCCTGAACTGAGAGGCCCAGGACTGAACACAGGAATGGAGGTGTGGCCTCACCAGCACTGAGTACAGGGGGTCAATCCCTGCCCTGCTCCTGCTGGCCACACTTGCTGGCACAGGCCAGGATGCCATTGGCCTTGGCCCCCTGGGCACAGCTGGCTCATGTTCAACCATTGCCACCATCACCCTCAGGCCCTTTTCTGCTGGGCCACTTTCCTGTCACTCTGCCCCAGCCTGTGGCACTCCTTGGGGTTGTTGTGGCCAAAGAGGAGAACTCAGCACTTGGCCCTGTGGAATGTCATGGTGCTGGTCTTGGCCCATCTCTCCAGCCACTCCAGCTCCCTCTGCAGAGCCTTCCCACCCTACAGCAGATGGATACTCCAACCCTGCTTGGTGTCATTTGCAAGTGCAAGTGCATTCAATGCCCTCAGGCAGATCACCAATAAAGACAGTAAACAAGACCGGGCCCAGTGCTGAGCCCCTGGGGAACCTCACTGGTGCCACCTGGATGTACCTCCATTCCCACCAGTCTCTGGGCTTGGCCATCCACCCTGCTCTTTACCTGGCAAACAGTGTACCCGTTCACACCATAAGCAGCAAGTTTCTCCAGGAGTATGCTTTGGGAAATGGTGTCAAAGCCTTTCTTAAAGACTAGATGTATAAAATGTACAACTTCCTTCCTCCACTAAGTGAATCATGATATCAGTAGCCAAGCTGAATTTCCATTCAGATATAGAAGTCTTAAAGTAGTATGCCCCAGACAGAATGGTCTACATTTTTTTCATGAAGTAGATCTGTATTTTTTAAATCTCTCTTAATAGAATTTTTAGCTTATAGATTGAAGTTGGTAGATATCGGATACATATCTTCACTTTCCATGCTGAGTACCTCATGTTAATGATCATTTGGTTAGCAAATATGCACTTAATTTCTTGATTACAAGAAGAAACTTCTTAAGGTGATTGTGTGAGGAGTAGTGTACTTCTACTTAAACCCCAATCTTAAAATATTTTATTATATGCTTCTTCTTGAAAAGCAGTGGAGATGAACATTTTCTGGAATTCACAAATCTGTTCTTTTGCTACCCTCTGCTGGACATGAGGGAGAAATCCATGGGAAAATACTTGTATTTTGGTAAAGGAAGGAAATGTTAAATTTAAATTTTCTTTTTTTAGTACAATGACACTTCTAGGAAGAATTATATCTAACAGACTGTTATAAAGAAACGAATGTGCAAAAAGCCTGCCTGCCCCCAATTTTGGTGGCTTTTTTTTCATTCCTTTTTTTCTTAAAATATTAGTTTGGTTTTATCCTTCAGTGATTACTCTGATTGTGGTCAAAAAGAGGTATTTCCTGGTTTCCAGCGTTAGAAATTGAGAGAAAGAATAATGGCAAGTTTCTGTGGACTTTTCTGTTGAAAGAGAACTGTTGCTACACTATCTGACCTACTAGCTTTCCAGTTTGCAGTGATACCAATGTGCTGCATAGATTGATTTGGAGTGCTTCTGAAGTAGAAAACACACTATGCCAGAAAAATTGAGATTGAGAACCTCAGATGTCATTCTGCCTCTTTAGCCTGAGAATTCAGTAGCCAGTTAAATTAATGATCTATTTCTATTGAACTCATCAAGATAATACTATTTATGATTATCAGTTTTCCAGAACCAGTGTCTTTTATTTTAACCTTTAGCTCAATTGCCTATAAGGATTCTTGGGAAATACTTGAAAAAGACAAGAAAATTTGTCATATAAAATTAATGTTTCTTATGATGTATTCAGCCAAAAAGATGGGTGGAAAATGGTTTTGCAATGAGAATGTGGACTTTACCACAAGAAACAAAATTATTAGTTTACACATTTCAAACTCTTTGCCTTGTTCCTATAAATGTAATGATTTTCTGTTATTTTTTAATGTGTTTGAGGCTGCCAACTCTTAGCAAGCTGAAGTTCAAGGTCTCTCAAATTTTTAAGTCTTTCTTATGAGGCTTGAAAAATGTTCCATAACTTGATCTGTTTAATTTCTGAGACTGAGTGTATTGTCATATTTCTGAGATTTCTAATTTTCATTTAAAGACTATTTCCATAGCTTTCACATTGCCTTTTTTGCTTCCCTTGCCTTCACTATGTATATTGACATGCAGTGCTAAACATGTATGCTTGTATTAGCTTGGTAATGCTGCTATGATGCAAGGAGGACTAGGGGAATGGTTAATATCTGTGTTTGTTTGAAGTATATGTATGTGCAATACTTGAAGGCTCTGGGCTTATTTCTCACTCTCTCTGTGTTAGTGAAATATGAAATTTAGATCTCAGCCAAAACCAGCTTACCCCTCCTTAATCTTCTGCTTTCTAGAGTGTCCACAATGCATAACTGTCATCCAGAAATTCTAGGTGCTGTGACTGTCATATATTTGGTTACTACATGCTTAGTATGTAGTACACTTATGTGTGTGTATATATATATATATGTATATATTCAAAGAGATATACTTTCTCTAGATAAAATATATAGTACCATATATATTATATAATATATATAATACCAACTTAGTGGATTCTAAGCATCACAGATTTTGTAATGGGAACTCTCTGGTCTCTCCGAAGTTATATTTCTTGTGTGACAATCTCACTGACATAATGATTTATGCAAAGCATTTGACAGTGTCCCATACTCCTTTGTCTTGTACAACATCCTTGTCTCTAACATGGTGAGACATGGATTTGATGACTGCAACACTTGGTACATAAGGAATTGGCTGGATAACTCTCAAAGGGTTGTGGTTGATGGCTTGATATCCAAGTGGAAAGCAGTCATCAGTCAGGGATTGGTATTGGAACCAGTGCTTTTTAACATCTTTGTCAGTGATATGGACAGTGGGATCAAGTGCACCCACAGCAAGTTTGCTGACAACATCGAGCTGTGTGGGGCAGTTTACACACTGGAAGGCAGGGGTGCCATTCAGGGAGTCCTTGACTGGCTTGAGAGATGGATCTCTGCAAACTTTGAAGTTCACCAAGGCCAAGTATAGGGTCCTGCACCTGCCCCAGGGAAATCCCAAGTACACATACAGACTGAACAGAGAATAGAGTGAGAGTCCTGTGGGGAAAGACATGGGGAATTCTGGTGGGGATGAGAGGCTGCTCAGGACCCAGCAATGTGTACTTGCAGCCCAGAGACATCTGCATTCTGGGCTGCATCCAAAGCAGCGTGGCCAGCAGGGTCAGGGAAGGGATTCTGCCCCTCTGCTCTGCTCTGGCGAGACCCCACCTGCAGGGCTGCATCCAGCACTAGGGTCCCAATGTAAGAGGCACATAGACCTGTTAGAGTGAGTCCATAGGAGGGAGAGCCACAAAGATGGTTAGGGGACTGGAGCGCCTGTCCTGTAAAGACTTACTGAGAGAGTTGGGACTGTTCAGCCTGGAGGAGAGGAGAGAAGGCTCTGGGCACAACATATAGCAGCCTGCCAGTACCAAAAGGCGCCAAAAGCTAGAGAAAGATCTTTTACAAGGTTATGTAGTGATAGAACAAGGGGGAATGGCTTTAAACTGAGAGTAGGTTTAGATTAGCTATTACAAAGAATTCCCCTACTATGAGGGTGATGACGCACTGGAACTGGTTGCCTGTAGACATTATAAATGCCCCATCCCTGGCAGGGTTCAAAGCCAGGTTGGATGGGACTTTGAGTGAGATGGCAGTGGAAGATGATCTTTAGTGTTCTTTTGCACACAAACTAGTTTATGATTCTATGCTAATGGACTTCATCTCAGAGAGGAGCTTCCTCATAATCTTCTGTGTCCTTATATTAATGAAGTCCAGTTTGGAGACTGCTTAGTTTTATCTTACTTTCAGATCAAACTTGTTTCAACAGTGTTTTATGTAGTCCTCATGAGGAGTTAGAACAAGTCACATAAGTCTTTTGTCTATGTGCTTGTGTAGAGTAACAGTGTTATTTCATGTAAACTCTTTACTTAATCTACTGGGCATGGAAGTGCATTTCAGATAGCTTCTCCAGCTGCAACTCCGTAGCAGATCAGAATGGACTTGGACTTTATCCAAAGGCAGCCAAACTGTATCATTTAGTTGTCCTAGTTGTTTTTACCCTTTCTTTAACCTGAAATCAAGCACGTGGCTTATCTTGTACCTCCCATACCAGTGTAATTGTTTATCCAGTGTCATGCAAGTCAAGCATGCCTACTCTGTCACACATATTTCTCTAGACTTTAAGTACAGGAAATATGTACTTAATAAGTGAGGATTATCCACATTGTCAGGCTGAAAGAACATTTACTTCAGTGGTTAAGAATTGTTAGTATTTAAGTAACTTTATAGTTACTAAAGGTTGTTTATTTTCTGGACAGGAGATGGCTCCACCTTACCATGATCAAGCGGTATCAGTGTTTCTAACGCTAGGTGGAAGTGGTCAGCACATCTCCCATAGAAGTATTTAGACCCCCTGGTTTGAGCTTTGAGCTGTAGGGAAATGCTTTTAAGTAGGAAAAAGATCTGAGTCTGAATATGGAAACACATAAACAGAATGGTTGAATGGTGATCCAAGTATGAGGTATATGTATGTCCTCTTCACTTAAAAATGTCTTGGCTGACCATTTCACATAGTGATTGAACCTAAACCTTCTGTAAGTGTAAGTATCCTGATAAATAAATCTTGCAGAGGGGTTTAAAAGCAAGCAGAAAAGAGAAAAATTATTTCCATTACTGCATCTAAGCTTAGTAAGTGTTGCAAATGTATCTTTGTCTATCCCCCTCCCACTCCCCCACTGTTTGCTTAAAAGGGTATTTTTTGTAAATGTGGATGTCGAACAGCAAATGTCTTGAACAAGGTGTCATGTAGGATACTAAATTAAGGCTTTCAGTTTGGAGTACACCAATACTCACAAATATTGTAGCACTTCAAGCAAGTGTGAGGGACAAAAAAGTGGAAGCCACAAAGGACGGTTTGGAAAATGGTGTTGCAAACTGTAAGCTTAAAGAAAATGTCTCCACATTAGCATTGATGTGTCACACATATGCAGTGTGACACTGAAAAAAGTGACTGAACCTCAAGAGATTTAACATAAAGCATGTTCTTTGCCCACAAGTTTGAATGCTGGCATTGAATTTTTCTTAGTCACTTTTTTTCCTCCAAAGTCCAAATTCTCTCTGTGCTATCATGGAAACCAATCCCAGCTTTGTTCTTTGTGATAGATCAGTAGTGCAGTCATAGACTCTCACAATTAACAGACAAATATAATGTATATAGGTTAAGAAAAGTTTTACAGATTTATAGTTACTATGGCAAACAGCTGACCTCTAATCAGGATTTGAGGAAGTAAACTCCACCACTGGACAGCAAAGAAGGAGTCAGCGGACATTTTGGGAGAGGCAAAAGGGTTAAAAGGTGAAACCTCCATTGTGTTGGCAAGCACATGTTGGGAAAAATCCTTTGCTTCCAGCACCATAATATTTTCTCTATTCAGTCTTGTGTTGTATTTTTGATAAGGTTTAGTAAACTTCTCTAAATTTATGAAAAGTGTGTAACTATTTCTTATGTTAAATTAAGGCTGAAATCAATCAGCTTGAATATCTAAGGAAACTTCAGAAATTCCGTGAGTTTGTGGCTGCTATCTTAAATAAGATGTCTGCCTTCATATATCTTGTTAGGTACACATGAAAGTAACAAGTGACTGAATCTTTTTCAATAACCAATGTTTTCTTTGTTGGATGAGCAAGCACTTTGTAATCAGTCGAGAACTCACTTTGTGGTCCATCTTTGAGATGGATTTGGTCCTGATAAGAATCTTTCCATGTTACACCAGTATGTATTCCCATTTGACTCCCAGACAAGCCTATGATCTGGATATCTGTTGCCTGAAAGCTTACTCTAGATGGTTTTCACACAGCTTCTTTTTTGTAAGGCATTGTGTAAAATTTTCAGACATGTGATTCAGTAAGGATACTGATTCTCACCTTTAATGTGATTTGAAGAAGTTTGCCTGTCTAATGGGTTTCTGATGTCAGTGACCTTCTGTTTGTCAGACAGGAAAACAAAACTCCTTCCCGTTTCTCTTTTTGGAACTTTTATCATGGTTTTACAGGTTAGCCTCACCCCTGACATTTTTCTTCTACTCACAGAATGTGTAATAGATTGTTCTCACTAGTGGAGTATGCAGCTTCTCACTGTGAAGGGAAGTGCATATAGGTATCAGCAGACCCTGTTTGAACCTTTATCAGCAAAATAGAATAGATTTTCTATATGGCATTTTGTTGCAGCTGTGTTCTTCCCAACTGAGTCTTCAGACACAGCTTTGAATACAGGTGCAAGTTCTGTGGCTTATGTGCAGTTTGATAGACTGAAATACCAAGGTTCTTTTCCTTACAGCAAATCTGAATTTCTTTCTATTAATAATTCTGTATTGATTAGCCATGCTTAAGCAGTAGTGTCTGGTTTAATGACTTTCATGAAGTATGGGTTTTTTTTCTGACTAATTTCTCAATTGTTTGCTGGCATCTGATTTGGTTTAAATTTGCTAGG
This sequence comes from Ammospiza nelsoni, assembly GCF_027579445.1. Lineage (NCBI taxonomy): Eukaryota > Metazoa > Chordata > Aves > Passeriformes > Passerellidae > Ammospiza > Ammospiza nelsoni. The sequence goes on along the minus strand of NC_080669.1, from coordinate 37,958,231 downwards.
GCTATGGTGAGCCATAAGCTTTAGAAAGGTAGTCATAGAGCAGAGGAAAAAGAATATTCAGGTGATGTTTGGAAGACTATAAAGGGTCTTAATCCAGCTATTTGTGGCAGTCACAGTCACAGAATGGGTACGGTGGGAAGCGACCACGGGGGGGTCATCTGGTCCAACCTCCCTGTTCAGCCAGGATCATCCTAGAGCGCATGGCACAGGTTTGTGTCCAGACAGTTCTTGAATGTCTTCAGTGAGGGAGACTCCATAATCTCTCTGTTCAATCTGTTCCAGTGCTTGGTCATTGCACAGTAAAAAAGTTCTTCCTCATGTTCAGGTGGAGCTTCCTGTGTGTCAGTTTGTGCCCATTGCTTTTTGTCCTGTCCCTTGGCACCGCTGAGCAGAGCCTGGATCCATCTACTGACACCCTCCCTTCAGATACTCACAGACACTGATGAGGTCCCCTCTCAGCCATCTCTGCTCGAGGCTGAGCAGGCCCAGCTCCCTCAGCCTTTCCTCCCAGGAGAGATGTTCCTGTCCTCCCATCATCTTTGTGACCTCCACTGGACCAGCTCCAGCAGCTTTGTGTCTCTCTGGTCCTGAGGAGCCAGAACTGGACACAGCACTCCAGTTGTGTCACCAGGGCTGAGTAGAGGGGCAGGATCACCTCCCTGACCTGCTGCCACTGCTCTTCCCAATGCACCCCAGGACACCATTGCCCTTCCTGGCCACCAGGACACACTGCTGGCTCACGGACAGCTTGCTGTCCACCAGGAACCCCAGGCCCTTCTCCTCAGAGCTGCTTCCCAGCAGATCAGCTCCCAGCCTGTGCTGGTGCCCGGGGTTCTTCCTCCCCAGGTGCAGGACCCTGCATTTGCCTTTGCTGAATTTCGGGCAGTTCTTCTGTGCCTCTCTCTCCACCCTCTGAAGGGCAGCAGGGCCCTCTGGGGTATCGGCCGCTGCTCCCAGCTCTGTGTCATCAGTGAACTCTCTGAGGGGGCACCTGCCCCTTCACCCAAGGCACTGATGGGGAAGTTAAACAATACCAGGCCCACTCTTGAATCTGGGGGGTCTCCACTTGTGAAAGGCCTCCAACCAGACCCTGTGCCACTCATAGCAACCCTCTGGGATCTGATGTTCAGACAGTTCTCAGTTCACCTGTCAGTTCACCTTCATCCAGGCCCCACTTCCTAGTTCGTCCACAGGATGTTGAAGACAGTGTAGAAAGCCCTGCTGAAGTCCAGGTAAACAGTACCTGTTACTTTTCCCTCATCCATCCAGGTAGTTGTCCCATTATAGAAGGCGATCAGATTGCCTAAGCATGATTTCCCTTTGGTGAATCCATGCTGACTACTCTGATCACTTTCTTGTTCTCCATGTTGATAGGGATGGTGTCCAGAAGGAGGCACTCCATCACTTTTCCAGGGATTGAGGTGAGGCCTGACTGGCCAGTAGTCCCCTGGGTCCTTCTTACCCTTTTTGAAGACATTCTTAATTATGAGAATAATCTTAGCAGTATGAAAATATAGTAGCAGTGTTTGTGATTTTTTAAAATTAAGTATGTTAAGCAGATAAATTTTTGAAGAATCTTCTCTGTCCCATGTGTCATTTATGAAATTGTAGATGTTCTATTGATACCTCAATGTATTTCAGGACATACAGAGTTATGTTGCCACAAGTGAGCAAATAGTGGGGCAATTGGTTTATTTGCTTTCTTACCCTAGTTGATTATAGAAAATGCAGCACTAACATAATACTACATCAATTTACTAAACTAAATAGAAAATATTAATTTAATAATCCATAAATGTAGAAAATGTTGTTATATGTGTTTCTTGCTATGAATTGTCACAGTTCCAAAGAAATTCAGATGTATCAGGTTGAAGTACAGAGTCACAATATGCTTAATGAGTTGAATAAACCTGGTGTCATATTATCTTCTCTCTGAACTTAAATATCCTCAAAATGTACTTCTAGGCAGCTGCAGTGAAAGCAAAGAAACTGGAAGAAGACATTGAAGCAGAGAGAGCAGCACATTTAGCATCCAATTTCACTTCAGAGATAATTCAGGTAAACTTTTGTTAAATATTTCATAGAAGTTTATAGTAAAACAGTTGAGGAAGTTGTGAAATAACTAATATCCAAAAATATGAAGAGCACTTGCTCCAGTGAAAAACCTAAGTAGATTTATTACAATAAGTGTCAAAATAAATTTTTTATATATATATATTTATAATGAGGACAAAATAGAAAAGTATCTGCTTTTCAGGGAACTTTGAACTTATTAGAATAAATAATAAAATAAGATGTCATATTTGTAATTTTGAGAATTCCCACCAGTATTTAAACAGTTAGGGAAAAGGAAATGTTTCATAATAGTTAAGCACTATACTACTGGTTAAATATGCTGCCCTGTATCTTCTGAATGGCTTCTTAGAGCAATTTGGAGACACAGTGCATGCATCCAACTTATCTACAAGTGAGAGAATAATGCATCCTGAAACTGCTGTTTCAAACACAGTTTCTCAGAGTACATTCAAGCTCCAAAATTATCATACTTGCAGTTACCAGTAAAGTTTGATTATATGAATAAATCTAGTGTATATACTTGAACATTAATTTTTTTCTATCTGTATCACACAGAGTTATATTCAATAAAAAACTATGGTTTAGTAAAAAAAAGTTTGGAAAAAAACTACATGGTGATTTCTTAGTAATATCATAATAGCTAACAAACTTACTGGACTTCTGAAAAACTAAGCAAAGAAGAAGGGAATTTGGTATCTTTTCCCCCCTATTTTCTGAATAACAAAAATAAGCATTGCCATTCTTCAGTCAGACTTATTTTCTTATTTTCATGATCTTCTGTATGTACAGGCCGTTTAATTTTAAAAGTGATAATTTAACTAGAAAAGATTTAGTTTGCCTAATTTCCTCAATATTTCTGCAACATACAAAGGAACTGAGAGGATAACATTCCTTAAACTTAGAGGCTTGGGTTTTATGGATGAATAACTGATAAAGACTTTTTCCGTGTTTATGTACACGAACAAGCTAGAATTATGCTTTGTTCTGAGAGAAAGTATGGCCTTTATTGCTGGTCCCACTCTTCATGAGTCTATTTAAAAACTAGAATTTCCCTGGAAAGCTTCCGTATTGATAAGAACTGAAAATGTTCAGACACCTCCAAATGAGAACAGGACGTACTTTTCATTGTCATATCTATTTGGCTCAGGTTTGAGTTTTATGTATTCTTACATTTTTACATGTGTTCAGTGATTTTTACATGTGTATATGCTTTTATACTGAATTATTACAATATACTCTACTGTAAAGCAGATCATGTAAGTATTTCCTAACTTGCTTTAATTGCTTTTTTATCCCTTGGTGTAGTTAAGAATTCGAGAACTTGAAGAAGCTGTGCGTGTGGAAAAGGACAGACGAGAAGAAGCTCTTTCAGATTTAGAAATGATGAAGAAAGAGTTCAAAGGGTTAGAATATGCATATGAGAGAGAAAAACAAAATGCCCAGGAGAACTTGGAAAAACTCAATATGTAAGTTTCCGTCTAAATTCATTGTAAAATGGCAGTTGACAGCTGGATTACCACTTACAGCTTACATTTATATACTTTTCAGTCAGTATAAAACAATTAAATCTGATGCAATTTCCCAAACCAACCTGAAGTTCAGAACTTGGTGTTCCATTAATAACATTAATATCACGTCCATATCAGTAACCGTATGGGTGGATAAAGAAAATAACTGATCTGTTACCATTATTTGCCAAAGGAAAAATGTTGAAAATTATAGTTATGGCAGGGTCCTGTCTCCTGTGTACTTGGGAGGAGTGTAGGAAAGCACACATGGCAGGGGTAGAACAGATTTTTTGCTTCTGTATATACTTACATTATTATGAAAATATTATTTTTTACTTCAGTGAGCTAGATCAATCTTTAAGACTCCTGTTGAGAAGTTGTGTATCATTTATAGTGGTGGATCTTCATTTTCAGCTTTTGAATGATTGTGGAAAGTGTTGACTATCTAATGAAAATAGAAGAGTGGATGAAGTGTATGAGAGCAGATAAAATTACCTGAAATTCCTTTCCTGCTCAGCACAGTATACTGTATCTGTGGTAACAGATCTTTTTTGGAAGAAAGATTTTGCTCTATTTCCTGGGCAGATATAGGATACACTGTACTGAGTCTTGTTCCTTAGCTGAATAAAGTTGTTATTGGGGTGAGAAAATATCAGGAGGAAGAGTGGTGCTGGAAGACAAACTTGAAGTTCATGAAATAACTTGGAGTACATGAAATAAAGGATAGTAGTTTGTGAAATTTAGGGAAAGAGGGGCTTTAGAAGACATGAAGTGGGTGGCACACAGTGAGGTTGTGGGGAGAGAGAGGTAGTTGAAAAAGACAGTTTTCATCTCTTAGTTTAGGATTATGGGGGTCTGTACATAAAAGTATTTGTGTACAGACTTGCTCATACACACAATAGAGAAAAAAAGAAAATACTAAAAAGGGAAAAAAGGAAACTGGTTTCCATACAAAAAAGGACTTTTGTGGCCCAAGTGTTCCTATATTTATGCTTACAGAGATGTTTTTAGTTTCAAACAGAGTTGAAATTTGTGCTTTATTATCAACAACTTAGAGCTCTTTGTTTAAAAACAGTTCAAAAGAGGCACATTTAGGTAAACCAGAGTCACATTAAAAAGTGAAAACTTTTTTCTCACAGAAAAAGATATAACTTTGATGATAAAAATTTGTGAAAAACATTATGATAGTAATCTAAAATTATTCTTCAGGAAGACTGCAGTCTTCACAGCTGCTTGAAACTGAGTAAGTATATTTCAAGATGCTCTATCGTTCTAAAATGACATCAGCTAATTAAAGTGTAATCTCATCCTGCCTGGTTGTTTTTGCTGTGAGCATTTTTGCTCTGTCAGTAAATACATGACACTAAACTGATACAAAGTTCTTTGCCTTTCTGTGAAATGGAGAAGGCCTGAACCATTGATTTGACATTTTATTCCCTTTTTATCGTTCTGCTTTAAAAAACTTCTTTGTTTGCAAACCAGCCTTTTTTTGAGGAATGGTTGTTGGACCAGTAGTTTTGCAGAACACAAGCTACTTTGTACCATCTGAACTTTTCTTGTATGTAACCTTTTATTCTTACAGAGCATATGGACTATGGTTCTTTTTTTTTTCCAATCTTGGTTTGGTTTTCTTAGTTTTTAATTTGGTGTAGCGGGTTTTTTATTTTTGCTCTGGTTGGTTCCCATTAGTGGTCCAGAAGATATGGAAAAATTAATGTTACAAAAGTTTTCTTGAAGTGGTGTTGAAACACTTGCAGTGTTTGTTCTTGAACCATTTATTCACTTGTCCCAAGACCTAATATTCCAAAGTTTGTCTTTGTATTGATGTTAGACCAGAAGAATTAATCATCCTTGATGAAATGTGGGGCTTTTTAGTTTGGTTTTTTGAGTAATGCTTGTTAAGCCATTGCAGTTTTTGGTCTAGAAAAAAACTATCCTGTCTTGTCAACATGCCTGCCATAACGTGGCTTCCTGTAAGGAGTCAGGGAGCTTTTATTATAGATGTGTACTGGGAACCAATAGATGTTAATAAAATATTAGCTAATTAGCGGGATTTTTAATGTAACTTAAACATCTGTTTAGGTATTTTCCAAATCATTATAATTTCACATGTTTTACTACAAGATCTGTTTTTAAATTTTTGGATTAGTAAATTTGGTTAAAAACATGAACTTCTGTAAGTAGTAGTTTTCCAGTTAAATCCCTAAGAATCTCTTAAAGATATTTTTCTGAATTAGATTATTTGGACCAACATAACAATAATGGTTAGGTGTTGAATTGTATTGTGCATTCAGTAATGTTTTGTTCCTTGTGAGAATATTGCCTCTAGATGTATGAAGATATTGCTTTGAGCATTGAAGGGATATGAGTTTAGGGTATTTTTGATCCACAAAAGTTACATCTTTGAAAAATGTTATCATCAAAAAAGAAAAAAAAAAAGTTTTTTTTAGAGAGTATATTTCTTTGTTTGGAATTACTGTATAGGCAATACCTATATTTTTGCACTTAAGACTATGAAATACAGTTTTACAGATGTGGTACCATTTGCCTTAAGAATTTCAATAGTAGTGCTTACAGAGAAGTAAATTGAGTTGCTAAAGTGCAAGATGAACCTTAAGAAGCCTTCCCTTTTTGCTCTGAACTGGACAATTATGTTCAGTGTTTCTTTTTCAGGAGGGAAATTTGCCCTATCCTTGGCATTTTTTGGGGATAAAACAGAATTTATGCCTGAGGCATCTGTTCTGTGTGTTAATTGAATAAATGTCGTCTAATATCCAAAAAGTAGTTTTCACTGCTTGCAATCATGTGTTGATTCAGGCAGTTACTTCTAGCAGCTTCTGCTAGCTGAGTTTTTTGAAAGCAAATTGTGTTCTGTGATTTCAGAGAATGCACACCTTTCCATGAAAATTAAGACAGTTAAAACACAGGTAAAATAGTTGTTGGTTTTGTAAAGACAAGTTGAAGAACCATGAACAGGCTATCCTCACAATTTTGTTAGTCCAGACATCAAAATTTCCAGACCTCTATTAAGATAAGTAGCGAAGGTCAAGCTTTTTCTGCGGTGGACATCAGTCTACTCAGTTCCCTTGAGGTAATTACATGGGGTGAGCCGGTACTGCCTCATCTGTTTCCTGTCCCCTTTTTATTCTTTGAAGCATACAAGTGTCAGTAACATTGCTGAAAATCAGTGATTGCTTTCACCGGACACCTTCTGAGAGAATACAACAGCCTTTGATCTACTTACCTTTGAAGGGTCTGGTCTTCGGACTTCAGACAATGTCAGGAGCTTGGCTTTTTTTTTTAAGACATAGTTTGGCATCCAAACATATTTTCTCTTTTTCTGGAGGACTTGCATGAGTTTCTCTTTAAGCCTTAGCCAAATGAAGGTCTTGGAGACTTTCATTTGTTGTGCTAGAACACTTGTATGTGTTTTTAGCTGGACTTGATGTAGGTAAATAACGCAAAAGTTGGAAGCTATAAAATGCTGTAAGAATTTGTTTTCTCAGAAAAAAATGTAGTTATAATAACTGAAACCAAGCAAATGGGCTTTTCTGGGTTGCATAATTTATTAATTAGCTCTGAACTCAGTAGCACTATGTAAATTGGAAGCAACATGGGATTTTGGTCTCTGTGTGAATTTACTTTTCTTGAAGAGTGAGAACATGACATGGAATAATTTGGAACTGCTTTTGCTGTGTTTCCGAAAGCTGTGAGAGTAGAAGCTACTTTGGGGGACTGAAATAGGCAGATTTTGAAGAATAAGAAGTAAACATCTGCAGCTACAGCAAAAAATCAGCCAGGCTGATGCAGAAGCACATAGGTATTTGGTGGACTGCTGAAGCAGTCCTTCAGCTAAAAAGATACATTAATCTTTAACAAATAAATTAAAGTCAGAAAGTGACAATATTGATTCAAAAGCTTCAAAAATGCTTTCAAAAAGAACTTTCAGCGCTTTGCACTGCTTTCAGTTCTTGGGAGACAGGACTGCTCGGAGAAAAAGAGATGATGTTTCTACTGGATGTTTCTACTGTTGAGAGCTACATCAAATAATAGTTCAGATTGAAAGGAATTGCAGGTGATCAATAATCCGACCTGCTGCTCAAACTATATATAAGCTGTGAGATCAGGTTCTTCAGTTAGGTCTTGAAAACGTGGAGAATGGAGATGGCACAATCTCTCTGGGAACCTTTTCCATACAGTTGGAAAACATATCTCCTTGTTTGAACTTCTCTGGATTCAGTACTTGTCTTGTAGACAAGCACTGCTGTGAAGTGATCGTCTGCATTTCCTTGCTAACCTCCTTTTAGATACTGGGAGTATCTGTTGTACACTGTGGAGTTATCTCTTCTCCAGCTTGAATACACCAAGTTTCCTCAGTTCTTATGTGTATTTCTGCTGCTGACCATGGTGGTGACCATTCCCTTAAGCCCACCCCAACTTTTCTCCTATGTTGTAAAGGGTGCATGTAGTTAAAAGTGATCATTATCCTAGATGTGTGATAATGGCTGCCAAATACAAGGTGATCAATCACTTCCCTTGATCTGGCTATGCTGCTATTAATACAGCCCAGGATGCTGTTAGCTCTCTCTGCTCCTGTGCTGTGCTGCTGATTAGTGGCTGTTGGTCATGGTTACCAGGTTCTTGTTAGCATACCTTCTATCCAGCCAATTACAACTACACCACTTCAGGGTGGCCTTCTTTCCTAAATTTTGGTCTTTGCACATGTCATTGTTGAATGTCAGAAGGTTAATTCTGGCCTGTTCTTTCTCCATGACTAGACAATGGCAGCACTTCAGTTGAGTGTATCTATTGTACTGTGTCATGATCTACCCACACCCAGTTCACTGTTCACTGCAGGTATTGTAAGACTGCACTCTTGGCTTACTCCAGGTGGTGGTTGAAGCTGTTAAACAGGTCTTAGACCGACCTCTACAGTATTACAGCCATTCCAGCTACTACCATCTGGGCTTTTTCCCAATCACCTTTGTCTCTTTCATGACCCCAGAAAAGAAAATTGTCCTAGAAGGAATTGCTTTGTAACCTTCCAGGGCTGAAATGAAGCTCAGTGGTTTATAGTTCCTTGTCTTCTCCTTTTTACTTTTGCCAAATATAAGTGTGACATTTGCCTTTCTTCATTTGCCAAGGACCTCCCCCAATCTTTGTGACCTTTCATGATGATAATGAGCAATGTCATTCTGAGTTTAGCCAGCTTTATCAAAATCTTTGAATGTAGGTGAGCTGACCTCTACAATTCTATGGGTTGAGTTCTCACAGGTTATCTCAGACATAATCCTCACCTATTGCTACCAATTGTTCTCCTTTTAGTGTCCTTTTACTGACAGTAGAGGCTTGGGAATAGACCATGTCATGGAAAATGGAGGACAAAAAGGCAGGGAGTATGCTGACTTTCTCTCTCTGCTGTTCGTAAAATAGCTGCTTTGTGTAGAAGTCTGTTCATGTTTTCTTTCCTACCATAACAGTGGTAAAATCCCTTCTCATATTTGTCATCTTTTGTGAATTTTAATTCTAGGTGCCTTTTCTGACGCACCTTCTTTCCATCCCTATGTACTTAGGCAATCCTTCAAAATTTTTCCTTGGCTTCCTCTCCCTGGCTCTGTCTCCTATTTGCTGTTGTTTGGCCTTGTAATTTTCTCATGACATACCTTTTTATCATGCCAGACTTTCTATACATTTGTTTTCTTGAATACCAGAAGGACTGATGTAGTTCAAGAACTGATTGAAATTTTGATTTGTCTGCTATTGAAATAATGAAATTCTGAGTAGAATTATCAGGGTTTAAGAATGGTATTCCCCAATTTAGTGTTCCTACAGAGACACTCCAAACAATGCGCTGCTCAATCATTCCCCTCTCTTCCTCCTTCTGTGGCAAGGTGGAGAGGAGAATTGGACTCACAAAAAGTAAAAATCATAGGCTGAGATAAGGACACTTTACTGGACACAACAATGAAATAAGACAATGAACTGTAACAGCAACAATACTAATGACAGAGTGTACAAGGAAAAAAGTGATAGATCACCCGTGATTGCACACTGTGGAAACACCCAACCATACCCAGTCCCTCTGCCACACTACCCACAAGGGAGCCCTTCTCCTGTCCCCAGAAAATGACATGAGGTGGTACAGAATGACCTCCAGGTCCTAGCCATGGCCACTCTTGGCTACTGCATAAATTAACCCTGTTCTGGCTACAGCCAGGGTAAGAATATAGTCAGGTATTTGGAAACTTGAGGAGCAAGCTTTGTACTTTAAACCAGTGCTGATAATGCAAGATGTGATATCTTTCTGAAGAGAACTAATGTGTTAATTAAAATATGATGACTTCTGTTTTATTACATGTAATCTGGAGACCCTATCCAAATTATCAAATTAGTTTATGACTGGAAGTCTAACACAAGCCTTGGTAATGGAAAAGAACATAAACATAACTGAGAAGTTTTTCTTACAAAGAATATATAAATTTCTTGACTTAAAAAAACATAAGGCAAGCAGCTTCATAAGTCATTTGATGTGCTGACATGATGTGATACTCAGATTGTCTTTTAAAAATATGTAGAATACTCAACATAAGTATTTTTGATTAAAATGTTCTAATGTTGAAACTTTCCAGATTAGAAAAAGAGTGTTTCTCCTCAAACAATCAAATGAAAGAAGTGATTGAGGAGAAGAAGAAGGTAATTATGGACCTCTCTGCAAGACTAGGGAATGCTGAAAAAAGCTGCAGTGAATTACAGAGCGAACTTGCAATGGTAAGACAAAAAGCCTATGGCACTTGTTGTTTTGGTTTTTTAAGCATGCTCTGAACATAATCTGCATTTGCTGTGCTGAGCTGTGGAATAAATCTGACTTTGTGTTACTCTGATTTTTTATTTATATTACTTTGTTTTGTGAAACAAGAGTAAATATAAATAAGATATTGGAGAAGCTAATTCCAAAATGCATTTTAAGTGATACACTAAGTATTTAATTGAGGAATTATTTGCAGAAAACAGTTATTTCAAACAAGCCTTAGCATTCCTAATGAAGAAGACAATTTGTAAATATGGACTGTAATTTTTTGTGAAGAATGTTCTATCTTCCTATCCAAGCTTTTTTTCCTCAGGCTTGATTAGTTACCATCGTAGACATAATTATTTCACATAATGCTTTTCATGCAAGCATTTGACTGCAGAAAATTTTTGAAAATGTCTTATTTGAAGGTAGCAAACTTTTTAGTTGATTGGGGTTTTTTTTCGTTAGTGTGCATTTGTCCTGTTGGATGTATTTTACAGGATTATTTTCTGAAATATGTTTCCTTTTATATGACCAGTTGGTGCCTTCCCACTGTCTCTACATATCCCAACTCTGAATATCAATTTTGCCATCCTCTTTAATAGCATGAGGGTCAAAACAAAAAGCTTAGGTTATCTTCATTAATAGACATAGATGAAGGGATGGAAGTGCGCCCTCAGCACATTTGCTGATGACACCAAGCTGAGTGGTGCAGTTGGCACAGCTGAAGGACAGGATGCCATCCAGAAAGACCTGGACAAGCTGGAGAAGTGGGCCCATGCAAATCTTCTGTTATTTACTAAGACCAAGTGCAAGGTGCTGCATCTGGGTCAGGGCAACCCCTGGTGTCAACACAGGCTGGGGATGAACAGATCAGAGGAGCCCTGCCCAGAAGGGCTTTGAGGGTGCATGTGGGTGAGAGGCTGGATGTGACCCTGCTGGAAGAAAGAAAGCCAAATATGTCCTGGACTGCATCCAGAGCAGTGCGGTCAGCAGGGCAGAGGAGGGATTCTGCCTCTCTGCTCTGCTCTGGTAAGACCCCACCTGCAGGGCTGCATCAGCTCTGAGGCCCTCAGCATAGGGCAGAGACGGACCTGTTGGAGAGAGTCCAGAGGAGGCCACCAAGTTATTACAGGGATGGACAGCTCTGCTATGAGGTAGCCAGGAGAAGAGAAGGATTTGGGGTGGCCCAATTGTGACCTTCCAGTACCTGAACAGAGACTTTCCAGAACAGCATGTAGTAAGAGGACAAGTGGAATGGCTCCAAACTGAAAGAAGGTTTTCATCAGATATTAGGAAAAAAAAATTTATTGTGAGAGTTGTGAGGTACTTAAACATAACAAAAATTTATGAAACATAACAAAGAAACTCATAACAGAGAAGCTGTGAATGTCCTATTCTTGGAAGAGTTCAAGGCTGGGTTGGAGGGGACTTTGAACAACCCGGTCTAGCATTAGAACTAGATGAACTTTAAACTGAAAACTTATCTCTCTTCATTGTATAGTAGCATTTGTAATATTTCTATACTTAGCCAATTCTTTTTCAATTGTAAATTTCTGCTCCTGCTTCCTCTTGGACTTATGAGTCTAGGAGATGACCACAATCTCTTTCCTGCTACTAGTAGGCAATTGTGCTATTCAGTATATAGGAGCAGAGATCTGCATCAGAGAGTTTTCAGATTTGTTGGTGTCTACTCTTCAGCTGATGGAATTACTTCATACATTGTCTTAGTGTTATCCACTTCCCAGGTAGATTGTTAACTAATAAATTGAAGAAAAATAAAACTAAAAAACCGGTTTTTCCTTTGGGAGGACACATCTTCTTCAATGCAAGCATTTAAGTATTAAAAGACATTTGCTGCCTCAGTAAACCTAAAAAATAATTTTATCAGGCACAGAAAGAATACAAAGAAAAATTCCATAGTAAAATATATGTTATACCTGACAAGAATTCAGGAAAAAAGTCTATTCATGCTTCAGGTTTATTGGTAATTACAACAGTATTAAATGGTGTACTCAAAATGAGCATTGTGTAACTGAAAGTAAAAGCAAATAGATTGCCCCACTTGAAAGAACTGTCTTATTCATATAGCAGATTGTTTTAATTGGTTTACTGGAATTGTTTCAAGCCACAAGACTGTCTTGAACAGGTAATAAAAATACTCATTTTCTGAAGAGTTGTATTAGTGGTCCCCTGTGGGATTAGATTTTTATCACCTTGGATGGCCTTTTATTTTTCCTGAAGACTTTTGTATTCGATTGGGAAGCAGGAGTGCCTGTGTGTGGTCTTGTTTACTCAGTATAGGCAGCTTTTTTGTTATTTTTCTTCCCAAAATAAAAACAGAAGGCTATTGTAGAAACTAAGTATAAATAACATTCAGTATACTGTTATTAGGCTTCCCCTTACTTATACTAAAATTATGTGAAATTGTCACGGAGTTCTTTTCCCTTTATTTCCACATCCTGCTTTCTTGATCTGTTAATTACTTCCTTATATTTTGTTCTATTATTGACATCCTGAATACATCTTTTCCATTTCAGTCTGGTAATCTTAAGTTGGTTTCTCACAATACTGTTAACATACAAATTAATGTTTTCATTTGTAAAATATTTGTAAGATACGCATAGTACGTTATTTTGAAACTTTATATGAAAAGGTTATTTTTTTTCCTTAATGGATCAGTTGAATGTACAGTAAAGTAGTTACTTTGCTTGTAATTTTAAATACCAGCATGTTGCAGAAGTTTGCCAGAAACTTGCATGGGTCAAATGTGATAGGATCTGTTACTATCAAACAAAATTTCTTACAAATGCTCAGCATGAGGAAGCTCTCAATATTTGCATTATGTGTACTTGAGGAAATTGGTCTCAAGCTCATAATTATCTAGCTAGGGTTTCTAGAAATTTTTAGATACAAGAACAGGAATTTAGAATAGCCATTGTGATTTAACACTTTGTTTAATTTGAAACAGCCCCAGCTGTATTCCTCCTCATGGAAAGAACAAGGGCTATCTTTATGAGTTTTAAGTTACTCATGATATTTACATTTCTAGTACCTAGTAGTGGATGATTTTAGCATGGGACAAGCAGGAGATGTTAAACCTTTATTTTATGAGAAATGCAAATTGAAATTTGGGAAACTTGTCAGTTCATCAGAATGCATATTAGGAAAGTGAAATAATTAAAATATTGTGTCTTAGTATAAATTCCTTTAATTTGGAAGGTGTATTTATTTGCACTCCTTTTAACAGATTCTATCAGAAGTAGCATAATTTGTATGTAAGTTCTGTAATAGATTGCACACAGCTTGTGTTTTTCCACATGGCTTGTAAATCTTTCTTTTACAGCCAGACCTGAAATCATGTATGCATCTCAGCTGTCCATAAACACCTTGTAGGTTGTCATACGCTGAATGTCAGTACACAAATATTTGAGAATCTAGTTCCAGGATGTACACACTAAGCATTGTTCTTTAGCAGAAGTTGCCTAGGTATTGACTTAACAGACCATGAAGGACCCTGAGGATTATGATTCTGTTCTACAACTTCTGCGGAATAGAAACTGGTACACAGTGGCAAACATGTAAATATCATCTAGGCAATTTAATGTGGACAGTTTATTTCGGTTTAAAAAAATATCCCAGTCATGATACACACTCTTCTTTAATTTTGTGCATTAATTGTTAAGGGTTGTTTTATTTTGATTGGCTTTTTCCTGCCTTAACAGAGGTGGAGAGTTTTTCTTCCCAGCTCTTACTTCTGTTATTGTCCTAATGTAAGAAGACTAGTTATTCTGAAGCATGTGCTTAAATGATCTTCTGCAAAGAAACCACTTTTTAAATTTATTTTGTAGTGCAGAGGTCACTCAAGCTGTGATGTCCTGGTGTTGGAAGACAGGCGTCTAAAATCTAAATCTGCAGTTCTCAAAAAATTTTCTCTGACTTGGACAAAAAAATAAACCTCAAGACCCTAGGAGATACTTCATAACATTCTCTCCCAGCAAAAGTTGTTACAAATCTCTTTTTGTGGGAGGGATAAGAAGGATTTCAATAAAACTTGAGCATTTTGATTAATATGTAAGACTGAGATACAAAATTTCTTGAGAGATTGTATTTAACTTACACGTGGCAAGACTCTTGTAGAGATTTTTAAATATTCCAGATATAAGAAAATAAAAGTATTCAATTGTTTGAGAACTTGAGCAAAAATAAATAGAAGCCTAAGGAGAGAGTTTGTCAGTTATGGTTTTGTTTTGTTTTTATAATACAAGTTATGCCTGTTTACCGAAAAATTTGTGCCACTTTTGTGCTTTACAGAGCATCACTTGAGTAAAATCTGTGTTTTGTGAACTGTGGAGCAGTCTTTTGTATTTCTGTAAATGCTTTGATTTGCTGCCCCCAAGGTCATGCCTGGTAAACATTCTGATACTTTTGTAAAGAATTTACATAACCAATTTTTAAGGCATATCTGAACATGCTGTTGCTTGGTGGCTATGTGGATAGTTCTGGGTTTGGCTCTTACTCTGCCATCACCAGTTGGAATTTGTACTACATACTGAGTGGGTTAATTAGTCCATATGAAAGAGAGCCTCCCCAGGAACCCCTTGTGACTGCAGACAAAGCAGAGAAAATTTCTCAGGAATTAAGGCAGTTCATTGTACATCTGGACCCTAACTCCCTGATTACTACTGCAGTGGTTTTGTTAAGGCAAGGCCTCAAAGTCCCGCCCACATGAAAAATAAAGTTACTGACCTTGAGATACAGATTCACATTTGCAGCATCAGATTCTGTGGGCTGTCCTGGAACTGTGTATAGAGTTCACATTTATTTTAGTCAACCACGGCTTTTGCAAAATGCTGCAAAAACAATGGGACATCATTTCTATATGGGAACAGGAAGAAAAATCAAATACTGATAGTTAAGGAAAATATGTCTACAATCAAGCTAGTAGGAACTTGTCCAGATAAATAAAAATACCTTTCTGGAAGATTAACACAAGTCTGACAGTGAATAGAAGAATTTTATAAGCAGTCAGTTTTCAGAATAGTTCAAGTTATCCTTACAGATAAAGATAGAAAGTATTTGGAAAAAAGATTTTTTCCTCATTGGAGTTTACAGTATTTTAAATGAAAAATGCTTAGCTTCTCTTTATTTCCTTAAAAGCTCAATTTTGTTTTGAAATTGGTGATTAAATTAATATGTTGCCAAGCATATTTTCTACTAAAATGTTTTTGTCCTCAAGAGTTGTTTTATGATAATAGGAACCTTTTTTAAGGATATGAAGTTTGCTTCAAGGAAGCATTTTATATGGTAAAATTCAGCATATGTTCTGGGTTCAGGAAGTATGATTTTTCTTCCATGTTATTCGTTTTTTTTGTTATTCAGTTTGGAATATATTGTGAAAATGGAATTGTCTTTAGGGACTATGGGAAATACTATTATATGTTGAGAATTTTAAATTCTCAAGTGTTCATGGAAATTTCACTCATCTTAGGGACCTGGAATTCCCAAAGGCAGGTTCTTTGAGTGAAGACTGAGGTGAAAAAAAGCAATGAGAAGGCCTTTTCTCTCTCCTGATCACTGCCTCATTAGCAATGGGCCACATTTTGCCTCGTCCTTCTTTTGGAGGTGATGTACTTCAGAAATCTTTTACTGCTGCTCTTCATATCCAATGTCAGATTCAACTTCAGGTGGATTTTGGCATCCCTAAGGATATCCCTCTAGGCTTTAATGATGTATCTGTATTTTTCCAAGTTTAGTATGTCTGAACAATCTTCTTTATGCTTCCTTATTAATACTTGGTCAGGAGTCCCCTGCATATTCATACAGACCTCACGTTTGATTTTTAAGGTTATTTACAAGGATCACTGTCTAGGTCAAGAATGGTCCATTCTGGTGTAGAGGAAGTCAACAAAGTCATTAGAAGACTTATAAATTTTAATTGAGTTTATAACTATTTTTCCACCCGTTTACTAATGTGATCTGTGAAGCAAACTCTCCTTATGTAAAGGCTTTAGCAGTTTTCTTGTCAACTGATTTCCCTTTTGAAATAACCTAGGAAACAATTACACCTGTACTTCTCCAGTAGTTCTACAGGAATGGCAAAACATGTTGATGGATGGAATTGTTGAGAGGGATTGTAATCACATATCCTGGAACAGCTGAATCTGTCAGCTGCAATGATTGTGTTTGACTCTATACTTGTACACTCCATTTTCCTTTTCAAGGTAAAGTATTATGCATACTTTCTGTGTTTGTTCAGACTGAAGAAAACTAAGCAAATAATAGCTACTGCTGTAAACTATCAAGTGGGTCCTTGTGGAGAAGATGGAGGTACACTCTCCTTAGATGTGTGCATTCGAAGTAGAAGAGAAAACAGGAAAGTTATAATTATCTGTAAGGGGAAAACAAAAAACTTCACAATGCAGATTGTGAGATATTGGAACAGGTTGCCTGGAGGGTTTGTTGAAATGTCATCTTTGAGGATACTCAAAACTTGACAGAGCAAGGTTCAGAGCTGCCTAACCTGACTTCGACCATACTGTGCTGTGAGTGGGGAGTGGGACCAGATGACCTCCACAGGTCCTGTCAGCTTACATTCAAGATTTTATGACTGTATATGTTTTTATTAGATACCTGTCAGTGAGACATAAGAAATCAGATCAATAATAGATCCTTTTGAACTGTGCCTGGATTTTTAGCAGTGTAATTTATGGCAGTTTTTTCCATAAATTTCTGATAATGGGGACAGTGATTGAAAATAGAAGTTAGAAAGGAAAGATACTAAATATTTTGCAGTTCAGGTAGAGAGACTGGCTAGTGTAAGTAATTTCCTTTTGATCTTTATTGCTGTTGAAAAAGGGACTAAAATTGACTTCAGAAGTATAGATGTAGTTAGCAAATAAAGCATAGAGAAGCAGTGAAGGCTGAATAGACTGGAACACACTGACTAAATTATGGTAAATTAACTAAACAAAATAGAAAAATTGGATGAGAAGATTGAAAAAAAATTCTCACATTTTACTTTTCCATAGAAAATGTTTTTCTGGGAAGATTTAGTCTCACATTCTTGGTGCTGGAGTATTTTATGTAAAAACAACATTTATTTTATTGTGATGTTTTCATATTATTATATTTCCTTATTTTTTATTTGTGAGATGTCTGAGATGATGTCAGTACACAAGAGTAAAATACTTTATTGTGCTTGCATCCCATAAAATATTTTTACCAGATCTCAGCATTTACAAGTTCTATTTATATAGATAATTTTATGGAGTAGGAATTAAACCTTGGTTATTTTTCAATATATAGAAGTGATTTGGAAATTCTTTATGAAGTATAACACAAACTCTCACACAAGGAAAAGCGTGTAAATGCTACAGGGGACCTAACACTGAAATACACATATGAATAATATATTAGTTGATATACAGTACATATAATTAAAATTGAAAGAGTAAAGCAAATTTATAAAATATTTAAACTGAATAGTAAGGAACACTGCAGAGAATTAAATGCATTTCTTGTTTTTTTAGTCCTGACAGTTATATGCTACCAGTATGTAGCAGTTTTCCTGGGGAGGATGTTTCCCATACATAAGAAATTGCCTGGGTTCTTTGACATGCAATGAAGCATAACTCAAGCAACAGTCTCTAGATATGATAGAAAACAGTAGAATTTTTCTCAGTAAAAAAGGTTAACTTTCCATTACCAAGTAGAAATGAAATTACACAAATATGTGTTACAATTTAGAATTTAGAAATAAATTGAGCAGTTAGAAGTCATGAGACATCTTTGACCAGAACCTTTGTCATAAGAAAATTGTGAAATTATTTAAATAGTTTCCTCTTGAGGAGGGATGGAGGGATGGTTGGTTTTCTTTTTTTTTTTTTTAATAAATTGCTGAATTTTTGTCAGTCAGTCAGCAGCTAAAATCAGACATTTCCTTGAAAAGTCAAAACTCTGTATACTCAAAAAGACCTTGGTCTTGTCTGGAATTATGGATACATGTTATGGATACATGTCTTTGAAAACTGCAGGTTATCAGATATAAATTGAAGGATTTATTTGGTATAGTCTTTCTATTGTAGTGATTTAAAAAAATCTGATGTAGGACTTTTCTGACCTCAAAAAATTTGGTGTCTTGATTTGAACAATAGACTGCACTTAGTGAACAGCTTTCTTTAAGAAAATTTAGTGATAGGGGCTAAGAACTCTGTAGTTTTATGTTCCATGCACAAGGATGAGGTTTTGGTATTGAAGAAATCCCTGTCTAGCATGAAACATATTAACAATTGAACTAGGCAGGGTTTGTAATGAGAATAGGTGTGGGATTTGACTGAGTGCCAAATCATGGATTTCTAGCCTGTCTGCCAGTAGTTGAGTGTCTTTCTCGATGCCCTTGTAGGATGTAACAATAGATTTCACTGCTTGCATAGATGGGCAGAATTTAGTGTCCATTAAGATACTTTTAAAGCAGAAGATTATGAAGACTATGTTTTTGTACAACAATCTCTTGTTTTGCTTTTGAAATCCTTTAGTTTTATGTTGTGTGTTACAAGGTTCTTATTTGTTATGTCAGGCTGGGTCTCTTGGCTTGAGAAAAGACATAAAAAGAAATACAGTAGAAATTTAAATTTAAAAAGGAAATTTAAAATTTCTGTTTACTTATTTAATGTGTTTTTCCCCACCCCCTCTTGTCTTGTCTGTTCCTCCTGTCAAATAAAGGCCAAGAAACACCAGGTCTTTCTAACAGAGACGTATGAAAACAACATGAGAGAGCTGGAGTTACTCTTGGACAGCTTTGCTATGTCAGGCCAGCGGACAGCAGGTTAGTTGAAGGTATAAAATGACAGATGCATCTGTCAATGTTCCAAAGTCACTACATTGTGGGAATTCTGCAGATGCCTCTTGCATTCCCTCTTCTCAACATGCTTTGATTTGATGACATGATAAGAGCAGTTCTCACAGCAGTCAAATGGCCTTGCTAGCTGAGAAAGGGTGACGGATTGTGGACCTGCTGTTGTCAGCCCAGAGCTTGATTTACAAATGCTGGGGTGTATATGATCGGTCAGAAAAGGGCTCACTTGCTGTGCTCTAAATCCAACTGAGAAAAAAGTCCTTACAGTATACCTGCAAAGGGAACAGATGTTTTGCCTGAACTGAGCCAAATTCTGAGGCAACCTTCAGCAACTTAAAGGTCATATATTCAAAAA
Organism: Ammospiza nelsoni; assembly: GCF_027579445.1. Taxonomy (NCBI): domain Eukaryota; kingdom Metazoa; phylum Chordata; class Aves; order Passeriformes; family Passerellidae; genus Ammospiza; species Ammospiza nelsoni. The sequence continues at coordinate 37,938,645 of NC_080669.1, read as the reverse complement.
GGTTGTGTAGGACACATGATGCAACACAATACTTTTTACAGTTGATTGTGGACATGTACTATGTTGCATTCATTTAATCTGATACAGAACAAATATTTCCCTTTCTTCATTAAAAGAAATTGTAATTCAGTGGTTGTCACTCTGCTACCTGGCTTTATATATAAGTATTGTATCAGACTTAACAAACTGCTGCCTGGTTAGAAATTTGAAATAGTGGCTAATATAAACAAGTTGAACTTTAATGTCAAGCTATTGATTTTTTTAAAGCTGAAAACTGACAATTTAAAAAAATTTCATTTAAAACTTAATTCCTGTTAGAAAAATTGCATACTAGACACAAAGTGCTTCCAATTTACAGTGAAAGTAAACAGGAAGAAAACAAGTAAAATGGAGTGTTCTGGCACTTTTTAGCAACAATAGACATAAATGGGTTGCTAAAAACACTTTGAAATGAAGATACACTTTTTTGTATCTTCACAAAGAGTTTTTTTTAGGGCCTAGTGATACTGAATTTCAATAAAGAAACAACTTCTTGGGATTTCTCTTGTCCTTAAAAGGTGAGCTTGGATTCTGTCATGCATTGATTTCCTTGCATAGGCCATATGCTTCATTGTTTGGGACTGGTACCAGTTTTATTCTGTAATTATAAATGTGATAATACCTGTAGGTTTACAGTTGAAAAGCTCTTTAAAGACTGTAGGTTTTCCACAGTTTTGCAAAGTTCCACATGCTTAAAAAGGACTTGAGTAAATCTGGAGGGAGTTACTTAAGCAAGTAAGTGCAATTTCCAAAGCAGCAATTGTCTTTTGGATGGTAAGCCTTGCTAAGAACAGCTTTAACTTGTTTCTATAATATGAGAAATTTAATAACAGAACCTTTAGTATTAATTTGCTTTGTCTGAGATAAACTTTTAAACTAATTTAAATTGATCTTTTTTTTCAAGCTTTAGGATCTGTGAAGAGGCTCTTGAGGCAGATAGTAGAATTTAGCTTTGCAGTGGATTGCCTGAGTCCTTACAGTCAATTCCAGTTTTTTACTATTAGAATAGACATTGACTAAGACTTTTGTCCGACATATTTGCTATGCTTTTAAGTTTGAAACTTAAATTTAATACTTTGCATTATTATATTATCACTCTCATGTACTTATAAGTTTTTGTATTTAATAGCATTTATTCAAAAATTTTAAAAATTGTTATTATATTTGAAAGGGAATACCTATGTGCTAATGAAAGTAAAAATCTTAAATAAATCTTTTTAGTCTAATTACTAGATGAGGGGCTACATTAGCCACAGCTGATAGGGAAGTCTTTCTTGTTCTTGTGGTCAACATTGAACTCAAGGGGTTGAGAGATCTACTTAAAAATCTGTCAGTATTAAAGATCCAACACTAAAGATTCAGCCCCTGAATTCAAGTGCTGATCCAGTCTATGATTATTAATCTATACAGTAAAGAGAAGATAATACTATCTTTTTATTGATAGTATTGATCATTGGCCCAGTTGATGTGGGCTGATGCCAGGCACCTATGAAAGCTGCTAACTGTGCAGCTGACAGAGGAGAGGAATTTTAATATAGGGTTCGTGGTTAGGACCAGGAGAGTTCACTCATCAAATACCATCACAGGCAAAACAGGCTTAACTTACAGATATGAACTTACTTACAGATAAGAACATCAGAGCAGGATAAAGAGAGGTAAAACAAGCCCTTTAAAAGCACCTTCCCCCCCATCCCTCCCTCTACCTCCTTTGCCAGCTGTACCTCCTACCCAGCTGGCACAAGGAGACAGGGAATGGGTGTTACATTAGTTCATCACCTGTGGTTCATCACCTGTGGCTTCTCGTGCTGCTCAGGGAGAGGGAGTCCCTCTCCCGCTGCACTGCAGGGTCCCTCCCACAGCAAACAGTTCACTGAGGGCTTCTCCAACGTGGCTCCATCTCATCAGCAACAGCTCCCTCCAAACTGCTGCAATGTGAGTCCATGCCACAGGCAACAGTTCTCCCAAAACTGCTGCAGCCTGGGTCACTGTTCCGTGGGGTGCAGTGCTCCAAGGACAGGCTGCTCCAGCCTGGCAGCAGGAGCCCTCTCTCCACAGGCCTCCCACAGGATCTCAGCCTCCTCCCGGGTATCTGCCTGCTCCAGCGTGGGGCTCCTCCACGGGCTGTGGGCGGATCTCTGCATCCCTGTGGCCCTGCATGGGCACAGCTGCTTCCCCATGGGCTGCACCACGGCCCGCAGAGGAATGTGGGCTCTGGTGCCTGGAGCAGCTCCTGTCCCTTCTTCTGCACTGACCCTGGTGTCTGCAGTGTTCTTCTCACTTGTTCTCACTCCTGCTTCTCTGTACTGACAATTACAGCAGCCAGCAGCCTGTCCATCTTTGGAGCCATGAGGGATTGGCTCTGCTGGACATGGTGGAAGCTTCTAGCAGCTTCTCACAGAAGCCACCCCTGAAGCCTCCCCCCATCATCAAAAACCAGCCCATGCAAACTCAGTGCAGATTAAAACCTAAATAGTTTTAGAAAGCTTTTTTTTCCTTTATGCATGTCAAAATAACAAGCAAAAATCCACATTTTCTCCTTTTCCAGTTACCTTTATATATTTTCCAGAGCATTGTTATTCTCATTGGTTCATTTGCATGAATTCACTTTGTATCTTTTTAGTTTATCGCATTGTGCAGTTATTCAGCAATAGGGTATGTTCTTAAGAGTTTTTGTCCTCTGGAAAAAGTAGTTATGGTCATAGTAATCTGAAAAAAGGGTGAAATGGGTGCAAAGTCCTAAGAGTGTTAGCTGCTTTGAGTTAGCATCACCTTTTTTTGGTCAAAAATCTAAAACACAGCACCATATGAGCTGTTCTGAAGAAAATTATCTCTTTTCCTACCCTTGGCCCAGTACAGCTAGCAGAAAGTCTGAAACAGCAGATTTAAGAGTTTATTCACTTGTATACTTCTGTAAGACTCGTATGGAACTTGGCATTTTTCCCAAATTCTTCCCTCAAACTCTTGGGCAGTACTGGGTGCACACTTCAAGTACTGGGTTGCGTTTTTTATTTCATTGCTGACATCATGCTTCTGCCACAACAGAGTGTGTTTGGATTATGCTGCATGTGTCCTGCACAGTTGTATGAAGTCAGACAACATTTGGGCAGCATTAAAGCCATAGGTCTGTTTTCAACTGGTAGATTGAATCTGTATTTCTATTGACAGATTGAGCTGCCTAGAAGTAGGGTTAGAGCAAAGGGAAGGAATGACAGCATGAAAAGTTTACTGGCAAAATTCTAATTTTGGCAAACATGATATTAATAACATCATTGCAGGTTGGGACTTAAAATATGAAAATACATTTTTAGACAGTTTGACAAAAACTATGGTATGGAAGATAACTCTTGGATAGACTTAATACACATTGTTTTAAACTGAATGAGAATTGTTTGTTACCACTTTGCTAGAGCTACAAGTATGAAAAAATAGTGTTTATTTTTTTATGCAACAAGATCAACGCATAATGTTCCTACAATGGGTAGGAGTGAGAGGTTGGTCTTGTAAATAAGAAGATTGGACTGGAGCTCTCTGCATAGCTATAGCTGTGGTTATGTGATAAAAATTATCCTAAGGTCACAGTCAGCACTTTCTTCAATGTGAAATCTTCTCAAAAGAGGTCAGATTTTATGAATTCTTCTTAGGTTGGTTTTAAGTGTAACACAGTTGTTTGGGATATATCTAGGATTCACAGGGCTCTGAAGTGTCATTAAGAAACTCTTGTTTTTTCCCTGACTCTGCAGACTTTTAGAAACTGTGGTAAGTAGGGGGAGTGGCTGATAGGACAGAGGACAGAGGTCAGTCACTGGGATGTGCGTGCTGTAGAGCCGATCTTGCTCCTGCTGCTGAAAGCAATCTTGCAAATATGTGTTGCTTTGAATAGGTGGGACTTTGTAACACCTAGTCCAGCCTGAACAGCACTTTATACTTTCTGGTATTATCAAAAGTCAGGAGAGAAGAGGCTAACTAATTGAAAGAATTTTGGCAATACGTTCTGACTTGTGCACTTAAGTAAGTTTTCCACTGAGTTCTATTGGTGTATTACATGTAGCCTACAAGAGCAATTTAATTATTTTTATACAATGCCGTAGTAGAATGTCATGCTTATTAGATGACACTAATTATAGAATATCTTTTAAGTGCCCTGCAAGTATGTAAGTGGACCTCCTCTGATAAAGTTTTATGGACAGCCAAAGAAAAGTCTCAGACTTTAGTACCTGATTTGACTTCATCAGCCACCCTGTGTAAATTGCTTAGTGACACTGGTGATAAACACCTCTATCATTGTTTAGTTGTGCTGGGAGTTTTGATGATTTAGCTTTCCTGGATTTAAAATTCCCCAGATATTTTCACTTTTGCAAAATAAGGCTGCTATTATAGTTGGTAAAGATAGTTTCCTTTATAGAACATGTTAAAAATTGTTGAAACATTGATACTATAATTTGCCACACAGTAAGTGATAAAAGTTTTTTTCTAAGAATATAAATAATGCTGAGAGGAATGGTCTGTCAATAACCTAGTATTGTGGTGTAGCACCAGGAAAAAAGAAAAGTTTGTTCTTGGAAACCAAATATCAGCTGACATCTTGTGACCTCTCGATCAATACAGTGTTGTTTTGCTTTTTTGGCACATGGTTCTATGCACTTTGGAATGGTCAGACTTGTTCATATGTCCCCAATAAGGGCAACAAGATCAGAAGTCCCAATCTAAAGGTTTAATAAATAAGTTTAGTGTGTGTATATAATTGTTATATCAGATTTATAACTGAACTTATATAGGACCCTACAGACAGATAATTTTTTTTTTGTCATATCCTTCAGAATAAAATTTAATATAATTTAAAATGTTATCAAGTCCTCTCCAAGCATACCAAGCATAACATAATCATATGATCTTTGGCTCAGTAAGGCTTTGAGTAAATGAAGTACTGCATTACTATATGCATGCTCTGTCACAACACCAAAATAATGTCAGGAAAAGTGTAACATTCTTAACTTTCAGACAACATGTTTTTCAAAGTATATAATTGTGTGGTTTCAAAGTTGGCTTGTCTGACTGAATGACACAGGTTTAACTACAGTAGGAACAATATGTGAGACTGCATACCAAATGCATTAGACATAAATGTAATCCAGAATTTACAGTCCTGTATCTTCTATTAAAGCTTTTAAACAGATGTCTTTTAGCTCTATTTGCTATGAAAGCATGGCTATACAGCTGTATCTCTCATGGCAAACAAGGCTGCTCTTCAGTGTTCTGTATTGTCACTGAAGCCCTAAATAATTCTAATACCTCACATCCAGGGTGGGTAATTTTCTCTCTGTGGCTTTAAGGCTTAATTTTTGTTCTGTGTTTTCCTTCAGGCACTTGTGAGGACAAAGATAAACCTCTGAGCTGCTCTGTCATTGACACTTTGAGGTGTACCTTGACAGCTTACCAGAACAAGCTGGAAGATACGTCTAATGAGGTAGCACTTGCAATGTTTGGCTCTATATGTATTGCATTTGGCCTGCAGCAGAACATACACTTTGCTTGTAAAAAAACTGCAGAAGAGTGGGAATGTTGAGTAGACAGCTTCAAGTATGCCTGAAGAATAATCTCTGTCGCTACTATTTCTCTAAGCTTTGCCCTACAGTAAAGTTTCACATTTGTGGGGACAGGGAGAACAGTTTTTTGTCTTTCTAGTTTAATTTGCTTTTCTAGTTCAGTCTTTTGGGATTATTTTCAAAAAACATTTAGAATAACAAGCCGCTCATATATAGAATGTTAGTTAGAAGATAATGATCTAAGAGGGCAGCTGCATATACTGCAGTGTTCCTAAAAACACAATGGTTGAGCCTCATTAGTCACTGCTATCAGGCATGCTCCCCTGTACTTCTAAAACTGGTATAATTTTCTGAGGAGAGTGTTTTCAATGGATTCTCTTTGGGAGCTTTTTTTCTATAATTTCAATAAAAATCTTAGAATACTGTCTTTATGTTATCTAATAAAATAATGGAAGTATTTAAATTTTGGGAAACTTACCCTTATAAAAAATCAGATGTTTTCCATGCAGTCCTTTTATATCACTGACTGAGAAGTTACAGTTTTGCATTTATTTTCTTGTGTGTTTTGCTAGTCTGACTAAATTACTCCTCTTGGGTGTAAATGTGTTATTAATTTGTGGCTTTAAAGGCTGTACAGAGAATTTAACTGCACGATTAAAACTTTTTGTACAAACTTGTGATTAGACTTTGAATAAAACTGGCAAATACAGAAAGGCAAGGTGTGATGAGATTGTAAAGTGCCAGCACTCTTATTTAATTTCTAGGTTTTGTCTATTATTTTGACAAATGCATAGTCTAGCTAGTCATTCAACAGGTTTAAAACAATTAAAAATTAAAAATAAAAAAAGAAAACTATATTAGCTTTGCCCTTTTTAGTGGAAAAAATAGGTCTCCCACAAGACCTTTGAGTTTGTTCAAGGGGCACAAAAATAAGTGACCATGGTAACAATTACACTTTTTAAACAGCAAGCACTGTTAAGTCTCTCCCAGCGAGATAAGAGAACTGATGTGTATAGTCATTATGAAACTCTTCTGACAGCCAAGTCTGGAAGCTGCAGAGTAACTAGGAACATATTATCCTCAGCGAATTGTTATTTGGGAGGAGGAGCATCACGTGATAGGCAGCACAGTTGAAAAGTCGACTCAGCAGGCTTTGGCTTAGTGATGTGCTTTGTTGTGAAACTGTGCCAGAGACAGCAGTGGGGAGACCAAGGGGGTGGCTTCTAAGAAAGCAGAGAGAGTGTTCTGACAGAAAGAAGAATGAACTGTCAAGGAAAATAAATCGCAAGCAGAGCAGGACCAACAGATGACCTGCCACAAGACTTCCCAGTAGGACTGTGTGGGACTGACCCTGAAGTTGTCATATGGAGCCAGAGATCACTGAGCACCTTTGTGGTGCACAGAAAGGGCAGTGCTCTGTCCTTCTTGATTACCCCTGCCCCCATAGAGAATGCTGCTTTTGGCTTTTTATGTGTGAGATATATTTAATAATAAAACTTTAATAATACAATAATGCACAAGGGGACTATGAAGGGCACTGTGCAATAAAACTAGGTTGTTTTAATACACAATAAGGAAGGGTTTTAGTAGCAACGCAACAGTAAGCAAATTTTAGTGGTTTCCTTTATAAAAAGATTTTGAACAAGATCCCACATATTGATGAATTTATTAATGTATGTGTACACCTGTATGTATATGTGAAATACGCTGGTAAACTTGTCATGTGTCATCTTTAACTTACTGTGTTAAACATTTGATTAAAAGATCTGGTTAGTTTGTGTAGTCACACAAACTAACAAACTAGAAAGGTGTAGAAGTGTTTTGGGTTTTGAAGATAACTAACTTCTGACTTTCTGTATAGTGCAGATACCAGAACATGTTTGGATAGAGGGAAACGATTAGTAAACTAATAAAAAGACTGGAAATATTCCAGTAGCATTCTTTAATTTACTGTAATTATTTCTAAGGGTTCTGCTAAGTTTTCTTACATCAAAATATTAAAATAAACATTTTAAATGTAATTCATAAATTTTGCATATTAGGTGTTCTATTTCTGAGTTGCTCCTTAAATGTCAGGCGTTAGCAGCATCATCATAAAAACAGAGATACACATTATTTTGTTATGTAGTTACTGTTTTTGAAAGTAGAAAGTGAAGCCAGTACGCATGGTAGTACCTCAGTACATATTAAGCAACCTCTGAGACTGCTTTTGCTTTTAACCCTAAAAGTCATTGTGCCTCTGTGGTACATTGATGCTTTTTACAGTATGTGAGTACTATCCAGTGCTCTGTAAAGAATCAAGCTTGTAGCTAGACAATTTCTGCAAATGGCCACTGACTTGAAAACTTGTTTTCTCAAACCACTCCCCAGATCATTATCTGAATTTACTACACTTTCAAGTGCATTTCAGAATCTGTGTTTTTGTCAGATATTTTGAGAGTTAATAGGATAGGTAAGAATGGACTCAGTTTGTTATTCTACCACTACTCTTCATTTTAAATAATTGTAAAAGATTATTTAGTGTTTTGTAATGGCATATTATTTAGATGGTATGTAGTACAAAAGCTCTTCAAGGAATTTAAATAAATTTTGTTTTTTACTTTCATGTATGAAATTCTTCCTTTATATTATATCGAATAGATCATTGCACCCTTTCTGTAAAAGCCTCTTTGATTTTCATATTTTTTGAAGCTTGAGAAAATGAAGGCTTTGTGTAAAAAGACGACAAAAGAACTTGAGGTATCTGAGGAGAAAATGTGTGCTTTAAGACAAGACCTGAAGGTAGGTTTAATGAACTTAGCATAAAATGTGAACATTTTGCAAAACCTATCTTTCTGGATTAAAAGTATTTTTTTTCTTATCAGAGTAAGTCCTTCTATCATTGTAGTCTATTGAGCAAACTAGTTCACCTCACAAGTTTGTGTGAAACTATGCTGCTTTATCCTAGTTATCACTATAAAGCACATAATTTCAATGATTGCCCTTCTGAAATAATTAAAATACCTTGATAAATTTGCAAGTATTGTTTTATATTGAAATCATTATCAGTAATCTTTTTTGTTTAACTGTTTTTCTCAAGAAAAGGGAAAGAGAATTTAGTTACCTCTATGCATATGAAGGTATATTTTTTTAACGATGTCAATTCTTTAGTTAATTGTTTTGTTTATGTTTGTCAGAAGGGTCAATGCATGTGATGCATCAAGTTCTCTTTAACATCTGTAAAGTATGCAGCCTAAAATTTCTTGGAGTAAAAGTTAGCTGAGATAAAAACACTTGAGAGCTCTTTCCTTTAGTTTTGGAAATATTTTTTTTCTTTCTGTTTTTGGCTGACACCACTTTTGTAATGTCCTGTCTGGTTAAATCAATAGCCAAGGGAGTGAGCAAATCCTGAGGTTGTGTTTTAACTTAATCTCCCAACTAGCAGTGTGTTGTATTACTGCCAAAATAGAATGTCTGTAAACACAGCGTTTTTCAGGTTCTTTTTCTGAGGATATGCTGTTTTATGTTTTATGCAGTGCTTTTCTGTAACATTCATTGAATCTTCACATTAATGGATATGATGTGTTGCCACCTGTTATGAAGTTTCTTTACTAATTTATGTTCAGAAGATTTAGGACTTCTACTTCTGTTACAGCACTTTTTAAAGTCACCTAAAAATTTTGCAACCTTTGCAAGAGATACTTGTATTCTTCATGCACAAACTGAGCTTGCTACACACACAGGGTACTGGTTTTTATGCAATATACCAGTTTTCAATCTCTCTAAATTTTTGGTAATAATATTGTATAGATGATCAAAATCTAGATCTAGTCTGAAAGCATTTCTATTAGAAATTTAAAATTACTTTAATATTTTAATGTTTCTATTTAGAAGAATAAAGCTTGTCATTTTCTGAATAATTTAGTGTTATGTTTTGTATGATTTTATGGTCTATGAAGCTGTGATTTTATGAAAAATAAACAATGCTTTCAGTTTGACCTTTTGCAAACTTTAGCAGTGCTGGAAATCCAGTGTAACTGCACCATATTTTGGCTCAGAGGGGGTATTATATTAAGTTCTTTGTTTACCTGATGAGATTTTGGTGTTTGTTACATAACAGTATTTATGACTACTTCTAATTACTTATTTCCCATGGTCAACCTCCAAAGAGAGTCCTCACTTTTTTTTATCTTGTATCTAAAGAATACAATGCACAGCAGCATCTTTGTTGCTTGCAGACTCAGCCCTAACAGATCAGGGATTCACTTAAGAAAATAATGTATCTTTTCAATGGGTCTGAGAGCTTTGCGCTCTGCAGAGGATAAGTTGCATTCCTGTGTTCTGCATGTCATTTGTGGGGGTAGAGGGGACTGTGAAGTTTACTGTATCATGGAGCCTTTACCTGTCAGAGATGGATTTCCAATGCTGTCTAGTTGCAAGCTGTTCAAGAGGCCTATTGTCAATTTTGAAATTCTATTCTTGAAAGATAAAGTCCACCCAGCCTGGATTCTTGTGAATACATGTGGTTATATGACTGTTTCTTTCCTCAGGTGATGAACACTTGGATAGGGTATCATTTTATAGAGTAAAATTTATACCAGCTTTTCTGTTAAATTCCTCTGTTTTACAGGAAGTTCAGGATACCATGGCTGATACCAAGAAAGAGTTAAACTATCTGCACACTAAGTGTGCAGACAGAGAGACCTTAATAGAAACTTTAAAAATGGAACTGCAGGATGTACAGCAATGCTGGGAGAAAGAGCAAGTACGTGCCACAGAATCTGAAAATGAAATCCAGAAGCTTACCAGGGCTTACCAGAAGGATATGGAGGTATTACTAGAGACAAGATGACTGTCAAAGAGTCTTTATTTAATCTCAGCTTTATACATTTACATACATCAGATGGTTACTCTTAGTTTTAACAGATTTATCCCTAAAATATGATTTTAAGATACGTATTTTGAAATATGTGTTTAATATCTACAGGATTTCAGGACATATTGGTTCTCCTTTCTTCTGTATCAGAACTAATAGCTTAATCATTCCTGTATTTTAAATTTTTGAAAAACAGGCTTTATTTAAAAAGCTATGCCTGATGAACAATTCTTTCTTTCTTTCAAATTAAAAGTTAGCAGAAATGTTTTACAATTGAAACATGTAATATTGTCATTATCATGTGTTAATTACTGATCCATGTGTAAATTGATACATAGCAAATATGGAATTGAGGTAATTTGCATGCATGCCACAAAACCTAGAAATTCTTACCTTTATCTATTACCTAATTGTAGTGTGCTATATGTGGGAATGGGTCTACAATGTCTTATTTCAGAACTATTATCTTTCTCCTTATATGTATTAACAGATGTTAATTTTGTTGCTTTTTCCGCCCAATAAAGTGGTTCTGTACTAGCAAGGGCAATGATATACTTGTAGTTGTTGTGCATATTGAGCTCATTACTTCCACAAATTTGGACATGGATGCCAACTGAGTAAAAAGGAAACATTCTTTCCACCTCTTTTACAGTCTGGTATTTAAATAGGGTCCACATGAAGCAGCTGGAATTGTTACACACATCAGATAATGATTAAAGTGGAGGAAACTAGAAGTCTGGCTATATTGTAAAGTCAGCATGTCTACAAGCCTGTGGTTGCATTCAACATGTGTGAATTGATTTGGGGTCTTGGAATCCTGTTTCTCATGCCAAATGGATAATTGTCATCCTAGTTTTATCACAGCTCAAACATCAAATGTAATGATGGTGGCGCACTGGATTTTCCTTGGGGAATTTGTAGATCTGTTAGAAACAAAGTTAAACTAAACTGAATTACAATTTATTTTTAATTGCCTAAAGCACCATGAGATAATTGTGAGAAAATACATGTAAGTGTAATGGCAAGAGCTCAGAACAATCCTACTTTCCAATCTTGGCCATCCATATTTTCTTAATGGAAAATTTCAACCAAGACCCCTGGAAAATAATGGGAACCTTTGCAATAGTTTACAGACTTTGTCCTTGTGACTTTTGAGGTACAACTTGCTATTGTTGTCTTAATCAAAGTTGCTAAGTTGCATATATGTACTGAAAGCACTAAGGATGGAATTTCTATAGCATTCTATTGTTGCTAAAGTTTATTTATAACTTGCATCAATTTATTATATTACTGACTAAAATCAGTGTAAATGAATGAGGCATGGCTTGTGGAATTTAACTCATGAAGCTATAAGCCTGTTTTGTCTGGCCATTTGGTCTCATATATAATCCATACAAAAACAATTTAAAAAAGACTTCAGAGTGATAGTTGTATAAATAGTGTCTTGTGCTGCCAAGCCAATCAGAAGATTTTCTGCATGCTCTGCAGTTGTTGTAAATGGATACAGTTAGAGTATAACTGAAAGTTTTACCATAAATAAATAAATTGCATATACTAATAGCATGGAATTTTTTATCTGTATCAGATAGTCCATTGTGATAACAGCAGGACTGTCCTGTATTTATATGAACTATTTATATATTATGTCTGAATAGACACATTTTGTGAAAACTGTTTTCTTACATTCGCTTCAATATGTATGACTGCAAATATTAGCAATTATGGTATTTTGAAAAAGGTTTGTGAATGAGCCATGTGGGCTTTTTTTCACTTGCATGTAGTTCGTATTACTGCCCATGTAATGCACATCTTTCAGTTCTAACACTGTTCAGATACATCATGTAATTCTCCTTTTGTTTCAGGAGAAACTAACCTTCCTTCACAGCTTATACCAGCATTTGATAGCAGGCTGTGTGCTTATAAAACAACCAGAAGGCATCCTAGATAGATTCTCTTGGCCTGAGCTTTGTGTAATCTTGCAGGAGAATGTTGATGCCCTGATCTCAGACCTCAACAGGGCTAATGAGAAGGTAAGTGTCCTTAGGCACCAGCTACCTCTATTAAATTCAGTGACATTTGTCCACGTTGCAGTATCATTAAAAAGGACTGACATTCATCTTATTTCAAAAAGAATTTGGACGTTAATAATTCAATACCATTAATTATGGCTTGTCTACAACTCAGTTTGATGCCATTGCTGTGGGCATGTAAATGTGACTGAAGTCTGTATGAAGTCTCTAAGCTCCACTTTCAGTGCAGGACATGCTAATAGTACTAGCCAATATTAGCCACAGGGACCTAATTAAAAGAAAATAAATTAATCTTACTGATGAAGCAATTCAAAGAACTTAGTCATTTACACTAATAAAGCAAGTCTTTATTTTACCATAAAACTGAAACAAAATGCCCTTACTCAAGGAGTGTCGTCTTTAAATTATATGTTTATTATTCAGAGTTTATTATTTCGTTTGAAAGAATGACAGTGTATTTTTTCATTTAATTGTAACTCATGGATTATAGAATTATATTCAGTAACACAAACAGAAAATACCAGTTTTTATAAAACATTTCAGTATTTGCTGTAGAGAGGAGCTGTAATTTTCAGGGTGCAAGTAAGCTTATGTGGCCTTTCTCTCCATAAATCCCTGCATTTTTAGGAAAGAAAAATCTCCTTTTAAATAAATTAAACTGACTCCACAGACTAACATATGACAGTCTTTAGAATTTCAGTTCGTTTTCTGGCTCCATTGATCAGGTCAGTCCTAAGACTAGTACAGCAACTCCAGAACTTGTCTCTGCTGACATTTTTTAAGACATAGTAGGGGAAAATCTTATTTTGACATTTTTCATCTTCAGGAGTGACCACTCTTCTGGTCTGGGTAAGATGCAGGGCTGGTTACAGTGAATTGTTTTAACTCTGCCCATCAATTAATAAATACCTCAGCAGTCAGTTGGACCTACCTCCTCACCGATGGGGTAGGATAAAATCTGGATTATGAACATTTGATATACTTTTGCATTTTGCTTTTGAAGTAAATGAGGAAAGGGGAGTGGAAGAGAAGGGAGTGAACATAATTGGCAGTGTTTGAGGATACTGTGTCATATTTTTTCTTGCTTTTTAATTTAGTGTGGTTATTGATATTGACTGTGAGGTCTCTAGGACTTTTTTCATATACTCACCAGCTTTTCAGGGATTTTGAACAGTATGTCACTCATGTTGTAACTGCTTTCTTGGGAGCAAAATTTTCCTCTTGCATTTCTGTGTGATGCATTTGAAAAGTAGCTTACTGATACTCTCTAGTAGTTAATTGTAGGTGTGTGTATTTCACAATTTTTCTTACCTTGATTCTTTCCTCCATTTAGTTTGCGTGGGAGCTACTAAGTTATCCACAGAGTGAATCCATTTGTACTTGTCAAAAACAACTTCTGTGTGCTAAAATGTTCTGAAATTCTTTTAATGCTTAATAGTATTTGGAATGTTTTGGTTTTCCACTAAAACAAAAATTATATTAAGGACTGTTTTTTTTATATATTATCTACAATTCTTGCAAACTTCTAAGGGACTGGTATACTCAGATTGGTATACTTTACCATCACATGATTTAATGCTCTTGTTTACAAAAAGCCAAAACATAGGAGACATGTCCAGTTCAGGTTTTCAACAAAGAAAGCAATAAGCATCTGCAGTATGGTATGGCAATGGCAAAACTGAATCCAATTTTTTGTTCATATTGTTGCACAACTCAAGTAAATAATCTGTCATGAAAGGCTTTTACTTAGTTTTAATGAAAATATTGAAGAAATTACAGTTTAGATTTTATGACATCTGTGGTTAAACTGATATACACAATAAAGTAAAAAGATGCTTAGAGAAATAAAATAATTTCTTTTTAAATGCTTGTTACACAGATATCTCACCTGGAATATGTTTGTAAAAACAAGTCCAATACTATGAAGGAGCTTCAGCAGAGCCAGGAAGATGCTTTTAACAAAATGGCTGAACAAATGAAAGCGCAGGCAAGCTGTTGGCAGAACGAAAAAAAGTATCTGGAACAGCAGTACTCAGGTCTCCTTGGGGAAGTTCATGCAAGGGCACAGGTATGGTGCTATGAACTTCTGATTTTTTTTCTTGTAAATATTTAATGGATTATTTCCATAGTTTGAACCCCTAACCAGTTTAAGGTTGTTTAAAATTAAAAAAAATCTGCAAACTCCATGCCAGTATTGACTTCATTTATAATAAGAAATAAATGTCTTTGTTAAAACATTCTAGGAGTGAATTGCCTAATTTGGCTTTTTGGGGTTTTTTTGAGAATGTTAAGGCTGTAAGATTGAATTTGCTTGATTTAAGAATTATATAGGGCAGCAGTGATTTTTTTCAGTGTCCTGCTTTGCAAAGACTGTGTAGCGATACAGTAAAATGGTCTTATCTGGGGATAAATTTAGATATATACGTTCTGACCCTAAAAACCAATTAGCAGTGGTAGATTTCAACAGTATTAGAGGATGCTGTTACACAGATGAATCAGTGAGCAGTGGGTCAAAAGTGTAATGCTATTGGTACTGATTGTTAGACAAGTTATTTGCAATTTAAAATGCTCACTATTATTCTACAACTACCATTCACCATCTTTTCAATCACATTCATTTACATGTGTTTCAATAAAAGTGTTGTGAAATTGAGGAGATAAGGTATGCCTTGTTACTTGTGACTGCCACCTGTGACTTACTTTATCTGAAGAATGCTATATTTGATGCAGATTTTAGTCTTGGAAGTCCTTGTGTGCTGAAAAATACATTTATGAAGCATTCTATTTAAAGAGCAATTTATGGTGAGTTCTTAGGACTGAGTTATATTTTTTTAGATTTTTTTGCTTGATATTTACATTTCACATTGGGTATTGACAAGGCTACAAACATCAGTGTGAGTGGAATAAGTGGCATCCAGATTTATATTTAATTTCCCCATCATCATGTAGTTTCAGTTTATGGCTTTCATTTGCCAACAGAAAGAATGGTAGAACAAGGAAGCTTCATTTTAATTTTAAAAATTACATTTCCTTCTTAAATAAAAAGTGGAGTTACACAATTTAGATTTCTTCCTCCTATGCATGATGGGTCATGTCTTTAAAAACTCTTGTGTTTTGTGAAAAATAGGTGTTCCACAGTACTGCATCATTCTTTGGGATGGTGCTAAACCTCCCAGTCTCTGCAGCTTGATTGTATAGATAGCATGTAAAGCATGTACGTAAAAAAGTGTCTCCTTTTTCTGGCATGCACTTAGGCACGTGTTTTGGAAAAAACTTCATCTGTCAGCTTCCTGTACAGGACTAATGAATCACTAAAACGGGAATATTTTTCCTTAGAAAACATCTGGGCTTGTTTTCTAACACAGGTTATTGTAATGTTGGAGTGCAAGCTGGTGGTTTTGTAATCTAGGTAGTACAATGTCTGTATACACTTAGATGATTCAACGATCTCTTTTCCATCTTGTGTTCCAGTTTGTCTTCCTTACCATTCAGTGTCTAACTCTCAAGAAGACAGTCTAATTTCTTCTCGATTTCTAATTTGTGACTGACTTTCAATTTGCAAATACCAAATTAAGCCTTTTATTTCTTGGCACCCATAGGGTCCATAAATGTCTACTGCTAAGGCTTTTCTAGTCCTGATTGCCCATTTTTCCTGGCTTAACTGTATTTTATCTTTTGTATTTTGAGCCAGTTAGCCATATTTGTCTGCAAGATCAGTGCTTTGTTTGATTAGAGGTGTACAGACAGACTAATATCATAGCCTTATTTCCAAAGAAAACAAGGGAAAATGTGCCACAAGTTACAGAATGTCTTCAAAGGATCTTTAAGATTTGCCGACTACCAGTGATTACATAAAGATGCAGAACGCAATATTTAAATTTAATTATTTTAGCAAGCTTTATTCATTAAATTTTATAGGAAACATATAATCAGTACAAGTGGAATATAACTTGCCAGTATTTCATTGTACAGCTGGGGGTCTTCTCACTCTAGGACACTTATTCTAGAGCTACTAGGAAACTGCAGCAATTTGCTACATTTTTCATCCCAAGATCTGTGTTAATTGCAAGCACTTTGGTGAAATAACCCCTTGTAGGGTTTAGTTCCATTCTGAAAAGGGAAGATGAGTGATTTCTGCTGTCCTGCACCAACCTAATGGTACATCATAGGATGCTTCCTTTTATTTGTAGCTTTGTCTTCAACCAGTGTTCCATGACGTCTTCTGGATATTTTCCCCTCAGAGGTCCTGTATTGAGACTTCTTTAGTTTTTCAAATTGTTGACATGTCTGTGAAAGAAAACCATAGACTGTCAATTCACACTCGCAGGAGTTAACAGAGAGCTCTAATTGCACAGCAGTATCAGCAATGTATCTTGAAACTTATTGTTTTGGTTTATTAGAACGGCAGTGGAGAGTCAGGGCTTTTTATAATGGTCTCCTTATAATTAAAACACTGCAAAATCTGGAGGTTTTAGTGGCATTGACACCTGCTACTGCTTCTGTCCCCAGCTAGTATTGTTCAGGGTCCCTGGTTCCACAATAGGATGTGTGAATGTTAATAGGTACTACCTCATAGCTGGTAGTAGGTAGGTCAGATGGATGGTGTAATCAGAGAGCAGTTTTACTGTTTTTCTATGGGAAAGAAGTTCCCAGAGTAGCCTTATCAGAGATCAGCGATAAACAAAGTTCTGTAGATACCACTCTTTGTCAGTGGTCTCCATTTTTGGAGAGTCAATGGAGCTTAAAATGCACATCCTTTTTCTTTGCCTTTTGTTGCAGGAGCCTAGTCCTCTTGATTTGATAGTGTGCCATTTTGAAAATGTTACTATGCCTGCTCCTTAGCCTCACACAAATTATTTATTATTTATAGTCCCCTAGGAAATGTCCTCTGAATTTTAACTACCAGTTGTTGTTTGTTTATTATATAGACATTTATTAATCTGCCCCATTTTTTGTGGCAACTGCTTAAAATAGAAAGGTTTTGTTCTTGTATGCAAAAATATATTATAAGAGAAAAGTACTTTAATTACTTTAAAATGTCAATTTTAACAGAAAAATCGAAGGTTTACTAAACAGGCAAAGGAAAAAGTCCCCTGGAAAGGAAAAAAAAAGTGTCTGCTTTTTCCTTGGTTGGAGGCCTTTTACAGCAAGACAGGTGAATTAGATAAAGGATGGGATATATTGCAATTATATGAAAAATCACTATAGTTGTTGCAAAGGGAGGAAAATAAATGTATGTAACTGTACTGGTCCTGGTCTTTCTTTGGCAGGCATGTCTGGCTCATGTACTTAAAACACAGCAAAGAGAGGGTAGTTGATGTTGTTTTTAGATATACCTGTATGTTTATATGCATTTGGAAAAATAAAACAGCTGAATGACAGGAATCACTGACTAACAGAATCACAGAATGGGTCAGGGTGGAAGGGACCACAGTGGGTCATCTGGTGCAACCCCCCTGCTCAAGGGGATTGTCCTACAACACATTGCACAGAATTGTGTCCAGATTGTTCCTTAATATCCCCAGAAAGGGAGATTCTACAACCTCTTTGGGCAATCGGTCACTGCACAGAAAAGAAGTTCGTCCTCTTGTTCAGGTGGAACTTCCTGTGTGTCAGTTTGTGCCCATTGCCTCTTGTCCTGTTTCTTGGCATCACTGAGCAGAGCCTGGATCCATCCACTGACACCCTTTCTTTAGATACTTGTAGACACTGATGAGAGTCACAGAATTGTTAGGTTTGGAAGAGACCACTGGAGACCATCTAGTCCAACCCACCTGACAAGGCAAAGTCATCTAGGGCAGGTTACATCAGAATGCGTCAAGTTTTTTTGGGTTTTTTTTTCTTTTGAGTGTCTCCAGAGAGGGAGACTCCACAATCTCCTTGAGTATCCCGCTCTAGTGCTCTGACACCCTTAGTCTAAGGAAGTTTTTCCTCATGTTGAGGTAGAACTTCTCATGCCTTAGTTTTTGGCCATTGCTCGTCATCCAACATCAGTGCTGAATCACTCCACTGGAAAGAGTCTGGCACCATCCTCCTGACACCCACCTTTGAGATATTTCTGTGTATTGATGAGATCTCCTCTCAGTCTTCTCCAGACCAAACAATCTCAGCTCCCAGAGTGTCTCCTCATGAGAGAGAAGCTCCAGACCACTGATCATCCTTGTGGCTCTCCACTAGACCCTCTCCAGCAGCTCCTTGTCTCCCTTGTGCTGAGGAGCCCAGAACTGGACACAGCACTCCAGGAATGGCCTCACCAGGGCTGAGTGGAGGGGGAGGTTCACCTCCCTGACCTGCTGGCCACACTCTTGCCAATGCAGCCCAGGATGACATTGGCCCTCCTGGCCACAGGGGCACTGGTGGCTCATGGGCAGCTTGTGATGCACCAGGAGTCCCAGGTCCTTTTCCACAGAGCTGCTCTGTAGGAGGTCAGCCCCAGGCTGTGCTGGCACTTGGGGCTGTTCCTGCCCAGGTGCAGGACCTGGCACTTGCCCTTGTTGAGCCTCACCAGGTTTCTCTCTGCCCAACCCTCCAGCTGATCAAGGTCCCATTGAATGGCAGCAGAGCTTTCAGGTGCATCAGCCACTGCCCCTGTTTGGAGTCACCAGCAAACCTGCTGAGGGTGCCTTTGATCCCTTCCTCCAGGTCAGTGATAACAAATTCAATGAGATTGGACCCTTGGGAGCATCACTGACTGCAGGCTTCTACCTAGATTCTGATCCACTGATCAGGTTTTTTGAGGGGACTGGGAGTGTGGAAGGGAACTGTGACAACTACATTCTGCATATCCCCTTTTGTTGGATGGGCAAAAGGGCATATCGCCTTTTTGCTGGAGCCTCTTCTTGGAGGAGATTTTGGGGGCTGTGTCACAGACTGGTTTCCACCACTGATGTGAAGTGTCTTTAAAAAAAAACTTTGTTGCACTTGCAGCCTATTGCAGCAGACATTGCTTTATGTTTTAGTGTTTGGCTAGTTCCAGCTGTCACATCAACCTGAGCTTTGAAAATCATTTTTCCATGTGGATTTTGTGCTCCCCTATTAGGACAGTGTCTTTACAAAGCTACTAAGCTGTGCAATTGTCAGTTCTTGATTCACCCCAAGGTCCATTCATATAACCCACATTTCCTGAGATTAGCTGCATGGATGTTGGGAGAGGCAATATATATCTGAGTTTGCCTCTCAATCATTTCTTCTTGAGGCTGAACAGACCCAGGTCCCTCATTCTATTTTAAGAAAGATGCTGCAGTCCCTTTGTCACCCTCTGTTGGAGCTAGTAGCTCCTTGTCTCTCTTGTAACAAGGAGCCCAGAACTGGAGAAAGCACTCCAGATGTAGCTTCCCTAAGGCTGAGTAGAGGGGCAGGATCACCTCCCTTGTCCTTGACATGCTTGGCCACATTTAATTCCAGATGCACCTTGACCTTCCTTGTCTCATTTCTACTTACTCTGACAACCTCTCTATCTTCATTCTAAGTGACCTCTTTCCATCTCCTGTGTATTTCCTGCCTGGGTAATGACAGTTCTTCATTTGGTCATGCAAGTCTGTTACCCTCTTTGCCTGACTTCTTGCACATCGTGATGTGTTGTTCTTGAATCTGGAGGAACTTATCCTTGAACATCAACCAACTCTCATGCCCCAGCAAGGCCTTCCCTGTTAGTGTGAGGTCAAGCAATATTCCTTGTGGGATCCGCCACTACCTGTGACAGGAAGTTGTCATCACTGCTTCTCAAGAACCTCCTGGGCTGTTTCTGTTTCATGGTGCTGGTTCTGCAGCAGATGTCAGGATAGTTAAAGTCCCCTACAAAAACCAGTATCTGTGACTCTAAGGCTGCTTTTTGCTGCCTGTAGAAGATGTCATCCACCTTCTCCTGATGCTCAGGTGGCCTGTAGCAAACACTCACAAGTGTTACCCCTGCTGATCTGCCTTTTTATCCTGACCCATAAGCTCTTGACTCACTTACCATCCACCCCAAGATAGAGATCTGTACATTCCAGGTGTTGCCTCAAGAGAGGGTAACTCCACCATCTCGCCTTCTTTGTTTCCTTCTCCTAAATAGCATGTACTTTATTACAGCATTCCAGTCACGTGAGCTCTCATACCACATCTCTAATTGCAAAGGTCAGAGTCCTTTGACATCACACAGATCTCCAGTTCCTCCTCTTTGTTCCCCATTTTGTGTGCATTGGTGTACAGCACTCCATGGAAGTATTTGATTGTGTCAATATACCCAGTGGGAGTGCACAGTCTGTCCTCTGATTATGTCTTTGGATTCATGTACCCTCGGCAGGCATCCCCTCCTAAGCATCCTTTTGCTGCTTGGGTGATCACTGTAGTTCTCCCCTTCCCACACCTTTTCTCTGTCGAGCTTGGCCTTGTTCCTGTTCCCCTTTAAATCCAGTTTAAAGCTCTTTCAGTGAACTCTGCTAAGATCCTTTTCCTTCTTTGAGCTAGGAGGATCTCATTTGTTGTCAGCAGACTCAGTATCATATAAACTGACCCATGATCAAAACCCCACAAATTCTGATGGTAACACCACCACGCTTGAAGCCATATGTTCCTCTGGGATTTTCCTGGGTTTTGCCCTATCATTCCCCACAACTGGAAGGAGAGAAGAGAACACAGCTTGTGCTCCAGATCCCTTGACCAGTTATCCCAAGGCCCTGAGGTCCTCTTGATCATTCACAGCCTTTTCATTGGGACTTTGTTGCTACCCACCTGGTAAACAGGTAATGGGTAGTGATCAGTTGGCTGTACCAGTGGGCAGTTTGTTGGTGCTGTCTCTTATCTGGGCTGCATGGAGGCAACATACTTCTGTATAGGTTAATTCTGGTTGGCATACTGGGTTCTTCATTTCTCTAAAAAGGGAGTCACTACTGCCGTTCCTTTTTTTCTTAATTGAGGAGGTCAAAATGTAGGGGCTAGGCTGCCCTGTCTTAGACAATCAGTCCAGCCTAGATGGACTTTCATCCACATTCTTATTTCCCTGATTCTGAGATTCCAGGGCCCCATACCTGCTGTATAAGGGCACCTAGAGAAGGTAAGTAGTTTGGGAGAAGATTCACCTGCTCACCCCAAGCAAAAATCTGTTTCCACTCACCTCTGTCTCTAAGGTCCCATGTTGCCTGGTGGTGAGAGGGTGGGGGATCCATTGCTTCAGGTGAAGTGGACAGTGCGTGCATTTGAGGTGTGGCAGAATGCAGCTCCACCACTCAGTCTCTTCCTCAGGCTCCCTATTTCTTCTTAGTTTTTCTACTTTTTCTCTCAGCTCCAGTGTTAGGCTTTGTCAGTCATCCACCTGATCACAATTCACACAGCTGCTGTCTCTTCTGCCCTGAGAGCAGTGCCGGGCTCCACAATTCCCTGCAGTCTGAGACCCAGACTCCTGCATGGTTTCATGGGCACTCCATCTGGGTTGCCCCTTTTTGATGTGCACAGAGGAAGTAACTTTTGTCCAAACAAACACCACACCTCAGCTCAATAACTGAGAGTGAAGATCACCAACTGAGCTAAGTGCTTGAGGTGGCAGTGCTTCAGTGCCCTTCCTGCTTGCCCTGCATGTGCAAACAGTGTCATGGTGCTCTGGCTCAAGTTTCGTGCTGTTTGCCCTCTCTGTTCATCGTGTTGCTGCTTGCTTGCCCTCCCTGGGGGCAGCTTTAGTGCATGTGGGGGTAGGCCCTCTCTCCTCTACTGCCATCTATGCTCAGGTCTCCAAAAGAAAAACCTTTTGAAGTCTCTGTGTCATTATATTTCTAGTTTTCAGTTCTGTTTCCATGCCAGAATAAAGGCTAAGGGTGTAGTAAGAAGTAGGATAAAATAGTTTTGCTAGTAGCACCTGATTTTTTGTTAAGGTTTCTTGGAATGGATAGAGCTCTGCAACTCAGTGAGGTGCCCCTCAAAGCTCAAACACAAAAGGAAACCAGCTTGCCAATGTTTAGGAAGAAAAGTCCATGTCTCTTTCAAGAACTGTGCTTTTAAGCTTTAAAGAAAACTCTAGAAACAGTGTCTGGCGTAGCAAAAGAAATTATTAGCCAATAAAAGAGAGAAGGTCTGTTTTCTTGCAAAACTTACATTTGTGAAGTCAAAGGTTGTCTCATTTACTTTTGCATATTACCATATCACAAAAAGCATTAAAAAAGCTCCTTAATTAGTAAGAGCACTGAATATTGGTATTGCTGCCCAACAACCCTGTAGGGATCACAGTTTGTTTACTTAGATATTGGCCTTTCACCTGTGATGGCCAGAAACCATAGGCTTTTCTAAATTTGGCTCACCTTTTCAGTTCCTTCCAGTCATGCTATCAGGGTTTTCATCTATAAAAATCAAACACTGTAAATAATGCAGTAGCACTGAAAGTATTGTCCATGTTCATACTTTATTTCAGCATAGTAAAGTGACATATGTGGCCTGTTAATTGCATCTTGAAATTAAATATTTTAGTGGCCTACTCTATTTTTGTATGGCTTGAAGTATTTTAATAGCATTACAAATTCTTTCCCTTCCAAAAAAATTATAAAATATTTATTTGGTCAAAGACATTTTGAACTGACTAGGGTACATCTCTGTAGAAGCGTGAAATCTTCTATTTTCATTCTAGGGATAGCTGTGTATATTTTTTCCCTTTTTGCTTGATGGAGGAGGTAAAAGAAACTAGGGTGCCTTGCTCACCACTAATTGGGACCTGTACCAAATAGAATGCAGGAGAATATGGCTGGATAATACCATTTTGCTTCTTTTTGGACCACTGCTACAGGAATAATATCACTCTGTGTTCAACAAAATTGTCCATAGCTCTAAGAGAGGGATCTGAAACTTAAATAAAATCCTCAGTTTTCATCATCGTATGGACTTGTAGTTGCATCCATGTTTGCCTTTTTGTGACCATGTGTTGTAGCTGAAGTATTAGCATTTAACTTGAGCTTATGCAGTCTTTGTGAGCCGTGCCTAAAATTTATTATCTCCCTATACCAGTGGAGCCTGTTTAAATGTAGTCACTGTTTCAATCACAGCAGGCTTTTATGCATCAAAAACCCAGTTTAAGTCTCAGAGGTCACTTAGAACTCTCAGTGTAGCGTCTTGATTCCAGTACTGCAGTCTGCATCCTCTAACTGTAGTCCTGGCATTTCCTGACTTGTTACCATCTTAATTTCTCTATACTAGCTTGCTATTTTAAATCTCCCTCTTTCCCTATTTCAGGGCATTTAGAGGAAAAAAAAATGTTCTGCAACTTAAAAAAATCTATTATGGTACTAGGCAAAATAAAAACATCTGTATTACACTGTTCTTTTGAAAACTCACTTCTGTATGAGACCTAATCAATCTGTGAATATATAAGTAGGGGGTTGATTACAAAGTAATTAAGAGATCACCTTTACTTCCCCTTTTCCAGCTGCTGCCAATCTGTCTACGTTTATGTTCCAGAGCCTTCCTTATTTTTTTCTTCTCCCTTATACTAACTTTATTTCTTCTTTGTAAAGCAATGATCTTTCTTAAATTGGAGCATGTAATTCCTTTCTAAGCAATTGTTGTTAAGTCAACTGATAAAACTGCATTGTGGACAACCAGGTGCAGGCTATTGGAGTACTAAGGGTTATCATCAGGAACTAGGAATCCATTTGTAACTGAAGACTGTGCAAACTTTACTTTGTTATTTTGTTTTCATGTATTTAATTGTTTAACAGTTTTTTAGGAGAGATAGTTTTATCATCATTACTAATAATATTTGTTCCTTTAGTGTGTTACTTGAATGTGAAGAAAAAAGAAAGTATTTTCTTTTATCTTTTGTCTAGGTAAAAATGATTTTGTTAAGTTAAAAACTTTTCGCTAATATTTCTTCTGGGTTTTTTTCTTTGGTGTTTTTTTCTCTTACCCCAGGAGTACCAAGAAGCAGCAGAGAAAAATAAGGAAAAAATTTATGTCCTTGAAAAAAGTCAAGAGAAATTGGCTCTTGAAAACATTTCTGTGAAAAAGATGTTAACACAGTTTCAAAAGGAGCATTCCTCCCTCCTGGCAGCCTGTGCACTACTGGCAGGGGCCCTGTATCCTCTGTATGGCAGACTGTGTGCTATGTCTTCCCAAAGAGACCTTCTCCAGGATCAGGCGAACATTTATGAATTAGTGAACCAGAAGATTAGGACCTTAGTTCTTGCTCTCTCTCATGATAAGGAAAACAATCAGGATGAAGCAAAACTAAAGAGAAGAAAATCTCAGGGCCTGATTTATGTATTCCGAAGAGCTGTGATTGCAGTTTTGGCAGCCAACAGACTTAAGGTTTTAGCACAGTCTTCTAGTTCCCTCTTCACCTGGACAAATGGCTTAAAAGAAGGCATTGGAATTCCTGTTTGTGTAGGAGAATCCAAAGGCAAGCGTAATCTGTTAAGTAAGCTGATTTTTTTCTTCTTTTATAAATGTTGTGTCAAAAGACATGGCTACTGAATAACATATAGTAATATTATTTATAATAGAGTGTAAATACAAATTTAATGACATTTTAACAAATGTAATTTCTGAATTTGGAACTTCTAGATAACTTGATGCATGTAATTTCCCCTAAAATGAAATGCTTTGTCTGTTTGACAATGCAAGTAAAGTTGCAACTACACACGTGAGCTCCCATGGTTTAATACCCTCAATATTTGTACCGTAGATTTCAGAACTAGGTCCTACTGCATCTGCCCTATGTGATAAATTTCTTGAAATGTTCCTACATTATTTGCCACTGACATTATTTTTGAGAATGTGTATTCTTTTAGTAATAACTTGTAGTACTTATTTCCTATTGAAAAATGCGAAAACGTTTCTTACTGATTCAGGTAAAATATTAATGTAAGATTTCTGGATTTCCTTTAGAGGAAATACATATCCTCTTAGTCCCTTTCTGTTACCAAACCAGCTTATGTATCCCTCTACAAGGAAAAATGGTATAAAAAATGCTTTTGAAACTAGGAGATTCATCTATTTTTCTGGTTTAGTGCTAGTGGAAGGATATTTAATACAGTCTAAATTGTTCTGAAAATAGTCTATGGCTTATGAACTTTTAGCTTTAGTCAGTTTCTGAAAGAGAAAGTAGTGTGCCTCATTTAAGTTATTGAGTTATATTGGTAGCTACAATTCTATTCCATAGGTTGTGAAGATGAAGAGCTTAACTGTGTGGAAGCACTCAGCTGGTTTGCTAGTTCCAACCTCCTTGCTGCAATAATCAGTTCTGTCACTGAATTGCAGGATGTTGTCAACAGACCAGGTAATTTTAAAACTATATTCTTGTAGTTGAAAATTAAAAACATGATCAGGGTGGTTGCATCATCTCAATTTTTAGGATTTATTTAAACTATTCTAGATCAAATCTCCTGAGAGCTGTATTGATGGAACAGATTGAATTTTCTTTAATTGGTGATGTGATACTTTATCCTTCTGGTATATAGTCATGGGAACAGAAGGCTGGAGAGTGCTTTTAGAAAGCATTTATATCATTCTGCCTGTTTGACTGTGAGATATTAAAAATAATCTAAACCACACAAATAGATATTTGGCTAACCTGTTTTTAAAAGCTTAGCCTAAAAAGTAGGCTAACCTTTTAAATTAAGTAACTCTTACAAGGTTCTTGTAAGAACCTTGAAGTAACTCTTACAAGGTTCCCAGTTATCTTCTTCATCTGGTCTAATATTCAGGAAGTGTTTTCCTGGAGCTCAACCTAATATTTTTTTCTATGAAGAAAATCTATGTAGTTTTGTTTTTATTTGATTTGTGTATTTCTTAAGTACGGGCTCTGAAACTGGCACGTCTTCAACTTGGGACATTACAGCTGCTGACTGAAAGGAAATAATTTCATACCATGTTTTATGTTATATGAATTTAGTAGTTCCAAATCTGGAAAACAGTGAATTTCATGGATAACATTTTCATGTGCTTTATTTGCTATCTTACAGTTTTGGAGAGAGAAATAAAATGCTCTCAGTTTATACAATGCATAGCAGTCCTTATTTTATGTCTCTGCAATGTTTCTTCTCTAAGTTTATGTTTAATTAGGTATGTGTCTAGATTTCCTAATTTTCCCAGTCTCTGCTTGTATAGAATTCTACAATGCCTATGAAAAATTGTAGTGTCAGTCTTTGGAAATATCACCTCATGATTCCTAGCTGTTAACTATTTTCCTTTATTTATTTGCAGCAAGAACTGACCTAAGAGTTTGCATGGTTCTCTGCATTGCTGCCATCCTTAGTTCTTCAGTAAACTGTAGTTTTAAAGTACTGGCACTTCTGTTACAGAATAAAGGATGTTTAAGGAGAGATAATTTATATGAATAAATGGAAGTAGCAGGACAGTAATAAGATGATTCATTTCCCAGAAGCCTAAATAACAAACCGATCCCAGAAGACGCTGAAACAAAATTGTTTTGATTCAGTTTCATAGCTTTCTTCTTTGGTCATCCTGTTTTCAGTAACTTAAATTTATATCCTTACAAAGCGAAGTTTGAACTGTATTTCAGAGTATTTACAGGGTTTATACTGCAAATGTTCCTGTGTACAGAGTATTGTGTAGGAACAGCAAATTGAAGAAGAATTGAGAGAAATGGAGCAGCAGCATGGATCTGCTGAAGCGACTGATTACAATACCTTAAACATCATGATATTTTGGCAATTTGAACAATATGGGAATTCTACTGGTCTCCATTTACTAGATATCTCTGCACTCAACACAGGCTTGATTTTGAGAATTAGGAAGAACCATGCTGGGAATGTTATGACCACAGTCAGTTTGGTGATTCTTTAATATCTTACGTCTATTTAAGTAATTTCCACAGAATCTCAAGGTCTATCTGCTCATGTTTTACTTGGAATTCTGTTGCTCATGAGATCAAGTCTCCTAAGAATTTTTGGGTCAAAAAATAGTAATAAATAATTTAAAGTTTGATATGAAATTTCCAGAAGTGTTGAAGTAATTAGGCTCTGAAGGAATATATTTGAAAGCTTCCACACTTAGAAAATTACATTATGTTCTATAAGTAGTAGTTTAAGTAGAACTTAAATCTTCAAACTGACTTTAATTATGTTGAATTTCTTAAAAAATTATAAATAGGCAATCCTTTCATGTCTTTAAATAATGGCAGTTCCGGATTAGACTATATGTCACAGGAGAGAGTGCTACAAGAAGGTGCTGTCTGGATCATCAAGATGGAATGATTCAGTGTCTTAGAAATTATGTTTAAAAATGGCTAGGTTCTGGGGAACCATTTTGAGGCACCTTTCTCAGTCTTTTAAATAAGTGGTTCTGTTTTGACATTGATGATCATTTCACTTTATAGTGTTAGTTAGTTTGGGACTCATTCCAGCATGCCTTGGAATGATCTCTTTGCTTCAGTTTCAATGCAAATTCATTGCAGTGTTGGAGTTTTTTTGTTTGTTTTGGGTTTTTTGTAAAGTTAGATTTTAGGTTTGTTTGAACAAAATCTGTACTGTCATAAACCAGAGACGGTAACAGCCAAAGTTTTCACTACAAATATCATCAACTGTTAAATATATAAAGCTTTAGAAGTTTGACATGAACATTTAAGTCTTGCATAGTACAAAGTTAATCCTGCTGACTGGTGTTCAATTGCACCAAAACAGAATAAACAAGAATTGTTTTTTCATCTTTCAGTGAAGTAATATTTGACACTTTTTTTCCATTTACTTAATGTAAAACTTAATTGCTTTGTCGTATACCTGTATTTGTGTTAATAATTTCTTAGAGACATCATAAAGTACATAATTTAACACATAATTTAATTTTTATTGTAATTCTTTCATCCTTCATGGCAGGTACTTAAGATATATATACTTAAACAGTCTATTATCCTCTCAGTTATTATAGATACAGTTCCTTGTGGAACTGATTTATGTTTTCATTTTATCTTTCAAAGCAATCAGTAACTTCCTTCAAAATATTTCTGTCTATTTAGTCAAAGCTACTCTTCATAAAAATAATGGAGGACATGACTATTTATTGCTATCCCAAGAAAATGCCTTAAGCTGTGATCAAGCTGTGTCAGGGGAAATATAGGTTGTATATTAGGAAGAAGTTTTTCACAGAAAGAGTGATAAAATATTGGAATGGCCTGCCCGGGGAGGTGATGGAGTCCCCATCTCTGGATGTGTTCAAAAAAAGACTGGATGTGGCACTCAGTACCATGGTTTAGTTAAGGTGTTAGGGCACGGGTTGGACTTAATGATCTTTAAGGTCTCTTTCAACCTGGTGATTCTGTGATTCTGTGATATCTTGAACTGTGCTGGTTGAGGGGAGTGCTTGTTGAGAAGTGGAATGATCATTTGAAAATGCTACAATAGATTTGTCTGCATTATTATTTTAAATTTACTTTTGATACCTTTAAACATGAGATTCTAGGCATAGGGGAAGTGCTGCCATGCTAGGTACTGCACATATGGAGAAAAAATATGTGCTTATGACAGGCAAACAATATCTCATAACCTGAGACAGCAAGTGGAAATACTGGGAAAAGCGAAGGAACAGTAGCTCATTGAGCTCCTTTATTCTATATATTCCAAAAATCATGGCAAAGGACAGTTTTTGAGAAGGTTTTGGCATCAGCTTACATAGAAGGCCATAAAAATGTTCTAGTTTTAATTTTAGGTTAATTTAACTAAACATTCAACTAGTGAATGCATTCTGACTGGAGAATTGCAATAGCAGTATTTTCTGGGTATGAAAAGAATAATTTTTTTTATTGCAAAGGATGTTTAGTTAGTTGAAGTGCAAGATAAAAATGCCTCGTCAGATTTTTAACCTCAAAGGTGCTATTTTAGTCATGAAGAAAAGACAGATCTGCTAGTCACTGTAGTTATGGAGAGCATGTACTCAAAAATGATACTCCAGTTAAGCACTGGCTTCATTGGAGTGGTGCTATGTCAAACCTGAACAGGAAAATGGGTTTGAAAATAAAAGATTTGATTTTATAATGTGCTTTTTTTGTTATTGCTTACAGATAAATCTCAGCCTCACATGTAAATGATCTTCTTTACAATGAGATTTGTAATAAAAACACATCAATAATCATATTCTGTTTGCTTTGTACCTCTGGCTTTTTCCCTCACAGTCTATAAACAGAAATTCTTTAACTTAAGCCAGGGTTATTTTTTTCTGTTTATACTCTTAAGCAAATATTTTAGTTCACTGCAGCAACAGGAGATCTCCTGTACTACTGAATGCAAATAAGCTCTTCCATGCTTGTCATCTTACACTGATAGTATCATAAGACAAGTAATGACAGATTAAGACCTGCCTAGCAGAGGGAAAACTAAATTACAAGACTTTTATTAAGGCATAAATAAACCTATTAACTGTTATCTGGAATACCAATTAGGGGAAGGAGCACTGACAATTTTATTTATCAACATTAAACACAATTATTAATTACAGACCTGACGAATCTAGCAGTAAGCAGGACATGTTGGGTGTGCTGGGGCCTTAAGTCCATTATATGAGAAGGATGATTACCAAAATCCTGTGGGGAAATACGTAATTGTAGCTGTAAAATTTTAATTGCCTTGGAATAAGGTAAATTATATTCTCCTGTCTCAGAATATAAATAGTATGGCATTAAGGTACCAAGCCTCACTAATTTTGAACAGCAAATGATTTAGACATCTGTAGAGGGGAGGGAGGAAAAATCAGGAAACCCTCAGAAGTTTGCATTGTAAATATTATAATAATGTGTTTCACCATGTGCTATTACTTCTGACTTATTTGACCTGACTTCCATTTGCTTGCATTTGTCTTGCATGTTTTCTGAATGACAAAATTAGAACACTAAAGTCTTTAGAAAGGATGGTACTGGAGAACATGATAACAACTGGACAAGTAGTCTGTGACAAAGAAATCCTATTCTTTAGAATCTTATTCTACCCTCCCATTTGCAAATGGATAGGATTAGGATTTTCATTTCTAAATACACAATTTGTCTTCAAGTCTCTCTCTGAAATATTCCTTTGAACTCAATCTTCCAGTGGAAAATTTCTATTGAGTAGCTTTAAGATCTTTTTTATTGTGGTTTCTTTCGCTGAAAGAAACTGAAACTAATAACCTACTTGATGTTTCTTTTCTGTGTTTTGATTTGGGTTTTGTTTTTTTGTAGGGGGTTTTTTGTTTGTTTGTTTGGGGGTTTTGTTTGTCTGGGGTTTTTTTGTTTTTTTTTTTTTAAAGGTACAAAGTCCTGGCTTTCTGGAAAGTTACTGTTAAATGCAGCCAGGAATTCATTTTCAAAACTTATGGACAAGCTGAGTGTTATAATGGAGACGGTTCCATTAGACCACTGCAAGTGCATTACTTATCTGGAGAAAGACTCCTTGGTGCAGAGCCTGGCTCATGGACTGAATAAAATAAATACCCAGGCCCTGGAAGCTGGATTGTGTGACAGAGTATCCAGTATGGTATGTATAATTATAGTCCTACTTTATGTAAGCAGTAGGTTCATGGTCTAAGTGTTGGGATGAAGCTCTCTGGAGAGCACCATAATTTTGTTTCAGTTTATGAGACTGTTACATTGAACCATTACAACTATGTAGACATCAGAATCCCAACACCCAGAAGCATTAGAGCACCAATGTACTTTTTCTTTTATGTCAAAGAATTTTAAGAAGATATTTGATGTATCTAAGAAAAGGGGTTTTTAAAGTTCTTTCAAAGTTGTATTTGCTTTGTAAGAACTAACTTGCTTTTGGCTTCAATTAAATGTTACGGAGTTGTTTCTTTGTTGTGGTTTCTTTTTTGGGGGGTGGGGGGTGGTGGTTCCGTTTTTTCGTGCTTTGCATTCCGTCTTTCAATAAAGATAGCCTTTTCCCTATAATCAGAGGGAAAGGAGAGACCTGCAATAATTGCTCTTTTATTGTGGGCCTTACATTAAAATAGTACTTTCTTGAAAACAGAATTTTCAGTTACCCTCAAGAGTACGAAGGAGAAACAAGTTCACATTTTGCACTCATGAAGCTTAGAGATGATGGACAAAATGAGAGTTTTGTCCAATTTGCTCGGGTATTACATGTGACTCTTTTATTGATAAAATAGTTCATGTTAAAGCATATAAATTTCTTTCTGATTATTAACAGAAAAACATAGAATCCTTGCAGAAGCAAATATTTGAATTTACACAAAGACTACATACAGCAGAAGTGGAACGCCTCTCACTGCGCCTACAACTTGCAGAATTCAAATCAAATTTCAGTGAGATGAAAAAAGAAGCAGACAAAGCACAGAGGCTGCAAGAGCAATTAAATACGCTTAAGCAAGTAAGTATATTTGATTTAGACGTGACTGCTTATAAGACATGTTTGTGTGTATTCTTTTGAAAATAAGTATAAAATCATTCTAATATTAAAAGAATTTTCCAGAAGATTTGCATTGTAAGGGTGACTAAACTAGAAGTCAGATGTGTTTAGAAAGGCTTCCCTTCCCCAAGAGTTTCTTTTTGATTTGTAGAATGAGATGCTCTTGTAAATTATATGTTTGGTCTTCAGCAACCAGGTTTTCTTCTGTGTGTTGAAAATGTTGATGTGATTTATATACCCCAAAAACATTTATAGATCTCATTTCAGCAGATTAAAGTCAGCTGCCATGAGGGTATTGAATACGTGTGTTCATGAGAACTTCAAGAAGTATAAACTCTGTGTGGATATTGCTGAATATTATGATAGACATTTTTTTGTATCTTTGATGCTGGGTTATGACCTGAGCTAATCAATGCAAATTTTAGTGTGGCTGTTCCTCTGAAGGGCTAAGTTTATGGAAGGGGAAAAAAAGGCTCTCTTCTACATTCCTGCTAGCATGTATGCACCAAATTCCTCTGACTCCTAGCTGTCACTGATTTATTTACTTAAACACAGTGCATTCGCTAGCCTGTAAATAGGTTGTCCTACAGGAGCAAGAAGACACAACAAAAAGGTTCCTTAACTGCTTGAAACCACAGTATTGTGACTAATAGACATGGTAATTGAGGGGTAATGGTATTTGGTGGGTTCTCAGACTCCTGTCATATGTACAGAACTGTGTCTTCAGCCCTTGGAGGGGAAGAAACTTGTTTTGCTTTAGCATGCTGGAGGTTCACTATGAACCTTGCCTACTATGCTTATTTCTTGTAGGTTGCATTCAGAATTGAACATATGTTTGAACTATTTGAGATTGTTAATGGTTGAGAATTAAGAATGGTTAATGAATACATGTTCAACAGGTATGCTGTACAGCTAAAACAGCTGTGGCCCAGAAAAAGCTGTGTTTTCTGTAGCTGTGACCTGATACTGAAGCATAGTTGGTAGACTCATCAGTGTGTCCCAATCAAGATACTTCCAAGCAGAGAGTATTTAACAGATAATGTCAAATCAATTCTTCTTCCTATTCCTAGCTGGTAAAATATTGGTTTTTCTTACTCAAACAGACAAAATTATATCTGCTTATCTTCAGTTTTGCTCATACTGAGTTTTAATGCTGACAGTTCTGGGAAAATTGGAAGAAATTATCATAGTTTAGATTGCCATTCAAGTGTTGACAATTATTTTCCTTGAAGAACTATTTTGTCTTTCTGGAACACTTTTGGAAAGTGAGAATGAGTTCAGGAAGATGTTTACAAGGATTGACAAGATATGCACTAAAATGTGGGACATTTATCTGCATATTTCCTTCTAAATATTGGTTTTTAGCAATCTAGGGTGTTAATCTGAATAGAATAGCAAATGCATACTGTTTACAGTAGTCTGAATGCTGTTTTGAAAAAATACAGTGAATAAATTTGTCTGGTCATTTCATTGCTTGGTGGTCTGTCTTTGAGTTAAAAAACCTAAATAAATAATAACCTTTAGCATACTTTTATTTTAGAATTTAATATGCTCCCAAGTGGAACTTGGGAAGTCAAGTATGTAAACAGGTAAGTATAGTTACATAATCAAACACAATTTATTTTTCTTATCAGAAATTAATCACCCATGAGAGGTTTGAAAGTGTATGTGAAGAATTAAATAATGCATTACATCGGGAGCATCAGGCACAATTGCTTTTGAATGAACAAGCACAACAGCTACAGGAGTTAAATAATAAACTAGAATTGCAATCCAGTGAAGAAGCAGATAGAACCCAAGTCTTAAGTGAATCTGTAAAGGTAAGATGATTAGGCATTAATTAGGCACCTGAAATTTTTTTTTGGTGAATAAGCCAAATGTCGTAGTTCTTGTGTAAAAAAAATGTAAATGCAACATACTACATAGCCCATTGAAATTTTAGGGTACTTAGAAACACTTTCAAGATTCTTCAATGTATAACATCACTTTTCTGCTCTTAAAACTGGGTGGTGTGCACTAATATATGTGAAGTGTGTGAAATTTATAGGGGACATAAGTGACAGATCTAGCTATCACAAGGTGTTTGCAATTTATAGAGAAAATAAATTAAAAAGTACAGGAATACTTTGATTTTTGATAGAGGTCACAATAATATTTTAAAACCTGCATTGTCTGTTTCCTGAATATAATCTTAGGATGGAGCATACATTTGTCAGTTTGGAATATGTGAGGTGACAATAGAGATATATCATTTTTTCATCAGAATTTAGAACTTTCTGTAGATGTAATGAGTAATGAGGGAAAAGATGATGTTATCAGAATCTCTGATGACAAACAAAGGAACAGAGAGAGTATTTGAGGTATTTGAACAAAGAGACTATTTTAGGTATTTGAGAGTATTTGAGTATTTGAAACCAGGTGGATATCTAACATGGGAAGAGAGAAAACTTTGTGATGGCAAGTCAGTAATGGGTGGTGACCTGAGCTCAACAGCTTTTAGTTATTTTCTATTTAAAGCAAGCTTTGCTGCTTGTGTCTGCTCTTCAGCCCTACTACTGTCTTTTCATCTCCCAGTTTTCCTCTGTGAATTGATAACTGAGCAAAGGGACTGCTTCACCAGGATTTTGAGAAATACAAGCACTTGTAATTCTGAGAGAGGAAGTGTCAAGCAAGAGGAGAACCAAAATTATTCC
The DNA here is from genome assembly GCF_027579445.1 of Ammospiza nelsoni. Taxonomy (NCBI): domain Eukaryota; kingdom Metazoa; phylum Chordata; class Aves; order Passeriformes; family Passerellidae; genus Ammospiza; species Ammospiza nelsoni. The sequence goes on along the minus strand of NC_080669.1, from coordinate 37,904,175 downwards.
AGCTGCAAAAGCAGTACGAATGTCATAAATATTGAAAATATTACAATGAAAGTACATGTCAAAGAGGATGAGTTGCAGCAAAGTAGCGATTTCAAATGATGTATAGTGGAGGATGCTGAAGGAAGTTGTTAAATTTATTAAGGAGTGTTTTCACTGGTGTTATTATTTACTAAAAATGCCTTACCTCACTAAGGCTAAAAGACCGTGACATTTCCAATTTACCTGTTGGTTTCTGTAGGTTTTTTTTTCCTCCCTCACAATTCCCTAGTCTTAGGTGTTTCACTTGATAAATAGCTAGTGTTTTCAGTCAGGTTACTTGTTAATACTATTGCTATTTTCTTTCTGATATAACTGCAGTGTATATTTAAGATGTTAGTCTTGTGTTTGATTTCTTTGAGAAATGCTTGATTCGAGATTTTTAAATGGCTATTAGGAATATAAAGAAGGCAAGGTCTAGAAGACAAATCGTATTTGAAATCTTAATTTCTGTCTACTTTTTGTACATTAATACATGTTTTTTCACCATGTTTTACTTGTCTAAAACACACGTTTTCATTTGTTCAGAGACTGTGAAGAGAAAGGTCAATTGTAGGCAAACAAAATATAGGAAGAACTTTTAAACAAATAGGTTACATAGATTATTGGATACTGAATTACATTTCACAGCTTCTGGTTTTTATTAATTGAAGGCTACATACAATTTTTTTTTGAGACAGTCATGATCCTGAAATGCATCCTAATTCTGCAGTTCTTTAACAGTTGTTTGCTACTGGAACAACTTAATTTAGTGTAAAATGCTTGGTTATTGCTCAAATCTTTCAAGATACAATGCAATGTAATAATATAGGTGATAGAATAGAGGCAAAGAACATTGACAAAATAAACCTTAGGGCTACAGTTTGCTACTGACAGGTAGACAGGTTTGGTTTATTACTTTGTAAGTATCAATCCTTCCCATTGAGGAGTTTTAAACCAAATTTAAATTGTAGGCTTCTTACTCTGTACTGTTCCTCAACTTAGAAAATTAATTGATATATCTTAATTTCTTCATAATATTTACGACAAAATGTAGCACAAAATTGCATTTTTGTTGTAACGGCATGTATCTGTGACTGAATCAAAAAAGGAGACAGGAAAGTTGTGGTAACATGTCAAAACATGATAAATATCTTGTGGTCCTTGATTTCTTTTTAGTCATGCAGATACAATTTTATAATGTATGCATCCTAAATCATCATTTCACCTTCACTTTCTATCGTTGTTTCTACAATTCCAAACCTGTGTTGTATAAGTACTTTCAAAATTCAAGTGGCAGTCTAATATAATACATTGATACCAAGGAGTAAAAGTGGTTCTTAAATTTTGAGCCCTATATATTTTGGTTTTTAAAATTAAAGAAAAAGTCTCTTTTCTTTCCCACAGTTCACCACCACCCAAGCTTGTTCATGCCTTTATTCACAACAGGAAGAAATGGTCTCTGCCCTGGCATCTTAATTGATAGACTCTTTTATTTAGCTTTGTTGGGTTTTGTGACTTAAAATGTTTGGGGGTTTTGTGGGGCTTTTTGTAGCTTTCATTTTTCAGCACAGTGAAACAATCTCATCTTTGCAATAATCAACCTTGCCCTTGTAAAACAGTGTTCTTAAAATTGTATAGGGTTTCAACTGAATGCTTAAATAATACAGAAAAAGAAGAGCATTTTTACTGTTGCACTGTAAAAAACCAAAATATAAAATAAATGCCTCCATCTTTATTTTAAGATATAAAATAATATTACTTGTATAGACTTCAGTGTATATAAAAATTTGGTGAGTGTGGTGGCATACAAGTAAGGTCAGGTAGATAGACATGGTGTGAAAAAAAAAATAGACATGCTTTGCATTCTTTAATCATAAGTTTTAAACAGGTAAGAAGAAGAAAATTAAAATATTAGATACTTCTGCTTTTGATAGCTTATTTTTAAACTTATTCACAGTTCGACAGCAATCAGTAAGAAGATATTTTAGTATTCACGTACTTTCATAAAGTAGGCTTATTAAAGGAGTAATACTTAATTTCTTAGCTTTATCAGTTCAGATTTTAATCCTGTATATTTTTATCTTCTTAGTGGCATATACCATAGAGACATCCAAAGTAGCCAATTACATTCAAGGTCAGCTGGAACTAAGCAACTCTTTAACAGCACTTTTTTTTTATTAGATGAGGTGAACCATTTGCTCTGGTTCCTTATTCTTTGAAGAGAAACTCTTACACAAATAACGTAAACAGGTATCAATAACAGACATATTTTTAATTCCTGATACCAGCTTGTCTTAATCAAGTAAAGTATTTATGTTTCTTATTGATATGCACAACCTATATATTTATTTCTTTTTAGGTATGGTAGTACCTGTATATTTTTAAGGTTCTATTTATTTCTATAAATTGTTAATTAATAGCTCCAGTGCAATAGATGTTAAATCATATAGCTTGATACTGATATGCCTCAATATAAACTTCAATACTTGTTTTAAAAGAAGGTACCCTAAATTTTGGGTTGTTTAATCTGGTGAGTTTAGTGAAGCTGTGATTAGTTTATGACAGAATAAAATTATGAGGAAAAAAAATTTCATACAGATGCTTTGATAACACTCACAAAAAGGTGTTTTCTGGTGGGAAGATTTGAAGTGTTCTTTTCAATACCTATGTCATTCAAATCATACATACATATTCTTTGTTCAGTGCATCCTTCACTAAATAGATATATCTGAATTTACTAGATTCAGATGAAGATTGGGATTTCTCTGTTTGTTAGAAGTGAATGTTTCTCTCAGCAGGCTGTCTGTTCTTGGGTGAATTTGAGGTGAAAATGATACACAATTTTCTGCTTATAATTGCTTTTCTTCTTCATATATTTATAGACATATATTTTCTCTGAAAGACCATTTCAAATATTTACACAATTTCTTTTACTAATACCACTACACATACTTTGTGAGTGAGTTTTGCAGTTATTTACGAAAATGCTGCAGTATTCTAACTTGGAGAAAGGCTAAAAGACTTCACTTGCCTGAGGAAGATGAAGTGATTTTCATGCTCCTCAGAAAGATTGCATTAACAGTAAGAAACAGAACTAGGATCTGAGATTTTTTTTTCCTTTGACATCTTAAGTTGAAAAGATTGCTAGAATTTGGATGCACTGAGAGATACAGTTGGTTCTAAAAACTTGTTTGTCTCTTTGTCAAGAAACTGCATTTCTGTGTATTGCCGGATTAAATGTAAGGCTGTTCCTTAAAGAAAGCAATATAGCTGATTACTGCTAACATCTAACTTAACAGAAGATTTATATTAGTAAAATTTGGCATTTAAAGAAAAGCAAGCTCCCTCCTGAATAGGTTAGAAACTAAAATTCATAATTCATTAATTAAATGTGGGGGGTTGTTGGGGTTTTTTTTTAAATTCCATACTGTCTATGTTCTGAACACCTAAATAACTTATAAAGTAGGTAAGAATGGATTAGTATTGTCAACTGCTGTGTTCTTAGTCGAAAGTGGTAATGTGTCTTCTTAGTACAATAAATAGGAGGTTAAGGAGATTTGTCAGGTACTTCAATTTGTGTTAACACTATTTGTAAAATAAATAGAACTGTTCATTCTGCTCTGTTACATAACTTCCACTATGGCTAACTTCTTAGTCTTCAAAGATTTATGTTACCTAGAAACTTGTCATACAGCTAGTCCTTTGTGCTATTTTTTTTATAGTTTGCAATGCATTGCATGTGGAATTTAGGTTTATGGGAAGGGATAGTCTTCCTTCTAGCAGCTGCTGTCTTTACATAATAGGAAGACACATAGATAGCACAAAATTGTGGGTTAGATCTGAGAGCTCTTTTTTGCAAAAGGAAACAGAACACAGCCTAGATAAAGTCTGCACTCTACTATTATTAGTGAGTCTGTGTTTCAGATCTCTGAACTTCACTTTAAATTTCATGCTTCTGTGGTGTGTTCAGGGAGTTAAATTCATTGAATCACAGGAAATACTTGCTTGGAAAGGATTTACAATGATCATCAACACCCAGCTCCTGGCCCTGCACAGGGCTATCCCTGTCACACAATGTGCCTGAGAGAACTGTCCAAATGCTTCTTGAGCTCTGTCAGGCTGCTGCTGTGGCCACTTCCCTGGGAGCTGTTCAGTGCCCAACAACAAATGAGTGAAGAACTTGCTCTTAGATAGGTTTTTAAATCTGTCTATTTCCTTTGCTCTGTATCTAGAACATTCATCAGTATTACATTAGTCTCAAGGGACTGAAGTCAGTACATGGTTTTTATATTTGTTTTTGTGCTGTAGTCATCAATGAGCAGCCAAGCAACTATCAACCAAGTTGTTGAAGGTCTGCATTAACTTAGTTCTGAGTCAAACTTTCTGGAAAATATGTAAGTAATGACCAGAATGGGAGGAGGAATAAAGTTAAAGTCTGTCAAAGTTAAAGTTAAAGTCAATGTGATTTTGAATTCATTGTATGCTTGCATTAACATGAAGGTCAATGCAACAATGCAAAATATTGTAGTATAAATCACACAACCGTAATTTAATTGGAAGCTCTTATTTTGAAAGGATATTATCATTACTGTTGTATTTCTGTTTCATTTCTCTGCATTTCCTCCTCTGTCCAGTTTTACAAGTTGAATGTCAGTTAATTTTTGAGCAACGTTAAGGTTTTGGAATTTGAACAATAGATTGGAATTTGAACATGTATTTATACCAGGTGAACACTTATTTTTTCCTAAATTATGCCACTATACAATATTTTATTGGTTGGTATTAAGAATGTTATTCATGTATATTATTTACTACCATTATATAAAAAAAATGATAAAATTGTATCCAATGCTACTTTACATTGGAAGAAGAATGAAAGTAATTGGCAATTTATTACATTTATGTTCAATCTAATCAGATGTAAACATTATTTATTTGATAAATAAAAACATCCCTAAGTAAGAAAAACTCTATTTTATTTTTAACTTGCTGAAGAGTTTAAGATGACTCTGAGAAAATGCTCTCACTCTTAAATCAATTTGTATGTAATTTAGACACTGAGAACACTGGAATAAGTCATGATTATGTAGCATCACTGTAGTTAATCTTCGAAAGCTAATCTTTGAAAGCTACGACCAGAAGTTGAATTCCAGGTAAGAATAGGTTACCCTTCTCCTGAAAATTATGGAATAGATTTGTTCATGCTAGTCTGATTCAATAGCCCTATTCAACAGTCACTTTATGAGTCATGCATTTACATGACACCTTGGGATTTTAGGTCTAATGTATGACTGACTGGCACAGAGTGAAATCCAGAGTGCTTTGGTGTTAATAGTGTAGTAATGTTGCCTATTTCAGAGAACTCTTTTGATCCTGAGTCTGTTTGCTGCACTATAGTATTAAAAAACAAAAAAGATAAATCTGACATTCTGTCAAAGTTTAGATAAAGAGAAAAGATAACTTAAACAAAGTAATTGCACGAACCAGCACATTTTAGTCTTTTGAAAGAAGCTTCCAATATTTTCTGGGTATTTCATTTGTAGGAACTATTCGCCTCCCCCTTGGGGAAAGGAGAGAATAAATGGAACAATATCAGGATCTAAAAGCTTAATGGTTTTATTTCTGCATTGTAATTATACTAATAAATACCTCTGTCCATGACCCTGGAATTTATAGTGCAGTGAGAAAGATTTATTGACAAGTAATTTGGAAGAAAAATGGGATTATTGTGTAATTACAGCATGTGGTTATTAAGCATATGTACTTTCATACCACTTTTTCCTCTTATTTCAAGACCTTCAACTATCTTTCAGTTTCCACTCAAAAATACCGAAAAGCTTCTTGGTAAATCCAGTGCCTGGGAGATCTTTGTTACATTATTGGATCAACTACAAAGTAACTGTGTTACCTTGAGATGTGCAGAGGGGATCAATAGATCTTTAAAACAGCATGAGATTTTTTTAAAGAAGGTGTTCTATACCCTATTTTTCCTGGTTGTACAGATATCAATGTGTAGTACTTTCTACTATACACATTCTGTATCTTCTTGTTATACAAGTCTTTTGTAGGTAGATTTCCTTTTTGCTGCTGTTTATTTAGGATATCTCCAGGGCCTCATCATTTTTCACCTGAGTCATGTTTTCCTATGTTCTCCCTTTCTCTTTGTGTGCAACTAATTCTGCAAATATCTTTGTATCTTCTTGTCAAACCATAGGTAAAATCTTTCAAATAGCTATTGAAATATAATTAAACTCTTGGAATATAATTAAGTATGTATCTAACTGGCATAAGACTAAAACAAGAGACGCATTCCTTTGCACCTGTATTCCCTTGGCTGCATGCTATGACAGCAGCTGGGCCCATCCTTCATATAATTTGATCTTTTAATTTAATTTGATACTCCATTAGGTATTCAGTGGTTTTCAAGGGGAAAGTTTTTCAAAATTTATACCAATTTCAGCTTCCAAAATCTGTACCTCTGCTGTCCTCTAGTAGAGCATGGAAGCTCTTCAAAATTATAGCAGGGCAACAAACTCAAAACAGATGTTATATTTTATGCTGCCTAATTTTTTGTGTTGTCTTTCACAATATGTATTTGTGAAAAATCCAGTGAGATTCTTCTTGCTAGATCATTTTACTTCTCAGTTAAAAAGATTTTAAAATGTTCCCAATTCTTTCTAGTTAAAGTAAAACCACCTTAAGTGTTGTATTTTGGGGATTATGTTTGTTAGTATTTTGTTTTGTTTTGTTTGTCTGTAGACTTTTCGATAAGAAATTGAGTGATTTTAGAATTATGACATTAAGATTCTCAATTCTAAGTAGCAGTTCCAACATTTCTTTATAAATACTACTTCATTGTTTATCGGAAAATTTCTCAAGTGTGAGAAGGAAGAAATAAGTGTTCTTAGAAAAAGTTAATAATAATATACTTAGTTTACTAAAATAATTGCTTGCATGGTATCACCTAGTGATAGGCATATTTGTCATTTATAGTGAAGTAGGTAACTTTCCAAGTTTTGTACCATCATGGCGCCATTTTGTCTTATAGTTAAGAAATATACCAAAAGAGAAAAATATAAATAATAATTCAGTTTTCACTGAATTCACTGTCACTGTTTAACTTCCCTATTTAAGGATATGTATTTGCTAGGCTCAGGGAAACTTATACCTTGTTTATTAAGCTTTGTGTTCTCGTTTGGCACTTGGTATGACTCAAAGCATATCCAGAAGGAAGTGAGACATCTAATCAATATGTCTTTATAGCACTTTGATCTCCTTGCTGAATATTGGGATGTAATATATCTTTGATGCTTTTTCAATAGAATGATTTAAGAGTTGCCTTTTATGTAAGTTAAATTTTGTTTTACTGTATCTGGTTTTTTCTGCTAAGGTGACTACTCTCCAGTTTTTAATAAGTGAAAGGATAGGGGTGACCTATATTGAAAAATAGACCTTTTAATATAAAATTGCATCTTTATAAATTCTTTCTTAATTTTTTGAGGTTTAAAAAGTAAAAGGGGTGTGTGTTTTCTCCCTGCTGGTACATCATGCAAGATGTAGCTGTCCTGATGGTCAAATAAAACATTAATGCACTTAATAAATTTGGGGCTCTGTGGAAACACACATACCTTGCATGTATGATTTGGTCAGAACTCATCTGAAGGGGAATGCAATATTTGAATGTAAATCACATAAAATGATAACTCTTTTGTGAAGCCCATGTCAATGTTAGTGCCATACTAAAAAAAGAGATTTGTCTAATTAATTAATTAATTAAAGAAAATAAAAAACTCTTTATGAAGCAAGATCAAACCTTTGTGTGGCACTAATTGACATTCTTGTCATTGCCCCTAATTCTTCAATGTGATGGCTCAAATTAATGTACGCGTGTCTGGTGGAATTGTGCAGCAGCCTCTTCCAAGAAAGGGCTTCAGCATAAAAAAACTTAGCTGGGGTCACCAGTACATTGAGGTTATGGACAGTATATTTTTGCACTCAGAACTGAACCTTAAATTCTATTTAGAAATTTCCTTGAAACTGTTCTGAAGACTCCTAGTATTCCCATTTTTTAACCAGTGTCTGAAGAGAAGACAGAGTACCATAATATTTGTTCTCAAATTTAGTTCTGAAGCAGAATGCTGTGTCATTTAGTCTGACTCAGATGACTTTTTGTCTGTGTCATGTATTCAGATTGTATTCCTTCTTAAATAAACAGTGGGAATTAAATTGTGGTTATTTACTTTGTAAATAAATTGTTGTCATTGTTAATGTTTTATTGCTGTTATTTCTCCTTCTTTCTGAATTGTTTTAACTGACTGTTACCATTCAGAAATATTCTAAGCAAATTTTTGATACAAAGCAAATGGAAGAGTATTTCTTGAGAACTTAAAATAGTCTCTTACAGGGCTTAGAAATGTCACTGGTAATGCAAGATCATTGAGACCAGTAGGACATGATCAGAGACAGACGGTTTGAAGCTGTGACTGATGAGAGAGGCTACAAATGAAATGCAAGAAATTGGTGCAATATGTTGTGTCCTCATAGAAATGCAACTAAATATTTTTATGTATGTACATGTGATAGATTATTACTTTTAAAGTGAAGATGAAATCTAAATGTTTCTTGTGTTTCTGCCTTGCATACTGTGTGCTTATGTGCACATGTAGATAATGTGTAGCAAAATTACCAGTATTGCAGAGAGCAGTGCTACAGAGCAGCATCAGAGTTTGCTTGTAATATTAATGCCTCATTTACAGGTACATGGCAGTTTTGAAAATTCATCTTTTCTAGTGTAATCCAGGTGTAGACCATCTTTTTGAAACCTTGGAACTGTACCAACTATAAGGCTGAGAGACTACCAGGGTAAAAAGTGTAACAGTGAAAAACCCCATTATTCCTTTTTGGTGGCACTTAAGTATCTGATTTAGAGGCATGGCACTGCCAATGAACAGAAAATCTGCTACATATGCAGGGCTGAGTCTTTTCTAGTCTGTTACTGCAAAGGGCTAAATATTGTGGTGGGAGAGAAATTTGCATTTCTAAGGAGAAAAAAGAAACATCAGTCCTGAGGTAGTGTGTCAGAAATCGAATAAGGAGTGAATGATCATGTACTCATACCACCATGCACATGATTCCAAAAATTTATTCTCACTTAACTTCAAGGATTATTCTTAAAACTCATAGTGATAAAGCCTGAGTTTTTACAAAATTGTATTTGTCCTATTAAGTGATATAATCCTCTGCAGCTTTCCAGTAATACTAATTCACTTAGCTTAGCAGATGATTAAAATTTCTAAATTATAATGTGGATGGGTTTTATAATGTATTTTATCATTTCCCAAACCACAGTTTAAAAGTAGGTCTCAGTTGTTCTCTGTTGGGATTAGTGTATGTCTGAAAGGCCCAGAGCATCTTCTTATTCAAAAGGGTCTCTATCAACAGTCCATGAGGATATAGGTTTTGTGTGGGAAGTTTATGTTTTGTAATTACTTCACTTTAAAAGTTTTGTTTAGTTTTACTTTGGAGCTGAATGAGCATATGATGTGTCCTCTGAAAGAGATTTTATTGTTTGAAATTATTCAGAAAAAGCTACTCTGTTTAAATTACTAAACTCTTTTAATTCACAATAACTTTAAAACATACACAACTCAATGACTTCACAAAGCATTTTCAGTCATATTTTGCTAAATATCTTGAGCTAATGCAGTTGAAAAATAGATTGTTTTCTTGTTGACCAGAATAGATTTTCCATTGAGAAATGTTTGCACTATAGCAAAGAGATGTTAAACTTGCTTGGATGTCTAAGGGCTATGTTTCTGCCAATAAATGGACTGTTGTCTACACGTACATAGGTGATGAATGTCATTTGCTTTCATGACATGAGTGCCTCAAATTTCAAGTAAATTTTGTAAGAAAAATCTCTTACAAAATGTAAATGTGTGGATTTTCTCTTCCCCATCTGTTGAATGACTCTCAAATAAAATTTTATTTAAATGTTTCTTAGAAGAAGCATAATTTCTATTTCTTCTTGATAAATAAAGATTCTTTTCAAAAAACATCCCATGGAATTTCAGCTGTATATTTTGAGCTGATGTATTTGATTTGCATTGCAGTGGTGAACACTAAAAATATGGTAAACATTAAATATTAATGTAGCTTGTTGTACCTGTTGGATTTGAACCATTTGAAACTGCTCTAGGTTATGTGTAGACTTCTGGGGGGCACTCAGAGATCATTATATTTTCCAGCAATAATAACGGGAACTGTATTTAAACTGCTGAAGGAATGGATGCTGGCTAAACTTTCTATACTTCTTTTCATTGCAAAATTTCATTAGTTGTGGGTGTAGGACAGCTTTCAGAATGTATTTTTAAAAAGTAATATTTTGCATCTAAATAGAGAATATGCATATAAAATTTCATCTGAAAGAGAAAATCTTCAATTTCACAAATTAGTTCATTATACACATACTGCAGTGTATTTGCATATTTTGTACTGCTGTGTTGTGTCTGTGTAATTTAAATCTAATTTCCTAAGCAGTTTGATCTAGCTTTAGTTGATCTTGGAAAATACAGTCTCAGTATAAATGTGTCACACATGCTTTGCATGAATTTAAACTGTATGACTGTCATTGTTCATCTGAAGTGATTGTCCATCTGTTATCTTTTGAATAGAGTCCTTTTTATGTGTAAAGAATTACAATATTAAACTTTGATTTCTTTTTGTAATGGGCTTTGAATAAAAAGTTTCCTGACTGCAAAACCTAAACTTGTTAAAGGAAGCTTGTGGAAGGACCAAGCCAACAGACAGCCAATGAGATTTTTCTTCAGTGCTATCAGTTGCTTGCTGTTCTCTCCAACAAATGTTTTTTCATGCTTAATTTGTGAGAGAAAATAGGTCAAAAATCTAAATTTCTCTAAAGGAAACCCCTTCTAAAGATTCTGATGAAAACTCAACTGATCTGTGAGAATTTGGCAGACTGGAGAGGAAGGAGTGCAGTGATGTCTGAATTAGCACCCGAATGCCTAAAAACCCGAGAAAGACAGATAAATGGCATTTTACAGAATGTTAATAAATTGGAGTTTAGCTTCTAAGTTGGTTCAGAATCGCTTGTACTTGAAAGTGAAAGCTCAGCATCTTCACAGAACTGTGTGCAAACACACTAGGTTTTTAAAACCTTCATTCTTCTTATCACAGTTAGCCTCAACTTTCTAACAGTTGTAATTGTCCACAGAAAACATTTCAAGATAAATGCATTATCAGGTTTTGAAATTTTCTTATTTTTGTAAATACTAAGACCTGGGGGGCAAAATAAGGGCTATATTGTGGATTAAGTGAAATATCTCAAGGCTGTGCTTTTCTGATAACTGAACCTGAAGTGACCTTTCTCAGACACAATTACAGAGCTGTATGTTTTTCCTTTAATTTCATCAGGGGTTTAATTAGTATACAAATAAAACTTCCCTTATCTTCCTTTCTACCTAATTGGCTTGTCTTTGCTTATATATGAAGAATGTGAAAATGGGCTGTAATTAGGATGACCGTGTTAACCTTTTTTTTCTCAAATGTACTGTTGCCTAAAGGCCTCAAAGCCTAAAACCAGTGCTTTGGATTATTGCTTTGCAATCACTATGGCTCTCCCATAGGTTTTCTCATGAGCAGAAGGGCTTTGGGTGCTTCAGGTTCCCACTGCTTAACGGGATCTTCATTCTTCTCCCCACTAAATGTTTATTGATTATCTCACTGCTCCACACTCAGCCTCCAACAACTTAATATCAGGTGACAGTCAGGAGAGTTCTCCAAGTAATTAGAGTGGAGCATTGAGGGAACAATTAGGAGCAGAGTTATTAAACTTGATTTATCCTATTCTCTCCTGAACACTTTCTTGGATATCAGAACATCACACTTTCACAATCTACCCTAGCTGAGAAATTAGTGGCTAACCTGCTGCTTATCATTGTTGCCTTGCTGCCTTGAGGCACACCCTCTTGGTTTCAGTCACTCAGCTGGAAATATTAGAGTCCATAAAGTTTATCAAGGGTTTTAATTAGATCAATCTGAAGAAGCAAAAAAAGAGGCTTACGAGCCATTATTTTATAATACACCACACTGTATTTGAACATTTCCAAGGCTTGACTTTAACCCACAGTAGCAAGAAGCTTCAAGTAATTGCTGAAACTGCTTTTGGAGTGCTAAAATCAGTTTCCATTTTGTTTAGATATTGCAGTGTTACTAGATAAAGTATTAATTCTTTAGAGATTTCTGTAAATAATGGGGTTCTCTTTGAATAGCTCTTTGAGCAGCTCTTCAGTGAGATACTTGATTTAACCATTTCTATATTGCTTCATCACCAGCTAGCATGGATTGCTGACCATGCCCCTTAAAAAAGTTAGACCCTGCTATTGCCTCATTAATAGGCATGTGCTTGCAATGAGTAACCTAGGTTAGTTAGCAGCTCACAGAAGATTTTGACTAGTGGGTCTTTTCACTGTTCATGGTCAGTAATGAAAGGTTTATGTTGGAGCCAACAACTCTTCTTATCCCTGCAGATGGATAGCTATAATAAAAATAAAATAAATATGCATAATGTTCCTATTATCCTGTCTTTCTCTACCATGACTGCTAGGATGCTGGGACCAAAATCCATTCAACAGCATCTGCATCAAAATTTTCTTGCATCAAAATACTAGCAGAAACTTATTAAAACCAGATTTTTCAGTCATGTGGGAAGCTGGGTTGGACCAAACATTGCTAATAGAGACCTTGTTCTGTGTATAGAGACCTTGTTCTATGTTCAAATATAGTCCATTTTTCAAAGGTGGGAATATGGGCAGGGGGTTACTTGACTTGGTTTTCAGAACTCTTTCCTCAATGTTGAAAGCAAATAGTAAACAAAATAATTGGAAGAAGATAATGCTCTTTGTTTTTGAACCAGAGATGGATCCTTTTATCCATGCTAATCCACATTTCAGTTCTTGGAAATAAAATTTCTGAAAATCTGATAATTCACAAAGTCATCTGTTTAGACAGAGATTTGATTAGCTGCCAGTGGCTTAAGGGTAGAATTTCTGAAAACAAGGCTTCTGGTTTTGAATATCCTTGTGCAGTGGATGAATGCTATCTGTGTGTTTATCTTTCCTTAGGGGAAATATATCAGTTGTTTATTGAAAATAAAGACATAAGAGTCAAAATAGAATTATTCAACCTGCAGTCATTTGAACAAGAATTATTAACATTTCTAGGTTTAGAGTTTCTTAAATAAACTTCAGGTTTTTTTCTTACAGTTGTGATTAATTTCAGCTTAGATTTTGTAAATTCCTTCACAAGTCTACAAGTGATGGTGCTGTACCTTCAAAATACATCACTGTTGAAGTACTGGTTGCCTTTTCTCTTTAGGAATGTAAGAAGAAGACTTATGCCAGTCCAGAGATGACAGTTTATTTTACAGGACTATGCAGTCCTTTGCTGTAGATTGTTATTTTATAGAAAATTTCTCTATCATAATGCTTTTTGAAATGCCTCTAACCCTTAAAGAGGTCTGAAACTTCTTCAGGTTAGTTGAGTTTCCAGCACCCTCCAAATTTTTATCGGCATTTTATATATACTGTTCTTCACACTCATCCACAGCATAGTACATCTCCATGTTCCACGGTACTCAGGACATGTACTGAGTACAAATTATGCACAGCATTTTTGGAATTCAAGCAGAAAATATACCCATAAATTTTGAAAAAAAGGTGTGTAAGACCTCAGTCTTGCAACTGTGCAGCCTTCTCTTCTGTATTTTAGGATCTATCAGGAAATATGCTATGTGTAAAAGTATGCTTATAACCACTGATTATAATTTCTTTCTAAAAAGGCAATTAACAGCTATAAGTGAAATGTAACATGTAACAAATTATGAAATCAAATTATTAATACTCCAGTCTATAAATGTATTGATTTATCCCAGCAGAAAGGACTAGAAACCAGCCAGATTCTATATTAATTAGTCCTGTGTGCTATTTTTCACCTATTGGATTAATCTGAATTGATTAAAGCATGTTGTGTTAATTCTATGCCAGAGAGAAATGTTTAGAAAATATATATACTATTTTGCATATTGGGAAACTAATTTTATAATAGTGAAAGCACCATAAAATAGATTGTACTTGATGCGCTAACAGAGAGTATGAGATTATCTATTCTACTGAAATTTCTGAACTGTGTAAAATTTTTAAATAAATGTTTCTGTGTTTATTCCCTTTCCTTGTGAATTCCTTTCTTTAATATTTATTTTAAATTAAGTTTTGTGAATATTCTGTGTTCTTTAAAACTGTACTCTTGATACTTCCTTTGCGTTTAGATCTAATATTTGTAAATTTAGTACTTGTAGCATAGTGTATGTCCCTGCTTGATAAAAAAATAATTTTATTTTATAAATATATTTGTACACAGTCAATATACTAAAAACTGGAGGGTTCTAAGTTGGTAATATTTTGGTAGAGAATTCATAAAACCTTAGTATGCAATGGTCCAAATCTACTACACAGTGTAGTCTGTTTTCCACTTTGTTTAATAGCCTATGGCATAAACTGAAGTTAATTATTTGGGCTGACAAGTAACTCTGTTTTCTGTCTGCTTGCAGAGTCTCTCCGAGGCAACGATGGAGCTGAGAAGAAGAGATCGATTTCTGCGTCAGCAAAATAGACTTCTTACCCAGCTGGAGCAGGACAAGCGTCGACTGAGCGAGAGCATCCGCGATGCAGAGAGTGCCCTCTGCACGGCAGCCAAGTGAGCCCTGGGACCTTGGGGAGATCACTTAAAACAGACAAAAGATCAATTCTCACTTTCATGCACAGGGTTTTAGCCTTAGCTAATGTAATGCTAGAAAACAAAAGTACATCTGTCTCTCTTTGAAATTCAGTGATAGACTTCGAAAAAGAAAACTCTTCAAGACACTGCACGTTATTTTTTCTGTAGTTATCCCATAATAGTGATACAAATTATTGGTCCAAAATGCATAAGCATTTTGTCTGCCAATTGCCTTACTGATTTGACAACATCTCTTCAATAGATCCTTCACATTCTGTTTGTTTAAGGAACGATTGTTTGTTCTAAAGGGGCTGAAACCCATTTTGGACCGAGGCTTATCTGTGGAATAGTATAGATATTTCTTCTGATTTCAGAGAGCTTTGGATTTAGATGTAAGCCCCATGCCTTTTTATACTATAACTTGAAGAGTGGAAGGAAATGTTCAGGGACCATTTCTGAAAGTATTGGTAGTCAAAAGCTGTTCCATTGACTTGAATGAGATTATTAATAACCTCTTAGAGTTATGTAGTCAGGTAAAATTATAAATCCTTTCAGACTTTGTTATCTATTCCTGTTACAGTAGTATGCACTTGGAATATTATTGGTCCATGGCCAAGATTTTAAAAAAGTTCAATTTAAAATTAAAATTTCTCATTATACATGGGGTAGATTTGACCTCTGAAGAAGAATAGCTTAGAAGCTTTAAGGGGCTTATGCACCAGAAAAATAATGTAATTAATATAGTTATCAGTGATATGTTTAGCAAGCTAATTAAAATGACAAATATTATTTAGTGTAAGTGTATCAAAGCAGATTATGGCCCAAAGAAGGATTTGTTCTTAAAAGCCTTCTCCTTTTCACCCTGCCCCAATCTATTTTATGCACTCCACTAAGGAGTGCATATGCACTCCACTAAGGAGTCCCTATAGCCATTCTTATATTCAGAAAAGGTTTTTTTGATGTGAAAACTTCCAACCATCATTGTTCTACCATAAGAACTCTATGTTATATTCTAACATAAACTGTTCTACTTGTTCTTCATAAAAAGTGCAAGTGTCTTTTTCTTCCTTTGGAACAAGTAAGCAAAGTAGCTAAACTGACTTTGGTCTTATCTGGAAACTCTTATTTTAATATCAATTCCATGACCAAAGTGATTGTAGGCAATGCATGGGTGTCTTTCAGTTTCTTTCCTAAATTTTTGTAGTGCTGTAAAAGACAGCAAGATGTCTAGCTTGTTCTGAGAATGGCTGACTTGATTTTCTTTAAGTAGTGGCTAGCAGTTCTTTCCACTTTCCTCCTGAGTAAGAAGCAATATCAATAAAAGTGTCTGAAACAGTAAAAAAACAGACAAAAATACAGTAGTCTTTTGGTAATTTCTCTCTGTTGTGGTTTAACCCCAGCCAGCAACCAAGTACCCTGTCAATCTAGTCCAAATAAAGGTAGGATCCTGAAAATAGAAAAGTCTATGTGACTTTATTAGGAATGTAAAAGCCACTTTTACTCTTCTGGCCACTTTCCTGTATTTTCTATTAAGACAGTATGAATCAAGAAATGAGAAAGCAGCCATCATTCCATGGGGAACAATGCCACGATTTTGACTGGAGAAAAAGAGGCTGAGGGAAGTACCTGAAAGGAGGTTGTAGTGATGTGGGGCTTGGGCTGTTCTCCCAAGTAACAAGCGATAGGACAAAGAGGAAATGGCCTCAGGTTGTGCCAAGAGAGGTTTATGTTGGATATTCAGAAAAGATCCTCTCCTGAAAGGTTGTCAAGCATTGGAACAGGCTGCCCAAGGAAGTTGTAGAGTCTGGAGGTATTTAAAAGATGTGGCCCTTGGAGACATCGTTTAGTGGTGGGCCGGGCAGTGCTGAGGAAAGGGTTGGACTCAGTGACCTTAAGGGTGTTTTCCAACCTACATCATACTGATTCTATGGATTCTGGTATTGTAAAAGCTCAAACAAAATATACACATAGGTGGCAAAATGAGAGACAGTTGTGGAATATTAAAGTGTATTAGCTTTTCTGGCATGGATTCTATTTGACTTCCTATGGTCATGCTCTCTTTTCTCCTAAGTCATATGGTATTATGCAACTTCAGTTCTATTTCTGTCAATCATGAGTTGAGGCCAAGGTTTTTCATGACAGCATAGCTGATGAGAGCTGTCTTTCTTACTGAAGTCCTAATCTACAAAAGGGCATTAGAGAATTGTTTCATTCTCCAAACCTCCCTATTGTAAAGATAGGATATTTGGCTGGACTTTTAGAAATGTAAGAGAATGTATTCTCTTCCTGCTAGATAACTCCACTCAACATGCCTTTTACATCTAAAACTCTTCAAGAAAATGATATTTGTTAATGAATATGTCCATAGCAGCAGCTAGTTTGAGGGTCCACAACAGAAACAAATTTCATATGGAAATATTCCAAATAGTACATGAACTATTGTTTAAGGTTTGCATTGGGGATATAAAAAGGAGAGACAAAAACATAATACTTTGAGTTATCAACAATTATTTGAAAAGATGTGATAGTTAAAAAGTAGCAGAAAATTAATTTCTAAATCAGATGAGTTTCAGTTCTATGATCTACCTCTTGTTTTTTGTCTTGTAATAGAGATAGAGAATTGATCATTAGTCATATGAAAGCTGTAGAAGACACCCTTCATAAGGTAAGAATTTAAAATTATTCCTCTGATTTGTATTTCTAAATCTATCAAAGCTTTACCACTGCTTTTGCTCAGGAGAGGAGTAGAAGTTGTAAGGTGGCTTCCTTTTCTTAGAGTTTATTTCCACCTTCAACTTCTTTATCTGAAAAAACTGTTCATTTTTAGTGAAGTAAAATACAATTTTATAATACACAAACTTCTTATTTCTTACTACAAAACTTAACTACAAAAATCCACTTTTCTTCCCTTAATAGCTGAGACCACTATTTCTAGTTACCAAGTGAAGACAGTTGACTATCCAAATAGCTAACAATTTTTATGGAGCTAAGTCCATGCCGTGTAAGCCAGAGGTCATTTGGTGATGTCACATGCATGTTGGCCATAAAACCATATGGCTTTCTGAATGCTACTTTAGTCTTTGATACATGATAAAACATAAGGAAAGACAGTAAGATGTAACCTGTAGTCAGAAACTTTCATGATATTTTCATGGCATTTTTTAAATTCAGTAGTAATCTTAGGTATTCTCTTTGACTTGCACAGTTTTGCTGTGGTATAGCATTATTTGAAAGTCCAACAAAGCTTGTATATTAATTATTTAGGCAAAAGGACTGTTTTAACTGTAGCTCTAGTTGTTGATTGTTTTAGAACTGTTTTTAGTCTAGAGAAAAACAAAGCAAAATAAGTGTTTTTATTACCTTGGAGTGTTAATTTCCCTTATCACATCTTGAATTCACAGCAACATGGGAATCTATTCTTCATTTTAGTTTCTGTGTTCACCAAAACTAATTTAATTTTCAGATACTTTTTTCAAGTCTTTCTTTCCTTTAATGTTCAAGAAAGTGACAGAACCTAAAACTGTGTGGTTTAGCTGCAGCAAACTGTGCTGGTAGAAACTATCTTGCTTTTTGCCCCCACCTTTTTCATACTGGCTTTCTTTAAGCATAAAAACTCATGTCATGCAGAAGGTGTTGTGTTTTGCAGTAAGAGATACATGTCCTTGGCATTCAGAATTTATTGTCCTGGATTGCAAGGTTACATTTTGGTTTTGAAAGCAATGCCATTATGTGCACAAGGATTGAAGTGTTTGGGGAAAGGCTATAGAGAAGGCCACATGCTTAGTACTGATTAACCTGATGCAGTGATTTGCTTGAGAAACAGCCATCTTTCTTCTGAAAAATTTAGTTACCATATTGTTTCTTAATTCTTGATGTACATAGTTGTTAAGCCCTTGTAGCATGTTAGTGAGTAGCAAACTAATTTATCCTTTCTGGTTTGTCAACCTAAAGAATAAGAAAACATAAGAATTAGAAATGTCAGGATGTTCCTTTCAGCAGGAACTAAAAAAATTGATTGTGAATAATTCAAAATTTGACATACTATTTCTCCTAGAAGAACAAAGGGAAATTATTGATTTTGTTTGGGAAGTATCTGAAATGTAAACCCTACATCATAATGGTAACTAATTACCTAGCATTAGTGAACATGGCTGAGGTGTAAATGATAAAGTTTACACTGTTGTTCTTAAAGGGTTTCTCACCCAGTAAAAAATCAGAACATAAGAAATGGATTATGTACTAGTAAAAGAACCATAAGCCTTTCTTTCTCCACTAGAAATTCTGGGATTTACTTTTGTTTTAAGAAAGACATCAAAAGAAAATGGGTAAAGTTCAGAATCAACTGAAGTACTACGAGTAACTGCAGCTTTACTTACAGGAGTTTGAAATTGAAGGTTTTGATATTTCTGTGTTGATGTATTCATCAGCAAATATCCACAAAATTCCACTGTATCACTTCAAGATCTGTATTATTAATTCATAATGCTAAATTTTTACCTATAGATCTCAGAGGGATTTTTCAGACATCCTTAGTAATCTTAGTTAGACTCAGGATAAGACAGTGTATTCTGATCCATTAAACTAGCCTCATTCCTCTCCATATTCTATCCCTTCAAGTATTCCAGAAGTCAACAATGTGGGTACTAGATCATCTGCCTTTGGGTATATAGGTGTGTAACATTCTGCAAACAAAAGCAGGAGAAATCGGAGCCAAGGGAAACAATCTCTGTGTGTGCTTCTAATATGCCCCTGGACCAGAGATAATTTACACCACTTTCTGCCCTGCACTATGAGTGGATGAAACATCTAGTATCATACATTTGACTTTGCCAAAAAGTGCCTGGGCATGCTTGTGCCCAGAATGATTCTTTCAAGACCATTGTGGAGCTACCTTTTTAATCTTCGTGAATATTTATGAAGCATAACCATTGAAGAACTTGAGCACTGAATATGCTAAGAGAGAAAATATTTTTAGCAACTAGTTTCCTGTCCTTCATAAATTACAAGATGTTCTTTAGAAAGTTATTTTTTGTCTTACCCTGGGTCTTGTCACATTAGCTATCTTTATCCTATGCCTGGAGCTGAATTATTTCCACAAAACTTCCTGATAATATAAGAGATCTTTCTTCATCTTATACCATCTAAATATTATGGACAAATACCTAAATGCAAAGTGAATGTTTTAACAAACTAAAAAAATCAAAACAGAATATTGCCAAGGACAAACAGAGACCTCAAGAGGATTATGGTTTGGTTCAGTTTTATTCTCAAATACTGAAGATGACCAGAAGGTAGTAGCAAAATGATAACAGAAATAAATAAAATTTTACTGAAAGAGTGATGAAAGGAAATTCCATCTACTTGAAGTTCAAACATAGAAAGTTTTCTTAAAATGTCTTCTAATAAAAAGAAAAATAATTTAAGAACATGTCTTATTTTAAAACCCATGGGCAGTCCGTTTTTAAGTATGAAAAATAAGTTATTTCTCGAAACACTTTCCTCTCAAAACGTTGTTATTTTTTGTTATAAAATAAATCCTTGTTATGCTTGCTGATAAACTGTGTTCCATTATTAATTTCCTCTTGATTTCTTAATATTCTGTTTGTATAAACAGGTAAGAGATATTAAATCTCTTCATTTCCATTACTAGATTCTTTAATGTGTAGTTAATCATCTATTAGTTATGGTAATAATGCCACTGTTGTGGGTGCAATCCTTGTATGGGCCAGTGATTTAAAAGTGGACTTCATGATCTTTGTGGGTCCCTTCCAGCTCAGAATATTCTGTGATCCTGTAATCCCATCAGAGGAAGAAATAATTTTACACTATCTCTGCTGAAATCTTCAGCTTCCCCTTGTATTGCTTCTCAGTTTGAGTGCTTTTTTGGATTAGCCTTGGCCAGCAAGCCAGATGCCCACCCAGATGGTCTCTCAGTCCTCCTCTAGAGGACAGGGGGGCAAAACAGGATGAGAAAGCTCATGTGTTGAGATCTAGACAGAGACATTGCATAGTAGTTATCATCACAGGTAAAACAGCTGACCTGGGAAAACGATTTTAATTTGTTTTTTGAAGTAGATTTGGAGAGGTAGAAACAATTTCAAAATTAGCATTACCCTGCCTTTTAATCTCAGCTTCACTTGTGACTGCTCTGCTCATCCTGTGAGGCACAGGGGTTTGCAGGCAGTCCACACCCACTCCTCTCTGCAGCTCCTACCTCCTCATGCTGTTTCCCTGCATCACTGTGGGCTCTCCATGTGGGCTGCCATCTTTCAAGAATATCTGTTTCGGCATGGACTCTCCATGGATATTAATTCCTTCAGGAACTATCCTGAAGGATTTTCTCGACCTCCTCTGGAAGGGGATCTGTCATGGAATATGGTGTGGATATGCCCCAACACAGCCCTCTCTCTGTGCTATGAGGAAATACCTAATCCAGTGCCTTAAGTGTTTCTGCTTCACTTCTTTTCTGACTTAGATATTCAGTATTTTTGTTCCCTCCTTCTCTCCCTGTGTGATGGGTTTTTCTCATTCTTAAATTCATTTTCACAGAGGGGCTGCCAGCAGAGCTGTGGGGCTTAGCTGTGACCTGTGGTGGGTCGGGAACCAGAGGTGTCTAGAACCCACTTTGTCCTGCACACATCCGTCCTCACAGAGACTGCACCTGGTACACTGCTATAGCTGCCTCCTTTTCAGCCTGCCTAAATCTCTATTCTCTACATATAGCCTGTGCTATACACCACCATGAGAAGTCATTCTAGTGAGCCACTCTTCAAAGTGACAGAAAATTTTTTGTTTTTCCTTGTACTCTTAACTATCAAAATCTTGACAAGTTTAGTCTATCATAGTCTGTCCTGGCTGCTTAGGATTTGGCTGTTTTAGCAGGTTAATCAAATACAACCTGCTCACTGTTTTTCCCAATACCAGAGTTAGCAACCTACGCATTCTGACACTTTGGGACACACCAGCACACCAGTGAGATCCCAAAGTGATCAAAGCACCTATCCAGTGTGCTCCTTTCCTTCTGGCACTTGGAGAGAAGAATTATTCTTTGTCCACTTCTGTAGTGCACTTCATTTCTGCTGATTGAAAGGTTCATATGCTAGCTAGCAGAACAACTTCCATGCAGACGTGTCAGCAGTCATGCCTTGAAATCCATCCACTGTTGTGTTTCATTGCCTCACTGTGACCCCTGTTGTCTCCTCTGAAATGCCCCTAAACTGCTTATGAGATCTGGGTCCCATGACTCTGTCATTGAAAAAAATATGAACACTGTATCATCCATCCCATAATATATTTTTTAAAATACAAAGACAGAACTATATTTCTTTATTTAATTTAATGGTTTGGGTTTTTATAATACAGCACATATAATATAGTTATATAATGCAGTTGGAGATGGGGTGAGGCCATTGAATACTTGAGAATTAGTAAGGTTGTAGCAGTAGGTTGTTATTTCTGATGTGGTCCATAGTAATCAAATGCATTTCCTTATGATGACAGTTTTATGGACTGCAAGGAATTAATTTGCAATAGGTTTAAGTCCATATACAAGTGACTACATCGGAAAAAACACTCAAGTGTAAGTGGCAATAATTGTTAGTTGCAGCAATGAGACCACAAATTGATCAGGTCCTGGAAGAAGAAAACACTTATGAGACTTAAGTTAGCTGTCCCTGTCAGACTGCAGTAGATATGACCTGACACATTCAGGTATACTGATCAGCCACATTTCTCTCAGTAAACTGGGATTTATAGTCCATCATATTATTTAGTTATCTCAATAATGATTTAAAAGCCCTCATTTTAGAGATCTCAATTCTTTTTTGCCTAACCTAACAACACTCCCAAGATGGTTTATCTGTGTGTTAGACACATTAATATTAACTGTGAAACCTGCTTTATATGTGTGCTCAAAGTCTGTCCATCACTGTGGTCCTGGGTTGTTCTCAACTGGCCCTATCACAGGCCTATTGAAACAGTGAGTATGTGTACAGGCAAAAAAATTACCAAGAAAACCCAATTAGGTTGTTAAAATTCTAAACAATTTCTGTAAGAAGTTTGCAGTAGAAAACCAGCTATTATTTCTCTGTAATAAGAAAAAAGTGCAATAAAAATATTACTTTTTCTCCTCCTGCATCTCAAATGAGCGCTTCTTAATTTCAGTGTTTGATGAATGACTTTTGTTTCCCCTCCTAGCAATCTGACTTTCTTGATCCGTGTTCCTAAAGATCAGTTGTGCAGGACATACAGGTGTTAGCACAGCTGGCTTGCTGATGACAACCCTGTCCATATAGCTGTCTAGTGTGTCATCACTCATATTGTTCAGTGTCATTCTGACCTAGCCAAGCTAAAAATGGTACTCCAGCTCAAGAGGGATTTAAAAACCTTCACAAAGTAAAGATAAGACATTATCGAATGTCATATCCATGTGCTTAACTGTTTTCAGTTTGGATGTATCTAAGTAACTAATTTCAGGATATATTTGTTTCTATATTTTGGTTTTCTTTGTTGGTTTTAAGGTGATTTTTTTGATTTTATTTTGGGTAGATTGTTTGTTTGGGTTTTTTTTTTTGTAGGTGGAGGTGGGTTTTTTGGATTTTTGTTTGTTTGTTTGTTTTGGGTTTTTTAAAAGGCTGAATACTTATATATAATTTGCCTTCAGTAAAGAGAAATCCTTGTTTTGAGAATTGTGGAATTATTGACTACATTAATGGTTATTTTCTCCCGACATAGGTTCATTTTCAGCCCAAGGTCACTGAAACCTTTTCATAGGGGATGTATTGTAGTGCACATCTTGCAGCTATAGAGAAGCTTAGGTGCCGTGGTCAACATTTGCAAAAAACCAACTGTGGATCAAATTAATATCTTATTCAACTGACCATGCAGTGTGTGTATGTAGTAATATCAGAAAGCTTGAATTAATCTGATAGGTAAGTCTCGGATGGTAGTCTGCTCTGCAAATTAATTTCCATAATCTTGACTAGTCCTGAAGGGAAGAAAAAAAAGAAAAAAAAAATGTCAAGCACACCCAAAACATCAGTTTTATGAGATATATCTCCTTTACACAAACACTGTTATTCAGTAATTAATGCTCTCTTAGAAAGCACCTGTGAAATGGCTTGTTTTGTAATTAAATACAAATTTGTATGGCAGTAATCAGAAAGCACAGTCACTGAATCAGTATGCTAATACAGAGATTTTCAGTAGTTATTCTATTGAGGTAAATATTCGGTATAACTAATTGCGATAATGTATGACCACCTACAGTAAGGTATATCAAAATGCTATTTAAACCTCCACTATCAACAGAAGTCAGACCCCTGGACTTGAGGACATATTTCTTTTGATGAATGAATGTGCAATGATCTGATGGCTTTTAATGATGACTCAAACCTAACTGTGATGGCCATGTAACAAGTATCCATTAAACTGTTTCCCCTTCTGTCCTATAAGACACTCTTGTCTGAGCAAAATATATTGTGATTTGGTGTAGTTTGGTTTTTATCCCTCTCGGGGAAAAAAAAAATAAAGGTTTGATGCGGTGTTTTTGCAGTTCAATTGACAAATTTGGTTCCAAATACCATCCCGCACCTCATTGTCTCTCTAATTGTGTCTATAATTTCCCAGTTTTTAGGTGCTTGATTTAAAGTGCCTTCAGTTTAAGATACGCAGTCTTGTCACAGACTTGTCACAGGCAATCTTTTGACTTCTGGAGTGATCCTTGGTTGCTGAAACATCCTGATGGAAAATATTGTATCTGAAATTATATAGGCCCTCATTCGATAAGATGAATATACACTTTTTGTAGTAATTTCCTTACTTTCAGAGCAGGCTCAGACTGGTATTAACAGCAACCAATATTAACAGATTTACTCTATGATCTGACAGGGTGCTGTGGGAGGTACTTCTTTGGATATTACTTGTGCCAAATCCTGCAGCAAATAATTTGGGGTCTGTATTCCATTAAATGGATCACACTTAGATTGATCACTTTTTTAGGTTTTCTAGAGAGCCCCAAATATTAGAATGTATCCTGAGGAAAATAATCTGTATCAGCAACTTACTTGAAGAACTACTGTTATCAAGACTATTCAGTATTATTGTTGGGGGAACTTCTTCCTGTATATTAATTTATATTTTTAATATGGGGTAAGAAAACTTTAGCTACTCATATTAAATGTGAAAAAAAAAGAAGTGTTCATGAAGGTTTAATTCTATCCAACAATGTATAAAATATTATTCTTCTTAGTTCTATAATCATTTGTATAACACTATAACAAATACTTGCCCATTCAAAGCGGTTACTATGTAACTTATTTCTGTTAAAATGCTTCCCTTGGCAAAGGACTGTGAGTACGTGTGCATGTTTTAAACCTGTGTAATATGGCCCCCCTCAACATGCTGCCCTGGAGGTACGGACACTATGCAGCTAAATCAGACACAGACTTGCAAGACTGTGGTTAAGACTAAGATTTGCATTCAAACTGCTTTGTTTTACTTAAAAAGTTCCAAACTCATTTTTATCTGTTGTATGTCACATGCAGAGCACATAGCAGTGTGGTAGAAACCATTTTGCTTGTAATCTTAGAATGATCTCTGTTTTTGCAGTTGTATCAGCAATATGGTGATCTTAGACAAACAGATTAAATCACTATTTTCCATTTGCTTATCACCAAATCACAGTAGATCTTGTTCTGCTCTTTAAATTGCAGATAATATGCTATTTAAAAAGTAGTAGAAAAGAAAAATAAGTGTAAAAATAAGTATTTATAATGTAGAGTTAGTGAACTTTGAAATTATAAAATATTCTCATATATAGCTTACATTGTGAAGTTTATATCCATAAATTATTTTATTTTATTTTCACCATAAGAAAGCATTGAATTAGGAACAAAATAAAAACTAAAATCTTGGGTTTGTTGTACCAGTCAGATAGCAACTGGGAAAAAACATTAGGAAGGCTGAGCACATTCTAATACCATTTACAACTTCCCAGCATTTAGTATCATGTCTCTATTGGCATAACTGGATATACCACATCAAAATGTGCACAGAAAAACCAATGTAAGCACCAGAGTGGACTGCAGACAAAACTACTATTATCTAGAGCAGCAGAAAATTTTAAAGTTCATTTTTGGACATGTAGAATTAGCCCATCAAATTCTACACCTTGGCTCAGTCAATAACGTAACTTCAGTTTATTATTCAGTTTCAGCTTTGATCTGAATTAATGAGTACTTTATTGATTTTAAATTGAGTGGCTATAGTGTTGTCTTCTTTGTTGCTCTCCTAATTAATTAAAAAGTTAAACACTGTCATAAGTCACTCTTCTTCTTTATTTTAAAATGCTATGAGTATTGTAGTAGAGGTTGGATTTGTGATTTTGCCTGTTTTCATATAGTATTTATATATGTCTAAACTGAAAAATGTAATGATCATATTTAGAAGCATGCTGTCACGATACTTAACTATACTCTGTATAAAATCACTCTTGAAACTTTTCCCAATCTCAGATAAAATTATGTTTACGAAAATCAGAAATGAACAATGGATAATCACTAACAATGGATAAATATAAATTTATATAATTTTAGAATATAGGGAAGTGAAACTGGTTTTAGACATTTTTCATCATTGCAATAAGCCTGATTAGCTGATTAGATGTTTTAGATTTTAACATAAAGCTCTCTAGCCTCAGGGGACCTTTCGGACAAAATGGTCTTGCTTTAGAGTTCATATGTAAGAAAAAAAAAAGTCATTAAATACAAAAAAGCTCTAAAAATTTCATTTTAAATTAGCTGCATAGGATTGTTCTTTTGCCTGTTGAGCTTCCAAAAATACCCTCTTTTAAAAAAGAAATTAAATTACCCATTTTATCTTTGCCTCATAGTTCTGTAATGTAAGTTTATATGTGAGTACTGTTTTTACTGCTTTAGAAAATGAGGAAATAAATACAATTTCCCAATTCCTGTTGTTTCTTTCTGGATCTCAAAAAGCCAATAGACAGAAGTTATTAAATTAGTTTTTTACTAAGATTTCATACAGATCTGGTCTCTCCAACATGAGTCCATGCAGGCATGACCATTATTGCTTTCCAGTCCTTGAATAGGTAGGCAGCTTGGAATGTTTTCACTTCTAGTGAAACAGTATAGTATATTTGTACAGCATACACCCAGTCTTTTGTTCTTACAATTTTCCTGACCCTCATGAGGATTTTGCAAAAGGAAAAGTTTGTATTCATTTTCAGTTTCTCGGTATGCATACTGATAATGAGATGTACTCTCTGCAATCTAAGTACTTACAAACACAAAAAAGTATTTGGTTTGTTTTTTAATTGTGAATCCTCATATCAAAATTTTTTAATATTCTCTTTAAGAAGCATACTTTTCTGATGCAGTGGTATTAATGGCATTTGTACACCACAATGCAGCCATTTTAAAAATGGGGTTTGTATTTTATTGTTCAGTGAGTGTCAGACCCCAATACTGAAATAGAGAGTTTGAAACTAATAGGGTTAAAAGGACTTCTACTGTCTGTATTGTGTATATATTATACCTACATTGCTTATACATTGTTTTTTTCCCCCTAGTATTAGCAATCTGCTTTTGTACTTTGACATAGGGATTTCCCTTGTGAATTTTGTCACAGAAAAAAGAGAATCATCAATATCGCAGTTAAACTTGACTTTCAAAGCTAATAGTATCTCATTTGGGGGCTGAAATTTAATAAATTTTCTTTGATTCTGTTTGAGTTTTTAAACATCAAACAATGAATTGGCCAGGGTGCAGTAAAATATTTAGATCTATTGACTACGGTTCAGAAGGGTAGAAGGCAAAACACTGGTGGTTTGATGTTGATAAATTCTTAGTACCTTAATCCACATTAATGTTTTCTTTTATCTGTGTGCATACTGGCAGCAAAGACACTGAAAAGTTGCTGTGTATATAAGCTATAAAAATGTAAATCAGGTGTGTGTGTGTGGTGTGTGTGTGTGTGTGCATGTGTGTGTATTTAAAGCAATGTATTTTGTTATCTTCAGCAAGGTTAACATCTGACCAGAATTACACATGCTGACAGAACACTCTAGAGAGTGTGTTTGTTCCACAGGACTGTGTATCCTGAACCTAGTGCACTATGTGTGCAAAAAATGTGTAGAGGACCTTTCCTGTTATAAAAATTGCATCATAGTGCATATGTTTGGCAGCCACAGGTATTGACAGGAATTCTTTAGGTCAACTTGGGAAATGTAGGGCTCCCTATTCCCACAGAACAGAGGAACGAATAAAATAAAATCTCTTCTTCTTTGTATCAGTAGATTTGCACATGCTTCTTTCAATCAGAGCAGATTTCAAAGGCTCTGCTATTATTTGAAATCTGTTCACTCATAATCAAGATTTTACAAGAATCTAATTTTGTAAGTGGTTACAGAAAAGTAATCTGGGATTTAAATGAATAGATTTATGTTTTAATTCATGTTCAGTGCATTCTTGTGGGCAAGGCAGCCTCTAAAAAACCCTGACATTTATTAAAATAGTACTTAGTAAATGGTATATCTGTTGATTTATATGTATTTAGAATATATCCAGTATATGTTTTAGAATATATTTAGTGTATGTTTTAGTATTAGACTGTGTATTAGGTCATTAGAACAGTAAATTTTTTTTTTTTTGCAGTACTCACTATTGCTACTCAACAGATGTAGTGTATGCCAAATGAATGGATTTAATCTATTCGTTTGTACTAACATATATTTGTATGTGTGCCTATCCGTCTGTATTAGACTATAATCTGACTACTGGCATCTCCAGGAGGCGGACGTTGTAAATTTTGTACTAAATAGAATGAAAATTGGGTGTGTGGCATCATTTGGCGTGTGAGCATAAGTGGTGTGGCCGCGGAAGGCGCGCGTTCAATCCGCGCGGCGGCGGGTCCGCGCTGGCAGACGGACGCACGGACATGTCGCGATGGGCCCGGCAGCGCGGCGCTCCCTGCCCGGAGCGCTCCGGCGTTCCCGCCGCGCCGGGCCCGAGGACAAAAGCGCGGGCGGCGCTGCCGCGCGCGGCCGGCAGGTGGCACTGCGACACCAACGGCGCGCGCCGCCAGGGGCGGCCTGCGCTTTGTGCCGAGCCGGGGAACCGCGCCAAAGGCATGGAGCCCGCGCAGGGCCCGAGTGCCTCCCGCACCCAGCCCGCAAAAAGCAGCGGCTCTTTCTTCCTCCCGCTCCCCACCCCCTCCCCCCCTTATTAATTGGAAAGCTGCAGGTTAGTTCGTTTTGCTTTATTTGTGGATTATTCATTTAATTTTGACTTTTGACTGAGTTGTTTCCAAATGAACCTTATTCTGGAGGATTAATACCAGAGACAGAACTCACATGCCAGCTTCTCATTGATGTGATCACATGAACTTTTTAATTTCACAGCTCATATTTGCTTAAGTTAGAAGTACAATTGCAGTACAACAGTACAATTACTGTTTCTTTTCTTACGAGGTTTTTGCAGGCGACAGATCTGTGAAATATATACGCCAGCTGGGCTACAGAACCCTTGGTGTCTTTTCTTCTCATTTCAGACCAGGGGAAGATGCTTTTTCTTCTTAACATTCTCTCCCAGCACTCTGAATTAGAGATTTATTTGCAACGAAAAATCAATTAGTCCTAAATTTATTCATGGATTTCAGGTCCAGCGATCAATGCAAGTCCACTCAGTGGGCTCAAGGGGACCCAGTTCATCCCAGTTAATGTGTCTGAAGGGGAATTACCATTGATGCTGTTTTTTTCCCTTCAGGTCAGAGATCAGGCCTTGCTGCTGTGTACTGCAGCAGCTACGAATGACTTCACCCTGGAGCTACCCAAACTGCACCTGGAGACCTTTTCAGAGGAAGGGCTGAAGGGCAGGCCAGAGGCTGCAGCATTTCAGGTTAGAGTCTAAAATAATCCTGTTTCTTGTTTTCATTTTTGCAACTGAGAACAAGAAGCTAGACTGCTCTGAATGTGTGGAGAAGAAAATGCTTCAAAACTAATGTAGTCAACAGTTGAAAGAGAAGTAATTTTCATATATACTGTTGGATATGGTATTTCAGAGATGATGTGAACTTTTTATTTGGCTGATATAATGTTAAATAACTGACAGGGATATGACCATGGAAAACCACAAATTCTGTATTTGAAAATTAATATCACTCTATCCCACCCCCCTTTCTCTGCTTAATTTAAGCAAGACAAGTAGAAATTAAAAACCAGGGAGGGGAGGCAAGGTTTTATGCTGCTACTTGGTCATTATCAGATTTTTTCATATTTCAGTGTTAGAATTAACAGTGATCTTTAGCACTCATCATTTAGAAGAAACTTCTATTTGGAATACTTTAGTACAGGAGATGTTTTGTTTATGTAGGTTTAAATATTTATGTGTTTCAAAATACTAATTTTATTAGGAGGAAACTGGGGAAAAGAAGAGAAATTAACTAAAAATTTACACATCTTCAGATGTAAAAATGGATTCTGGGCAATGCCTCCTTATTGTTTCTAAGTTTGTTATGTCTTCTCTACAAACTATGCCTTAGTCTTTATAGCTGTGCAGAATACGTTATTGTTAAAAACAGAATATTTCGTTTTCCCAGTGAGAGAACAAAAGGCAGAGTGACTACATATTTCTTTTGTTGTGTTCTTCTATCTAAATCAGAGAGAGTAAAGGTAGTCAAGTAAAGTGCACAGATATTAGGAAATGAAAATGTTGCATAATGTGTATACTTTTCTGTAGTAACCTTTAAAATTTTTTGTAGATTTTCAGTTCTAGATGCAGTATATAATTTCAGGAACAGCATCACAAAACCAAACATTCAAGAAGGGCTAAACTGGAAATTTTTCACTGTTGCCTTTTTGCATGCATTTCTTTCAATACAAAAAATATTTAAGTTATGTGTGTATTATCATGTTTCCATAATAAAGTAATAATATGCAACTGCATGAGATTCCTGTGCACCTTAGGAAGCATAGCTGTACATCTCTGGCGGAGGGTAGGTTGCAAATGCTTCCCCATACAGTGATGATCACTTTTAAAGCTGCACAAAAAGCTCCACAGGTGCATCTTTAAGAAGCTGTCACAGAAATCACCAGCTTTTAAATACCACTCTTCTAATTTAGATGCCTGTTTGGTGATACCTGCTTCTTTTTTTTTTTTGTCTCATCCCAACTTCCATACTTTTTTGACCTTCCAGTGATTGCAGAAGCATTTCCAAGATAGCCTATTCTGTCATTATTTCTAAGAATAGAGACAGAAGTATAAAAACTGCATTTCTCATTTGAACAGAGTACTTGTGCTATAGCTCACCCATAGTAATGCATGTGCTGCACGAGTAGTGCAGTGATGTAAACCTACTTTTTGTTTACCTGACAGCTTCAGTTACACTTGGTTACTTTGTGCATACACAAACGGCTCCAATTGTTCAGTTTGTATTACTGTGAGGTTCCTTTCCTCCTTCCCTTTCTCCTTTTCCCTTTTGCTTCTCTTCCTCTTCTCTCCCTATCTCTAGTTACATAGTGCCTTTTTTATAACTTTCTAAGCACACTGTAAAGATTTTCTTATGAAATTTTCCTTTTGTAGCTGGGCGTCGGCTAATTGATGTTAATTCCATGCAAAACTACATTAAGAGCAATCCTGTAATTTTGAATGAAGTAAACTGTGAGAAATTACTTTATGGACACTTCTCTTTAGAACCAGTGGAATTGTTTGCCTGCATGTTCTCTAGAACTGCCATAGTTAGTCTGTGGTAAGTAGGACTCAGTTAAAGGCCTTATTATCTACAAGTGTTAGACATCAGGAGTTTTTTCCCAAGTTTAAGTTTATTGGTATTTGATAGTATATTTTTTTAATTGCATGAAAAATTAAGATCTTAAATTTGACAGTGTGATAGGAATGAAGCACTGGCTATTGGAACTGTTGCATACTGACAGAACATGACATTGTCCTATTTTTATTATTCATGCATCCAGTTTGTAGTAGGTGATTGAGATCAATAATTAATTATATATCCATTGGTCTGAATGTATCACTTCTTCATTGTATGGAAGTGGCATGTATCTTTTAAAAAATAGTACCCTCTAGTTTCAGCCTTAAGGTAATGAAATAAAATATTTGGAGACACCATTCTGTATATCTTCTCCAAAGCCTGCACTTCATGGAATGGCTCTTAAATTGCAAAGTTACGTAGTTGAAATGTTAAGTTATTCAACAAGCATATCCTTGCACTAAGCATCTTCTAAAGCCCCATGCACGTAGTGAAAGTATGACTTAATTTGTAGGCATTTGTTAAATTCTTGAGGACTGCAGAAGAATTACTATAGTAGTTTGAAAATGTCACTTCAGTTGGATAAAAAATGAAAAAGGTGTAATATCTCTAAGATTAAAATATGATTGCTATAGCTTTGAAAAAGTCTCACCTGATATTTAATTGCTGGGAAGAAATTTATGTCACAAAATTGTGCTATTTTGTTATTTAAGTTTGAAAGTTGAAAATTATCTATTGTTTTCAAGCACCTGTAACACAGTGAACGCAGCATTTAAAGTGTGCTGTTCTGGCCATGCCCTGATGTTCCTACTGGAGAGAAAAAGTGGAGCCATATGTGATGCCTCCTATGAATACAGGATATAGGGTTCAGCAGGCAACTAAAATGGTATTGCTAATTCTGGTAGTCATGCTTGGCAGATGACTATTTAAATTAATCAGTAGAGGTTATCAGCTCTTTAGGAAATACACAATTCAATTGGGTTACATCTTTAAAATGGGAATAAAGTTAATTAATAATCTTAACTCTCTTCTTTTTTGGCTCACAGAAGAAGTGGGCATTCAGAAAAATAATTCTGAATTGTCTCAACTACTTTTACATCGAAAATGTAATTGATACTAATGCCAAGCATTATTACCTAAAGACAATTCATAAATCCCCCAAATAAATCCAATGGGATTTAAATGTCTATGTATAAGTAATTAAGTTTACGTTTCTTCTGTTTGGAGAGGTAGACACACAAGGGTAGAAACTGGTACGAAAGAAACTTCTTGAAGCAAATTTAGGTACTTCAGACACATATGTTAATGTTGCGTTTTAAAGGAATTATAGTTGATTTCTGCTAAAATGACTTCTAAATATTTATCAGCATGATCCAACCTATCTGAAGACATGACTTCAGATACTAGTTGAACACAGAAAAAAACTGGGAAAAGGATCTGGGAGTGCTGGTTGACAGTGGCTTCATACAAGCCAGCAGTGCCCAGGTGGCCAAGAAGGCCAATGGCATCCTGGCCTGGATCAGCAACAGTGTGGCCAGCAGGGCCAGGGCAGGGATTGTCCCCCTGTACTCAGCACTGGTGGAGGCCACATCTCAAGTGCTGTGTCCAGATCTGGGCCCCTCCCTCACTCACTACCGGACAGACATTGGGAGGCTGGAGTATGTCCAGAGAAGGGCAACAGAGCTGGAGAAGGGTCTGGAGCACAACTCCTGTGAGGAGTAGCTGAAGGAGCTGGTGTTGTGTAGCTTGGGAGAAGGGAGGCTCAGAGGATTCCTGTCCTGATTTAAAGGACAGCTGTCTGTCAAGGAAGGTGGGAAACTCCCTTTGAATGGAAAATCTAACCCCGTTCCCTCCAAATTATTACAACTTTGAAATTACGGGGCTTTCAGGCGAAGATATAGGGAAAGGAATAACAGTTCTTTATTACGGTATGTGTGTGTGTATAACAAGACAAACCAGCAGCTCGGCGCTGACAGAAGCAGAGCCCAAAGCCGCTCCCGGCCCTCTCTGGGCCGCAGGCGCCTTCCCCGCCGGTGCAGTTCCGCCCGCAGCCGGCAGGGGCGCTGCTGGCTCCCGGCGGGCAGGGCGGGTGCGGGGACTCCCCGCGGCTGCAGGGGGCGCTGTGCGCGAGCCCGGCCGCTCCCCTCATGTGGGCAATGGCGGACAGGCCGGCAGAACGGGGCTTCCTTTACAAACCCCAGTGGCAGCCGAGCCTAGTGCCCCTCTGGATGGCAAAACGAACTGCAGCAGACCCTCAGAGCAGCCAGCTGGTACAGCAGAGGCAGCCAGTGGCCACACGTAGAGTGGCCACCAAAGACTCCAAAACAAAGACTCCAGAGCCGTGGCAGGAGCTGCAGAAGCCCTGGTGAACATGGAGTATCAGGTTAAGGTGCAGCAAAAAACCCAAAGCAGTGGCAGAAAACAGCAGAGCTGGGCAGCATCAGAAAACAGCAGGGATGGGGAGGGGCAGGCAGGTTGCTGCAGGCAGCTGCTACAAGCCTCCAGGAAAGTCTCCCTCCAGGAAATGATTGGGTCCCCTTCCCAGTGAGGTCGGATGTTAGAAAGCTCCCAGTTCAACAGTTGCTCTTGTAAGTGGACCCTCACCCATGAAAAGGAGATGTAGTGAAAGACAAAAGGTCTGCAGAGGCAGCGAATCCTCTGGCCTAACAGCCCGGCACAGAAATTGTACGCTCAGGAGGGAGAGAGTGGGAGCGAGGCAGGGGCCCAGCCCCTCACCCCCAGCCAAAATCTCGTGGTCTCTCTGCACTTCCCAAGAGAGACCCCCTCAGCCAAGAGACAGCAGCAAACTGCACCCTTCCCTCTCCTCTTCCTCCCAGCCACATCCTTTGTCTCTTAACTATTCTCATTAACATCTCATAGGCAACAAATGGCAGACAATTTCATGAGAGAAATAAAAAAAACCAAAAAGTCCTAACCTCCAGCAACTCATTGCTCTCCACAGCTACCTGAAAGGAAGTTATAGTCAGGTTGTAGTCAGTCTCTTCTCCCAGGCAACTAGCAACAGGACAAGAGGATATAGGCTCCAGCTGTGCCTGTGGAGTTTCATGTTGGACATCAGAAAGGTGGTAAGGCATTGGAATGGACTTACCAGGAATATGGTAGAATTATCATCTTTGGAGGCGTTCAAGGAACAGCTGGATGTGGGTCTTGGTTTGTTGGTGTGGTGGTGTTCAGTCAAGGGTTGATGATCTTGGAGGCCTTTTCCAGCAATAACAATTCTGTGATTCTCTTCTCCAGGTTGGGTTTGAGATGGTTAAGTTTTCACTTTGTCTTGCCTCTGTTTTTGTCTGTCTCTGCCACCCGCTCTCTGCTGCCTGTCTGTGTGTCCTCTCTGCACGCTCCCCACTGCACGCATGCGCTCCTGGCTATGCACTTGCTGCTGTGTGCGCACTGACCACATGCACCCACTCTTGCTTTCCCTCTCCCTGCATGCCTGCTCTCTCTGCACTGCGGATTCTGGAGCTTTCCTTCAGTCAGTCTCTATGTGCTACACTGCCTGGGCCTGCCTCTCTCTTCTGCTTCCTGTGCCTCTTTCCCGCTCTGTCTTCCTTGCTCTGAATCAGTCTTTCTGTCCCTCCTGTCCCTCTGCCTCTCCCTTCCACCTGCCCTGTCTTGCTCCCTCTATTTTCAGCATGTATCCATCCGTTCGTGCAGGTTTAGGAAGTCAACCTGGGATTTACATGTACTTCTTTGCCATTCTTAGGTGTTTTGAGGTCATTTAAAATAAAAAGTGCAGTAATAAAATGAAGGCTTATAGTTTTAGAAGTAATACAGTCAAGTACTGACATATATTCAGTGTTAGCATTAATCACTATAAATTTACGAAGAAGTAGGTTTTTTCCATTTATGCATTCATGCATGATTTAGTCATGCATTATATAATTGTGCTGTAGGTCCACTTTTTCTAATTAATTGGACAAACATAAATGTAGTTTTAGGAGCTTCCTAATTTGTATTTATTTTCACTTGTTTATTAATTTTAGATTTATGCTTGATAGATTAGATGGTGAAAGATATGCATAATTCTGCTGATAATTTTCCTCCAAATAATAAACACTTTCTCATTTGTGTGTTCACTTGTCAATAAAAAAGTTCTTACCAAATTGAGGAAGCAAGTGATTTCAAAGGTAACATTATAATTCTGTCATCAGATCTTATCCTGTGCATAGGGCTTGTCTTTCAAACATAAATCAATTCTGGTAAGAGGATTTAATGAGCTGAATTAATCGTAGAGCAGCTGCTTAAAAACAATATTACTAGTATTTTAAATCTTGTACTTTTGTTTTAAATTTTTTTTTCTTTTATTAACATGGCTGTTAAAAAGAAAATTATCTTAATACTTCAGAAAGAAGAAATGGTTTCTAGAGTCTTAAAGATGCATCATGCACACTCTTGTAGTGTTTTATTTTTACTTACATTTATTACTTTTAATTTTACACTGTTTCACCAGAGAAGGAACTATCAATTGAATTACAGAGGCCAAAATGCTGCCTCCTCTGGTATCACATTGCTGTTTCTTGTCAAGTAAAACTGGGTCTTCATTGTCCAGGAGTTTAGCAGCTGCTATCAGCTGGGCTGCCCTCCCATCTCCAAAAGGACTAATTTTTTCTTTTGCTTGCCAAAAGGACTACTCTCATACCTAGTGTCAAAATGTGGTGCTTCTGGACTGACCACAAGGCTGTCTAAAATACACTGTTGAAAGAGAAAAGTGATTCTTTATTATGCTCCTTTACACTTTCATTTTGAGTTGAAGTACTCATAAATAAGTAAATGTTTCAAAAGCATTAGAGTGGGGCCACACTTTTTGCAAACCTAACCTATTGCTATCATCAATCTAGGAAAATAAAGTTGGTGTAGGACTTTAGCAATGATTGACATCCAAGTAAAGTCTGAATAACCAGGCTGAAGAGATGTAAAGTGGAGAACTCTAATTTAATCTTCATGAAAGAGTTCAGCTGGTATTTGGGGTCATGTCTCCAGATATGTTGTATCATGCTGCTAAATATTTGGAAGCCATTTTACCATAATTCTGTATAATTAGTTTAAAACATAAGAATAATGTATATTAGGAAAATATTGTTTAATATGCTAAAAAATGAGATCTCTTCTAACTGCCAGTGATGTTGGAAATTTGCCTTCTATAATTTGAATTTCACACTGTTTCTCCATTCCACCACTTAACTGCTCAGCTTCCTTTCCTCTTCACAGCATTTCTGTTAGCAGTCTTTTTTTCCTCTCCCATACAGGCCCTCTCTCCTTCCCTTTTTTCTCTGCTCCTTACCATTAGCCTCTTTCCCTCACTTTTTCAGTCACCCTAGCACTTCTTTATTTCTTCAGTTGCCTTTCTTCATCCTACTAAATTAGGACAGATTATATGAAGAACCTTCTCAGAGGGTGTTGTAGTTAGCTGGAACACTCTTGCACTCCAGCCCTGCTAAGTTTTGGCCTTAGGGACCATAAATATCAAAGTCAGTGTCTGTAATCACCAATTAATCAATTACTGAAAACTCTCTTTGTGCCTGTGACAGTACTAACTCTTGTCCAGCCCCTTTTGTAAGCACTATCAGTTTTGTAAAAACTTTGCAGCTAAGATGATGATTTTCATTATTATCTTGAATGCCAAAGTTAGTATATAATCATTTAGCCTTTCAGTAACCTCTCAATGGAAGTTTTACTTTTTTGGCCTTATCAAGCAATCATGTCACTATCTGTCTTTGTCAACTTAGACTCTTTCATGTATTTATATCTGTTGCATGTGGGTGATGTCTTAGAAATTACCTGTGCTAATATGCAAAAAAGCTCTTTAAGAACTGTGTAAAATACAATCTTAATTAACTAAGTTTATTTATTTAGTTTTGCTTCTGCTTGTAATCCTGAATTTTTTTTTTCACCTGGCTACCAGGTTGCTGCATGTTTTAGCAGGAGGCATCTTTCCTGTTTACTAGTCAATGTCCTTTCATGAGAAAAATTACTCTAGAGTCATGGTGATCCCAATATGTATCCAAAGCTGCCTCAGTCAATAAGAGCAGACTCCTAATAGCTGTAATTGAAAAATAAAGCATCATTTTATCACAGATGATATCAAATATAGTTCTCATAACACCTTGTTAGGCAGATATTTTTACTTCAGAAATCCTGTCTTTCAGAACTGCATGTGTTTGTCTGTGCACAGCATCTTCAGAAAAGGAGTAGTTTTCACAGATAGCAACAGTGTAAATTTGACTCATTTTTAGAGAGTGTGTACTGTGTACTATTGCGATGCAGACAAGTCCATTAAGAAGCATAGATATTTAATTGTTGGTAATCATGTGGGTTACAAATTAAATTCATGAAGTGAAGACCATGAATGATTGGAATTGTCTGGAGTCTTACATTTTTTGTACAGGGTCTTTTAATTTCAAAAACTAAAAAAATGCTGAGCAAGTGAGCCTAAACAATACAACTTAATAAGACAATAGACTATATTACACAAATGTTTAAGTAACAGAAACAGAATCAGACTATTTTCTATTCTTACATTAAAAAAAACCTTCTTGCTGAAATGCTGAGACTTGTTTAGTCTTTTTTTTTGCTTAACTGCTTAGTAGTCCATTATTATGAAACATGTCTTCTTGTTATTCTTATCAATTGTTTACAGAGGAAGAAGAAATTATTAAATATTACACTGTATTAGTACAAGAATTTCGTAATGGAATCACAGGAGAAATTGCTGCCCAGATACTGTATTTTGTTGGACCTTGTAGTTAAAGACCTGGGAGAGGAAGGGTTATCCACAACTTGAGTGAGTTTATTATGGCTTAGTGATTTGCTGATTGATTTCATTTGCTGTCAGTTAAGGCTCTCTTAATGTCAAGCTTTCTTTGCATAATGCCTTGAAATAAAGACTGATGAAGATTTTTCAGATTGATGCTGCTTATATAAACTGACCGTGATTTGCCCTTCTGCATGACAATATAAGTGACAGCAGTTAGACAAAAATATAGTAGTGAATATGCAACTTAAGGATTATACAGTAAATCTTTCAGAATATAAAACTTGGCATAAAAAAAAAGGTTGTTCTCTTATTACCACATTTATCATGTATTGGAGAAGTAGAGTGGGGTAGCAATACAACTGAGGTAAAATTTGAAGACAGTAAGTTTTGAAAGGATTGAAAGTTAAACTGTTTTGTTTTACCAGATCCTAACAATTGGTCACGAATTAATTTTGGTGGGGGGTTTTGCTGAGAATTTTGGTGGTGTTTTGTTGTTAGTGGTTTTTTGGGGGTTTTTTTTGGTAGAAAGGGTTGTATAAATTTTGGCTTATATATCCACATATGTTATTACCTGCAAATTTTATTTTTTACATTATTATTTTGCAGTAATCATAACGAGTTATTTTGAAGCTGCTGTCTTGATTTTTCATTTACTGAATTGATTGCTTGTCTAGTGACATGTGTTGGTAGTATCCTAGGATCACAAACTCCAACATTATATTGGACTGTGAAAAACACAAATGCTTGGATTTGTAACATCTGTGCTATAGGTGGCCAGGACTGATGTGTTTTAAATAAGGCACTCAGTACTTGTCCATTGCAGTACCCAATTTCATTATATGATTTTAGAACTCTCCCTTCATTATGGTCTTGTCTCTCATCTTTGAACTCTCCCTGTTAAATGCAAAAGGTGGTAAGAAATTAGTGGGTGAGGAGGGAATGGAGACAGCTGGAGAGTGCTCTAATTAATGGAAATAAGCTGAATGTGTAACTGTTGTGTAAATCTGAATAATAAGGATACACAGACTGCATGTTGGCAAGTTTATATGTAAAGGATTGGATCTTCTATGTCT
This sequence comes from Ammospiza nelsoni, assembly GCF_027579445.1. Taxonomy (NCBI): domain Eukaryota; kingdom Metazoa; phylum Chordata; class Aves; order Passeriformes; family Passerellidae; genus Ammospiza; species Ammospiza nelsoni. The sequence continues at coordinate 37,864,734 of NC_080669.1, read as the reverse complement.
TTTAAGAAGATAATATCCATGGAATGACAAAATTTTGTTTATCCTCCTGGAACTTTGATAAAACTTGAGATTCCTCTGGATTGCTTCAACATCAGGATTTTTTTGGTAAAAGAGCAGTTCTAAACTAAAGATTGGGAGAGAAGAATAATCCCTACCACCTGTGTGGACAAATTCATGATGTACATTTAATGCCTGAGGACTATTTTAGTTCTAATTTCTCTCTGTTAAGCGGCAGATTGTTTGTTCTTTTCCACTACCAGCACCCATTGGTGGATCCCCCTCTTTCTCTTCACCTTAACTGAAAAATACTAAAGGGAGAGACCTGCCATTGACACAGTGTATAGTGCTAGACTTTCCCTCCATCCAGTTTTCCAGTCTCAGATATTTTTGGTTTTTGGTTAATAGTGTGCAAGCAAAAAGTTACAAGTTGAAGTTTATATTCTCAAGTTTTTACACATGCTTCCAAAGACCACAGGATTGGGTTTTGAGCAGAGATTCCCCTACATGACAAAATGTGATGTTTGACTGGACCTTGGAAAAGGTCACTGTCCTAGATGCTCAATTTTTTCTGTCTTATTCCACATGAGACTTGCCACAAATTTTACTCCTTTGAGATATGGACTGTGGGATTGAATAAATCTTTTATGCCTAGAGGGCACATAGAATAGCAGTAAGCTGGTTGTCCCTGCTCAGATTTGGCAGGGAAAAGGACAAAAAAAAAAAAAAAAAGAGTATAAGAAGCAGTGCTAAAATGTCTCCAGAAGTTTTCCCAGGCTTCACCATTGTAATTGACAGATGTTCTGAAAATGGTAGAAATCATCTATAGTTTCTGGAGTTTGTAAGCTATGGAAGTGATTTCTCTGTTACCAACATTCATAGGCTCAATTTTCTCATAATTACTCATAAAACACCTTACTGCAAGTAGTGGCCCTACTCTGAAAAATGGATAAAAGAAATAGTGGTGAATTAACATCAGAAATAGTTCGAAAAATGCTACTCTCTCGGCTCTTTTTAAGTTAGGATGGCCTAAGTTAATTTAGGCCTTTCAGTTAGGATCCATGGATAAGAGCCATCTGCTTTTGTTTATCCACCATTAAGGTCACCACTCAAGTACATGATACTGTGATGCCAGCCATTACCAAATTCAGTAGAAAGATTAGAAAGGGCCTTCTCAATCTCATTACAACACTCCATGATATGGGATGTTTTACTTCTGATTCTATTACTGAAGGATACTTTATGCTTTCTAGGCAGACTTACCTCAACATTGCCTTTTCTCCTTACATAGTTGCTATAAGCATCCAGTTTTATAAATAGAATTCAGAAAGTCACTTTATATCTTATGCTTCTAAGGAATTGGATCTAGTTGTTGACTCTTGGCCAGACCAGGGAAATGGCCTTACTTGCCAGGCTCCCAACCTAATAATCCAAATCACATTCTGCAGTCTTATCATAAGTTCCCACTTACTGAAAAGGCACTTGGTGCATTTGCTAAAGACAAAGCAGAAAGTCATGTCTTCCAAAATAAGAGCTCTACCATCAGAAAAGTTCGTGTCTTCTTCTCTTTTGTTAAGGAAACTTCCCAGTCTGGCCATTCATGAGACTCTGGCAGAGACAATTCCCAACGTCAGAGGCTTTCACTGTTGGGAGTGAAGCCCTTCACAGTGGGTGGCTCCAGTGAGCTGATGGGTGCCCTGCTTGACTCCTCACACAGCCCACCCTCACATGCACTCAGACCAGTTTCCTCACAGGTCCCAGGTGTCCCATAGCAGTGTCTCACGTGTCTCAGTCCATAAAGCCATTTATTCACAGTGCAGTAACACAGAAACAGCTCGAGCTGGTCCCTCTGGGCAAGACCCCCAGCAAAGGAACCCCAGATCTTGTACAGCCTCAGTCTCCCCGCATGCAAGTCTTGCTCTTCTTCCTGAGTCATTAACTTCTGTCCCCACTCTCTGTTTCCATCCGCCTAGATGGTGTCACCAATCTCCTTTGTTATGCCAAAGGTAGGCAATTCCCAGCTCCTGATGTGTCTGTCACCATCCATTCACCTGGCTGCTTCATCCATATTCATACTCCCTGTTATCCTGAAATTTGGCAGTTCACAGGCTCCCACCCAGAGCTCAGATTACATCTCAATCTGTGGCTTGCTTGTCCAGCTAGCTGGGCCAGATGTATCACCCAGCTCTTTCAACCAAAGTTGCTGCTGTTCTAAGTGAAAAGCATTCCTACTTAGATTCTTGACCTCAGAGGCCAGACTTCAGTATAGGGGAGTCTCATTCATCCATCCACCGATTTTTAGCTTGTGTTGGTTGGGATATATACCTTTCTGAGCTGAGCTAATCTCTCATATGACAAATGGCAAAAAGACAGACAAACACAATCACTTTTTCCCAACAAGAGTTTTCTTCAGCTGTAAACCCATTGTTTTAGGAGTAAATATTCAGAGATGATAGGGATAATTTTATTTGATCTTCCTCAGATTATAGTGGTTAAAAGCAAACTTTGTGAAAAAATATTTTATTTATATAATACTAACCTTTAAGGATAGCAAATTTTCAAGCTCAGTGATGATGCCCCTTCTGTCAGACATTTACTTTGGAAAGAGGGTTGCTAATGTCTGTGCTCATTGTGAGATTTGGTATTAGGTATACTGTGTTTAAATTTCCTCCTCATCATTTGGAACAAAAGCTGTTGTCACTGAAATTTCTAATAAAACATTTTCATAGCAGAAATAACTCTTGAAAGCAAATGGATTACTGCTTTTTCCTGGACTGCCATCATGAATTTGTGTAATTAATTGGAAGCCAAAGTGAAAAACTTAATTTGTGATCCAACCAAACAGGTATACTTCAGAATTTTCTTGCAAAACTACAAAATATTGCTTTATGTAGGATTAAATACTTTTGTTGAATTAAAATGCAGTGCTACCATGAGCATTCTTAAGAAAAACAGAAGAAATGAAGCAAGTGTTTCATATAACTTTGCAGAGTTTTCTAGCCCCTAGGCTCTTTAGACTTGGGCATTCACCTAAAATCTGGTACAGGGATTAGGACTCAATAGTGAGTATTAATGTGTGAGCCATACAATCACAGTTGTCATATTGACTAAACCTGCTGGAAGAGACCTTGGTCTCTCTTAGTAAATGGCAACTAGATCATATACTATGCTCAGCTTTTTGTGTGGAAAATAAAAAGTGGATGCATTTCCCCTTTCTATCCATATGTAAAATATTTAATTAACTTTGAAAATGTTTTAATATACAATTTTAAAGCTCCTTCTTGTGGCTAGAAGGGAATAATCTATAGTACTTCATAGCTCTAGCCAAAATATTTAAGGAAATGTCTGTATGAGCTCAGATTTTTTTCTCTTGGAGTCAGCAACAGGCTTTTTCTACAGCAGTTAAAACTGAGTCGGTATTTTTTTCGCAAACATATTTCTTTTCTAAAAGTAATTGAAATCAGTCTTAGTTAAGAGAGTACTATTTAAAAGCAATGAAAAATAATATTCTAATTTTCAGTAAACTACTATCTTAGCAAATAGTTGAATTAGTTACTTATGATGGACAGTTTGTAGACAGCATTTCAAACAGCAGAAGAGTTTTTCAGATCTCATATTTACCTCACATTTACATTCCATGTGAAGTTGTTTTAGATTTTTCTACTTCACGATCTGATAGCTTAACACCTGCTTCTGTCCCCTCCTTGAAATGTTCTACACATTCACCCATAGTAAATCCATAGATTTTAAGCAATTGAGGCTTAGTGTTAAGGTAACATTTATTTATAAAAATGGGTTTGTTTATATAAGATATCCATATGTAAGATATGAGGAACAAGATGTCATTTTAAGGAATGAGAAAATGAGACTATGCTTTTTAAAATTTATTTTAGTAACATATATTCAGTTTTGGGAAGCAGAATTCTATACTTCAATATTTGTATGGTTTTTTCTGGTTCCAAGATGTCACTTCAATAGGCCAAAGGCAATACCATCAAGTTTCAGACAACTTGTACTTTACTTGACATTTCACGTGAATTTTGATGGGAAGTTTTGCTCTCTTCTTTCCCTCAACACTGATTGTGTGATTGGATACCATTGTGTTTTGTAGTAAGACTGCATCCGGACTTTTCTGTAGTAACTGTTGCTGTTTGGCTCTTCTCATCAGTGATAATGCATTATACTTGCATTAGGTAGATTTTCATGCTCACTTAAAATGTAGGCTTTATAGTAGTGTCAGTGACTACCCTTCTCTCTTTCATCCCTGTCTAGAATATACACTGCAAAAGAAGCTGATATACACTGAGAAGAAGACAGGATACCAGCCTGAAACTTCTTTCAGTTTCCATTTCTTTCTTACTAAAGTCACTTCCTTGAAAAATTCTAACCTTTCTTCACAAACTTACATATTCATTTTGAATCAAGACTCTAAGAGGATGGGAAGAGTGGTAGCATTTTCCCCATTTGTAGTTTAAATTACAAATTCTTTGGGGCCAGAATTGTTTCTCCTTTACATTTTGCATGCAACTATGCTTGACTTTGTGCAATAGACAGTGAGAATGGTCTTTGCATATAAAGACCAGGTCTTATTGGCCTTTAAAAATTGGTATTTCCTTAATTTTGTGAAGTGACAATTTTCTTGCTTATTCCAGAGTTATTTCTAAATAGTCAAGGCTGCAGGTAGCCAGTTCCTTTGCTATAAAATTCTCAGGATGCTTTCTGCCTGGTCATACCAACTAAACACATTTGTCTTAATTTATCAGTTTCTAAAAGATTGAGGTAATTTCTGAAAGTCTTACACTTTGGAATAATTTTCATGGCAATTGTTGTTATGCTCATCCACTGTGGTTTCCAGTAGAAGCACTTTCTCTAGCGTCGCTGTCAATTTCAATGCTCTCTTTCAATTTTCTTGTAGGAAGTCATGTCATTACCTCTTGCAGAGAATCTAGCCTTTTATTTAGAGCTTCATTCCCTTGGGGTATCTGCTGAGACCTACAGGGTAAAGTAATTGTTATTGAAGCGAAGGGGATAGAGTTAGGCCCCGTGTGTGGCACTGAGTCAGCTTTTGTTGGGGGAAAAAAAAGTTGTAACAAAACTGACCTGCTTTTTGGCACATTTAAATTGTGCATGCCACGCTTGAATGGAACTGAACAAAAAGTTTAGTGTTGAAATGAGATACAAGGAGAATAGATCATTAAAGAAGTGCCAAACAGCTGCAAAAGTGCAATTTTGCTGAATGCAGTTTCCCTTGAGGTTTTTTCCCCCCATTCCAGAGAAGCTGCTGTATTTATATCCTTCACTGATGCCACTAGATGTTTTGTACTATGGGTCAAGGCAGCCACGATGGATTTTCAAATGCTCAAATGTATGGGGAAAATTTATTGCAATAATTTCATCTCAAAATATAGCTCTCTTAAAGATATAATAATTATCCTGAAATCTTGTTTCTGAAAACAAAAACTAATTGATGTATGTTTTGTTTTCTGGACTCACTTTAATGAATCTTATGTATGTTAGTTCAAAGCAAGGCAGTAATGATACACATACAGAACCCCACTCTATGGAGTTTTGTTTTCTGCCAGTTGTTTTTGCCTGAATTCCACTTCAGCCAAACTCTGTACCAGGAATGAAATTCTCAGTCTTTTCAGATTCTTGTGTAAGTGGTTTGTTAATTTAGTTAGCCAGTGTTAATCTTTCATTCTTATGAAGTTCATTCATTATTCCCTCTCTTGTTCTTTTTTATCTTTTTGTATGCATAGTCCTGTGGTAATTTGCTATGTGCTAACACTGTTTAGTTGAATAATTCCTGAAAGAAGGGCCAAGCAGTCAAACATGAATTACAACTTTTCTGTATGTCTCTGGTTTTTAAAGTATGTTATATAAAGTAGATGGCCTTGTTATTCTGACTGCTCCATCTGATGTTACAAAGTCAATGCTTATATTGTCAGGCTGTTATTCTTTTTGACACCTTTTAATAAGCATCATTTCAGCACAGTAAACCTTCCTTTAGGTTTATTTCTTTCGAACATGAGATGCAGTTCTAGGATAACAGCATGCCAAATAAGTCCTGAGATAATGTAATAGCACTGATATGAAAATAAAGAAACTGATTTTTAATAAGTTAGTATTTTATTTGTAACTTTAGAGTAGTGGAAAACTTTAAATGGAAATTTTCATTAACTACAATTTGTAACTCATAATCAATATAATTTTTTTAAACTCTGTTCTCAATATCCAAACACCAAGCACAAGGGAGACAACATGTTTAGTGTTTTAGGTGGGAATTTAAAAGGCCGTTTTTATAATGTATGATAAATACATTAACACTTTGATGAGAAGTCTTCTGCTAATTTGCGTATGCTGATCTCTATTTCTTGTTGTATGTTTCTACTATAACTTCAATGAGAACAGCTAAAGTTTGAATAACCTTTGAATTTCAGAAATTAATTTTTTAAAAAGATTGGTTTTCTTTTTGTGTTTCCAATTTCTTGAAAATTGTTATGTAATTTGTCAGTATTAGCCATTTTTCACTTTAAATAAAGTATTTCAGATGAAATAATGCTTGAAATAAAGTACTGGAGATTGAAGTCTTTCAGTCTTGTAGATTTACAGGCAGCAATACATGGAAATGCAGTTTTATGGCATCTATAACACCATCCACCTGAAAATTACTGGCTATAGAAATGGTGTACAGAATTAGACAGTGACTGGTTATTCAAAAGTGCATGCATGGGCTGTTACAAAACATGGCTTTACATGTCCCCTGGAGAACTGTCCTAAGCTTAAGTGTTTTCAGTCCTTTTAAAGATTAATATAGGGAAAGAAAGCGTGACTTAAATGTTGCTCTTTTGCTCTGATGTTCACTGGTTTGTAGCTTATAAACAGCATCAACTTAGTTAATTTTATTTTTCTCTCAACTTTGGTTTCTCTTCCTCACCGACTTGTAGCCAAAGCCAAAACTTTTTATGCATACCCTCATATTACAGATGAGACCTCTGAAAGGTCATAAAGGCCTTCTTCCACTCAAAATCTTCAGAGGCCTTTTTTCTAATTGAGTAAAGATCTAAAGTTTAAAATACTTAGTTCCCTTATGATGTGACCTGATTTAAAAAAAAAAAAAACCCTGATTTTGCTCTCAAAGACAGTTAAAGTCTTAGGGACTCCTAAGATTCTCCCTCTTAGGGGTTTTCTGGATAGGGATACTGTTTTACAGCTACTGTTCAGTAGCTGTAAAAAAAGAGATTGTCAGAAGTATTTAGACTTAAAATTATCTGTCCATTGAAAGTTATACTTGAAAAGAGAATTTGGGCACTTTTGCACATTTTCTCCCTGGTCCAACATCTTCAGCCTAAAAGCATCCTTTTTCCATGCCAACTCTAAGAATATAGTTTTATCTTGTGAGTTGTAGCCAGTTGCCTGGGAATTAATGCCTCTGAAGTTTTCATGAAGCTGCCTGTGTCTTGTCTTAGTGCTGGAGCACAGGTCTCCTCTCACAGAAACTTTTGGATTAAAAGCACTCCTACCTTTTGCTTCTGCCATATCAGTACTATGTGACATAGGATGTTGATGTCATAATTGATATTGACATCCTCTATACATTAAAGCATTGAATGGAGTGAAAAGAAAGGAAAGAGATTGCTGTAAAAAACCCATTCAGCATCTGATTATTTCTTCTTTTTGTTTTTGATTATTGTGAAGCAATTATGTACAATTTTTGCTCTTAAAATTTGACAATCCTAGGTGAATTTCAGTCACTGGATTTGTGTTCAGTCTCTAGGATGACTTTGTACTAATCGCTGCATTTGCTTGAGGTTGGAAGGGACCTCTGATGGTCCTTTGGTCCAAGCCCCTTGCAAAAGCAAGGAGGAACACCTAGACCCAGTAATGTTTAAAATCAGTATTCTTCAACTCCACTGTTTCTGTGACCTCCTTAATTAAGTCTTCTCCCCCCTAACTTTCCTACAATTCTCATCTAAAAATGTTTTAGATTTCAGAATGAGTTGCAGTAATATTGGTTCCTGTAAGTCTGGGGATCACTATGTCTTGCCTTTCTGAACAGAAGTAATTTTCTGGTATGTGTTCTTGAAACATTTTGTGTGTAACTGAAGACAAATTTTTATTGTTTTATGGTCTGTTCTCAGTTTTAATGTCACACTATTACCAGCATATTCAAAATGAGAAGTGCTTGCTTAGATGCAGACCATGCAAAAGTGTACAAATGCCAAATTTTATGTTTTAAAAATTAATCAGGAGTGTTGCTGAAACATCTTATTGTTATGTATACTTAAAAACTATATATATATCTCTTACTGCTATGTGTACTTAAAAACAAAAGAAAGCACTCATTAGGAGGAGTGGAAGAAATTTCTGCAGAGCCAGGTTTGCATTCTGGGAAATTCTGTCATCTGACTTTCTTGAACAGAAACAGTTTCCAGAGCTGCAGATATATTTGTATCTGTAAAGTTCAAATAGGGATCTCATTTGAAATTCTGAACTATTACACAGATACCTTTAAGGTGTAGGTGACGGATATTATAACTTGCATGTGGCTGGGTTCTATGCCCATTCCTTGTGTATCGGGCTTAACAGTAACTTTTGAATTGTTGAAGACAGATCTCTCAATCTGTGACTGACATAAGTTTCTTAAAATCATTTGTGCGTTCCAGGGGCACATCTGAAAACCCAATATACTTGCCCTTCCCCATATGGCATTTAGAATAAGTATTCTTCATGCTCATGCCACCCCTGGAAGTGCTAAAAATAATTTAGGCAAGAAAGGCCTAAACTAACTCTGACTCTTTGCTAGGGAGTTGGGATATACTGGAAGGACTGTGTACAAATGGGTGCATAAATGCCGTCTTCCACATTCATAAGGAACCATTAGTAACTGCAAAACTACTTTCTTCTGGACTAAAAAGAAATCTAAGATATTAAAAAAATTGCTATGTGTGAAAATAAAAGTTTGCGAATACATTCTTTCCTAGATTTAAAATTTTAAAATTCATTAAATGAGAGAACAAATTAAATATCTGTGTAAGTCAGCAATGAATTAAATAATGCTGTTTCAGATAACTGCATGGCCTTAGAGTACCTGTGGAGATGTAGGATGAAGCTGTATGACTTAGCGGCTTCACTACCTTTGTAGTAGCAGAGGTAAAAGGATGAAGTTAAGGAAATGTCTCTACATTCTAGTTCAGTGAAACCTTTAAATATCATGTGTGAAAGGAACACATGAGATTCTTTCTATGAGATATGAGACACAGCTTGTTATGCAGTGGGTCACAGGCCCAAGTAATAGTCCTATTTCAACACGTCTGATTTTTAATGTGTGGGCTGTTGCCATTTGAAGACTCTCAGGCAGTATTATGTGGCGTGAGATATATCCCCACTCCTTCTTGGTATTGTTTCTGAATAGATGCAGCATTTTAGTTGTGTTGAATGTGAAATAAAAAAAAATTAAAAGCAGGACTAGAGTTGACAGTGGCAGGCTTACAGAGCTATGTGAATACACTATCAGGGTTAGAACCATAGCATTTAAAACATTTTGGATATTTTTTTCTGATAAGAAAAGATAGGGTGGTGTTGACTTGCCATAGCAGTTTTCTACACTTAACAATAAAATAACCTGATAGATTTCAGTGGTTACCTTTATTCTGAAAAGCAGCAGTGTGTTTGAGAACAAGGAAAGGAAAACAGTTAAAAACAGTTAACTTAGTGAATGTCTGGTTGTGGTACCATAGTTTATAAGTCTGTACTACAGACATATTCAGAAAGCCAATTTTATTTTATCTGTTATATGTTCTTACAGTTGCAGCTTGCTATGGCTCATTTCAAAGGGGAAAACTGTAACTTACAAAATGTGATTAACCAGTTGTAAAGACCAATAATCTCAAAAGTGTTAGACTCTTTAGAATATATAAAGTTACCACTATTGTCAAATCATTTGTTCTCTCTTGTGCTGATAACTTTATTATCAGTCTGATCAATATTACACAATTGGGACAGTCTTACACTATATATGTGAAAACAATTATATTTTCCCTGCTATACTGTAATTAGATTATTTGCTTCCAGAGATCTGTAGCTTTACAGTATTTCTTTTGTTTCTGACAAATTAATTTTCTTAACATGAATTGGGAGGACTAATTTTGAAAGTATGAAAAATCACCTAAAATTGTGTAGTGAATCTTTATAAACAAATTGCATGTTCACCGAGCTTTGTAGTTAAATAAAATAAAAAATAGTATCAACTGTTCAGTGCAGTACTGCATGTTTGAAAATAGCTCACTTTGTAATTGGAGTACACAGTCATTTGCTTTTCCTCAAAGCTATCAATATTTCAGATTTTTGAAGAAGTAGAAAATCTCATGTTCGACCTCTGGTTAAGTCCTTACTTACAACCTAAGTGCCTGGTTTACAACTTTTGTTTGATTTTTCCAATTAATAAAAATTAGATCTTCTCTAATGATATATGCTACTTGGCATTTAAGTATAGCTTGTCTGGCACTAAAGATTTGCTTTACTTTTTAAAGGCTGTAATTCAAAGTTTCATGGAAGTCTACCAACTTGCAGTTTCCAGAGTTGAAATATTAGTGAGAGAAGCAGAATCTTTTCAGCTTGACACTGCAGCCCTAAAGTCCAGGCTCCAAACTGCTAGTCTTCATAAAAGGGACCTTACAAGTGGTAAGTGTTCTTTTCAAGCAATTTTTGTCTTACCAGTGTGGCTTCTTACGCAGCATCTCTCTTCATGCTGTATAGTTTCTGTAGGGGAAATACAGTAATATTTATGTATAAATGTAATAGAGCAATAAAACCAGTGTGAATAGAAACTTTTTCTGAAGAGAAATTGAATGGTAAAAGTTAACACAGGGTTTAATTTTTGCTACCGTATCTTCTACAAGGACCTGTTCACATGCTAGAAAAGTACACATTGTGAATTTTACCCGTACAGTAATAGTTGAACTTTGGACCTGTAGAATTTTACATCTAGAGATGTTGGATGTTAAACCAGAATGTTATTAGCTTCATGTAATCAAAGTGTTTCTTAGGAGATCTGAATTATTTTTAGACAATTGTGGTTATGAATGATACTTCTCAGTAAATTTACAAAGTTAATTTCAAAAAATAATTTCTGGTCTAAAAATATTGTTGCCCACAAACTGCTTGGATATGTGTAAGGGTAATAAGGTCAGCCTTCAGATTTGATATCTGTCTCTAGGGGAATTACTAAATGCAGATTTATTTGTGTCACACAGTCCAGAGGCCAGGCACATAAACTGTCATAAATATGTAGCCAAGTATCTCTGGAGTGAGACTGTGTAGGATGTGAAACACTCAGTGTATTTCTCCCCATCTCTTCTTAGTTTTCCACAGAGGATAAAGGAGAAGGCTTTAGAGTTCATTTTATTGGTGGTGGTTGTTGTTCTTCTTCTTCCCTTCCTACTGTCTTTTCTTTTAGTCTTGTGTAGTAAATGGCCATAAAGAAAATGAGTATTGTTTGTCTTTCTTTTTGAAACAGGAGACCTGTAAGAAGAGAGCTGTCGCAATGCAAATGACACAAATACTGTAGCAAACATATAGGGAAAGGCTGTGACTGTGGCTTTGGTTCTTTCCAACAGAATTATATTAATTTCTCATCCTACTTCTAACAACACTATGGGAAATTACTGCAAATATAAACTCTGTTAATCGATGCTGAATTTGAGTTTTAACATCTTGAGGTGACAATTGTTGAATGAAAACTTTGTTTATTTCTGATTACACAGCCTTTCTAAGAAATGAAATGACTTCACTGAAATTGGTTTTTTCCTCTTCCAACCAGACTCTTTTGATGTCTTCTGCTATGTTTATGTGTGTCCTGCTGAGCCTGTGCCCAATGTAATTGGACTTTTCCTTTGCCTGTTATGGTTGTTTTTGACCACTTGTTTACTACAGATTGGGAAGTCTGCCAAACTTGCAGCAAGGTTTGCTTTCATTTGCATTGAGAGGGCTTTTAACAAAGATTATGCTAGTCCTGTCTATGAAGGGCTTTGCAGTGGCCTGATACATTACAGTGAAAACCAGCTCTTGGATGTTTGTGTAAATGCAGTGTTTTTAAAGTAGTTTGTATCTGCATGCAGTGCCAATGTAAAGATTGCATTGTGGAGGGATCTCTTAGCCCTCTGGGGAGAACAGTAGTTCTTCCTTTAGATGAAGTTTAATTTGAATCTAGGCCTAAGCATTAATATGAAATGTTTTAAAATTTTAATGTAAAAGTGAAAACATTCAGAATGAGAGTCTCAAGTTGCCATGAAAAAGTGATTATGGTATATTTTGTAGTATCTGGGTTTTCTGTAAATTTGTCCCTAATATTTGTAAAAGTTGCATTAAGCATGAATTTTAATAACTTAAGGCAGCACAGCTTTGCAGTGTGACTTAGATTTTAAACGTTGTAGTTGATACTGTTTTGGTTTGATTTTGAGGAAGTTCACTGAATTGCTTTCTCTAGTGAAAAAAGTAGAACAGATTTTTTTCCTTATTTTAAATGAAAGGGAGCAATGACTTCTTGAGTACATATGTGGTTTCAAAATTAGACTAGCTGTGTTAGTTTTAATTCACTGTCTTCAATCATATTTCCATTGCAGACAAAATTTTACATGGAGGTGGCAAACATAGCAGTTGGACTGTATTGGTTGCAGGCCTTTGTATGACATATGTTTGTGTTTCCTGAAGAGTAACTACTGCTCAGTGCTGAAATACATTTTTTAAATCTTACAGTTGTGTATCATGTGTGGACTCTTACTTTATCAAATTGGGATTTATCTCACATGTCGTGGCTGTTTCTTGAAGTCTTTTATGCTAGTCGCTTAAGGATCTTGCCCTGTCTTACATTGCATGCAAGTTTGGCCCATCCATGAACATTGATATTTTCCATGCTTATTGCTTTCCTAATTGACTGGTTTCTACTGAAATTTCGTAACTATGTCACCTTTCTTTCTATTCACACCACTTCTCTCTTCTGCTGCTTTGGGTTTTGCTAATAATTTTAAAAACAAAATTGATGGCATGAGGCAAAATTGGTGATTCTAACTCTTCATCTTTTATCTCAGACTCCGAATTGACATCTCCATCCTCCAGTCCATTTCTAGTCCAAGCACTTTCCTTCTAGTCAACAGAGTTTAGATTCTGAGATTGCTATATGTGGTCATGCTAATGCCAACAGAGGGGAACGAGAAGGGATGTGATTATGATGGACAGAGGTGAGATAAACACTGGAAACATTGCTTATAGGGAAGAGAATTATGTAGGGAGAAGTGAAGTCAGTGGCAGAATGTCTCTGTAGTCTTCATTAGTGCCCAGTTATCTATCAGTCGTACTTGTCTTTGATGATTCTGACTCTGTGGAGAAAAGGCCCTGTGCATTTTTAAATCTTGCAACTCTTTAAAATTCAGTATGGCTGAAAAACAGCTTAGGTTTTCTACCTGTCTTCCTTTCTTCTTCTTTCCTTCCTTCTGCTCCCCCTCCCTTCCTCCTCCCCTCTCCCTGCCCTCCCCCCCCACCTTTTTCTATTGTTCTCTATTCCTGAGGGTTCTTGGTTGGCTGGTTTCAGTTTTTTTAACTTCTTCTGATTTTTTGTTTGTTACCAACTGCTTCTGAAATTTCCCTTTCATTTCTAAAATGTTCCTTTTTTTTCTTCTATTAGGAAACTATCAACATTTTGTAATAGTCCTTCCTGCCTATTTCTTGTTTAGAAACATCCAGTAATATAAATATCATGAACTGGACTGTGCTGAATTCTACTGTCTTTATTAATTTTTATTCTTCTTCAGATACATTGCTTTATTATTATACTTGCACATTCTTTCAGAGTTGCAGTAATAAGTAGACCTTGAACTAAGAGCTTAGAAGTGCTTTATTGTGCAGTAGTGCAGTCATAGGCAGTTTCTTTGTGGGTGCTGCATGGCAATGTGTCTTCATATTTAGTCACATGGCAGGTATTTTAATCCATGGTATCCAAGGGGCTTTTGCTGCAAGTGCAGGGTTGCAGGGTGTGGATGCAGTGACACTCTCTTTTCCAGGGTGACTGGACACATTGAAGGAACAGTGAACAGAATTCAGTTCATTATAAAATGTTTTCAGAAAGTCTTCTTGTAGCTTCCAGCCCTAAGATTTTATACCTGATGTCAGTACTTGTGTCAGAAGTTGAAGAATGTACAATAATCTGGTTTCAGTTCTGGTAAACAAAAGAAGTTACTTTTGTGCTTCTTGTCAGGTGCTTCTCTGAACCTGCATGGGCACTGATCTGGTGATACTCTCCTTTTTCTGTTTTCATCTCAGAATCAAAGGAGAATAAAAAATGAAGAGCAAAATACAGTAATTTCTAAAGATTATGAAGAGAGAAAAGCTTTGTGTGTACTGGAGAAATGGAAATTGGGGGACCCAAAAAGACAACTTTATTTGAAAGGGGGAGAAAGTGAGTTTCAGATGGATGAGAAGGGTGAAGTAAAGACGTCTGTAAATGTACTAGAATTCCCTAACTCTGAAAACAACTGTTGTCTTTTGATGCTCCTAGCTGACATGAAAGTAAAGTCACTCATTGGTTTAATGTGGCTATATTTTTGTGTCATATCTTTTTCACCACAGTTGTGTTTGTGTCTATCCTTTGTCTAGAAATGTCTAGTGATATCACTTAAAGTATTGAAAACACAGAAATGGTGCCTTTTGTTGAGGTGAGAGAAGCAGGCAGAATGATCTTTTGCATGAATAGGATGTATTTGTTTTTAAGATCCTAGTGATTGACATATCGTTTCATACTTCTGTGTTGAAAAATGCATTAAGCAAGATGTACACTTTCCTCCCTACTCAAAGCAATCAGCACTCAGTTCTCATGATCTACATGAAACCCTATTTATAGATGATAGAGAGAAAAGAAATATTTAAAACTCAAACTTATCAGCTAACTATTTCCTGACATTTTCTCCCTACTTAACCAGGCTGATCTGGGCAATGGTTTTACATATCTTTCCCCCATATACTTTGTTTCCTTGTCACCAGTTCAATCTGTTATGGCTAAGACCTGCATCTAACAAGGATGCATTGTCCTAAATATAGAATTATGAGGATGGAACTAGAGAGAAAAAAAATCCTAACTATTTACCTGTTCTCTTGCTGCATAAAGGAAAGGTATTTATCAGTGTCATGTTAAATGTCAGAGCCTTATTTCTGATGTAGCTGGAGGAATTCTTCCCAGATGTTGCAAGAAGGACCTACCTAGGTCCTGAATGAACACTCTCTGTTGTGGTTTGACATGACAAAGATGCCAGGCACCCACAAAAGTCTCTCACTCACTCTTCCCTACCACAGAGGAGAGGAGAGAGGGCAGAAGAGAGAAAAATTTAATGAAGGATTCATTGGTTGAGATAAGGACTGGGAGAAAACACTCCAGGGACAAAACAGGTTCAACTTAAAGGTAAAACATGAATCTATTACTAACAGAGTCAGAAGAGGATAATAAGAAGTAAAATAGGCACTTAAAAACACATTTTCTTCCCCCACCCCTCCCTCCTTCCCACCAAGAGTGCAGGGAGACCGGGCATGGGGGTTTGGTCAGTTTGTCACCCCGGATCTTCCACTGCTGAGGGAGAGGAGTCCTTACTCTGCTGCACCATGGGGTCCCTCCCACAGGGGAAAGTTCTCCATGCACTTCCCCAATGTGGCTCCAATCTCACGAGCAGCAGCCCTATCAAAGCTGCTGCAATGTGAGTCCCTCCCACAGGCACACAGTCCTCCCAAATGTGAGTCCCTCCCACAGGCACACAGTCCTCCCAAAACTGCTGTGGCGTGGGTCACTCTTCCTGGATGCAGTCCTCCAAGGACAGGCTGCTCCACCCTGGAGGCAGGGGCCCACTCTCTCCACCAGGTCTCCCAGTGGATCACAGCCCCCTCCAGACATCTGCGTGCTCCAGCATGGGCACATCCCCCAAGGGCTGTGGTGGATCTCTGCATCCCCTGTGGGTCCCCAAGGGCTGTGGGTGGATCTCTGCATCTCCCATGGATCCCCAAGGGCTGCAGGGGCACAGCTGCTTCACCACGGTCTCACTACGGCCTGCAGAAGAACCTCAGCTCTGGTGCCTGGAACCTTGGTGTCACCATGTTTTTTTCCTCACATGTTCTCATCTTCTCCTCTTCTCTGGCTACGAAAAAAACTGCACCTCACTTTGTTTTGATTTTCTTCTTAAATATGTTATCACAGAGGTGTTACCAACCCCTCTCATTAGCCCAGCTTTGGCCAGCAGCATGTCCATCTTCAGAGCCATCCGGGATTGGCTCTGCCAGACATGGTGGAAGCTTCAGCAGCTTCTCACAGGAGCCGGCTTTGTGGCCTCTCTCTTCTACCAGAAACCAGGCTGTGGAAAACCAACAGTCTCCTTGGCTTTTTCACTACCTCACATAGTCTTATGCGCATTTGAATTTGTTTCATGAAAGAGTTGGAGATACTGGTTTTTAAATTGCCTTGCAGATAGTAATTAGACTTACTATTTTTCTTACTGAGTTGATGTGTTTTCCTGGAAATAGTTTTGGGCAGAATTCAATAAATATGGACCTTAATAATCATAACTTTGCTCAGTATTGTTACTTACCAGTGTTTAGTTGCTGTGGAACATGTGAATGTTCCTGAAGTGATAGTAAGTAAAGAAAAATATGACAGGCCCACAAGGAAAATTTCCTGACTATTGAGATGGTCATAAACATCAAAGTGTGGAAATATCAGAAAAGTGAAAATAGAAGTTCATAAGATTTACTAAGTTTAATGTCTCTGTAAGACTGAATCCACCAGTAATATCTTCCTGAAATTGATTTTATTGAAATATTTGCATTTATTTCCTGACTTTAAGTAATTTGGCATCACTTTGTGAGAAATTACTCTCACTTTCAAAGGGTTATTAAACCTTAAAAAAATACAGCAAAGGACTGAATAAGGAAAAAGGACAGCACACTGGGATTTCGTCATCAGCTGCTGAACTCGTCCATAAAAATGGGAGTTGCATCAGGCAGTGCTGACTCCTCCTAAAGTCTGCCAGTCAGCTCTTCTTCGCCATCCATTGGTGGAGACTTTCTTGTACTTGATTGGAAGTCAGGTGTTGTGATGTCTTGCCCCCCTTTCCCCATTCTCAACTTCCCCATGCAAGGGGCTCAAGTAGAAGCCTTCTCTCCACATGTTGTGCACAATCCAGGCTGTCCAGTGGCAGCAGTACAGAGGGGGTGAACGGGCACTATAGCAAGAACAGAGGACATCTAAACAACAAACCACAATAACATAACTATACATCAATAAATCTTCTCTTAACATACACACAATATTCATCTCTTAATTACGAGATTACTACTCGTAATTACTACTAATAACAACAACAACAACCTGTATTATAACTCACATTCTGCAATTTAGGGTAATGTTGTGAAAAGCAACATTACCCTAAATAAATAGCAAACAACATGTTTGCTATTTTGTGAAGAATGCTTCCTTTTCTATGCAAAAAATTTTTGATACTCAATATTCTAGGTACGTGAACTTTAAACTTGTCAGACTGTTATTTTTGAAAATTATAGTAATTTGATTAAAATGTTGCCTATAAGGCAAAAGGTTCAGTTAATAGAATCCATATGTAATTAAAGTGCATAACCAAATGTAATCAGACCCCAGTGACTGGTGCCTTCATACTGATAGTTTTACAGTGGCCTCTGGGGTTGAAAGTTTATGTTACAGTTACCAATGTAGCTGTGCTCCAGAAAAAAACAAGGCAGTGTAGCTGTTGAAGCAGGTATGACAAGGTCTCAAACTGATAATCATACAAGAAAAGTAGCTGATAGTCTGAATTTTGCAGCTGTCTTCCACTTGGCAGGTGGAAGAAGCACAAGTATTATACTAGTCAAAGTGTTGCATTCTGCAGCACCACTGCTATGTAAACATTCCTAAATGAGGGAAGTATGTCCAATGAGAGCAAGTAACAGTGTATTTTTTTAATAATATAGTTGCTTGATTTGTGTGAATTCATGTTTTAATCATCTGAAAGTTATAGACACAACACTATGTACCAAGCCACAAAAGAAGTTTAAAAAAATTTCCTGAACTTAAAAAAAAAGTAAAATATTTTCTCTGGACAGTTTTAAGAGTTGACATCCTGTGTTAGAGTTCTCTAATCATCACCAGCACAATTTACAATCAGAACACACAGAGAGCCAGTTCAGACCAGCTCATCTGTTGACTTTGGCAGAAGCCCTTAATCTCACTGTGTGTAGCTGCCACTTGAGAGCTGGGGACTCGGCAGAGAGCCGAAGCAGGGTGGGATGCAGGGTTGGTCGAGGCATGAACACATAGGCCTGCTTCATTTCAACAGCCATATACTGCTTTTTTTTATACTCTTTTCATTTTACAGCCTTTTTTTTTAAAACCTGAAATTAAATGAGGACCTCTCATGAGCCACTGCGCTCCAGGCATAAGAAATTGTAATGTCTGGCTTCCAGAAACTGTCCCGTCAAAATGTGCTTCTGATTAGGTGGCTTAATTACAGCTGTGAAAACAATGTTGATTTAGGCCTCAAGATTCCAGTGCATGTCAGCCGTTATTAGCTAGCCTTGGACTGAAGCCACCATTTTAAAACTCCGTACCACTAAAGTCACACACTGCCTGACAACTTTGTATTTAGGCAGAAATGTTGCCAGAAGCAACACATTTTATGCAAAATATTTTTCATTGCACAAATTTCAAATGTGACACAGTTGATGGACATAAAATAGGTAGTTATGGGTGGACCTCACCAAGTCCAAAACCTAACTTTTGCAAAAAAACCCTACCCCAATACATCCCCCTCCCCCATTTCAAATAGTTTTTTCTAAAGTTTGACTGACATAATGCTTAATTTTAATTCCTTTAATTCAGTTTTATTCCAAATCCAGCATGTTGGTTTAACCACCCAATTTTATTGCATCTAAATTTTCCTGACAGTTTCATTTGCTGTTGGGAAATAAAATTGCCATTTTTGCAACATGGGAAATAATGGCTAGTTTCAAAACCAATATGTTTGAAACTTCCTTTGCCTGAAGCAGGTTAAGGCACACACTCAATTTACTTTAGGGGAAAAAAGCTCATTAAATAGTTTTTAATATTTTAATATAATATAAATAACTGCTTTCACAGTGGGAAGGCTTATTAGGCCCATGTATTTACACCTGCAGAGAGGTAAATGTTTGGGTAATTAGGTGGTTTCCAATAATCAGTTTTTCAGTTGAGGGTTAGTACTGTAAACACTGTAGATGGACAGAAAGAGTGCTGCATTTAAACATTACATTTCCACTTTTAGCATTTTACTTTCAAGTGCTTAAGAAAGAGGCTTAAGTAGGGTTGGTTTGGTTTTTGTGGGATTTTTTTGTTTTGCTTTGGTTTGTTTTAGTTTGGTTTTTTTCCTTTGTTTGGTCTGCTCTTCAGCTCTCCTTAATGACATGAATTGGCTAAGGAATGTGAGAGAATGTGTGTGGGTGTTAACTCTCAGCAGAGGTCGGTACTTTGGAAAAGTAAAATCTACATTCTCACTTCACTGTTGCTATGAAATTCCAAATGTCCATGCTGTGTGGTTTAATGGAAACCATGAAGTTCCTAAATGACCACAGGTTTGTTCCGCTGTTAAGCACAAAACAAACCTTTCAAGTCATTGGCTAAGTCTCAAAAAAGGAGGGTCATGTTTTCAGGAAGGTAATCTCCTTTCCTTTTTTTTCCCTTCATGGTTTGCATTTCTATGGCATTAGAAATGTGTTCCTAGTGAGGTACTGGAACTACCAGCTCACAAACAAAAATCCTCAGTTCCCAGGACTGAAAACAAGACACTTGGAAGCTAAAGCGGTATTCATCTCTTACCCTAAATATGGGCCAGTGCAGCAATAGTACCTTCAGGAGCAACTAATTGGAAATTAATTTCGAGAAAATAATGATTTGGATAAGGAAGCAAGTCTAAAGTGTAGGTTCACGTTTGTCCTGTAAAAAATCATCGTGCATGCATTCTCTGCCTGCAGCAGATTAGTGGAGAGCAAGGCAGTGTATGCCTACACTTTATTTCATTCAGTTTTCAAAGGAGAAATACTGGAATGAACTAGTCTTCTATTTTCTTTGCAAATACTAGGTGGGGTTTCCTGAAAAAGAATGTTTCAGAAATGCCCGAGTTGCTGTGGAGGGCAGCTGTAAGTCAGGAGACAACCATGTGATGGCTTTTTCCTTATTAGACACCTTTGCACTAGTCTTTTGAAATGTGTTTCATTGGTAATACACAATGAGTTTAATTCATCAGCCACATACGTTTTCTTCCTGTTGGCTACACACTGCTGTTTCTTTTGCCTTCTTCCCACACCTATCAAAGGAGCATTTTCAGGACATCAAATTAAAAGAAACATTCATATATTATTACATATATTGTTAATGCTGTAGTAGAAATGAAAGTATCGGGAGTGCTAGGGTTTTATTCTGAGAACTGGGTATTATAGACCAGGACATTTAACCCTGGGAAAAAGTTTTTACAAAAGAACAGAGCTAAGGACACCATTTAGAGAAGAAAAGGAATATTCTCTACAAAGGCAGACAAATTCACTTCTTTCCAGACTCAAGGACTTTTACTCAGGCCAGAAGGTGCTTCCTCCTCCTTTTTGAAGAAGTTATTTCAAGAAAGAGAGCCGGGAAGCTTCTATTATTCCCTGCTAAACTGTGGGTTAAACATAAAGGGAATGTCTGTTTGTTCTGAGACTCTGAATTTGCTGAGAAATTTTTGGAGGGGATTAAAGCATAGCTGTGCCTGAATGAGTCTAGCATAGATGCTTAAATGGTGAGTGAATCCATGCAATCCAGTCTGTCATCTTTCTGATATTTTCTTGACATTTTAAATTTAAATCCTACAAGTTATACTGTTGTGAATAATTATTTTCTTGTTTTCACACCTGTTTGGTTTTTTGTTTCAAGCTAAGTATTTAAAGCACTGTTTATGAGGAGAAAATTCAGTGCTGATCTTCAGATATTAACTTTGATAAAGAGTGCAAGATGTGTAGATGCACCCTGTGGATTGCAGTTCACTTGATCAGGATGATAGATAATAGAAAGACAGTTTTTGTTGTCTTTTTGCTGTTCTTGTTTACTTTATACTACTAGCTCACTGCCTAGATCACAGGGGGAAAAAAAGATTAGAGTATGACCTAGGGCAGTGTTGCAAGGAGCCTGTCTCTTTCTCAGCTAGTAATGCATGTATGTGCAGCATGCGCTTGTAACATAGAGTGGCTAATATTACATTCAGCCATTAAGAAAAATAATAATTAAATTAAAAACCATATATGTGTACACACACACACTCTTTTGTGTTTTGTAAAGGTAAAGCTCGTGTTAAGAGGTTTGTGTTTCCCTCTGGGTGGCAGAGAGGTACCTCGCAGTCAGCCTTCCCTCGACAGGACACAACTGTCTCTGATGCTCTGTCTCCTCTTAGTTTCTGCTTCTGGTGCAGTCTGTACTGGGGGTAAGATCATGGGAGCACAAGGAGCGCAAGTATTGTCTCTATTGTCCCCCAGCAGATTTTACTGTCAGAACTAACCTCACTAGTCCACACAGGGGAGGGTGGATCCTCTTTAGGCCAAAGGGTGATTGATAGTGAGTGGAGTAAAGAAGGGTAGATGCATACCACAGCAGTCAACTTGATTTTGCGCCTTTCTAGAATTTATGAAATTGTTTTCCTGTTGAATTGTTAATGCTCTTTTCCCCTGCCTTCTCCTATAATTGTGCATGTTTCCATCCTTTTCAACTGTGAAAAAACTTTTGCATTCCATTCTGTGACATGATTGCAGAAGAGTAACATATTTCTTCAAAAAATAAATTTGTTTGCCTACTTCCATTTGCTTGCATTTTGTATTTTAAGCATAAAAGTTAATGTGACAAATGAAGAAAAACCAAACCTTTGAAATATATTAGAGAATACAACTTGTGGAGATAGACAGGAAATTCAGTTAGTGCACAAAGCATAATATTGTTCTTAGCACCTAATTTTATTCCTGTAATGTTGGTGTGATTTAAGGCAATAAAGACAGCAAGTTACATCTTCATCTTTCTTTTTGGTGAGTCTTACATATTTAAGATACACTGTTTAATATTTACCCATCTGGTTTGTTTATTTATTTATTTATTTATTTATTTAGTTGCTGTTGTTTCTGAGTTATGTGTAAACATTTTTAGTGGAATTCTGTGAAACCCACATCATGTAGAGAAGGCACAGTTTTTATAGTTGATCATAGTGAGGATCTGTTTTCTCCAGAGACTGAAGTCTGGGAAGCAGTTCAACCTGTTGAATAAACTAATCATTGAACAACCTTTTAAAATGGGAAATGGGCACTCCACAGGATAAAGTGCTTTACTGTCAGCTAAAAAGTTGTTATTATGATTTATTATGATAGTGATCGTGATTATTCAAATAACATTTGTTTTCTTCAGTTTGTTTAACAGTTGAGTTAAAGAAATTGATTTAGAAAGAAATGTGCTTCTTAAAGTGTAATTTCACTTCCCTCTTTTACAAGAATTTGAGGGGTTTTTTGGCTTTGAGAAATGCAACCATTTGGAAAGACAGGAGCCTCTTTTGCTCAAGCAATCAATTCACCCCACCCCTTTTTTTTTCTTCCTTGTGGTGGAATAGAGGGTACCTTTAAAATGAACAGTGAATAATAAAATTTGCTAAAAATATGGTCACAAATAGTGTGGTTAATCACCAGCAGAGTTTCCCTGATAGATGTGATGATACTAGGAAAGCAGTGACATTATGATGGTGCAATGATTCCATTTCATATTTTTCAGATGGTGTAACTCCTTGAATTCCTAAAAGAACTCCTGTTTTCAGAGAAGCCTATAGAAATCTTAAAACCACACCTTTGGATGTGGGTCTCAACTGAAGTTTGCCCATAAACTCATAGTTGACTCAGTTAATGTTGCCACAAAGCTAACATTGCAATACTTGCCTCTCTTAAATTTGTATGTTCAGCAGTACCTTGTAAGACTTTTATCCTATCTAGGTGATGAAGATGATTTGACACATACAGTTTCTGAAGGCCAGAACCACAATAATGAAATAATTCACTAATTTTTCAGCTTTTGTTAGCACTGAGGGTCTCCTTTGATCGCAGAAGGATCATCTTGTATGGTGCTTATATGCTTATGTTCAGGCATATGCTATATGCTCCTGTTAGTCTTTCATAGCCTGTGTGACATCAGATTTCCTTTCACAAGGTCTATTAAATCTGTTGCATTCTTTTGGGAGTCTGAAAATTAAACATTGTAACTTAACCAGGGCTTTGCAAAGTTTCCTGACACATCAAGTCATACAGCTTAGTTTTAATTTGCATATGTCAAAACATTCTGTTGCTTTAAGTATTTTCAGTTTAATTTAATAACTTACTGGAGTTTTCTGTGCTTTAAATATGAGATGTTTTAGAAGACTGTAATCTTAATGGGACCTCTGAGTAAAGAAATTGTAGGTATAATTCTGGAATGTACAAGGCACACCAAATTACTGAAACATTCCTGTTCTGGGGGTTTTGTTGGGTTGTTTTAGAAAACCTAATTTTTTAAACTTGTATTACACCTTTCTGGTTTTACAAACCAAAAGGCTGAAAAACATTTTCCCAAATCTTCCTCTATGTTCTTCATGACTGATGAAAGTTTGGAGTGTTGTATGTGTTGGTAGTTTCTGGGTTTTGGGCTGTGTTTATTTCTTTGTTTGTAGCATGTGGTGGATGTGTCTGTTTTTTGGGGGTTTTTGTTGCTTTTAACTTTGCTATCAGAGCACACATTTGGCTTAAATATATATGAAAGGATGGAATTCCATTAGCATTTTTTTAATGTTTATTCATCTAAAATATGATTGGTATGCAGGAAATATTAGTTCTGTTTGCCTAATGGGCTCACTTGAACTGCATATTGAGTCTCACAAAAAGAGACAATCTAGTACCTGAGCTAAGAACAATTCTTGGAGGCTTTGCTCAGGAGGCTAGTAAGTAGAAAAAGTACTATTGAAGTAATTATTAATTTTTTTAATTTAATTTCAGTCTGATATATAATTGTATATATAGATTTGGTCAAAACCAACGAAGACAGTAAACCTAGCTCACCCACACTCAAGTTGTTTATAACTGATAAGTTTGATTTCTTGCCCAGTTACTGTAATTTGGATCTTGAATTTACAGAAGACCTACGTATTAGCCATCAACTGAAACAGAGCCTAAAATATTTTTCTCGGCTATTCAGATATCAACTGATACTTCATAAGCAATATTGTTGGAAAGCCTACTGTTTTCCCTAATCATTACTGTTATCAAACTGCCCTTTAGAACTCTTTTGAAGATACACTGCTTCAGATATTGCATGTAATCTGTGGAAGAAGGAATAATTCCCTCCTGAAGTTACCTCAGCTAAATTTTACTGGGGATCAATGAACATTAAACTACTTGCCTTGAATAAGCAAACAAAACTCAGAAAACTATACTAAACCTACAGGGAGCCAAATGTACCTCTTTGTGGTCAATCTGTCTGTGATCTAATTTATGGTGTAGTGGGATGGAGCCCTCATCAGGATTTTGGCTAGGAGGTAGAAGCCTGCAGATCTGCAGTGGGCTATCCAGAAAATCTACATGTATTGGCCAGCACTAAAAAGATGGAATCCTTTGTTCTCCTAATACCTTGATGATTTTAATAATAAACCACCATTTTGAGAAAATGAAATTGGCAGTAACACTAGTTCACTTTGAAACATGGTATAAGTCAGTCATTCTTTGCTCCATCACTAGAGGATCTTTTTAAAGAGACTACTCAGTTTAATACAGTTATTTAGATTAACTGAGATTCAGATTCGCATGTACTGCAACTGTGCAGGTGTTCTGACTCAAAATGCAGGTGTTTGTATTTTATATATGAGATTCCAATCAGTCTGCTTTTCAAATAGGTGCAGATAGGTTGCACAAACCATTTCTGTATCCCGTTTATGGTCCTAGTTCCATTGTCTCCAAAGAGTGAACTTTGATCTACTCCTCAGTAGCAGATAGTAAAGGCTGGCAAATCTTGACATCAGCATTTCTCTTGTCATTTCAGGATTACAACCACCAGATTAAAATCTCAATACCTAGTGAACCAAAATAATATTTGTTCATTTACAAGATCTACAGTTATATTATTCACTATGAGGGCATGCATGTCCCTGACACTTCATTTTAATTCTGAGTAATTTCCTACATGGAATCTGATTGAGGTGTTTACTGTATTTTCTTCATTGCTACAAAGCTATCCACTTCTGCACTAGCAGCCTCTTCCAGAGGTATGTGAGTTCCAATTCTTTATGATTTGCTGCTTTTCACCACCTTTCATAAAGACAGGTTGGTTATGTTCTTCCCATAAATTCCTGTCATGAGAGGAGTCTGCTTTACATCTTAATCAATATATTTCCTTTCTTTTTTTCCTTGCATCATGCTTAGGACATATCTTGAGCTTCTGCTTTCTACAGTCTTGATGTCTGCTTCTCTTTGTGAAAATAAAAATTCTTGAGTGGAAAAAATGCCCTTTCAAAGATTTTTAAAGAGAACTGCAAGGGTACTTTCGCTGTAGATAGGAAAGAAAATAGAATACATAACCTACATGAGCTTGCTGTAGTTTAGCAAACCGGAAGCTTAAAGGGCTATGTTGATAGTTTTTGAGCCCTGTCTTGCTGGAATTTTGGTAGTTGAAACCCATAAGGGCAGTAGAAGCTATTTGCTATAGTGGTTTTCATAATTTCACTGTCCAGACACCAGTGCTCAATCCACTTACCCTCTTCAGCACAGAGCACTTGAGTGTCATCAATACTTATTACATACATAATGACTTTTTAAGGGACTTTTCTGACCTACGCCATGTATTTATATAGAAATATACTTGAGAGAACTAGTGAGCAAATCAAAGTATTCTCAAAGCATCTGTCAGCAAAGTAACACGGTGAGTTGTGTGTTTGGTGTTATTTTTCTACAAGCTATCAAATGAATCCTAAAATGTTAATTTCCATATTCTTAATAGATAATTTGTTTTATTAGTTATACAGATCCATATTTCTAAAAATACTCCTAAAAATATTGTGTATTTGGCAGAAATGCATAGGAAAAATTAATCTTCTGCATACCTAAAGATTTTTTAATGCAAGAAAGCTGAGTCATAAAGACTCTTTCATTGTTTGCAGCCTTCCTCCTCTATGTTGTTAAGTGCTACTATTGTAAATAAATTACTTTTTTCCCTCTTTCCCCTCGAAACAAAATTGCTGTTACAGTATATTTTTGCTAAGTATAAAGTGATTGAAGTATTTTACTGGATCAGTGTAATTTCCTTTTTTGCCAAAATTGC
The DNA here is from genome assembly GCF_027579445.1 of Ammospiza nelsoni. Taxonomy (NCBI): domain Eukaryota; kingdom Metazoa; phylum Chordata; class Aves; order Passeriformes; family Passerellidae; genus Ammospiza; species Ammospiza nelsoni. The sequence continues at coordinate 37,838,330 of NC_080669.1, read as the reverse complement.
TGTGATTATCAGCTCTAGGGTGGTTTTTGGTGAGAGATTAATAAATGCACTGCTGGCAAAGGTCCACTATCCTTGTTCCATTTAGTAGCAGAATGCCTAAATTGCAGTTGAGCCGGTTTGTCGCAAACAGACAAAAAGGAAGGTAGCATTTTGCTGTGCGTGAGCAGTTAGAGGGCAAGCAGACACCGTGCACCTTGACCACCTATTATGAAGCTTTTTGCTGCAATGTCAAGTGAAAGCGAGTTAATTGGGTGAAGCTGTAGAGCATGTTAGGGGCATGGTAAAGGGTTGCTGTCTGACAGCTGAATGTCAGCAGAAGCTAGTGAAGTGTGGCTGAGAGACAGAGACCTGTCACAAAGTTCATGTGGACTGTAGCACTGTTAGGGAGATGAAACGTGGTTCTGTCTCACTTTCTCCCTCATTGCATTCAAGCACCTTAAGATTTCACACTGTATGTGTCAACCCTTGTTCTCTAAGCTGTTTTCTCCTAACACTTCTGCATTCAAATGATTGGACAGAAGATGCTAATGTTTGGCAAAATGAATGTAAATATACTTCTTTCCTTTTTCTGCTAGAGCAGCAGTATACATCCAACACAGATAAAACTTTGAAGGCTTACGTCAGACAGTCTCACTGGATAGGATCTGGGATGATGGCTGAATACATATCTTGTGAGAATATGAAGTTTGGCACTTCAACTAGTGCAATAGGGACTGTTTTCCCAAAAGAAAAGGCTAAGTAGGGGGTGGACTACTTTGTGAGCTGCTGGTGCCTTACCATGGCATTGTGAGTCTTTTAGTCTCTGATTGTAGTCCCCTCCTCCCCTTCTTGCTAGAAAGAAGTGGAGTGCTGAAAGGGAACCATGAATGACATACCGATGTAAGGCAATGAGAAGCTGGGGGAAAAGTCACGTAGTAGAAAAGCCTTCCTTGGAAGCAAGAGAGGCATCATTTAAAAGCAGGGATGATCTTACACACTGCTATGAAACATAGAGTACCTTTCAGTGTTGTTTGCAGCATGCAGCAGAAAGTAAAGCAGTAGTCATTTGAGCTGGCCACCCAGATTCAAAACAAATAAATAAATAAGCAGAAGTTGCTTCCACTCATGAGAAGGTGGAAAGACAGTGGTAGGTGTCATGGGCAAAACGTACTAAGAACTTAAGTTCTAAAGTAGTAAAAGCTCTAAAAGTACTAAGTACTCAAGAATTTGGAAACTTGGATTGAAATTAAAAAAGACCAATAATTTCGCCATGAAAAAAAGAGCATGGCTTTGTTTGTCTAATACCTTGGTATTAATAGCGTCGTGCAGAGAATTTGACCTAAAATTGGGAAACTTCCCTGTTTCCAGTGAAGCATCTGAAACAAAGGCTTACAGTATTGGCTGTGTGTGGAATTTAGCCAAAACTTTTAGAAACCATCAAAATTAACAATGCAGAACCAAGTTATTTGTCTTTAAGCCAACCAAACATTGAAGATAAAGTGTTTAGCTGGCATGATAATGCATCCAATCTTGTGTGTTCTTCAAACATACCAGGTTTAAATATGTTTGAATGAATCAGGATTTTCTTTTAAAAAAATACAATATATAATGAAATCTTTGTCTTAATTGCTTTTAATTAAGCCTCCAGCGTGTGATTTCACTGAATGAATTAAATGCAAGAGCATTAAGAAAGAAAAATTTTAATTTCCCTGTATTACAGACTCATACTTGTTTAAAAACTGAAAGTGGAAGAGGGAATTCTTGATGATGAAAAGAGCCATTAGTATTTTTGGCTAGCAGCATCCAAAGTATGTTGTGTGTCTACCTTTCGACTTAGTATGGCAGCCCACTGAATTATTCTCTGATAGCAAATTGTCTGCACAATCCAGGCAGGAGTGCTGACAATTAAAATTTATACCAAATGTTACCATTTTCTTACACTGTGTCAGATCACCAGTTTTGTCCTACAGCCTCAGCATACAGAATTGCAAGATCACTGACACGGGAAGCAAACTTTCCAGTTTCGGTCATACAATTCCTGCTTTGCAGAAGTTTGTAACTAACATTGCATTACACTGACATCCATCCACAAGTAATACTTTAGTTTTAAATACCCATTTGTAGTATTTTATTATTTCAAATAAGTCAGAAAGTAAGAAATGGCTCTTGGAGCTGCTTTTAACAGATAGAAAAAAAAAAAGGTGCAGCATACTGGAAGTCCCTTGGCCTTATCTGGCAAAAGGCAAGTCAGTTTTGGAAATAGCAGTCTGAGTAGGAGGTTGTGAATGATCTGAAAAATGAACATCTTTTATGTGGAAATAGGGTTTTCACATAAGTGCTGCAAAATGGTTATTGAAGACAGTGGTTCTTTTTTAACACTTACTGGAATTGACATTGCACCAGTGAAGTTATGCAAGCTGTAAGGAAACATAGGTGGCAAAAGCTGAAAAGAATATTATCGGTCATTTGATTTGCTGTCTACTGATATTACTTTGTATTTTTGTGTTGTGGAGTTGGGCTGGGAGGAGTGAGTATCACAAATCAGTTGTGGAGAAATATATTGACCATTTCTCACTTTCCCTCCACCATTCTCTGCATCTGTGTTTAACTTAAAGTTCTTCCTACTCTTGAGAAACTGTGCTACTGCCATTACAGAGATTTTAGGAGTTGCTAGAATTCTGAAGAAAGTAAAGTGGGTCCTCCCTCTGCATTTCTGTTTACTTACTATGTGTCCTGTATTCTGGCAAATTACAGATCACTTTCTGGCCTTGTAATTCAATTTTGTTTCGTTTACATTGAGATATAACACTGAACTTGTTATCATACCTACACCATCACATAGGTGGGGAACTCTCATAACTTGTATTCAGTATTAATCTTCATGCCCTTTTGTCTCTTATTTGGTCTCTTCTGATTCTGAGCAGTTTCATGGCTTTTTTTCCTCATTTGGAAAGCCAGTTGTTATTGCATGCATAACCCAGAAGCCTTAATGCACAAAAATCCTATCACTATTATTCTGATTTTCTAACAATGTATTTTTTAATAAGGTAGCATGCTACATGTCAGAAGAAAGCACTAGAGTAGTTTGGGCTACTGTGTTTTGAAACTGAGTATTTGAAAGTAGTTTGAAGTGACAAAAATTAGTGGCAGGAAACCTGAGAAGTGGAAGAAGTTTTTGTAATAACATACGTAGCTGAGGGAAATTGAAAAGCTGTGAAAATTGTCCAATAAAATTACCTTTGTGTAGATTTTGAAGGCTGAAACTGTTCTGACTAATTCTGCAGCTTCAGCTGTAGATTTTTTTCCTGCAATTGAAGATAAACATTATACTTGTAACAGTTTATTTCCTTTTGTAATTATCTGCACCACTGTCATAACACGTGCATGGTCTTCTAATTTCAAGTGTCCAACTGTGCATGTTATTCCACAAATATGGATTTACAAAAGCAAAATGGGCATCTTTGATCACAACATGATACTTTTGGGTAGGCTGACATTGCAATAAAAACATAATACGATGATATAATAAATGATGGTATCAAAATATTCCATCACAATATCATCATAGTAAAGCAACCCACTATAAATGAGTATTAACTGTGGTAAAACAGCTCATATGTCATGAGACAACCTTTAAACTAGATCTTAAATTTGACTGTAGGTTAGTCGCAGAGCGACAATAGAGAAAAAATGTTTTGGAAATCTTTTCCACGTCCATTAAAAAATTGTTTGGGTTAACTAAAGTTTAGAAAGCAATTATTCCATAATATAGAGTAACTTTTCAGATTTTGTCTACGAAAATCACGTTTTGTAAAATTAGGTGATCAGAATTTGAAAAATGTTCACAGGACATGACCAATTACTATATTACATAAATATTTTGAAAGCATGTTTTTGCTAGACATATGTGTCCTAGATATTTATTTACCTGGTGAAGTGTAACAGTTCAGATGGAGTAATGTATGGCCTACAGGGTAAATAAAAGTGCCAAACAGACACCTGATTTCAGATAAATCATTTGTCTTTGAAAAATTACCTAAATACATATTTATATGATGGATTATAACTACAGCTCTGGCATAGTCATTTGAGTTTGTAAATTTAAAACCCTTTTTAGAAAGGTGTTTAAATATAATAATGATGAAAGTGGTCTGTTGGGGAAATTATAACTGCCTTTAAAATTCCTCTCTAAAATATGTGTTCAGAAAATGAATATTATAACAGATCTATAACAGAGTATTTTTTCTTCTAACATACAGAGTACTATTTTTTTATTCATCATAAAGGTATATAAAGATATTGGATCAAAACCGTTCTTAGGACTAAAATTGTTTTTTACACCAATCACATTGCTATTAAATCTGATTTCCCTTCTGTTCAATGACTAGAATTCTGTTCTTTGTAAGAAGTACAGCACAGGCTCTAGATAACTAAACCAGAGGTTTTTTTTTCCCCAGCAATGAAGCTTTTACTGTAACATAGTCTATTGACTTGCTGCCAGTCATTAAGTTTCATAATTTTTATTTTTGCAACTCTCAAAGGAAATCTGATTTCTTACCTCTTTACTGGATTTTTTATGCCATATTTTTTTAAAAAACCCTCACTACAGCTTGGAAAAGAGTAATACGTGAGTGTAATCATAGCATGAGATTTTTCATTCATTGTGGTATGCTGATTACTTGAGGTGTTGAAAGCAGTATGTTTAAATTTGTCCTCAATATTTGTTACCCAGAGTAAAACCCATTTGTAGCTTGAAGCTTATTGATTTATTTTTTTTACACATAGTAGTTTTTTTAGAACATCACAAGTTGTGTATTTCAATACTGCTGTAATGGTTTTAATGAATGATTCTTATTTTAGAGAGAATTTTGTGTGTGGTCAGTTGATTATAGTGTACAAAGAAGAGGCTGTCAATTGGTGTATTAGCCTTCACTGAGTTCTCATTTCAGGTTGGCTGGTACACTGAGATCTCATTTGTACATTGGCTTTTTAGGGGTTCTTATTTGGTAGGGTAGAGCTCAGAAGGACTGAAAAACTAGAGTATTACATATCTTACTTCCTAGTCCTGCTGGTTATTTCATCCTCGTCAGACCTAAAATTTAGAAAAACTGAGGGCACTACTTCATTTTAACTATGTACTTGAAACAGTCATCTAAATTTGCTTCCGTATGAGTTCTTAATGAAGGTCTAGCATAGCCTAGGAGTTTAGAGTGGCTGTAATATAGCTTGTGGTGAAATCAGGAAATCAAAAGTGTTCATATCAAAGGGACCTGTTGAAGTAGGTGTTAGAGGCAACAATTGGTTTTTCTTCAGCAGTGGTAACTGAGGGAAGGGGAATCTTTCACGAATGTGTCTTTATACATATAATTGAGACTGGATTTGTTGAAATATGAATATACAGACACCCTTCAGCCTCTCTCCAAATATATATGAGTTAGTGTGTCTGTAGATATGCGTTTCTGCCTCAATGTGTGTGTGTTTATATATGCATTTATACTCTTCCTTAAATGATGAGAAGAAAGTGTTCTAAACCTCAGAAATACTGAAATGGCCATTCAATGTGTTAATTTATTATTCTATATTTATGCTTTGCATATGATGCTTTCATATATTATAAGACCTGATTAAATTTTTGTTATTTTCACACAATGTAGTGCATTGGTAAAGGGCAGAAGAGCTATGTGTCATTGATTTTTCTTTTCTTTGTTTAGGGGAATACAGAATGTCGTTCTTTTACCATTTTCAAAAGAATTGCTAGTATTGATATACTGATATTATCCATAATCTGTCAAAGTACAATGCCTGATGTTTTAGTGCTGGAAGTTCTTTAATGTTGAATTATCTGTTTGATTGAATGTTGAGACTTACTGAAATATGAATCATGTTCCCATCAACGTACATTCAGTGTGTGTTTTCTGGCCATTTTCTTACAGGCTAACATTTGAAGAGTATTAAGTGTTTGATTTCAATTGATGATGATATATATTTTAATAAACCCAAACACATTCCATAATTTGCATGTCATGTGTTTCCTAGTAACAGTGACAGGGAGACTGGATAACATTTGTTTATTTGATGAAAAAGAAATCTGCTAATTGTAATGAAGAGGGGGTAAAAGTTCTCTATAAGTATTTGTAGCACTTCAAATACAGGAGGTTATTTTTTTCTAACACTTACTTGGGCAGAATACCTGAGAAAATATGCCTTGTTTCTTTCTATTAAATATGGCTATTGGCTCTCAGGTACCAAAGTTAGTGTTTAAAATAAGAAGAAAACACTTGCAAATACTTCATATACATACCTTTGTGAAAGGAATTTAACACTAAGTGTAAATTCTCTTTGTGCTTTGGTTTTTTTTTTTTATTATTTTTTTTATTTTTTTTTTATCATTCCAGGAAACAAGAGGTAGTTCAAACATCAGCGTGGCTCCAAGCTAGAAATTCAGCCTGACCAGAGTTCTGTCCTAGACTTTTTGGCATTGCAAGCTGAACTTGACACATCCTACAGTGTTATGCAAAACAGAGACAGTTCTCTGTCTTCAATCTCTTTCTTCACCCTGAATGTCACATCCAATCCCAGAAGAACAATGGAAAATGAATTTTCAGATTCTTAGTATCAATAATCTTCTAGAAGGGAAAAATTATATTAATGTAAAATGATGCAATTAAAGTGTAATTTTTTGCTATCTTTGAATTGTAGCTCAGCGTTTGTATTTTTTGACATTAATTTTATGGTTTTGTGAAAATGTGCATTTGTATGTTCACATTTCTGCACCTGTCAGTTTTGCATACTGAAGCAGTTATTTCTTTAAACTTTTATTTATTGCAGTTGTTCATTTTTCATGTAGTATATTTTTAAATGTTAAAGAATGACACATTTTGGGTAATTTTCCTCAGTCTTAAAAAAAAATCAATAAGCCATTTTAGTCTCTATCTATCAAAGTTGTTTCATACTTGTCTATTTTAAAGCAGGACTGCAATACTTTAATAGGATTGAGAGAGCTATTTGAAATGTATGCCAATGATTCCTGTCATTTCATGGCAGCCCTGCCATGGTTCACTGAGCCCCCTCTTTTCTCTTGTCAGCTCAACTGAAGACAAGCATTTAGTTGCAAACTTTAAGCAGGTTGTGCAAAACAGAAATGATGTGACTGCTTCTCTTCCTGCACAATAATGTCACTGCTGGTCAATGTGAGAAGGTCAGGTTGCTCCTTGTAAAGCTACATGATACCACTTGCCTATTTGAACAAGTTAAGTTAACCACTGAATCTGGTCCCTGCAGGCACTGAAAACTCACCCTTTTATCAAGTCTGCATTTCATAAGAAAGAACAATTGTGGAGAGAGGATTTCTGATGATATGTTTATATACTTTATAAGGACAGTTCCCAAACCAGTGTTGCAGGTAATATATTTAGTTTAAGCTGAAAGACTAAAAAGTAATGGCTGTTTTGACCTTCAAATAGACTCCTTTTTTGTTGTTGTTGGTAGGACCCAAGAGTGACGCCCATCTTTGATGCTGACAGAATTTAAAGCAAGGCCATTGCCCTGCATTTTCTGCCTTGTAGCACACAAAAGTAAAATTGTATGTCAGGCCGAGATGTCGGGGAGCTGACAAGATGCCCCAGTGACATTTCAGCTGGAAAGAGCAAGTGTCTTGCAACCAAGTGGTCAAATATCAAATAATAGGTCAAGCAGGAAGGAGCTGAGTTCTAACCACAAAGAGGTTTCTGGTAACTTACTTGACAAGCTTTTGGGTGCTTTGTGGCTTGACAAAGTGATGTTCTGTTGGGTATCGCTAGACAGACTGTTCTTTATCGCCTTCAGAAGATCAGACATTGACATTGATTAAACTCTTTAACCCTTAAAGGTTAAATCCTAGCATTTTCATCCTTGTGAATGAAGAACAAAAGAAATTTTTAATATACCATTTGTTTTCATATTAATCACAGAACTCCCTAGTGATATTAACTTTTGATGTGCTGTGTAGTTTTTGACAAAAAAAATTGAATGCAAAATCTATATAATAGATTGTTTCTCAGTATGGGCCAGTGATACATTAGAAAAATAATATTATGCATTATGGAATTTGTAATTTCGTCTAATATGTCAAATGTAGGGTTTGATTTTAAGGCTTCATGACTACTACTGAAATTCCATTTTGGATGGAAAAGAATATATGCATAAATGTTTTATCATTTAAAATGAACAAATCTTCCAACTACCCTTGTTTTCAAGTACTCTAGAATCGTAGAATATCCTGAGTTGGAAGAGACCCACAGTTATCATCAAGACCAAATCCTAGCCATGCACAGGACAATCCCATGAGTAACAGCATATGCCTGAGAGCACTGTTCAAATGCTTCTTGAAGTCTCTTAGGCCGGTGCTGTGACTACCTCCCAGGAGAGCCTGTTCCAGTACCCAACCACCCTCTGGATGAAAATCCTTTCCTTGATATCCAACCCAAAACTCTCCTGACACAACTTCAAGCCTGCAATTCTCTTGGGTCCTGTCACTGGTCACTACAGAGAAGACATCGGTGCCTGCCCCTCCTCTTTTCCTCTTGAGGAAGTTATAACTGCAATGAGGTCTTCTCAGTCTTCTCTTTTCCAGGCTGAGCAAAGCAAAGCACTCCTAATAGGCCTTTTAATTTTCAACGGAAGACCTTTAATCTAAGGGAGGTTCAAATGTTCAGATATTCTCTTATTGTGCAGCCCATTGCTCATAGCCTTTTTGTACATGTATGTTTGTATAACAATGCAGAGCCATGAAATGCCAAATAATAAATCTTGAAGAACTCTTACATGTAAGAGTCAGCTGACAGAGGAAGAACATTCATTTTCTTTGCATATTTAGTCTTGAATAGGGAAGAAGGAAGTTTTCATTTTCCTCCAAGTGGGTTGGCTCCAGTCTTTCATGACAGTGACTGTTCTTGAAGGCACCACAAGTACTGTATTCCGCTTTTCCAAATTTAATTTCAAAGATCTATTAATATGAAGAATAAAAGAATATATTTCACTGATCATTTTCCTCTCTACTGTGTATAAATGCATTTAAGCACTTTTAAAGGTATATTGTCATGGCACTCTACAGTTTGAGAAAGAAAGTGCCTACTTTTTGCTGTGTGGTCTCAAACTGCTGAAGATTTGCAGTCTACTTGTACCTTTCCCATCATTGTGAGTCTATGTGGTATTGTGCATGTAGAGACAGAAAAAGGATTTCTTTCTGAAATCCCTATCTTACTGAGATTAGGAGTATCTCCTCTAGTTACAGCTCCAGGCATGGTTTTATGTCATTTCACAGGGATCATAACAATAGCAAACTGAGTGTAGTTAATAGGATGATCTAACAAGCTATCATTTCTCACAAGAACTAGTTTGTAAGTTTTCATTGAAGGAGATCATCTACATCATTCACTCTATTTAAATATTGACTATCTGAGTTATGTACCATTTCTCTTAAAGCCATCCACTTAGAAGAGACTTTGAAATATATTTTATTTGGCTGTCAGAGGTCCCATTTGTAATCAAAATCTCCTCTTCCTTACATTGTGAAGAAGCTGAGAATAGTAAACTGCATTATCTTTAGTGTGATACCCCTGAGTTGCTTTTTCTTCCATTTGGTAAAGTGAAATTTGATATAAATTCCAAATAAGTAGAAGATTCCCTGTTAGTAGTTTACAAATGTAGTTTGTAGCTTACCAAAGCATATCTTTCCCTATCATTTGGGGACACAATAAAAGTCATGCTTGTATAGAATGTGGCAAGACAGTACCGTAACAGTAGCTTTCAACAGACCATCCCGTTTTCTACCATCTGCTCTGCCTTGCTTTGAAAATTACAGAGCTTTAGGTCTTGATCCTTACTTTCAAAGCTTTTCATTTTTAGCCTGGAATTTAAAGAGGACTAGTTCCACTTGTTTCATCTCAGCACTCCTTCGCAAGAGCAACTAGTTTCCTTAGAAGAAAGACTGTATTTGGTGGGGTTAAAGTAATCTCCATGGGTTTTGAATGTGGTACAACAAATTATTGGCTTTCTGGTCAGTCTCAAAATTAATATTAATTTATTTACCAACCAAGTAACACATGTCTGAAAAGAGATTGTATAATACATTATTTTTCCCTGCCGTAAGTTTTATAGCTCTTAATACAAGTTGTGTTTGTGCCTTTGTGCACACTATGTATATCTTTCTCAGCAAAGATTTTGGTTATTGGACCGACGATATTATCACTCCACATACTCTAAGCAATTCCTTAGAGTACTGTCTGTACTACACTAGTAGTACAGACGGGGTTTTTGGCTCCTGTCTCCCACAGCTATTTTTTTAATTCAGCAGAATTCAATGACTGTCAAGTTAAATAGGCATTTATGGGAGTATCGTCCATTGTAAAAGATCTTGCATGCTTTTACCAAGTTAAACCAAGGGAGCTGAGGTTTCATGGCTCTGAAGATCATCTGTTCCAGCATGCCCCCTTAGTCAGCTACAACAGGTTGCTGAACATTGCCTTTTGTCCTGTCACTAGGCACCACAGAGGACAGTGTGGCTCCATATTCTTTACAGGTATTTACACAAGTTGGTAAGATTTCCCTGAGCCTTCTTTTCTACAAGCTAAAAAAATCACAGCTCTCTCAGCCTCTTCTCTTATGAGAAAAGATTATGTTTCAGTCATTTTATTAGTCATCTTTGAAAAGATTATGCTTCAGTCATTTTATTAGTCATCTTTTTGGTCCTTCACTGGACTCACTTCTCTATTTCCATCTCTCTCATGTTCTAGGGAGGTTTGGACTGGAGCCATTACTACAGATACAGAGTCATCAATGCTGGATTAGGGGGAAATGATTGCCTCACTTGACTTGCTGGCAGCTCTCTTCCTGATGCAGCCCAAAAGGGCTGTTAGCCTACTTTGCTGCCAGGGCACATTTCTGCCTCATGGTAAGAAAGGAAGACCAAGAACCTCCAGGTACTTTTCTGCCAAAAAGTACCTCCAGGTACTTTTCTGCTCCCCAGAGATTTGGGCCCCAGTCACTCTTGGTTCCCCATCCTGTTCTGGTGCTGAAGGTAGTACTCCCCAGGCAGAGCAGCCTTTCTTCTCTTTACTTTAATTTCATCAAGTTCCTATCAGTCCTCTGGTCTGTCAGAAGTCCCTCTGGATGGCAGCAAATCCTTCTGATCTGTCAACCATTTCTCCTAATTTAGTGTCGTCTGCAAACTTGAGGATTTTGCAGTGGCTTCCATTATCCAGGCCATTAACAATGTTATGAGTCTGTATTGGTCCCCATATTGACCCCTGGGGTACACCACTAGTGAGAGGTCTCCAGGTGACTTTTTGGCACTGATCACCATCCTTTGAGCTCACTAATTCAGGCAGTTTTTCGGCTAACTTACTGTCCATGTATCTAGTCATGGGGGGGACTAGTGGGACATTTTATTTTGTAAAGGGCTCTCCAAGTTTCCAAACACTGCTAAAACCCTGGATTAAGTGAAAGGCAATATTTTACATAACCTCTTTGTCAATTAGGTCAGTCTGATCATTTGATCACTTATAAGAGCATCTGATCATTCTGCAGTTATTCTGTACTTGAAAGGTTTTCCAATGCTTTAAATTTAAGATGAATTTGCATGTACTATAACTAAGCTCCTAAAAATATTTAAACTCTTTTCTGATATACAAAATTGCTTTAGTAGCATTTTTCTCCTGATGTTTTTTGTAGTTCTTTGATTAATCTCCAGTGAATAAACCCCAAAAAGCCCCTGGCAGCTTCAAGGTTTGGATGAAATCTATATGTGAAGAGCACCTCTCCTACCGCTGGTGATGGAATGCCAAGCTTACTTAGCATTTCTTTCTGCATTCTGTTGTTGCTTAGCCTTGAAATCCAAACTAACAAAGGAATCTATTAGGACATTCTGCCCTATTTTTTAATCTTGCCCAGTATGAAATGACTAGATTTTGTCTGACTTGACTTCACTGTGGTCTTTGTAATCTGATCACTTTTGGACAATCATTTTGCATCATAGTCTCCATATGGCCTAAAAATGTACCTCAGTATTTACTCAGAAAGTGTTTCACTGTCTTCTTTCCTCTTTGCTGAGTATTCAGCTAAACCAATGGAACCTACAGTGATTTTTTGCATAAATTATTTAACATCTTTATGTACAGAATGAAACTGGAAAAATTACATTTTCGTATAGGTACTCTGACTCTACTATGACTTCAGTTTTACAGATTTAGACGTGACTTTCACTTAGGTCTCTGCAAATTGTTCTTCAATGGGAGATGGAAGGTGACATGCTCTTTGTCATGCTCACATGGATCTGATTGCTGTCACGGGGAGCATCATGAAGGAATTTTGGGCAATTTATGTAATTTTATGTATTGCAGTTCACTGCTTTGCACACCAGCCATTCAGCTATGCATATGAAACTGAATCTTTGTCTGCTATTTCTGGTGTCCAGTGACTGATGAATAAAATTGAACCAGGACAAAGCAAAATATGAGGAAGTGTCTGAAAACAAAATTGTTTCCAAGGAATGCTCCACAGGAGGTAGGGAGATCCACGGAATAATTTTCTTCAGTTCTTTATTTACCACTTCCATTGTACCATGTTTCCTGTCTCTTCATAAGCTAATAGTACTAAAAATTATTAGTGATGTCAGATTGCCTTCTCATGGCTCTACTGTGCCAAATTAAAGCTTCATAAGTGGTTGGTCTTCGTTTTGACTAATTTCATGAAAGTCAGTAATTAAAAAATAGAAGACATTAGATTAAAATGTTAGATTTAAAGATTAGATTTTAAGCACAAGTACTGTCACCAATATTGTATAAGTATCCTATTTTTTTTCTTGGTAAACAAATTTTTTAATCTTCCACTGCATGACAGTAACAGGAGATTGTTCAAAAATAAAGCAATGCTAATTATGTTTAAATAATTACATTTAATTTTGTGTGAAATACAGCTAGCCCACAGAGCAGTCCCACTAACTGACTTGCAGATATCTGAATAGTTTAGTCCACACTAATGGTGTGGTCCTAAAAGTTGTGGAAACAAGGATCATGCATGCTGTACTTGTGAGCAGTACGGTTAAGAAAGGCATGTACCTTCTACACATTACAGTAGAAATGCTGTTAGGCTTAAAAATCTGCCACATGTGTATTGCAAAATAAGTGGGGGCAACTTTTGTATGAATCAGGCGAGAGTTTCAGTAACCTTCAGTGTATGTTGTGTTGACTTGCCTTTAGAACTTCAAACAAAAAGTCCTTAAAATGCATGGGATTCTACTGGCACATATGGGGAGGAACCCAAAGATACACTCTATCCTGTGACATTCATATATATAGCATTTTAGATTTTTGCTGACTGAAAATTGTTTGAAAATAATTTGTAAGCCTCAGTTCACAAGGAAACTATCAAAAGAAAAGTGAGCGAATTGTGAATTAAATATGAAATCCTTTCCTACCTCAACACCATATGAAGGTTAATAAAATTTGTTCCCATAAACAAAAGTGTGGGAGAAACCTTAGTTGTAATGTTTGCAGTGGTAGATAAATCCTGGTTTCAGGCTTCATTCTCAGTTGGCTTACTGAAACAAATTTATGTCAGACATTTGGGGTGGGAAGCTGTATATGTTAAAGCACTGACCTTAACAAGAGTCATGCAGCTAAAATTCTGCACTGTTCTTTTAAAATGTCAGAGGTTAATGCTATTTAAATGCAGTATTTTGTGGTTTAATTGAGTCATGCTTCGTTGTCTTTTACTGCACATTAATGCCAATGAAACACTGATTGTTGACAGAAAGTTCTCTTTAGCCGAGTATACACTGACATATCATAGTGCTATAGAAAAACCAGTGTGCAATACAGAACAGTCATACTCTGCTGGCATAGGAATCCTGCACTTTCTAAATGGTGGCAATATCCATTATACACTGACTGGAAACGTGAACTAGGCTTGCTTTTGTTGTATGTTTTCAGACTGCCTCTTGAGAGAACTGGTGAGACAATTATTGAGTCTTTAGACAAAGAAATTAATCTCAAGGGGTTTTTTTGTTGGGCGTGTCACACAAGTTAGTAAATGTGTGTTGAAAAGTACAATCCAACTCCCAAAGAGAGTTTTGTTATAGAAGTGCCTTCTGACAGCTTTTGTAATCTGGCATTATGACACACCAATAGGTTTTCATCTTGACTTTGTCTAAGTTTGGAAAAAGTTAAGTTCATGTTATTTATCTGAATACTTCTCAGTGTTAACTCTTCCTGCCAGCTTAAAACTCCCAAGAGGGAATAGATGCTGGTTTGGCAATTGAGATGTAAAAAATAGTGCAAATTGTGCATTCAAAAGCTTTTGAAGAGGAATACAGGAAGGAACAAACACTAGTGAGTTAACAAGAGCAGTGTGTGCACTGGGTAGGATATATTTGATGTTGTGCTTTTGCACGATGGAATAGCAATTTCAATGTAACTGCCGTCATATGGACAGCTGCTTTGTACTTCCTTATTTTGGCTGGAGAGGTCTGCGTGCTGTTTGTCTAATCCTGTAGGACTTAGTTACACTTTTGGACTCTGAGCTTTCCAGGATTTTTCTCATGACTGCAGGGTGGTTTCTGGAAGTCATTAGAATTCTGTCTTGGAAATGAATTTGCAAATTCTCATGAGTTATGACTTTCAAAATTTTTTTTTCAAGCCAGTGTTATTTTTCAAATTGATATCAGCCAGCCTGGTTGAAGCATGCAACTGCAAATGGACCTAGCTTGTGTGAAACTTTTGATGCATTTGGGGAACTTCCTAATCCTTATAGTGTCTTATTAGGTGCCATTGGTACATCACACTTGGTCTTCTAAGGGAAAAACAAAGTGTTTTAATCTTGTGTGAATCACAAGTAAATCACAAAGAGTGATTTTGTGGTAAGTCGTAATAGTCAGCTTTTTAGTAGCAGCATTTAAGCTCATTTAAGAGCCTGCCTTAATGTGTCTAGCTAAATATATTTCATTTTCTCCTCATATCTGAGATTTTATGAAAGTGTCTGGAAGCAGATTAACTGCCTCACATTGGAATGGCTGGTGACATTTGCAGATCTGTGCCTTCTTCCAAGATCTGCACTGAGTCTGTTGTATGCTATGATAATCTATATATTCAGCAGGCAAGACCTATAGACTTCTGGCCTGTGCAGACTTAATTCTCTCTACCACTGGATCAAGGGCAAAAAGTAGATCTTTCTAGCTTCCAGAAACTCACAACTATGCTAAGCAATACGGTATTGGGAAGCCATAAGGAGACTTGTGGAAATCCCCTGGAGTTCAAAGTCTAATTATCCATACAATGCATTTGTATATGAACATTTGAGTTGGGTATTCGCTTTTTTAATGCTATATTTTACTTAAGGTATTTTTAGTAGTTTCTGGTGTATGTGCACATGTTGTGTGCCTTTGCCCTTAACTACTTATTTTTCCCAGAAGCTCTTGTATCAATCAGATAGAACCAGCTGTTGCTTAGTGAACTCTTAGGACTCCATCAGGCATAATGTATTAAATTATAATCAAGGAAAATAGGGAAACTCAAAAATCAACAGCAGAGTGTGATGAATTTTTTATTTGGCATTATAAATAAACCCATTTTTAAAGGAGTGAGCCAAATATATCTTAGATTAACTACAAAACATAGCTTTGGTCAAAAAGCTCCAAGAAAAAGGTATGTAAAACCAATTTTAAAAATTGTCTTAATATTTTCTTGCTGGACACTCTAATTTAGGAAAATAATTTATAACAGGAGACAATATCTAGAAGCAGCTTTAATTGTGAAGGATCAGAAAGAAAATAAAAGAAAACCAATGGATCTCTGATTAGTTTCAGAGGACATCTGTAGCCTTGTCCCAGCTCTTATTATTTCCAAAGAAGAGGCTTCTGCGATTTTATCAATAAATTAGGGTTTGGACACACCCTGTAAGACAAAGAGAAAAAAACACTTTATCTTTCATGTCAACTGCTACACGTAAAACCAAAACAAACCAACAAACAAAAAGCCCAAACAACAATGACAATAATGAAACAAAAGAGAAACGAACAAAACCCCTCCCAGTTTACCCTTAGAGATGGAATCCCTTTGTCCAGCAGTCTACCTGTACATTCTCATTAAGACTAAACTCTACCAGTTTTACTCCAATACCATAAGAAAATGTTTTCATTCTCAGATGAAAAATGCTATTGATCTGCAACATCTTTTCATTGTTATGTCTACTGTATTAATGTCCTGAAGCCTGTGAATGTATTTTAATTTACTGAAAATGCAAATTTCTTCCAGTGTGAAACACCCTTTCAGCTGTAACTACAACAAAAGTTTTCATTAAGTATTTGTGGAATACTTGTTTGTATTGCACTTTTGTGTCTGTATTAGTGGCTGAGCACTGCATAGGGAATGGTAGAGAAATTAATAAGTGCTGCTACTGGTATATTTGCTAGAATTTCAAACAAATTGCTTAAAACCTAGCAGCAGACAGCCTAACTGGACTGACTCTGGAGTAATAGTAAATTTAAAAGGAAGTGTTAAAGAGGATCTTGTTTGAATAGCTCAGAGTTGTTTTTCTGTAAGCAAAACTTAGACGCTGTTGCTTTTCTACTTAGGTAAAATTTAGTGTCTTTGTTAATGGATGTAGTGTCTATTTGCCTACCGTGGTCCCCTGTGATCACAGGTTCTAACTAAACTACAAAAGGATGAAGACTCGCAAGCCATATAATGCCAATCTCTGCCAAGGAAATGTACTTTGCTTCCCCTGTAAGAATCGCGTAGTTTTACAGTGGGTTGAGGAGAACCGTATCATTCTTCCTATTGAAGCAAAAACGTTTCTTTCTCACGTACGCACACAGCTTGACTTCCGAAAGGGTACAGATTAAACAGTTGGGGTTATATGAAAACTGTCTGAAGTTCTCTTCCTAGCCATAAAGAATTGCACTATAAAGATTTATAATTCGAAAGGGAGGAGTTTCTCCTTTCTGCTGCTGCCCAAAAAGACTTGGTTTCTTTTAATAACTGAAATGGTTTCTACCTCTGTCTGAGTCTACAAGAACCTCTTAGAAAGTTCACAGAGCAGTTACAGTTCACCATGTGAGCTAGTCAAATGCAAACTTATTTCTTTGAGCAAGCGCTAGTGATCTTTTCCATTAAATCAGTTGTCTAATGAATATCCAATTTAGATACTATAATTTTTATAGACAACTCCGAGGACCTCAAGAAGATATGAAGCTTAGGGACATGAAGATGAAGTATATAGAGGTACTTGGGTTGACTTTAGACTGGAATCTGGACTCTAATCCTAAGAAGAGTCTTGTTATAGAAATTTCTACATGACTTCCACAGGGTTCTTTTTTGCTCTAATTTCCTGTTCTCCTTTTCCTATACTTCTGCTTTGTTTCTTTTATTGTGTATGTATATGTATATTTATTTCACAGTCAAGATTCTTTCTTTGCCAGAATGAAGGAGTACTCTGTGAGAATGAATGAAGGAAGAAAGTGGATCCAGGTGATACAACTTTGAGTGTTTCTAGAATTTCTCTTATATTAGAGCAGAGTTTAAACATCCTATCAGAAATACGGCATTAGTCAATTGGGTTGTAAACCTGATAATACAGTTTTCTTGTTTTGACCATCAACATAAGTCAATTCTAAGTAATATTTTAATGCATTGTCTTTGCTCCAGTTATTCATATTGTGAGGATTTTGTCTTAAAACAGGTGCCATGTCCCCAAAGATGGCATTATTTTGCCATTATTACATGAACTCAGGTGCTTTACTTAGAAGAATCAAATTCTGCTATACACATTACATAGAATCCCTGAATCACAGAATATGCTGAGTTCAAAGAGATGCAAAAGGATCACCAAGTCCAACTCCTGGCCCTGTAAGCACCATCCCCAGGAGTCACACCATGTGCCTCAGAGCACTGTCCAAATGCTTCTTGAGCTGTGTCAGGCTGGTGCTGTGACCACATCCCTGGAGAACATGTTCTGGTGCCCAGTTCACCCTCTGGGTGAGGAACGTCTTCCTGATGTCTGACCTAAACTTCCCCTCACACATCTTCAGGCCATTCCCTTGACTCCTGTCACTTGTCAACACAAAGAAGAGACTGGTTCCTACCCCTTCTCTTCCCTTCAGGAGGAAATTGAAGACTGCAGTGAGGTCTCCCCTCCGCTTCCTCTGCTCCAGGCTGAACAGACCAAGTGACCTCAGCCACTCCTCGTACAGCTTCCTCTTCAGGTCCTTCACCATCCTGATGGCCCTCCTCTGGACACTCTCTAATAGTTTAATTTCTTTCTTGTATTGTGACACTCAAACCAGCCCTCAGCACTGAAGGTGAGGCTGTCCCAGCTCAGGGCAGAGCAGGACAATCCCCTCCCTTGCCTGGCTGGCCATGCTGTCCCTGGTGCCCCTCAGGACAGGGTTGGCCCTCCTGGCTGCCAGGGCACTGCTGACTCAGGTTCAGCTTTTCATTGACCAGGACCCCCAGGCCCCCTTTCCATGGCACTGCTTTCTCTTGTTGAACTTCATATGGTTGGTGATTGCCCAGACCCCTGATTTGTCAAGGCCTCTCTGCAGGGCCTCCCTACCTTCAAGGACATCAACTCCTCTTGGTTTTGTATCACCTGGGAACTTGCTTAGTACCCCTTCCAGTCTTGTATCCCAGTAATTTATGAAGATGCTGAAGAGCACTGGGCTGACGATGCAGCCCTGTGGAACCCCACCAGTGACAGGTCCCCAGCCTGATGTCACCCCATTCACTGTAACCCCTTGTGCCTGTGAGTCAGGTGCTCACCCATCCCATGAAGTTTTTATCCAGCTGTGTGCTGGACATTTTGTTGCCAGAAGGTTTTGCCGAAGCCCAAAAATATTACATCAGCTGTCCTTCATCACCTGAGTGTGTTATCTTGTCATAAAAGGAAATCAGGTTTGATGAGCAGGTATTTCCTCTCATGAAGCCATGCTGGCTATGACCAAATGCTGCATTATGTTTTAGATGTTTTTAATAGCTCCCAGAATAATGTTGTCTATAACTTTACCAGGCACTGAAGTGACACTGAGAGGCCTGGAGTTTCCAGAGTCTTACTTCTTGCCCTTCTTGAAAACTGGGACACTGATCATGTGTTGGTTGCAATGAAAGATGTGGTTGGGGGTGTGTATTCTATTGCCATCAGTTAGAGCCAGCTGGGGCAGTTTTCTTTATCTCGGTTATCTTCTGTTAGTAGCTCAGCCATTAGAACCAGGTGGGACAGTTTTCTTTATCTTTTCCACAACCCATCCTCCCTCCAGGAAGATATCTTCTGTTGATGGGCCATTGGATGTCACTGCATGACTGATAAAATTACATCATCCCACTGTGAGATGCTCTGCCCAGGGGGAGGAGCCAAGCATTCCTACCTGGAAATAATCTGAGATTTGGAACACCACAGGCAGCCTTTTCTCACTGCATTACCAGAGGAGCCGCTTTTTCCACTGGATTCCTAGAGGAAGACTAGGCCCATCATTGGACCTTCAGAGGAAAAATGCACCCTTTCTGCAGGGTCATTGTTTCAACAGAACTACATCTGTCACTCCAGTAGGACTGCAGCCACCCTTTAATCAGACTGCTACTAACACCCTGACCAACAGGGTGTCTGTTTGTATTCTGACTCTGTCAGTGTTGTTTTATAATACTGCATTTTTATTTTTATTTTCCTAATGAAGAGCTGTTATTTTTACTCCCATATCTTTGCCTGAGAGCCCCTTAAATTCAAAATTATAATAATTCAGATTACGTCTGAAGTATTCAATGATTATGTCAATTGTCAGAGGGAGGGGGTTCACATTTTCTATTTCAAGAGAGACTCCTGCTTGTCTTAGCAGACACCTGTCTTTTGAAACCAAGACAGTTCGCCAGGTTCCAGTCAGCTTGTACTGCTCTGGATTCCCAAGACTACTCAAAAATTATTGAGAGAGGCTTTGCTATGAGATCAGCTAGCTCTGTGAGGATTCTCAGAGGAATCCCATTAGGCCCCATTGATCTGTAGGGATCCAGCTGGAGCAACAGATCCCACACAAGTTCAGGTTTGACTGGAGTTTATAATTCTCACAGTCCTGATCCTCCAGCTGAAGACACTGGGACTCCCTTAGTCCATAGTCCATCATTGGTGTTGAAGGCAGAATGCATTGAACACTTCTGCCATGTCCGTGTCCCCATCTGTGAGGTGACCATCTTCATCTTATAAGAGGCAAATATTATTTTTATGCTGCCTGTTGTATGAGAAATCTCTTTATTGCTCCCACAATTCTGACCAGCTTCATCTCCAGCTGATCTTTGACCACACGAATTTTCTCCCTACAGTGGTGAGCAGCATCTCTTATTTTTCTCATGCCACCTGACCTTGCTTCCACTAGGCAAGATCCCAGTGGAAAGGGCATACACCTTCCTTTTTTTGTCTTATTTCCAAGAGAAGATTCCTGCTCAGCCAAGCCAGCCTTTTGCCTCGTCTGCTTGACTTCAGACATTTGGGAATTGCCTGTTCGTGTCCTCTTAGAGGGTGATGTTTAAAAAGTGACCAGCACTGATGGACCTGAGCGTCTGCAAATACATTTTCCCAGGGGACATTACTCTCTAATTCTCTCTAATGAGCAGCTTGAAGTTTTCTCACCTGATACCTGAATTGCTGCCTGCACTTTTCCTGCTGTCAGCTGAGATTTTAAGCTTGATCTCTTTGTGGTCAAGACAGCTGCCAGTGTCCACTTTGATCCATGAGATTCTCTCTGTTGACAAGTAGGAGATTGAGGAGAACATCCTTCTGAGTCAGCTCCCTTAGGACCTATTCCATAAAGTTGTCATCCAGGTTTTTTAAGGATCTTCTGGCCCAGGTTGTACCTGCTGCATGATGCTCCCAGCTGATTTCTGGCAAGATGAAGTCCCTCATAAAGACAAGGACAGTTGACTTGGGAGTCTCCTTTAGTTCCTCAAAGAATAATTTGTCAGCATCATTGTCCTGGCTGGGTGGTCTATAGTAGAGTCCCATGATAACATCCACATTATTTTTTTTCTCTTGACTCTTATCCAGAGGCTCTCAACTGTGCCATTGCCACCTCTCAGCTCCACATATTTTGTCCTTTTCATTACATACAATGCCATCCCCTAGCCTCCTCTGCCCCTGTTCCATCTGAAGAGCATGTAACTGTCCCTCAGGGCACTCTAGTCACAGGACTTATCCCACCAGGTTTCACTTATGCCAATAATGTCAAATCTCTGGGACAGAGCCAGGCTTCCAGCTCATCTTCTTGGTTTCCCGTGGAGTATTCCTTAGTGTAGAAACATTTCAGGTGTGGTACATTGTAGTCAATGAAGCTGATTTATAGATTCCATTAGTGCTTGTTTCCTTAAGTTTTGTCATACCATCCCATTGCTCACCAGAGCAGGCCTGGTTTGGTCCCTTTTCCCCTTCCAAGCTAGTTTGAGGCTCTATCAACAACTGCTAGCTCCTGTGCTAGAATTCTTCTTCCCCTCTGGAAAAGGTGAATCTCTAGTTCCTTATTCCTGCTCTGAAAGGTGTCAGTAGACCAGGTTTTGAGTAGAATATGGTCAAAAGCAGCAATTTTTTTCTGATTATACCAGCCTGAGAACCGCACATTGATCTGATGGATCCACCTGTTCCTATTAATAATATTTGTTGTTAGCAGAAGGAGCAAGGAAATCACAACTTGTGTTTCTGATCCTTCTATCAGTCTTCTCAAAACACTGATGTCTCTTTGATTGTGCTTGGACTTCTCTTTGTTATATCATCACCATTCCATTGAACAACCAATGAAGGGTAGGAATCACAAGGCCTTAATATACTGGGGAATCTTCCAATAATGTCCCTTATCCATGCCCCTGTTAGCTGGGTCCAGTCTACATGTCAGGCCCTCCATTCCCTTAGAAGGGAGTCTCCTATTACAACTACCCTCCTTTTCCTCTTAACAGGAGGTTGTGATGTGGGGTACAGATGGTGTTGCGTTAGGAGGCCACTTGATCCCAGAAGGACCTTTACCTACCTCCTCAGTTGTCTGACCTTCTTAATTCCAAAGCCTTACACATGCTATAGAAGGTGCCAGTGCTAGTTGTCAGATTCTGAGAAAGAGGAGGAACTTTCCTCCTGGTGCACGCTGTGAACTGCTTCCAGTCTTCATTTCGACGGACCCTGGACTAACAGACTTTGGGCTAATTACTGTGCAGGGTTCTGAGTCCATCTGCTTCTCCACTGCAGTGTAAGTTAGAGACTCCCAAGAGCCTTGAGACCATAATGTCTCTGAAAATAATCCTCAGCCCCTTCCTCATGTGCTCAAATACTACACAGCCTTCCTGTTCACTTCTTCCTGTAGCTCCCTCCTCTGGTGACACAGCTCCTCAACCACAGCACTTCTGCAAAGTGTTTGCCAGCCCCAGCCTTGCAGAAAGGCACTCCTGGCAGCCTGTGACCTGGAGAGCTCCATCTCCCATCAGCATGTTTGTCTGTCTGGAGGCCTCTGACCTGGCTGGTTCAGTGACTCCTGCAGCTACACATGATCAAGCTTGGTGTGTCAACACTTTAGCTGAGGAAGGTTGAACTAGTATGCTAAAAGGATTGGGGCTAAAAGGTGCTGTTTCTCACCACCTATTCAGTCTGTTTGCTGCCTCTATTGGCTGCTCCCAGATGGTGGGAGAGGAGCCCCTGCTCATGTGAGTTTGCCATGCATTTGCCATGCAAAATGCTATCCCTGCCCTTACTGCCAAGCCACACCCCTGTTCTCCATGCTCCCTGGGGCTGTTTCCATCTTTTGTGAATGGAGCTCCTCCTGTACAGCCTGGTCTAACCCTCACTCCCAGAGTTCCTTCAGTCACTGCTGCCTCACCGATTGACCATATTAATGGAAACATTTCAAGATGGGGACTTAGAGGATAGCAAAGGTGACAGAAAAATTAAGGTTGTTAAAAATTGTTCATTCACTTGGTACAGATATGAAAAACATTGTGTATAACACACAATAATGATGAGACACACCAATACATATATGAATGGCTGTCAGTCTAGTAAAAGATTGGAGGGGAAACGTCATAATTTTGAAACCTGAGGTTTGTATCCACAGCAAATGAGAGGTTGAGCATATCCTAAGGCTCTATAGTTCATTCCTTCTATGTGTAGCTTACAGTACCCAGGAGCATTTGGTTTGTTTAGGTAATGTTCCTATTTTACAATAATTACTTATCTATTCCATGATGCTACTACACGAGTGATATGACCATTCTCATAAATCATAGAAATTACCAAATTAATAAATTTTTGCAGCTTATAACTGTAAACAGGCCACTGGCTTACAAATCACTGAATTGCAGGATGGCTGATGTTGGATAGGAGGTCTAAAATCTAGTTCCATATTCCTGCCAGAGCAGAGTCAGGTAAAGCTAAAGGTTTCCTGGACTGTGTTCAGTTGGTCTTTGAATATCTCCAAGGATCCACACTTCAGAACCCCTCTGGACAATCTGTGTCACCTTCACAATGAAAAAGTATTTCCTGATGTTCCAGGAGAATCTTGAACCTCCATTGTTTCAGTTTGTGCCCATTGCCTCTGGTCCTGACACCAGGCACCACAGAGGGGAATCTGGCTGCTTCATCTTCATTCTGTTCTGTTGGTATACATGTGCACAAGGTCTCCCTTGGGCTGGTTTTTCTTCAGGTGAACAAGCCCTGCTCTCTCAGCCTCTCCTCATATGAAAGTTAGTATAGTACATACCGTATCTTTGTTACCCTGCACAAGTTGTTGCAGTGTATCCATGTTTCTTTTGTACTGAGTAGCCCAGATCTGGCCACAGTATGGCTATATGTGGCCTTGCCAGTGCTGAACAGAGTGGAAGGTTCACCTTCTTCAACCCGCTTACCACTCTTTGCTCAAAGCAGCCCATGATACTGTTGACCTTTTATGCTAGTTACCTAGGGGTTATTTCTCCTCAGTAATGGGATTTCCAGTTTCTCTTTGTTGTACTTCTGGTGTTTTCTCTTGTGGAATCACCTCTGATTGTCAGCAAAATGCCCTGGTGTATCAGTCACACTGCCCAGTTCTGTATCATCTGTGAACCTGCTGAGGATGCGCTTTACCCATCCTCAAGGCCATTAGTGGAGATGTTGAAGAGCACAGGGTTGATTATTCAGCCACTTTTTAATTCACCGTTCATTTATTTAACCTGTTGGCTTGTCTGTAATGATGTTACAGGAGTCAGTGTCAGACATGCTGCCAAAGTCAATGTAAAAACCATCCATTGTTCTTCCTTCATCCACCAGGCCAGCTGCCTCATTCTAGTTTCCAGGAGCAGCTGTTCATTGCTTTCCTAGAGCCTGAGGTGATGCTAAAGGACCTGTTCTCAAATTTTTATTTTAATTTTTTTTAATTTTAAATTTTATTTTTTCCCCTTGTTCTTGGAGTGGTATTTTTCTCTTTCAGTCCTTGGGAACCTCTTGTTTGATTTGTCATCATGGCCATTCAAAGACAACTGAAAGTGTCCTCACAGTGACATCACAGCTCCCTCAGCACTTTTGAGCTTGTATATGCTGCTTATTTGCTCTCTTGCCCAGTCCATCTTCACTAAGTCAGTCTTCCTTGTTCCAGTTCTCTCTGGTCTCAGTGGCCTAAGATTCCTAACAGCAAATTTTATTGGTAAGGACTGAGACAAAGAAGGCATCAACCATCTCATCCTTCTGTATGTCAGTTGTCACCAGTTTTCCTGCGCCATTCAGCATCAGGCTCACATTTTCCTTTTGCTTTTCTTATACTTGTAGAGTACTTCCCTGTTGTCTTTCATATTCCTTGCCATATTCAACTCCAGATAAGTTTTTGCTTTTCCAAGTGCATTCCTGCCCAACTGGACAGCAAAACCATACTCTTCCTTAGTCACTTGACTCTGCTTCTGCCTGTTACTCACTTTTGTTCTATGTTTGAGATCAGTTGCATGTAAAAAATTGAAATGAAAGGCCAGTGAAAGTGGCTGTAGCTATTGATTTTGTTGATTAATAGAGAGGGAGACAAATATGAAGCCATATCAACTGGTATTGTGCGCTGCATGCAACCAAAGATCAGCAGAATTATGTTTGCTTTTTAGTAGGCTATGACTGACAGACCTTTTAACAGTTTCATTTTCATGGGCTAAATTGTCTCCTCAGGTTATAATGTTAGACTAGATCCCAAAATAAACATCTTAATTGTGTTTGTGTCAGGGAAAAGTACCATGTTTCCCTAATCCATATTTTAGGTTTTGTAGATAGATATGGAGTTATATCTACAACTGAAGTTAATTCCTATTTTTTTCCATGTCAAATGAGAAAATCTGAGAATATAAAGGAAATTGTATAAAAGAACTATTTTGTAATCATGGTTAATAGAACCTCTGCAATTTTAAAGAAGACTACTTCAGAAAAAAGTGGTGAATAAAAATGGGTAATATAACACATGGATGAAAGTGGATTTTATCGAAACTGCTGATGTTCAGAAAATGAAAGAGCTGGTAATAGCAATTAATGATTGTGAAGTCTGCTACTCTGTTCTGTGGGATGTTAAAACCATGTCTGAAAAGGGAAGAAGATTAAAATACATATTGATTGGCTGGTGGGCAAAAGGTAAGGTTTAAAAGCAAAGAATTGATGAATATGTGTGGTATTAATTAAACTCCTCTCATCATTGTGAATAAACAAGGTCTGATAACCCATATCTGTAAATTCCTGAATTGATTCCAGATTGAGTGTACTTCAAAGGTATATGCCATGTAAACCAGAAATCACCTTCAGAAGGATCTTTTCCCGCAGCTCAAGAGAACTGCAAGATATGATCTTTTCTGCTGCATGGTTTTCATTCTGAGTTTTCCTGCTGATTTTATAGGAAGTACATAGTGGGTGGATGATAAGTGTTTGATAAGACAGGCCCTGAAGTGCACGTTTGCCACAGATACCTATGTCTTCCACGAGGACAGATGACACAGAAAAGGTAAATATGTTGTCAATTTGATCAGCTGTTGATAACCAGATATGACCAGTTATAAAATATTTGGACTAAACCTGCAAAGGTGGAGGTGCCAGAAAGGACTGTAATGTTGGTGCTTTGGAGGTAGACTAAAAAACCAAGCATTAAGGTGGGATGCTTCCTGTGGGAAATCCTGGCCCCATTGAAGTGAATAGGAACTTTGGCCTTTTATTCACCAAGATCATTGCACTCAAGCTGGATTACTTGCCTTCTGGATGCACAAGGCTTTAAGGAATACTGCTCAGGCAGTATGTGCTTTTCAGTGTTTCTTCTGCTTTGGGTGGAGATCTTTTTGCTAGGAGAATTAATAGCAATACTAAGCACTTACTTTCTCTGAGACTGAAAACATTTTCTAAAATGCCTTATCTCATTTTAAGATTTCTCTAACTATGGCCTAAAAGAGTTTTGAAGTCTAAACTAAAACACTCCCTACTGTGAGACAAATTGAGCCACATATCCTGACACCTTATCTTATGTGGGTTCTATTTCCCTTATCTGTGGTTTTCTTAGATTGCTGTCTCACATTTTGGAAGTTGAAATAAAATTTTAAAAGTAGAAGAATGAAGCCTGGGTTAGAGGGGTTCAGTGAAGAGGAAAAAGTGTCTGCCTCATGACTACTTGGTATCTCCAGTTATATATATATAACAAAGGTTATATATCCTTTTCCCCATTTTCCTTTCTATGTCTTGTCAAAAATATCTTTTATGGACATTAAACACTATTCCATCATGGAGTTTTGCACAAACAGGAAAGTTCTGTAGCACAAATAGCAAAGAAATACAGTAGGAGAAAGTGAGTCACTTTCTGACTCACTTTCTGAAAGCACCATATTTTTACAGTTTAGCCAAGTCCTTAAGAAAAAAGATTTAATTTAAATACAAGCTGAATAAGTAAGGTTGACTCAGCTCTGTGCACTAACTCATTAGGGTAGGTTTGGTTTTTGGGGGTTTTTTGGGTTTTTTTTTGTTTGTTTGTTTTTTGTTGGTTTTTTTTTTTTGTTTGTTTGTTTTTTGGTTTTTGGGGTTTTTTGGGGGGGTTTTTTGGGTTTTTTTTTGTTTGTTTGTTTGGGTTTTGTTTTTTGGTTTTTTTTTTTTTTTTTAATTTAAGCAAAATTTGAGTTTACTAGAATGTCAGAAACCCAGCTGAGACATCTCCACAGCACAGATCCAGAGAGAGCTGCAGGGCTGCAGCCTCCTGCTTCTGCCTTTGTTGATGCAGCAACTGCTTCACCCAGAGCGCTGTCCCTGATCACTGAGGGGTCTCTGACACATTGACTGAAAATTGTAATAGCTCTTTGCCAAAGCCATCCCCTCTTAAACCAGTCGCTTTTTCAGTCAAGCCTTGATGCATTTTTGCATTTGGGGATCCTTGCAGGTAGGAGGCTGTGGCTCTCTTAGCTGGCTAGTCATCTTCTCTGAAGTGCTGGCTGTTCCATATAGTGTCATATTGCTCTAGCATTTGTGAGGCTCAAATGGGCTGAAACCATTGTGAACTGCTTGTTGCTTTGTGCATTCCCATCACATATTCAAACAGTAGTGCTATGTTATTTACAGTCTTTTTCACCTGCTCCCTTTCTGAGGGCATTATATCTGATATCCTGAGTGTTTTCCATTGATTCTACAGTTGCATCATGCGGTCAGCACTGGCCAGTACAAGGTTTTAAGTGCCATGGTTACCCCCTGTTGCCTATAAACTGTTCTGGATTCCCTGCTGTTTGTTTTCACAAAATATTCAGTGCAGTTTCTGGAAAAGCCAATTATCTCAATAGCAAAGTTGCAGTGGTAGCATAACTATGAAGATTTCTCTCTGTTTCTTTTGCCCAAGTTCCTGTAAAACCTGAGGAAACTGATTATCACACTGTTTTCAGTACTTAGCACTGCTCCATATCATGCCAATATGTATGAGGGAGGGGAGCTTCATGCTGACATGCTTAGGCATGTATTTCCAAAAGCATTAATTAGCAAATTAGCAATCATATCTCATCAGAAAATTGAACAGGTTTTCTTTATTTTTACTGTCATAACTATATGACTACCTAGTGCTTTTAATCGAGAGCCTACTAGTGCATTAGACCCAGTGGAACATCAAAATCTGTCATTTGGAGAAGTAAGCTGAGGGACACAGTGGTTAACTGACTAGCCCCAAATACTGTTCAAAATAGGCTTGTGGGAATCCATGTTCTCAGCCTCCTTTCAAGACACCAGATTTCAGTAAGTCTTTTTGTATTGCTAATTCATTTTCTTTTCCACTCATTAAAAAAATGCATCAAATTCAGTCATAACCTGTGGTCAAGATCTGTAACAACCAAGAAACCTTACTGACAACTAAAAAAAATTACTGTTTTCTTCATAAGTAGTTTCAATCAAAGTTAAACTGTAGCTGGTTTAAAGATATCCCTGGAAGAAAAATGAAAGATTAAACTTAGCCCTGGCAATGTTTTTATGACCTTTTTCTTCAGTGTTTCAGAGAACTAGATTCTTCACACAGCCATGTTATAATTCATTAGACATATTAATTCTCCATTTCTGTTTTTTTAAATGTAGTTGTATAAAGGAGGGAATTAGGATTATTCCTGCTGTGTCTTTCCTAGTGCTTCAATTTGGTTATTTAGTTTCTTGTGAGGACCATCAGGAGGGAGGTATGAGTGGAAAACCCGTGTGTAATATGACTTTTACAATAAACTGCCTGAAAATGATGAGTGAATAAATATTTTTGAATGGAGCAAAGTGCATTTGCTTGCCCTTTAAATCCGTTTTAAAAATTGGCACCAGTTCCCATCTTTGTTTGGTTTTCTTATTCTGTCATGTTAAGGAGTGGCCTGTGCTTCTAGTGTCTGTCAAGCTCCCTCTTGTACACACTGCAGCTTGTCCCACTGGAGATGTTCAAGCATATTGTATTTAAATGCCTGATGTTCACCAGGCTAATGCGAGGAATAATTAGGAGCAATTATGATGAAATCTATCAAATTAAGAAAACCTAAGAGGAGTTGCTCTTAAAAAAAAATTGTATTCATAACTGGTTTATTTTTTTACATTTAGGGCATCACACAGTCTAGAGGAAGAGACCCTTGGACTAAATTGTCCTTTTATTTATCACCCTCAGGTGATCAAGGAGAGACAGTTGATGTAATCTTTTTAGGCTTCAGCAAAGCATAAAAAACAGCTTTTGATGCTGTCTCTCACAGGATTGTTCTGAAGAAAATGTCCAGCACACAGCTGGATAAATACTTCATGGGATGGGTGAGCGACCTGCTCCTGGGTGGAGCACAAGGGGTTACAGTGAATGGGGTGACATCAGGCTGGGGACCTGTCACTGGTGGGGTTCCACAGGGCTGCATCCCTGTCCCTTGCTCTTCAGCATCTTCATAAATTACTGGGATGCAAGACTGGAAGGGGTACTAAGCAAGTTCCCAGGTGATACAAAACCAAGAGGAGTTGATGTCCTTGAAGGCAGGGAGGCCCTGCAGAGAGGCCTTGACAAATCAGGGGTCTGGGCAATCACCAACCATATGAAGTTCAACAAGAGAAAGCAGTGCCATGGAAAGGGGGCCTGGGGGTCCTGGTCAATGAAAAGCTGAACCTGAGTCAGCAGTGCCCTGGCAGCCAGGAGGGCCAACCCTGTCCTGAGGGGCACCAGGGACAGCATGGCCAGCCAGGCAAGGGAGGGGATTGTCCTGCTCTGCCCTGAGCTGGGACAGCCTCACCTTCAGTGCTGAGGGCTGGTTTGGGTGCCACAATACAAGAAAGAAATTAGACTATTAGAGATCGTCCAAAGGAGTGCAATGAGGATGGTGTAAGGGCCTTGAGATGAAGTCATATGAGGAGCAGCTGAAGTGAATTGGTATTATAAAATATGTTGGGAAATAATTCATGTTATAAAAGAAAGTATTTTATAAAGATTGTGAAATCTAAATGAGTCTCTGACCACAAGCAGCCCAAAAGGCAGACATCTATTTGAATTCTGAGATTCCTGGAGGTGGCAGGAGAACAATCGGCATTTAGCCCAAGAATAGATGCACCCAGTGCAATGATCACCGCCATCCTGAGCCATCAGAAGACGCCTAAGAGCGATCATAATCTTCTTGATAACATCGATCAAGATAGCCAAAGTCGCTAGAAAGACATGTGAATAACTGACTTCCCGGGATTCGATCAACACTGGCTATCAACCAGGAGACGATCTTTGTCCAGCTCTGCACAGTGAAAGAACCAACTATAAATATGCAGAGTTACAAAAGAAGCACAATAAACTGTATAAAACATTCCCACTAGAAGCCTCTCTCGTGAACAGGTTGGGGGTGGGGGGGTGATAGGGGTGGGATCCAGGTTCACCCAGCGCCGATCCCGGGCTCGATGCTGTCTCTTTGGCTGTGGTGGTTTTGAGGACAGTATTTTGGTTGCGCAAAAAGATAAATAAATATTTTCGCATTTTTGATAATTTGGCTTCTCAATTGATAATTTATAACAGTCTGTTCAGCCTGGAGGAGAGGAAATGCGGGGGAGATCTGTTTGCAGTCTACAACTTCCTCTTGAGAAGGGGCAGGCACTGATGTCTTCTCTGTGCTGACCAGTGGTCACTACTGGACCAGAGAGAATGGCCTGAAGCTGTGTCAGGGGAGGTTTAGGTTGGACATTAGGCAATGTTTTTCACCCAGAGGGTGATTTAACACTGAAACAGCTCCCCGGGGAAGTGGTTGCAGCCCCAGCCTGACAGAGTTCAGGAAGTGTTCAGACAACTACTTTCCCAGGCAGGGGGTTTGATTTTTTGAGTGTCCTGTGTTGAGCCAGGAGTTGGCCGTGATGAACCTTGAGGGTTCCTTCCAACTCAGGATATTTTGTGATTCTGTGAAATCATCTAGCCATGCTTCAGAGCAGAGAAAAAAAGGAGAAGACATGCAGGAAAAGCTCATGGGCATTCTGTTTCCTTGAAAAGATGCCACACATCTCATGATTGTCTGTCTGAACATGTGACTCAAGGATACAGGTGTGTTTTCACCTTTCAGTGCCAGACCCTCAGTCCAGCCTGTACCTATCTTTCTTGGAAAGAGCTTTTTACTACTGTTAGGCCCACATATGAACCAGTCCTACTAATGGTCAGACCTAGAGGACATTCAAAGTTTGTTGTTTTTTGCAACAGAATGCCAGGACTGGGGGCCGTGAATAGTGCAGGCTGAAGACATACTGAAGGGAAACTAGGCACTAATGAGACACAAATGTTTTCCTTTAATGCAAGAATGAGGCGGTGCTGTGGAAGACAGTGTTTCACTGCAAGGGGAAAGCACTAGCTATGAGTGTCTAAAACTATGTTGAGCCAACTCAGCATGTCTCTTTGACCTGTGACAGTTGGATTTCTGTAGCACTAGAACACAGCCCAACTATCTGCATACACAAGACACCCACAGTGCCTGGCAGGGTTCTGCTAACAGGATTTTTTTACACCCATTCCTCTTACAACAGAAAACAAAGCAGAAGTTTTCGACTGTATGACTTTGTTTCTCTTTTATTCTTTCTGATCATGTACATCTAGGTCTTGGTTGCTGTAAAGCCACTTGTGCCTTTCAACTATCATGCAAGAAATAGCATATTTAGCTGAGCTATTCCTGTGTGTTACTTTGTCTGCATTTTTCAGAAATATTCTGATTTAATAGCTGTTCTTACATGGGCAGGGGAAGGAGAACCCTAAGTGCTGTGAAGTCACTCAAATGTAATTATCAACTGAAAGACGAGGTGAAGATTGAAAAGTTGCTAATCTGAATAAAGAAATTGTATAAATATACAAAACTGTATTGTCTTCCTACATGTTACTTCTCCTTTAGGGGTACTTTCCTGAAGAGTCACACTTCTAGAAAAATAGGGCATTTTCAAATGCCCCAAATTACACCAGGAAGCCACAGAATTAATCAAAATATTGAACTTTTCCTAGGGAAGCAGGATGTAGTGTGTCCAACAGGCAGCAGAGCTGTTCCCTGTCTTCCCAGAAAGAGGGAAGAACTTTGTCGTGGCAGGACTGCTTGGAGCACTGTCAATCTCAGCCAACTTAGAGAAGCAGATTCCCCAAATGCTGTACATTCAATCATAATTTGGAGTGGAAATCTGCTGCAGCTTAGAGTTATTGGGGAAGTACGTGTTATGGCAATTCAGTGTTTCTATCACACTAAATTTTAAACATACCAAAGCTGTCTCTATTAGCAACTCTGCAGAATCTAGCTGATAATGCTGGTGCCAAGGCTTTTACCATGCTTCAGAAGCTCAGAGCTTTTTGTCAGAATGTTGCAAACCCACAGATCAGTTAATTAGCAACTAAAAGCTGAAAAAATGCTTTAAACAGCAAATATGTCATGGTGCGGATCTTTAAAAATTTTTTTTAAATAGAAGCATAGGCATTAATTCCTGTGAGCTGAATATGACTTGGAATGTAGACTAAAGTGTAAGGTAAGTGGGAATACATACCAGGAGCATGCCACAGTGCGCTCTGATAGCCTAGTGTGAAAACGTGCAGTTGTTGCTGCAAATTCACATACTGATGTGTGTCAGAGAATCAGCTCGGAGCAGTAAACCAGGCCAGTTTGGAGACTTCCTCTGGGAAGTAGCTGCAGCGAGCACACTGCCAGCTTGGCAGGCTGTGATGTGCTGCCCAGGCAGGCAGAAGGATGGCTTGGTCTGGGGAAGGAGCTGGGGGCCGGCGGCTGGGCATCCCATGCTGGGCACTGCCTGAGGTCCCGCTGAAGCGCAGCGTGGCGAGTCCCATGCTCCTGTGTAAACAGATGTCCATGGGATAATTCACAAAAATGTAATTACGCACAATAGTGCAAATGTTTAATTAATCAGGTCTCATGTCCTTATTATCCCCTCACTGGCTTTCACTAATAATGACCCAGAGGAAAATTCTGTGCCTTCTGTGAATTATATTTTATTTACAAGGGTTTCATTTCTTAGATGATTTTTCTCTTTCGTTCCTGGTTAGCACTACCAACAAGAAAATATAATTCTGGTGTCCTTTACAAGTAAAACTTGTGACTGGCCTAAAATGCAAAATTAGGGAAGGCTTTGTGCTAGCTCACATGGTTTCTTTAGCTGAATAAATTAGAATAACTTAGCACTTAATACATCTCTTGCCTCACAATCAAAGGATGCATAAATATTTGGCAGTAATCCTATGACTAAAGTTGAGAGGAAAAGAAAAGAGGTCTTGAAGGAGAAGCTTTTCTGTTTGAGCAGAGCAATTCCTTCTGAGCTGGTTTTTAATCTATATGAAATGTTAAAGCACAGAAGGGTGTCTGGAGCCAAGAATGGAGTTCCAGCCTCCTTCCCTGAAGATGCCCCTGCCTCCCCCAAAAGTCAGCCACTGGAAAGAAAGTGTTAAAAAGTATATTGTTTGCATTAGGGGGCCGAATTTTCCACTGGGTAATCATCAGTGAAACCTAGTCAAGGGCAAATGAGGATGGCAGGCCTGATTAATTAATATGCTACGGTGCTAAGAGCAAGATTTATGCTATTAGTTTTACAAGAGTCATTGATATTAATACTGCTAGTAAAAATTTTGTACTGCTGTTTACTGTTTCCCTTTTTTATTGAAAATATGGTATTAAAACTACAAATGACCTAATGTAACATTGTAGCTTTGCTGTCTAAATGTTACTCCTGCTCTACAGAAGAGCTCTTGCAAAGCTGCTATTATATGAACAGTTGCATTATTTCCATTGTAATCTGCAATTTTGGAGGCCTTTATCCCCGATCAAAAAAATTTGCTTTGGGTTTAAATAATGTTTTCAAAGATCTCTATACAAGATATATATTCCCTCTCACGTAAATATGAGTGCGTTCCCACTTGGAAAGAATTTTATATGGAGTTTTTTGAAAAATGGAAAAAATAGTTGTGTATGCAAATAGGTATTCAAGCCTGAAAAAGACAAGTGTCATTATAAAGTATGGAGTAGAACAAAATAATATTTTGAGGATAACAAGGCCTACTGTAAAGACCTTCATTCCTCTAAACAAAACAAAAAAAGGCTTATGTGAAACTGTGAAGTATTTTCATCACTTTCAGGCTGATACACAGCACATTCAGAAGTATCTATTTCATAATATGTTAGTAGTGAATGAGCTGAATGCCCTTGCACTGTAAACACTGTTTCAGAAATGTGTTTATATGCAGTTCTGCTTTTGTTCATTAATATGCCACAGGAAATACAGCAGTAAAATCTGAAGTGTGGGGCGTGGATTGTTTCTTGGGGTGAAAGGAGGGGATTGTCTGTTGGAAATCAGCTTGCATGAGCATGAGGGGCACCCACCCAGGTCAGTGTCACTTCAGCTCTATTTTCCTGATAGTACACTTACGTGTTTACTTTTCCCTTTACAGTAACAGGGAACATTTTGTTGGAATTATGCATCTTCCTCTGGGGTTATTTTTTTCCCTTTCTTGACAAGAAACTCCCAGTAGTCATGTATAGCTCAGTAAAGCCTTAGACCTTGCAGTAACTTTCCAAGGTCTCAGTACTGAGGCAAACTTGCCAGACTTCGTGGGGGGTCTTTTTGGTCTGCCTGGAGCTTTGGTTTAGTTAATTAAGCTATAACAAAGGTTTCACTGATCAGGTGACTAATTTGTTTTACTTTTGTTTATCTCTGTACAGTCGCAGAATAACTTTAATTTTGTATAAAAGTACGTCCATGGTACCTGTTGTTGTCAAAGGCCCAAAACTGCGCACAGGATTTGCGGTGCAGCCTCACCAGCCCCAAGTACAGGGGGACAGTCTGGCACACTGGCCCCCTGGCCCACTGGCACACTATTGCTGATAAAAGCTAGGATGCAATTGGGCTTCTTGGCCCCACTACCAAGCCACTATACTATGTATTCCAAAATACTGAACAGGCTAAGATAGTAACCTCAGAGAAGGGTCTCCCTTGATTTAAAATGAAAAATTTTATGAAGATCTCAGAAAAAATTGAATCTTCAAGCAAGCTCAGCAGCTGTAAGCACATGCCTGATGGTGGAGCATCTCACAGTGGTTCTGAAGTTACTGGTACCCAATATCCTCACTGGCCCCTGTAGCTTTCTGACTCCACAGTATCCTGCAGAGCTCTGTGTTGAGCAAAGACTCAGTGATGCCACTGGCAGAGTAACCTGTGGTCTTCCCAAACTCTCTCCTAGGGTCATGTCTTCGTTTGTTATGTGAGCCACATGTACTCACTTGTCAACACCTATGGGTACAGGATGCCTGGTGCTAAACCAAAAATCACTCTGGGAGGGAAACTAGCCTGAGACCCAGCTTGGCAATGATGCTAGCACACCAGAACTGTCTTACAGTGATGACAGCTGTTTTTTGTGGCAGAAGAAACGAGGTGCATCAAAGCATCTGGTGAGTGCAGGCCCTTCCTAATGATAGTGCACCTCTGATGATTGATTACCTGCAATGTGTGAAGGAGGAATTTCATCTCCCTTGGACCTTGATTTGTCTGTCTGGGACTACTAGGTCACTAATGAAGCTTTGCCTTTGTCATTTCCACTTGTGAAACACAAAAGAAGTTTCAACAAAATGATGACCTTGCCTGCCTGTAAATTAATGCAATCATTTTCATGCAGCAGGACATAATTTTCCAGTTTGTATGGGTATGGCATTCCTGCCTGAAGTCTTGCATCTGTCAGTTCACCATTGACAGCACATCAGTGGATAGAAGCATGATTGCTGATTTCAAGTATTTGGAAGACCTTGGTGCATTGTAATTCTTGTTGTGATGGGCTTAATTCCTTGAAAAGGTTTTGTAGGAATTAAGCTTCTCACTTCTGCATGGCATTTCATTCAGATGTATTGCCATCAAGCACTGGGGTGTTCCAGACCACCGAGATCGCTCACAGGTGTGGATTTGTTACAAATGATGGGGTGTCTCTTTATCTACTCTGTTTGTGGTAGGCACCAAATATGCTACAAACCAAGAACCTTGCTAACAAGCTACTTAGTAATGTTAAACTAGCTGACACTTCTTTGACTTGAAAATTGGTTTTTGGTTTTATATGGCACATAAATATGGACTGAAGGGTCACCCCTGCAGTATTATCTTCTGCCTCAATTGAAACCCAGACTTGCTGTTCAGCTCTCAAGGAATCAGTCCTGGTGTGTCGACAGTTTTGCATGACACTGTGATAAAATAATTTCACTTCTCTGTATCTTGGTTTTCTTCATTTTCTGAGGAAAAAAAGTGAAAAAGTAAAAAAAAATTACATAGCTTTTCTACAATTATATGACTCCATGACTCGAAAAATTTGATTACAACTTCTATGTTTTCAAAGGAGCTCTTTTCAAAGAGCCTTGCATGTATAAGCTTGGAATATTTTTTATTTTTATCTGAGTGTCTGAAGAGTGTTAAATATATTTGCATCTTGGAACAGATAAACAAATTTGGTCAGGTGAACAATGCTCTTAGGTAAAACTTTCAAGTATCTTTCAAACTGAACTGTCCTGTTGAAAAACATTTTCTTGGGAAGTTTAGAATAATATCTTACTTCTTTTGTTAATTTTCCTTCATTTTTAAACCATTTTTTTTCTTTAGTATTCGGCAGCTACCATCCCACTGCCCTAGCACCTAGGGCAGTGACACATGTCACTCTTAATGATCTAGGAATTTGAAAATATTATTATTAATATTGTTCTTGGTGTTTCTTAATTGTTAGGCATAGAGTTGAAAATATTTT
The DNA here is from genome assembly GCF_027579445.1 of Ammospiza nelsoni. Taxonomy (NCBI): domain Eukaryota; kingdom Metazoa; phylum Chordata; class Aves; order Passeriformes; family Passerellidae; genus Ammospiza; species Ammospiza nelsoni. Next base: position 37,801,648 of record NC_080669.1, on the reverse strand, counting down.
TTTCCTAAGATATAAAAATTATTAGAGAAATAGAAAATAGCACTGATGAATGTGAGTGAAAAGATGGGAGAACCAGAAATATTATGAGGGAAACAAAAGTTTGTAGAGGTGTTTCTGGAAAAATCTCCTGACAGACAAAATAAGGCTGCAATAATCTGTTTCTAATTGGTCCAGTTACTATTTATAGTGCAGAAAACATGACAATTCAATAATTGCCTTTGTTGAAGACTTGATAAAAGCCCCTCCCTCTCTCATGTAATGTTAAATGCTTCTCAGTTCCAGTGATAATGAAAGATGATGTTACAGAACACCTTTCAAAATCAGATTGTTTAATCACCTATTGAGCAAGATGGCTTAAAACTCTTCTGAGGCACTAGCACTGACTTTTTTCCTTACCATGTCTCAAAGCCATTCCTAGACACTAAAGCAAATACTGGGCAAGAACAAAAAGCAGTATCAGCCAGCTGTTTTGGACATCTGTACCATATAAAATAATGGACAATAAGCTTAGGTCCTAAACAAAAGGATGACAATTCTGTTAGCAATCAGCATGGGTCAAGAGAAAAGGTATAAGAAAATAACTGATATGTTTAAAATATTTTAAAATGCTGTTTGATAAAAACAGCTTGTTAATCCAATAAACTAAGAAATCTCTGATGCATTTTAATTTGTACTAACATGTCATTGATTTTAAAGCCCAGAATGGTACCACACCATTATTGCACTCAAATAGGTCATGGACAAGGGACAGGTCTCAAGAACATGGTTATGAACATTTCCTTTTCTCTGGCCACAGATGTATGACCCAGCCTTTTGCTGTTTAACTTTTCCCTCAGCAATGACCATAACTGATAGCTGTTCATTCTCCAAGAATGGGAACAAATAGCAGTATTGGTTATTTACTATAGCTAGTGATAGACATCTCCATGGCTCTTTCATTAGAGGTAATCTTATCATTAAGGGGCTCTGTAATGAAAAAAACCCAGGGTGGCTTGTGGTACTCATGAACAAAGAGTGTTGTACTGTGTTCACCACGTGTAAGGCTGGCACTGAGCCTGCTGGAACATCGCCCGCCACTGGACTCGTGGTTCAAGCTGTGATATGGAGAGAGTTCCAGGAGAGGCCTCAGATTATGCTGGAACCTGAGTGTGATCTGCAGTGTGGAGAGACGTGAAGGACCATTTTCTCTATTCACCAAACTCCTAACAAGACTAAGGAATGGGAAATTGAAGTCAGACAAATTCTGGCTAAAATGAGGACATTTCTTCAAAGTAATAGTTGCTGAAACAACATAGGCCATGATTCACACTGGGGAAAATTATTTTGGTCAAGATTTCTTTTTTTCTTTTTTTTCTTTTTCTTTTCTAAAAGTCTGCTTCAGTTCAAGAGCATGCATTGTGCAGAATCAGGCATTTCCTAACAGAAGTTTGTTGTCTTTTGTTATGATATGTCCATTCTGACATTAAACCCTATTGATCTAATCATAGGGGCTAAAGTCAATATTTAGGCCTATCAATAACACATCTGACTTTTCAAAATTCTTCGTTTGATTTCATTAACCTTAACTTCTGGATGTTACTCTACTTCTCATTGATTACTTGTAAATATAGAAGGATGAGGCTGCATTAGTGATTTTGACTACTGAATTATTATCTGCACTGTTATCACAGGGAAGTAGAATTTCATGTGTCCAGAGTTTTGTAGGTAATGATATTGTATATTTTCAATTTCATAAAACAAGAACATGACACTGATAGACAATATTTCCTTTTTGAGGTGTGTAAAGTTGTTACCTGCTTAAGTACTATATTTCTCGAGGATGGATGTAACAACCCTTTGGCAAAAACCTGAAAATCTTCCCTTCAGCTGCAGAATAACTCCCCATAGGCTGAGAGCAAAAGGTACACTTCCCCATGTCATGATGCAGCCTCTGATATCACTGGCGATGTTCCATTGCCAATGAGCTAAAGAAAAAGAAAACCCAGGGCTTTCCTTCTCAAGAAGGATTAGGAATTACATTATGTAATATAAAACCTGAAATATACTGTCAGTTGAGTCAGATGCTCGAAGCCTGTGGATGATACTGTCATCATCATAAGGCACAGGTTAGGAAGAAGCACCACAGGATTTTCCTTTCAATCAATAAAAGTGGCCAATTAGGATTTGCTTGATCTTTGAATTTATCTTGTCTTGGGGTAAATCTGAAGCATTTGAAGACAGCTGTGCTCCATCAAGTCCAGATTCAGGAAAATTTTATAGTTTGCATAGCTAAAGGAAGTTGTCACCTGTCATTACAGAGTCACAGAATCACAGATTGGATCAGGTTGGAAGGAGCTACTGCAGGTCATCTGGCTAGACTTTCCTGCTCAGAGTCATCTCAGACCACATTGCACAGGATTGGGTCCAGACAATTCTGAAATATCTCCATTGAGGGAGACTCTTCAACTTCCCTAGGTAATGTATGCTAGTGCATTGTCACCTGGTTCTTCCTCATGTACAGGTGGAGCTTCCTGTGCACAGTTTCTGCCTGCTGCCTCTTGTCCTATTGTTTGATACCGCCAATAAGAGATTGACTCTGTCCTCTTTGCACCCTCTCTTCAGATATTTGTAGACATTGGTGAGGTCCCCTCTCCTCTCCTCTTCTCTCCTCTCCTCTCCTCTCCTCTCCTCTCCTCTCCTCTCCTCTCCTCTCCTCTCCTCTCCTCTCCTCTCCTCTCCTCTCCTCTCCTCTCCTCTCCTCTCCTCTCCTCTCCTCTCCTCTCCTCTCCTCTCCTCTCCTCTCCTCTCCTCTCCTCTCCTCTCCTCTCCTCTCCTCTCCTCTCCTCTCCTCTCCTCTCCTCTCCTCTCCTCTCCTCTCCTCTCCTCTCCTCTCCTCAGCCGTCTCTTTTTGCCTTTCCTGACTGCTGGCTGCTAAGCTGACTGCTTGCAGAAGAGATGTTCCTGTCCCCCCATAATCTTTGTCTCCTCCACTGGACCAGCTCCAGCAGCTCTGTGTCTCTCTGGTCCTGAGGAGCCAGAACTGGACGCAGCACTCCAGTTGTGTCACCAGGGCTGAGTAGAGGGGCAGGATCACCTCCCTGACCTGCTGCCACTGCTCTTCCCAATGCACCCCAGGACACCATTGCCCTTCCTGGCCACCAGGACACACTGCTGGCTCACGGACAGCTTGCTGTCCACTAAGGGTGCCAGGTCTTTCTCCTCAGAGCTGCTTCCCAGCAGATCAGCTCCCAGCCCATTGTGGTGCCCAGGGTTCTTCCTCCCCAGGTGGAGGACCCTGCATTTGCCTTTGCTGAATTTCAGGCAGCTCTTCTGTGCCTCTCTCTCCACCCTCTGAAGGGCAGCAGGGCCCTCTGGGGTATCGGCCGCTGCTCCCAGCTCTGTGTCATCAGTGAACCCTCTGAGGGGGCACCTGCCCCTTCACCCAAGGCACTGATGGGGAAGTTAAACAATACCAGGCCCACTCTTGAATCTGGGGGGTCTCCACTTGTGAAAGGCCTTCAACAAGAGCCTTTGCCAACACTCTGGGATTGGTTGTCTTAAAATTTGGAGATGACCAGTAAAAACTATTTCTTCACATAACTCTGTTGAAGACCAAGAAGGTAGAACAACAGAGCAATTAAACCTAAGCACTGTTTGGCACTATTTAGAAGTGGATTTGAGAAAAGGCTTCCTACACAGTTGAACACAGCCTGAGTCACTTAAGGAGGAAACAGGCAGCTAATGCTTTTTTTGAATTGGAGCTTTGCCACAGCCCTCTGTTGAACTGGAGGGTGTGTTAAGTGAGGTTTTCCACAAATACTCCAAGCAGGTAAATGGGAGCAGTTTTATCACAATTGTTTGCTTAAAGTATGAAATAGGTTGTTAAAGGAAGTGAATGGGATGTCAGCCTTTGATGACGCTGTTCTTCATATGAGAACTCAATCAGAATAAATTTCCTCTTTCAGAGAAACTGAAGGGAAGCCTTTTATGCTGAGGAGAAATGGGCAGTAGCTCCAAGTGACAAGATCATAGACAAGACCACACTCCTCCAATGTAGTAAGACTGTCTGAAGCTTTACTGTCTGAAGTCATAAGTAGTCAAGCTGAAAAAAAACCCTACCACTACAATAAAAAGCAAGCAAAAAACCAAAAACAAAACAAAACAAAACAAAACAAAAAAAAAAAAACAAAAAAAAAACAAAAAAACCCCAAAAGTCTGGAAGAGAAATCAATATCTATTAAAAAATAAAATGAGTAGCAGCAGAAACAACAGTGGGGAAAATTCAATTAAAATAAGAGAAGAAATGAGCCAATGACCTTTTCTATGAACTCCAGTATTCAAGTTTTCTATAAACACCATCTAACTCATCCAAATATGTTGTGCCAGAACCATTTGAGACAAACTAAAAAAATAATTATCATATGGAGATTCAATTGGTCACTATGCCAGAACTAAACTTTGAAACAGGCTATGGTTCTAAACATGGGAAATGGAGAAGGATGGGAAGAGAGAAAAAGAATAAAAGACCTTTTGTTTTCTTTACAGAAGAGAGAAGGTTCATTGCTCCAGACAGTTTCTGGGAGAGTTTTGCTGTTCCAGGACACTTTTCTACCACAACATTGTCGTGGCATTGCTAGGTTCCTGCTCTTTGTCATATTCCATTGCAGTCTGGGACCTGACAGCAGCAAAGGATTTTTCTGAAATGAATTCAACTGGTTAGGATTGCATCCACCCACTCAGATGCAAAAAGTCCCAAAGTATCATCAGTCACAGATAATTTTCTGAAAAACATGAACTCCTTGACTCTCTCAGGAACCATGACAAATCCCCACTGCTTTAGCAATGATTTAGTCAATGGAACTCTGTTTTTTTCATGACCATTTTTCCTTTTTATTCTCCACAGTCTGAAAACACAAAAACATTCCAATGCTTTCTTATCTGAAATAGAGTGGAAATCAAGTCCCTCTCAGTTTTGTATACTGGCATCACATTTAGGCATCCCTCTTCTTTTCTCAGAACCAGGTAATTAAATGTAAACCAACCCACCACTTCTGTTTAGGACCTGCTGTTAGAACCTTCATACATGACAGAAAGGTGGATGTGCCTTTCCTCACGTTACAATAGGGTTTTGACTGATCTGCTCAACTCCATGCTTGCTGCTCTTGAATTAGACCATTGCAATCACAAGTATTTCTAATTGCATTGATAGTTATGCTTCAATACTAGTGAGCTTTATGAGAGACTGGCAATCTGTGCAAGGATACCCAGTTGCTGATCACATTATGGATATAATAGGAAACCTAACTCCACACACAGTGTGATAAATGTAATGGTTAACTCTCGCCCAGCTATGTGTTCAGGGATGGGAGAAACTGAAATACAGGAAACTGCATTTCCTGTTTCTAGGCCAGAATGAGAACCTAACCCAATAAAATAAAAAGAGAAAACCTCACTTCGTGGTTCAATGGAAGTCCTAAGTCAGGTAGTTATAATCCCAAAGACTGTAGGTTATGAACACACACACACACACATACACATATATATATGTGTATATATATATATATATATATATATATATATATATATATATTTAAGTAGGGAAAATTTATTTTATATTGTTCTGCTGACTATGAGTCTGTGAGAGAGAAAACTCTTCCTATTGTGATGAATATATGTGTGTAGCCTAGCATCAGCTGAGCAAAGACATAAGAGGTGTGTGGAGGGGAGCAAGTGGGACTGAAAGAGAGAACTGAGGAAGGAGCATCTGGGGATCCTCAAACAACACAATAATTTCAAGGGATATAACTTCACAGCATGTATTAAAATTAAATCAAGCGAATGAGTTGACTGTTGAAGAGGGAAGCTTTAATGCTCATAAAATACAATGAACTCATTTAAATTGTCGGGGGATATGTAAGCTGACTGACTTCAAACCAAACAACCATTTGTCTCCTTGTTTGGCAATTATTAAGTTTTAGTATTATTAATGTTTGCTAAATCTTAGGGTGGGCAAAGCCAACATCTGCCTCCATAGCTGTGTGTTCATTGAAGTTGGTTCAGGAGGAGAAAGTTACTGAAATCTATTGTTATATTCCAATCATCTGCTAAATTCTTAGTAACGAAACTGTGTTTAGGCATAAAATTAAGCAATTCTCAATTACGGGAGAGATCCAAGGGAGCAGCTAGATTCTTGAAGTTCTCACTCATTTTCCCTAGACCAAATTTTGAACTTTCTCTATGCAGAGGATACTTTTCTACTGTGAATTCAAGTTAATCTAAAACATACTGAAAACCAGGTTGCATTACATCAAATTTGGGTCAGGTGCTTGCTATAGCTATGTATTGCTCAGCTTTTCAGGAAAGGACTTGGTGATCCTGGGGGACGTCAAGCTGAACATGAAAAAATATGCCTTTACTGCAAAGAAAGCTGATGATATTCTGGGCTGTGCCAGATGAACTGCTGCCAGGAGGTCAGGGGAGGTCATCCTTTCCCTCTCCTCAGTGCTGGTGAGGCCTCACCTGGAGCGCTGTGGCCACTTCTGGACTCCCTAGTACAAGAGAGTCATGGACATACTGGAAAGAGTCCGGGAAAGGGCCACAAAGGTGATGAAGGGAGTGGAGCATGTCTTGTGTAAGGAAAGGCTGAAAGAGCTGGCACTCAGCCTGAAGAAGGGCAGGCTCAGATGGATCTTATGCTCAAAAAGAAGATGCAGACAGAGATCATTCAGTGGTATCCAGAGGCAGGACCAAGGCAGTAGGTGTGACCTGAAACACAGGAGGTTCTGTCTGAACATCAGGAAACAATATTTCACTGTGAGTGTGACTGATCCCTGATACAGGTAGTCTGAAGAAGCAATGGAGTCTTCATCCTTGGGATATTCAAAAGGTGTCTGGGTGTGGTCATGTGTGACCAGCTCTGGGTGGCAGCAGGGGACACTGCACCAGTTGACCTTCAGACACCCCCTTCCATCCTCATTCAGTCTATAATTCTGATACATGTGAGAGATTCCTGGAAGGCTATTTATTTCTTGCACTATAGAAAATCTAGTTCAACTGGCTGCAAATAATTTAGTGTCTTCATAAGAGGGATCAGTTGCACCGGGACTGATATTCTATACTTTTGATGGACTTCTGAACACATGGTAATTTATTTTGCATTCTACAATAGGATTTATTCGTAGGCAGTTTATGGAGTGTTAATAAATGCTTACTAGAGGTAAAAAAAAAGTATAAGCCTTGCAGTAACGAGTGATATTAAAGCTTATAAGCATGCTAAATGACGTGTAATGCACATTTTTAAATAGTGGTTAGCAACCTATTGACTGCCTAGATTTTAAAATGATTGATTATTTATTACAACTTCTATTATTAATTTATTTTTTCTAACCATTTAATAACTTTCAATTTTCTGTTTTTAAACTGAAATTTTATATAAAATCATAACTCCAATGAAAATAAAGAAACTAAGGTAAATGCAGATTATTAGAGTCTGGCTAATGTATGAAAAGAGTGAGTTTTAATTATTCTTTGTTTGTGTCTCAATCTTGCTGTACCAAGATGTGTAGGCATGATTAATTTTGACTCACACAAACATTTATTCAGTATACAAGCACATTTCAGTCCTTGAACTTATAAAATTTAAATTGTCCCCAGAAATTTTTCAGCAACTCATTTTATAAAGGAATTAGGGAATTCTTCCCAGCATTAAAAAACTTGGTTAAGAAACTTTTTTTAAAAAAGTGAAGAGAGGTATTTTTTGAAGTTAGGGGGAAAAAAAAAGCTTTGCTATTTAATCAAATATGTTTGATTACTGTTCCAAGAGGAGTTGTTTATAAGCACACTAAGAGCCCAAACTGATGCTGATCAGGGGCCTGATTTAATGGGAATCTGCTGTACAGTCCATTTGTTAATTTTACAAAAACATTTGTTAAGAAGGACATCTAGTGGGTCATCTGGTTCAGCAGCCACAGTGTTGTTATTTGTGTTGAATTCCTACTGGGTTGAAAGGTAGAAGGGTTGAAGGACAGAAGGCACGGAGGTGAGGCTGAACTGCTTGCCCAGCATACCTCTTTCTCCCTGTCCAGCTCTTTGTTGTGGGCATAAAGGTTTGCCTGCAAATCTGTTCTCCATCCTGAAGCTCTTCTCTGTTCAGAGTGTTGAGATGATGTTGATTCCATCTCAGAAGTAGAGACATAGGCTCAGTAATTGCTTTCTATTTGATGCTATTTAGGTAGCAATAGTACAAAGTGAACAATCATTAACTCATTCTCCTTCCCCACTAAAATAAACAGAATTATAGAAATATCTTCAGTTGGCCAGACTAAGGCCTGGATGAATCTTTGGAGAAGAAGGTCTTTCTGCCATTGTCAAGAGTTGTCCTCCTGTGGTGGGAGTTTGACTGTGTGAGGTTGTCATCCTGTGTCCTGGCTGCTCTGCTCTATTCTGGGATGCAGGAAAGGTCTATTCTGCCCTAAGTGTCTCCCATTGGCTCTCCCTTAGGGCTTCATTTTCGGGCCATGTAGGAAGGAGACCTTTTCCATGAAGTGCACCATTGACTGTTTGAATGATATATGTGGGAATGGTTCTCTCCTTTGCAGCTCCTACTGCTCATAGTGGTGGTTTCATGTTTTTCTCTGACAACAGGTTGCTAGAATCTTCACCAGGCTTTGTAGGCATGTGAGACATTTCTTTCCTACTTCTTAGCACTCCACAGCCAGAGCACTAGTTGAGCCTGCAGCTGTTCTGCCACTGCAGGCTCAAATAAATAGCCCTATGTCATGTTTCCTTTGACAGTAAATTCTGCAGTACATAAGTGCATTGCTCAGGAGTCATAGTGTAGCTCATAGAAACCCCTCACTGGTTCACAGTGTCCTGATGTGGCTGCCATGAACATAAACCCAAGCTTTGCCCTGCTTTCCCACAGCACTGTGATGAACTTAAAAGAGTTTTGTTTCAATGGTTGGTATAAAGCATCCTTCTAGGACAAGAAAAGTCCTTTATACCAAATCAGAAGGTCTGATTGAGTTGGCTAATTTTTCTAATAGCAGCAAAAGAAGCAACCGTAGAATTGATAAGCAGAAATTTCCCCACAGCCACCACTCTTTTTCATGGTTTCATTTGGGACGAAGACTAAGCCCCAGCGAGGCATCTACTCACTTTCCTCCCCCTGGTGGGATGGAAGCAAGAATTGGAAGAGCAAAAGTGAGTAAACCCTTGGGTTGAGATACAGACATTATTAAAAAAAAAAAAAAAAAAGCCACAGACACAAACAAAGCAAAACAAGGGATTTGTTCACCATTTCCTATGGTCAGTAGGTGTTCAGCCACCTCAGGAAAGCTGGCCTCTAGCATGATTAACAGTGACTTGGGAAGACAGAAGCTGTCACTCTGAACATTCCCTGGTTCCCAGGAGAAGCCTGTCCCCAGGTCTATATGCTGAGCATGATGCCATATGATGCAGAATATTGCTTTGGTCAGTCGGGGTCACCTGTCCCACCTGTGTCCCCTCACAAATCCTTGTGCACCCCCAGCATACTCGCTGCTGGGGCTGTGTGAGCGGAAGCAAAACCCTTGACTCTCTGTAGGTGCTGCTCAGCTGTAACAAAAACATCCCTCTGTTATCAACACAGCTTCCAGCACAAATCCAAAACACAATCCTATACCAGCTACTGTGAGAAAAAATTAACTCTATCCTAGCCAAAACCAGCACACCATTTTAGTTTGAGATTCTGGACTTAGAAAAAGGTCTGGATTCTTTCACTTTCCTTTTCACGATCATTTCCAGACACTTAAGACTGCAAGTCCACTGTTTTGCCAAGTCAAGAAGGAAGACTAATGTTGCTTCATTAGTAGTGCTTCCAACATCATGCTTGCTGAAGAGAATATCCATGTAACAGACAGCTTTAATGCATGACACTTTTAATCCAATACCAGTCTTTGATCAGAAGGGAGCTATGGAACAATTTCCCCATGATGTACTTATCCCTCTGTAAACCTCAAATCATGAAGTGTGGAATGCTCTTAGTGGACTTTATTTGAGCTAAACTTTGCAGGATTGGTCCTCTAGTTATGGGAGAATACAGCTAGCAGGGTCAGAAAGAGACACAATTAAGTAACTTGATGAAAAATGGTGGTGGAGAGAGGTGGCTTCCTGAAAAGAATGACTCTGACAGTTTAACAGAAAAACAAAACCCCACTGCTTCCCTGCTCTTACTACGTTATGGTTCAGCTGTTTTGGCCTTAGCATCAGTCTACATGGAGCTCCCTGTCAGTTGCCACGTCACATCTCATTCACTTCTGCATTGTGTCATTGCTGTCATGGAGAGAGCAGGCAACTTGGAGAATTTCCTTTGCTGTTACCTGATATACCATTATTCACCTCTTATCATTTTAGCAAAGTAGTTACACTGCTGTCAGAGGTAATGGAGAGCATGCCACTAAGAAAATTGACTGTAATTTATTTATCAATTGTTTCTGCATACCACAAAAAGAGACCATCTACTTTATGGCTGGGTCTAGGGTATCTGAGAGCCCTTGAAGTTCATGGTTTTCCGGTATTCTAAGTTCTACTTATGGCTTTTCCTGTATATGACACACAACACCACCCCTGTGGTCTTCAAGGCTGATTTCTTCTTTGCTTTCTTTAGTCACAAATCATTCTGAGGCGTCCCTTAAGTGCATTTGTATTGTTAAGTGCACCGGCCTGATTTGGTGTTAATTCAATTTGAGTGCCCTTAATATCTTGCGGGAGTGAGGCAATGCATGAGAGCTGTACCTTGTAAAAACAGGTTCCAGGTCTGCCTGAGAGCAAAGCACCTTTCCCACAGCAATTTACCAAAGTTGCTGATAAAATTTTCATAAGGAAACCTTTTTAGTCTGACCCTATTGTGTTGTTCTACCATTAAGAGTTGGGGAACTGAGACTATATTCTGGTGACAGTGTATCACTATCTCCATTATTTTAGTGTATAGACAGCCTACTGATGGGTCACAGCCTGCATCCTGTCCTCTCACAGTGTGGAAATGGCTTTCAGAGCTGGAGCCCAGAGGCCCAAGTATGCCAGCTGCTGCATTCATATGTCAATACAACTGAAGTGAACTCTAGATAAACCAGTCACCCCTAACCTTCAAATGATGGGAGATGGGACATTTCAGTGCATTTAGGGCCAAGCAAAAAGAAGAAAAAGCAGAAATAGGAGTAGTTAGCCCTAAGGAATGTGTGGAAGAAACGATATCACATTTTCATTGAAGAAATCACTAACAATCAAGATATTAAGCCAGTTTTAAAGATGAAAAGCCAGTTGTAAGGTAATTGTGGAAAGCAAATGCTATACTCCTACAGGAGGACTAATTCTGCTCTCAAATAAGTTATTGTAAATTCTAAAGAACTCCAATGTTAACTGAAAATGTTTATCTTATAAAGGTGAGCTCCTGTCTAGTACCAAGAAAAGTGTCCATCTCCCTCTACGCTACTTTCCCCCAACATACTCTGGAGAGCAGGGGCTGCAGCAAGGGAGTCTGAATGAAGGGTCCAGCTGCTGCATATGTGATATTCCAGAACCTGTATGTTCTCTCATGCTGTATGAACACATATTTTTCATCTGTTATAGAAAGCATAACCAAGGTTATGAGACCCAGAATTTTGAAGGAAAACTGAGAAGAACAAGAAAATTTGGAAACAAGGAAGGAAAAGAGAAAAATGAAAGAGAGATGGGGTCAGAGAAATGGTAGAATGAGAGGGGGAAGAAAAAAGGAGAAGGAATAAGAAAGAAGAAGAAAGAAAGAGAATCATAAAGTTATAACAGTTGAAGAAAGGAAAAGATAAAAAAAAATGAAAAAAGAAGGGAAAAGAAAGGAAATGAGAAAGAAAGGAAGAAAATGAGGAAGGGAATGAGGAGGGATGAGAGGAAGGAGGGAAGGAAGTAAGAAAATTACCTCTGAGTTTTACACTGAATTTAACAGAGACTGAATGAAAATTTTGGAAGTTTAGCCACTGTGGCATGGCTGTTCAGCACAAGTACTGAATGATGAGGCTAGATGGCTTGATTATAAGGAGCATCTTCTGTAACCTAGCACACAATGATAAATCTGTTTCACTCTAAATTGCCTTTGGGAATCTTGTCCTCCTCACCAGCATGACTTACTCTCACTCGCTGGTGGGCAAAAACTTTGATCCTGTCTCCCATGGAAGTCAATGGGAGTACTGCCTTTGACATCAATGAGTGCTGGATCACACCCCAGGTGAAAAACAATAGCTTTGCTTCTAGTTGAACCAAATGGATGAATAAATCAGAGCCTTGTGTTTGTGGAATCAGGACTCGTGTGTTTCTTGCAGAGGAATTTTACACTCCATGTATGTGTGACCAAGGCAATCTGATTAATTATTGGATAATGCTTGAGGCAAGCACAGAGTTACAGATACCAGCTAAATAGCTGTGTTATAGAGGAATTTATAATACCTTTGAGCATCGGCCTCTTGATCTTCAGGGGTATTCAAAGAAGAGAGAGATAAGGCAATTCTTTCTATATGTTATTAAGAGAAAGAGACAGGAAATACTTATAGAGCAAATACTTTTACATTTTTCTCTCTCTAGCATTCAGTATTATGCTGTGTTCTACTTCCAATTACTTTTGAAGAACTGTGGAAATTTTCAGCAAAAACAACTGGCTGCATTTAACATTGAGTACTTGCCCTTCATCGAATCGCAGCACTTGAACTGTGCCGCTGTGTTTGCAAACCACCCTGTCGCATATAAACAAGGCAGAGGTGGCAAAGGGCAGAGTAAGCATCATGGTAAGCCCTGTGTGTCTGTGCCTTGTTCTGCTTCGTCTGCCTGCACCACTGAGGTCAGTAGCAAACCTGGTACTGCAGGATGCTGTGGAAGTGCTGGGCCACCTGAGGAAAGTGCCTGGAAGCCTGATTCAACCTCAGCTTTCTTTGTTCTATGATTTATGCTGGCCCTTCAACCCACCCAGTCTCCTCACAGCTTTTCCTGGTATCTGCATAATGCCTTGTAACAAATTTTTGAGTATGGAGTGAATACAGTTTGACATATCTTTCCTATTCAAAACACTGGGAAAATGGTCCCACTTTTTCTCTTATTTTTTTCCCAAGCTGAGCTGAACATGGAGAATTAGTAATTTAGGAGAGGAGGTCTCGAGGATGTTCTGGATGACCTCCTGTGAGACATGTTTCTTTGAACTGCAGCGATCATATAGGGCTAGGGAGGGAAAGTCATGAAGGTAAAGTGGCAGGTCCTGTGCCACAGCACAGTGGGGTCAAAACTATGTGGTCCTTTAAGATGCATAGGTAAATTCCACAACAGCAGCTGCGGTAACTCACTGTGAATGGGTTAGGAGGTCCTTTCTGGTGGATCAGCAGCAGATCTAAAAAGGAATAAGGGAAAGAGTTTCACTGTCTTACTCTCACACTATAAAGCAATTTTAGGGACACAGATGGTTATAGTTATTGCAATAGGTCCTGGGATTTTTAAGAATTAATGGGTAAATGTTATTTACAGTGAATTTCAGGGGTGGAAAATTTTGTCTGTGCTGGCAGGATTTGTGCTACCGTTCAAACAAGAGAGAGAGAAAGGGATATCTATGTGAGAGATGGGACACAGCACCATTCTCTAGAGTCTTCCAGCATTGCTTTGCTTCCGTCTTAGGATAAATAAATACCTCTCTGTATGGTGTTTTTAGAGAAAGCTCCAGTTCAATTAGGCAAATAGTCTTTGACTTCCTAATCTAGTGAGAAATGGAAATGCCCTTCTGTTTCCCTTCCTCTTCATTAGTTTATGTACATCAGCTCCCATCATGTTTACCCATGAAGAAGTGGTTTCAGTAGGACTGCTATCTTTGTAGCTTTTTCTATAAAGACTTCAAGCCCCATTGTATAACTTAGATGGAAGCAAATAAGCATTCAAATGAAACAGAAAACCTCAGGAGGTCTTTCTGCCAGGACATAAGTTGCGAAGTCAGGACAAAAATAGCCAAAATAAGAAGCTATGGGCCATGCTTCATGTTAACAGAGACACGGGTGTTTCCCTTGACTGTTTTGAAAAAAGGCCTCAGCCAAGCCCTCTCCACATGGCTTCAAGTGGGAATGCATCTTATTGCTCAAGATGCGCTTCCTTAATCATACATAATCCAAAACAATGGCACTCTCTTTGTGCACCACATTGGAAGTATCTGTGTATCATATATTCAAATTAAATTGTGTGCTTGAGGGAGCTTGTGATCCCCAGCACACTTCTGTGGCAGCATGGTTTGCAGGCTCCTCATGCTGCCTGTGAACAATCCATTGTGTATGTGACGGCAAGCTTGAATCCCTGCCTGGGATTATCTGAAAACTCTGGAACTTGCCAGCAGGAAAATTTACAGCTAAACAATTATATTGTTGAAACTCTGACAAATCCACCCCGGTTTATGACTTTGAAAATAGGGCTAGGTGTATGCAACTGAATATATTATACACTGTAACTCAGCCTCCTGGGGGCTGCATTATAGAGTCTGTTTACTTTGACTGACACATTTCATTTTTCTTTTCTTCCAGACATTATTGCTGCAAATGATATCTCTGCTCAATATGGATTTTCTCCTCAAAAAAATAGTTAGGTATTTGGATAAACATCTTCTGAACAAGTTCTTTTATTATTATGTTGATGATTTTTGGAAGCAATCCAGCAATAATGCAATACCCACCCAACACAATTTAAAAAGCAGGAAGCAGACCTGCATTACATTGGTTTATCAGACTACACGGAGGTGGGATTTCCAGATCTTCTCTCCAATGCAAAATAGTTCCAAAATTTCCAAAGCTTTCAAAAGGAGAGCAGATATTCTTTTTTTCTACCCATCATTTTTCTGTAAACAGAACTTTACATCCCCCAAAATAAACTGGTGACTTCTTGCCAAGGGCGAAATATATTTCATTCAAGCAGAGAATAACATTTCTTTTACATAAGCAGGCAGACATGTTATTGCAAAGTAAAACTACTTGGAAAAAAGAAAATTTGTTCTTAAAGTCAACCGCAGTTTTTCCCAATAGAGTCAGCACTGGGTCATGCAGGAAGGCAGCACGTTTTTTTTCCATGCTGTATTGGTTCCAGAAATGGGAAATTCACTACAATTTTCCAGTTTCTTCAGAAATTTCAACATCTCTGATGGCAAATGCCAGAAGAGATGGCAGAGATGGGTGACCATGTTGTGCACAGGTCCATTAGCCTGAAGAGTGGTGCTTTTCTTTCCGTGTTCTGCCAGAGAAAAACTAGAAGAGCAAAATTTCTTTTTGAGATTATTCTCTGACTGACAAATAAATCATCCTTCATCTCACTCAGGAAGGACCAAAGAGCACCTTTTATATCAAGAGATGGCTGAGAGATAGCATTTTTATCAATGTGGGCTTGAGTTGTAAAACACAAAGTATACCTTTTAAGTATAATTTTATGAACAGTAAAAGTATATTTTGGTCTGATGCATGAATCTTTTATCTACCTTACTCCTGCCATTTGTATTTCCTGCCATTTGGGAATATCCCAAATGGTCTCTGCTTCTCTTTGTTGTTTTATAATTCCTTTTGTACGGCAGCCAATGCTAACATTTCTTTCTGAGTGCGAGAGTTGCTTATGGTTTTGATGTACATGTACTGTACAGTCCTTGCCAAGTACTTGGGGTGGACAATGTGCTTTCTGAGTTCATTAAGAAGAAAATTTGACCTTGTTCACCTTGAGGAGAGATAATTTCTGTGCTGAGTTCTTGCAGGACGTGAGAAATGTAGAAAAGCTGCAGAAGCAGAGGGCCAATGAACTCCAACAATAAACGTATTTCTCTAGTGCCTTTACAGCTATCAGCAATGGCCCTTGCTGTGCAGCACATGGGGAAAAATGAGTGCTACACAGTGGTGTGGGCTCCACCTAGACACTCAAAAACCTGTTGTGATTTTTTCAGAAGATACTCAGAATGGATCTTGGAGACGCCTCAGTGCCACCTGCTTCCTATGCTCTGGTGTAGCTCTTGCTCTCTTGTAGAAAGCAGGGATGACTTGGGCTCATTTATTTTTCCCTTGTCTTATCAGTCTAGTTTTCTGTGTGCAGGCTCTCTCTGGCTGGATACCAGCATCATGCTCTGATCTGGGACAATGTGGCCATAGGGCTGAGGACGCTGCTCCCTGGACTAAGGGACATTGTAGGACACACCCCTGTGGAATTTTTCCCATCACCAGGGAATCCCAAGAAATTAACTTAGGGCAACACTGGTATATATGCAGCACATACAAAAGCTCGCATTTCTTTACTTCACTGAATTTAAGCTGTTTATTTATGTCTTATAGTGTAAATGGGACTAGAGGTTTAGGCAATAGCTAGCATCATGTAAATAAAAATGTATAATAGGCGTGTTATGCAGTCACCCCATATGCATCTTTACTAGAGGTCATCAAAACATGGAAGGAGAAAACAAGGGGCAAATCACTCAATGATCTTTTCTGGCAGTGTCTTCAACTTATTTACTGCAGCATGAAAATTTTCCAGGCTTTCTATGCATTCACAGCTCTCCCTATCCGTGACCAGTTTGTGCTAAATCTGACAGTTTGCTGAGGACTGAAAAGAAAAGGATGCTAAGCACTTCCTGTGGCAGAAGTGGCTTCCATTTTTGACTTAGAGATTGAGCAAATTAAAGCACAGGCTTTGCAGTAAAGCACTGAAGCACTGTTTCACCTAAGAATGTTTTACTGTCTCAGCAAGTGCTCTGCACTTCAACACTACAAGTAGCGCAGATAATTTACTTCATTCTGCAAAGAAGTGTAAAGTTGTAGGGGAACTGAGTAAACTTGTCCATTTGAGAGAAGCATACAGTTTTCTGACTGACTCTGATAATAATTTTTTTAGGGTTTTCTGTGAAATTTTAATTTTGGGAAAAAGTGGGGTACTCAACTGTAAAAGAAGAGTAGTCCCAGTTATTCTCAATTTGCAACCACCTCAGATTCTCTACCTTGCTTCATTTTTGCACCTTCAGTCAGTAGAAGGATGGAAGATGAAAGTAGAAACTATATGCAATTATAACTGTTTGTGCCTCCACCCCCTAGAACCCACAGAAGCTCAGCCTTCATGACTGAATGGAATGAAAAGGGGCCCAGTCGTTCCTGCCTGGTGGTTTTGTATTTTGTCTATGTAATTAAGGGGAAAAGCTAGAAGCAGACAGATAGTGTAGGGATCTGTTCAGAGTACGTATGAATAGTTTCTTACTTTCAATGGAGTTCTTAGGAAGAGTCTGTGCAGGATCTCCTAAGACCTAGACAGTATTTGAAACCTGCCACTCACACCAGAAAGCTACTGCTCACTTTGAGATCCCATGTCAGCTCCTTAAATCAAACCCTTCAGACTCAGGAATGAAGTAAATAAATTATAAGCTTTATTGATTGTGTCTGCTGTGTGAATGTTCTTTAGCATTGACTAAACCATTCAAACCATTGTCCCAACATGGGTCAGGCTCCCTGTAAAACCCGAAATGGCTGCTCAAGAGGGAGCAGAAATGTTTTCTTTCGGTCATCCAAGATTCTGTCAGGGAGGGGTTTGATCTCTGCAACTTTACAACATCCATATGGTCAGGAATGAATTAGTTGGCTCCTTTGACTGGGATGTGTGATCTGAGTCTTAGATTGGACAGCAGCCACCGTGATACAGCCTTTTTTCTTCTTCTTTTTTTTTTCTTTTTTTAAAGTTTTACTGAATTTCTCAAGATTTTTGTAGCTATGGCCCCAGTTTGTCCCTTACTTGGTCCCTTGGTCTGTTATCCCATCTGAATGGCTCCGTTGACTTCAACTAAATCACTGGTATAAATGCATCTTACTTTTCTTCCAGCTAATGGAGATAGTGCTGGTGATTGGTGGTTAGGGGTTATTTTGGGGGAAGGGATTGTTTTTGCTTCTGCTTTAAAACAAGGAGGTGTGGTAAATCACAGGCATCTTTCTTGGGATGGAGATTATAAATCACTCTTCCCAGGTGAAATCTTTTATTTATGCCTTGGGATTCCATTTCATTGAGGAAAGGTATGTTCTTTCGACTTCAGCCAGACTGCACTTTAGCGAGTGATTCAAATCAAGCTGACACTTATTAGTGAGCATGCTGAACACTTTGCTCCCAGGCACTTCACTGTGCTGCCACATTCTCCATTCTTCACAAATGTTTGTTCTCCTTAGGTTTCATCTGGAAGCAAAATCACTGCTTGCTCCTCGTGTTAGTGGGAAGTCAACTGCAAAGAGCAGCTTGATTTTAGAGACAATGGATCACTCCCATCAGTTAAAAAAAAAAAAAAAAAAAAAAAAGGGAAGATGAAATAATACACTGACAGATCAGCTATAATACACTCCCAAACCAGTTTGAGCTCATTCTTCTGGTCTGAAAGTGACCAAGCAAACTTTCTATTATCATTTATTATATGTTGAGCCCTGCCACCACGCTTAGTGTTAATTAGAACACATTCAGTAACAGTAGCTCCACAGACAGTACCAGTAACATCATATAGATGTCAAATTATTTAATTTCAAAGTGACAACTTTTACTGCAAGCTTGAGTTTTTTGTGAAAAAAAAACCAAACCAAACCAACTCCAAATCTTGAACAGTGAAAAAATTGTGCAGATAAAGTAGTTCTGGGTGCTTTTCTTTCTCTAGTAATACTCTTAAATTAATCCCTACACACACCATGCTTGTGTTTCCTTTGCAGTGCATGCACTTATTTACCACCCTGAGAAAGCGTGGTTCAGGGGAAAGAGCCAATGATGAAGTCCAGCTGCCAGGGAAGAACTGGTAGCTCACTTACACGGCCTCTTGGTTAAATGTAGATTGATTTGTGTCTAGAAAGAGGTGTAGCACCTCACCAGATCACAGGTAAGTGTGATGTACTTATGACAGAATGAAAAAGAGCAGCAGTAAACTTCAGAAGATACCTGGAACATCTGCCCAAGTTGAGTTTCTGGTGGTAAAAAGCATCTCTGTATGCAGGCTGCATGTCACAAGAGAGGGGTGGCTACTGTCAGGTCTGATACCCTGCGTGTGCCCAAGTGACCCTGTGAGATACGTGAGAACTCCAAGCCCTGCTGCCAAAGGCAGGGGTGTGGGCTCATCCAAGCTGATATGGCAGGGATACTTTGCACTGGCCATTTCTTACTGCTTGCTTTCTAACCCAGAATTACTGGCAGAAAAATGAAGGCTACCTATTACAAAGACCTGACTATTTTCTAAATTCACTTTACTTCATGGCCATTGCCAGGCCCTTTCTACGTTAATAGGAGGCATCTTGCTGCTTCTTTCATGAGATCTTTGGCATCACTGCTGAAAATGGAATGCCTGTAGTAAGGAAACAATCAGCAGCAGCATGAGTCAGTGAGTGCTGGAGTTTGAGTCCTCAAGACATATTTTTACACAAAGATTTACTATGCAAAAATGCATGATCTGCAAAGGTGACCCTGACATTTAAGTAGTTGTGCATAGCTAATGAACAATGGAGGGGGAAAAGAATCCCCTTTTCAAAAATACATTCTTTCAATTTCTTTTAATTTAGCATTATAATAATCATTTAACAGGAGATCAAACCTGCAAAGGGAAGGATAGTGTTTCTTCTTTTCCTTAAATATTTTACAGTATTGCAACATATCAAATGTCTGTCTAATATGCCAAGTAATTTAGGACATGAATATATATACAGTGTTTGTATAAAACTGTAGCTAATAAACCTTTCAAAATAAACTTCTTATATTCTAGCAGAGCACAACACAGCAAGGCTATGTTGCAACAGGGAAAGAGAAGGTCCCTGTGAGATGATGCCTATCCCAAGCTCTTTCCCCAGAAAAGTCACAGGTGAGCTGGCTGGCTGCACATGCAGAGATGTGAACCATGGTTCATGAGAATCTTGTTAATTGCTAGGAAGCTGAACAATAGGGAATGCATTGTGGAGAAAGCTGCAAAATGATGTGAGGATCTGCTAGGAAAGGAGGAAAGTGACCAGTTTTCATGGACTCCTGTAATGTTCTTTTTCATATAGCCTTAGGAGTCAAGAACATTTAGGAATAATAGATGATTCCCTCCTTGGGCTAATATGAGTAAGAATGGCTGTATTGAAAAAAGTAAAAGGATCCAGATTTCAGGTTTTGCAGTAAGTTCCACTACTTCCTACATGGAGGAAGCTGCTTTCTTTATATCATAATGTGATGATCTTGAGAGGTCCTCTACCACCTTCCAAATTCTGTTACAACACATAGATTCATTCACCTTTATTCTAACCTTCTTTGCCATCTTAAGCTGGTAATATTCAGTTGAAATCAGTGAAGATACAGCACCATAACAGGTTGTATCCAAAGCAGTGGAAAATACTGTAAGTTGGAATCTATCAGCTAGAAAAGAAAGTGCACATTGCTATGATTACACAAAAAGGTCTGTTCCTCTGTTCCTTTGAATCTTGACATTTGTGGCTCTGTTCATACATTACCATGAATAGCAATGGCTGCCTATATTATTGTGTTGATAGCAATATTATTTGAGCAGGAATTTTTACTACCAAATATAAATATAGCATGCATTCATTTTTTTTTAATTACGTGTAATGTTCAGTAAAGTGATACATTATTAAGAAAGGTCATTGATTATTCCCAGGATATGGCAGCAAAATATATAGTATGTACTAAAACTGCAACTAGTTTTAGAGCAGCGTAGTGTGAATAATGTAAAACAAAAAAAAAAAAGGAGCCAAAGTTAACAATAAATCTATGAATAGAAAAAAGAATTAAGAAGATGCCTTTTTATCTGACAATAGCTTGACTAGAATCAGAATTAGAAATGCAAGCAGATTTTATAAATTTGTACTTGGTTTTGGTAAGATAAGAACATGTTGGTAGCCTGCAAAACATTTTTGACATTTTCATGACTTGATAAGAAAATGGATCACTAAGACTGTGGACCTAAAAAATTCTTAAGTGCCAGCTCCAAGGAAAAATCATTGTTTCTCAGCTGATCATGCTGTCTTGGAGATACCATATTAAGTATTTGAGATGCTTCCAAAAGAACAGAAATTATCTGTCGGCTCCAAAAAGACAACTCTTAATATCTCCCTATCCTTCATGTCATGTCAAAGTCCTGGTTCTGGATCCCAAGTTTCAGCAGGAGGTTGTACCCATGGAGCAGCATGTCTGACCACTATCTTGAACTTGATGGAGTGAAGAATTTTTTATGGTGTATATATTAAGGCATTTAAGGCATGCACAATCTCAAAAGATTTCATAACTCTTCCTAAGTAGCTTTGATGGCTCTAAAATGCTTTTCAAATATTCCAAATAATTTCCTAGCAAAAAACCACTGAAAACCCTCAAGAAGCCCTATCTAAATTATTAAACATTTAATGAAAACAAAAAGAAACACTATCTTACTTTGTCTTTTTCACTTGCACTTTTATTTCCTATAGAAGGTTGAATGGTCTTTTTTTTTTTTTTTTTTTTTTTTTAAATATGGCAGACTGTGGTTTAAATAGTATATTTCATTGATTAGATTTTTTTCCTGCTCTTGAGCTGACAGGATCCTTGCCACAGCTCACAGCATTTCCTTACATGGGCGATGAGTATTCAGAAATGTACCTTTTGCTCTTTAATGTGACCAAGCAGCTGGAAGCAAGGTATTAAAGCAGTTCCATGTGATCAGCAGGTTGTCTGCAGAGCGTGTGGATAACACCTGCTAACATGTACTGAAAAAAAATGCACCGCAAAAAGCAGCAGAAGGCCATGACACAGGTTACAAAGTAGCCCACAATGGAAGAACACAAGCCAAATCTACGAAGATTGAAAGGATTGTAGAAAGTACATTGTCTATTTAACCTTTCTCTTAAAAAAAAAAAAAAAAAAGTTTTTTTATTTTTTCAAAATGAAACAGTATTTCACATGGTGGAAGTTCTGATGGCAGTGCCTTGTGATAACTTCCATTTTAGTCATTGTTATTATTTGTTCTTGCTGGTTTTGTTTCTTTTTCTAAGATATGAAGGCCTGGAAGCAGTCCTTTCCGGATGCTGTGATCCTGGGAGTCCTGAGAGGCTTTCTGGAGAGGGGAGCCAGCTGGCCCTGCCTCACTTATCTGTATTCCTGGTGCTGGCCAGGTGTTTTGCATGGTGCCATGGGGCACTGCCAGGCTGCGAGATACTTTAGAGTTCCATCGGAAAAATGGGAGACCCCTGGGCCTATGTCAGAGGATGTGGGGCACCTGGACCCTGGGAAGGAGTGGAGGGACAGAGTGACGCTTAGGGGGCGTTTCAAGGCTATGCACAGGGTTGGAGAAAATGGGCTATTGTAGGCTTTGCTCCTTTAAGATAATATTTTGGGTGGGTTTGTGGAAGAGGAATTCAAATTTCCACTCTGTAAAACATCAGAGCATGCAACTTTACCTGGAGCACTGTCCAATGTCTGGGCCAATGCAGCGTAACACTGAGATTAAGAGCATAATAAGCTCTATCAAAGCATCAGACTGCACAGGGATAATTACAAGATCCATCATTATTAGGCAAGAAAAACAAATGTGTCTTATAAACCCTAAAGCTCTAGAGTAAAAACCACTCACTAATTGAGCAGGGGGCTAGGTGCAAGCTTCTCTTGGGGTCAGTTTATTCTAGGTTAGTCCATTACACAGTTATTACACCTTGCTCTGAAGCACAAGTATTCAGTGAGGCTAGTGAAGGATGATGGCAGACGTCTCTCTCCCATAATCCATGTTTTCACTTCATGCACCCACACTGAGCCACTCTCTGGGCTCCTGTGGTTGCTTTAATGAATTCTGGTCTCACACTGAAAAAATCTCCTCCCTCTCTCTAATGCTAATTGGTTTATTCCTCCCTACTCTCTCATCTTCTTCTTAAGAAATGCCTTATCCCTGGAAATCATTCATGTATTTGTGTGAAGCAAATATTTTGGCACCATAATTGATTGGGTTGCATGAATTAGGAGTTGCTTTGTGACAAATTAGCAGAGGGACAGTATTTCTGTGTTTCTCTTGAAGCCTACTGTGCTGTGCACTCACAATGGCGCTCCTTGAGAGTGCTGGAAATCTCTTTTCTTATGTGAAGGAATGAGCAAATATGGTCTGTAAATTCATCACTCTCTCTTTCTTTGTGAGGCTTGAACTGAAGGCGATCATCTTAATTTAGAGGCAAATCCTAATTTAAAAGACTGTCAGTGGAGTTTGAGGCGTGATGAAGGAACCTTTTAAAAAATGCTGACATACACCTGACTTGGTCTTTCAGTTCTGCCTCTCTCTCATCTTGGGGAGGCTAGCCAAAGAAGAATTGAAGACTTTTCCTTTAGTTTTAGACCAGTGGCTGGTAGACTAATACAATCAGTTGCAGGAGTAGGACATCTGACTTGTCTCTCAGATTTGAAATCATGTTGTGATCAGGTGGCTACTTGTCTCTGTCTGTCGACAGCTGCCCAGGGTCAGGTCAGCAAACAGGCAAGTGTCCAAACTGCAGTTCCCAGGAGCCCTGACTCTGCCTGCCATGCACACTAAGATGAAATCTTTCCAGTATCCTTGATGAAATCTATTCAGTACCAAGTCCTTCTCTTGGTACTCCCTGTAGTGCCTTACCACCCCAGAGGGCTGACATTTCTTTTGTTCTGTCTTCACATATAAGAAACTTTGGTTTGGGTCAGTAGGGTGCAGTAAAAGGATCAGGAGATGCCCGACAAGGAGACAGGTGTTCCTCTCACACCAAAGAGAGGTGTTGCGGCATTCCGTGGTCTGGGGCCCAGGAAGGGAGACTTGCTTGTGAACTATGGCACTCTGCTAAGCAAGCAGCAGAAATAATGAGCATCTGGAAGCCCTGGCTGCCCACAGTGCCAAGCTGTCTGTCTCTCCACCCCTTGCTGGCCTCTCTGACAGGTCCTTTCTTTCCCTGGCTGTGCAGTGACCAGTGTAAATTGTAGAACTGTATGGTATACTGTGGAGGCTCTGGGGGGCATCCCCTAAGTTGCACCCCATGGGCTCCTTCCCCTGTTCCTACGTCTGTTCCTATGTTCCTGAGCCACTCCTTCCCTATTCCCTGATTATCTTTGTACTGCCTCGAGACCAGGGTCAGCCCCCAGGCCCCTGGGGGGAGAAATCTGGACTCTCCCTGTGTGTGTGTCTGGGACCTGAACATCTCACCGCACGGCTGAATTAAACATCTGTGGACATTATGGAAAGGCCCTTTTTGCTCCTTTACCCTGGACTTTACTAGCAGCAATTCAGGCTGCTACATGCCACCTTCTCAGCACTGTGTCAGCAGGTTACACTAGTCTTGCAAAGGATACTCACTTTTGAAAAGGCTATTATCTCTATCAAGAAGCTCTTGATCAGTAGAAAGGGTTCAGAGACACTCTTAGGTTGAACTTGCTTCCCTTTCCACTGGAAACCCTCTTTACAACCACCCTGGAAGTTGTAACTCCTTCCCCTCTTAAAGTGACATCTTCATCCAAGAGCATGTCCCACCATTTTTCCTTTCTCTGGAATCTTGCTCAGGGACACCTTCCTCCTTGGATGGCCTTCCCTATACAGCCCCAAATGTGCAACAGTTCCCAGCCCACTGTATATGTAACAAAACACAACAAAGTGGCTTGCCTTTGTGGGTCATGTAAATAACAAGGCAAGTAGGAGAACTGGAATCATGACCTTTCCAGAGACCATTGGGTAGAAGGAAAAGATAGATTAAAAACCAAGATGAAAATTCATTTAATTAGTGTCTAACACACACATCCTTTCTGTGTTCAAATGCATACATATGGCACTGCTGTCACAGAAAGAGTCTCTTTACAAGGTTAATCCCCAAAAACTGGCTCACAGTTCATGGCACCCCAAGACTGTCTGCTCAGAAAAATAAAACTGCAAGCACTTGAGAAAACCCAGCAACACTAGACTGTGCTCACACAAATTGAGCAAATAAAAAGAGGGAAATGCTAAGCCACAAACACGGGCTGTTGGATGTGTCTTTGTGAATTTTTTTCCTAATTCTTTAAATAAAGAGACTACTATGACCACTTCCTTAAGGATGTAAAAAAAGAATTTCACTGTGTGGGCAACAAAAGAGAAGGAAAAGTTAACCACCTTCCACCCCGTATGGAAGCTCCTGTGGGACTCTGATGTCCACCAGCGCCAGTCCCGCCTACTTATCTCCACATCTGTTGTCCACATGAGTTCAGTCCATCAGGTGCTTGAAACACTGGGTGTCGTGGGCTGGGATGGCCACAGTCATCTCATGAGCAGACTGCTGCATTCCTCCTGTCTCATCCCCCCTGCCAGGAGCTTGGTCCAGCTAAATCTCTCATCTCAAACACCCTTTACTCTTCCTGCAGACATCTTCAAAATTGCCTTCAGTGTTATTTTTCTCCTTTATGAAATCTGTCAGACTTGCCAAGACACTCTTGGGTGATGGCGCCAGGAACACAATCTCCTAAACCAGGACTGCATTCCCACCCATAACAGCTGTAACCATCTTTGCCAAGGATAAGGGGATGAATAAGTTTTCTCATCTTAGCACCTCACTTAACTCACTGGTGCCCATGAGCTTGCAATATAACTAGCTTGGACAACTTTTCAAAAAGACATGAAACTGCTGCCACTAACTGCATGAAAAAGAGACTGCAGGAGTTTCACCTGGTCCTGTTGCCCCTTCACAAACATCCCTTAGACAGCTTGAATAAGCTGTGATGATAATATGGTTTTAGGCAAAATGCTGCTTACAGAATTAGTAGTTATGAGTGTTCATGTATTTCTAGAGCCCTGATAGCTAGGTCTTTATGCAGAGAACACATATGCTATGAAATGAAAGCTGAGGGGAAAAATGGCAATTGACAAGCTGCTCCCTTGCAGCGACTGTAAACTCTACAGAAAGCCAAATAAAGGGAGAAAGACTAGTGTTTAACACAGGACAGATAGGAAACTTGGCTTTTGTCGGTGTCCTTGACTTGCAGCCCCCTCATAAGCATTTGAAGAGAGCATATCTTAGTGTTGAAATGGGCAAGGGACGCTGGCCACGGCCTGAAGGATTAGACATTAGCCCAGTATTTCCAGTGCTGCAGGATAAGAAAAAAATGTAAAGTACAATTGTCCTCCCACAATTTAATGTGGTTCTATATGGAAGAAAAGTTATCCTGTTGCATTCTTACAGGCAGGACTATAAGGTATTGCAATGCTACATGTGTTTCCAGTGTTTGCATACACTGTGAGCTGAGAACACGCTCCAGTTCTTTGGGGGATTTTATTGTCTGATGACATCTTCACTGTTGTTATTAGTCATTACAAACAGAATTCTGGGAGTGAGGTCATTCAATGCCAAACCCATCACAAGCATTTCCCAAAAAGTGTGCCTGGAGAAATCTTTGGATGCAACTAGTTTTTATTAACAATTTATAAACAAAAGAAGCTGATGTTGTTTGTGATTTGCAAAACCTAAGACATAATCCTTTCTGTTTTCTTTTGCATGTTTCACCCCTAAAATATTCAAATACAAACATCCCAAAACACTATGAATTTAATTTAAAAATGGGAAACTATTTATTCAGAAGTAGACTTCATCCTGTAAAAACAAACTTTGGTTTGAAAATAACTCCAGATTTACCTTTCTATAGGACTTAGAAAATTAAAGAGAATTTAGGACTGAAATGAAATGATGACCACTGAACACAAATGCTGGCTCTTGCAGCATCTGATCTGGACCCTGAATCTGTGACTTCCAAACTTGCGCTAAAATAGCACCAGTGAGCCATACAGGCAAAAGGAACCTTGTGTAAAACTTGCCCCCTGATGATGTGGAGTTATTGTACATATTTCTAAATGGAGTCTTGTGATACTTGCTGTCTAACAGGTTAAACATTTGGCCTTGAGCCTTCTGGGCCTTTGGCCTTTCTAGCTTTGGCCTAGTCTTTCCCAAACATAAAGAATAATTAACAATTCTTTTCTGTAAATAAGGTTAAGAGTCGAGATAACTTTGAATATCTGTGCTGGTTTCAGCAAAGTTTAATAATTTCTCTTTTCTGTTAATAAGACAGTTCAGATATATTTTCCTTGGTTGTCCAGGAAAGTGAAAATAGTAGGGGGTTTTGTATCAGAGTTTGCAATGTCCCTTTATATATTTACTCATGATACTGACTCCTGTTCTACATGAGCTATGTTACGCAAAGTTCTCCTTTTTGGATTAAAATAATACTTTATTTCACACAACTATATGACTAGTTTTGATTACAAAAAATGCAGCAATGTCATTAAATCATCTTATAATTGGAATGGGGGACAGAAATTCTTATCTACTTTGACACTTTAGTTTGGATTATTTGTTTGGGATTTTTATTTTGTTTTATTTTGCTGCATACCATGCTATATATATTTTTTTTGGCTGTATGAGCAGGAGTACCCTGACAGCAGTAACTCTTTATCAAAAATTAAAGTAAAGTGAGATAATGACTCAGGATATAATTTGTAGCAGATGGGTTGTCTTTATTCTTTTTCACCTACTTTTTCTTCATTGCTGAAACATTAAATAATAGACACCTACACAGAATCATCTCAAAACTTTGGTCTTCAAACTCAGTGAAGAAATTCTCCCATTTTAAGCGTTGTGTCTTCCCAGGGGTGTTGTCTAGAGCTGTCTGCTGGCTTGAGAATAGAAAATGGCATTGTTTTACGACTGAGTCACATGCTGAAAGTTAACTCTGATCTTCTAGGAACTCAAGCGCTTGGCCAGTCCTTACTAATATAAATATTTCACTCCAGGCTACTGTAGTTAGCTTATAATTTCCCAGCATCTGCATTTTAGTTTTTAGATATAGCGAGCAGCACAACCTGTGATTACTTTGCACAGGACTATATGCATATTCCAGGATCTGCTTTGTAATTAACAGAGATTTTGGCCCTTACTTGAGGGCAAGAGCACAAAAACCCAATAACCACTCATGGGGTCTGTGAAACCGTCTGCAATTCTAATATGAAAATTAGTCTTTTTAGAAATAATTAATGTATTTTCTAACTGAAAGACCAGTTTACCTCTTGTGAAATAAAGAGAAAATAAAATTTCAGCCTCAGATTGCTCATGTTAGGGAATTTTATGGGGTTACTTTAGCTTCTTTCTGCAGACAAATTTTCTGCACTCAGTTTCAACTTGTCTCTTTGGTCTTGTTTTTGTCACTTCCCCACAAACCAAACCCTATGTTGCTGCCAGGCTCCACTCTTCTTTCTCAAGAAAGATCCTTTTTTGTGTTCCAGAAAAACTCCATTTCCATTACTTACCCCTCAAATCTGCATCCAACATTTTTACAGACTCTCCTTGTCTTATTGCATGTTTTATTCCAGAAAACTTTTGGAACAATGTTGGGGACTGATTTTCTTTCTTTGACATCTCCTTCATTCTTCCATCCATAAGTGCAGGTAATACTGTCATAATTTAACAGTATTTCTGGATGAAACTGTTTCTGAGTGTATTTCCCTGTCTGCTTTTAATGCTTTTTACTTATAGCACAACACAATAGTAGTAAGATACTGAAGGTATATTTTAATGAGCTGTTCATTATGTTGGGAAATTGACTGCTTTACAGTTGATTGGCAATACCACCTCTGTTTCACACATGAATGTGAAAAGTTGGCTTCTGAATTTCTGGAAGCCAGACCAAGTTCTGAAATGGTAACCTGCATGTTGGCCTTGGTTCACCCTACCCACTTTAAGACATTCATAGAAGCATCTAATTAAGGGCCTTCCTCACTTTGGGTTAACTTGCTGCAGATGGTGATAACATAGCTGTGCCCCTGATGGCTCTAAACTGCCCTTTGAAAAGATCCAATACTGTTCAGCACTTTGAGATCTACCTCCTAACTTTTCTGAATTCTCTGGAAGTTAAATGGTTGGTACTAGGATCCAG
Source organism: Ammospiza nelsoni (assembly GCF_027579445.1). Lineage (NCBI taxonomy): Eukaryota > Metazoa > Chordata > Aves > Passeriformes > Passerellidae > Ammospiza > Ammospiza nelsoni. Next base: position 37,772,764 of record NC_080669.1, on the reverse strand, counting down.
ATCCCTTGCTTTGGCCATCAGTACTGTTCAATGACCAAGACCTGTGAAGAAGCAAGTAGAAAAGAAAGTAGAGAAGGTCTGACATTCAATTGAACATTGAGTTTGTTGAAAGAAAGCTAGCTTGTGAGAAGGTGCGACTGTCATGTAAGCCCGAAAAAAAGAATTTTCACACAATCAAAAATTATTGTGTTTTTTACATTTAAATAAGTTTGCCATTCCACAGAACCTGCAGTTAACACCAAATACTGTATCAGCAAGGCAAAATTCACTTGCGTTGCTTTGTGTCTTTGACAATATCACTGGAATTCTGCTTGGACAGATACATGGCAATGAACTCATCCAATGGCAAACATAACACACATTTATGCCAAGAGAATTTTTGCTGGTGAAGGCATTAAAAAACTAGCACTGCAATGCAATTAAATAGGCCAGACCACTTCTATGAAAAAACTCAAGATGCTTAATCTACCTGTTGGTAACCTTTCAGAAGGCAAGCCTGAGTCTATTGCTTAAGTAACTTAGTATTAATCCAAAGCCCTGTTTAGGGCAATTCTCACTGATTCCCCATGTTTCAGTGTTAATTAAATCTGCAAAGCCATGGTGTTTCACCCATCATGATGCTGAGTCTACTCACTTAAAAAATGATGTTTTTAGTACAAACAGGAGGGTATCTTAGCCACTTGCTGTTAAAGAAGTGTTTCCTTCTCATGGCCTTCACTTTCCATTTTAAACCTCTTGTACAACTTTGCTGTCTGCTATTAAATAGTGCCAAGTTACACCATAAGAGAAGCTGTATTTCAGTGTTGGATAAAATGATCCTTTAACACCAATATCTTAAGGAGCCGCCCGAGGGACCAGGAAATACACCAATTGTTTGCACAATGCAGTCTTCAGGATAGAGGGAACCACTGGAGATGCTGCAAAGTGATACCTATGAGACAGTAGAAGGCTACCTACTGCCTCAGTCTTTCAAGGTACTGAATGCTGTCTTTGTCAAATAAGAAATTAGATTTTTTTGCAAATGTCTCTTAAATACTTGATATGTTTCAGACTCCTCTGAATGCAAGTCTCACTGTACTATGGTAATCCTTCACTAGTACTTAGATACAGGTTTCAGCTGTTCTAGCACTAATGGGGTGTTAGTTTGTGCTCATGTGTGGAGTTTTCTGAGTTCAGCTTAGTTCAGCAGAATGTGCCACCATTGCAAATGCTCTCAGGGCAGGGTGACTTGCATAAATGAGAAATGTTTTCAACCTCTGCACTGCTGAGCTTCTGAGAGAATTCAGCGGAAGCCTCAAATTCGTCTATGCCCACAAGTTTGAAATTCCTGAGAGCATATACATCATTCTTTGACTTGAAATTCAAATCAAGTCAGAAAGTATTTGGTGGACCTGCATGTGTCAGATCCCAGTTGCACTGAAGAAGGTTCATGGTGTTTTTATCCACTTCTCTGCTTAGCTGACTCTTGGAATTGCATAGTGTAGAATGGCTCATGTCATCTGAAGCTGCTCTTCTTCAAAACCACTGTTGATTCAGAACTGTTGGTATCTGGCATTCTGTGACTGCTGCTGTTTTCAAATTTATTCAAGAAGGATGTGAGGGTCTGTTCTTGAACCTCATATTAGACATAGAAGCTGGTTTAAGTTTGCTTAGAAATAAGTCAGAATTCAAACTTTACAGATGAACATCACTTCAGTGTTCGGTCTGAAAAAACAAGACTATTTTTCAAATGTCATTGCCAATAGATTTTTGTTCAACTTTCTAAAAATTATGATATTATTTCTTTACATCAGGCGCAAGACCTTTTGCATACAGTAAGGCATTTAATCATTTCACCAGCCTAAGTTGTTGCTGCAAGTTGCCTTTCAGCTGATGTGGCGTTTGGCAAAAAACTTGTCATCTAGAGAAGTTTTTATGGAATGATGATGCATTGTTGACTTATTACATAGTATGCACTAACTGAGGTACTTTTGTTTGAGAACTTTCAAGAGCAGAGTTCAGCTCTTTAGTGTTTACTAAAACTCCCCAAAAGAAGCAAGACAGGTAGAAAAGCAGTGAAGCTTCATCTGCATTGCAGTTTCACTGCTGTCTCTGTAAGTAATGAACTTATTATTAACTTTTAACTGGCCTGTTAAAGGCCAGCTATTTACAGCTCAGAATTGAATGAGGGTTGATGACAGCCAAGACTTAAAATATTGTATTATGTGAAAATTTTTTATTCTGTATGATAAATCACAACCTAAATTATCTCTTTTCCAGATCAGTTTTGTTTCTTTCTTCCTTAGTAGAAGTTATTTTTATGGTTCTGGGTTGCATATATTTTACCACACCATACAATTCCCAGTCTCAGTTAAGACTGAAGTTTCTGCTTCATAGAAAGCTAGAAACCAGCTCCTTTTAAACAGAGAAAGAGAAAAGGAGGCTTTCTTTCTTTATACAGACTGCACTAGAAATACTTGGAGTGGTAAATTATTTTCAGCAAATATGTTCTTAGAAAATTAGGTCATGTGTGTTTTTGGTATGGGTTCTCTGTGTGGGGGGCTGGTTTTTTCCCCTTTCTTTTGATGCAGGGATGGCTTCCAGATCTGGCACTAGACAGCAGTCTAAATATAGTGTTGTTCCTGTAGCACTGAATTCTCCCCTGGATCATTCGTGTCTTCGACACTGTTTCCCATAGCATACTCCTGGACAAACTCACTGGCCGTGGTCTGGATAGGAATACCCTTTGCTGGGTTCAGAACTGGCTGGATGGCCGGGCCCAGAGAGTGGTGGTGAATGGTGTCACATCCAGCTGGCGACCAGTCACCAGTGGTGTCCCTCAGGGGTCTGTGTTGGGGCCAGTTTTGTTCAACATTTTTATTGATGATATGGATGAGGGCTTAGAGTCTTTTATTAGTAAATTCGCTGATGACACTAAATTGGGAAAGAGTGTAGAGGGGTGTAGGGCTCTCCAGAGAGATTTGGAAAGGTTAGATGCATGGGCAGAATCAAACGGGATGAACTTCAATAAGTCCAAGTGCCGAGTCCTGCACTTCGGCCACAATAACCCCCTGTACCGATATAAGCTGGGGACGGAATGGCTGGATAGTGCCCAGGTGGAAAGGGACCTGGGGGTGCTGGTTGACAGTCGATTAAATATGAGCCAGCAGTGTGCCCAGGTAGCCAAGAGGGCCAAGGGCACCCTGGCCAGTATCAGAAATGGAGTGGCCAGCAGGAGCAGGGAGGTCACTCTTCCCCTGTACTCAGCACCGGTGAGGCCTCACTTGGAGTATTGCATCCAGTTCTGGGCCCCTCACTTTAGGAGGGACATCGAGTTACTTGAGCGTGTCCAGAGGAGGACAACGAGACTAATAAGGGGCTTGGAACACAAGCCATACGAAGAGCGACTGAGGGAGCTGGGGTTGTTCAGCCTGGAGAAAAGGAGACTCAGGGGTGACCTCATCGCTCTCTGCAACTTCCTGAAGGGTGGCTGTGGTGAGCTGGGGGTCGGCCTCTTTCTCCGGGCGATAACAGACAGAACAAGAGGACACAGTCTCAAGTTGCGTCAAGCGAGATGTAAGTTAGAATTAAGAAGCAAATATTTCACAGTAAGAGTGGTCAGATACTGGAATCATTTACCCAGTGAGGTGGTGGAGTCATCATCCCTTGAAGAATTCAAAAAAAGACTGGATGTGGCACTTGCTGCCATGATCTAGTGAACAATTAGAACATCGACTGGACTTGATGATCTTATAGGTCTCTTCCAGTCTTGAACTTCTGTGATTCTGTGATTCTGTGATTCTGCTGTGTGTTTGAGTAGCCACACTGCATGAAGCATGTACTGCTACCTCCTGTATTAGCAGCACTAGACAGAGAGTACCTTTTTCTCCTAGAAGTGGCAGGCCAGGCCTGTAAAAAGACTGGACTAAATTACAGTCCTGGCATATTGGCATATGCACACCATACTCTTTATGCTTCCTAGAAAAAAAAAATACCCCTTAATATCTGAAGTATGAGAAAGAAATTCTGTTTTATAAAACTTCATAGACTAGTCAATGTTGTTTAATTTAAAAATTTCCCCCCCCCTAGTTGACAATATTGCCTACATCTAAGCAATCCAAGCAAACCCCTGTGGAGTCAAGACATCTGTACCCTTTTCCTTGCTCAGCAAATCCATAAAGAAGGTATTGTTTTCTGCAAGATTTATCTCAAGTGACAGAAGAGAGGACAGATAGAAGGAACTACTGTTATAATAACGACATGTAAAAGGAGCAGAGCAACAGTCATTGAGCGACTTGCCTGTGATAAGTGTGTCCAAGAAACCAGAGCTTTACCTGCTACCCTACATGTAGTACAGCACATTGTAGTCACGTTTTTGCTTTCTCCCAGACCAAGCCACTCATACCAGTTTTGCAGTAACGCCAATGTGTCATTGCTGCTCTTAGAATAACTGTTTGGAAACTGTATCCGGATAGCTTCCAGAGAACAAACACGGAACAGAAAAGGGCCCTGTCAGAGTGATTTTGCAACCAAGACCCCTGCTGAACCTGAGGAATAATAGTATTTTCTGGTGTTATCTGGAGTTCATTCTTGTGCCACTCAGAGATCACTGAAAGCCTCAATCTTCATTCCATTCAAAGATGCCACAAAGCACAGTTTTATTTGCAAAATTCACAGATCAGTGCAACAAGATTTGCATATAGGTGAGTATATAAATCCTGGCTTGCAGTATATTTTCGTTTTCTTGCACTGCAAAATTTTTAAGAATCTTGTGTTAAGGAGAAGCACCCATCTGACAGCACTAGAAAATGTGCTTCTTTTATTTTCTGAAGAACAGGTATAGACCAAGAAGCAGTATCAGCTTCCTTTGACTGTGTCCACACATCTGGCAGCAAGAATTTCTGGAAAACAGAAGATAACTCAGCCTGTATATTCAGGTCTTGGCTATCTTTCCAGGAGTTCATTGTGCCGCCCTTGTCCTACTGTTCTCTCACTCTTTATTAAAAATAGAAAAGGAAATAGGTTTACAGTAATTTTCAGGGTTCCATGTTTTCAGAAAATGTATGGAGTTTCTGCAGCAGTGAAAATGATCTTTTTAAAATATAGAAATTTAAAATGCCTGCCTAGTTGCAACCTTAAAAGAAATAAGGTGTTAAGAGCCACAGGGTCAGCCCTGCAGTATCCCACTGACACCTCCACAAATCCCAGGGTTGCGAATTCAATCCCCATATGGGTTGTTCACTTAAGAGTCGGACTTGATGATCCTTTAGGATTCTTTCTATCTCAGAATATTCTGTGATTCTGTGACTTGCTGCTGCTTCATCTGTCTCTGAAGGTATATAAGGCATATTGCCATAAAGGATTTACTGTCTCTTCATTTTGTTTTCCCTATACTTGTATTCTGGTGTGGCTCACAAAGCCACCACTATTCTTTTCTGAAGGCCAGCAAAATCAGTTGTCTTGGTCAAAAATGTACACAGTTGTCTCTCAGTGTAGCCTGGTCTGAAAAGGAGTCTGGTTAATTAACATTGATTACAATCCACCATCTGCAAGTAAAAATTGATTGCTAAGGTTCCTAATATGAATGCCTCTCTGTCTTGATTTCAATATTTCTGTGAATTTCCAATGACAGAAACAGGGACAGAGACTGAATCCACTTCTTAAAGGTCCCAGTTATTTGCAAGCTCCCCTGAGAAAGACATTGGTGATTCTTCTGGTCCTACTTTATCACCCCGTGGGAAGGTCATTTGTTAGCACAGCATCTAATTGCTGGAAATTGTCAGTGAGCACATTTGGACCCTGTTCAATGCTCCATTTTTTATTGAGAGAGGAGCAATGGTATTGATTTTGGATAGTCAGGGAGAATGCCAGGGATATTAGTAAGGAGCTCAGAGGACACAACACATAAACTTTTATGACATGATGTCAAACTGGATTGCGCAGGCATAAATGAAAAGGACAACATCTTCTGTAATTACTGCAAACACATACCATATATCTATTAGAAAAAGGGTACATTTCAATGAAAAAGAGGTCCTGCAAAAAGTGACATCTCAGAAAATTTGACTGACCAAAAGGGACAAGGGGTAAGATGTTTATGTACCTTTTGAAATGACAATGCACAGTGCAGGAGCTGTACTTCTTTTGCTGTTGCAGTGTGATTGAAGCCTACTGTGTTAGACTGGTGACCCTTTTCCACCATGCTTGAAGCTTGGATATGTAAAATTCTATGCAGTCCCAGTTCTAGTTAAGTGGATGATAGTGTGAAATACAGCACAGCTGCTGCCTAACTCTGCTAAGTGAGCTTTGTCCTGGTTCTCCACATCAAAAGCAACTTCATTGACATAAGGATGATACTGCATATCCCCAAAAAAGAACCAGTAACCACTTACTTTAGTGTGGTGTGCAGAGTTACCGTTGTGCTGAAGTTTAAACTACATAGCAATTTAGCCAGCTAGGCCAAGACCTTTAGTGATCTTCAAGCACTTAATTCCTAATCACAGGTGAGCTGTTGTATGCTAGCCCGTGGCTTAACTCTCTCCTGAGTCATGACTTTTCTGTAAAGTGGTTGCAAAACAGTTGTAAATATCTTGTGCAAATCAATGTTAAAGACATTAATTCAGAAGTTTTGTCTCCTTCTGTCTGCTGCCATCCTTGTCTTCTCACTGTCTCTTCATGGTGCATTATGGAAGTCAGCATGAGTAGTTGTGGTTTAGGAACAACACCCATGGAAAGCTCATAGCCCAAATTTAAGAAAACCTAATATTCTATGTGCACAGGTGCCCAGGGATGTTGTGGAGTCTGCATCCTTGGAGATATGGCCTGGGCAACCAGCTCTAGTTGTCCTTGCTAGAGGAAGTTGGTTGGACCAGATGACCCCCAGAGGTCCCTTCCAACCTCAGTCACTTTGTCAGTCACAATTGCAATTCTGTGAGGCAATACAAAAAGCATAAATATCTTTGAAGGTATTGTGCAATTCTTTTTCTGCTTATGAGTTTGTTTATGTGTTTATTTGAATTTTTAGTGCCCTGAATTCACTGAGTGAAAATTTTGGAGGTATCCATGACGACTGGATTTAATTTTTGTAGTCATCAGGCAATAGGAAAGGTACAGCAGTTCCCAGAGGAACTGCCCCACTGATTGAGACCTTCCCCCATCTTTGAAATACAGCTTTAAACTCAGAACAACAGTAGATGAATGGCAATGAATAAATGATGTCAACAATTTGTGTGGAGGCCAAAGAAAATATGAGGGGGCCCCCAATAACTTCATCTCTGAATATGCTGCAATGCAGCTGTGAGCAATAAGTTCACTTTCTTTTCAGGCATTGTACACTACATCTGAAATAGTTTCTGAACTTAGCACACAGTTTCCTGACCATCTATTATTTTCCTTGGGGATCAGGAATCTTTCAAGCATTGGAGTGAAGAGTTTGATATGAGCAGATTGTGCATCAGGGACATGGGTGGTGGTCTGCTGCCCGATCTCACAAGTTGCAGAGCTTGGAGAAAGTCACTATTTGGACATATTAATAAAATTTTATTTCTGGCCCTATCATTTATTTTGACTCATCTGAACAGTGTCCAATTTCGTACTATTTTAAGCATGTGTGCAGAGAAGTCATGCAAATACGTCAGTTTTCTCTCTGTGTGTGTTTAGAAGTATCTCATTGGGAATTTGGAACTAGATAAAATCTGTCTTCTACAATCTGTTCAAGGTCTGCATTCATAGCAGTGGTTGCCATTTTAAGAGGTGAACACACAGCAGAAAGGTGTCCCTTCATACCCATGCAAAGGGCTATTTTGTAAAAAACTGCATTTAAAGTATATTTTATTTCATGATCATGAAATCAGATTGATATTCTAAGCAGCAGCATTTATCTCTACATTGGAAGTTTTCATTAAATCCTTAACACATTTTGAAAATTACTACGTAAGTGAAATAACTTATGAAGAAGCTACCTAAGTGCAGTTTGAATTAAATAATTCTATGAAATAAAATCAAAAGTAAGCAGCACTATGAAGCTCAGACAAAGAAAAGATAATACTTCTTTTGATTCTGAGTTGTGCTGCTGCTTATAGTGGCATCATCCTCTCCCAGCAAAGTGCACTGCTGGACTCGTCAGCTCATCAGCTAACAGTTTTAGAATAGGAGATTTTTATTTCCTAACTCCTTTTCATTTTCCTAAATTGAGATGCACTTCTTCCCCCATCTGCCACTTATCTCTGGAAAAGGCAAGTGCAGCCTACAACCTAAAAGCAACTAAATGTTTAGTTAGGGCAAGTATTCACTACTTACAAGACTGTGGTTCCTCTGTTCCCTTCCATTTTTCTTTCCTGTGACAAAATCTGCTTTTTTAGCCCATTTGGTAGCTCGGAAGTTTACTGTGATGTATTGTGATATTTAGTTGATGATATGTAGAATGGATGTTTTAAGGGCCTTTCACAGCAAACCTTTTTTTTGGATGCAGCAGGCCAAGCTTGGTGAGTCAAAAGCTAACTTCAAGACCTGCAAGGATGTATTTTCTTCATTCTTTCTTCCAGACATAGAGTTCTTATTTCCCAGCAAAACCCCTTGACTATGCACTATTTGGAGGAAATTAAAGGGCCTTGCATACCTATAATCCTAAATGACTGTGGTGTAGGGACTGCAGGATGCAAAATCTTTGGGGCAAAAATTTGTATTTTTCACTTGTGATGTGCCTAGCCTATAGCATGCCTTGCTAATGATGAAGGATTGAAAGACGTTGATGATAAACAGAGCTTTTGGGACAAAAATAAAGGGCTCATTTGGAATTTTGATTAGTGAGAGAAAGAAGGACTAAAACCACAGAAGCCAAGAGAAAACATCTTCAAAAGTAGAAGACAAGACAAATTGCCCCCTTCCACCACTGCCACAACAAGCTTGAAAAGGAAAGAAGCAATCCTATCTAGGAGATTCAAATGGATAATTTCTCAGAGAAAGGTATAATCCCACAATCTACTTGGAAGAGAACAAAGACCCAAAACCAACCAACCAACCACTCCCCCCCCCAAAACAAAAAACCTAAGAAACACTTGAGTGAGGTGAAGAGCAGAAATTCAGATATTCATTCATTTGGTGAAAGCCAAATGGGATCAGGGATAACAGCCAGAGCTGTGAAATTCCCAGATTTGATTGGCAAGAATGCGCATTGCTGAGAGACTTTAGGAGCTTTGAATTAAAATTTATTTGATCCTGAAATCCTACAAGCAGAAATTGAAGCAACTTCTACTAGGAATCAAAGCATTCACTCTAACCCTGTAGAACTTCAGTCTCTGAATATCTTCTAGGATCCAGCCACCCTTTCCCTTCCTTTTCCCCTGAGCAATGCAACTCAAACACCAGGCCTTGCCAAATGGCTAGTCTGAATGTTTGCAAAATAACTGGAGTGTTGTCTGTGAAAACAAATGCATATCTGGCACAATTGCCATTGACATCTTCACAGCTGGATCTTGCATTTGTCTGATGTCATTAGGTCCCAAGAATAGTCCACACACTTGGTCTATGCTGAACTTGCTAAAATCTACACAGAGGGAGATAATGAAAGGATTTAATACATTTAATTGCAAGCAATATTTAATTAAAATATTAGTAATAAACTTTGGTGCCTCCCCACACAACACACTGGATAACACAAGTTGCTTAGCCTATTTTAGTGAGAACAAGTCACAAAAATCACTACCATATGAAAACTGTGCTCTTCTATATATAATAACTTCCTATCTTCCAGTCTTCCAATAACTGTGATTTTTAATTTCACAAGACTGTATTTCTCTATAATTCTTTACATTTTTTAATTCATTGTGCACACATAGAAGATTAAATAATGCTGCTGTATGTGCTGAGAATTTCCTTTAAGAATGTGAAATTTAGATATGGAAGTGATTTTGAAGTCTAGAAAACTGAAAAATATAAGAATATTTCTTGTATAGGAAAAAAAAACCCAAGAGAATCATGTCAGTGTCCTAGAAGGGGGCAAGTCTTCTCCTAAAGCAACAGGAAGGAAGAAATTTAAAGTTTCTGCAGTCATAACTGCAGCCTGGACTTTGTCAGCTGAAAGAAGAATAGACTCCCAAACATCTTGACAGATCAGGCCATAAGGATTTTGCACATTCACTTCCAGCATTTAGTCAGCACATGTGGGTTTGTTAATGAACATAAAACATTTTTTTATCTTCTTCTGTCCCCTGAATGCCGAAGTTCTGGTCATTGGTACCTGAATAGTTAGATAGCTGTTTCTGTTTCCAAAAGATGTTCAGTTGAAATGAAATACAACTTGAAATAGATACATTTTGACATAACTTGCAGCCACTATTTCTTTTGCAATTTATGACATCTTCACACTGAAGAGAAAGACAAGTGTGAGCTGATCGCTGGGTACACTGCATGCTCTTCTCCTGACACTCTCCACCAGGAAACAGCTTCAGCTGGAGCAGGAGCGGGTGAAAGACAAGGCAAATTGATACAGCTTTCAGGTGACTCTCCTGTCAGGAGGATTTACAGGGAAGGGAAGGGAAGGGAAGGGAAGGGAAGGGAAGGGAAGGGAAGGGAAGGGAAGGGAAGGGAAGGGAAGGGAAGGGAAGGGAAGGGAAGGGAAGGGAAGGGAAGGGAAGGGAAGGGAAGGGAAGGGAAGGGAAGGGAAGGGAAGGGAAGGGAAGGGAAGGGAAGGGAAGGGAAGGGAAGGGAAGGGAAGGGAAGGGAAGGGAAGGGAAGGGAAGGGAAGGGAAGGGAAGGGAAGGGAAGGGAAGGGAAGGGAAGGGAAGGGAAGGGAAGGGAAGGGAAGAATAAGGAACAGATGAGCAAGGAGCAACATTTCAGAACAACTGTGTGAACAACTGTGCGAGCAATTATGTGAAGTCAAAGAAGAAAGTTTGACCAAGTTCTGTTGTGTGAGCAAAACCAGATTTCCTTGAAGGTCTGAGTTTGTGCTGTACAGCTTTGTAGGGACTGTGCTTGAAAATGGGACGGAGATGAAACCTGCTCCAGGACCCATCATAAAAGCCTCTGGAAGTTTTATATTCTTGTAAGCTAAAGAGTGAAATCTTTACATTAAAAAATGTGATTACTAATGTTCTGATAATTTATGAAATTGACCTCTTCTACTGCCCGTCCTCTCAGATTTTTCGCTTGTTCCCACTGTCAGACTTCCCCATTTTGCCTGAGCCTCCTTGTTTTATCACACATCTTAGCCTTTTATATGTAACAGTTCCTGCCTCACTTATTCTGTAATGAGTACATTGTGCTGTATGATGCACAGAGATCTCAGAGATTGCTCTAAACCCCTTGTGCACCTCTACAAAGAGTTTTAAGATGACTGTTTACAAGAGAGAGAGCTTAACAGGAAGAAACTGCACAGAGGCTTAGCTAGGTCTGTACAGTACATCTGCCCCTCTAGGTGGGGTTTCCCCCCCAGCAGGCAACTATTAAAACTGAGCAGATTAGATATTACCTCCAGGGCGAGCTAATAATTCCTTCCCAGCAAATGACTTGTTGTTATTCAAAACCCAACCCACAAATTAGCAAATGAATGTGACACCAACGAAAATAAAACCAAGTTCCAATTTGTGTGTTTGAATTATGTATATTTATTATGCCTCCATGCGCAAGGATGGGGTTTAAAAATTTTAAACAAATACCAAGATTCTCCAGTTTCAACAGATTTTGCTGTATTTCCATTAGCTGCAATGACAAGGACTGCAATTTCTTCTTCCCTGGTGGAATCAGTTAATTACACATGTCTACCTAGTGCAGTTGATAGGGCAGAGACCCCATGGAACAAACAGTATTGGATAAAATAAGGACAGGGATAGCTAGCAAACTTTGATGCTGGTCTGGATGGTGAACCTACATCCAGAATGTTCTTTTGACAGCTTTCATACCCATTAGAAAATTGTGTGTGTGCAGACTGATCCCCTTCACTATTGTCTTGCCAAAACTGCTTCTTCATCTGACATTCTATGCAAAGTTGGAGTAGGAAAAAAAAAAAGAGAGAAAAAAAAAAAAAGAAGAAAGGAAAAGATCCAATCCACAGTCATTGAAGAAGCATCCTGCTGCTTCATTGTGAATCAACCCTCTGAAATCTCTGGATGGTGTTTCCTCTTTTCACTAGGGTATTATGGAAGATGGGAGTAAATCTTCATTGACTTCAAGTCCATTTTTCCGACTTCAGCAGCACTTTACCAGGGAAAGCCTGACTAGAAGCTGAATTAAGACTCCAGGATTTTTTGTCAAGTGTTAATGATGGCAGCTGCATTAAACTGGCTACCTGTACCACCAGAAACATGCTGGCAGTAGCTCCCACCTAATGCAGTCGGAAGAAAACAATAATGAGCTTCAGTCAAGGCAATTATTTTAAACAAACACATGCATTCACCATGCTAGACTGGCTTCCAAATTTTGGCTCATGATGGCGACAGGGAAGGGTGTGATATTTGCACCTGACTTTCTCTTTGCCATTTCCTGCTCAACTCCTGCTTTGATCTCTGTCTCAGAATATAATTATGAAGTCTGAATCAGAATTAGGCTCTCATTTCTGCTGCCTCAACTTGCCCTTCTCTCTTGCTCTTAAGGAAGACGCAGTGATTTGCAAATGCTTGCCTTTTATTTTTAGTCCAATAAAATGGACCACCTACAAATTCAGGTTACTTTTTTCTTTTTATTACCTGCTTTTTATAATGTAGCCAACTTACCCCAAAAGTACCCAGTAGGTGCATATAAAACATAATTAATCCTCTGAAAAGAATGTACCTTCTTTGCCTGAAACTATTTTACCAAACCCTTAGGTGGTATACGCTGGCAGAGCTCCACTGAAATCAGCACAGCTATCTTCACTTACAACAGTCTTACGTTTGGTCCAATCTTTTTCTCCCAGTGATAAGTGCACTCTGAGCAGGACCTTCAGTATTAAAAGAATTGGTTCTTGATTACCAATGGGGGCCAGTTAGCATAGCTCTGTTAGTTTAAATTAAACTGCTCTGATTTACAGGTTGCACATGGGCACACACACACAGACACACACACATCAGCAAACATTGTCTCAATATTTGATGTTTAAAAATATACTTAAAACAGAAAAACATGTTCACATGGCAAAGATATTTTTTCTAAGACTGTGCTAATGTCTGGAGACTAGAACCTTGACGTTCCATGTCCTACACACCATGCTCTATGTAAGTGGTTTTGTAATTACATTATGCTATATTGGTTTATTTAATAATGATAACCAGTTCCTGTTTGCTGAAAAGAGAGTAAACCCGAAGAATTACCAACCAAACCCCAAAGGAGCTGCTTCCCTTAGATGGATTTCTTGGCAAAATTACGATGTTTTTCATACTGTAAAATTTTGTTCAATCAGGATCAACAATAATAAGAAATCTTATGTTAATCAGGACATATGTATTTATACATATGTACACACACATATACACAAATGCCAGCTCTCATACTGATTCCTCTTCTAAGCTTTTCACTCATCTAGGTGCCTTGTAAAAGAAAGATAAGCAAGGACATAATCATGATCTACCTCTAACTTTAGACCTTCCATTTTGTAAAAAGAATTGTAATGTTTGCTGCAGACAAACATTGCTGACAAAGAGTGTAGAGCTTCATCTTTATTAACCAGAACATCCTAATGTAGCCAATTTCGTGTTGCCATCACAATCAGCACACGTCAATTGCTTGTGCCTGTATGGTAAAAGTAGTAGTCTTGTGGGAGTGGTAAGACTGTAGAACAAGAACATTAAATGCATGCATAAAAAGGATGACCCAACAGTTTTCAACTTCTAAATTAGTGTCCTCCTTATGTTTCCTTTATAAAGTGACAAGCTAAAGGTCAAATACCCAGCAAATACCTGCTATTCCTGACCTTTGAGCCAGAGCAAATTAAATTTAGCTAATCCTCAATCCTTCCTATTGCAGAGAAAGGTGAAGTCTGGGAGGAGTAAACCAAACACTTATTTTTCTTCTGTAGTTTTAGAAAAACTCTACAGATGCTGGAAGATCAGGCATAAATCTAGTGTCAAGCGTTTCCCCAAAGTTATTGCATTCAGCATAGTTACACAACTTCTACAATGACACAAGTGATGAAGATCTTGAACCTGTCCTAATTTATGTACAGATTAGATAATATTTTCAATATCACCAGGATAAACTTGCTATTCTTAAACATTGTCTGAACCAACTCTATCCTGTTATCCTTACCTTCTGTTGCTGTAGCTCCACTGGCCTTTTAAAGACAGAACTCTTCATTAAACTGTGAAGCACAGAGTTAAAGGAAAAGCATTTCCATCTCGTTTCTCTGAAGTGGCTGACTTTGAAGTTTTGTAGTGCAAAAGATACAGTTCAGACTGGAGTCAAATACTCGCCACAGGAACTACTGTTCTTACAATAGCAGAGGGTGTGTTACAATGGAGATTTGCTGAATATACAGACTTTTTGAACACAGTCAATATATGGTGTTCTGTTAACAAGTTGATCTCTTCCTGGAGTCATCCTTTAGATCCTTTATTACAGGAACTAGTGCAAAAGAGTTTGACTGAAACAGAGTAATTCCTTTGACAGATGTGATAACAATAACTATATTTTCCTTTTTGATGCAAGGATTTTGGTTTCACTTCACATATCTGTATTACGGGATTTTTTGATGGCCATTTTATCGTACTACTAGATCTTAAGTTGGGATCATTTTGTAACTAGTAGTATTTCAATCTGACAGAAACAGCAGAGAAGAGCTGAGAAATAATAAGGCAGGCTTCTGTAGGCATATCACAGAAGTTTCTTAAGTACTTAGTAACTCTTTGAACAGGATGCAAACCACATAGGAAGATGCCTAACTTTTGTGCTCTAAACTGTTAGTCGGTTAAATTTTCCTAATGAAGGGTGATACAGAGAAATTCTGGCCGTGTTTCCACAGATATTTCCTTAAGGAAATGTCTCTATTCACCAAATTTGTAGGGAATATTTTAATAATAATATTTTAATAAGACAGACTCCCCCTCTAGCACGATCTATCAGTAAATGACAGTGCGATGTTAGTGTTGTTTCTCATAACAAAGATAATTTGAAATTTCTGTAGAAAAGCAAATTCACATTCCTAACCTTCCTCTAATCCTTCTGTGCCTTCTCAAAGAGCTCATGTCCACTTTTTAGCCATTTTTTCTCTCAAGTCCAAGTAAAAATAGTTGGGAAAAAAGACCCTCTATTTTTTCATATACTTTTAGTAATTCTTAACAGTTAAAGCAGTATATTGACAGTAATATATATAATTTATATCTCATTTCACGCTTAGTTGGATAATTTCTATCTGTAAGGGAAAGAGTCTGAAATTGCCAAACCAACTTAGTTTTACAGTGCACACGTGCATGCGCTCACACACGCAGTCATTTCTCCATATAAATGTATACATATCCAGGGACATATCCTTTTCCCATTCACAATTCTATATTAAAACAGAATATTTGAACAGTCAAGACAGGACAGAATAATTCAGTCATTGGTAGGCTAAGACACAAAATGGCTGGCCCAGGCGCTTTCAGTCACTTCAAGTTCTTTTGGGCTAGTCTGTATCAGTTCAGGTTTTTCATTTGAAAGTAAACACCTTTCTCTAATTTTATTCTGCTAGAAGAGGTGGGTTCTTTTGGAAAACTGGTGACAACAGCCACCAAATGAACAAGCAAACTGTAGCTATAAAGAGAAATTTGATCAATCACAACCCCTCCTTGGGAAAACACACAGTTGCCATCCATTAGTACAGCACAGGAGAACTGACTGTATGAACACTGTAACACACTTAAGATGATGCAAGAACAACCAAAAATGGAAATAGCATATATTTACTGGAGTAACACCAGGAGTCAAAGAAAAAAATCAGAAAAAAAAAAGGAAACACAAAAGGAAAAAAACCCCAAGTTTATAAGCTGCCACTCACAACAGAGAGATTTTTTTTTCTTTCTGATTCATTCCTGCCTCAGCTGTCAGAGGCTATTTCTGCTTCTGCAAGGTTTTCTCCTAGCACATGAGGAGTCAGTCACATGTGTCTACCCAGTAATGAATTATATTTTGGGTGCAGAAATATCCAGTATGATTGAGAAAAATTCACTAATAGGGTATTATAGTGAATTATTCAAAGTTTTGTAACATTTTAGAAAACTATCAATCTAAATCTGAAACATTTATACTCTGCAATTTCTCATTATCTGTTTGTGAAGGACCCTCTATATATCTCACAACAGTGGCTCTGAAAGCATGGGACCCAGTCCTATATGCTTTCAGTTCTTCAAGGTCCTATTGAGGGAAACAGGAATCTTTCTCTGTGATGATGATGCTGAGGATTATGATGACAATTTAGTGTATATTTTCCTTCTTTGTACATCTTCAAAGAAAGCAGAAATTATGCATTTTCCCTCTGCTGCACAGCTCAGTTTCTTGAAAAAAATTGTTGTGGAAAATTTAATTCTGCATGGCTTTTTCCTGGGAAGTAGGTTTTATTAGACAAGTATGTCAGACAAGCGTGTGTCATTAAATTTTACCTCACTTTTCATAAGGGCTTTCATATGCATCCATTTTGGTTTTGCTGATAGAAAAAATGAAGCTGAAGAGTCAAAATTTGTCAAGCAGTTTGACATAACCGAAGTACTGCATTATTTTTAAATGCATATTTTTTTCCAATATACGGTTCTCTGTATATTAACTCAGTGTGTACAAATGGTTATGGATATGTACTGTTTTGCTAAAATACAGTCTCTCATGATAACAAAGAACAACACCTGCCTTAACAGACAGGCACCTGCTGGTAACATTTTGATATAGATAGACATATCCTTCCTCCTTTGGTAATATAAAAAAGTGAAATACAAATTAGGAATGGTCTTTAGCTGATGGCAATTGCCAAAAATACTACTATTATCCTTTCCTAGCCCATAATTTTGAAATTGATAGATTAGGAAAAAAATCACAGGACAATATTAGTCTAAATACTGATGTCCTGACGCACGATTGCTCCGTAAATGAGATTAAGGGATTCTGTGCTCTGGCTTGTAGACACTTAATTTCTGATTAGATGACTGGAAGAAACTGTTATGTTCAGAACAGTTAACTGGAAGAAACTGTCAGAGTGTTGATGTTTTCCAGGGACTGTGGCTCCACAATGCCCGTTAATTCTATTTGGTTTTGTGAGAAAACAAATGGGTTGTGTATACTGCTCTGAGGAATTATGAGGTTTCCTTGCTATTCTGCAACTTTTCTTTAAAAAGTCACTAATATATAAATTATACTGGCATATAAAAGACATAAACAGGGCCTGATTTCATATGGTGAAAAAGGTATCCAGTAGCCCTGAAAGTGAAGCTTGCTGACTTCTCCACTTTGGAAGTCAGAAGACAATTAGAGCAAAGAAAGAAAAAAACCACACATGCCAATTCTTACTTCTCCATCTTCCTATAACAGACCCAAAACAGCTTTACAAATCTTGCATCCATTTCTGAGAAAAGCTTTTGAAATATCTATCTTCACACCAAAGGCACCTTATTGCCTGAATACAGATTTATAAAACATTGAAATGGTATTCATCAAATAAGCTGCCAAAAAAAAAAAAAAAAAGAGAAGAAAGTAAGTTATCAAAACTAGTGGAGACCCCAAGTATAATCCAATTCTGTGCTGCAGTTAAGGGCCTGAAATTATAACCCAGGAGATCTGAGAAGCAAAGATTCAACTTTCTCCCTGGGATGTAGATATTTTTGATAGCCAAAAAATAGATGTTCATTACAAGCCAGCATACATTTTCTGCCCTGCCTTCTTTAGCAGTTTAAAAATAATCTGGCTTTGAGTTTGTCACTTCCTACTGTCAGGGATATATACCAAATGGGATATAGTCTTTTGTCCTAGAACATAAGATGCATGCCAGGTATTGACATGGAATTGCTTCTGTGAGAACACTTACATTTGGGGTTATTGCAGTAATTATCCATTCCCAGCCACCCCACTAGGGAGCAGCTAAACCAGAAGGTGAGGAGGAGAAGCCATGTTCTCCATCTCCCTTTCACTAGAAGAAGGCAAACATAGAGAAATACTGCTCTCTTGGAGCACTCTTGGCTATCAGCCACACCCTTATCAAAGTGAGCTACAATCTATAAAGACTCCACTCACTGCATCACATATTTTTTCTACTATTCCAGCACACCTTAAAAAAGAAAAAGCCAACCCTTACATACTTACTTGCTTCCTAAAGTGATTTCAATAGTTGCAGCTGCTGTGAAGTGTGTGCTCTCTATTACAATTATCTTGAGCTCAAGAAAGCTAAGAAAATAGAAAAGGATTTTGTTCTCCACTGGAGACTGTACGATAGTTGGGGTGTTTCTCATTAAAGAAAAGGTACATGTTTTAAATACATGTCAGCAGCAGGAAAGATCTGCACCTCTAAAAAGTTATATTTAGAAAGTGATGGATTTGCTTGTAAAGGAATCACTTAGGGAGAAACTCAGTGTAGCTTTGAGCTAAACCAGAGGATGAATTAGTTTTGTAGCAACAAGACCTACAAGAGGGTTTAGTATGAAATATTAAACATTTCTCCATTAAAATCCTGAATGGAAATCTGTGTATGATGGATTGATTGAAGTAAATAATCATTCATGTGGCCTTGCAAAAGATTTTAACTTTTATTTCAGTCTGGAAAGACAACTTGCTGCTTATGTTAGTTCCTGGAGTCTGACAGAGCACTGTTGAGCACCCAGGTGGGCATCACCCTATGCTCAAAGTAACACACCTAGCCTTGGAGGACTAGAAGAGAGGAACCCCTTTCTCACCATAGATGGCAATCTTTTGGTGAATTCTTCACCTTTTTGAGAGCCGGAAAGACCAGAGCATGCCAACACATTTTTTACTTTCCAGAAAGAAAAAATGGCAAATTAGTCAAGAAAACTTTATGGGACGTTTCCAATGTAACAGTTTCTGAAACCATTGCTTCATTTGTCATAGCACTCTAAAGGTTTTTAACCACAGCTTTCAAAAACCAACTCAGATTTCTTTAAAAAGAGGCTGATGTAACAACATTGTCAGCAGCTACTAGCTCCTGTAGAGAACTTTGAAGGCCAAAGGGAATGGAGTCTTTTTAAGCAAAAAAGCCTTGAGAGACCAAATCTTAGAGTATTTTAATGGAAACTGGGTGTCTAGGTCACACAATTTGCATCAGAAAAGCCCTACTTCTGGTCACTTGGTGCCTGCAAACTATTCCGAGTCCCTTCCTCCCTAAATCCTATTAACTCTACCGTTTTCAGAATCTCTTCCAGGTAAATCAGTTTTGAGCTGATCAGCATTCCTCTATTAATAATTTCCGGAGCCATGCTGTAAGATTATAAAAAATCTGAGCAACTCAAGCCAGAAAGCTTGAAATGAGTTTTTTTTTTTGTAAGAGATGGCAAAATGGCAGAAGCATTAAACTGAGTAGCAGGAAAATTTGTCTGAGCAGCAAGAAGAGTCTCCTACCTTTAAATTGTTTTTACTCAGTGTAAATTTAGATGTCCCCACTGGTTCACTTGGATCTAGGCTCACCAAAACCAATCCTCTTGTTTTAGAGGAATTGAAGCAAAGGAATGCTGGTTCTGGCTGCTTTTTGCCCATTTATTCTAGCACAAGCAGCTGACTTCAGTTGATGCAGCTCAAGTTGCCAGTGCTGTGAAATCCTTTGTTATATATCTCACTTTCTCAGTTACATCCACCAGATAAAAATGTTTATGGTAGTTACCAATAATTTAGACAGCTGGTCTTTCCCTTTTGTATCTCCAAAGGGCCACACACACTATAGCTGAGTTTCATCTCTTGTGGTGGGCCAGCAGTAATGGAAATAAGCTTGAATCACTATGTGGGTAACACATGGGTAACTAGTAGGCTAAAATAACCACAATTGTGTTGTCTGGTTTATATGAGATGGATGGAATATTTTCTTAAGTTGGCATTTATTTCACATTTTTTTCCAAAGAACATATTTGTTAAGGTAAAGACTGAGAATCCTTAAGGTATTTCAGGCTTCATTTACCAAAATGCCCATCCGTCATAACAGCCTACCACTGTTGTCAAATGAGGTGTCTAGGCTTCTTCTCCTGCTCATCCTCCAAGCTCACATCTGGTACCAGCTACCATTGGAGAGTGGAGAGTGACTGAGCTATCAGAAGGTACACAGCTAGAGTGTGACCCTTGCAGGGAAAAATGTAGAAAGGAAGGAGACCATTGCCATACCCCTTTCTCAACAACAAAATGGTGTATTGACTCATCCCATTTGAAACAGAGCTCTCTCTAATTCAATTACTTCTCTCACATTTCTTTGCTTGGTGTAATGTTGTGAGCCAGGCGACAGAAGCTTCCCCAGACTCTATGGGACTGTACTCGGTGTGAACCATAGAATCCTAAACTCCTAGAACATCAGCTAGAACGAACCTCAAGGCTCCTCTGGTCCAACTTTCTTGGCAAAAGCCCAGTCCAAACAAGATGGGCCAGCTCCATGTCCAGCTAAACCTTAAAAGTTTCCTATGTTGGGGCTAGGAAGATTATGCCAGTGGCTGACTGTTCCCATTATGAAAACTTTTTCTCTTGTGTTTAATTGGGATATCCCAAGGAGAGACTTCAACCCACTGCCCCTCATCTTTTCTATGCAACTCCTTGTGAAAAGCAAGTATTTATTTTCTTTATAGCCACCCTTCAAATACTGAAGCATGGTGATAAGGGCTCCCCTAAGCCTTTCCTCACATGGTAGGCTTTCCTGTCCTCTGATCACCTTTGTGGCCATTCTCTGGACCCTATCTAGCCTGTCCATATCTTTTCTGTATAGCAGAGATCAAAAGTGAAGAGAGTATTGCAGGTGTAGCCTGACAAGTGCTGACAACAGTGAGTTCTTCATCTCTGCTGGTGATGCTCTTGTTGATACAGCCCAGGATTTCACTTTCTTTGCTGCAGCATCACATTGCTCATTCATACTGAGCTCAATGCCCACCAGGACCCCCAGGTGCCTTTCCATGGATCTGCTCCCCAGTCAGATAGATCCTGGCCTGTGCTGCACTCCTGTATTATGTTTTCCCAGATGCATAACTTCACACTTGACCTAGCTGTCTTTCATGAGGTTCACTCTCCCAGCCTATTCAGGTCTTCCTGCAAAGTGGCTGTCACTTTCACAGCATCTACCCCCCACTTTGTTTAATAGCCTCAGCAAACTTCACCAGGGTGGATTTGAACATATCTTTTACATAATTTATGAAGATAAGAAACAGTGTTGGGCCCAAATCAATCTCTGGGGAACCCCAGCTGTGCCAGGTTGCTGGTTGGAAAATGAGCCATTGGCCATCCCACTCTGGCACCTCCTTTCAGCCAGTTCCTCACCTCATGAACCACTTGTCCAGACCACAGTAGATCCATTTCTGTAGCCAGAGGCTGTGGGAAACTATATCAAAAGCCTTGGAAAAATAGGAGTGGAGACTGTCCATCAACTGGGCAGGTTACTTAGTCATAGAAGGCACTCAGTCTTATGATCTGCCCTTGGTGCATCCATGCTGGCTTCCCCCAAATCATGTGATTCATTTGACTTGTGATGGCTCCCAGGAGGATTCATTATGTAACTTTTCCAGGGAATGAGGTGAGACTAATGAACTTATAATTTCCTGGGTCCTCCTTTAAGCTCTTACAGATGAGGGTGGCATTACATTCTTCCAGTCTTATGGACATCTTCCAGCCTCCACAACTTCTCAAATATTATGGAAAGCAGCCTCATAATGGCACTAGCCAGCTCTCCAACACTCTCACATGGATATGGTCAAGCCTCATGAATTTATAGGGGCCAAGCTTCTGTAAAAGTTCGCATCCCAACACTCCTTAACTAAACTTAGAAACCTGGGCTTTTGTTCCCAAGGTCTGGGGCCCAACTGTGCTAGTGATGACATTGTTAAAGGAACTTTTGAGAACCTCTGCCTTTTCAGTGTTGTTGGTGACTAATTCCCCCTCTTATGTTTAATATTTTGTTTCTGTTTCTGCTTGCTGTTTACATATCTTGTGTACCCAAAGAACCCTTTCTTATAGTTTTTGACATATCTGGCCAATTTTTAAGTGGAGATTTTGCTTTTCTAACTGCATTTCTGCGTGTTTTGGCAATGCCTCTGTAGTTCTCTTGATACTTGTCCTCTTTTCCATCACTGGTAGGTTTCATCTTTGGTTTTGAACAGAATGAAAATATCACAGTTTAGTAAAGGGTGTCTCCTGCTCCAGCTACTTCCCTCAGCTTTAAAGGAGAAACAATGTACTGCCAAATAGATTGTGTAGGAGGCAATAGCAGAACTATTGCCATTTGAACAGATCTGAGGTCTTATCTAACCTTTAGGCATGGATTTTATTAGCATGGATTTCATTAGTGAATCTTCATCACTTAATTAACAGTGCCAGGAAACTGTAGGAAATGCAGTAAAATAATGTTTTACTACTTCAACACAGTCCCTGGTTCATGGCTAACATTGCTTTCTCAGGTGATTACCAGGAAGGCTTCAGGAGCTACCACAAGCTGACTCACTCTTCTTGAAGGCTGGGAGAATTCAGTCACTATGAATGTGATTTACCCTGAGACACAAATTTAGCATTGTACAATTATTCATACATTATTGTCTACGTGCCTAATATGAATAAATTTCACTATATGCTCCATCTATTTCAGGGTTTGTTGTTGCCTTTGGTGTTACTAGTATTGTACATCCTCAGAGTGATGCTCAAGACATATTTACTAGCTTTCTCCTTGAAGCCACAGGTTTGTCTGTTTGCTTTTGTTCAGCCTCTGCTGACTTGAGCACCAAGGAGAAACTAAGGGGGAAATTGCTCAAAATCTTTGCAGTTTGTTCAAAGCACCCTGACTTGGAAGCACCTCCACCTGGCTCTGAACTTCCATTTCCTTGAGGAGCTGATGGTCCACCCAGCCTTCCCACTCCCACCCCGTTTCTGGTGTTTTCCATCCAATGGAGCTAATGGAAGGGCTGCAAATCTTCAGCACTTGTCCTCCATCTACTCACATTCTAGTTCTGCTTTGCTACTGAAACAAAAAGGGAAGGTGTCAAGGAAGAGAAAGCAAATTCTCAAGGAAGACATCAGTGTTGGTAACGAAATAAAACAGTTCAGTAGTCTTTAATCACCAGTTCTGTCTAAAGTATGTGTCAGGTGAAGTATATTTGCCTAACATAAAACCAGCTACATTAATATTTTGACAAAGGAAAAGAAATGACTTCTGGGTAAAGGTTCTGTGGTCTAAATTTCTAAAGACGTGTGAGCAATTTGTATCTTCAAAATTGTGTTTTACATCATAGAACACTTTTTTAAGTAAACAAAAATATATCTGTAAGGCAATTTGCTCTTTATTTCTGCTGTTACATATATAGCAAGCAATGTCAAAGATCTTCACGGGAGTGTGAAGGTTATTATCCATTTATTTTGAGTTTCCTCTAAATTGAGGTATCTTAGTCTAAAGCATGTAAAGAATGAGGGTTAGGGATGCTGTGCATATTGATGTAATGCAAAATATTAGTATCATAAAATCTATGCTTATCAAAATAGCATAAAAAGGAACATAGTTTCAATAGCAGGTGTCTGCTTTTAAGTAGGGGTGTTAAAGAATTCTTTCACAACTATAATTAATATGTAAATGCTTTATTTGTACAAACTAGATCTGCCCAGCTACCAGACTCAGACTATGCTTTTTGAATGCTTTGCTCTCATGACAACATTTATACAGAAAACAATTATAGTATCAAGCTACACATCTACCCTCCAATCAAACTGTGTCTGCCACGACAGACAAAGACAAATGGAAACCCATATTCAACACCCCTAGCAGAGGGCAAGGGCTTAAGTGACTTATTCTTTGACATTAATAGGATAACTTGTGTGCTTTGTAACAAATAGCAACTTTGAGAGTGATACTATTGATGGAAGGTTGGTGTAGATGGATGTAAACACAATCAGAGATCCCTGCTTGCAGACAAATATTTCTAAAGATAGAATTAGATCAAGAAAAAAAACCTGACTTTGTCCATAATTTTCTAAACAAAAAACATTAACAAATCAAAATCAAAACTCATAAAGTTTAAAGCTAGAAAGTTCAGAGCTTCATAAGGCCCATTGTTGACCCATGAGATTCCATGGCAAAATTTTCATCCACCTCCACAGGGCAGTATCAATGTTTAAATGCTAACTGACCTTT
The DNA here is from genome assembly GCF_027579445.1 of Ammospiza nelsoni. Classification (NCBI taxonomy): domain Eukaryota; kingdom Metazoa; phylum Chordata; class Aves; order Passeriformes; family Passerellidae; genus Ammospiza; species Ammospiza nelsoni. The sequence continues at coordinate 37,748,553 of NC_080669.1, read as the reverse complement.
ACCTCCTTATATTTCAATAAATTATTCTGCACCTTGGAGAATGTAAAAACCACTTAGCTGACTTTTCCAGACCAGAAGAATTTTTCTCAAAAATGTGAATATGTATGAAATATTACAGGACAGTAACACACTGCAACACAGGGGGCATTGGAACATGCTGCCCAGAGAAGTTGTGTATGTCCCATCCCCAGAAGTGTTCAAGGCCACAAGTGTTAAATTAGAGAAGACAGTTAAGCTTTAACAGCACTCCACTAAAATGCCAGAGCAATTTTACATTCTCCATTATTCTTGAAGCTCTCCCAGGGAAAGTTGTGAAAATCTGGGGACTTCCTGTTGGTGTTTCTCTTTCTAGAAAAAGACATTTGCATGTTTCCCCCTGTACATTTTGAATGCTATAGTTTCCAGTTACTGAATCATAGAATGGTTTGGGTTGGAAGGTGCCCTAAAGTTCTAACCCTCTCTGCCATGGGCAGGGACACCTTTCAGTAGACCAGGTTTCTCAGCCTGACATCCAGCCTGGCCTTGAACACTACTGGAAACGCAGTAGCCACAGCTTCTAAAGGTAAACAGTTCAAGTGCCTCACTCACCACCCTCACAGTAAAGAATTTATTCCTCATATCTTATTAAAACCTACCCTCTTTCAGTTTAAAGTCATTCTGCCTTATCCTGTCTCTGTGTGCCCTTGTCAGAAGCTCCTTTCTTCTGGAGCCTCTTCAGGAACTGGAAGGCTGCTCTAAGGTCTCTCTGGAGCCCTCTTTCCTCCAGGCTGAACCTCTCTTCATAGAAGAGGCGCTTCAACCTTCTGACCATCTTCATGGCCCTCCGCTGGCCTCACTCCACAGGTTCACTGCAGTCAGGTTAGATTTCTCCCCAAAACCATTCAGAAATCCCCTTTTGACAGCATGACTTTGTACCAACAAGCCTAATTTCCCTCCCTCCCACACCCAATTCCAAGGATGTTAAAGCTAAATGTAAAAGAAGCCACAGCAGGTCCATGTTGGGTCCACCAGCTGAGCCACCAGAATAGAAGCCTTTTAGCTGCTTGGGTGGTGAATGGCTTGGTGTATCCCATTTGGCCTGTGGCTCAGTTCCGCTATTTTTTACTGAAATCTTAACTCTTTTAGGAATAATAATTTTCATATAGTTCCTCCAAAGTGAGGGCTCAGAAGGGGCATAAAATTAAATATTAGGTGGGGAAAATGTCAAAAGTATGAGGCCAGTTATAGGCACCTCTGGGGCTTGAACCCTCAGATCAGCAGTCAAAACCTACTAGAGGAATTTGTCAGCCTCAAGACAGCCTCGGTACTTGAAAGGTGGGGGCAGGCTGTCTGAGGAAATCCTTCTTCAAGTATCAACAAATATAAGGCCATAAACCATCCTGGCATCAATCTGAAGCAAGTCAAATACCAAGACCCTCTGGATAAGAATGCTGTTTTTAAAAAAACTCAGTAGAAGAAATTTTAAAATACAGAATGTTAATAAGAGAGCTACAGAAGAGAGGAATATCTGCTGTAATACTGACCAGTCTGTGTCTTTTGTGAGTCAATGTTATGTACTTGATCACAAAATCTACTGCTTCCTGCAATATTATGTACTTGATATTACATTTTATTTCAAAGGCTTTAGGTTTTGAACTGTAATTTCTAAGAAAGTGCTCAGTCATGTATGAAAGACAGCCTTCTTTTTAAAAACTAATGATAAATCTTTATTATCAATATAATTCTTATTGAGATCGATGATAATTTTACCAGAAGCATAAAACTAACATGTTCGTTCTACAGTTTGAAACTTCCTTTTGCTCTTCTGGATCATAAATCTCATTTGTTCCCTCCTTGTGTGCTGAAGTCACTGAAAATGATGCAAAGTACTTTTACATTACCAGTCCAAAACTTGTTGTGCACTGAAAGACAAGAATATAAGAGAGACACGTTTAAACTTAAGTGAAATTAAGTAGCAGTTATTATTATAATTTGAGTCCTGTTGCTCATTTTTCATTAAATACAATAAAATCCTTTGAATTTACCATCAGGTTAGTAATTTGCTCTATCTGGATGTGAAAGAAATCCACAGACAGTTGTCAGTTTAGGTGCCACTTTTCACACAGTATTTAGAATCACAGAATCATTTAGGTTGGAAAAGACCTTTGAGGTCATCAAACCCAATCTTTGTCCAATCACCACCTTGTCAACTATACCCTAGAACTATGTGCCACACCCATTTGCTTCTGGAACTCCTCCAGGGACAGTGACTTCACCTCCTTGCTGGGCAGACCATTTAAAGCTTAACCATCCTTTCAGAGAAAACATTTATCCTGATGTCCAGCCTGGCCCTCCCTGGTAAAGCCTGGAGCCACTTTGCTTTGTCCGGTTGCCAGTTGTCTGGGCGAAGCAGCCGACACCCAACGTGCTACAGCCTCCTTTCAGGCAAGTGTAGAGAGTGATGAGGTGCCCCCCAGCCTCCTTTTTTCCAGGCTAAACAACCCCAGCTCCCTCAGCCATTCTGCGTACGACCTATTCTCTAGACCCTTCGCCATCTTCGTTTCCCTATTAGGTACAATCGTTAGGCATGTGTGCTATACAGCTGCACAAACACACACAGAAGCACACTTGCAAGCACCTTCCATGCATCCTTAGGAGAACCAAAGATCTCAAAGGTTGTGTTTGGCTACTATTTATGTTAAAAATGTATGTAAACTATGAAGAAAAGCAGAGAAATATTTAAGTTACACGCAAGCAGGGCAAATCTGTAAAGCTTGAAATTTAACATTATTCCTTGAGGTGGATCTGATAGCTGAATAAAGCAATATTTTCTTTTCTTTTCTCAGTCACTTTGATTCAGAGTATGAGGACAAAATGAAAGACTCCATTATTATTCCTAGAAGTCAAATTCAGAAGCTCTGAAAGATTATATATGCACATCGAATGGTATATAATTTGTGCTTTTATATCCTGACTTGGGACAATAACACACACAATGTCTGTGCTGTTGTGAATAAAGTTAGGCCATGCAGTCTGCTTGGATTGAAAACTGCTGGCTTACCTTGTTTTCATTTTTACTTTTTTTTTTTTAAATCCTGTGTGTGCATGAAGAATTCTTTCTTTTAAAAATATTGTTATTCAAGTGCATGCTGAAATTGAATCATGCTATTCTTACATAATTTTTCATTGGATTGTTGCAAGCTGTAAAGAAATCCAATTAAAGTTCCCTTGCAGGCACAGGGCCTCATTCAGGATGCCTTTATAAAGCTGGCTTGTTGGATTGTATGGCATGCCTATGAATTGAGAACCACTGTGACCCTGTCCCATTCCTTGTCCTGTGTGACATGATGGAGAGAGAGGGAGCTAACAATGTTTCAACAAGCTTTATTATCAGAAAAACATAAAGGCTATGCCATCATTTCTGCTGCCATGGTTTAGAATATGCATGCAAGTGTGTATTTGCAGACAGCTTTTAGCTCTGTGTGGTTCACACACTATCCTCTGCATCTGACATTCAACTTCTTTATACTAGGGACGCATGATTCAAGGTTTTATTCAAATGCTGAAGATGATGCACACAATCTCTGTTGAAGACAAGGTTAGTGGAAGCAATTTTTAGAATAGTTTCCCAAGCTGCACAAATGTAGTGCACTCTTTTTCTATCGCAAGGAAACAACTGCAAAATTTCTGGACTTATATTACACAGCAGTCTGACTGCTGCACTATTTGTCTGTGTGCCTTGCTTCTCATTTAAACATCATTGAATGATCACAATGATCAGCAGGCTTACTCTGGCCAGCTTCAGCAGGGCAAGGCTCACCTTCATCCATGGAAACATACAGAGCCACCTTCTGTCACCATCAGACTTTGCCTTCAGTATTTGTAACCACTGTGTATCTTGCATGTAAAGGACATTCTGGGTTGAAAAATAGGAGTGCTTTGGCTTGATCAATCTGCTTCTTCTCATTGCTGAGAAAGAAGGGGCAAACCTTGTTCTGTAGGCTCCAAACACTTTCCACATCAAAGATTACTTGTTGTAAGGAACAGAAGTATTTATTTACCCAGTAACTACAACTGCCTCCTTTCACCTCCTCAGACTTCTATATCCTGGAGCTGGAAATAAGCTGTAAGATGTGGAATGCAAAGATGATAAAGATCAACCACTATATCTTCCTGTTAATGTGGAATTGATTTCCGTGCTATATTTCCTGGTGTTTTTCCAATCTACTTTAAATGTTCCCAAGTGTTCTTTTCCCTTGAGAAATTATTGCACTGTCTAATGTTATGATGATGATGATGGGCGAAGGTTAGTCCAAATCTAGTTCAAGAACTGAGACAGAGATGTATGCAAATAGTCTTACTGCCTGCGATTTTCTTCTGATAGTCAATCTAAATTTTTCTTCTTTTAATTTCTTCTCATTATTGCTCTGGTTATACCCCTGAAACTAAGCAAAATAATTAATTGTCATTTTCATTTGCTTCAATGGGAGCCATTCACACATATCAGAGGACAAATTTTAGCCCTTAATAAAGAAATGAACTATTGTCTCATCAAGCAGATACTGAAAATGCTGGCTTACACCTGATCACACAAGAGAATTGAGATCTAACTGTTTACATAGATCATTTGCCCTAAGAGTCACCTACAAGGGTAGTATTCTATAGATTCTTTATAAACTCAGTCCAGAAAAGTAATGTAAATTAAGTCAGAGTACTCGCCCCAAAACCATATTTACACACTAATTTTGCATTTCTTTAGCACAACTTGAGTTTAGTGTCATTTATAGAATGGTTAGTGTGGATGTGGTTTTTCATTTTCTAGAAGCATGACACCAAGATATCCTCTTGACCATCTGCTACATTATTTTCTAACACAGAAATCTATCCCTCCTATCTAAGTCAGGACTGAGCTGAAAAAATTAATTTGGAGCAAGTTTTTGACAGTAGGTTGATCTTAAAAGGATACTCATTGGAATCCTTTTTGGTATTGGCTGTATCAAATAATTAACTGTTATTCAACAAATCATGAGAAGCACTGCTAACAGTTACGGAGTGTAGGGGATCAGTGACAAAGCTGGAAAAATAGATAAGACAATACATTGTTGAATTGAGTAATGCATGTTGACTGCTAACAAGAAAAAGGAGAGAATGTTCGTCACTTTTTAAAATGGAAATTCTCAGGCAGTCGTGTAACCAGAAGTTATTTCAGACTCAAATAGACTGTAGTCTGTTTTAGCCACTGTTCTGTCAGAAAAATGCAAATAGAAACAATCTGGACTCAGTACGTAAGAACAGAAAGTGTCCTTGAAAATGGTATAGTCATTAAACTGGTCAAATGTCACTGAGAAAGCTGTGTTTATATTTAGCGTACATTTCCATGGGCTGAGGAAAATACTTCCTTGGAAGGAATATAACCAAGGACAAACATGACTCATAGCAGACTTTAATAATGTCTGAGATGAAGGGCTTGCTTTTTTTTCATTCTCAGAGGATGAATTTAGTGTAATCCTGGCTTGCTCTCTGACTTGCTGGGCAGTGTGTGGTAGGGAGGACTGTTAGAGACAGAGGGGGAAGCAGTGCATCTCCCCCAGCTGAACAGATTCTGGGAACTTGGCCTTTTCAAACCCTGCATACACTGTTGCTGACTCAGTTTCACCTTAGACTTGCTTTCAAAGACAAGTTCAAACCAAGGGTTTAGGCCCAAAACAGGTAATCCTTAGCTTTACCTGGAGTTTTCTTGGGACAGACTATGTGTAACCTTGTGAAGAACATGGCTTCCCCCTGCTCTTCAGCCTCTGCAGCTTTAGGCACAAAGGCTGAAGTCATCCCTTCTGAGTCTGGCGCTGGAAGGCGTCAGAGTCTTCCCCTGGGAACACTGGGCCATCAGGAATTAGAGTGATGAGCCATGCAAGCAGCGAGAGTAAAAGAAACAACCTAAATGAGAGAATATGAAGCACAGAAGCTACCACTCTGCTTGTTTGCTTCAGTTCTTTTTGCTGGGTAAAATGACACCAACAGGATTAAGTCTTGCACTTTAATTTGGCAGTAGCATAGGACAGTAGCTTCTGAAATTTGGAATTTAAATCTTCAGCTTCTCCCACTGCCCAACACCATGGTTGCACCTCCCCACTTAGGAGTTAATAAATTTTCCTTTTTAACTTTCCAGGTCCGACAGGCCAGCCCCGTCTCTTGTAGCTTGGATAACCACCAGAGGTCAGCAAACCACATTCCAGGGATTACCGAAGTGGTAAGATAAATTACTGGGTTTGGAGCCACGTGTTTTGTTTTGAGTATTCAGAATACTGTGGTGGGCCCCAGACAGAGTTAGAGTAGCATTGCCAGTGGCAGAAGAGCTAGTTCTGCAAGACTCAGCTCTGCTGCAAGGGTAGAAACACCGTGCTTTAGCCTGCTTTGCACAGGCTCCCACAGGCCACGTCCTTTGAAATAGGCTGAATTCCACAGAAGTAGTCCAAACCAGAAATATTCAAAAATAGCAATACCACTCAATTTTTCTGCAGTTCCAGGGGAAGGAAGCTTTTCAAGCTTGCTAAACTTCGTCCTGGCCCACCATGAAATATTGTCCGAGGGGAACTTGAGAGCCCGTCGTGTGGAAAGAAGCTGGGAAAGATAAGGAATTTCTTCCACTTCCCCCATTCCCAGAATGAGAATCTTAGAAGAAAGAATTGCATGGGGTCAGATGTGAGAACTGTCCCATTGCTGGTTCCTGGCTCATGTTTTGTCCAGTTTTTATATGCCAATTGGCCCTATGGAGAGGTCTGATTAAAGGCACATCTATGTCCAGGGCATATAAATATTCTTTACCATTGCTAGAAACTGGGCTGGGAGTCAGCTGCAAGTGTATCTTAAAAACATACATGAGTGAATTGGACAGAATAAACATCTAGCTGAATGGGTGCCTTTTTGACTCTGTAGAAAGATTTAGAGGTAATATGTAGCAGTTAAAAGATACAGGAGGCTGGAAAAGAAGAAAGGAGGGGGGAAGCGGGGCTGGGAGAATTTCTCTGAAATGTGTTCTGCATAATCTAAAAGAAAAATGTATTTAATTTGGACCCCAAATGCAGGCCAAAGCGACAGCATCTAATAGGGGAAACATGATTTAGAGGTCAGTTTATAAACTAAACAAATTTACTGAGTTTCATAAATGAATCTCATGGCAAGATCCCAAATTTTTTTAATAGTTGGATAAAAAATATTGTATGTTAAGGAGGGAAATCAAGATGGTTTTTAAGCTGATGTCTTTAGAAATATATGTATATAGACTTTTTTATAGCTCTTGGCATATAAAATAAGTCATTATTCTAAATAGAAAAATATTGATGATGTCATAGGAGCCATTGCCGGACACATCAAGCTGATCTGATGAACTGGGAAATCAATAGATATTTTCCAAACGAGATGGCATTTCTTTTAATTGGTTGTGTGAACGCGATATACTGCAGAGGGCAAACATTTAAAGTTAATTTTCATTTGGCTTGGACTTGTCTGTGTGTGGTTTTATTATTTCTTTACATAGAAGTTTTTTAGTTTAAGTCCTGATTTTTTCTATCGGTTTAGATATAAATTCCTTATCAGAATAGATGAAATAGCACCTATGTATTTTAGACACTCAGATAGTATAGCTTTGGGAGCTATGTGAATAGCTACCAAGATTAGAAAGTATTGAAGATTTTACCCAATAATTCCTACGCTCCTTCAGACCGATTGAAATTTTTTAAGTCAAATAAGTCTTTTAATTTCACCTCCATAACAGATACATAAGCAGTTGTCCTCATGTCCCATAGCAAGCGAACATCAGAATTTGAAACAGAAATCCCAGCTCCTTAGACTTTAAACTAATTTCTAGGTTGTACAAATGGCACACATTGTAGATCAATATACTAACATACAATTCAAGTGTTATTAAGTAATATTGCATGCCCTCCAGAGCCTCTAAGACTCAGAATGTTTCAAGGGTATATGATAATGAAACCCTTGTAAAAAAACCCTGTTGATCAGCAAAGGATGCTGGGCAGGGACCTTATTTGTATGAAGTATTTTAGCTTTATGGTTTTGCATGTCAGATTATAAGTAAAAGAATCTGACAAACATTTGTTAATTCTTCAGACAGCTAACATTTTTTGTGTAGTTGGTCTTTCATCAACTTCGCATTTCTACCCCTGAAGGGGGGTAAGAAACAGAGCTGGTATTAATCTACATGTGCTAAGGTACATGCAAATATATGGTATAATATAATTTTTGATTTTTTTTGTTTAATTTTTAAATAAACTTTTATATGGATTTTGTTAATACAAAATTCCTTTTGTTAAAGGAAGGGATTCAATTTATTTCTGCAATTATAATGGTAGAGCAATTTTGCTGTTTCAGCTGAAGTGCTGCTAATTCATGCAGATACTTTAGACTTCATATCTTATGGAATTTGTTTGCTGATTGTATTCCTAGAGAAAATGGCAGTTACTGTTATTTGGGGTGGTTTTGTTATGAAGTTTTCTAATGCTGTCAAATGTGAGCATTGTGACTTCACTGGGCTCATTCTGCACTGGTGCTAAACACTAATTTTCTATTTACTTGCCATAAATTTCATACATTTGCCCCCAAATTTTGCTGCCTATCCTCCTGCTGTTTTAAGTCTCCTGAAATAATTTAATTCACAATTTGATTATGGTTTGTCTTCTCCTTATAGATAAATATTAATTTATTAAAGAAACTCAGTCATTCCACTTACATCTCTTCCCTATTTGATACTACTGAATATAATAATGTGAAGTACTATTATTTATTTACACTGCAGTAGTGGAAGAAGCTTTGAGGACATTGCTTTGTTTGTGTCCAGGTATGATGCACTTCATCATTAAATTGCATGAAAGCCATAAAACATTTACATCTCTTAAAACATGTGAAATCTCCACATTTGCATCTCCTAAAACATGTGAAATCTCCACAGAATTTAGCAATACTTTGAGACCACCCAGTTATACTTTCTATTAGTTATTTTTTGCTGATCAGTTTCATGTTCCAAAACATTCATTGTTTACACATAACATGTCTAGAGCTGCTTCCAACATTTAATTAATTTTCTTAATATGTAAATAATATACCTAAGCATTTGTAAAATGTCTTTGACTACAGCATCTAAGTGCTTAGTATGTGTGACTTACTAGGGATAGTGATCTTTTTTCAGCTTCTGAGGAGATGAGACCAAAAGCAAGATTCATCTATTACGGAAATTTAGTAGAGCCACAGTGCAACTTTCAGGGAGCTCATTCTGTCTGGATAAAGAAATTCTGTTTGCTGCTGTTAGGGATATTAAAAAGTCAATGGTTATAACCATGGACAAAATGATCAAAACTGCATTCTAACTTTGCATCTCTAAAATTATACAAATTCACCTTTGTGCTCACAAAATCTAGCCATCTTAGTTTATAGCGAAAATAATTTCTGAGCTAACTGATAGTATTTCACATAAAAACACCTTGGAGAACAGATGTGATCCTTGCACTTACACATTTCATAGAAATCATTTTTCTGGCTATAACTTGGAATGCTGGATCCATATTTCACAACAAAGAAGGGGTGTTGGCCTCACCCTGGCAAATACTTGACCACCTCTATGAGTTAAGATGCCTCCATGTCCCTGTTGTGCAGCATCTGACAGAAAATGCCAAGTTTCTTGCTCTTGGTATCTTGCAAAGCTTTTATTTCTTCACAAACCATGAAGGTAGGAGTTCTTTTTCTGAACTTCTGAAAACAGCAATAGCTGCATTCCTTGCTTATCTCTTGTTTATTTTTAATGCACCTTGGCTGCATTTTGCTGGGCATGTTGTTTTGTATGTGAAACAGAGATTTAGTATCATATCTTGAATCTTTAACACCACTCCTTTGGAAAGAAACCCATTCTCTTAAGTATTCTGAAAATGCAGCTGTAATTCTTGAGTGACTCTATGTAAAACTACAGCTTCTTTTTCCACTTGGGAACAGATGAGGAAGGTTATGTTTATGTGGTATGAGGAAAAGGCAAAAATTTCTTGTAGTCAACAACAGCATGGTTGAACAAGTACAGTAACTTCATAAATAGCTGTACTCGTCAATAGCAACAAAAGTTGTTCAGGTTAGTTGAAAATCACAATATTAGAGAGATGACTCAGACTTAAACAAACCTTTTTTTCCATTGATTTTATGGACTTTGCATTTCTAGGTATGGGTATGATGGGTGAACAGGGAGGTGTGAGGGATTATGAAGATTTTGCTGCAGCTCAAGGAATTAGGCAGCAGCCAGAGCGCCAGTTTATGAATCACAGCTCTGTCGCTTCCTCCAGAGAAAAGTGGTTTTAGCCACCGGTGTACACCTCTGCCTCCATTCTGCCAGCCAAGGGACGTGTTTCCCTTCACGCCCCTGCTAAACCCCTTCACTGTAACTGCTCAAAGATGTGCAGAGGACATAGGGGATGTTTGTTGCTTTCCTTTTATTCTTCGCAAACCTGCTTTGCTGCCCAATCAGATGACTAACAACACAAAACTCTCACTATAGGAGTTATTTGCCATCATTATTCCTTCTCTCTACGTGGGTGATAAAAACCCTTGCAGTGGAACTACAGTCTAAAGAAAATAATAAATACATCTCTCAAATTACACAGAGAATGACCATTCATCCAAGAGTTAGGGATTTCTTGGCTCTGTCAATAAATTATCCATCAAAACACTTCCAAATTACAGGAAACTGAGGCCTTTAATTGACTGCAGAATGACTGTGTCATTTGCTTTTGTAAAATAATTTCAGAATTGCTTTTAATATGTTTTGGCTATACTATAACTTTATAGGTTGAGCAGCCAGTGTAGAAATCCCATTCAAAGCTGAATTGCAGGGGAATGCAATGGGTCATCATCAGCATGCTTCTCCAACCTCCTCTTCCTAAGGATTTACACTTCCTCAAGTAGAAGAGTTCTTAAATTCATTCAGTCCTGCTGCCTGAAGCCCTGGACCCCAACTGTGCCGGGAATAAAACAACAATCTTTCATGTGCAACAGGCTGTACATGTGAGGACTTTCATATAATATTGATGAGGTTAAAGGGTCTTCTTGACTGATTTTGAAGTTTTAAAATGCAGAAGTAGGATTTAAAAATCTTGCCACCGTTTCAAAGAGAAGTCCTTCCTTCCTTCCTTCCTTCCTTCCTTCCTTCCTTCCTGCCTTCCTGCCTTCCTGCCTTCCTGCCTTCCTTCCTTCCGACACTTCCTTCCTGCCTTCCTGCCTTCCTGCCTTCCTTCCTTCCGACACTTCCTTCCTTCCTTCCTTCCTTCCTTCCTTCCTTCCTTCCTTCCTTCCTTCCTTCCTTCCTTCCTTCCTTCCTTCCTTCCTTCCTTCCTTCCTTCCTTCCTTCCTTCCTTCCTTCCGACACTTCCTTCCGACACTTCCTTCCGACACTTCCTTCCGACACTTCCTTCCGACACTTCCTTCCGACACTTCCTTCCGACACTTCCTTCCGACACTTCCTTCCTTCCGACACTTCCTTCCTTCCGACACTTCCTTCCTTCCTTCCGACACTTCCTTCCTTCCTTCCGACACTTCCTTCCGACACTTCCTTCCGACACTTCCTTCCGACACTTCCTTCCGACACTTCCTTCCGACACTTCCTTCCGACACTTCCTTCCTTCCGACACTTCCTTCCTTCCTTCCGACACTTCCTTCCTTCCGACACTTCCTTCCTTCCTTCCTTCCGACAGTTCCTTCCTTCCGACCCTTCCGACACTTCCTTCCGACACTTCCTTCCTTCCTTCCTTCCTTCCTTCCTTCCTTCCTTCCTTCCTTCCTTCCGACACTTCCTTCCGACACTTCCTTCCGACACTTCCTTCCGACACTTCCTTCCGACACTTCCTTCCTTCCGACACTTCCTTCCTTCCTTCCTTCCTTCCTTCCTTCCTTCCTTCCTTCCTTCCTTCCTTCCTTCCTTCCTTCCTTCCTTCCTTCCTTCCTTCCTTCCTTCCTTCCTTCCTTCCTTCCTTCCTTCCTTCCTTCCTTCCGACACTTCCTTCCGACACTTCCTTCCGACACTTCCTTCCGACACTTCCTTCCGACACTTCCTTCCGACACTTCCTTCCGACACTTCCTTCCGACACTTCCTTCCGACACTTCCTTCCGACACTTCCTTCCGACACTTCCTTCCGACACTTCCTTCCTTCCTTCTGACACTTCCTTCCTTCCGACACTTCCTTCCGACACTTCCTTCCGACACTTCCTTCCTTCCTTCCGACACTTCCTTCCGACACTTCCTTCCTTCCTTCCTTCCTTCCTTCCTTCCTTCCTTCCTTCCTTCCTTCCGACACTTCCTTCCGACACTTCCTTCCGACACTTCCTTCCGACACTTCCTTCCGACACTTCCTTCCGACACTTCCTTCCTTCCTTCCGACACTTCCTTCCGACACTTCCTTCCGACACTTCCTTCCGACACTTCCTTCCGACACTTCCTTCCGACACTTCCGACACTTCCTTCCGACACTTCCTTCCGACACTTCCTTCCGACACTTCCTTCCTTCCTTCCGACACTTCCTTCCTTCCTTCCTTCCGACACTTCCTTCTGACACTTCCTTCCGACACTTCCTTCCGACACTTCCTTCCTTCCTTCCTTCCAACACTTCCTTCCTTCCGACACTTCCTTCCTTCCTTCCGACACTTCCTTCTGACACTTCCTTCCGACACTTCCTTCTGACACTTCTTTCCTTCCTTCCTTCCTTCCTTCCTTCCTTCCTTCCTTCCTTCCTTCCTTCCTTCCTTCCTTCCTTCCTTCCTTCCTTCCTTCCTTCCTTCCTTCCTTCCTTCCTTCCTTCCTTCCTTCCTTCCTTCCTTCCTTCCTTCCTTCCTTCCTTCCTTCCTTCCTTCCTTCCTTCCTTCCTTCCTTCCAACACTTCCTTCCAACACTTCCTTCCAACACTTCCTTCCTTCCTTCCTTCCAACACTTCCTTCCTTCCTTCCAACACTTCCTTCCAACACTTCCTTCCAACACTTCCTTCCTTCCTTCCGACACTTCCTTCCTTCAGACACTTCCTTCCTTCCTTCCTTCCTTCCTTCCTTCCTTCCTTCCTTCCTTCCTTCCTTCCTTCCTTCCTTCCTTCCTTCCTTCCTTCCTTCCTTCCTTCCTTCCTTCCTTCCTTCCGACACTTCCTTCCGACACTTCCTTCCGACACTTCCTTCCGACACTTCCTTCCGACACTTCCTTCCGACACTTCCTTCCTTCCTTCCTTCCTTCCGACACTTCCTTCCGACACTTCCTTCCGACACTTCCTTCCGACACTTCCTTCCGACACTTCCTTCCGACACTTCCTTCCGACACTTCCTTCCTTCCTTCCGACACTTCCTTCCGACACTTCTTTCCGACACTTCCTTCCTTCCTTCCTTCCGACACTTCCTTCCGACACTTCCTTCCGACACTTCCTTCCCTCTTTTCATCTTTTTCCTCTTTTCCTCATTTCCCCCCCATATCTCTCTTCGTTTCCTTGTTTCCTCATTTCCTTTCTTGTTTGTTTCCCTTCTTCCTTGTTTCCTTTTTTCTCTCTTTTCTCCTTCTTCTTATGTGTTTAATATGTATTCAAGACTACCCCTTCAAAAGAATTATTAATTAGACAATCATTTAGATATTGGATCTCATTTTTTTTTTCTCAAATATTTATGAGACATGCATATTTATGAAAATGCTCATTTTGTAATCTGTAACCCTACTTTATGAGTTTACAGTCGGAATTCAGTCTTCCCAGTTTTTTGCAAAACTCTATTGCTAAATCTGACCTAAATCTGTTAAATATTGACTCCTGACTTGTTAGACAGAAATGTTATCCCAGTAATAAAAAAGCTCTATTAAAGATCATTGATATTATAAGTTAGATAACTTCACAATGAGTGTATCGGTGTTTATATTATTGAAACAGATTTCCTGGCACTTTGTCAGCTAAATGTTTTATACTGAGAGCTGCCTGAAAAAAAAAGACATGTTAAAATTAGCCTATAACAGGGCTTGTGATTTTGTTTTTAAGTCTTTGCAACTAAAAGTGTAAATGAACCTGCTTTCAATAAAGCACAATAATTTATTCTAGAAATTAGCAAGCTCACGTTCCACCTATAAAATCATTCTCTGTGATGTGCAACTGGCCTTCATTTCAGTGGCCTTGATTTATAGATAGAGTTTGCTTTATTTTCCAGAGGAAGAGACTGGGAAGCAGCCGGACAGAGCTATTAAACCTGTTGTGCACAGCAATTTTTCAGGGGTTTATTAATTCTTGCTGAGAATAAGCCAATGAACTGAGCATTATTCAATATGAGAACACCTTTTGTACAAGAAGGGTTTCTTGATGAATAGATGTAGACTAAAAACCAAAACATAGGGATTGTGTTATATGAAGTTAACCAATTCTGTTTGCCACATTTTCAGTTGCAAGACTTATCAAAATGAGGTTTCACATTTAGCCATCTTGTAATTTCACCTTTGTCAATGGTTTTGGTCCTAGGTTTTCTTTGATGCTTACATTGATGCCTGGTTTTTGTACTGAAGAAACACTGAGATTGCTACAGACAAGAAAGATAATCACTTAATTCCAGTGAGTGGTAAGCACAAGTTCTCTCTAAAACAGAAATGCTTATATTTTCAGATAGATTAAGATGAACTCTATCTTTTTGGTATATAATGTATGAACGTGAATTCTAATTAAAACATTTCTAATTAAAAAGTATTTCAGTCAGTAAATGTATTAAAAATAAAATTGTGTGTCAGCTGCTCCAAAACTGCAGCATTTGCTTAAAATATAATTTGGGTTTTTTTACTCTTTCTCACACAAGATTTTCTCATGTGCCTTTTTTCTGAACATATCAGCTGCTTTGGGTAAAAGTTTTGAGGACTTCAGAGAGAGAGAGAGAGAGAGTGGGTCCAGGCAGTCTTAGGTTTTGTTTCATCACCAATATGTTCAAATCACATGTCATCCATCAAATGTGAGCAGTTCTCCTGGTCACAAGTGAGGCGTCAGTTTCACCTGTTTTGAACGCTAAGAACAGCAGGGACAAATATCTGTGTATGGTTTAAACAGACTTGTAATGCTGTAAGCTATGCTAGTGGATCACTCAGATTGCGAAGGTCATGCAAAAGGTTAAGTATTCTTTTAAGTTACAATTAAAACCACCCAAGACCACAGGTTTGTCAGAACAAGACTCTTAATTCATGTGGTTCAACTGTAAATGTGTACAGAATTCAGAGTAAAAACACCATATCACAGTGCACTTAATATTTTATTAGAAACTTCCTATGCTAATGTGTAAAAGATGGGTGAATCACTTGCTTCTCCAATAACTGAAGCTCTCTTTTCATGAGATTTGTTTTCACTTTTGTGCAAAAAGACATCCAGGGACTATGCACCAGGTTCAATCCAGAGACCTGAAGTAGTCTCAGCCCTCACTGCTGAGGACAGTATTTTGTGGTGCTCTCTGGATTCAGCACCACATTGCAATGGGAGACAGAGATAGCTGTGAACAGCAGGGATCCATCCTACTTGAACAAATCAATCAGGCAGACAGGTTGCTATCCTACACTTGATGTACTATACAGTCACACCCCTGCCTTTGTGGGTACTGCAGAAGCAGGTGAAGAGACCTGAAACCGCTGGAATTATTCCTGTGTTGATAATGAAAAATCACTGCAAATGGTAGGCTGAATAAATAATTTATGTGAACAGCCTTTCTTCTCAAGCACTGGTTATGCAAAGTGTTCAGCAGGCTGCATTTTTGCAAGTCTCCTAAATGTTGTGCTTTAGCCTGTATGTAACTATGTGGTGCTGTATGAAGAGTTCAGGGCACACACCAGCCAGGATTGGAACAGCTCTGAGAAAGAAAAAGACATGTATTGAGCTCTGAGAGAGAGACAGACAAAAAAAGAGGATAATTTTCTGGTTTATAGTAATCCCAATTGTTTGGCAATTCAAGAGTATGGGACAAAAACATTCTTATGTTAGTGATACTGCAATAAGGTTAAAGGTTTTTGAAACTAGGTAAAATGATCCCCCAAAATCATCACATTTAGACATTTTGAGTTTTCTGGCATTGTTTCAAATTGTATGTGTATGAATCCTTCAGAGTTGTCAGCAAAACTCCCAGATGTCTTAAAGTTTCCTTGAGGAGTCTTCACATTGATTTGAAGAGAAGACAGGTGCAAGCGTTGAAATGAGTCTTTCTGTCCTTTCCCTTCTCTCACCTACATGAAGTTTCCTCTCTGAAGCACATAGTATTATAGCAAGAAGCATAGCTGTGCTGTATCTGTCTCGTATCACCTTTAGTATCATGGTAACACTTTACATTATCTTACAGCCAAGGCCCACATTGCAGATTCGAACAAGGGATGTTAAAGTTCATTGGTATTTTCCTTTGGTTGGGCCAAAAGAAGACTGAAATTGGTGAGAAAGAGAGAACTAGAGGTGAATGAAGTAGATTGACTTACAATACACCTTTCTTCTATAATGAAGGCATTAAATTGTAAGATTGGTTTAAAAAAAATATTGTATTCTTCCTTCACAATACATAGAAAGACCTGGAGTTGCTGGATTTGCCTATCCCAGTTTCAGTCTGCCCAGATATTAGGTGCATGATTAATAGAAGCTAAATAAAAATGTGCAGCCTTATCTCTCCATGATGTTTTAGTTTAGACTCTTTGCCCCTGCTTTTTCCAGCCCACCTTCAAGCCAGTTATGGCAGTAGAGTGCTTCCCTGAGGAGCTGCTCTGCAGAAAATCACACATGGAAGCATTTTGTTGTGAAAAGCAGGGAAGGAGCCTCTCTGTGCAGGTCCATGTGTCTGTGTGATTTTGTGCCTTTGTTGTGGTATGAAGCCTGGAGCGGGGTGAGAGTCGTTTTCTGGCAGAGCACTGGCAGCAGTGCTGGGCGTCCTCAGCCCCACCAAACTGGGGTGCAAGTGAGGGTGCCGAAACTGGGGTGCAGCGCACCTCACGCCCCAGAGACCAGACCCTGCGCTGCACAGGGGCCAGCGAGCAACTCAGAGGTGCTCAGGGCTGTGCACCCACGCTCTCAACAGCCTCAAAGTGCACACTCCAGAGGAAACCTGGTCTCGTAACTGAGTGTTAATTATGTCTGAGTGGATTCTAGAGAAAAGGAAAACCATATACTGTATCAGCAGAGAAATGGTTTCACTGCAAGGAAACTAATGATGCTTTTATCAGGAACAATATAAAGATTGCTTTTTTACTAGTGTGTGTCCCACAGGGTTTGGACTATGAGATATTTCTGTATCTGGCTTTAGGTTCCTCTGAGCTTTTACATAATCAAATCAATATAGCTATGATTCACCCTCTGGCAACAACTGCTCCTTGCAAGTTGCTGCTGCTTCTTTAGTGACTGAAGAGGAAATAAATAAATAAATAAATAGAAAGAAACTTATTACAAATCCGTGAACATTGATTTGTTTGGTCTTAGATTTTACTTTTTTAATTGCCAGGGAAAAAAAAAAAGAAAGAAGAAAAAGGGTGAGGAGGCAGGAGGATATATGAATTTGCACTCAATGGGGCAGACAGACTGCTAGCCCGATACTTTGAAAAGAGTGGATTGATAGGATTTCATGAACCTACACAAAGCATTGTCCAGATACAGACTGAAATGTGACTGAAGGGCAGATGGAGCAAAGAAGGGCCAGAGGCTGTAAAAGCCAAGGCAGGCAAAGAGTCCAGAGACAGGGAAATTTGATTTTGCACTAGCAGTACTGTATTGTTTAGGTCTGCATCTTAACTTCCAAACTCGAGTTACCCACCTCTACTATTTAGAAAAACAAAGGAAAGCAAAAAAAACCCCACAATAATAAAAATGTAAAAATAAAAATAAAAAATAAAAACCCTACAAAAAGCCAAGCAAAAAAAACCACCAAATAAAAACCCCCCAAAAACCAAAATGAAAACCAACCCACCAAAAATAAAAACCAAAAAACAACTTAACAAAAACCAACAACATAAAAGCCCAGAAAAGATGTCTCGTGCTGATGCGTTTCTTTCTATGCTTCCACCTTGCCATTCATGCTCCCAGCCCTTGATCCCTAGCTAATTCTCTTCATTCCAGAAATATTTCCTGCCCCGACTCCTCTCTTTTCTGGTGCCACACTGTTATTGTCACAAATATTTTCCCCTTATAGCTGCTGGTCTAACAGAGCACTCTGGCTCAATCACACACTAGTGGAATTGACTTGTCTTGGGATCTTGATCATGTTTCATTTTTCCCTTGGCTGACATCCCTGTTGTACCAAAACAAAGGAAATACTGAACAAAAGGATCACTGGCTTTTTCACAAAAGAAATCCCATCTTTAAAACAAACCTAATTTCATTCTTTCTTAATATTGTGTGCTGTCAGGCAGGATTTTGGAGGAGGGTGTCCAAAGAGGATGACACTGTCAGAGTGGGAAACTCCTCAATGGTGGGGCAACCATGGTTGTGAATGTGTCAACTAACTTCACAGAATGCTCTTAATCCTGAGCTGAATTCCTGCTAATGATGCTGTCCTCAGTGACAGACATGTCAGCTGATGTTTGTAAAGTGCCTTGGGAGCTTTAGGCAGATGATGTCTCTGGCATTAACTTTTGGGGTTTTCAATTTGCTTTTAACAAAAAAAGGAAATGACCACCTTTCCATACATCCTCCTCCTCTCGACCCTCATTCTGTCTGAATTTTCTTGAATTTTTCTACACTCCCCTATATTTTTTTTTTTTTCAAAAAAAGAGGAAGGGTCTGTCCCTTACTAAGACCTGGAGTAGAATTTGGTAATTTCCTAGTACAGACAATAACAGAGGAAATGCAGGAAGCTTTTCCTGTCACAGACTTGTTCATTCCTAGCAGAAATTTTGTTTATTTCTGAAGATCTAGCAGCAAGCTTAACATGATTTCACATGCTCCTAGAGGTGGTTTTTCCTTCACCCTAGAAAAACACACTTGTAAAAGCTTGGGTGCCCTGGGATAACCTGGGAGAACAGCATAAAAGCAATGGAACTGGCCAAGAAACCTCAAAACTTATTTGCAAAATATTTCTTGAGATTCAATGCAAAAAATATTCAGTAAATATACTTTTCTATACTTTGATTGAATTATGAAAATGGTTTATTATGCATTGAATGATTTGAGTGAAACCATTTTTTGGTTTCAAACTCATAATTTGAGCTCTCTCAGCCATTACCGATCAAATAATAGTGATATACATCTTGCGCTAGAGGAATGGATTCTCTTCAGCTGTAGATACTCTGCTGTTTAAATTTTAAATCTTGTTGTTTTTTTCCAGGTGTGTGATGATAATGACTACTGCTTGTGGTTAAGCCACCTTCTCTTGGTGTGAACCACAAGGATGAGCTCTCTTTGCTCCCTGTTCCTTTAAAGCTCCAGACATCACAGGATTTGAATTACAGGAAAAATAAAAACAACTTCAATCTTGAATGCTGGGGAGCCTTTAAGTTTTCAGTTCTTGTAGAGATAGTGATAACACCCTTTTGTAAAGTCATATCTCCCTTGTGCCCTGACGTGGTCTTCTCAGCCTCATTTTGGTGAAGTTAATTAAAGGTTTTATCCTGATCACCAATAACATAGACCAAGGGGCAAAAAAACTGTTTCTTCTGTTTCTACTGCTGTAGCTACTATCTTTATTCTAGCAATGTGAACTTTCTTTTCTCAGCCCAGATAAATATAGGTCATGTGCATATCAAAAGATTTGATCCAATATGAAAATTATGTGTAACATGATCTTGGTGTCTGCACTTGTAGGAATGAATGGGACAGTGTGCAGGCATGGTCCCTGTTGGTGCAAACAGCCATCCCTACCAATGGACCAGTGTCAATAAAAGCCAGCCTGCTTCTTCTTGCATGAGGGTTTAACTGCTTCCAACACACAGGTGTGCACACACACCCACACACCAAATTAGAAAATACACACTAAAAATCTAATAATACTTACTTGGGGCTTTTAAACTGTTTAGGGATAGATAGATTCAGGGTAGTAAACCAGCAAAAGGAAAGGAAAGAAGTTAGAAATAATAATAATAAAAAATCCTATAGGATTTTCCTTCCTATAGGAAGGAAGCAACACTTCCCTACTAACTTGCTCCCTTTACCTTCCCCCACACCCCCATCCACTTCTTAAGGGAGAAAAAAATGAAACCTGGGCTAATTGTTGTGCTTGCTGTGGTGGCTTGCCTGGAAATGAGCCTATGAGTCGGAGGCATATGGTGCTTATGTTGGAATTGTTTACTAAACAGACTTTTGCCTGTGTGTCTTTTTCACCTCTTTCAAATATCTTGTGCCAAAAGCAGTAAAAACACTGCTGCATTAAACATGAATCAGGGCCCTGTGCCTGCAAAGGACCTCTGTTGTTGGAGGGGGGTTGTTGGACTAGGGATGAAAGGAGACCTACCACCGCATTGATCTGAGGTGATTGTGGGGAGCATATTCAGCTACTATGCTTCTAGCTAGTTAAGACAATGTACAACATTCAAGCAATTAATGAACACGTGCTTCAAGTGGAAAGGCTGAACAGGGGATTTCAGTAGATGTGCATGTTTCTTACACTAAATGTAGTCTAAAATAAGACAGTTTTATGCATTTGTTTTGATAGAGTATTTTACCTATCTAGAGTATTTTACCTTTCCTATTACAAATCATATATTGAGTATTTCTAGAACAGTGTGAAAATATTTATTAGATGTTTTTACTAAATGAAATGGCTCTGCAAGTTAGCATAAATTCACTATAAATTTAGCATGGGGCAAGCTGCACTATGTCATGCCTGCAAGCAATATTCAGAAGTCTAAATTTAAGAATTTGTTCTCCGTGTTGCTAATTTGCAAGTAGGTTGTTAAGATTTTAACCCTTCCATGCTAAAGGCATAGTTTTTACTTCTGTGATCTCTTTAGAGCACCTAATTATGAGGTGCACCTATTCCTAATTGCAGCAGAAATTGTCAGTGTAGAAGAAGAGTGCTTGAAATTGTTTTTTGTAGTTTATGCACTTACATATGTAGTGCATGACCAACTACATATAGTAATGGCTATGCATGACCTTTACACAGAGAAAGCAATGAACAAACATCTGGAGCTTTTGTCATGTGGGCTGTAGTTGGAAGTTAGCTTAAAGTGAAAGTGTTTGCCCTTATAATCTCCAGATATTTTATGCAAATCTTTAATAATTAGGCATATTAACCTAGGTATCCTAATCTGTGTATTTAACCAGCTAAATTCCACCCAAGACAGAAATGAGGGACATTACTTATCAAATCTCCCTAACGGGAGGTTTAATTTCTACAAGGTGTTATACAGACTGAACACTGTTTATAAAGTATTTGGGATTTATTTCTGCTTTTGGAGAGCAGGAGAAACACATCCATAAGGTATATCTCAGAGAAGGAGGATGGGTACGGTATTGATGCTGCACTAGTGTCCTCCCCATCACTCAGTTCTGTAGAAGACTGCTCAGGGACCTTTGCTGAGATTATGCTCAGTCATCTGTTGAGGCATATTTCCTTTGGGGACAGACTCTCAGCTACAGCACTGTCATCTCTAGCACTGCCAGTGTCCCCTTGAGCAAGGGGAATAATCCCATCCTCCTCAATGCCAGGGATGGAAAGTGCATGACACATGTGGGTGAGTGTACTTCCTCAGGAGAATGGGAGCAGCATGCAGGGACGGGAGATTTCATGTGCAGAGGAATACAGGAAAGGCAATATGGCTACTCAGAAAACAGTGCTACATTGGGGCTCAAAAAGGAATGGGGCTGTACTGCTGGGGCCTTCAGCAGAACCTAGAAGATCCATCACTTTTAGAAACTCACAACCCCTGTTCTTCCATAAGAAACAAAGCCCAGGTGGAAACTCTGACCCAAAATGTAGAAAATTTCCTTTCTTCAAAGTGCTTTTATTCTCTTGGCATAGTGACAAATTGTGCCTTGAGGGCCAGATCTGCAAGTGGATCCATATGGAGAAATCTTTATGTATTGGGAACATCATTCAAGTCAATGGGACGCTGTGAGGGCATAGAAGCTTGCCAGGTCCAAGCTGCAATTTGAAAAGTGTTTTGTGTTCCTTCAAGGTAAAGGCAGACTATAAACCTCAGCAATAATTTTTAATAAGAAAACTATTGTGCTTGTGCTTTTATTAGCAAAATTCAAGAGAAGACCAAAACCAAAATGGCTTCTATACAATAATTTTTTTTACCAAACAGGTGGAAGGAATTTTATCTTGTACTTTGAGCTACAGGGAAGAATAAATCTGGTGGATATCTCATCCATAACACAGGTATAAGAAAGAGTACAAGTCTTAAGAGATCTAACCTAGTTGTATAATAAAATTGAAGGCATTCTGGGCAGTGCAAGCTATGCTGTGTCTGTTCAAGGGACAAGATGACAAATTCTTTTTACAAAAAACCACCAAACCCTATAAACTGTTACTTAGTGATCTTGAAAATACATTTAGGGAGACCTGGCTATGGTATGTGAGAGCAATGCGGAACCATAGAGATAGTGTTTTATTTATTACTTTTGTGTTTTCAATGCGCTGTTGTTGGCTACAAACTGACCTGATGGAATGAGCATGAATCTAGGAACCAGAAACTTCTTTGATTTTATTTTCTGTTCTATTTATTTGCTGTATCACCTTAAGTGACTAAACCTATTTGGCAGAGGCTTTATTTGTAGTTGCCTGTTTGATATGTGTAAAGGGTTTGCAGGTCAGTTGCATAAACCTTAAAGGCTCAAGAGTGAAGGTGTTCCTCACCTTCACAGAGCAGCACTAAGACTATCCTAGCAGTCTCCTCTCCAAGGGAAGGAAGTTTCTCTGGCCTGCAAAACAGACAACACAATTCACATTCAAATAGATTCTCCCTTTGCCTTCCTATCCAATGTTATAAAATTGATCTAGATCTTGCATCAACTAATTTGAGTCCTTCCATTATGATTGCAATATAAAAGGGAGTTTCTTAGCTTTGCTTTTCATTCAAAGCATCATAGGGATCTTCTATCTAGTGGGAAGCTAAAAAGGTTAAACAAGTCTAATAAAGGTTAAATGTTATTTTGTTAGATGTCTGTCTCCAAGAGAAGTCCAGCTTTTCCCTTGCAAGCCCATATTTCCCTGTGAAATGCTTCCTCCCATTATATATTTATTGCAAAACAGATGCTGGTTGTTGACATCAGTGAAAGCAGGACTGAGCCTAAGAGAGTTGCCTATTTTTACTACACACTGTAAGTTCATCCCTCACTGGAACAAGAGGCACCAGATGGGTGGTAGTGGTTTGGATGGAATGTGCACCCCACAGTCTTTTCTTTTTTTTTTTTTCCACTTTTCTTTTTTCTTTTTCTTTTTTCTTTTAATTTCTTTTTTTTTTTTTTTTTTTACCTGCTCTTGATTTTTCAAGAAGTATGTTAAAATGACAATCCAAGTAGGCATATTGTATATAAAATGAATGACAGCTCCTAGCGCCACCAAGAAAATAAAACCCTTTGTTTATTTAAGATTTTTAAAAATACATTTGGGAGTAGAAGTCAGAGAGTTATAAATGAGCTCCCCAACCACCACAAAAAAAAATAATTATAATAAAAATAATGGCACGATATTCCCTGATAAATCTGTGCCAGAAAAACTCTTGGGGATCAAGTTTTTGTCAGTCCCCAGCTTTTACCAATTTAAATTCTTGGCAGCATATTAAAACAAAATGTAGAAGGTATTTGAGACTGCAATCCCTCAGGTACTAAATCTAGTGTTTCCTGGCACTAGATGAATGTTACTGGAGTTAAAACCTAGCACCATAGCACCAGATCTCCATAGCTGTTCATATTTATACTTAACAGACAAATATGTCATTCTTTCAGTATCCCTTTACACTGCCAATTTTTTCTCACATTTTTTTCTCTGATAAAAACAAAGGTGAGAAAGTTTGATGCAGTGACTGACATCATGCTATTTTTATTTGCTTTTCAAATGTCTAGGCCACACCTTTTCTAACCTGAACATGTTGTATTACACTACTTTCTAATTACCTACTAGGTAACAAAAACAGAAGTAGGAGCACATTATCTGCCAGCTATATGCACATCCTGAACACACCAGAGCAAGTTTACCACTCTGCATAGGTGAAAACAGAATTTTTTTCAGGCTCTTGCCCTGAACCTTCTGATCAGTCCACACTGCCCTCTGTCATGGTACACAGTAAGAGCTGTACAATTCAGCTGTACTGTGGCTGAATTAGTCAGCTGTTCTCCTCCTAAAGTCAAACACCACATGGAATTTGCTTTCTGATAACACCATTCTTATTTTCTCCTTCTGTTATGCTATTCTCTGTCACCCAAGATGGGGGATTTAAAAATCCAAGTCTAAATTCAGAGGCACTCCCAAGGCTGAGACCTCCCTATAGAGAGACCAATGCTTTCTACTCACTCTGCTCCACAGGGGTGTCACTGAGAATACAGTCACATCGAAGATTATTTTGAAGACTAAATAGATAGCCCAACCTGTGCCATGGAAATGATTCTGAGTATTACAGCTGATTTCAGGGCAGGTCCATAATGCCCTCTCTTAAGACTTTGGTTTATTTCCAAACGAACATTTTTACCTTAGTGTAACCAGCACCTACCATACACAGTCTTTCGTACTATCTGATCAGATTACACTATTCATTCTTTTCACACTAATTCATAGAAGCCACCTTTCTTAATTCTCTTTTTCTTCTCCCATATATTTCTGAATCTTCAAGGGCATAAAGAAGTGCTTCCGCTGTAAATCAAGCAAGTGAAATATTCAATTCTCAATGTTCAGTCACTGCTCTCACCTTCTGACCTTTCAATTTAAAACTGAACTACCACAACTGGCTGAAAAATTAATATAAAATGCCCTGTTATTTGTAAAACCAGATATTGCACATATCCACGCTGTGCCTGCCGAAGAACTGATTCAGCTCCATTGACTTTGCTACCCAAAACCCCCAAAACAACAAGCTCAGGAGCAGATAAAATAGCTGAAGTAATTTCTACTATGAAGATATTAAGTCAGCCATTTATATGCTTGCTTCATTCATGCATCCTGATCTCTTTTTCAAAACTATGGAACTGCCTAGAATATAAATCTAGATAGTGAGTGACCCAGAGAGCATCCTAGGTCCCTTCTGTAAAAAAACAGTTTTCTCTACTGCTTGCATTTCCAGGACTCAGTAAGAGCATTGATCTGATGAAACCTCCAACAGGGAGGAAAACAGAAGCGCAGGTTTCTAAAGGATGACACGTTTTCTTTCAAAGGGATACCTCTGGAGCCACAGAGGGGCTTTCTCCTTGGCTCTCAAGACAGAATTTGGGCCTTCGCAATCTGTTCAGCTTCTGTCAGTTTTGCTGTCTGCCTCAATAGCTGCCATTGCAATATAAAAGAGAGAAGAGGCATGTATGAATCTGGCCCAGGAGGGAATAAGGAGGAAAGAAAGGCTGGGTTAGAGTGGATGGTTATGTATTTACTATATTATACTCAGCTTTATATTGATTTCACCTATTTGGTGGACGAAACACGAACTTAATAATGAGATCCTGCTTAAGCCATGTGCTCGCTTCCCCATTAATTGACTCTCACATATTGATTAAGATGTTGACGTATCCCAGCATTGTTCAGTGGTAATGCAGCTGAGAATGGGCCTTCTCTCCCTGCATTCTCAGCACTCTCTGTACTGCTGTCACCACACTCCCTTTAATGGATAAAGCTGTCATCCTAAAGCTAGAATGTCTTGCAGGCACAAAGACGAAATTAACTGTTCAATAATTTATGGGACATGGAAAAAACTTTACCCAACAACTTCAATTGATTACTGTAAGTGTTTTGACTGCACTTGCCTGCTTTGCATAAAGTCAGCTACTTTGCAGAGCCTGATTACCATTTACAGTAGTTTCTTGGCCCTCTTCACATTACAAGATTTTGGCTTGTTTCAAGGGAATTTCCTGTGCTATACAGACCTGACATTTTTTCTCTTCACTGTAGATTCATGAGGAAAATCAAGATTTTCAATGAAAGGTAGTTGGTGAGGAAGCAGGGTTTAAACTCAAATGATTTAGATTGGTTTGAGGCTGTCTTTCCAACTCAAGTATCAAAAATACAGGCAATCAGTAGACCATCACAGGCAAGAAAACCTTTTGCTCCTCAGATAAGTTAAAACCAAAAGTTTTTATATATCTTGTTGTTTCAGAACCCCTGAAGTGAGCTGATGGACACAGTCCAGCTTCTGGAGATAAGAACTCATATCACATAAGCAGAACACAACAATTTTAGCAAGAAGGCCTATGCAGCAAATTATGTTGCTTCTCAGAATGGTAGATGTTGTCTTTTTGCTGGAGAAGCTGACAGTATATCGTGTATTAATCAGTGGCAACAAGAATTTAATTGTCCAGTGATTCTAGTTCCTTTCGTTATTGCCAGAGTCTTTAAAAACAAGTGCTCTTCCCCATCTGGCAGCCTATTTGTAAAATTTTTTTTTTTTTTTTTTTTTTTTTTTGTAGCTGACATATTCAATTTCATTTTCTTTTTCTTTTTTTTTTTTTTTCAGTGAATTTGGTGTTCAAGAAATACAACACATGTAATGGTTGGCTAAAGTCAGGAATAGCAGAAAAAAAGATGGTGGACCACCTTCTGAGGTAATTTTCCTAGCATGTTTCCATTCTGTCTTATGATATCTCTTGCTGTATTCACAGTGACATTATGTTTCCATGGTGGATTATAGATTTACCATTAGGAAAACACCTTTCTGTTTTGGAAGGAATGAAACATGACAATCAATCCAAAGGACACCCATTCATTAGGACCTTAATAAAGGAAGAAGAGTCTGCCATCTTCTAGAAGTGACAGTGAATCATAAGCATATACTTATCCAGAGATCTTCAGTTTTGGGCAGCTATAGAACTGTCAAATTATCCTGATTCAAGCCTAAGTGGCTAAAATATTCTTAATTAATCAAGGTGAAATTACATTGATCTTCCTATTGGTCCAAAGTGCAGCTTTCCAATGGAACTTTAGGATCAGCTAGGTTGTGCTGAACTTACTATAATGATGGTGCAAGGATTGTATCTGTTGCATTAATTTGGGCTGGTAAGATCAGATATTAGCATATCAAAACCTGGCATTTCTAATGGGCATTGGATCCAAAGCAGTAGGAAAATGTCTTTTATGTTAGATGTTGCAAGTTCTTGACTTGCTGCTCTCACAAAAAAGCAGCTGGCCGCAGACTGCACTGAAGTGATATTTTGGAAGACATGAGAAAATTTAGATTTCCAATCGGAAAAGAAAAATAATTTTTTAGGTTTTTTTATTGGTCAGAATCCAAAGATTTAACACATAGTTATCTAGGGCCACATCTAGAAGAAAAGGGTACATAGTATATGCAACATGAAGAGAATATCAAACCAGAACGAAGCAAATAATGAAACCATATCCAGTTGTGTTTATTTGCTTTTCTCATTTCAAGGTGTTAATCCTGTGTTACTGAGAACATTCCTAGAATATTTCCCAGATGGAGACACAAATGCACCAGTATTTCCTGCCTCTATGTACTTTCCATTTGCTCTCCTTTGAGAAGTTCTTTTTAAACCGTCCCTCCAAGTGGCAGGATGTGTTGATTTCCAGTTTATTGTAGGGCTTGGTAGTTCAGCAGCAGCCGTCAGAATTTTCAGTAGTCTTTGCTGATTGCTGCAGAGCCTGTTCAAATTCCAAGCCTCTGGAAGGATCCCCAGGAGGACTACAGCTGGGCATGTTTGGATATCAAAGTCCAAAATAAAAATTTATGCCAGTGTTTGAAAAATATCTGACCAAAATCTTGGTATGGATTAAATATCCCTTGCCATGCAAGCTTACCAGCGGGGGTTTGAGGATTTATTTTTAAAGTGAAGAGAGGACCAAACAGCTGCATAAACTGATTTGGGTCAGATGTTTGTTAGCTGAATTATCACTGGAAATGAAAATTTCTAGACCTCAAGACCTAAAAGAGCCCTTCCTTCCTTCCTTCCTTCCTTCCTTCCTTCCTTCCTTCCTTCCTTCCTTCCTTCCTTCCTTCCTTCCTTCCTTCCTTCCTTCCT
Organism: Ammospiza nelsoni; assembly: GCF_027579445.1. NCBI lineage: Eukaryota > Metazoa > Chordata > Aves > Passeriformes > Passerellidae > Ammospiza > Ammospiza nelsoni. The sequence goes on along the minus strand of NC_080669.1, from coordinate 37,720,471 downwards.
TCCATCCTTCCTTCCGACACTTCCTTCCGACACTTCCTTCCGACACTTCCTTCCAACACTTCCTTCCAACACTTCCTTCCTTCCTTCCGACACTTCCTTCCTTCCTTCCGACACTTCCTTCCTTCCTTCCTTCCTTCCTTCCTTCCTTCCTTCCTTCCTTCCTTCCTTCCTTCCTTCCTTCCTTCCTTCCTTCCTTCCTTCCTTCCTTCCTTCCTTCCGACACTTCCTTCCTTCCGACACTTCCTTCCTTCCGACACTTCCTTCCGACACTTCCTTCCGACACTTCCTTCCGACACTTCCTTCCGACACTTCCTTCCTTCCTTCCTTCCTTCCTTCCTTCCTTCCTTCCGACACTTCCTTCCTTCCTTCCTTCCTTCCTTCCTTCCTTCCTTCCTTCCTTCCTTCCTTCCTTCCTTCCTTCCTTCCTTCCTTCCTTCCTTCCTTCCGACACTTCCTTCCGACACTTCCTTCCGACACTTCCTTCCGACACTTCCTTCCGACACTTCCTTCCGACACTTCCTTCCGACACTTCCTTCCAACACTTCCTTCCAACACTTCCTTCCAACACTTCCTTCCAACACTTCCTTCCAACACTTCCTTCCTTCCGACACTTCCTTCCTTCCTTCCTTCCTTCCTTCCTTCCTTCCTTCCTTCCTTCCTTCCTTCCTTCCTTCCTTCCTTCCGACACTTCCTTCCGACACTTCCTTCCGACACTTCCTTCCGACACTTCCTTCCGACACTTCCTTCCGACACTTCCTTCCGACACTTCCTTCCAACACTTCCTTCCAACACTTCCTTCCAACACTTCCTTCCAACACTTCCTTCCAACACTTCCTTCCTTCCGACACTTCCTTCCTTCCTTCCTTCCTTCCTTCCTTCCTTCCTTCCTTCCGACACTTCCTTCCGACACTTCCTTCCGACACTTCCTTCCGACACTTCCTTCCGACACTTCCTTCCTTCCTTCCTTCCTTCCGACACTTCCTTCCTTCCTTCCGACACTTCCTTCCGACACTTCCTTCCGACACTTCCTTCCGACACTTCCTTCCGACACTTCCTTCCTTCCTTCCGACACTTCCTTCCTTCCTTCCTTCCTTCCTTCCTTCCTTCCTTCCTTCCTTCCTTCCTTCCTTCCTTCCTTCCTTCCTTCCTTCCTTCCTTCCTTCCTTCCTTCCTTCCTTCCTTCCTTCCGACACTTCCTTCCTTCCTTCCGACACTTCCTTCCGACACTTCCTTCCGACACTTCCTTCCTTCCTTCCTTCCTTCCTTCCTTCCTTCCTTCCTTCCTTCCTTCCTTCCTTCCTTCCTTCCGACACTTCCTTCCGACACTTCCTTCCGACACTTCCTTCCGACACTTCCTTCCGACACTTCCGACACTTCCGACACTTCCGACACTTCCGACACTTCCGACACTTCCTTCCTTCCTTCCTTCCTTCCTTCCTTCCTTCCTTCCTTCCTTCCTTCCTTCCTTCCTTCCTTCCGACACTTCCGACACTTCCGACACTTCCGACACTTCCGACACTTCCTTCCGACACTTCCTTCCGACACTTCCTTCCTTCCTTCCTTCCTTCCTTCCTTCCTTCCTTCCTTCCTTCCTTCCTTCCTTCCTTCCTTCCTTCCTTCCTTCCTTCCTTCCTTCCTTCCTTCCGACACTTCCTTCCTTCCTTCCTTCCTTCCTTCCTTCCTTCCTTCCTTCCGACACTTCCTTCCTTCCTTCCTTCCTTCCTTCCTTCCTTCCTTCCTTCCTTCCTTCCTTCCTTCCTTCCTTCCTTCCGACACTTCCTTCCGACACTTCCTTCCGACACTTCCTTCCGACACTTCCTTCCGACACTTCCTTCCGACACTTCCTTCCGACACTTCCTTCCTTCCTTCCTTCCTTCCTTCCTTCCTTCCTTCCTTCCTTCCGACACTTCCTTCCGATACTTCCTTCCGACACTTCCTTCCGACACTTCCTTCCGACACTTCCTTCCTTCCGACACTTCCTTCCTTCCGACACTTCCTTCCTTCCGACACTTCCGACACTTCCTTCCGACACTTCCGACACTTCCTTCCGACACTTCCTTCCTTCCTTCCGACACTTCCTTCCTTCCTTCCGACACTTCCTTCCGACACTTCCTTCCGACACTTCCTTCCGACACTTCCTTCTTTCCGACACTTCCTTCCTTCCTTCCTTCCGACACTTCCTTCCTTCTGACACTTCTTTCCTTCCTTCCTCCCTCCCTCCCTCCCTCCGTCCCTCTGTGTCCTTGTTTCCTCATTTCCTACCTTCCTCCATTCCTCCCATCACAGAATGTAAATTCAAGCCTGGTGATGAAAAATGCACCAAAAATATATTGCTGGAACACTCTCTTTTGTCCTGCAGTTCAGAGTTGAACTGAAAGCAGACAAGAGCTTGCTCAGGCACCATTTAGTAATGACTCCTGAAATCAGGGCTACAGGGCAATGCTTAGCTAAACTGGTTGAGAAATCTAAAGTTGCTGTAAAAGCCTAAGCATTGTACATTTTGATAATTATCTTCCTTGCATCTTCTTGCAATACATTGTTTATTGTCACTCATGTATTTGCTGATTTTTTTTTTTTTGCTAAAGGGCTATAGGTTAAGGCAGGGGACACACACCTGTGTGTTTATCAGACCATACTCTGTTGAGTTTTTTTCCTGCAGGAAACACACCTCTGAATTAATCCAATTATTTCACAGAGTCTTGGGTAAAAAATCAAATGTCTGAATTATCCCAGTTAAATCCACATGGCAATAATGAATCAGCAGAATTAGTCTGGTTTGCATCTTTTCTTTAGAAGAGATCCCAAAAGTTTTTAGAGATTATCTCCTTCACCCCAAAATCCCGTATGGAAACAGAACTCCCCAGACTTGGTCCTGCTCCATAAGAAGTCTTTGTACTCTTCACATGAATACCTTTTACTTGTTTTGATTATACTTCCCACTAAATATGTTTGCCACTCCCTGGTTCCTGTGGTGAAAAAGAGAGCAATTGATTGCTATCTACCTCCTCCTCAGTGTCACCATGATTTTACAGATGAAAGAAAGAAGGGATTCCAGCCTGCCTGAGAATATATTTGCAGGCCAAGTGTGGGGTTCAGACTAGACAAGCAGATGCATCTGCCCTGCAGCTATGTCTAGAAACACCAAGCACTGTGTCTTACAGAGTGAGAATAGAATCCAGCCCAAGAAACCTGCAGCCCCTTCTGTGTAGTCCTTGCCAAGCCCATAGAGGCTTTGCTGTTCCCCAAGACATGCTTGCCCAACTCCTGTTGGGCAGGAGAGCATGAGAGCAGGGAAGTGCCACCACACGGGGGGTCTGCAGGGCATTCTGGCCTCCAGCAAGGCACCTTGGAGCATTTCACCCAGGGCAATGGAAGTTACTATTCCCCAGATGAAGAGAGGAGGAAAACCCACCAGAAACATATGCAAGGAACAAACAGGAACTCAAAGTCTGAGGCCCCTCAACAGTAATACTGTTCACAACAGCACAGAGGAGTCTCCAACCTGAGTCCTCAGTGGGGTGGACCAGAGAGCAGGATCACTACCTCCTGCTCCCACCTGTGTCTGCCAAACCAAACCTCCTGTGACCTGCCAGTGCTGAGCACCCCTGCCCAGCCTCCAGCTGCCCTTACAAGTGTTGTCTGGAGTAGCAAACAAGCACCCAGGCAGCTCTCTGCACAGCACATGTGTGCACTGCTGCACATGGGCTCTGATGTCACTCAGAGCACCCCTTGCCATGCTGGTGAACCCCAACACACTCTGGTGGTTGGCCTATTAGCTGAGGGTTAAAAAAGCAAAACAAGAGATGAGTTGACATGTGGTCAAGAACCGAGAGGTTTGCTGTCGACCTTGTGGCTTCTGTGGAAGTTTTTCAATTATTGTTACTAATTTTTTTACATAAGACAGGATGTGCTGTGTGTCTTCTCTTCCTGACCAGGCTCTCTAACAAGCACACAGACAGAGATGTCCAGCACACAGTCTGGTGGCCCAAACCTGTGTGACAGAGAGGGTTCATAGCCCTCAGTTTGTGTGCTCTGCTCCTGCAGACACGTAAGGATCATGCCCCTGGGAAATGCTCTTTGTCTCTCACATGCCTCTGAGGGCCAGACCAGAACACAGACAATGTTTATGCTCTCTGTCTTTCCCTGTAGTCTGTCCCTGGGCCCCAGCTATGCTGAACCTTGGTGGATGCAGAGGGTTTGCAGCTGGCTCATGCAGGCAGGGGTTGTCTCCCCTCCATGCCCTCCGGCAGACCTGTCCCCAGCCCCAGCCAGCCCCCACGAGTGAGAGATGTGTGGTGGAAAGCCATCTCTTTGCTCTCTTGCAGGCCTCTGATGAACTGAACGTGGCCTAACACACAAGGTGTGGGGGCTTTCCTCGTACATGGTGGCTGTGTTACGGCTTTCTTGAGCCGGCTCCCAGTGAGAAGCGATGGACAACTTTTAAATATTTTATCTTGTTTTTTTGGCTTCCCAGGAGGGCAGACAGACTCTGGAGAGTAGTTAAAGTGTGAGCTAGCTTCCAGGACTTTCTGCTAACTACAAGTCTCTCCCTGTGAAGCCAATCAAAACTTGTTTGCACTTCACAAGATAAAGAGATTTCTTCACATGACAGTAATAGAATATTTTGTCACTTTATAGCATGAATCTCGCCTCTTTGGACCTCCAAACCTTGGGGAAGGGGTTTATTCCTGTAATTTCTTTCCTTTCTTGTTTGCACTTTTTAACAGAATGGTGCACTTGAGGGACCCATACCTGGTGCATATTTGAGTAAATTGTTAGTTTCTATAGGGAGAGGTAGGGTTCAGGGACACAAGCCTAGTGGGGTCATTGCATAAATAATTTTTATGGGTTTATAAGAATACAGAGCAAGGCAGATGACAAAGATATTAAAGAGGTGATGGAGGAAAAACTGAGTACTTGAAGCACTGATGTTCATCTTTGAATTTGGTTGAACAGGGAGCAGTTGTTCCTGGAGGAGCATTTTTGAAGCAATGACTGCTCTGAGGAGAAAAGGGAATCATTCACTCTCACACCACCATAGCTGAATGGTAAGAAATACATTAAAAATATATATATTTTTAAGTTCCCAGGCAGGGAGAAGAAGTCGTTTTTCTTCAGCAGAGCAGGGGAATCTGGTACAGAGTAGCCTACAGGCATCAACAAGAGATACAGATGTTACAAACTCGCATGAACTACATCTTTCTTAAGATTGTCTTGTGTGGCATTGTTAGGACCCCTGGGCCAGAAGAGCAATGTCTTTTTTACAGGAGTTTGACTCAGCAGGAGAATGATGGCCACTGTGGACAGGACTAGTGTGGCCATCTGTGTGTCTCCCCAAACGGATTGTTTGATCCCTGCATTGCAAAGACTCCTTGTCAATCAGAAGGTCGTGGTTGCAGCCCTGCAGTGTGGCTGGCGTAGAAATGTGAGTCCTGCCTACATCCCCAGCAGAGCCCAGAAATGAACACTGCCATTTCTCTTCTTCTCTGAAGAAGGGTACATACTTCCACAGTTATTACAGACTTCCTTATTTATGCCTTCTTGCCCAAGCCCAGTGGAAGTCAGTTCTGAAGTTCCCCTTGGCACCTTAGGCTCCATAGCTTACTTCTCCTCATCACCCTGCAGTCATGACACTGCAGTCTGCCACAGATGGAAAGACAGAGTCACAATGTGAGACTTTATATGCCCTAGTGCATGTAATATGTATGTCTTTATATGTATCAGAGTGGACACGAGGGGAGAACCAATGCTTTCCAGCTTAAAAGAGGGCAGGTGATTAATAAAACTGGGCACTAGCAAGAATAAGCTTATGAGGAAAAGAATGTAGAATATTTCTTACTGTAATAACTTATGGCAATGAAAAGTAGGTTGAATTTTCATTGGGAGGAAGTTCTGTCCTCATTGGATTTCTTCAGGATAGTTCTGCTCACCTTTCAGCATACCTTGGGATTTGAGAATGCAGAGAACTTTTAATTATAAGACTTGAGATCTCTCCCAACATTTTTATTATTCCTCCTGGTCTTCTAGTGTCACTCATAATTTTGCCTTTTGTGAGCACAATTTTGTGTTGCTTTACAGGAAAACCTAGAGTAGTCTATCCTCCACTGGAAGTCTGTCTTCTTTCCCCACTTCACTGTATTTGGATGGAAGCCAGACTGGGTTGCATTAGTAATCAAAGATCTTAAATTGAGCAATTAATCAAAAACATGCTGGGACATCCATGTATTGCAACCTTCTCAAAACTACCATTTCATCCTATTCTGCCCTGTCTTACAATTCTTGAGAGAGACAAGTACTGCTCAGGAAAGGGCTTGGGAAGGAGTGTAAGGCAGTCTTTCCTTGAGTTTCTTAGCTTCTTGTCGTAGTAATTTCCAAAAATGCATATTCATTCTGCTTCCTCAGGCTTCCCAGGGTTTTTTTGGAAGTAGTAGATACTGTTTCTAAACCAGGGGTGTACAAAGAAAAGATGAATCTTTTCTAGTGAGAGAGGATGCACAATTCTGAATCATTTGTTTTGAGATGAAGAAACAAATGAAAGAGTTGAATAGAAGAAAGTGTGCATGATAAAGTAGATTGTAGCAGTGCCCTAGGCAATCTAGTACAGATCTGAACACAAGGGCAGGCCACAGGAGAGAAATTATTTGGGCAAATACGGTAGGACCCAGAGTTGCAGCCATTTTTTTCACCCTTATCAACTTATCCAATTGCCCTCCACCCATCCAGTAGCTATTTCTGTTCTCTTACTGCATGAGAGCAGTGGCAAATCTTTTCTGGCATTGGAGTATGACAGGCAGGAGCTCTTAGCACAGAATTTACTTGTGGGTCTTGGATCTGGCAGTTTGTCCTTGCTCTGATTGTTGCTTCCTGGGAAGACTAGAGGGACTTTGTAGACAAAAGGGGACAATATCTTTATAGCTATACACAGGATAGGAGGCAAGAATTGTGTACCAGACCTCACTGTACAAGGTCACTTTTTGCAATCATCCAGCACCAGATGATTGTGCCTGTTACTGGTCAGATAGAGAATCTGCAAGTATAGGTAATCTGACAAGCCAATAGGCTTAGCAGATGTATGCATATTCTCATCTGTGAATCTTAGCCCAGCTCTCAAGTGGGACTGCAGTGGTATGGCACAGGCCAGATTCTGATCTCATTTACACCCGTACCAACACAGAGCATCTACACTGATGCCAAAATGTGGGCCTAAAAGCTGCCTGCCTGTAGCCTCAGCTGGAGTTTCATTTATGTCCAGCATGAGAAAAAGTTGCATCTAAACTGTTTTCTGCAGGGCGGTCCGCATGAAAAAACAGAATAATTTCACAAATTAGGCCATTTGTGAAAAAGCAAAGGCAAAATTCGAAACTGTTTTGTAGTGAATGTATAGCTATTTGTTTGCTGGTGGTTGGTTTTGTTTTGTTAACTCCAAAACATCCAGAGTAAAGTTTTTCTAGGTCTGATGGTTAATGGGATGCTCTATTCAACGTTTTCTCATTAGACTTTTGATCTGTATACGTAGAATACACAGGACCATCATCAGAAGTGGTAAATCAGATGGTATCCAGGTCTCTCTCCGAAACATAAGGGAGAGTTTCTGTTTTTTGCAACAAAGTGCCCAATATCTAAGTGAGGTATTTCATTTAGGTCCTCAGGGTGTTAACTACTTCAACTTTGACTCACTTAGATCTTAGCAAAGTGGGTCACAGAGACTCAATATTACACAGCTGTTGATATCTTCCAGAATCTTCTGATTTATCCGTTCAGTCTGGGTTGAGGTTGAAGATCTGCACAAGAGTTGCTTATATGTAAGAGACAGGAGCTTCAGCTTTGTAGTATATTGAAGAAGGACAAGGGCAAATGGAGAATGGAAGAAATGGGGAGAGTGTGAAGAAAAATTTAAAAGCAAGATGAAGACAAGGAGTAAGAAGACTTCTCAGGGTCAGGACAGAATCTGATAAACTTTGAGAAAGGCCTTAAGATACTTGGAGGTGTTTTCTAAACCTTCCAACCTTGCAACATTCTCCCATCATAGTCTGGAGGTGAAGTGATTTATGAATATACATACTTACACAGTTCTCTGTGATCATCTTGATAAGGTAAATATATCACCCAGCAGGAAGCTACACTACACACTAGTCTCCTTCCTGAGAGAGAAATTCAGTGTTCTGGGCCCCAGCTATCCCTTTCTGACATATGCAGGGCGTGCAGTTTAGTTCTTCATTAAAAAATGTCCCATCGAGATGTTTAAACACAGATCTCCCTATAAGGATGAATGCTTTGAATTGCCCTCCATCCAATTCCTCTCCATTTAATTGGTATAAAGCAGCTTCCCCTTGGCTACTTCCTCCCTTGAAATTACATAAGTAGCCTCACTGGAAAGGCATAGGTAAATATTTCACACTGCATACCATGGATTAGGAGCACAGCTCCCATTAACCGGAGCTGGAATCACTCAGCTGTTCTCCCCCTCACACCGTGTTAAAAATGTACCCTACAGGACGAAGAGACTGGGCTCCCAAGTGTCACCTTATGAGGAAGGTGCAGAACACTTTCATTTAATACTGCATGTGTTTCCATTAGTAGAGTCAATTGCTCTCTGTCCTCAGTTTTAAGACTCCCTGTTTGTCTCTATTACAGCTCTGTTTCCACGTGCCTGCCAATCCTCCCTAGCCCTTCCATCTGAGCCTGCAATGTTTTGATGATACAACACCACAGCATCTTGGCTTTAATTTGATTTAAAATTTGTGATTGCAATTATGGACTTTGCATTTCTATGGGCTTACTGCTGCATAGGAAGGCTTTTGTGCCCAAGGTATTGTGTGGCATGGCAACTTAAGGGATGCCAATACAGCAGAAGCCTGAATGTCCTGAAACCTGTGAAGTACGTGGGGGAAAAAACTTGACTGCTAATTTGATTCAGAGTACCACAATAACTGTCCATACTGGCATGACTCCTTCAGAGTAGCAAATTTATGTATATGTGTAAACACTAAGCAAAAAATCAGAAGATATTCACCACATATGTAAAAATAGAGCTGTGGTTAATATAGTGTACGCTGTGGTCTGTTACTACTCTGGGATATGGTGTCTCTGCTGCTTACATGGCTATGATGTTTCTACTTGTGAGATACCAGCATTCCTCCTTTACAATTATGTTGAATGATACCACTGCACTTTGTCTTTACCACACTCCTCCTTGCCCAGGAAATGTATGAGGAAAATGGCCCAGTTCCAAGTGGTCAGTGCAGGTGAGGTCATGTCAGGGCAGCTAGTAAGAAACTTAAGTTTCCACGTGTGAAAAAAGTGAAAGTTATTTTAAAAATATAATTCAAAATTTTAACTGTCAAAAAAGGTAAAAAATCACTTTTTGGTAACATTAATAAAATAAAAAATAGGGATTGGAGAGTTGTACTTTAAAAATGTAAAATTTTACAGTGACTTAAATAACCTAAGTGCTTTCCTTTACATTTTGAACTCATTCAGAAATCATTGGACTTAATATTTGTATGAACAAGTTAAGGGAAAAAATATTTCAAAGTTAGAGAAAACATCAGAAAAATATTTTTATTTGAACAGTATGATGTTTGTCAACTTTGTCAAACAGCAACAGTGAGGCACTGGTTTCTTCCCCCAGAATTTCACTGATAGAAATGTGCATTTCAAAGATTTTCTTTATTTTTTAAAAATGAAATTATTTAACAGAAATGTCTATTAGGTATTTTCATCACCTTGATCTTGCTATGAAATTCTATATATGAACCACTTTCAACACAAAAATCTTTGCTACCTCCTTGCTGATCTGTCTTTTGTTTCGAGTTCTTTTCTAATAAGTAATGAAAATGTTACAGCCTTACAGCTTGTTTTGTGGTTGCAATTACGTAATCATTATTAATGAAGCAACAATGTCAAAACTGTGTGAAACCGAACTCACATTTAAGTACTTACAATAAACAGATATAAAACAACAGATGTCTCGGTTTTTGTTCTCCAATGATTTCATCCCTTGTTAAAAATAAATGTCTGGTTTAAAAAAGAAAAGGGCTTTTCTCAACTCTTACAAATTAATTGAATCCAGAGCCTAGTAATACAACTAAAGACCTCTCTTTTTCTTTTTTTTTCCTTCCCAAAATTTGTTTGTGAGTATATTGTTATTCAGTAAGTGCTAAATTCACTTCAAAGCAATCCAGAAATCTAGGAAGTCAATGGTGTAATGGTCATCTGTCCCAGCTGAAGCCCCTGATAGCAATCAGACATGTAGCCAAAATGCTAGGCTTGCCTCATGACTGGAACACCCTGAAAAGGTTTTATGACAGAGATGGTTTCTGTCCCTGGTTTTGGTTCAGACAGTTGATTCTAGTTAGTCACAAATGGTTCAGGTTTCAGTCAGAACTTGTCAGTAGGTGCAGGGAGGTCTCTAGATCTGGGGAACCTCAGAAAACCAGCGCTTGGTTTTATGTAAACATCAAAAGTCCAGATGCTTGTTTGAATTGTCCACATCTGTTGAGTCTGCAAAGCTGGGCTGGATATTTAGCTGGGATAAGTTTCCCTGGAAGATTCATAGACTTCATAGCTGAACTTGTGGCCAGAAATACCAGAGCTTCTTTTGGTATTTAAGTACTTTTTATTCCAGTGCTAAATAGGAATGTGCTACATTTTATGAGTGGGTTAGATATGCAAAAATTTTAAAACTTTGCAGAAATCCAGATCTAGTGAACAGACACTGTGAATAAAATACTTACCAGGAAATGAAATCTCTAGTAGCAATTTATGAAGAAAAGCAAAAATGTATTAGAATTTGGATAGTTTTTTTATTTATCTGAAGAAGAAAACTCAATCTACTCTTAAACCACCTTAAAATCTTTGATAAATTATTCTTTGTAAAAAAAAAAAATAGAAAACTGCCATTATTTTAAAATTTTTATTAAGCTTCTTGAAAGACAGTGTTCAAATATAGGATTTGGAGAATAATTTTTTCCCCCAGTCCCTCTGGCACTGGAACAAGCGCAAAACAACTGTCTTTGCACTTTATTGCAAATCTTGCACAATTTCAAACACACAAACTCAAGTTCTTGCAAATTGCATTCTGAAAATATAGCACATTTATGCTTACAGCACTATAAGCAATGACAAGATGTTTTGAACAATCTGTTTTCTCAAATTAGATTAACATCATGGAGAAGCACAATCTGCTCGTTGACACCGACGGTACAAAAACCCCCCAGTGCTTTGTGTCCTCCTTCAGGACACTGCTTTGGCAATAGGCATTCACTGCCTGTGTCATCATGAAGGATGTGGTGCACTTTTAGAGCTGCTGTTCTTTAGAAGAGACATCAGGGTCCATACAGCTCTGCTGCTAATCAAGCAGTAAAAATACAGGCAGCAATTGAAGGTCCTTGTCAGCATTGTGCTCTTTGGTCACAAAACACAATGGCCTCAATCCACTTTTAAAGGTGACGGGTGAAAAACTACCTACTACATTTGTCTGTACTAAATTAGCAGTATATTGTGAGCCTTAAGTCACTACTTCCAAAAACAGCCACAGAAATCACCTGTACAAAAGATTTGCTAAGAGCTAACACAACATTTTTGTGCCTGGTGCTCTTGCACCTTTACTGAGGAAATACAGACTTCTCCACCATAGGTGAAAGTAAAAAGAAGATTCCCCTTTTGTGCAGATATTATTAAAATCATATCAAGTTTGTGCATAGTATAAGTACTTTTACATTCACATTTTCCTAGAAACTACCAATTAAACATTCTTTTAAATTTATTTATAGCAGATTTTGTTCTGCAAAGCACATAATTTTTATTATCTGAGAGAGCAAACCCAAACCTCAGGAAACTGAAACTGAGAATGACCTATGATTTTAACCTTCAATCAACATGAACATACGTGACTGTTTTGTTTTGCTGGGTTTTGCACATTATAATTGTCTTTACAAAGAAATTCCTTGAAAGCATGTGTTGTGTTGAATGATTGTACGCAAACAACTTTGGAACTAGAGAACTTTGATCTTTGACTTACAGACTACAGGGCAAAGGTTAAAATCATGAGCTTTGTTGTCCCGTTGGCAGCAGTTCTTTTTGAAGCTTCCTGCTTCCAGTGAAAGTGATATACAGTTATATACACAAATCTCAGTCTTCAGTTGTGTTTGTAAAGGAAAAAAAAAGTCCTGTAACTTTTAGTATTTGATCAACATTCTTAGATAATATGAGCAAGAATCTGACTGTTCTTGCATATATATATGTAGAAGTGAAAATGGAGCTATTCTCAAAAGGCTTATTTGCATGCATAGGTAATGTGCAGAGAGAGAAGCTTGCTGGCTATTTGCAAATTTACATAAGGCAATTTGGTTGTTGTGCAGGCAATGACTTATTTGTGTAAGATGAAAGACCTATATAATAATCCAGGTTAGAAAAATTTGATCTTAAGAGATATTGTTGAATACTTAGACATTGTCATTCCAATGGGTTGTAGACATTTCATAACACCTCTACTGAAATGAGGCAAAAAATGAAAAGGCTTTTGTCGCTGTAATGGGAATCCACTGTGTGAGACTTCGCACTGCCATGAACAACCTACATTTATATTGCCTTTAACATAAAAAAATAATTAAGTGTGATGAAAGAATTTACTGAAATCTTATAATATCAGGAATTTTGAGTGCCCTGGCAAAGTAGAAACTTCAGTTACTAAGATCATAAGGCTGGGATATTTTCCTAACCCCCAGCAAAGACATGAACAGCATCTACTCCTTAGGATGGTGTCTGAGACAGACCTTGCAGACTAAGACACAGAGCAACAATCAGTGGTGTGAGATTCCTTGCTATTAATTGGCAGAAATCTTGTTTACATGTTGCTAAAGAATTACAGCTGCTTCATACAATGGGTAATAAATGAGTGGGACAAAACAAATGACTGGAGCAGTCCTATCCTGCTCCACCCAAACTCCTGGTATTAATTATCTGGTCTCTTGCAGCATGTCAGTCCCATTAACTTGAGCTTGGGATTTTTGTGTGCAAGTCTTTTAGACCTGAGCAAACACACTGGTGACATAAGCAGCAGCCAAACAAATAACTAGAAGTTAATTTTCTGAGAAGTTGTGACGAATCAAAGCTTCCTAACAATCTCTAATTTGCTCCATCTCTTTTAATCTGACATCTCAGTCACATAGACTGTTCCACACCTTTATTTTCCTTCAGCGCAGAATGTTACAAACACTACATGCCAAAATACAGTATGAAATGTATCCCATTACAACTATTTTCTAGCAAGGTTTGGCTACTGTTTTACTGATGAATTTGATGTAAATGCATACATGGCAAATACAGTGGTTTTCACCAGTTCTGGCTTTGCTGTATATTTTCCAGCATGTGTTGTCTCATTGTGATCGCTGGGTGACTCTCACAGGAGCCCCAGGTTGCAAAGACCCCTTGTTTACACAAAGCTCAAATGGAAAAAATCCAAGCTGCCTTCTAAACACTTTAAAATAGCACTTTCTAATGCTTCCTACGGGCGATGTTGACACATTTACAATGTTGATTTAAAGGGTAGAGGGAACACAGTTCATTCTGACACCCCAAATGTGAAGTTACTGGCCCACCCTGTCACTGGAGCTGCACTGAAAGGGCTGCCAGCAGATCTCAAGTGCCAGGTACATAAAAGTGAGCAAACAGGCAGACGGTGACTTCTGTGGTTGTGAGGAAAACCTTGGAAGTCTCCCCTACTTTCTGTCGCTCTAGGGTGGAGTCACAGTCATGAACACTGATCCTGCAGGTCCTGAGATACTTGGTTCAACAGTTCCTGAACTTTCTGTGAACCATTTTACCCCAGTTTTGCTGAACCACAACACAATCTAAAGATTCCCCTCATTTCTTTACCCCATCCTTCATTCACTGTTTTTTATTGGAATTAATCTGACTGTAAAGCTTTGTCAGTCTTCAGAAGTTCTAATTTCTCAATCACCTGGTCTGACATGATCCTGATTTTCTTCAATATTTCGTCATCTACCCCAGAGAAATTTATGTCTGTTCCTGGCATTTGTCTCTTATCTTCCTTTGTGAACACAGAGGGGAAGAATTAATTTAATTTCTCTCTCTCTCTTTTTCTCTCTCTCCCTCTCTCTCCCTCTCCCTCTCTTTCTCCCTCCCTCTCCCTTCTACAGTGAAGTCTTCTTCTGTCAATAAATTTCTCCTGCCACATCCTGGAGGCCAGCTATCTCTTCTTTCTTTCATCCCTGTATTTCTTATGGGTATGTTGTTTGTTTCTTTTTTTTGTCTGTTTGTTTGTGGGGACTTTTTGTGTTTTGTTTTGGTTCATTTGTTGGTTTTTAAAGTCTTCTTAATCTTTACATCAATAGCAAGATATATTCAGTTTCCAGATATCATTTTCAATTTTGGTTTTTTTCCTCCATTATTTCCATTCCTTTCCATTCCTTTCAGTCCTTTCCGTAGTCTACTCTGGACTTGATCTTTTAAATTTTTCACATGTCCTTTCTTCACCTTTGATTAGTTTTTCATTTCCTTGTCCTTTATTAGGTGTTGGCAACTCAGTACTGTAGGTGGCATTTTACATTTTTTCCTCTCCCTTCCCTCATCCCTAGTCTGTGCTGAACCACAGCCCAGAATGATGTCAGGAGAGCATTTAGAAACCTTTCCAAGATTTGATACTGACCACTCAGCTCATTAAAGGTATTACAATATATTTTGCAAGAATGGGTGCATTAACCCCCGCATTCTGGACCAATTCCAAATGCAACGATTACTTACTGCCTACCCAGACTTCCCTTACAGTTTCAATGGGATAGATTAATCTTTACTTGACCTGTAGCATAGCATTACTATCAGTATGTACCACTTGCCACACCAAAGGTGGCAGAAGGGAGGCTATTTTTCTGTTGCAGGAGGTTATTTTCTAATTTCACTGTGCAAAAAATTTTGAGAGGAAGTACTGCTTTTCCTTCTTGTTCCATTTTTTTAAATTCCACTAATTTGTAGACAGAATTCTTGCATAGTCAGTGTCCAGCAGTACTTCCTTCCTCCTCTTTTTCTCCATCTCCACAAATACTGCTTGAAAAGAGACATACACCATCCCTATTTTCTCCTCTTTAGACTCTTTTCTTACACAGCCCAGATGACGTGCAGGTCAGATCCCTTGCATCCACCACAGCAAAATCAGCTTCAGACAGCAATTCTTGCAGTGGCCTCCAGGTACATGTATTTAAAAGGAACTGCAAACTTCATAGAAAGCTTTAAACTCAAAATATTCATCCCATGATTTCATGTATCAAGTAAGTGCTTGCAGAGGTGAGGGAAGAGTAGGAGAAGAAAGTCCACTGGGGCATAAAGCTTGTGTTGTCAGTCCATATAGTATAAATGGAAGCAGCAAGCTGTTTCCTCAGAATAGGTGTTTGAGAAAGGCTTCAAGAGTGTCATGAACCAGAGGGAAAACACTTCCAGGAGTGCTGGAAGCATCCCTAAAGGTTGAGAGTGAACTAATAAGGAAGTAGTTTATTTAGGTTCAATTCCCTTGACTGGTTTGTGACCTTTCCGCTCTTCTTTATTGTTCTAAAATAAATGGACACAAGTGTTCCTGTCTGAATTGCTATTGTTACTAACCGCCACATTCTGTCCACATGGCTCACATCATGATCTGACTGGACTGTAAAAGTCACTGACACCAGATGAAGCAGTTTTCTATTACAAATTCCTTGACTTCTTTTTCACATGATTCCACAGTGTAGCATTTTGACTTCTGAGATGTTGAAAAAGAACCAACCACTTTCCATACTATTTTCCTTCACTTTTTTCCTTTTTCAAACTTCCTGAACACAAGACGTGATTTACTGGCCTGTCCCAGCATGATCTAAAGGATACAAGACCTTACATGACCACTATCCCTGGACACACATTTTTCATCACCCTTCCCTATGGCTTTTTAGTTTTCAATTTCTCTATTTTTAAGATGCTCACACACTTTGCTACTTTATACCGATTCTGCTATTATGTGTATTACACTACGTGCCTAGGTATATCGTTGGATTCCTTCCTCCCAGCCTGCTTGATTAAGCATTATAGATCCTTGTGTTCCTTATTGTATATAATCCATTTTCCCTTTTTGCCCTTTCTCTGATTTAATCTTCCTTCCTTCCTTCCTTCCTTCCTTCCTTCCTTCCTTCCTTCCTTCCTTCCTTCCTTCCTTCCTTCCTTCCTTCCTTCCTTCCTTCCTTCCTTCCTTCCTTCCTTCCGACACTTCCTTCCTTCCTTCCTTCCTTCCTTCCTTCCTTCCTTCCTTCCTTCCTTCCTTCCTTCCTTCCTTCCTTCCTTCCTTCCTTCCTTCCTTCCTTCCTTCCTTCCTTCTTTCCTTCCTTCCTTCCTTCCGACACTTCCTTCCGACACTTCCTTCCGACACTTCCTTCCGACACTTTCTTCCTTCCGACACTTCCTTCCTTCCGACATTTCCTTCCTTCCTTCCGACACTTCCTTCCATCTTTCTGACACTTCCTTCCGACACTTCCTGCCGCCACTTGCTTGCTTCCGACACTTCCCCCCGACTCTTCCTTCCGACACTTCCTTCCTTCCGACACTTCCTTCCTTCCTTCCATCTGACACTTCCTTCCTTCCGACACTTCCTTCCTGCCTTCCCGCATTCCTGCATTCCTGCCTTCCTGCCTTCCTGCCTTCCTGCCTTCCTGGCTTCCTGCCTTCCTTCCTTCCAACACTTCCTTCCGACACTTCCTTCCGACACTTCCTTCCGACACTTCCTTCCATCCGACAATTCCTTCCTTCCTTCCTTCCTTCCTTCCTTCCTTCCTTCCTTCCTTCCTTCCTTCCTTCCTTCCTTCCTTCCTTCCTTCCTTCCTTCCTTCCTTCCTTCCTTCCTTCCTTCCTTCCTTCCTTCCTTCCTTCCTTCCTTCCTTCCTTCCTTCCTTCCTTCCTTCCTTCCTTCCTTCCTTCCTTCCTCCCTTCCTCCCTCCCTCCCTCCCTCCCTCCCTCCCTCCCTCCCTTCCTTCCTTCCTTCCTTCCTTCCTTCCTTCCTTCCTTCCTTCCTTCCTTCCTTCCTTCCTTCCTTCCTTCCTTCCTTCCTTCCTTCCGTCCTTCCTGGCTTATTCCTGCCTTTCTTCCTTCCGACACTTCCTTCCGACACTTCCTTCCGACACTTCCTTCCTTCCTTCCTTCCTTCCTTCCTTCCTTCCTTCCTTCCTTCCTTCCTTCCTTCCTTCCTTCCGACACTTCCTTCCTTCCTTCCTTCCTTCCTTCCTTCCTTCCTTCCTTCCTTCCTTCCTTCCTTCCTTCCGACACTTCCTTCCGACACTTCCTTCCGACACTTCCTTCCGACACTTCCTTCCGACACTTCCTTCCGACACTTCCTTCCGACACTTCCTTCCGACACTTCCTTCCGACACTTCATTCCTTCCTTCCGACACTTCCTTCCGATACGTCATTCCTTCCTTCCGACACTTCCTTCCTTCCTTCCGACACTTCCTTCCTTCCGACACTTCCTTCATTCCGACACATCCTTCCTTCCGACAGATCCATCGGACACTTCCTGCCAACACTTCCTTCCTTCCTTCCGACACTTCCTTACGATACGTCCTTCCTTCCTTCCGACACTTCCTTCCTTCCTTCCGACACTTACTTCCTTCCTTCCGACACTTCCTTCATTCCGACACATCCTTCCGTCCGACACTTCCATCCGACACTTCCTGCCGACACTTCCTTCCTTCCTTCCGACACTTCCTTCCTACCGACAATTCCTTCCTTCCTTCCTTCCTTCCTTCCTTCCTTCCTTCCTTCCTTCCTTCCTTCCTTCCTTCCTTCCTTCCTTCCTTCCTTCCTTCCTTCCTTCCTTCCTCCCTTTCTTCCTTCCTTCCTTCCGACGCTTCCTTCCGACGCTTCCTTCCGACGCTTCCTTCCGAAGCTTCCTTCCGACACTTCCTTCCGACACTTCCTTCCGACACTTCCTTCCGACACTTCCTTCCTTCCGACACTCCCTTCCTTCCTTCCGACACTTCCTTCCGAAACTTCCTTCCTTCCGACACTTCCTTCCGACACGTCCTGCATACACTTCCTTCCGACACTACCGTCCAACACTTCCTTCCATCTTTCTGACACTTCCCTCCGACACATCCTGGGGCCACTTCTTTCCTTCCGATATTCCTTCCGATATTCCTTCCGACACTTCCTGCCGACACTTCCGTCCGACACTTCCTTCCGACACTTCCTTCCGACACTTCCTTCCTTCCGACACTTCCTTCCTTCCTTCCTTCCTTCCTTGCTTCCTTCCTTCCTTCCTTCCTTCCTTCCTTCCTTCCTTCCTTCCTTCCTTCCGACACGTCCTTCCTTCCTTCTGACACGTCCTTCCTTACTTCCGACACTTCCTTCCTTCCTTCCGACACTTCCCTCCTTCCGACACTTCCTTCATTCCGACACTTCCTTCCTACCGACACATCCTTCCGACATTTCCTGCCGACACTTCCTTCCTTCCTTCCGACATTTCCTTCCTTCCTTCCTTCCTTCCTTCCTTCCTTCCTTCCTTCCTTCCTTCCTTCCTTCCTTCCTTCCTTCCTTCCGAAAATTCCTTCCTTCCTTCCGAAAATTCCTTCCTTCCTTCCTTCCTTCCGAAAATTCCTTCCTTCCTTCCTTCCTTCCTTCCTTCCTTCCTTCCTTCCTTCCTTCCTTCCTTCCTTCCTTCCTTCCTTCCGAAAATTCCTTCCTTCCGAAAATTCCTTCCTTCCTTCCTTCCGAAAATTCCTTCCTTCCGAAAATTCCTTCCTTCCTTCCTTCCGAAAATTCCTTCCTTCCGAAAATTCCTTCCTTCCTTCCTTCCGAAAATTCCTTCCTTCCGAAAATTCCTCCTTCCTTCCTTCCTTCCTTCCTTCCTTCCTTCCTTCCTTCCTTCCTTCCTTCCTTCCTTCCTTCCTTCCTTCCTTCCCTCTCTTCTTTCCTTCCTTCCTCCTTCCTTCCTTCCTTCCGACACTTCCTTCCTTCCTCCCTTCCTTCCTTCCTACCTCCCTCCCTCCCTTCCTCCCTCCCTCCCTCCCTCCCTCCCTCCCTCCCTCCCTCCCTCCCTCCCTCCCTTCCCTTCCTTCCTTCCTTCCTTCCTTCCTTCCTTCCTTCCTTCCTTCCTTCCTTCCTTCCTTCCTTCCTTCCTTCCTTCCTTCCTTCCTTCCTTCCGACACTTCCCTTCCGACACTTCCTTCCGACACTTCCTTCCGACACTTCCTTCCGACACTTCCTTCCGACACTTCCTTCCGACACTTCCTTCCGACACTTCCTTCCGACACTTCCTTCCGACACTTCCTTCCTTCCGACACTTCCTTCCTTCCTTCCTTCCGACACTTCCTTCTTTCCGACACTTCCTTCCGACACTTCCTTCCTTCCTTCCGACACTTCCTTCCTTCCTTCATTCCGACACTTCTCCTTCCTTCCTTCCTTCCTTCCTTCCTTCCTTCCTTCCTTCCTTCCTTCCTTCCTTCCTTCCTTCCTTCCTTCCTTCCTTCCTTCCTTCCTTCCTTCCTTCCTTCCTTCCTTCCTTCCTTCCTTCCTTCCTACCCTTCCTTCAGAAATTTCCTTCCGACACTTCGTTCCGACCCTTCCTTCCGACACTTCCTTCCGACACTTCCTTCCTTCCGACACTTCCTTCCTTCTGACACTTCCTTCCTTCCTTCCTTCTTTCCTTCCTTCCTCCCTTCTTTCCTATTTCCTTCCTTCCTTCCTTCCTTCCTTCCTTTCCTTCCTTCCTTCCTTCCTTCCTTCCTTCCTTCCTTCCTTCCTTCCTTCCTTCCTTCCTTCCTTCCTTCCTTCCTTCCTTCCTTCCTTCCTTCCTTCCTTCCTTCCTTCCTTCCTTCCTTCCTTCCTTCCTTCCTTCCTTCCTTCCAACCCTTCCTTCAGAAATTTCCTTCCGACACTTCGTTCCGACCCTTCCTTCCGACACTTCCTTCCGACACTTCCTTCCTTCCGACACTTCCTTCCTTCTGACACTTCCTTCCTTCCTTCCTTCCTTCTTTCCTTCCTTCCTCCCTTCTTTCCTTCTTCCTTCCTTCCTTCCTTCCTTCCTTCCTTCCTTCCTTCCTTCCTTCCTTCCGACACTTCCTTCCGACACATCCATCCGACACTTCCTTCCAACACTTCCTTCCGACACTTCCTTCCATCCGACTCTTCCTTCCTTCCTTCCGACACTTTCTTCTTTCCTTCCGACACTTCCTTCTGACACTTCCTTCCGACACTTCCTTCCGACACTTCCTTCCGACACTTCCTTCCTACCATCTTTCCGACACTTCCTGCCGACACTTCCTTCCGAAACTTCCTTCTGACACTTCCTTCCTTCCTTCCTTCCTTCCTTCCTTCCTTCCTTCCTTCCTTCCTTCCTTCCTTCCTTCCGACACTTCCTTCCTTCCTTCCTTCCTTCCCTCCAACAATTCCTTCCGACACCTCCTTCCGACACTTCCTTCCTTCCTTCCTTCCTTCCTTCCTTCCTTCCTTCCTTCCTTCCTTCCTTCCTTCCGACACTTCCTTCCGACACTTCCTTCCGACACTTCCTTCCGACACTTCCTTCCGACACTTCCTTCCGACACTTCCTTCCGACACTTCCTTCCTTCCTTCTTTCCTTCCTTCCTCCCTTCTTTCCTTCTTCCTTCCTTCCTTCCTTCCTTCCTTCCTTCCTTCCTTCCGACACTTCCTTCCGACACATCCATCCGACACTTCCTTCCAACACTTCCTTCCGACACTTCCTTCCATCCGACTCTTCCTTCCTTCCTTCCGACACTTTCTTCTTTCCTTCCGACACTTCCTTCTGACACTTCCTTCCGACACTTCCTTCCGACACTTCCTTCCGACACTTCCTTCCTTCCATCTTTCCGACACTTCCTGCCGACACTTCCTTCCGAAACTTCCTTCTGACACTTCCTTCCTTCCTTCCTTCCTTCCTTCCTTCCTTCCTTCCTTCCTTCCTTCCTTCCTTCCTTCCTTCCTTCCTTCCTTCCGACACTTCCTTCCGACACTTCCTTCCGACACTTCCTTCCGACACTTCCTTCCGACACTTCCTTCCGAC